>NW_028227270.1:16276419-17673919 GCF_978045245.1 Mus caroli | reverse complement strand
AGCTTCCTGTGGTGTCTGCATGAGAATGTTGGTGACAATCCCCTACCATGCTCTCTCTGGTGACCAGAGGCAAAGGATTATGCTGAGTATTGCAAGCTCAGGAGAAAACTCTCAATTTGTTCCACTCCCGCTCAACAGACATTCCCAACTTACTGTTGTCAAACATGAAATTATTTCTCTACAGTGCCTCCTCAGCAAGATCCTGCCAAGGCTTTGCCTTTTCAAGTATTGGTACCACTCTCAATCCAACTGTTCAGACCCCGGTGAAAATCACCCTAAAGTTCTTTCACTTTCCCAGATATAAGCCATTTTGGTGTCCTGACAAGTCACCTCTAAAAGTAACCAAAGTTCACAATCTTCATTCCTATTATCTACTGAATATGTTGGCAGTGGATTAGGAAATATTCTAAAGCTATTTTGTGTTCAGTATTCAGAAATGTTTGGAAGTCATTCCTTGTCCCTCAGGTTAAAGCTGGAACCCTTGGGAGTGATCAGTCTTGAGGGCAGAAGCCTTATAAATGTGATTTGTGCCCTTATGAATAGGGCCTGAGGAAGTTTGTTAGCCCTTTCTACCAGGTTAGACCTCACAGAAGGCACCGCCTATGAGGAAGTGAGCTCTCAACACACATTACATCTGCTAGGGCCCCAATTGTGTACTTCCCAGGTTCTAGAACTTCAAGCAACAAATTTGTTGTTTATAGGTAACCCAACCTAAGGTATTTCATTATATTAGTTCAAACAAAGACACTACATATGCTATTTTTTTTCCTAACTAAAACCTGTGGGCTGACTTGTATATTGTTAGTTTCCAAGGGAGTAATATGCTGAAGACAGGGATAGATAGATTTTATGTGTGTTGCTCCTAAAGAGGTCCACAGAAAACTGTGGTGATTGGGGCCAGGGGTTGAACAGAGGTGGCAAGGCTGCATACTGCAATGGAGAGAAGAATGTCCTCAAGAAATTCTGGATCCTAATCACTGTCAATGATGGAGTCTTATTAGAAACAGGGGCACTGCAGATGTGCCCATGCAATCAGTTAAGATGAAATCAGGTTACAGTAGGATGGTCCCTTAATCTAGTATGATTGTTGTCTGTAAAAAAAAAAAGGAGAGGGAAATGCAGGGGTGGAGCTAGAAAGATAGTGTGTTGAGTGTCTACTGAACAAGCATGAAGACCTGTGTTCAGATCCCAGCACTCACAAAAAAGAAATCTGAGCTTGTGTGTCTGCACACCTGTGATCCTAGCCTTGTGGAGACAAGAGGATTCCAGGGACTCGCCAGCCAGCCAGTCTAGCCAACTGGCGAGCTCCAGATTTACTGAGAGATCTTGTCTCAGAAAATAAGGTAGAGAGAGTGGTAGAGGAAGACAGCAGGAGTTGACTTTGGACTTCTACACATAAATTCACAGGACACTGAACACACACACATAGTGGACATAGCACACAGATAAATACAATACAAAGAGAAGAGACGCAGGAGAAGCAAGTGCTGGAGCCATGCACTTATGAACCAAGCAAAGCTGAAAGTCTATAGAGAGGGCAAGGCCCTCATGAACCTGGCTTCTCATCCCTGACTTGGGCCTGGGGGAAAGGAATTTCTACCATTTGAAGCCCTCTTTTGCACAGTGCTTTGTTCCAGCAGCCCCATTGCCCACTCCTTGGGTAACATGAGAAGATGAATGTGTCTCACGTGAAATCTACCTCGAGGGTGTGTAACGTCTGACTTGTTGGACAGCGCAGACAGCAAAGGAGCCAGGGAACCAGGACACAGCTAACGTAGGTCTCAGTCTGTGAAGGCAAAAATACCCTAAGCAAAATCCCCAGGTTTCATCTGAACCAACTTCACCCCAGCCCTAGAACCAACATCAGGCCTATTTGTTTCAACAAGTAATGTAATTGCTCATTTAACTTTTGGTACCTCATTTGGGATTAGGGGAAAAAAAAATCACATGACAGCAATGTCGGAGTGTGTTCTCATTGTTTATTTTAGTGTCTGTAGTGCTTCTAAAAGTCAAGCACTGGTAATGAAGTTACATCAGCCTTTCAGGACATCTTTGAACATAAACGGCATTAGCTGTGACATCTCCATTGGCTCACCAAGATTAATGGAGTTGCCACTACCAGAAGCCCTGGCTTCCTAAGAGAACGAAGATTGTCTTTTTCCAAATGCTATCAATACTGATGCTTGCAAGCCTGTAACACAGAGCAGGAGAATTTGCATTTTAATGAGTAATTTTTACATGAGTTTTAAGTGAAGCAGCACTTTGTAAGAAAACTTCTTCCGGATTTTGATTGATTAGAGAGGTGAATAGTGGGTCATGGATGGAACACATGAATCCTACTCAGACACTGCTCCTTTGCTGGTAGTGAAACACTGGGCTCACTTCCTCCCAACACTGAGGAAATCCTCACCTAAGAGTAGGAAGTGAAGAATGGGGCCATCTCCATGATCCTCTCTTTTGTTTTGAGACAGGCTTTCTCTGTGTAGCCCTGGCTGTCCTGGAACTCACTCTGTAGACCAGGCTGGCCTTGAACTCAGAAATCCACCTGCCTCTGCTTCCCAAGTGCTGGAATTAAAGGCATGCGCCACCACTGCCTGGCATTTCCGGAGGTTTTAAAGAAGCCAAAATACTCACTACAACACCAGGCTCAGTTCTCATTCTTCTTTGAGGCACTACATCACTTCATAACTCCTCAGAGCCTCTGCATGCTAACCAGGCCAGCTAGATGCTGGCACCTGGCGGAACAGTTCCTGAAGCAGCCCCCTGCCATGGGTGCTTCTACAGTTCAAGTCTGTACATTGCACACTGCATGATGCAGGAGACAAGGGAAGCTGTGCTCCAAGCCGAGCTCCACTGGCCATGATGGGCACCACAGAATCCCAGCATTCCAAGGCAGTACCACTTCCTGACTGCACAGTCCCCAGAGGGGCTGGCAGAAGCCTCCCTCGCACAGCCCTCAGCCTCAGACTGTGCCATCCTCCTTTGCCCCGAGAAGACTGTAACAGGATGTTCTTATTTTTATTGTCCTTAATGTATTACTGTTTATTATTGTTATTCTTAAGACCCAATGAATAACTTACAAGCACATGAATTTAGGGAACTGCCAGACCAAACAGAACAGACCAGCTATATCGAAATTCTAGTGGACTGCACTGGGGAGATAGCTGGGAGTATGAGCACTTGGGTTCAAACTCTCAGCATCACTCACAAACTTCCTGCTGCACCAGCCGGGCAGGGAGGGTGGAGACAATAAGATAGCTGGGGCTATCAGAGAGAGAGACCCTGTCTCAAGAGAACAAGATGGAGAGTGAACACTCAGCATCTTCCTTTGAACTCCACTTGTGTGCCCTGGCACAGGTGCAATCACACCCCCTGCTACATATTATAAACACAACACACACGTACGTCTACTGGGAACAGACAATACTTTATCACAGAACAATCTAACATGCTAGTTGCTGTTGAGGCTTGGTCTTTTCCTATCTATGGTAATGGTAAGTGCGAGCCCCCAAGAACTGATTGTCTCAGAGACAAGAGAGTTCATACATACACGGTACACCTTGGCCCCAAGTTATTTCTGATTGGTAAAGAAGCTAATGGCCAAAGGCCGAGCAGAAGAGACATAATGTGGTTTAGGTTTCCCAGGCTCGGGGGTCAGAGAGAGACCACAAGGGAGAAGTAAATGCAGGATGAGGAATGAGAAGCCACCGTGGGTTAGGAGTCAAGAGAAAGTGGTCCTGAGGGCTGGCCAGCTGGAGTAAAGAGCAGCCCAGGTGAAACATACTAAGTAACAACTCAGTGTTGTTGGTAGGAAAGTAGATTCTAAGAGCATAGAGGGTAGGCAGCTTCCCAGCTTTTGTACTGTTTAAGGCTTATTGTAAATACAACATGTGTGTATGTGTGTGTGTGTGTGTGTTAATCTGGGAACTAAATGGTCTAAGGCAGGGCAGAAACCCCAAGTCAGGATTAAATTTCTACAAGTTGAGGTTTAGATTGTTCAGTGTCAACAGTTTCACGGTTTGTTCCGTCATCAGTTTAGTCTCTAGTCAACATCTGCAATTCCATACCTGTATCCAGAGTGCCTACTTCCATAGGTTCCTGAGCCATATGCAATCCAAGTTCCCCACACTGAGATCAGCCTCTGGTTGAGCTAATTTTCTGAATCTTTTAGGAAGTGAGTTTTTGTGAGCTTCCCCCAAACCACTGTAACACCCCAACCCTCGATCAGTGGTACTTACTTCAAGATGCACCCCCAATGAGACACCGAGATGCAGATTGATGCAAAAGCAAGAGGCTTATTTTCCAGTGTGTCAGGGCCGACCTTCAATTAGTCCCTCTAGGCGAGTTACTAAGAAAGAAACCCGAATGGCTATAACAAGCAGTTTTTATACTTTTTAGGGGCACAGGTTACATCAGCAAGGTTACAGTTCAAACTTATTGGCCAAGCATAAATCTATTGGGTAGCAAGCATGACACACACTTGAACTCTACCTGGGACTTCACAGAGGGTCAGGTAACTACCAGTCAGTACATTCTGAGAATTTTTTACTCAAGAATGTTCCTGTGGGTGGAGAATGGAACTTGGCCTAGTCTTGACTCCAGGCAGGAGGGGAAAGCTGTAAGGAGGATGTGGGACTAGAAAAACTCTTAGGGACCGTCATCCCCCTACCCCCGTTTTCTTATACAAGGCCCAATCCTGGAGCTACACTCAGGGGTCTCTGGTAACTATCTCATACTCTTCAGGTCCTGTTCTCAGGGTCTCATATTGTTGGCGCAGAACCATCAGCTGCACTGCTCCTATTCTCTCTTTTATGAAGGCTCTAAGCTTGCTCAGTATGCAGGGACCAAAGATCAACAATAGCAGGAGAACAATTAGGGGTCCTAACAAGGTGGATAGGAGGGTGGTTAACCAAGGGGAGGGGTTAAACCAAGACTTGAACCAGCCCTGATTCTGTTCTCTTTCTCTCTTCTGCTTAGCTAGCCCATCTCTCACCTTAGCCATTAAATCTTCAACAACCCCAGAATGGTCTACATAAAAGCAACACTCCTCAGCTAAGGCAGCACATAGCCCTCCTATTAGTTAAGTCTAATCCCTTCCTATTCTGTAGTACTACTTCTGATAATGAAGTCAATGATTCTTGAAGGTGACTGATGGAAGTTTCCATTCTCTCTATATCTAAATCAATGGCTGTCCTCAGACGGTCATAATTTTTCCCTTGTAAGACCAAAGCAGAAGTTTTGGTGTCTGCCCTTGTCACTCCCAACCCCAACAGAAGGGAGACAGTGAGTCCTGTAACAGGTTTGATGGACGGGCACATAGAATGGGGGAAGGAACCAGAATCCAAAGGTACAACCAGGCGGTCATGATCAAGGTCAAGTGACCTTGAGCTTGTGCGGATTGTCCATCTTCTGTACCGTCCAGCGGGGGTCCCTGGGGAGCAGGGTGTCTACAAGTTTCACATGGGAAGCATGTACCCAGGCCACAATACTGTCCACCTCAAGGGCTGTGGGAGTGGTTAGCAGGATCAGGGAGGGTCCCTTCCAGTGGGGTTCCAGTGACTGTGCCCAATGCCTCCTTATGTAGACCCAGTCACCAGTCTGGAAGCGGTGAGGGGTCTCTGGCATCGCTGGAGCATTTAAGGCAGACAGTTTGGGTCAAATATCATGTTGTATTGACTGAAGGGCTTGAAGCCTCAAGAACAAGTTCTATCAGTGAGCTGGGATACCTACAAGGAGGGCCCAGTGGACACTAAGGGAGTTGGGGTACCAAACAGGATCTCAAAAGGGATAAGGTTAAAATGGTAGGGGGTGTTCTGGGCTCAGAACAGGGTCAGAGGAAGGAGCACCACCCAGCCAGTGCCAGTCTCCAAGGTCAATTTAGTTAAGGTTTCTTTTAGGGTTCTGTTCATTCTCTCTTCCTGCTCTGAGCTCTGGGAACGGTATGCACAATGGGGCTTCCACTTAGTCCCCAATATCTCTGCCAATCCCTCACTTACCTTAGAAACAAAAGCAGGACCATTGTCTGATCCAATTGCCTTAGGCACTCCAAACCTTGAGGAAATTTTTCCTCTAATATCTTCTTGGCTACCATAGTAGTTGTTTCCTGCTTGGTGGGGAAAGCCTCAACCCATCCAGAGAAAGTATCCACAAACACTAGAAGATATTTGTAACCATATTTTCCTGGCTTAACTTCTGTAAAACCAACCTCCCAATAAACCGCAGGCCGCTCTCCCCTAGGTCTCTTGCCCTGTTTGCTCTTGGCTACATAAGCATTTACTTGCTGACACACCTTACACTGTTCTACACAGCCCATTACTTAAACCTTAGATCCCTTGACTGCTTGGATGAGCTTCCTATCCTCTGTACTGGCTGGTTTTGTGTGTCAACTTGACACAAGCTGGAGTTATCACAGAGAAAGGAGCCTCAGTTGAGGAAATGCCTCCATGAGATCCAGCTGTAAGGCATTTTCTCAACTAGTGATCAAGTGGGGAGGTCCCCTTGTGGGTGGTACCATCTCTGGGCTGGTAGTCTTGGTTTTATAAGAGAGCAGGCTAAGCAAGCCAGGGGAAGCAAGCCAGTAAGAAATATCCTTCCATGGCTTCCACTTAGTCCCCAATATCCTGCTTCCTGCCCTGCTTGAGTTCCAGTCCTGACTTCCTTTGGTGATGAACAGCAAAGTGGGAGCGTAAGCCGAATAAACCCTTTCCTCCCCAACTTGCTTCTTGGTAATGATGTTTGTGCAGGAATAGAAACCCTGACTAAGACATCCCCTAAATGGTTCGATCCATCTATGCATTTGGTCAATTAAGTCCTCAGCTTGTTTCTGGAGAGTATAGTTTTTCCTTCTTGTGTGCACCACTGCCCTTCCTTCTCTAGGTAGTAATCGGTCGGATAGCTAGAAATCTGAGTCCTTTTTTCTTCAGTATATTCTAAGTGAGGCCATCCCTTAGTCCAGTCCCATTTCCCAGAGGGTGCCTCCTGCAGGCCCATAACAGGGATGGGCTCCTGTATAGCCACTTCTCAAGCCACTTGATCTGCCTGGTTATTGCCTCAGGCCACTGAGTCTCTTCCTTTCTGATGTCCTGGGCAACTAATAATACTCACAGTTGCTGGCTTCACTGGGGCATCCAAGAGATCCAAGATTTCCTGTTTGTTTTTATTTCTTTTCCCTCTAATGTGAGCAGTCCTCTCTCTTGGTATACAGCCCCATGGATGTTGGTTGTGGCAAAGGCATACCTGCTATCTGTGTAGATGTTAATTTTCTTTCAGACCCCAAGTTCCAAGGCCTTGGTGAGGGCAATTAGCTCCACTTTCTGCACTGATATGTGGGGAGGTAGAGGTTCTGCCCAGATGACATTTGTGCCATCTACCATGGCAGCACCTGCTCATCTCTGACCAGCATGGAGAAAACTGCTCCTGTCTCGGCTCCTGGAAGGGGTCAGTCGGAGAGGTCTTTCCTCCACCCATGTGCTCTCCTTTTGGGCCACTTAGCTGTGGCCCATCGGGCAGGAAGTGTATCTGGGCCCCCATCTTGGAGACCAACAGAGGGTAGGGACAGTCTGGTATGACCATAAATGAATGGGATACCCAAACCATCCCTAGGTCCACTGTTCTTCTGGGAGTCCATGAATACATTTTGCTGCTAATGGCTCCTTATACCCAAGATTGTTTTCTTGGGTATGGGGTCATTGTCTTGGAGGAGGACTGAGTGTTGAGCCCATGTCCACCAAAAATTGAGTGGGTTTCCCCTCCACTCTCAGAGTTACCCTGGGTTCGAGGAGGGGGTATAACCCCCATCCTCTCTAATCGCTGTCTTCCCCCAGGGCTAACACCTTTGCCGTTTGGGGGCACTTTTCCCAAGGCCTGGGATTTCCTGCCCCTGACTTCCTTTTGTTAGGGCACACTCGGGCCCAGTGGCCCAACTCTCTGCAATATGCACACTGGTCTTTTTCAAGGGGTTTTCTGTCTCTCTTTGGTTGGAGTCTCTCTTCTCTGCTTCCCCTAACTACTGTAGCCAAGATTCCCTGTAAATTCCTTCCCTGTCACTTTTCTTTTTTTCATCTTCTTTCTCTTTCTCTGCTCCTTCTCCTCCTCTGTCTCCCTGTTACGGTAGACTCTCTCATCAACTGCACTCAATCCCTCAATGACTTATCCTGAAGTCCCTCTAGCCTCTGAAGCCTTTTCCTGATATCTCTACTAGCCTGGTCTATAATAGCCATAGCCACAGTAGCTCTGTGCCCCTTGCTGCTGGGGTCGTTAGGGTGTATACTGACAGAATGTCTCCATGGGTTGCTCTAGAAAGACTGCAGGAGACTCATCTGATCCCTGTCTAACCTCGGGTAAATGTGAGGGCCGTCATGCAGCGCCCCCTTGAGACCTGACAATGAAGCCAGGCTACGGTAGACCTTCAGGTGCCGCTTACCTTCTGCCATATTAAAGTCCCAGTCAGGTCTAGTCAGGGGAAACTCGCTGTCACAGCCTGCTCAATTGACAGTAAAACAGAGGGCACAAGGAAGATACCTGCAGCCTTGCTCTGGACAGTGCATTCTCCTGAAAAGGCATACACAAGCAGTTGCACACCACACATAAATGACCATACACAAGCACACACACAGCATACAGCCTGAAACTATAGACTAAAACTTATGAGAGCAGATTTCTACTTATGGCTAAAACAGAGTAACAAGAATTATGAACTACATTTACCATTATATTTATTATAGAAAAAAACATATGTACAACAATTATGACATGGTTGGTTGGTAGGTAGGTAGGAAGATTGACAGAAGACAATCAGAAACTGAACACCAGGCATTCCAGGTCAGTGAGCCTGTTATCAAGAAACAAGGTAGACATTGCCTGCCCCAGATTCCTGTAGAAAGGTTACAGCTAAAGTCAAAGGAGGACAATTCAGGCGCAACCTAGCAGTCTGCATTAAGGAGATAAAATAGGAACCACTAAGGTCAAGGAGGTCAGAGATCACAGAACAGAATGTGGTGAAAGAGCTGCACAGAGCAAGCTCTGATGATCTGCACACCACCACAGGGCCATTCACGTTGTCAGCTTTAGAACAGCCAAGGCCCAGACAGGGAAGAAGGCACAGTCACTCAGTGTGCACTACAAGCATGATGGTCCAAGTCTGAGAGGCCCCAGTACCCATGGAAACGCCCGGGGTGGTGATGTGTGCCTGGGATCCCAGCACTGGGGAGGTAGGCACAAGAAAAAAATCCCTAGGGCTGGCTTGCTGCCCAGTCACCTTAGCTGAATCAGCAAGTGCCAGGTCCCATTGAGAGACTGTCTCAGGTTAACCTCTGAGCTCCATACACATGGACACAGCTCCACACAAGATCTTCAGTATGAACACGCACAAACTTCTGCAAGGCCCCCTCCCACCAAAACAAAAAAACCCTCTCCAACCAAATCCCCCCCAAAACCCTTCTGAACAATCACAAAGTCCCCTCAGAGTGGAACAGGGCTGATAATTGTACCCCTGGGAGTAGGGGAGCTGGGCAGGAAAGGTAATCCCCAGCACAGCAGGTGCGTGGAAGACTTATCTCTTCAGTAATGGGCTAGAATGAGCCCTAGAGAAAAGGCTGATCAGGGCCTTCCTAACACAACTTTCAAAACCAAGTTTTGAAAGAAAGTCCCCGAGGAAACTCAGGCGGTAGGGATAACCTCTAGAGTATTCACAAGATACAAAAATTATGTTACCACATTTTACATTTAAGCCTGTAAAGGAGATTAAAAAAAAAAAAACCAGAATACTGAGTTGGAGTTGCACAAACACAGTATTTGAGGTTTTTTCGGTCTTTAGCTTTAAGACACATTAGATGAGATTAACAGCAAATAAGAAACCATAATCATGGGCTCAGGATGTAGCTCTGTGGTAGAATGCTTACCCAGCATGCACAGGGTTCAATGTTCATCCCCCAGTATTGCAAACAAACAGCAAAAGACAAAACAAACAAAAAACTATGAGCATGTGCCACTCCATGACATTCTGGTACATGATGAACCACACACACACACACACACACACACACACACACACACACACACACACACGATGTTTCTTGCCTAAGAGTGCTTTGCTTAGCTGGAGCTATAGAGCACACATCCCTTTGATGTTTACACACCACTAAGAAAAGCTACACTTTGATCGGCCTTGTTAATCATAGAGCATTGGTAAACTCAGAGAGAGAACAATGGAACTCTCCAAGAAAGAGTTTTTTTGTTGTTGTTGCTGTTTTGGTTTGGTCTTCCAGGCAAGGTTTCTCTATGTACAGCCCTGGCTGTCCCGGAACTCACACTGTATAATAGGCTGGCCTTGAACTCGGGGATTTACTTGCCTTCTGCCTCCCAAGTGCTGCAACTAAAGGTGTACTCTGATGTCAACACCACCAGGCTAAGACCCAGTGTCAACAAACTATATGCTTCTCATAAATGAATAACTTAAACATTCGCGTGCTAAAAGTTTAAAGTAAAATAATGGTAAAAATATGCAAAAGCAAAAAAAAATCCTCATACACATAATTTTTAAACTGTTAGCATCAAAGCACAGTGCTAGGAATAAGAAAGACAATAATGATATAAGGGTCAACTTAATGTGAACTATTTAACAGTACTAAACATTTACAAGTCAAAGAACAGAACTTCGAATCACATAAAAAAAAGAAACTAAAGACCTCTCCGTGACAGAAAACAAACAATTAACAAGAATATAAAAGAATAGAAGTTAAAAGTTACACTCTTTTTAACAGGTGCACAAAGACTTACCAGATGGAAGTTATGGATCACTAAACAAGAATAATTAAAAGGAATACAATAATACAGATGTTTCCTAACTATAAGGAATTAAAATTTAGAAAAAGGGAAAGATGTTTGGAAATTTCCAAATATTTAGATACTAAATAACACACATTTAAATAACTCACGAATTAAAAAACAAAATCCAAGGGAATTATGAAATGTTTTGAATTGATTGAAAACAAAATGCATCAGGATTTGTGGGGATACAGAACATTAAAATATCTGCATAGAAAGGGTTTCAAGTCAAGGGCTTCAACTCATAGTTTAGGGGGGAGAAAATAAAGATTTAAAAAAAAAAATAACAGGGCTGGTGAGATGGCTCAGTGGGTAAGAGCACCCGACTGCTCTTCCGAAGGTCCAGAGTTCAAATCCCAGCAACCATATGGTAGCTCACAACCATCCGTAACAAGATCTGGCGCCCTCTTCTGGAGTGTCTGAAGACAGCTACAGTGTACTTACATATAATAAATAAATAAATCTTTAAAAAAAAAATAACAAAACTTCTAAACCTGCAACACACAAAATTACAAAAACAAAAGCAATCTGTAAATGATAAGACACTGCAATAGACTTTACATGTTTAAAGGAAATATGAACAATCTCACACAAATAAGTTCATCAACTCTATAAAAGCTTTAAAAGAACGCATAACAGCTTATTTAGAAACACAACCAACCCTAAACTTTTTAGCATTGAATTTGCATCACACACACACACACACACACACACACACACACACACACACACGAGCACACTCAAGCTGGCTTCACTAGGGAATTACAACTAACAATATAATACAAATTCCCTCAGGAAATTAAAGATGATGGAACACTTTTTTTGTTTGTTTTTTCGAGACAGGGTTTTTCTGTATAGCCCTGGCTGTCCTGGAACTCACTTTGTAGACCAGGCCGGCCTCGAATTCAGAAATCCGCCTGCCTCTGCCTCCCGAGTGCTGGGATTAAAAGTGTGCACCATCACGTCCGGCTGATGGAACACTTTTGATTAGCATGACCCTTTTACCAAATTGAGAAAGCCGGGTCAGTTTAAAGAAGGTTAATTAAATAGCAACCATATACTGAAATAATCCAGGGTCAGACCAAGTAACTGTCTACAGAAATGGACTTCCCTCCAGTTTGAAATTATCTTTCTGCTGGAGGAATTTATCCCATGTATCTACAATCATTCCTGATAAAGGGCAGGCACAGATACTGCGGAGGGGTGTGTGTGGGGGGGTGGGGATGGGGGTGAGGGGGTGGCACAGACCTGATAGTGCAACAGTTGGGCAGGTAGGTAAGACAGATGATCAGGAATTCAAATCCAGCCAGGCTAAAAAAGATTCAAAACAACAGTTAAGTAGGACCTTTCAGAGGACACCAGAGTGAAGAGTTAGCAAAGGCGAATGAGGGTAGTGTCAAGTCAGAAATTAATGTGGCAGAGAACTAGAATGGATGGTGGTGGTGGTGAACTGAAGAGCTGGGGCTATCCGGTATTATAACTAATTCAGTGACTTCTTTGTAGCAAATAGTTGCAGACTGGAGCTCTGGAAAGGAAGGTAGGGTGGGTCTGTCTGTCTGTCTGTCTGCCTGCCTGCGTAACTGACCCCACTCGCTACCTCCAGTGGGCATACTGTTATTGTGGCTGATGTATTAATCACAGGTATACTGTCAGAAGTGGCTGCTTCCACCTGGAATCCCTGTATCAAGTCACGCGAAAGGGCCATATATTGTAGTCTATCTCTGCTATCAGCAAGCTTCCTAGGCTGCCTCTCCAGCCCAGCGTAAGCAGCAGAACCCTTTGGAAAATCAAATTGGCGAGCTTTATCTGAGAGCAGCTGAGACATGGGCCTAATTCATGACAGATGGGCCAGCCAAGCCACAAGGTCAGACTACACAGCTTGCTTGCACACCATGGCATACTTTTGTGACTCAGGTCTCCTGCCACATGGGTAGGTCCTGATGACCAAACTCAGGTCACTGGGCATCTTGACATATATGCCTTTACCTGCTGTACTATCTCATGGGCCCTTGTTAATTTATTTTTAAGGACATAGTTTTGGATAACTGCTTCGTCTGACTTCAGTGGCCTCCCTGAGCAGACAACACACTGACTGACCTCATGGAGGTCAACTTCTCAAGAAGTTGAGATTTACTTCTCAAGAAAAATCAGAGGAAGCATTTCCCTTGCTGTTCAGACATGGTGGCAATGACCACTCCACCGAAGTCTCCCAGAAGCTGATGCCAGGAACAAAACGGACTCATAGCAGCTGCCACATAGAATCCCACCAAAGGCTTGGGACGCAAAGCCTGTGTTAGTTAACACCCATGGCAGGATTACCCAATATACACAAATCTGTCGAGGTGGTCCCTTCTGAAGCCTGGAAGAGCAAATCACATTTCAGTTATAAAAACGAACTATAAAATGCAAGTATCTGTCTCAGAAGATGAAATTACTACTCAACAATGGATTTCAAGATTTTCATTTTATTAAAAATATAGCAACATAATAGCAGCATCATTTGGTACCTCTTTACTAAAACGATGTGAAAGTAGCTCTACTCAGACTCACACCGAGGTAGTAACTCTTTTGATAATCTGCAGTACCATTCTATTAAACTACAAAATTGACCTATACAGTGACTTAGTATATTTAATCTCGATGGAAGTGAGTTCTCTGGGTTATTCCCCAATCATGTGTTGCTTAGTGGTACCATTTACTTGTAGAATTCGACATGTCTTTCAGTACTAGTTTGATGAATCCGAACGTACATAGTCAGGAATGCCAAAAACTAACCAAGACCGGCTACTCCATTTCAACCCTGGAATTTAAATGTCATCTCTCCCAAACTGGCAATTTTCCAAGCTAAAATGTTACTTGCCAGTAAACTTAAACATCGGGCAAGATTAAAAACCTACTTTTAAAATACACTGTTATGAGATGGCTGCAGTTCAGTGATAAGAGCACTGTCAGGTGTGAAACCCTGGGTTCAATCCTTAACAGCAAGGAAAAAAATAAAATAAAGGAAATATTAACTATAAACAAATCGATTCCAGAAACTATACGCGTATCTTAGCCTGGAATGTAAAAGGTTCTATTACTAACCCTAAGCTGACTGTGGACCAGAAGTCTAAGTGGCTTTATGGTGCTTACTGTATCACTCACTGCTCAGGTGAATGCATTTACAACACAATAAAAGACAAGGAATTAAAAGGCTGACCTACAAATTAGGAAATGATTTTTATCTTACAAGATTATTTTGTTATATTTTTATTAGATTCCTGCTTCCAGAAATAGGAATAAAGCCCTTTGAAGAGCATGACATATGGGAATTTGAAACTAACTTAAGTGCCTACTAGCAAATAAACATGGGAAAACATTCAGTGAGGGAAACATAAACACAGAGGGAACAGTCACTGCATTGTGGTTGCAGGGTCAACCTTACAGCTCGCTCAATCCAATCCTCTTTTCCATGGCGCAGAGATGCCCTGTGACTCAATGCATCCCTCCAAAAAGACTGACTCTAGCTGTGATGCACTGTAAACTGAAAATATTTTAAAGCCTAATAGTGAGCTTTATAATCCTGAAACTTAATTTCACAGGTTAGGATGGGTCTAGAGGGAAGGTTGGATATTTTCTCACTTTTAAAATGAAAGCACAAAGACAGAAGGATGACAGTATTAGTATCTTAAATTTTCTTGACCAAAAAAATAAACCATCTTGATTATAAAAATTGATTGTTTTATTTGTAATTGAGTATATCAAAATTTAAGCCTCTAACATAAAGATAAATACATTAATAGACACTGAATGTATTTTTAAAAAAGAATTCTAACCATGGAGAAGATTACAGGCCAAAAAGTGTATTTTAGTCCCTAGCTAACTAGAGTAAGACAGAAACAGCAACTACAGCAATACTCATTAGAAATTATTTTAAAACCTGCAACGGTCCTTAACTGTAAAGCCACCAGGTTAGTGCTAATATCAGCTCAGTGTGCATACAGAAGCTATCCACAGTATCAGCCTGTCTAGAAAGAAAGAGAAAGAGACAACCACACTGGCTGTCAGTAGAAGACGGTTATGGTCCCCCCACCCCCACCCCTTTCTGACAGCATCTATCTTAGGTAAAAAGACAGTATTTGAAAAACAGTAGAGGAATTAAAAAAAAAAAAAAAAAAAAAAAAGCAAAGACCAGGAGTGCCTGCCTCCCCAAGTGCCTCTCTCCCACATAACTGCCAGACCAAACCCACAGCATCTGACTTCATTTTCTCTTGTATTCCTCCTACTCATTCTGAGTTACAAAACCATTTTCTACATTAATAATTATTTGAGCAAAATAAATACCTGAATGAAAGGTAAATAGCGATAGGAATGAAGTGTTAATCTCCACCATGAGAACATTTTACCAGTCTTCCAGAGAGGAAATGCCCTAACTTTAAAGGGCTGCTCTGGAAACACTGCAAAGGTTTGCACAGGCCATGCAGACACCCTCCACACAGCACGCCAAACCAGAGCGGAATAGAAACTGAAGACTCTTTCCGCTAAAATACTCAACTTTATTAGAGAAATGGTACTAAAAAATAACAACGATTCCAACATTTGCTCTAGTCTACTTACATTTCATAAATAAGACAGCGGTTGAAGTGAGACACTCCTTAACAATTTCTCCACAGGTCCAAATGTTTCTCTATCAGAATAAGCTGTTTATTAGCCAACCATATGTGGCTAAATGATTAAAATGGCCATCTATACTTTACATAGTAAAGCATTTTCCAAAGTTTAATGTACACAATGACAAAAAAGGAAACACACACACACACACACACACACACACACACACACACCCTAACTCTAAACACCTGAAGATGATTAAGCAGCTTCATAAGCGGACCAGGCTTTGTGATTTGCAGAACGGGCCTTTCTAGTCTTCTGATTAATGTGAAAAAAAGACTCAAACTGAAACCAAGGAACTAAAGTGCTACTTGGCTTTTTAAATCTGTGAACATAACTCTTCATGAGGTAAGGCAACTGAGTAATTTGATTGTATTAGGTTCTGCTAAAATAATCACACTTGATTTTCAAATAACCTTTGCAAATTAAAAGTGGGGCTTTGTTTGTTTTGGAAGTGTAACAGTAATGAAGAGTGCATTACCTAGAGTGTAGAGTTTTGGAGAAAACATCAACACAGATGCTGTTTTACTGCTTGCCTACCTTCTGCAGGAAGTTGAACTAAGATTGATGGATGACCTTGTCTCTTAAATTCCAGTAAGCATATCATTAAACACAAATTTATGCTCCTAGTCCTTCCATAAGTATAATGTCTGCATCATTGGGAGAAAATGACTGCAAGGCAATATTAAGGCCATCCAATGAAGTCAACTCATAGGTTTCCTCTGATCATGTAAGAGCATGTCTCCTGTTTAATCATCACAGTATAAAACTGGTGGTCCCCAAACGCCATTGTTGTCTGAACCTCCACATAGCTTGTAAACAGGACTTCCTTTTCTCATCTGAAGTACGGAGAAGTGCTTCTGACACAGCAACTGAACACTCCTAATGGGTGAATAGCACACAGCCAACTAGATGCCAAATGAATTGAAACTGACTAGCACATACAAATCCTAGGAACAGTATACCACACATTGTAGAAGGCACTAAAGCTTCAGCTTGTGCTCCAATAGCCCGTTTGTGAAAACTCAATTTCCGTTTTCTAAGGGCCTCTTTGCCACCTACAGCTGACAAGACACACTGCAGTATTATTCATGAGCTTGGAAATGTTAAGGAAGGTTAAGAAGAAATGCTCATTTATGGCAGACCCAATGATTCTGAACACTGAATACGTTATTAGTATTCCACACATCTGTTCTTCTTCGGAAGAACAGTAGCATGCATTGTCAGTTGGTTTTTAATCACTTATTTAAGCAATGTTAATCTGTAAAACTGTTTTAAAGAAAAACTCATGTCCAAAACAGTGAGCAAAAGAAAACCCAGTAGTGAGGATTTACCACAATCACTGCAATCCCTGTGAAGTCAACGTTAAAACTTCTTACATAATTTGCACTTTACAAGAGTGTCGTATGTATATCTGCACAAATTTCAAGCACGTCATCAAACTGTATATATTGAATTTTTTTTTTTTTTTAAAAAAGTAAAACAATACAAAACTCAGTAACTAGCATTTGTTAAAGAGCCTCCACTGTGCATCTCCTGGACAGTCAGTTCCACTCTGGAGCTCTGCTTTTCTGGCAAACACTGATGCACCCACCACATGACAGTGGGGCAGCCACCATGGAAATGCAGACTTCAGAAGATGGTCAGTTTGGGTAACATCTGGTATTTCGTGATGTCCATGCTCAGTAACAAGATGTCCACAATGTCACCTCATAGCTGGAAAAGCTTTAGTTACCATATATGGATTTCTTTTTCCATTTACACCTTGTTTTGAACTGAAAGCTTTGGGTTTGATCCCGCCGTGGAGGAGACAGAGCGGGCAGGCCTACACGGCATCGGCCTTGCTGCACAGGCTCTCCTCATTTGGTTGGCAGTTCCCATTGTGCTGTACTTCACTTTCTTCCTCAGTCCTTGGAGAGCCCTTCTCATCTGCATCTTTGCTCACAGTTGCATCTGCCTCTTTACTGTGTTCCTTTTCCTGCAAAAAGCACCAAGTGCATGCTTACTATCGTGCACAATTATGTATAATTGTGACTAAATGACATGTCTTTTGTGAATAAAGTGCATCGTTTTCTTTCATTAAAAAAAAAAAATGCAAGCACATGCATCAACTTGTCCTTTGTATGTTATTCCCCACAAAAGATGGTTAACAAAATCAGAATACTACAGGTAAACACAAATTCTAGCTCTTCAAAATCAGCCTTGTAAAACAAAAGAAGCCAAATAGCTTTCCAATACACTACAAGAAATAAATGTGAACATGTACAAAAATCACTCTTTCTCCGTGAAAAGCAGTCCAAATTCTGCGCTGAGGCTAAGGAAGGATCAGAGGAGAACAATGAATGCCTAAGATGTAATTCACGCTCAATAAATACTGCTGATGCCACTGATGATGATGAGGAGGAACCCGTCGGGAGTCCTCTTTTCAAATAGAATTATACATGACAAGATAGCAAAGAGTAAGCTGTCATAATTCACAGGTACTTACAATTTCCAAGAAAAAACTTAATTAGGGAGTTTAGTTTTCAATTCTGTATTAGGAAATTTGGTTTCAATTATGTATTACACATCACACCTAATTTTAGCTATACATTACAAAACCAATGACAACAAAGTCCCATCAATTTTGCCCAAATGTACACCGAGAATATCAAATATACTTGTTACCCAGAGGTTTTCTAAAATTTCCTCCTTGTATGATATTTACTGATTCTCCAAAATAAGGAATGAAGCTGCTTAAGTTTTCCCTGGTTCTCATCTCTTCAAAAGGCAGTAAGAGCGAGCAGCAATAGTGTATGAAGCACCACAGCCTTGGGGAGGCAGCTGCAGCCCTGCTGCCCCTGGGGCGGCTGGGAGCGCTTCTCTCTGATGCAGGCCCTGGCTCAGCGGCTCACCTTAACTGGTGTGGTAGTCTTCTCCACTTTCTCCTTCCCGTCTCGGTCGCCAGAACTCTTTTTTGTGGAGGTGGAACGCTCTCTTTCTCTCCTGTCACTGATGTGGTCCCGTTCTTTTTCTCTCTTTTTCTCTTTCTTATTTCGGCTATATTAAAAATGCAAGAGTTATCTTTAAGAATTTGAAGACCTACTCTCTAAACTCTTGACAGCAATCTTTATCTAACACAGGCTGTCCAAAACAACGCAGTGTAAACAAGCACGCTAGTAACCGGATTGGCAAAGTAACAAAACCAGGTCCTCCAACCTGACCCACCCCACCCTTCACCTCACTCAGGGTTAAAGTGATTCCAGCAGTAGCCACCACATGTTCCTTTAAGACACAACATTTTTTTTTTTTTTTTTTTTTTTTTTTTTTTTGGTTTTTCGAGACAGGGTTTCTCTGTGTAGCCCTGGATGTCCTGGCACTCACTTTGTAGACCAGGCTGGCCTCGAACTCAGAAATCCACCTGCCTCTGCCTCCCGAGTGCTGGGATTAAAGGCGTGCGCCACCACGCCCGGCTAAGACACAACATTTTTAAATGCTCAAGATATACTTATATACTGAAATAAGGATAAGATTAAAAACCTACTACAGTCAGCCTAAACTATATATAATGTCTGCTCATACACAGATTCGCCCACCACCTATCAACAGTATGTAGGAAAAAAAAAGCTGCCCTAAACCCAGACTCTGTTTTTTAGTAATGGGAACTCTCCCACTGAATCCCTAACACTACAGACTGTGTTGTTTTCATAATTCTCTGAATATACCATGTACTAGTGTAGAATGTTTTCATAGGCTAATGTGTGAACATTCAAGAGGGAATAAAAAGAGAGCAGTAAAATGGCTTAGCTGGCATCAAGCTTAATGACCTGAGTTTGATCTCTGGGACTTCTATGATTTTTAACAGAGAAGAAGAAAGAAAAAGAAAAGCAAATAGAGAGCCAGAAGCAGGAGAAAGGCTGAAGTGAACAGTACAGAAGCAGGAGAACAGCTACAGTGAACATCAGAGCTGCAAGGAGCTGACTACAGCCCTGCCCACTCCATCTGTTACAAACAGGAACCAACAATTCAAAGCCAGACCTAAAACACATGAAATGCACTACTGAAAGCAAAAATTTAAAAAAAAAAAATCACAAATCTCTAAGATTATTGGGGGCCTCGAGGGCCGAGGAATTATGCATATCATTCGAAAAACATAACTGTGTGTGATCTGGCCAAGATGGCTCTAACATGGAAATATGAGCAGTTCCCTATTATGAGTGGTTTAAAAGTAGACCCAAAATTAATGAAAATAATGAAGACAATTATGAAGCAGATCCAAAACAAATGAGAATCTGTTGCAACAAACGTCTTACTTCAGGTCACTGGGGAAAATGGCACTTTACAGGAGGTTTGGGGACAACTGTCTAAGCCTGCGGCAGGTGATGAACAAGACACACATGCCAGTCTAAACAAACCACACTGGCTTAGAGAGCCAACTTACTTTGAAATGAAATGACTATATACTACAAGTAAATATGGGTGAATTCTAGGTTAAAAGAAATTTCTAGCCACATCTATAACTCTAAATACATAAAACAAAAAAAAATTTATAAATTTGTTGCAAGAAACTTTACAAGGCAAAGCAAAACAAACAAGAAACCAAAAAACCCTCAAGTGTCTCAAAACAAAGCATCATCATGTAAGCTGTATGTATCTATAGATGGCTTTAGAAACCAAAAGAATGACACAAAGGAGCATCATAAGTAATAAAATACAAGAGCCAGAGAGGTGGCTAAGCATGTAGAAGACTCAAGTTCAGTTCTCAGCACCCACATGAGGCATGTCACAACTGTCTGTAACTCCCCTGCCCACTTCTGGCCTCTGCAGGCTTTGTGCTCACATGCACAAACCCACACACAACATATAATTACAAATAAAACAACAATAACATTTTTAAGAAAATACAATCAATTTAACTAAAGATAACAAAAACAAGCCACCAATTCATACACTAACAAGCATAGCCCAGCAATGAAAGAATGTACAGAAGGAACATTCAAGACTGAATGCCATAAAGAACACCAGCCAAAACAATACACAGACTCAATACAACCCCTACAAACACCATCAACAACACCAGCAGCAAACACATGAAAAAACATATATCCTAAAACTTGTATGACTCCTTCAAGGCTCTCCATAGAGCCAAAATGATTTTTAAAAGAACAAAGCTGAGGCTGAAGAGATGGCACAGCTCTTAAGAGCACTCAATGCACTTTTAGAAAAACCTCCAGCCGGGCGTGGTGGCGCACGCCTTTAATCCCAGCACTCAGGAGGCAGAGGCAGGCGGATTTCTGAGTTCGAGGCCAGCCTGGTCTACAAAGTGAGTTCCAGGACAGCCAGGGCTACACAGAGAAACCCTGTCTCAAAAAACCATCAAAAAAAAAAGAAAAGAAAAGAGGAAAATCTGCAGTCCTAAGGAATCTGGCATCTTCTTCTTAGCTCCTCGGGCTCCTATATATACACAATGTGAACATATATACACAAAGTAAGCAAATATATAAATATTTTTAAAAGCAAAAGAAAAAACATGCTTAAGTGACTCATAATTTCTGATTTCACAGTGACTACAAACTACAATACCTGAAAACATGGTACTTGCCTCAGGACGAGCATGTAGGCCTGTGGACTAGCCTAGAATAAACTCTTGCATACCAGTCAGATGATTTTTCAAGATAGGTGCCAAGATTCAGTGATAAAATGATAAAGTGATAAAATTTTCAACAGTGGTGCTGAGAAAACTTAAAATCCACATGCTAAAGAATGAAGCTGGAATCCTACCTCTAAGTGTATACAAAAATTACCTCAAAATACATCAAAGGGCTGACTAAATGGCTCCGAGTAACAGCATGCACTGTGTGACCTGAACCACAAGTTCCATTTCTGGAACCCACATAAAAGTAGGAGAGAACTAATTTGAAAAAGATGGCCTTTAGCCTCCACACACACACTGGGGCACATACATGCCCCTCCATGAACATCTACACACTCATACACAATAATAATAAATTTAAAAAACAAAAACAGATGAACAAAGCTGGGCGTGGTGGTGCATGCCTTTAATCCCAGCACTCGGGAGGCAGAGGCAGGCGGATTTCTGAGTTTGAGGCCAGCCTGGTCTACAGAGTGAGTTCCAGGATAGCCATGGCTACACAGAGAACCCCTGTCTCAACAAACCATAAAAAAAAAAAAACAAAACAAAACAGCTGAACAGACGTAGTACTAGTTCATCATCACAAGTTCAAGGGCTGTCTGGTCTACCAGTGTGTAAACACCAATGAGACCTGGGCGGGGCATAGTCACCAGACTACACAAATACACAAGAGTATGCTAGCCTTTGTGTAAAAAACAAAAAAAAAAGAAAGAAAGAAAGAAAGAAAAAGAGAAGGTAAATACCTATTTGCCTAATTATGTAAAAAGGAACAGACAAAAGCTGAAATAAACAGTGCATGAGAAGAAGGCAGAAGGAAAACAGCACTGTCACAGACCCATCGTCCCAACCAGCAGCATCAAAAGGAACAGAGAGATCCCTCATCACTGTGGACACATTTCTTATAGTGAAGAATGGCAAAAGGTATGACCCTTATTTGTTCCATGACACTTTTTTTTTTTTTGGTTTTTCGAGACAGGGTTTCTCTGTGTAGCCCTGGCTGTCCTGGAACTCACTTTGTAGACCAGGCTGGCCTCGAACTCAGAAATCCGCCTGCCTCTGCCTCCTGAGTGCTGGGATTAAAGGCGTGCGCCACCACGCCCGGCTTCCATGACACTTTTTAATCTAAAGAAACAATTACACACTTCCATTTGTAACTATACAAACCTGGGGTGGGGGTGGGAGTGGGGGGGAGGGAGATTTGCAACGGTCAGTTCCTATATGGACGAACGGGATGAGCACACAGGTGGGAAGCTAATGGTTTTAAAAAACTAATCTGTATTCTGAAGAATACAAATATATTTGCCATTCAAAACACAAAAGTTAAAAAGAGACTGAAGGCGGCTCATGTTTGTGTCCCGCCCCTCTTACGTTTCACCAGATGCGTCCACCTACCCTCTGGGAGACGGAGACCTAGAAGGCTTTCTTTTTACAGTCTTTGATGTTCTTGGAGATCTGGAAGAACTCCTGCTCCTCCTCCTCCGCCTTTCCCTAAAAGACAAAACAAATCACTTTCTAAAATCAGCAACTGAGAGTAAGAACAGTTCAAACTATAAAGTTTGATTATTGTATTGTTTTAATGGTTGTTAAGGTCCTTAGTGCTGAGACTGTAGGCTTGCACCACCAGCCTGGCTGACTTCTATTTTCACTGGGAGAGGGTTAAAGGGATCCTGGAGATCAGACCCAGGCCCTCCCACATGGCATACAGCTGGGCCTGAGCAACTCCCCTACTCCCTGACGGGCCCATTAAACTCTTCTTAAAAGCACGGTTTATTACCTGACTTTAGTGTAGATCAGATTATGAACCATACATTTATCGTTGACAAAACCATCATCTAAAATTTCAGGAGAAAATAGAGGACAACCTCCTGTATACAAAGTGTTGGGTTTCACTAGAACAATTTTTCAAATGGAAAAAATACCAAAGATGGTCCAGACTCAAGTATCTTCTCTCTTAGTAACTAAAATCTTTCCCATCACTGTGCTTCTGGCTCCTCTTGCATCACTGCAAAGAATTTCTAACAAAGTAACAAAGTCTGGAAAAACTGTAAGATAAGTTATCTTGCTAAGGCTTAGATGTGTCAGAATAATAAAAAAGCATTTAAGTAACTTATTGAGAAACTGCTTTCCCCTCTAGATTTCTATCATTACCATTGTTCTGGTCATTTAAAATTAATGCGTAAATGTATACAAGTAGTTAAAATCTGAAATTTAGATAAGGAAATAATAAGCAAAAAGAAAACAATTAACATTAACAGATAATACATATTCTAAACTACATCATATTTAAGAGTGCCTAACTTAGAATCAATGAACTTCGCCACATCTACAACTCAAGGGATGAGATATGGAGACATATTTATCAAGTATAGCCAATAATTGTATATAAGGAGTTCTGATAAGGGCTGGGGGCAACTGCTTAGTGGATAAAGTACATGCCGCCCAAACACCCGTGGAAAAGGCCAGGCAGAGTGTCACATACCTGTAGGCCTGCACCAGGAGGCAGAAGCAGGAAGAGCTGGGAGACTTGCTAGGCAGCCTGGGCGGAGACTGACCTCTAATCGTAAGGCATGCAGACATAAATGCACACACTGCACACATTGCACACACACAAGAGGAGCAGCAGCTCTCAGAACCACTGACCACACAAACGAAATATCAATCTTCTGAAATTCAACTTCTCCTTACTATTGCTTTTCGTTTTCTTTCATAAAACAAAGAAAAGCCAAAGCCAGTAACTCTAGACTTCCTGGGTTGTGGTAGGGCCAGAGGATAACACCAACAACATGTCAGGAACAGAGCCTGGCACATAGCAAGCAGGCACTCCATTGATAAAGATTGTTTTGTTGTTGGTTTGTTGTTGTTGTTTTGTGGGGAGCAGAAACGGAGTTCTGGAGAAATCAAGCCCTACCCACACATGGTAGAGAAGCACTGAGTTACACTCTCTGCCTTTCCTTCCCTTTCATAACATTAACTTTTAAGCATTCATCATTTTTTTAAGTATCCAATCTTTCTTTGAAAAATACAGATTAGGAGACAATGCTGACAATAAAAGCATGAAGTAATGTGTTTGAGCAGTTACTCAGAACATTGGAAGAGGAAAGACCTACTAGAGAGTAACCAACCAGAGCTGCTGACAGAACTCTCAGACAACCAATGTGTGCTCACAGCCACTCACTCACTCACTCACTCACTCACTCACTCACTCACTCACTCACTCTTCCCAGCTCATTTGGTCCCAGAGCTTTAAGAATATCTTCAGGACTGGCTCTGAACCCTTTAAGTCTCTTCAACATAAAAGGAGCCAGGCATTGCGGTGCACACCTTTAATCCAAGCATTTTGGAGAGTCGCATGATCTTTCTGAGTTTGAGGCCAGCTAGTTCTATATATTGAGAGCTACATAGACTGTCTAAAAAGAGCGAGAGCAGGAGCAAGAGAGAGTAAGAGAGCTAGCGAGTGAGCAAGCGAGTGAGCAAGCGAGCAAGCCAGAGAGAGAGGGAGAACGGACTAGCGCAAGTTAGTGAGCATGAACACGCAATGGAAGAAAGCCAACAAGCCTTTCAGAGTCTCTGGAAAACTCAGCTTCTATTACTAGTTAAAAAGGATTCAAATCATTTGGTGCCGTGAAGCAGAGGATCTGGATGGTACAATAACATGAAGGCACCCACATGACCAACAAAATCCCTTGCAGCCAGGGTGCAGTCACAGCTTAGGCTGATACCCAGGGAAAAGGCTGTTTAAACCTGCTTCAATGCTTCTATGTTGAGCATGTGACCGGTGTTACTCTTTTCAACTTCATGGTTCTGAGCCAGTTTTAAGTACTACAGTCTAACAGTCTCACAACCTTACTGGAAGAAGTAAATAAGGTGAGAAATTCAAGGCAACTAAGACCTACATTTAGCCTGTTATACCAGCATCCAATGAACACTACAATTAGCTTTTATTATCTTTTAATAGGCTAGTGTGAAAAATAAGCTGTAAAATAACATTTTTCAAACTAGGAAATATATTCATTTATCAACGTATATGCAATGAGAAACCAACTTTAAAATGTATTGAAACATTTATTTTAAAATGTTTTTAAAAGACTAGGCTTTACTTATCATTCTAGAATCATCTGGGATAAGGGTTTAAACAACCTTGAGGAAGTGTCTCATTTTGTAGCTGTTACCATAGCAACATGCTGCCACCTGGTGGCAGTATATCTATTAATAAGTGGAAAAAATAGTCCTAGGAGGAAAAGAGCTATCGTTTAATACTAACAAAAGAGAATAATACTTAAACATAATACATAAAGCATTTTGGAAGTTAACTTAGTCGACAGACAGGAATCACACTATGACTGTGGAAATCATGTAACATGCTAAGATTTACCAAACCACTCTAGAGACACAACAAAGTCTCAAAGGTCAACTATCACACAAGAACTTTTACATAGGCGTTTTAAAAACATTCTCCCCATCATATGCCTTTCTCTAAGAAAAATAGTAAGTAAAAAATTAACCAGATTTAAATATTGCATTATGAAAGACAGCTAAGTGTGTTCAAATATTTCATCCAGAAGGTTCAATGATGTAGCAATCCCTCGCTCTGCTGGAGGAAAGCTGACTTGCTAACTAAGGGTAAATGTTACTAACTACTATGTTTGCATAGAGTATTTTCCCCCTCAGTCCCTCTTAGCTAAAGTTTAAGCAAGGTGCAGTGATAGATAGCTCAGTCAGTAAAGCATTTGTCATGCAAGCATGAGGCCCCGAGTTCTGCCTCCAGAACCCATGTGGAAAAGCACAACACATGATTAACAGAAACAGACTTGGTAGCATGCATCTTTAATGCCAGTACTGTCGAGGCAGAGACAAGCAGATCCCCAGGGATAATTGGCTAATCAGCCTAGCCTACTGTGTCTTGGCCAATGAAGCACATCCAATGTCACCCTTTGACCTCCACACACCAGCACCCACAGGCATGTGCACCTACACGCACACACAGAAGTTATGTATCACCAAACCTGCTGGTACTACGAGATCGTCGTGATGCATTGTAACTTCGGGGGGGTGTTCGGGACTTCTTCTCCTTCTTCCGTTTTTCATCTGTCTCTTTGGATCTGTCTTTTTCCCGTTCCTTGTCTTTATCTTGTTCCTTCTCCTTCTCTTTGTCTCGATCCTTATCATGGTCCTTTTCCTTCTCACGGTCTTTATCTTTGTTTTTACCCCGCTCCTTGTCTTTTTCACGATCCTTTTCCCTCTCTCTCTCCTTTTCCCTCTCTTTCTCCTTCACTCTTTCCTTCACCTTTTCTCGGGTATCTTTCCTCTTGTCCCTTAAAAAAACAAACAGAAATAAATTTTTGGCTAAAATAATTCTCTCTCAAAAGGAAGAGGCCTTTCTTTCTACACAATTACCAATCCAAATCATCTGCATTGACTACAAATTAAAATTTTCTGTGTAACTCAGGTGTAGACCTGAGGTGTAGCAGGCTGAGCTGAACCACACTGGCCATATTTGCATCAGAGAAATCAATATTAATCTTAGATGCTAAAGCAATAAGAAAGTCTTACTTCTAATAAACCTGAGCCACAATTTCACATGAGTGAAAACAGTGATAAAATTTAAACTCTGTGACCACTCAAGAACTCACCGTGACCGCGACCGGCTCCTTGACTTCCGCCTTTCCCTAGACTTAGAGCGTTTCTTGTGTGGGCTCTTGGATCTACGTCTATCTTTCTGTCTTGAGCGTGACCTATTATGGGATCTACTCCTAAAGAAAAATAAATTGTAAAGATATCACAACTTATTCTTAGAATTTCAACTCCAAAAAAGCTAAGAATTCTTACATTTGAATAAGATCATTTAGAAAAACTATCCTATTTATTAAGACCTTAAATGATCCTTTTATAATGTTTTCATTATAATAGCAAATTAAATTACTGGGTAAGTTTACCTGCTATATTATATTGTGTAGAACACAAAACAAAAATAGTTTAATAGTTTTTTCTCTGTCAGGCATAGTATTGTCAGGGATAGCTTTCCTTTTCATCAAAACATCACATGCCTCAAATCTGCAGACTGTTCCGTTGGCCCAAGTTTTCACATCACAGACTGTCTCTAATTCCTGGCTTCCTTGTAAGCTAGCTATGACTCCTCTTGAGAGGAGCAGGTGTATGCTTCAACAATTTCTATAAGTGGCCATGCACTGTTTGCCACAACAAATATTAGGAAGAAAGTAATCAAGTTGTCAAAGAACACATTCATGAAAAGTGTTTTAATAGAATATATATGGAAGGATAGTACTGATGACAGTAACAGTGTAACAAATGAAGCATGAGAAATCAGATGCTCAAACATCAGACGTGATAATCTGGATCTTATAACTCTAATTATAATCAGCTAGCAAAAGAAATCCCCCCAGAAAAAACTTAACTTGGTATTTCAATTCTGAGGAGGCCCCACTGAAATCTGGGTATATTTTTAGTGTTTTTTTTTTTTTCATAATAAATATCCTAGGCACTATTTACTAAAATATAGAGTTGCTGATGTAGCTCAATGGAAGTTTGTAGAAGATGCAATGCCCTGGATGTGATTTCCAAGGCTATAGCAAAACAAAAGGACAAGTTTCCTTTAACGGGTAGCAGAACACGCACATAGCTTAAATATGGAAGTCGGAGGTATCAAGTCTGACAGTGTGGATCCAAAAGGCTGTCTTGGCACAGTGGCTGTGAGCTGGCTTAAGTCCCTGTTCTGTACTAGAAGTTCACGGTCCTCTGCAGTCTGAATCCCAGCTACACTTCCCAAGGTTATCATGAGGACTCAATCAGATGATGTTTGCAAAGTGCCTTATAGCCCTTAGCAGAGTAAATGTGTAAATTAGCATACAGGTAATCTTTCTTCCAAAGAGGTCAGGGCTATGTAAGTTTTTCACAGTATGCTTTATATACACAAAACTCATTGTCATGGTTGTGTACTTATTCAGTGTGTGTATGTGTGCGCAATGTGAGTGACAAAGCACACATGAAGGTCCGACAACAACTTATAGAGTGGGTTCTCCCTTCTAACATGTGGGTCCCAGGGACTGAATTCAGGTTCCAGGCTTGGTGGAAATAATCTTTACCTGCTGAGCTATCTCACCAGTCCCACCAATAGTCATGTTTTAGTAAAATAAATTAGAACAAATTCTACAAAAAAGGATTTTTTTTAAAAAAAAATCTGAGGTGGGCTTTGAGGCCAGAAGCCTCCCTAGACTACTCCCAATTGCTAATGAAATCTTACTAGAAAGTACATTTCTACTTATCCAAAATTTGTTTATGTATAGCTCATTTTAAACTAAAAATTATTTTCTTTTTTTTTGTTTGTTTGTTTGTTTGTTTTTTCGAGACAGGGTTTCTCTGTACAGCCCTGGCTGTCCTGGAACTCACTCTGTAGACCAGGCTGGCCTCGAACTCAGAAATCTGCCTGACTCTGCCTCCCGAGTGCTAGGATTAAAGGCGTGCACCACCACGCCTGGCTCTAAAAATTATTTTCAAATTAAATGACAAATAGCAACTTACTGTTACACTGCTTTAAAGCTCACTTGTGTACCAACTGTTTCCATTCAAACACTATTTCATATAGTTCCTAATCTGATCTGTCAAGTTTATGTAACCTAAAATACAATAATCATAGAAATACCCTTTTTTCCCCAATGCTAACTCTGTGAATAAAACAAAGAACAAAATCTGGGCAAAGCAGGAATATACTCCTCAAATCCTAGCCAAGGACAGTCACTTCTTTCTCCCTCTTTGATGGTAATCAAAGGAGCATTGAAAGAAGGAAGAGGGATGGTGGACGCAACAGTCACCACACCCCTTTTAATGAAGGCACATAGGAAGCTTTCTACTTCTACATGTATACATGATAACTGCATGCATGTGTACACAGTGTAGAGATCAAAGCCCGTGTGACCTAACACCCTTCTCCTTAAGCATGTGATATTTCTTTATTAACAGCAGATTTTTGAACTCCTTTTTTCTAGTTCTAAAATATATGATAAATTGCTACAAACTCTAAGCATCCTACGTGTTGGAGCAGGTGAGAAGTTACTGTTCACTATTTGCACTTTAGCACCCATTGTCCTATCTCTTCTGCTCTCTGAGAATTGACTGCAACTCAACTCAACTTTTAAAACTTTCATGTGAATAGTTTTCTGCTTGAGAAGCAAAATTCTCGAAACATGTGACATTATAATCTATACTGCCCTACTAAGTCAGCTGGGGAGTAGGGTAAAGTGTAGGAAGATTCTTTCAGGTCAAAATCCTCAAGTCTTATGTCTTTAATGAAAGATCTCCATGCCTCTATTTTAGAGCTAACTCATGTCTTCTTGTCATTAGCCTATGTGTATTTCAACATGTATGTGTAAAGCATACTGACAATGTATATTTGTGTGTACACATGCATGCCAAGAGCCACTAATTTCTAATTTTAGCCTCAGATATATCTATATGAAAATACAATCAGAACTGACAAATATCATTTTAAACTCTTAGAGGACATAATAAACTCTTAGAGGAAGAAAACAGTACATTAACTCAAAGACTTTCAAAGTGGGCAGGAGATGTAGTAAACACCTCAGTTACTGTCCTAACGCTTGAAAGCATGTAAAGTCTCACACGTTATCAAAGGAGCCATTGTTAATGGACGAGTTTCACTTTTCCTCAGCCTGAGAGCTTGGATGTCCTTCACAGCCACTCAAACCAACAATTAGTCTTTATTACTCATGGACACTTCCATACTTCTGTGATCTTCACTGTGCTGCCAACATTCGGCCACCCATCCACCCATCCACCCATCCGGTTCTCCATACTGCTCTATCTGTTCTACTTTCTGCAATAACCTTGGTTCTTGCTGCACTTATACTCTGGGTGACTTTGAGACAAGGTCTTGCTATGCAGGTCTAGCTGATTTGTATTTGCTATGTACACTATGCTGGCTTAAAACTTGAGGAACCTGATCTGAGCTTGCCAAACTAAGAGTTTAGGCACACCAAAGTCCCCAAAGAAGATTTTGTAAACTATGTATGGACTATACCATTAAAGGGTTAGAAGTATAGTTTACAAAAGTCAAAGAAAAATCTCTCTATTTTGCTATTTCATCTTAGAACCTCCTTGATCACCACAGAAAACGTAGACTGGTGGTCCTTGCGAGGCTTCCCTTGAGGTCTTCTCCTTTATTCCCCCACCTTACACACACAGGCACACATCTCTGGGTCATTCTCTCAGCATGCAACAAGGACTCACTACACTTCAGGCATGATTCTCAAGGACCTTCCAATCAGATCAGGACATGCTGCAACTTATACTCTCAGGTATCCTTTGCACCAAACACAAAGCAATTACATAGAAAAAGAAATTAAAATACTGAAATTATGATCAAAACTAGGACAAAAAGAACTTGAGGACAGCACTGGTGCTTGGCCTGAGGGCAGCCTGAGAGAGCTGCGGTCTGACCTCTACAGTCAGCATTAGCTTCTCTCAGAACAGAATCAAATACTTTCTGTCACATATGTGGAAAAAGCTAGTTTGGGGAAAAAAAAAAAGGTATAAAACTCATGCAAATAGAAAACTTTTCTAAAAACTAAAGATTATTGAAAATATTAAAAATTATCAATTAGAAAAGAATGCTTTCTTTTGAGCACACAGAAAGAGAAACAGTGCTGGGCAGCAGTGGTGCAGCTCTTAACTGCAAAGTTTTCATCAGAGCAATACTTTGTAACAATAAGCACACCACCAGGCAAGCAAACCCTAGTGAGATTTCTGAGTTCTGATACTTTGACATCAATACAAACTGAGAGAACACTGAGCATTGACAGTAGAGTCTCACCTGTGCTTTGACTGTGATCTCTTCCTTCTAGAGTGGGATTTTGAGCTAGACCTGGACTTTGAGCGAGTGTGGGAACGAGATCGACCGCCTTTCCTTTCATTGCTCTTTCCAGACTCTGGGAGGAAAAAACCACTTTGCAGCGTCAGCTCAGAACAATTAAAGATCCCAGTTAATAATTAGGCACAAGTGGAATATACCACATATAGTGCAAGGGGCCTACTCTCTGTACATCCTCCTCCTGTGCAATTATCCTTCAGAAACATCCAAGAAAGTCATTGCATAAACTCGTTGAGTGCAGCCACCCTGCAGCAGTACATATAAACCAGATGATTATAAACAGCTGTTCGTAGTATTTTGTTGCTGCCATAACGTAAGATTAAAACATGTCTGCAATTCCTATGACAGTGAGGCTAAGACCTTTATTTTGTTAGAACTGAATGTAAATCCCAAGTAGTAATTTAGGAAATCTAATGAAAGATAAATCACATAGACATTTTTGAGTGAACTTTAAAGTATTTAGCAACACAAATATTTGAGTAAGTTTTCCTTTAATCTGGCAAAACTGAGTATCTGGTTTGTTTGTTTGGTTGGTTGGTTTTCCTAAATTAGATGCCCTTTCTCTTGTCTTAAAATTAAAACTTTGAGGGAAAGGCAACCTGCCTACAGTTAACATTTAAACATTTACCCCTTCCTTTCTAGCCTCGCAGAAACACCCCACTCTGCTGTTGAGCAGAGCAGCCTCAGCCCTGACTTGTTTTCCTAGCGCGCTCTCTGACTGTGGCTAAAATACATGAGCCCAGTGTTAGGGCAAAGCTGGTTTGTGCTGAGTTGCTCTGAGTAAGCCACTTACTATGTCTTGAGTTTCAGTCTTCTGATCTGTGCAATGAGGGAACTGAGCAGTGAAATCCTACAATTCCTTGCAGTTCTAAGAGTCTATGGTCTTTAGGCTATGTCCTGTACAACAACACTGTGGCCTTACCTGGTTCAATGGCTGCTGAGATAAATGACTGAGCCTCCCGTACTCGCTTCATTACTTCTTCTAACTCCTTAGCTGCAGCCTGAGGTGTCATCTCAGGAGGTTTTACTATTGCATTGTTGGAGTGATTTATTCTAAATTAAAAATATTAGTATATCACAAACACACACAATAGTTTATAGCACGAAACAAATGTTAGTATGATATTCATGTTTATCAATCTGAGGACATCTCAACAGCACATAAGGAAATAAAAATAGCTAAATACAGAATAGCCAAAAGTAACCCTAGAAAGTGATGATTAATCTCTCATCTCCACCTACCATTTTTTTGCTAAACAAAGAAACTAAAGCAAGAAAAACTGAAGTCTATCTTACGCCTTCCACAACTCAATCGACCATTACAAGTTTACAAGTGCTTTACACACTCCTTAGAAAAAAGGGACCATGCTGGTAATCGGGACTAAGATGGACCACTTCCATTCTTAAGTACATTGTGCTAGGATCCTGCATATCCTAGCAGGATGAAGGGGAAGCTGACGACATGGCCATTTTACTCAATACTGTCCCGTGTCTGAGTCACAAGTGAAGAGCACCTGGTAAACCTCCCTTATTAGGCACAGTGGCTTCTGTGACACACAGACATACCTGCTGTGTCTATCTTATACACTCCACAGAGAAGACTGAGCACCCAATAACAACAGGGACTGATCATTTAAGAGTAAAATCCAAAACTGTTAACTAAGAGATCTATCTATAAAACTCAAAACCACATTCAACTTAATAATCTGCATAAATTACAATTTCTGGACTTGAGTATCTGAAAGGTGATATGAATCTTTTGCAAACAAGGTTGGCCATGAGCAAATAAACTTAATGTCTGATTTAAAACACTTCTAAATACTTAACACTATTTTCTCCCTAGGATTTGGAATTTACTCAAATTCTTATTATAAGCAATTCTGCAATTCAATTATAAGTTAAGCTGTCCTGAATCTGCAACCATCACAAAACAAACCTGACTCATAGAAAAACTGAACAGAAACATTCCTGAAGCCACTGTGTATTATAGGCAAACAATTAACTGTCAACTACATATTAAAAAAGAGAAACCGGTCTTATGGTCTCAGTGTCATGCATTTCACTTATTCTTAACACAGTCTTCCTTTCCACAAATTGCCAATTACTATTTTTTTAAAGCCTTAATTAAATCAAACACTTTACAGCTTTTTCTAAGTCATTAGAATTTCTTTGTTGAAGATTTCTTACTTCAGTGGCCTGTCTCCAAACATAACTCCATTAAAAGCAAGAGCCCTTGGTACAGAATTTTGGTCTGCAAATTCCACAAAAGCAAACCGAGTTGGCTGAGTCTCATCACCTGCCATCCGAACAAACTTCACTTCTCCAACTTGTTTAAAAAATTCAAGTAGTTGATCAGCTGTCGTTGTCTGAGGAAACAGAGTGACATTTTAATTCAATAAATTCTTTTCCCCTTTTAAAATCAGGTAGGTAAAGCAGTTAATGCGTGCAGGGGGAGGGGCACATTTTCTTTAGTGATGAGGCGACTAGCGAGGTCCCCATGTTCCTATCAGTAACCCTTGCCTATGATCCTGATGTCCAATCCCATTACACTTACTGGGTCCCAAGAAAGGCATGGAAGTAGAAGAGGGCTAGCTGGGAGGAGAATGGGGACCAACGGGGGTGGGAAGGGGCCAAGGGGGCAAGGGGAGAAATGAGTATCATCAAAATACATGTGAAAACATTATAATGAAGCCCACTATATAATATATGCCAATAACCATACTTTAAAAACAAACAAGTAAATAATACTTTGTCAACAGAATTTTTAAAAATAAGCAGCTACCACCACCCAGTTTCTTCTTGATTACCTGTGAATTCAAATTTCCAACATAAACTGTTCTCCTAATTTCATCAATTTTGGAAGGATCCACATTTCCCATAAGTGGCGGCTGTGGGATCTCTCCAAGTGTTGTAATATTTGGGTCCAGTGCTGCTGCTGGGATAGCTCCCAAACTGCTAAGTGAAACACCAAGCTACAAAAAAACAAAAGTAAGCTATCAGGAAGTTTCCACTGGTGTCCAAAGCACTGTTCTCTAACCCTGTAAGCAGTAGGTCAACCCTGCATGAATGGAAGAAGGAAGCGGACTCCTTCCTTTAAGCTACATGTATCTGTTTTGTTTTATTTAATTTAATTAATTAATTAATTTTTTTTTTTTTTTTTGGTTTTTTTCTTGACAGGGTTTCTCCGTATAGCCCTGGCTGCCTGGAACTCACTTTGTAGACCAGGCTACATGTATCTGTTTTAAGAAAACAAACATTTCCTTAATTGTCGGGGTATTTACCTACCTTTAGAGTGATACTAAAAATGAACAGTATTTTCCAATGTTCAGTATAGTTATATCCTGTGATCACCATAAACAGCATTATTGTATACTGGGCCAATGCCTTGGAAAGAAGGGAGGTTAAGTTTCTGGGAGCCTGTCATGACACTATCCCTGTCCATCGAGCATTCAGTACAGAACTTTCTAATGCGTCTTTCTGTCTGATGGTCCCTCAGTTACTATATGCTGATTCATCAACACTGAATACATGACCAACTAAACAACATGAAACTTTTCTCCATTTCCATCACACTGACTAAGCTTTTTTTTTTAAATGCACTGTGTATGGAGAACTATCTAAAGAGCAAATTACATACAAAAACAGAATTGCAAAGAATATGGCACTAAACAGACTTCACTCACACCTGTCTGCAAAGTGAGTACTAAGACACAGCAGGAGCCACTTGGCTTCATCTGGAAATGCGCACCTCATGGGACTCAAGTTCCTAGTTACCCTGGAGTATGTGTCTGCTGCAGACAGTGATTTGGGGGTTTCAAAGCCTTTTACTAAGTGAATGAATTCACAAACACAGAATTTGCAAGTGTTAGCTGTATTTCGGTGATTCAAAAACACCAGCTGGGTGAGTTTGTAATCATTACTACAGCATTTAGGTTTACTGAATTAGTAACATAATCCTTGTTGTCAGCATGAAAACAGTGGTATTACAGAATCCAATTTTTTTTAAAAAACGTAAGGAATAAATGGTAGCACATAACAGTAATCTCCATGCATCAGAGGCAGGCGGACCAAGAAGAGCTCTCGGCTCTTAGTGAGAGCTGAAAGGAAGCTGAGGCTATATGAGACCCTGACTAAAGAAAAGACTAAGAGGAGGGAGGAGTCATAGAGAAATTAAATGACCTGGTAACGCCAGGCATCAACATCAACAAAATAAAGCTGAAACAGACAAAAGTTCAAGAAAAATCTGGAATGGTGAGCTATTTTTTATGTGATAATGGAAGGGGGGGGGGGACGACAAAAACCACAGAATCATCTTTTCTTAAAATTTTAAATTTTATGTTTATGTGTGCACCACAGAGACTGGAAGAGGGTATGGGGTAGCCTAGAAGTGGAGTTCCAGAAGACTGTAAGCCACTTCACAAAGGTGCTGAGAACCAAACACAGGTCCTAGGCAAGAGCAGTAAATGCTCTTAACTGCAGAACCGTTTCTCTGGGCCCCACTGACTAAGCTTTCTAGAACATTAGTAAAGTCAGTGTTAGAACACGTTAGGAGACATGTTCACCTTAAAGTGTGTTTAAAGAGACAGAAGTTCTCAGAATTTTAAAGCATGTTCGACATTTGACAGCAGTAACACAAGGTTTTTAAAGAAATACAATCATTTTCATTTCTACTTGTGCTCCTCATAAAAGTGATCCCTGACAATGAGTACAAATACACTGTAAATGACCAAGATTCAACAACTGTTAATAACAGCACTTTCTAAAGATGAAAAAGCAAGTTTACAAAACCACTGTCACTTACTTTTGTCAGTGGCCAGTCTCATTTTTTTAAAAACATGTGAGGTCATGTTGCCTCTAATCAACTTAAAAATAAAATTCAAATGCCTCCCTATGATCTAAAAAATACTACCAAGCCAGTATCCTGTCCAGTCTTAAACCCTCGTTCTCTCCCTTCGCTCTCTTCCAGTCAAACTGAGCAGCATTAATTCTGCAAGCACAGGAGTTTAACGAAAAACCGTCTTGCTCCATGGTCTACAGTAGAATGCTGGATAAGACTCTTAAGTTTCAGAAGCCACTTCTACAACCAGAACAAACTGACCACCACAATCATCAGGTTTATACACACCTATGAAACACTAGCAAGTTAACAAGTCACAGTCCTTACCTGATAAATGGCCCTCCTTAAAACAGAGGAGGACCAGAATCTTTCTCACACAAAAAAACAAGCCCAGTAATGGTTATATCTTTCCTTTACTGAGAAATCAGAAGATATTAATTACTGCTTAATTCTACACAGCAAAAATGTAAGGATTCTGTTGTAGTTTACCTTGTTCGTAATGCTTTTTCCATTACCAAAATTTATCTCCCTTAAAATGGACTTAGTCCTTGTGTTTCTCCTGAACTGAGAAATGTAACTGGGCCTCCAAGTCTATTATCCATTATTCCTATTTGAATTTTCAAATGTGAACAAGCCCCCAATTATTTCAGAGTAATTCCCAAAGCAACATCAACTGAGATGATGTGGGATACATTTTTAAGCATGGACTTTGAATGGCTGTCACCAAGCCAAACAAAACAAAGTAAAAATGTCTTACTCCTTACTCAATCTATGCATAGGCCAGTGCTCACACCATCAAGAGGACTTACACTACTCACTGCCGTCAGAGGACTGGAGGTCGGGATGGGAAGTAACCCCGCACCAGGTACCAGGCTTGTCATGGTTGGAGCAGGAGCCAGTAAAGAGAGGGCTTTGGCTTCTTCTGGGATTTTACCTGCAGAGGCAAGTTCCAAACATTAGGGAAAGCAGAAACACCACACCAACTTTACACTATGATTTTACAATTACCCTTGCACTTAAAAAATAATAATAATAAATGAATCTATCTATCAGATCCATACAAAGAAACAAATAAGAACATAAGGCTTTCCTTTTATCCTGCTCTATTAGGAAAAATAAAAGTGAGCAAAACTTCAAAGACTAACAATCTCATTAATGGAACATTATTTTAAAAACTGAATAATGTAGACAATTATTTAACACTTTGAGCTATGGGTCACCTGTACTGGAAACTTAATGTTCATGAACCAAACGATATCAAGCATGGACGCTTTCCCAGGACGCTGTTTTCGCGGTGATCGAAAGTTGTGTTACACATGACAACCGTTCGTGTTGGCTGCGTCACTAATAGCACACAGAACATCAGATACAGAAAAGAAGAACATTTTTTAAAGTTTAATCCCCAGAAATGGCAAATAACCAAATTAGTTAAAAAAGAAAAAAAAATAAAGAAAAGAAAAAAAAGAAAAGAAAAGAAAAAGAAAAAAAACAAAACAAAACAAATATGTGCGAATTGAAATTTGCTCCATAATGAGTGTCTCTATCCTGTTACTGAAGCTACCTACTTGAGAAGCAAACAATTTTAATAATCCCTCCAAAAGACTCCACTCAACCTCAAATAAACAGAGGAAAACAGAAAACTTAAACACATAATCAACTTGAATTTAAAAAAGTCCATACCCACTCATCAATAAGGCACTTCACCGACTAATGCCTAGAGAGAATCCAATCCCAAAGATGCCTTAGGCAACTGATAAAAAAAATCAGGGACTGAACCAACAAAATTTCCCTAGTCTCAGGAAACTTCTTAAAACACTAACTTTAGATGCAGTTTATGTTTACTTATCTGAGAACAATAACTAATGCTTACAAATGTTTTCTTATAAAGCCTGTAATTTTCTAACAGGAGTAATAATAAAATCATTTTAGTAATAGTAAAACCATTTAAGAAAATATGCCTGCAACTTTAAAAAATGTATGAATTTTCAAAAAATTGAAGTTCATGATCTGCCATATTTGGTTCCTGAATTTAAAACAATTTGACAAAAACTAAAACTCATATTTTTCTATCTTCTTAGTCAAAAATGGGAAGTGGGTATATTTCTCAAACTTGATTAAATATATATATTACCATTTCTATTAATTCATTAAGAGTGTCTTAAAACTGCTTTTTTAAAAATCACACAAGCTGAAATCTATGTGGTAACTTTTCAAAAGCATTATGCCTTGGTTTCAGTGGTAAATCCTATTTACAACAACCAGATGCACAGAGATAAATAGCTAAACAATCTCTCACGAAAGACTTCAAAGCACAGATGGAATTCAAGTTGTAATTTAAAACTTTAGATAATGGTTTTAGCTTATCTATAGAAAAAAAAAAAAACAAAAACAGAATTACAGTTTAGCAGCTTTGGCAAATGCATACTTTCTAATTCTACAGCATCTAAATTTATCTAATTTAAAAAATGAGGTTATTACTTTTAAATTCTGAAGGACAAATTTCTTAACATGCAGAATGATAATTAAGCCTTTCTGAAGATATAAAATAACAATGAACTACTATTATTACTACTCATCTACATATACCCATATATAGACTATTTATATTAGTATCACATTCATTGTATCTATTAAACACACAGAGATCTTTCTTAAGGTTTAAAACCTGAACACCTTTGATGAATGCCTGCCATCCCAGGTATACACTCTATGCTTCGGTACCCTAATTTATTCTAACCTGAGTTGCAATCTAGTAATGTGTCAAATTTAATATTATTTGTCAATAACCAGACCCAGCTATCCATACAGTATAGAGACTACACAGACAATAAGGTATTCAACATGAACCAAATTCATTACTTAGTACTGTGAGGCCTCAGCTCTGTCTTAAGTATTAGTAGACTATCAGATTTTCCCTACCTCATAACAATAAACTGTTAAAAATCAGTGACTTTAAGCTCATATTATTTCTGTCTTATTCTAGTAAAGATACTCTTAAGGAAAACTCCATTGTACTATTCCAAACTCTAACTCTGTAACCCGCGTCCTCTAAAGCTCCCCTGGAGGACAGAGAAGTGTCAAACAAGGAAGCATTTAGCATTTTCCCCAAACTACACTTCAAAGCGGAGGCAGACATCTCTCCTACTACTGTGAGTTCTCACTTCAGAGTCCACTTCAAGGGCTAGTAACTTCTGAAGAGTTTTCAACAAAAAAGTTCAAGCAAACAAACAAACAAATGCATGCAAATAAATAATGAACACTTTTCTCCATTTCCCCAGAAGCTACAAAAGGCTTCATAACACCAAGGTAATAAAAGACAAAGACCTCCCCCTACCTTCAGATGGTAAAAGAAATGCACTTATTTTCCTTGATGGTTTTATATGCCTACAGTTCTAAGGGAAGGACAAAAATTATAAGGCATCAGTTGGTTTTTATGAGAGATGTAGACTTAGGGAAAAATATGCACTGAGCCCATCAGGAAATGTTCCTAAGATTCTCGTAAGTGTTTTAATGTTTGAAGATCAAAATGTACCTCAGCAGCCCACAAGAGCAGCCCGAAGGCCTGAGAATCTTCACAGCATTGCATCTAACTCAAGGCAGGACAATTTGGTTCATCTCAAGGTTGAGTTCTGTTAATCATTCCCCATAAATTTGCAACGTATTATGACCTCTTAATGGAATACCATTCAGAAAGAACTGGAAAACCAGCTCATACGTTAAAAGTGGAAAGATTTAACAAAACAAAAACAAAACAAAACAAAAAAAGGGACAAAAGGAAAAGAAATGAAATTAAAGCAAAACAATAAAAACAGAGACAGGGCGTCCATCTTCTGCGGTTCAGACTCCGATCTCATTTCCCCAATGAAGGTTTCACTTGGCGGCAGGTTTAGTGGCATGGCAAACAATGCCTAACTCAGGCAAGTGTAACAGGTCTGCCTTGGCCAGTCTAGTCATCTAATAATGCACAAATATCACATAGAGAAAACATACAAAACCAAATTAATAGTCAAAATCCATCTACCAGAAAATGTGGACATAAAGTTATGACTGACGATTAGGCTCACACCTGTTACGTTGATCTTACTTTTTCTAAATGTTAACATTTATAAAAAGAAATCTGAAATGCACGTAACAACAAGAAGGTCATATTTAGACAAGTATAATGAATGAAGGTATATTTTTTTCAAAACGGCACATTGTATTAACAGTAGTCCCTGTTTAATGGGTATCAATACCACTTTTCCACTTTCTTCTCACATTACTGCCTGAACTAAAAAATAGCAAACTAAAAGAAATTAAAAACTTTGATAAAATGTTTTCTGTGGCCTTTCCTGTTTACACCAGTGCGCTTCTATGGTGCTGAAGCATGCACAGAGTCAACTGTGCAGGGCACGCATCCACAGCCCCTTGCAGCTCTCAAGAGCATCCTGTCCTGCAGACTGCCTTTGTCTGCTTCTCTCACTCTGCTCTTCTTGCTTGTTTAATATAACAATGCATTACTTTGCTGGGTGCATAATCAGACGTAGCAGCTCTAAAAGTCATCAGCTATACTTGAAAAAAAAAGTTTAAAAATCGTATCTTATTAAGGTACCTTAAGATACTTTATTAAGGTACAGATTAAAAAATGCAGTAAATTTTTAGATTTGCATGTCCAAAAAATAGTAAAGTTTTCTCGAAAAATGGTAGCATCAAAAGTGCTTAAAGTTATAGCTGACTGTTTTAATCAGTCAAGTAAAACAAACTACACTAAAGCCTCCCATAACCGTGCAAGTTTCTTACAAATCAGTCTCTCTGACTGTATGGGATTACAGCAAGGTTCCAACAACAGCTTAAAATTCTTCCTTCCAAGTCAGTAGTGATAAAAGCCTACACTATATACTTTTCTGCTATTTCCAGTTGAAGGTTTTTTTTTTTCCTGTGTACTTTCATAGCATGGAACTCTGTAGAATTAAACTTCTTCCTCTCTCACCTTACTCCCCAACTCGGGGCTCACAGTGCTCTTAAGACAAGAATCTATTGGCAAATCATTTCCTTTTCAGCACGTTTATCTTCCCTGTCTACTCTACCCCGCAAACACAAGAAATATGCTGTCCAATTCATCTGGGGGAGAAAAAAGAAACCAGAACTTCCTGTTCTGGGATTTCAAAATTACCATTCTGGGAGGAGCTTTATTTTATAATGCTCTTAATATTCCAAAACAGGCATTCTGAAACAAGCGTAAAACTCCCAAAGTGCAGCACAATCCAGATGAACTAATGGTTTTCATGTAAACCTAGTAACCACAACAAGTTTTAAAAATTACATATAAAAAGTCCATTAAATTTTTTCTAGCATACTTTTATGCTACAAAAGTTACTAGCAAAAAAAAAAAATTAAAATGTATGTATATAAGCCAGTCAGTACTCTAAGTTAATTGTACATTAAAATTGTCAAAATCAACAGCCAATTATATATGAATGTTTCTGGAAAAACATAAAAATTTAATAATAATTAGCTCTTACAGCAAGGCGAGACGTAAAATTTAACAAGAAACCAGAAGACTTGGGGCTTCACTCCCACCTCTGATCTCACTCTCTGATGGAGGCTTTAAAAACTGCTTTCCAGTTACCCTCTACAGTAAGCCAATCGAAGAAAAAAGTTTCAGGTGTATAACAAAAATAACACTGAATATGAAATAATAGTCTCGTAACAATTGAGAGAAACTACCTTAAGAGGATATTTGAAAGAACAAACTGAGTATTTTTCAAATGGATATAAAATATCACAACCCCAATTTGACTGAATATATATATTATACTTTACTTGGAAAATTCTTAACTCTGTCCTCATGAGTATATGCTTACATATACAGTTAAAATATTTTTTCATAGCAACTTAAGTTTTTAAATTCTAAAAAGCTCTTTTTTACAATCTGGCTACAGAAAAGCCAAAGCCAACTATAATAGGCAAATATTTGATAAATTTTCTAAATGTTCAGTTGCAAAATCTCAAATATCCGTAAATAATAAACTAAGCACTTCAGTACAATTTTCCACAGGTGTTTTTTTCTTCAAATTTCATTCTTGTTTTCACACACACCAATGTGAGTGTGCACAGACAGACTCACACATAGAGTACTGGCCAATTTCCAGGAAAGCTAAAGGCTATAGTAACAGACAGGACAGATATTAAAACAATAAGAAAAAATCATAAGATACCAACCTTCTGCACAAGGAACTACTATCAGAGCTCTGTCAATAAAAACCGTGTTAGTTAGATGCTGGGCCACACCAACACTTGATGGGTCACGAAACTTAATATAACATACTTTGGAGGAAAAAGCAAGAGGTGTATTGCTGCAAGATAAAAAGAAAACAAATGGATTAATAAACATTTGCATGGTTTTATAATTTTCACTTGAAATTTCTTTCATCAGACAGATAATTTTTGTTGCTAAATATGACTAACACATGAAATAACAAATTTTAGTCATTTAACACTGACTTGTCTGACAAAAACAGAGGTCACTCTAGGGGTGCCTACAAATCAGTCAGCCCTTGATAACATGTTATCAGTCAAAATCCCTTTTTGTTGCCATCCTCAAGACTTCAAATTGTAGCCTCTCTCACCCCTAACTGATCGCCAACATTTATATTACTAAAGCTGTGGTAAACCCATAACTAGTGTAGCATGGGAGGCCCTGGGTTCAATGACACCAAGCCAAAAAAAAAAAAAAAATTACTGAAAACATCATAGTTATCATATAATTAGATAATATGGAACCAAACAAGGGGTTTTTGCATGACTTCAGGCTAGCAAAAACAAAAACGTTTTACAAACAAAATATTATGTAATTTATTTTGCAAAATAGTAGACACTCTAGTCTATTTAACTCATTATACTATTTCTCATTAAGTCACTGAGTAACTGTTTAACTAGTAATTTCAAAGTCACATTTTTAAAAAGACTTTATTTTTAAGTGTAGATATACACATGTGAATGCTAGTGACCAATAAGTCCAGAAGGTATCAGGTCCCCTGGAACTGGAGTTCCCAGGAGTTGCCCAAAGTGGGTGCTGGGAACCTAACAGTAGTGTGCAGACTCTAACTACTGAGCAACCTTTGCAGCCCCTCCTGTCACTTTTCTCACTAAAATTGTGCTCTGTGATCCATCATACATAACAACAAATCTACCTTTAAAACAATGCACAATAACACTAAATGGACTAGATCCACAATCACCAAATAGATGATTCTATTAGATAAGTATCTAGATTAGAGTAACGGAAGTGGGAAGACCCACACTAAATATGGTTGGTACTATTCCCCCAGGCTACATAAAAAAGAGAAAGCTGTGTCAACACCATATTGAGGACTCTCTCTGCTCCTATGTGACCGTGAAAGGATTGTTTGACCCCCAAATGGAGCTGCAACGCAGAAGTTGAGGACGACTGATACAGTACTTCAGTGTTCAGTAATTTTCATTTTGTGGTATGGTACACTTGTGCATGCTAGGCAGGCATCTGCCACTGAGCTACATGCACCCCAGGCCTTAAGCAACTTTCTTAATCTTCATCTCCCACCAAGCCCAACTTCACAATTATTTTGTAAACATGTAAATATTTCAGCTTTGAAAAGAGTTATACTGAACATTATAGATTTCATATAGATGCTGACAAACAAAAGTTTATGTTTGCTGGGCAGTGGTGGCACATGCCTTTGATCCCAGCACTAGGGAGGCAGAGGCAGGCGGATTTCTGAGTTCGAGGCCAGCCTGGTCTACAGAGTGAGTTCCAGGACAGCCAGGGCTACACAGAGAAACCCTGTCTCAAAAAAAAAAAAAAGTTTATGTTTATTATTATTATTTTGGTATTATTATATTATTTTCAATACAGGGCTTCCCTGTATATCCATGGCTGTCCTGGAACACAGGGAATACTAAGATTAAAGACATGCATAAAGGCATGTATCACCACTGCCAAGTATGAAAACTGTTTTAGTTATGTTTATAAATCATATGCTTAGATCTTTCTAGTATATCTGAACTATCTAATAGAACTATTTTTCTTTATCACCACTTTGATTATTTTGTGATACTAGGGACCCTCTCAGGGCCTCAAACATGCCAGACAAGTTCTCTTAACTATGAAAAACACTTCTAGCCCCTAGCACTTTAACATCTAATTTTGATCTACAGGGTCTCCTATTGTTGCACAGGCTTACTGAATTTCAGATCTTCCTTTCTCAGGTTTACAGGTAGCTGGGGTTACACACACAGGCCACCAAAACTCAGGACCACAGTTTTACTTTTTAAAAAGTTACATACTCTGTTTTATCTAAAAGTAATAAGCCTCTATAGAAAGCAGATGTCTGCCAGGCACCGTGGTGATGCACACCTTAAATCCCAGCCTTTGGGAGACAAAGGCAACTCTAAGTTCAAAGCCAGCCTGGTCTATAAATCTAAAGAAACCCTGTCTCAATAAACTAAATTAAAAAAAAAAAAAAAAAAAAAAAAAAAAAAAAAAAGCACTGTCTAAAAGTAGTAGATTTTTTACCTCATTTGTTGAATCAAGTTTTAGGTTTTTTTTAGAATATAAAACTTCTGAGTTTTTTTTTTCTTGGTCTTTCTTTCTTTCTTTTTAATATCCTGTTTTGGGGGTTCTTTTGTTTTGGTTTTTTGAGACAGGGTTTCTCTGTTTAGCCCTGGCTGTCTTGGAACTTACTTTGTAGACCAGGCTGGCCTAGAACTCAGAAATCTGCCTGCCTCTGCCTCCCGAGTGCTGGGATTAAAGGCGTGCGCCACCACACCCGGCTAACTTCTGAGTTTTAAGTGGAGACATTTAAAAACAAAACAAACAAACAAAACCCACCTCTAGGAACAGGTTAAATTTCTGGAGTCCTAATTGAGTATTTTTTCATGAAACATGGTAATGTTACAATGTTACCTTACAAATGCCAATGCAGTTACCAATATGTCTAATATTTTATTAGTACTTCTAGATATAGGTATATCTAGAAGATGTGTCTAAAGATGTAAAGTGGTTCTCACCCTTCCTGATGCTTCAACCCTTTGACACAGTTCCTCATGTTGTGGTGACTCTCAACCATAAAGTTATTTTTGTTGCTTCTTGGCAACTGTAATTTTGCTGTTTGAATCTTAATGTAAATATCTGTGTTTTCCAATGGTGATCTCTGTGAAAGGGTCATTTGATCCCCAAAGAGGTTGCGGCCCCCAGCCGAGAACACCTGCTTCAGAAGACCTATCAAAATGACATAGTCCAAAACATGGACAAATAGTTTTATGTATGCAATTATTGACTACCACAGCATTTACCTAAGGACTCCAAAAGTACTTTGGATGGCACAAATCTCCAAGTCTTTCTTAGGAAGCACTGACATAGCCTGCAGACCCACCAATCACTGCTGATGATCAACATTTCCAAATGCATCTTGCTTAAACACATTTATTTGTAATTAAAACTTTTAAAGATAACCAACATATAATGTCAGAATTTCAAAAACACTCAACACAGCACATGTCTAAATATTACTTTAAAGCACAGCAATATGAAAAGTGCTTATTACAGATTAAGTTAAAAAAGTTTATAATCACAGTGTATGACTCCTTTGATTACACTGTATTATAATAGGCACATATAGAGGACCAGAAGAAAAAACATGCTAATGAAAGGAGTTTGGTGGAGTGATGTTAAGATCACAGACTTTCTTGTTCTCCATCCTATAAAGAATGGCTGTCATAGTTAAGTAGCCCAAGAAGGCCCTGGTATGTTGAAAGCTTGTTCCTAGGCTACTATTGTTTCTGAGGTTATCCAGCTAAATGCACTGGTAGGGGGTGGGGCAGGCTACAGCACCAGTGTGTACCTTGGAGAAGATTTTATCTTGTTCCTGGCTCCTTCCTGGGGTCTATTTCCTAACCACCTTATTTCTGCTTGGCCATAGGCTAACAATCAGAACCAGCCAACACATTATGAAGCCTTTAAAATCCTGAGCCAAAGAACTCCCTGTCTGATGAGCTTAGGTGTTTGCCATGGCAACAAATATAACAGACACAGCATATGTAATTTCTTAAAGTTAACTAAGTTACTTTAAGTAACTAAGTTACTTAAGTAAACATACTTTTACTTTGGTTCTTGGAACTTCAAAAACCAGAAAAGTAGGACCCCAGAGCAAGCAAGAAAAACTGCACAGGTGAAAATCTCCCTGGTGTTAGAAATGAAAATTGAATTCCCTTGGGGGGAGGTTAGTCAACTGAAGGCAGGCACAGGGGAGCATGGAGTGTACTGATACTCCCACCTGTGCTGCTTGCTACACTACTATGTTCAAAGCTGTAAGAATTCATTCATCTCCACACCATGCTCATTTTTCTGTATAAAAATTACATTACAATGATAAGTTTACTGAAAAAAGCAATTTGTATAAATAGGTATTCAGGAACTATGAAATTCAATTATTGTGCAAAAAGTAATTCTGGTATATAATTATCTGGCAACAGGAAAAAATGTCAAATAATTCTTACTATGTTCAATGAATGCCTACATACATCCGTTTTTACATTCTATATTATCTGTGCAAGTGTATGCACAGTGCACCTGTAGAGGGAGGTCGGAAGACAACTTTCAAAAACTCAATTCTCTCCTTTCACAGTGGGTTCTAGGACTGAACTTGTGTTATCAGCCTGGACCCATATTATTGGCCTGTTTACATTAATGTTTAAAAATTAAAATGAACCCCCTCTCCCTGATCTGTAGGTTCCTGGCACTCACATAAAAGCAGGGTGTGGTGTGGCTGGACACCAGCACTCCAGGTAGCTCCCCAGTAAGTCAGCTAAGCCGGTCTGCTGGAGCTCCAGATCAGAGAACGATACTCAAAAAATAAAGCGAAGAGCAAAAGAGGAAGACACCTGATGGGACCTATTTTCACATTTCACTAAAGAAATGTATCTCTAATTTTAAATCAAACAACTGTTCGACTTCTAAATAGTAATCACAAAGCAACGTTTATATGATAATTAAAACAACTATCATTATCTTTGACAAAAGTACTACTGACTGAATTTTTATATACTTCAGCCCCAAACTACAAGTACATCCTTAATGACCAGCTAGCATAACTGCACTGCAGAGAGGAAAACCTGCTAATAAAGTTTATCACTACAAAATCAGAATGAGGCTCTACTCCTAAACTTAGGAAAACTAGGGAAGAGTTGAGTTTTTCTCTGGCAACAACTTTGCCAAAGGAATAATTGTGACATACTGACTCTATTTTAAACAGCAGAGCTTTTTACCCCCTTTGATCTTTAAACCCCAAGTAATAATATTATTTTCATGCAGGGAGGAAATTGGATTTATTCAAGACCAGCCGTGAAGAAGACAGGGGAGGCTCTTTAAGATGCATCTTCCCAAATGCCAGTTAATACCTGGCAGTGTGTTACCCTCATTCAAACGGCATTCCATTGGGAGTAAAGACCATTCTGTAACATATTTCTTCAGACCCTCTACTGCCCCAAAGTTAATTTACAAGAGGTCATGGGCAGAGTATTTTACTGACTGGCTTGATACAGCCCTCCCTCCTAGGAACCCGAGTACATAAGCTGATGGCTGAAAGTATCTTCAAATGTTAAGAGATACTACAAACGTTAGTGCCATGGTTACATCAAACCTTAGGCTCATGCACTTATGCAGGGTTCTTGTCGAAAATATATTGCTTGAATCTCAGACTATATGTCATTCTACTAACCTACATCACAAAATGTCAACATCATTAGATTTTTAAGTGAGGAAGGGGCCTTTTCTAGACTGGAGATAACCAAGTATCATGGTATTCTCCGAACACATACAAGATAAAAGGGGGAGGGGAGCACTATTAAAACATTAAATTTTCTTCCTCTTTTCTTATCTTTTGTTTTGTTTTTTTGAGACAGTTTCTCTTCACCCAGAGAGCACTGGCCACCAGGGTGGGCTTGAACTCAAGAGATCCCAGGCTCTGTCTTCTACAGTGCTGGGATTAAGGCGCCTGGCACCGCGCCCAGCTAGAATAAATGAAAATTTAATAATCACCTGCACCAAGTGAAAAGAATACTGATAGGTATTCACTGTTTCACTTCAACTTTTTTGAATGCATGGAATATTTCCAAGAATAAAGGAACTAACATTAAATAGTCACATTCGTAAGAAATCAATTTGTAGCGGTTCTGCTACTTACAGAGAGTAGAGAGAGAGATTGTTCTGTGTGCATGACTATGAAATAAGCCAAAATCTTTTCCCAAAAAAATCGTGGGCAACTTTTCCTTCAAATAATTTTAGCATAAAGAACAAAATACCGTGGCCCTTAGTATTTTCTTAAAGTTTATGAGTGTGAGAATGTTACGAACGGTAAAACCATTACAAGTTATCCGATTAGCTAATGTTGCATAAGGGAAATTTACCACTTCAAGTACACTGCCTAAGAAGCGATGTCGACATATCAATGCCAATTAAGCGCTGGATTTTAAACACATGTACACAGTAGTGATATAATTCTGCACCGATTTATACTTTTTGAAACGTCTGAGCCAGCGTGACCTTCTTGGAGAAGAAAAAAAATCAGGCTGTTGCCAAAAGGAGAGATTGACGTGATCCTTAAGATCGTGAATATGGGCTCGGTTAGAAAAACCAAAACGATGGTAAATGTCGAAGATCACCCCGGAGAACAAAAACAGCCCCGATTCCATGTTGTCATCCGCTCGCTCCCTCAGCAGCGCTAGCAGCCTGACATTAAGACCTAGAAGTCCGGGCGTTGGCGTTGCTGGCGTTCTCCACGATTCTCCCAGTGCAAAAAAAACGTTATAGGCATTTGCCATGAGGACTGTCGCCGGCCCACCTGCGGCCATCTTAAGTTCGGGGGAAACCAAAGGCCCGGGGCACCCAACTCCAAGGCCGGGCATCAACCACAGTCCCGGAGGCCCGAGAGAGGAAGGCACCCCTAAGTCCTCTGCAGGGACCCCGCGTGGAGCTCAATCAACAAAACCCCACCGCGGAGAGGCCCCGCGGCCGGCCGGGTGCCCTCATCAAACATGGCCGCCTAGGAAAAGCGCGCGGTCACGTGACGCCCGCGCTCGCCCCGCGCCTCCCTCGGCGCCCGAGGTCTGGATGGCGGCGCGCCCCTCCCCCCGCCGGGCTCCAGCACTCACTCTGGGGGGTAGAGCCGTAGCTCCTCGATTTCTCCTAGGAAGGAAAAGAGCGTCCTCATCTGCTCGCTGGTCACCGCCGACGAGAGGTTCGTCACCTGAATCACCGTCGTAGGGAAGAGGCCGAAGCCTAAGCCCAAGCCGAAGCCGCCGCCGCTGTTCATCCCGGCCTCGCTGCCGCTGCCTTCCCGCTCCCCAACGTCCACGACGCGTCAGCGACGGAGCCTGGGAAGCGGAGGCGCGCGGCCGCGAGCGCGCTCCCGAGAGCTAATTCTCCGCGCCCGGGCAAGTCTAGCCGCCCATCGCACAACTCCCCTGCTCCGGGGGCTGCGCGCGCCGACCGGAAGCGTCGCCCTGGCAACGCGGCGGCTCCCCGCGGGTCCTGGCGGCCGCAGCCCGGGGTCAGGTCGCCGGGACTGTTGCTAGGCGTCACTAGGTTTTCAGAGAGGTTTACCTGCTGCTGCAGTGAGGGTTGCAGAGGTTGTGCCTACAAACTCCATCACTTCTCGATGCTTCTGTCAGCTAAGCAGCTCGGCTCTTTCTCCAAATCAGGCGGGGGAACCCAGAGGCCTGGGCTGCAAGTGGTAAAGGGACAATGACATCTGGACATTATACATTAATACCTGACCAAACAATAGCTTCATTATTAAATTCAGGCTGCAACCCCACTTAACCTATTTTCAAAATTGGCAGGCACCCTGATTATGAGAATTCTTGGAAAATTTCACACCAACTATGGAGGTTAGGGTAAATGAGTGAATGAAAGGCTTTGCTGTCAGTTTATAACATGCAATGTATTTACTAGCGGGCCCTAATATCTATACTTTTAGACAAAGGCAGGTAAAAGACACAGACTGTCTACATGCAACTTGCACCTTAATACTGCGCAATCATTTTCAACCAGAGCAGCTATATCCAAAGTTCATGGTTCAAGTCCATTCCTGTGGGCCCACAATATAAAAACATAACAATATAAAAACATATTGGGGTCCTGGAGTTGCCCTACAAAGCACACAAACATCAAACTCAGTTAAACAGGGATGATTTATTAACTCACACCCCAAGCCTGATGAACCAGGGCAACAGCTCAAAAAGCTGAGCGCTGGATATTTCTTAATGGCCATCTTCTAAAGGTTCAAACCGCTCAAACCACAGTGGGCTCAAATGCAGGTGCTGGAAGTGCTGCCTGGTGGTCAGCCCTCACTCAAGCCATTTTAGACGTGACAGTTTATATTGACCTTTAATTTGATGGGTCCTACATGAAGCCTACAGTTGTGGAATTTCTTAAGAGTAACAAACCTCATAACATACAGAACACAACAGGGTATGTGATCAGCATGACTCTATTCTGAGTCAAGTTATTTTTCTGTGTCAATGACTGGCAGGCATACTACAGCAACATATGAAATAGCTAGCAGACATGGAACAAAATGGCTACAGCTATGCTGGGGGAGGGGGACCTCAACACATGTACTAATTATTAAGACTTTGTTGCTGCAGGGCGGTGGTGGTACATGCCTTTGATCCCAGCACTTGGGAGGCAGAGGCAGGCAGATTTCTGAGTTCAAGGCCAGCTTGGTCTACAGAGTGAGTTCCAGGACAGCCAGGGCTATACAGAGAAACCCTGTCTGGGAAAGAACAAAAAACAACAACAACAACAAAAAAAAAAAACCAAAACAAACAAACAAAAAAAAAGACTTTGTTGCTCTTTTCACCTTTGTTCTGATGGTCTTAAAGCAACAGTAGAGCTGAGGATATAGTTACATTGGTAAATGTTTGCCTTGCTTACTTGAAAGCCCAGTGTTGAGACATTAGACCTGAAACTGGCATAAACCTGTAATCTCTGTTTCTGTTTCTGTTGTTTATATTCTTAATCTCTACCCACTCCCACTACACTAAATGTAACTTTAAACTAACTAACTCCCTTGTAGAGGAGTACAACATTAAATGTACAATGTATCTTTTTTATATTTTGTGCTTTGTGAGACAGATTCTCACTATGTAGCCTTTATTGACCTGGAGTTACTATGTGTATCAGACTGGCCTTGAATTCATAGAGATCCACTTTTCTCCCAAGTCCTGAGGAATTAAAAGTGTATTATTATTAAATGTCTTATTTATTTGTTTGTTTGCTCATTTGTTTTTTTCTTTTTTTTAAACAGGGTTTCGGGCTAGAGAGAGGGCTCAGTGGTTAAGAGCACTGACAGTTCTTCCAGAGGTCATGAGTTCAATTCCCAGCAACTACATGGTGGCTCACAGCCATCTGTAATGGAATCTGATGCCTTCTTCTGGTGTGCCTGAAGACAGCTACAGTGTACTCATATATAAAGTAAATAAATAATTAAAAAAATAATGAAACAGGGTTTCTCTGTGTAGCCTTGGCTGTCTTGGAACTCACTTTGTAGATCAAGCAGGCTTCAAACTCAGAGATCTGCCTGCCTCTGCCTCCCAAGTGCTGGGATTAAAGGAGTGCACCACCACCTCCTGGATCTATAATGCATTTTTTAAATATTATCAGTGCAAAATAAAGAAAGGCAAGAACTTCTGTTCAGGTAATTGTCTCTAGGGGAAAAATTATATATATCAACATCCAGATTATGTCTACTCCAGCTGCAGTGTAGAGATACAATGAAAGGTTGATGGAGATTAGAGGCAACGAGTCTGGGTAGGTACTCGCTGCAGTAATCAGCTTGAGCTAAATAACATACAAAACAAAGGTAAGTGGAAAGCAGTAAATCATCCCAAATTTGAACAAACCTGATGGCAGAATAAAGTTATGCACTCAGAAAAAGACAGTGTACATGCATTCAGTTTGGGCACAATTACAAGACCCCTAGAACTGACCACAACGAGCTTAGAACCCTGGTTCCAGCTTGAGTGTGAGGCAATCTATGGAAGCACTTGCTGGGCTCTCTCCCAGAGTTTCTGGTTCAGTAAGCTGGGAGTGAGGTCTGAAATAGAAACTTAGGAGTTCAGGTGACAATGCGGCTGGGGGCGGGGTTGGGGTTGTGAACAGCGTGTTGAGCAACACTGGTTTAGAAGGGTGTGAATGTAGCTCATTCAGCAACATACGGATCATCTATGGATGGAGAAGCCCCCGGAGATGTTTAAGTCTCCAGTTTGGAGGATGGGTAAATGATGCCGTAATTTGTGTCAAACAGTAGAAAGGAAGAACTGCAGTATGAGGAAGGAGCAGAGGATATTAAGTTCTATTGTGGACATGCTTATGACTTGAGATTGGAAGTAAATATAGTTGTGGCCAGGCGTGGTTAAACATACTATTGTTCTATCTCTATCATACTATTATTCTATCTATGTGAGGCTGGGGCAGATTAATCAGTAACCTGAGGCCAGTGTGGACAACATGAGGATACCCTGACTAGAGAAACCAAGAACTGAGTTCATTGGTATGTAGCAGAACGCTTGGCTGGGATTCATAAGCTCCCGCATTGAAGTGGGAGGGAAGGGAGGAGAGAGAAGAGAGGGAGGGAAATGCATCCTGTCTTGTGTATGTGCATGCACACCTGTGTTTGGAGCAAGACCCTCCCAGGAGTGAAACACCAAGTCCTCACTTCTTCTGAACCACACGACTTTTTCTATTCAGGATCCAGAAGTCTCCTTGTCTGTGGTGGGCTAGCTGAGGGTTTGTGCTTTGCTCCTCTCGCTGCAAACCCAGGGTCTGTCTGTTGCACACCAGGCCAGCCCTTCACCTCCAGCCATAAGCATTTTGGGTTTTGTCCTTAACTGTTTCCAACTTGATTCTAACATAAGAAAGTTCCCTTATATTCCTAGACTTTATTTTTTAGTTTTTGTCATAAATAGATATGATAGTTATCAAATCCCCCTTTACTTACTGATATAATTATGTGGTATTTCTAGGAAATTTTTCACATGGGCATAATGTATGATCCTTATATTTTGTTGAAATTCTTATCTTCATGTTGAATGTGTGTGTGTGTGTATGTGTGTGTAATTTATCATGTATTGATACACATGTATTCAAATGATACATTGTTTTTCCTTCATTTGAGGAAGCCTCTTAATATATAACCCTGGCTGGTTCCACACTTATGATTTCCTGACTGTGCCTCTGATGGGTTGAGATTCCAGATAAGTGAAGTGGAAACTTAAGCATTCTTTGGAAAGTCGGTTGGATGGTATTTTGCTGGGACAAACACATGAAGGAACATTTCGTTAAAGTGGACACAGGTGTGAAAGGCTAAGGCAGACTCGTGAAGGAACATTTACCTGAAGCAGACACAGGAGAGAGATGTTCTACACGTGAAAGGACACGTGATGAAGGATTCTTTGCTAACAACACACATGTATTGGTCTGCCTAACACTGCATAGTTGAGCTGCATTCGACAGGACTCCAAGGACTTGGGTTGATTAGATGCACATTCTGAGGCAAGACCCATGCTGAGGCAAAGCACGTGAAGGACAGGATGAAGGACTCCATGGAGTGACAGAGACTGAGCTTGGCTTGCTGGTACAACTAGCTGTGCAACGCTAGTGAGTTTCAAGTCTTCACTGCCCTTTGCTGATCTTCACTTCCCTGAGTGAGGCACAGCTGAGAACTTCTCCTGGCCTCTGGGTCCCTCTTGCTGACTGGAGCCAAGGCTGAGGCATGGCTGTCTCTGCTTGGTCCTGTCACCACTGTTGCTAACTGGACTGCTGCTGATTCTGTGAGGAGTTTTCGAGTGGATTGAGCTACCACTGCCTGCTGACCTGTGAACTGAACTGCTGATTTCCAGACAACACAGATGGGAGTTGCTCCAGAAAAAACTTTCTAAACAAGTCCACTCTCCCCCTCCCCTCCCCTCCCCTCCCCGCCCCTCCCCTCCCCTGCATTGTTTCTTATCTACTACCTCTAATGGGTAGTAGGCTAAGAGAGAGGTTAAAGTGTTTAAGAACCATGATTTGAAATAGGATTTGAAAAAAATTAAAATTACAGGTAAGCATCACAAGTCTGGCTTCAAGGGACACCTTTTTTATTTTCAATTTCATTGCAATTATTCAATCTCCGGAAGGTTATTAGTAGTGTTCATTCTTTCAATCCTGATACAAGACCTTTCTAAAAAAATTTTTTTTATTTATGGGGTTACAGTTCAGTGGTTAGGAACACTTACTGTTCTCCCAGAAGACCCTGAATCAGTTACCAAAACCCACAGGTGATGTGTGTGTGTGTGTGTGTATGTATATATGTATGTATATATGTATATGTATCTCTAGTTCCAGGGGATTATATGCTATCTTCTGGCTTCCTCAGGCTTCTGCACACATATGAGGCACATGAAACCATGTACATACACATAAATGTAAAAAAATAACTCCCTAACATTTTTGTTACCATTGTGTGCATGTACACACATGTGCGTGCACATACATGCATGCCACAGTGAGCATGGAGATCAGAGGACAACGTTGTGGTCAGTTCTCCTCTCCTACTGCATCTTTATGTAGGTTCCGGGAATCACTCAGGTTAGCCAGGCTTACACTGTGCACACCTTTAGTGGATGAAACCATCTTGCCAGGTCTACCATTAGTCATTTACCACCTTAGAGCAGTGGTTCTCAACCTTCCTAATGGTGTGACCCTTTCCTACAGTTCCCCCTCTTGTGGTGAACCATAAAAGTGTTCTGTTGTTACTTCATAACTTAATTTTGTAATTTCCGTGTGGGAACTCTGGCTTGTTCACAGGTTCATGGCTCAGCTACTACCTTACACACCCCAAGCCCACCTGCTTAGGGATAGTGCCGCCCGCAGCGGGCTGGGCTCTCCCATGTCCATTAACAATGAAGAAAATACCCACAGGCATTTGCACAGGTCAATCTGATTGAAGTCACTCCTCAGTTAAGGCTCCCTCTTCCCAGGTGTGTAATGATGATAACAAAAACACGCCATCCTTCTGTCACTTAGGTCCTGCTGGTTGATATTGCTCAAGACTTGTTTGTATGGCATGCTCTGCAGGACCCTAGACCATGCTCTGAAAGCATGGTGGTGTGTAATCACTCACACTGCTGTTTCTGATGAGACCATATGTTAAAGAAAGAGTAAACGCCCCCCCTGAATGGGGCGAGGGCGGGGGTGAGGGTGGGGGGATCTTATCCTGCTGCGTTGATTCTCTAGCACCCTCTGCTGACAATGTCTAGTATTGCACCACCAGGCGTTCGTTTTCACTATGCTGAAAATCAAGGATGAAGTTGGAGATGAAAAGCAACTAAATTTGACTCGTCTACTGTGTGTGACCATTAAACTTCTCTCTGTATCTGTTTAAAATTCTCACTGGAGGGCGCTGGAGAGCGCCTTCGCAGTTACGAGCACACCCTGCTCTTTCAGAGGACCTGAGTTAGATACCCATCACCCATGTCAGGCGGCTCAGAACCTCCTTGTAACTCCAGTCCCAAGGTGACCCAACTCCTGTGGTTTCCGTGCGCCTTGTTCGCATATGCATGCACACACTTATATGCCTATATAAACTTAAAAATAATGAAAACCAGTCTTAAAAATTAAAATTCTTAACTTGTTAGCTTGCTTCTTGGTAGTAGTGAAATGGATTGAGAAAAAAATAAACACCGCTCATGCCGGTCAGGCATGCAAATCAATCATCGCCACGGCTGTATGAGACACTGAAAATTTAAGCAGTTTTCAAGTCTGTCCCAAGGGTACAGATTTTTAAAAAAGATTTGTTGTATTTGTTTTTGTGGGGTTTTTTTGTTTTGGTTTTTGTTTTGGTTTTTCAAGACAGGGTTTCTCGGTGTAGCCCTGGCTGTCCTGGAACTCACTCTGTAGATCAGGGTGGCCTCGAACTCAGAAATCTGCCTGCCTCTGCCTCCCAAGTGCTGGGATTAAAGGCGTGCGCCACCACGCCCAGCTGTTTTATTTGTTTCTTTCCCTGAATGTATGGATCTACCACACACATGCCTGGTTTCCAGAAGCCAGAGTTGCATTCAGTTCCCAGCACAACAACAACAACAAAAAAAAAAAAAAAAAAAGGAAAAAATGTTTCAAAATAAAAAACATAACCCAGATGATGTAGCATCCTGTTTTTCTTATTGCCGTGATGAAATACTCTTGACAAATAAACTTGAAGGATGACTTATTTTGGCTCACAGTTCCAGGTTACACAGTCGTGGGGAAGTCACAGCAGCAGGCATCAGAGCAGGTGGTCTCCTTACATCTTCAGTCCAGGAGCTCTGTGTTCGGTTCACTTTCTCTTCTTACACAGTTCAAGGTCCAAGCCCAGGGAATGCGGAATGCAGCCACCCACAGTAGGCAGGTTTTCCCATGTCAGTTAACTTAACCAAGGGAGTCCTCCACAGGCATGCCCCAAGTTCTGTGTCTAGGATCATTCCCTAATGCCTAGTTTATAAGATAGGTACATTGTGTTTATTCAAACGGCAAAGGAGAGAGAGAGAGAGAGAGAGAGAAAGAGAGAAAAAAAACAACCCACAAAAAACAAAAAAAATCCAAAACAACAACAAGAAAAACCACCATAAAATTTCCATGAATTAAGAATACTGGGAGCCCCCCCCCCCCCAAATAGCTGGGAGCTTAGAACTCTGAGCCTCTCATGTCTTAAGGCTCTACCACTTAGCTGCACCCCAAAATTTATGTTTAGGTTACAAGAAGGACTTTAACGCTATGACGGAATTTCCTTTAAAACTACAGTGTTTCTGCTGTCGAAGGGAAAAAAGAGTTTTCTCCAGTGGAGTGACACTGGTTCTATCAACCACATTCCAAGGCAGTACACAGCCCAGAAGTAGTTAGCCACTGGAAAAGAGGATTCTGTATTTTCGTGTGCTTTTTTTGTTTTTGCATTATTGTTTGTTTTGATTTTTGTTTTTTACTTCAGTGGAAAAAACATGAAGCTGGGTCAGTAAAGAGGTGGGGCAGATCTGGGAAGAGTTTCGGGAGGAAATAGAATATGATAAAAATATACTGTATGAAAAAATTAATAAAAATCTCAAATAAAAGTCAAGCTTCTTAAATATATATATATACATATATATATATATATATATATATATATATATATATATATTGATTTATTCAAAACACATGCTGGCTTTAGTGAGGTGAGCATTCCAGATCCTTCTCTGTCTGTGTGAATTTTTTTTTGTATTTTTTAAGTGTTTTATATTATTATTTTCTGTGTACAGGTGTCTTGCCTGTGTGCATGTTTGTGTAGCACCTGTGTGCCCCATGCTCTCCCCCGCCCCCAGTAGGGATAGTGAAGAAGAGACCATTAAATGGAGTTATAGATGATTTCAATCTGCCCTGAGAGTTCTGGGAATTGAACACTACTCCTCTGCAGCCAGTGCCCTTAACGACAGAGGCATCTCTCTAGTCTGTTTTGCTCTTTGAAAGTGGGAGCTTGCTATCTAGTACAGACTGGTCTCTGTCTCTAGATCGGCTCCTTCAACCTACCAGGTGTTGGGACTTTAGGCAGGCCCCGCCATGCCTAGCTAGTTCCCTGGCTGTTATAGAATATGAATTTAAAAAGTAATCTGCAAACAAATTTCATGTGTTCTTTTCCCTTTGTGATATAAGGAAATGGAAACTATTTGATAAACCAGAATTAAGTTTCTCTACATTTAGAGGTAAGAATGTACTTGAAGGAAGCTGGGTGCTGTTGGCAAATTGTTTTACTATTTTGCTGGGTTCTTATATTTCTATGTCTCCCCCCGCCCCCAGTACGTAGGAGAGAAAGAAGGTTAGAGGGGAAGGGGGGGTGTAGATCTCCTTCAGCTAACAAGAGAGACTATTTCCTGCTGAACAGGGACATTGAGTTCCACGGGAGCAAGTCCAATCTTTGTGATCTAACTGCTTTATGCTCTCAAACACTTGACAAAGCACAACAGCAGCCAAGAGCAGCAGCGTTCTTGGAGCATCCTCTCTGGGGCTCTCTCATTCACACCCTTTTCAGAATCCCCGGAATGAAAGTACCTGCAGGTAGCAAAGATCACACCCCGGTTAAAGGAGACAAATCCCCTGCTGTGAAGGAGCCTCTTATCCCACACCTGGGATTAAAACAAAAACACAGTCACATAAAACACCTGGGTTTTTAAGAAACCAAAACTCTTAACTCCAGGGGGTGGCAGTGGTGGCAGTGGTGGCGCACGCCTTTAATCCCAGCACTCAAGAGGCACAGGCAGCTGCACCTCTGAGTTCTAGGCCAGCCTGGTTCACAAAGTGAGTTCCAGGACAGTCTTTTACACAGAAAAACCCTGCCCCATAAACAAAACAACGAAAGAATAATAGATCCTTAGAATTCATAAGTATATAGAAGCATAAAACAATTCATTTACTACCATTCGGAAGACAATATTAACAGCATGACATACATAAATATATGCATATTGTCCCAAAATGACACTGTGCCAGCCCCCTAGCTTGGGTTTTGTTTCTTGAGTTCTGCTTTTCTTGCTTTCTCCTCACTTTGCTAAAGTATATCCTTAAATGTCTTTCTAAAAGGCTATGTCACTAAGAGACCCGAGTCTTTATATAGCTCAGCATGCTCACCTGGGTGGCAATAGGAAACATACAAAGGGATTTGCTCTCCAGCACTGCTGACAGTTAAAATCTTCAGTGGGCTGGAGAGCCTCTGCTGGTGGAATGCCTGCTGTGCCAGCATGAGTTCATATCCCCAGTGCCTATGTAAAGAGCCAGGCGTGGGGCCGGTGACATGGCTTAGAAGCCAAAATGCTGTTGCTGCTTAAGCCTGATGAACTGGGTTCAGTCCCCAGAGCCCACATGAAAGGCAAAAGACAGTAATCAGTGAGCTAGCTCCAGGGTCAGTGAGAAACCCTGTCTGTCTCAAAATATAAGAGCAAGTGGGAACGACACCTAACGTGGACCTCTGCCCTCTCTATGTATACAAGCATCTGTATACTCATGCATGCTTTCATGCAGATAAAATGAAAATATCAGTTATACATCCATCCACAATGTCAGTGAACAAGTTTTCTTCTCTACAAGACTTTAGAGTTCACTAGAACAAACAGCTAAAGTGCCTTTCTCCCTTCTTCCCTCCTTCCCACTCCCTTACTCCTCTTTCTTCATCTTCTTCCTCTCTCTCTCTCTGTCTCTGTCTCTCTGTGTCCATGTCTCTCTCTGTCTCTCTCTGTCTCTGTGTGTGTGTGTGTCTCTCTCTGTGTCCGTGTCTCTCTCTGTCTCTGTCTCTCTCTGCATTGTGCTTGTGAATAAATATATAAAGATGGGAGCTCCAGCTATGGTTCTAGCGCCATGCCTGCTCACTCTCCTCACTGTGTGTACCAACACGCTGGAACTGTGAGCACCAAGTTAAATGCTTTCTTTTATAAGTTGCCTTGATATTTTATAACAGTAATAAAAAACTAGACAGAAGTGTATGTATTTGTACATGTGTGCACGTGTTTCAAGAATAAGCTTGTTTTTTTGTTTATTTGTTTGTTTTTGTTTTTATGAGACAGGGTTTCTCTGTGTAGCCCTGGTTGTCCTGGAACTCACTTTGTAGACCAGGCTGACCTCGAACTCAGAAATCCACCTGCCTCTGTGCTACCACACCCGGCGCTTTTTTTTTATGTTTTTTTTTTAAACTTGTATATTTTTAATTAAAGTGGACTTACATTGCTTCCCTCTTCTATTCCTTTCAGTCTCTCCCTCCAACTCCTTCACGCCTCCCACTCTCAAGGTGATATTTTGATATTCTCTTTTCCTGTTCTTTTTTTTGGGGGGGGGTTGTTTGTTTGTTTGTTTGTTTTTTGAGATGGTCTCTCTTAGTCTTGGCTGTCCTGGAGTTCACTATGTAGACCAGGTTGGTCTTTAACTCCTGATCCTTCCTCCTGAGTACTGGGATTCAAAGGTGAACCACCATGCCTGGCTTTTTCTTTGACTATTATTGTTACATATAGAGGTATGTATATGCATAAATATATAAGCACAACCTTTTGAGTTTGTTTTTTTCTATTTGTATGTATTGGTTTTAGGGCTGACTGCTTTGTATTGGACAACTAATAAAGAGTTTCTTTCTGATTATGAGTTGTCAGTAGTCCTTAACCCAGAGGTAGGACCCAGGAGAATTTGTTATCCCCTTCTGTGTTGGCATATCTATTAGTATTATGTTTGTTTTGGTCTTGTGCTGGGGTTACAAGTGCATGCCGCAAGTGGGGTTACAAGTATGGAGCCATTTCTAGGAGAGACCCTTTAACAGCAGTCTTTCTGGTTTTCCGGCTGATACTATCTCTCGGCTCCCTCTTTGGCTATGTTCCTTGAGCCACCGGTTCAAGAACTATGCAAATGTGTGCACCGGGGGTTGGTTACCATGATCTCTGCATTCTATCTAGTCATGGTTTCCTGTGGTGGCCTCCCTTGCTGTAATAAGAAGCTTCTGATGGGGGTGGTAGCTACACCTACCTGTGGGTAGAATGATAAGATTTAAAATATAGTTAGGAACTATGCCAAAATAGCAATGTGTCAATGACAGAACCTTTCCAAGACCCATGACCTCACTAGCCCCAAGAAGTTGGCTATATTTCTGACGCCAGGCTTGATTCCCTCCTGCTGACGTAGGCCCTACATCCGCTTAGACAGCAGATGGTTACGGGTGCATTGCTGCCCCTTTCCGGGTTCTTGCCACGCTGGTAATTTTGGTTCAAAGGTGTCCCAGCATCTTACATAGTATTTTCCGGTGCCATGGAAGTTAGACTGCTGTAAGTAAGGAAGCCTTTATGTTAGAATGGGTTGGATCATCTGAGCCTTGTTGTCCTAAGTGTGTGGTATCTTCGGCAATGGGGACCCATCTTCAACCTCTGAGAAACAACTAAGGGACACAGCAATACTCTAGATTATTTTGGGAGTGACTTGGACTACCCTAACCAGCCACTTGAAAGGAGGTTTCTTGTGCCTGGTACTGGGGTTTTTGTTAGTCTATAACTCTTGTAGGAGACACTGTCAGCCCAGGTGTCACAAATTCCCTCATATGCATGTATGTGCATGCGTGTGTGTATTGTGACTACTTTTATAAAATGATTTCTTGGGGCTTTGCCCCTTCTCTCTCCTCCTCCTGTATTCTGCTGCCCCCGTTGGAACACCCTCTCCATTTTCCATTTCTCACTTCAGATCACCTGTACCATGTAACTCCCTTCTCATGGCCCGCCCCCATGGCCCCTTTATATTTTCTGCCCTCTGTGGTTGTTCCCAGATCTATACTCACGCTTGAAGACATGGAGCTAGGGACCACAGATAAGAGAGAACATGTGACATTTGTCTTTCTGGGTCTGGGTTCTATCGCTCAATATAGTCTTCTTAGGTTCAACCATTTACTTGCAAATTTCATGGTTTCACCTTTTCACTATAGCTGAATGGTATCCCAGCATGTATATGTACCATATTTTCATTACTCATTCATCAGGTGAAGGGCATTTAGGTTGTTGCCGTTTACTGGCAATTGTGAGTAGGGCAGCAATAAACATCGCTGAGCAAGTGTCTGTGGGTTAGGACAGGGGCCAAGGAGTACAGAGTTGGCCATACAGTAGGTTGACTCTTAGGTTTTTGAGGATTCTCCATACTGATTTCCAGAATGGCTGCACCATATTTATACTCTCCACAACTGTGCATGACAGGTCCCCTTTCCCTAGAACCTGGATGACAACTTTGTTGTCAGTTGTTTTGTTAATCGTAGCCAGTCTGACTAAGTTAAGATGAAATCTCAAAGCTTTAGTTTGCATCTCCCTGATGACTAAGGATGAACACTTTCTGAGGTATTTCTTAGGCATTTTTATTCCCTCTGTTGAGAACTCTGTTTAGCTCTCTAGTCCATTTTTAATTGGATCGTTTGTTTCCATGACTCGATTTTTTTTTGTTGTTGTTGTTCTTTGTATATTCTGGATATTAATCCTCTGCCAGATAGATGTATAGCTGTCTAAGATTGTCCTCCTTCTTGGGCTTCTTATCCATTAGATTAATTGTTTCCTTAAATGTACAAAAGCCTTTTAGTTTTATGAGGCCCCATTTGTCAATTGTTGGTCTTAATTCTTGGGTAAATGCGGTCGTATTCAGAAAGCCTTTTCTTATGGGCTGGTGAGATGGCTTGGTGGTTAAGAGCACTGACTGCACTTCCAGAGGTCCTGAGTTCAGTTCCCAGCAACCATATGGTGGCTCACAACCATCTGTAATGGGATTTGATTCCATCTTCTGTCATGCAGGCATATATGCAAATAGACTCATATACATAAATAAATAAGTCTTTAAAAAAACAAACAGAAAGTCCTTTCCCATACCCACATGTGCTAGGGTTGTTGCCTGTTTTCTTTTGGCACTTTTAGCATTTTATGTTTCAAAGTAAGGTCTTGGTCCGCTGGGCGCTATCTTTTGTTCTCAGTGATAGATACAGATCTGGTTTCACTCTTGTTTATATGGACGTGGAGTTTGCACAGTACCATTTATTGAAGATGCATTTTTTTTCTCTCATGTATTTTTTCTCTTTTGTCAAATAGCAGATGATAAAACATAACACAGAGAGTAGAACTGGAGGTAACATACCTCAACATAATGAGAGCTATACATGACAAAACCCAAAAAACCCTCAAAGCAATCCCACTAAAATTGGAAATAAGTTAGGTCTGCCCACCCTCCCAACTTCTCTTGTAAAATGCTGGGAGCACCAGCTGGAGCAATAAGAAAGAAAAGGAGATTAAAGGACACAAATAGGAATAAAGTCAAAGCATGCTATTTGCAGATGATATGCTACTGTACATATGAGATCCCCAGAGGGCTTGAAAGAAAAATCAACAATTTTACAAAAATGGCGATGTACAAAATAAACTTAGAAAAATTAGTAGCCTTTCTATACACCGCCAGCAAACACACTGAGAAAGAGACCATAGGTGGACTACCATTTACAATAGCATCGATGACAGTAAAATGTCTTGGAATAAACTGACAAGGAAATTAAAGGCACCTGTAAAGAAAACTTCCAATCTCTGAAGAAAGAAATTGAGAGAGACACAAGAAAATGGAAACACATTCGTGTTCATGGTTTGGTAGAATTAATACTGTGAAAAATAACCATTTTACCTAAAACAATTTAGAGAATTAATTCCACCTCAATAAAAATACGTACAACATTCTTCACAGACATAGAAAAAAAAAACCCTAAAGTGTATATGAAACCAGAAAAGAGCACAGATAGCCAAAGCTACCAAGCAAAAAGAATAATACTGGTGGTATTGCCATTCCAGATGCCAAGAGCTACGATAGAGCTATAGGAATGACAGCAATGTCTTACAGGTACAAAAGCAGACACGGGGACCACTGGAATAAAGTAGGAGACCCAAACATGAGTATTTTAATACGCTTTTCCCTTCTCTTCTCTTCTCTTCTCTTCTCTTCTCTTCTCTTCTCTTCTCTTCTCTTCTCTTCTCTCTTCTCTTCTCTTCTCTTCTTTTTATTTCTCTTTTTTTTTTTTATAGTGGAGGAGAAAGTTTATTATAGATATGTGAGAGAGCACAGTCAGAGGCAGGGCATCTGGGAGAGTCCAGAGTAGACAAGACTAGACTAAGCTGAGCCATGGTGGGGTTGGGGAGAGAGGGGAGAGAGGGGGCCAGGTGTAGTAGCCAAGAGGGCAAAGGTACAAAAAAGATGAGCAATTCTTTTTTTTTTTTTTTTTGAGACAGTTTCCCTGTATATCCTTGGCTGGCTATTCTGAAACTCTCTCTGTAGAGCAGGCTGTCCTCAGACTCATAGAGATCTGTCTCCTGAGTGCTGGAACTAAAGGCGTGTGCCTACACTGCCTGGCTCATTTTCCTTTCTTAGGCTTTGGAGATAGAATATCCCTGTATAGACTCAGTGGGCCTCAAGCTAGCAAGGATTTCTGGGATTACAGTGCAACAAGCTTAGACTTGTATGATTTTTCTGTTTGAAAGCTCTGCAATGGTGTCTTGTCCTTCACTTCTAATCATTCCTTCTATCTTTACTCCACAGGTTCACAAAGACTGTCAGCAACTTCATTCAGTTTTCAAATGTTCTTTTTTCTGCTTTGTAGTTGTCCTTTCCTTCCTTCCTCCTTCCCTCCGTCCCTCCCTTTCTTTCTTCCCTTCCCCCTGTTCGTTCGTTCGTTCGTTCGTTCCTTCGTTCCTTCCTTCCTTCCTTCCTTCCTTCCTTCCTCCCTCCCTCCCTCTCTCTCTCTCTTTCTCTCTCTCTTCCTTCCTTCCTTTCTTTCTCTTTCTCTCTTCCTTTCTTTTGTTTTTTTCTGAGGCAAAGTTTCTCTTCATAGCCCTGGCTGCCTTGGAACTCACTCTCTGCCTGCCTCTGGCTGTTGAGTGTTGGGATTAAAAGCATGTACCCACATGCCTGGATTTTGTGGCTTATCTAACTTGGATTTTCTTTTTCTTGGGCTTTGACATGCTTTTTCTAAATTTTTCTTAAAGAAAGTCCTATGTACCCACTATTTAGTTTGCTGTATTTTCAGTGACATTCTTGTAACATCCTTTCAGAACAACATATGCAAAATCCTCAGTGTCCAAAGCTGCCTCATAGCCCGTATACAGGAACTCCTCAAAGGGGGTTTTGTTTTACTTTATTATTATTTTTTTTAATGAGTGCACACCAGAAGAGGACATCAGATCCCATTACAGGAGTGAGCCACCATGTGGTTGCTGGGAATTGAACTCAGGACCTCTGGAAGAGCATCCAGTGCTCTTAACCACTGAGCCATCTCTCCAACACACAGGGCTTTTTTTTTTTATGATTTAGATTAGTATTTATTTTTTTATATGTCTGTGTGTATTTGCATGTAGACACATATAGAGAACAGAAGAGGATGCTGGGTCTCCTAGAGCTGAAGTTAGAGCAGCCTACCACGGGAGTCAGGAAATAAACTCCATTTCTCTGCAAGGACAGCAGTTGCTCTTAACCATGGAGTCATCTCTCCAGTCTCCAATGATCATCATTTTTATATATTATTGTTTTAAATATTCATGTAAATAAAGTCCCACTCTTACACACATATATGGAAGGGCAGGGAGATGGTTCCATGGGCAAAACCACTTGCTCTTCAATCCCAATGGCCTGAGTTTGGCCTCTGGAGCCACACAAAGGGGGAAGGAGAAAAGTAATCGTATAAAGCTGCTGGCAAGATGGCTCAGTGGGTAAGAGCACTGACTGCTCTTCCAAAGGTCCTGAGTTCAAATCCCAGAAACCACATGGTGGCTCACAACCACCTGTGATGAGATCTGATGCCCTCTTCTGGTGCGTCTGAAAACAACTACAGTGTACTTATGTATAATAATAAATAAATCTTTGGGCTGGGGCGAGCAGAGGTCCTGAATTCAATTCCCAACAACCACATGAAGGCTCACAACCATATGTACAGCTACAGTGTGAACTCATATACATAAAATAAATAAATCTTTGAAAAAAAATAAAGCTGCTCTCTCAGTTCCACACACATACAATGACACATGTGTGCCCCTCCCCCAACATCTCACACATAACACATACACACACACACACTAATGATAAATTAATAATTTTTTAGAAACTGAAACTTTGGTTGTATTGTATAATATCCAGTCTCAGTATTTAAGTGCACTGATGACAGGATGTCATAGGTGTACTTGTTTTTATTTTTTTATTTTTTCAGCTTAGTTCCTACCAGCAGAATTCCTGAATCATATGACTAATTAAAAGATTATTATAGCTAGGGATATAGATCAGAGGTAGAATAGTCAGCTGGTGTGTAACACAGGCCTTTGCTTCAAATCCCAACACTGAGAAAACAGAAAAGAGAGAGAAGAGGACCTGGAGAAGGGGCTGCGTCAGATATGGAAGGTGGCAGTGAAGATGCCCCAGTTTCCGTATCTTCCCACTGCTGCTCTTAACTGCACACTGTGGAGCCGCAGGACCGTTTGTGTATGCAGTTGTATGAACGACCTCAAGCACTAGGCTTCCAGGTTGCCAGGAAATAGGGCACAGAGCACCCGTTGTAGTTAGTGTCCATATGACAGATACAGAATGACTCTGCAAATATTCTGTCGCAGATTCCGATCCCTAATTATAATTGCAGTGTACACATACGTATATATAAGCAGATCTATGACTGTATGTGTATAGGAGCATATAAATATGCAAATAACCAGTTTGTAACAGTGCTCGTGGCAGATCCCATACTGACTCACAGATAAGACAATATATTGCCAGAGCCATAACCTACGGCAGCAATTTCCAATTCTAACAGCTTACAACCAGCTGTGAGTGACAGAAATAAAGTTTCTTCAAATAGGTTAGTGTTTTTAAAAAATAGTGTTTTGAGAGACATTCCAATAGATGTACCTTGATACCTGATACTATCTAGTCTTACACTGTTTTTTGAGTATTTTTAAAATTTTGTTTTCCATGTAGGGTTGTTTTCCTTGTGTGTATGTCTGTGCACCAAATGTAGGCCTGGTACTCTCAGAAGCCAGAAGAGGATGTCAGATTCCCTGAGATGGGAATTTCAGATAGTCTACAGCTGTCATTAGTTGCTGGGACTTGAACCTGGGCCCTCTGGAGAAGCAGCCAGTGCTCTTAACCTTTAAGCCATCTCGCCAACCCTTTCCCACTGATTTTATAAGCACCAGCATCACGTGTTGAATTCCTCTCTCTTTGAAAGCAACGTCAATGATGCCTCTGTTTAATGTTGCTATCACTTACATACTAACATGGTATACTTTATAGAGAAAAGAGATTTGTTTAGCTCATGGTTTTGCCAGGTGGCTAGAATGGTGCCAGCTCAGCTCTGACCAAGGCCTCACGCTCGCTAGTGGGCTCAACGCTGGAACATGTGTCAAAAGAGAAGATGGAAATCAAGAGAGAAACTCACGTCAGCCAGCTTACCTTACACCAACTCACTCTTGTGTGACTTCACCCGCTTCTCAAGACGAACACTAGCTCCTTTGGAGACATGCATGCCCATAGCCTAACTAATTAGTCTTAATTAGGACTTCTACCACCTCCACATCGCCACACTGGAGACCAAGCTTCTAGAACTCGATCTTTTGAGGCACACCTTTCACCCATATCCAAACCACGGCAAGTAGTTCCTGATATCTCATAAACCTATACCGAGTCTAAAATAGAAGTACAGACAGCTAAGAGCAACAACTCACTGACAGAAAGCAAAGGCCAAGGTCTTTGCGTGGATCAAGCCTGAATCCAGGGCAAGAAGCAAGCAGCGCTCCACCGCTCTGTTCTTTATGAACACACAGGCTTTAAATACCTTTGAAGACACAACTTTGAGTTTTCAATGCCATCCATCCCCCCTTTTGTTGGTTATTTTACTCTTTTTCTTTAAAAACACTGGCACATATCTTGTGATGGTCAGCAAGGAAGGACTGGTATTGGTTGTGGTTTTAACCTATTGCTAAGCGGTCCTACCATGGGTCTCTCCCCAGATTGGAAAGTCTTCTTAGACTTCCAATCTTAGACTTCTTTATATGCAGAAGGTATCTTCTGTAAGGTCACCAATGTTGAAAGGCAGTGAGCCAATAGTCAGACTAAAGGCTAGAATGGGAAACATCTTTGTTCCTGAAATCAATAAAGGGTTGTTGGCATGTATGGCCCAAGGCAGGGATGGGTGAGATAGATCAATTAGTCATACAGACCTTAGTTCATTTAAATCATAATGAGGCAATCTGATAGTGTGGTGTTACCATGGCAATCGAGCTCAGAGCGGCAGGACCAAACATTTGGTGTATGTGCATGGCTGGGGAGCCAATGGAGTGAAGCTGCCATCTGTGAAACTGGAACTGAGTTCTCCCCAGTCAGAATCTTGTCCAAGTGGAAAAATGGTTTTCACTGACCAGATGAAGCAGGAAGTTGAATCCTAAGGGAATCAGTCTCACTTCTGGAGCTAAGTACCTGATTGCCACAGCTGGTCAGAACTTGTTACATAGACAGTGCCAGATGGATAACAGAGAGATTATACACAGAAACCATACAATAGTGTTGGGTTTTGTCAAATGATTTTTTTCTAGATCAATCATAATAGTTCTCTAGGAATACAAGGTTGGTTCATAATTATCCTTTTACTATGCTTCTGGATTCAATTTGCTAGTATTTTTGCTAGAGGGTTTTTTGTTTTTTGTTTTTTTGTTTTTGTTTTTTTTTTGCATCTGTATTAACAATGATATTGGTCAGTAGTTTTCTTATAATGCCTTTGTTTTTTTAGAATAGGCATCAAAGAGTCTTGACAAATGCAAAGTTTCATGGAGCTACTATTCTAACCAACACGCAAAGTGTCCCCTTCACCCAAAACCTTCTACCCTGCACCCATCCACAGTAAACCCCACTCCTGTGTCTCCTCTGTCCCCTGTCACTGCAGGTCCCTCTTCTCTAAGATGTCACAGAAACCAAGGAGTACACAGCATGTTGAGGTCACTTACGCTGGCTGATGTGTTTGAGACTTGCCTGTTGTATTGTGTATGGTGGCAGTTTGTTTCTTGTGGCTCTGTAGGTTTTTATTTTCGTTTGTTTTGTGTCAGTCTTGCTATGGGGTTGATTTTTTTTTTTAAGGCAGTTGTATATCAAACTATGGATTTGAGGGTAACTTTTTTTTTTTTTTTTGGTTTTTCGAGACAGGGTTTCTCTGTGTAGCCCTGGCTGTCCTGGAACTCACTTTGTAGACCAGGCTGGCCTCAAACTCAGAAATCCATTTGCCTCTGCCTCCCGAGTGCTGGGATTAAAGGCGTGCGCCACTGCTGCCTGGCTTTTTGAAGGTAACTTTTCTCTTTTTTATATATATATATGTATTTTAGAGTAATATATCACTATTAGTTTTTTTTAAATGATCATAAATAGGTAAAGTCTTTTTGTTTGTTTTGTTTTTAATAGAGCTTAAAATCTTGGCTTACTTTGGTACAAACACAAAATAAGAACAGTGTTTGGACATTGGAGTTCATTGTAATAAGGCTGTACTTCAATGTCCCTCACATCACCAAAGGATTTTACCTCCATAGTAGATAAGCTAAGAATTGACAGTTCTGCTGCGCCAAGGAATGAACTGTAGGCACGATTTTTGGATACAGATTTCCTGCTACGGTCAAAGCTATTTGACTTGAGTGATTGTCGCCATTCTCAGCCCACAGGGAACAAGTTACATTCATTTAAGAAATGTTGTGTAGGGGGCTGGTGAGATGGCTCAGTGGGTAAGAGCACCCGACTGCTCTTCCCAAGGTCCAGAGTTCAAATCCCAGCAACCACATGGTGGCTCACAATCATCTATAACGAGATCTGGCGCCCTCTTCTGGAGTGTCTGAGGACAGCTACAGTGTACTTACATATAATAAATAAATAAATCTTTTTTTAAAAAAAAAGAAATGTTGTGTATATTAAGATGGTCTATCCATGAAGTCACTCATCAACTGTTTCAATAAACAATGGTTCTGCTTGGAGGGAGGCACAGACGTTAGGTGAGGGTAAGATTCCGATTCATTGGCTGTGATGATTTTGAAAAGCATTCATCTCAGAATAAGAGTAACTTATAAAGTCCTCTTCTTTAAAATTGATACAATAATTATAAATAACAAGCAAAGCCTTCAGTCTCACTCTTTGCTCTGCTCTTACAAGCCACCTCCCAAATTGTCTACATTTCTTTTGGCTGTATAATTTTGAAATATGTAAGCTGTTCTGAAAACCATAGTATAGTGTGAAAACATCAAATAAACAATCCTACTAATACAGAGGCTGAGGAAGGAGAAGTATGATTTCAAGACCATTATGTGACACACAGTAAGACCCTGTTATGTTACAAACAAGCAGAAAGTGTATATGGATTGTACAATATTGGACCTATCTCTCCCATTACCAAATTAGAGAGACAACAGGATGACAGCCAACAAATTTCTTTTTTTTGGGGGGGGGGTTTAAGATTTTTTTTTTTAATTATTATATATAAGTACACTGTAGCTGTCTTCAGACACTCCAGAAGAGGGAGTCAGATCTCATTACGGATGGTTGTGAGCCACCATGTGGTTGCTGGGATTTGAACTTTGGACCTTCGGAAGAGCAGTCGGGTGCTCTTACCCACTGAGCCATCTCACCAGCTCCAGCCAACAAATTTCTAATTTCTCATATTTTTGAATTTCAATTGATTAGGATATGTTGGCAATATTAATTTTCATACTGAGATATTGAGTTATTTACTGTTAATTTTCTTGTTAGAGGTGGAATTATGTTTGTGTGGGTTTGTTGAAAGATTACTTTCTTGCTTCTTCTAGGGTGTAGTTTCATTCCTTGTGTTGGTGTTTTCCATCTACTATCCTTTGTAGGGCTGGATTTGTGGAAAGATATTGTATAAATTTGGTTTTGTCATGGAACACCTTGTTTTCTCTGTCTATGGTAATTGAGAGTTTTGCTGGATATAGTAGCCTGGGCTGGCATTTGTATTCTCTTAGAGTCTGTATGACATCTGCCCAGGATCTTCTAGCTTTCATAGTCTCTCAGAGGTGAGAAGTCTGGTGTAATTCTAATAGGTCTGCCTTTATATGTTACTTGACCCTTTTCCCTTACTGCTTTTAAAATTCTTTGTTTAGTGCATTTGGTGTTTTGATTATTATGTGATGGAGGAATTTCTATTCTGGTTGAGTCTATTTGGAGTTCTGTAGGCTTATTGTATGTTTTTAGGCATCTCTTTCTTTAGATTAGGGAAGTTTTCTTCTATAATTTTGTTGAAGATGTTTTCTGGTCCTTTGAGTTAGGAATCTTTGCTATCTTCTATACCTATTATCCTTAGGTTTGTTTTTCTCATTGTGTCCTGGATTTTCTGGGTGTTTTGGGTTAGGAGCTTTTCACTTTTTGCATTTTCTTTGACTGTTGTGTCAATGTTTTCTTTCTTTCTTCCTTTCTTTCTTTCTTCCTTTCTTTCTTTCTTTCTTTTTTTTCTTTTTTTTTTTTTTTTTTTTTTTTTGAGACAGGGTTTCTCTGTGTAGCCCTGACTGTCCTGGAACTCACTTTGGTTTCTGTTGCTTCTGTTCTTAAGCTTGCTTCCTGACATCTGGTTATCTGCTACCTGTCCTGGCTATGTCTGACTGGAGCCTGTCCTTCCTGTGATCCTGGTTGTGTCAGAACTCCTCCAAGTCAAGCTGTCTCTGTGATTCTGGGATCCTGGGATCCTGAGATCCTGGGTATGTCTGAGCTCCTGGGAGTCAAGCTGCCTTTGGGACCTTGAGATCTTGTTGTGACCAAGCTCCTGTGATCCTGTGATCCTGGGCGAGTTAGAGTGCCTGGGCATGGAGCTGCCTCTGGGTGTTGTGGGGTTGGCTGCAGAGTTTGTGCCCAGGGTCTGCTCAGGGTGCTGGCCTAGACAGACTTGAAGGAACCTGTGCTACTGGTCTGGCAGAGTTCCTGCATGCCTGGGTCCCACCCGTCCCAGTTACTCCCAGTGCTGGGGACAGATGTGTCCTCCTCACCTCTGATCCCCTGAAGGCAACTTTTTTGTTTGTTTTGTTTTTGTTTTTGTTTTTTTTTTAGACAGGGTTTCTCTGTATAGCCCTGGCTGTCCTGGAACTCACTTTGTAGACCAGGCTGGCCTTGAACTCAGAAATCCGCCTGCCTCTGCCTCCCGAGTGCTGGGATTAAAGGCGTGCGCCACCACGGCCGGCTGAAGGCAACTTTTTAAAATGCTAGTTTTAAGACTTTTTAATCTTTAGCTTCAGTTGTTTTGAAGTTTCACTATGATGACTTATCTGTGAATTTCTTCTTACTTTTCCTCCCTCAGAGCTGTTGATGTCCTAAATGTGGATATTGAAGCCATTGCCTTAGTCCTGAAGTCTCAGCCTTTGAGATAAGCACTTAGTCAAATGCAATATGAGCCCCATTTTCTCTCTGATTCATGGCTCCTGCTTTTTTAAGTTGTTAATTGCCATTTCCTGTGTGTGCATGTTTCTCCCTAGGACAGAGAGGACAGAGGGATGGGTCTTAGATAAGCATTTATCATATTTGATGTTGTGCTTCGACTTCTCCAGTGCTTGTAATAGACCACTTTTAATTTCTTCATAGTTCCCAATATTTGCAGTATTTGGACCCTGCTTTTCATTCTTCCTTTACATTGTATTTTAGCACCCACTGTGTCACAGAAGGAATGTACCCCTCCTCCTGTCAGACATGCTCATTCTGCAGGACTGGCAACTTTAACTGTCTTTCCCTAGGTTTCTGTTCTCCGAGTCTTCTTGCCACTTTCACTCCTTCTTCCATGCCCTTTCCTCTCCCTTCTTTTCCTTATTTCCTTTCTATCTCTATCCTTGTGTTGGCCCCTTTTTCTTTTCCTTCTCACCTGATCCTATTTGTCTTTAATTTGGGCATTTATACAAACATCCAACAATCAGTGCTTTTGACCCAGACCTGTACCCTAAGCTGGATTTGAATACCTACTCACCTCCAGTCACCTCCTCTAGATGTCCCAAGTTATTAACATTCAAAGCACCCCCCAAAGAAATCTATTATCCTTTCTTGATCCTCACTGAAGGCTTCAGCTTTTGCCCTTGACAGTTCCCCAGTTATATGCATTCCTTCAACCCTTATCTGCAGGCCATGCTAAGCTGCAGGCCTGTCAGGCTGCTAGCTACTCCAGTGTGCCATGATATTTGTCATATTTGTTGTCCAGTGATGTCTGCTACATAAGTGTGATGGGTAATATTGTCACTGTGATAGGATCTATTAGACCAGATCCATACACAAATCTTTACCTGGGAGGGATTATCTAGACTAGATAAACCTCAGGGCATAGCTGTGAGGGATTCTTTTTTTTTTTTTTTTTTTTTTTTTTGATGAAGGGGAAGACTCACCCTGAACATGGGTGGCACCTTCTAGCAGTCTAGATAACAGGAAGTTCAATGGAGAAGTTTTTTGGTTTTGCTTTTGTTCTGTTTTCCTGGTCTTCTCACCTTTGCATCTTGCTGTTGAGTTCATCCCTGTTGCTCATGTGTCAGTGGCTGTCTCCACTGCTGTTGCTGTTCACCTTCTAAATGCTCTGAGGACCCATGTCTCCCCAGAAATTAGCTAGGCCTTCAGAGCCAGACTGGGTTTGCTGAGGCATCCCTGGTGATGAGTAGCTACCACATGCTCGGTGTGAAGACAGCCACTGTTAGACTACCCAGACTGTATCCTATACAGCAATGTACTAAACACCCCTTCAGTACATGTACATCCATGTTCCTCTAAAGAACCCTGCCTAAACCCATGTCAGAATTGACACTATCCAAAGCTCATTTCTCATAACTTGTTCCTAGGAGTCAATTAGCACCTGGAACAAAGGAAACGTTTAATATTCCTCATTTCTATAGAGAAGGCTACCTGGGGCTGGCAAGTCTTTTTTGGTAAGAATATGTCTTTCAGGAATCACCATATCATTGGTGCTTCTTAGATTCTGACTTGGTTGCTCAGGCCCTAATCCCTTCCACCATGGTAATAACTAGAGGATGAGGTTGGCCTGCCATCCTACCATGAGGAACACGGTTCCAAGTGTGACTCCTATACCAGCTTCTGCTCAGGGACTCTCTCCCCAAAAGCTGACACTTGAGAAATAATGCACCTCTCCTATTTTCTCCTATGACTGTGCATGGAATTAGGGAAGCTATTCCTGCCTTAAATATTTCATTCTAGGAGACAAGTTTAGTAAATAAAAAAGTTTTATCTAATTGATTTGGGATAGCCAGTCAGCATTAATTTTTATTTAAACAGAACATTTTAAAGCAGAGCATTTTCCTCTGTGTTTAAGTTGGCCTGTACCTAACTCATCTATCGGCCTATCAATAAATGTTTGTCATTAATTATGTCTGTGTATGCTGCTGCATGCTGGAGTGTAGGCTATGAAGACGTTTAAACAGAAGTGTTTCAGTCTGACCTTTAAAATACAGCTTTTTAAATTTTATTTTTAATTTAAAAAAAATTTATTTTATGTATGAGTGCTCTATCTGTATGTACATCTGCATGCCAGAAGAGGGCATTATATCCCATTACAGATGGTTGTGAGCCACCATGTGGTTGTTGGGAATTGAACTCAGGACCTCTGGAAGAGCAGCCAATGATCTTAACCACTAAGCCACCTCTCCAGTCCCCTCAGTTTTTGATGTATAAGGCTAGAGAACCATTTGTAATTTTTCATACTCAGGCTAAGGCTCACTTCATTTTCCTTCTTGGAGTTTCCCAAGGTAGAAATTATAAAATGGAACTTCAGTGAACTTTTTTTTTTAAGATTTATTTATTATTATATGTACATACACTGTAGCTGTCTTCAGACACTCCAGAAGAGGGCGCCAGATTTCATTACGGATGGTTGTGAGCCACCATGTGGTTGCTGGGAATTGAACTCAGGACCTTTCGAAGAGCTGTCAGTGCTCTTAACCGCTGAGCCATCTCTCCGGCCTGAACATCTTCTTCTTTGCATTTTTGCCTTACTTTTCTAGCACTGGCCTGGGCTGCTCTATCAGGTTTCTTAGGTTGCTTAGGTTTGTAAAACAGCTCTATGAATCAACCAGTTTAAACAACAGAATTTTGCTGTCTCACAGTTCTGGAGTATGGAGTATAAGAGCAAAGTGCAGTCAGACCACGATGCCTATAAAGACACCACAGAAGGAAATGTTCCAGCATCCACAGCCTCACTCCTTCTCTGACTTGTGTGTGCACATGCATGTTTTTGTGTGTGTATATGTGTGTATGTATGTACATGCATATGTTTGTGCATGTTTCTAAATTTCTCCCATGTATGAGCCTCAACCAATTACATGTTCAATGACTTTATTTCAGATAAGGTCTCACTGTGACATAATGGAGATTAGGAGTTGGATATGTAAATTAGGAGGAGTGTATAATTTAATCCATTATTTCTTTATGTAGAAAAGCCTATTCATTGTTGCTGAGCCCTGGTACCCATGCATCATTGAGAAACTCCTCAGGATCTTTTTCTTTCCGGCCATCTGAGAAACACCCCCCTCCATCTCTACGGCATTTACTTACTAGCCTTTCCTCACCAACTATAATGTAAATTGCTTGGGAGACAGACCTGTTCATTTTCTGTCTCTCTAGTTTCTAGCACAGTGAAAACCGTATAATTACTGCTAAATATTTGTAGGTTGGATGGTCGAGTTGGCCACAAGCCAATTTAAATATAACAAAGTACCAAGCTACATCCTTAAACCCTGTTTCAAAGAGACACACAGCATGTTTCAGCTCCTCTTCTATTGCGGTGAACAGATGCCATAACCAAGGGGGCCTACAGAAGGAAGCATTTCATTGAGGCTTGCTTAGCGTTTCAGAGGGTGAGTCCATGACCATCAATCATAGTGGGGAGCATGGCAGAAGGCAGGCAGACGTGGCACCAGAGCAGTAGCTGTGAGCTCACATCTTGAGACATTAACCACTAGGCAGAAAGAGAACTGGGGCCAGAATGGGCTTTTGAAACCTCAGAACCCACCTCCAGCAACACCTCTACCTCCTCCAATAAAGCCACACCTCTGAGTCCTTCCCAAATAGTTCCACCAACAGGGACTAAACATTCAAATAACTGAGCCTTTGAGAGCCATTCTCATCTGAATCATCATACAGCATTTTACCCAGTCAGGTTCAGCCTTTGGGAGAACTTTCTGTTCAGGAGATCTGTACCATATTATATAGGTACCACTAGCCACATGTGACTATTCAAATTAACTCCTATCAAATGCAATTTTACAATATGGTTTCTCATACTAGCCACACACCAATGTTCAGCTGTCACATGCGGCTGCCAGCTACCATCCTGTACAGCATGGACAACCTACAGAAGGTGGCAGGCTAGAGAGCAGCATCCTTCCCAGGCTTTTGTTGATTCACACATGTGTGAATGAGTGCCACTTGGATACTTAAACCAAAGTATCATTTACATACCGAGAACTGGACTTAACAAGCAGTTGTGGGCCACTGTGCAGGTGCTAGGAACCGAACCTGGGTCCTGAGCAAGAGCAGCAAGCTCTCTCAACTCCTGCACCATCTCCTCAGCCCCAGAAACACTGTCCTCAAGGAGCTAACCTTCTCAAAGACACACTCCAGCTTAGAATTAATTAACCCTTTCAGGACACACGAGCGGAATAAGTCAACTATCTGATCCCAAGCTCACCATTTAGTAATTTCCCCCTTTATGATCACAACTTAACCCATTTCAGGACATCTGTTGGAAAATATCTTGTTAAAGAAATGTTTGTTACAGTTGAAAATCACCTACCATCCCGAAAGGTAAGAAAACTCCCCAATATGTCTTCATATTTATTCTCCAGGAAGTGGTTGCACTATCTCTCTTATTGACATTAAGTGAGATGAAAGCAGACTCCTTGTTCCCACTGTACCTGTGAAGGCCATAGTATCGTGCACACATGCTGATCCCACTATCAAGAGACAGAAGAGTGCCACATTTTACCCTGACACACAAGCTGTTAACTTAAGCCTTTTTAGAGTTCAGCCCATAGTTTAGTGTTTGGCTGTGCTATAGATTCCTGTGGAAACATGATTAAATCAAACTAAATTACCTTTTTCTGTTTAGAAATTCCCCCCACCGCATTTTTTTACTCTTAACTATCAGATCTAGGCTCTGGATCTCGTAGAAAACAAGGGAGAAACAGCTTTGCAGTGACATATGGCAAAGCCCCCTCAGGCTTCCAATTAGACTGTAAGAGACTGAAGGTCACCTTACACATCAGAGGGTGTTTGTGCAAACACTGGAGCTGAAATAGATATATTGGATTAGCCTGCAACAAAGTAAAAAGAGAAGCCTGGCAAAAATCAAGTGAAATGATTTAGTATGAAAATAGCTCTCAGGTGTGGCAAATTCGGAGGAGGGCTAATCGGAAGGACACTTCAAGGTTTTTAAAAGTCGTACTTGGTTATATGCAGTGTCTGCATCTAAACCTTTCTGCTAGGCCAGCAAGATAGCTCAGTGGGTAAAGGTCCGTGCTGCCTTGTTCGACAATCTAAACTCAATACCTGCAACCCAGATGGTAGAAGGTTGGAAAGATAGACAGTTCTCTGTTCTTAAGCATGCTGTGTAATGTGTGTGTCTTAAAAAAACAAAAAAACAAAACAAAATAAACCAACTTCCCTGGTAGTTGCTGGTAGGGAAAGATTTGCTATTATTTTAGAGAGTGACTGATTTAAGATTACTTATTCTTAAAATTAGAAAGGATGGTGTTTAGAAAAGTTTTGGAACCTGGCATAATGGTGCCCACCTGTAATGCCAGCACTTGGAATGACTTTGAAGCTAGTCAGATAGACGAGAGGACCCTGTGGAGTAGGAAGAGAGAAAATGAGTGAGTGAACCACAGTGTACCTATGCTTGTATAGCATGCAGTTTCCTGGCTGCTGAGGTTCCTGTGTGTGTAAAGCGCTTGCTTTCAACGTGGTTTCTGGGGATCAAACTCAGGTCCTTGTTTTTCCAAGGCCCTAGGCTTGGCGCTCCAGAGCCCACCGAAGGCTGGATTCAGATACATGCATCTGCAACTCTAGAGGCTCCTCTGGTGAAACGGGACACAGAAACAAGTGAGTCCTGGGACACTCAGGGCCAGCTAGCTCTGTGCATGCAGCACTGAGCAGCAAAGGGGAGTCGACTTTCCCAAGGTAGAGGGAAGTGCTGACACCCAAGGCTGTCCATTGGCTCCCACAGGCATTCTGTGCCTCCACACCCTTTGTGAACACAAACACAGCGCAACACAGAGTGCTGACCACGTTCTTTTTCACGGCGTAACACACAAAGACTGAACAGACAGAATGTTTCCCTTGACCTTGTTCTCTTTCACATTGTCCCATATTGCCTTTTTACTTCCCTAACTTTCATTTAGAATTTTCATGCAATAGACCAAAGATCTGGCTTAATTATTCTCATATCATTATCTGGTTGTGAGGTTACCAGTTTGGGAGGTTTTAAATACAATACTACCATGAACTGAAAACTAAAATAATTTTGTAAGATTAGAGACAACACAAATCTGTTGTTATTGGTTTTTCTCTGGTTATAACCAATTCAAAAGTTAATATTCTAGACTAGTTATATAATTCAAAGGTAGATTGCTTATTGACCACACCCAGGCCCTGGGTTCAATTCCCAGAACCATAAAATTTAAAAAGAAAATAAGCCAAAATTCTAGCATACATCTCACCTTCTCTTTTATACTTAGTAGAGCTTAAAACAATCTAGACAACACTGAGTTTAAAATTTGTCTAGTTTAAAATATATAACTACTTTATGAAGCCTCTTTAAGGTTTTTCTGATTGAAGGAAATTTTTATTAGTTTTGATACTGAGCAAAATTAAAAGCTGTCCGGTCATTACTGAGGTCCAATAATAAATTAGTACTCAATTTTCCTAGTGTACTAACTCAGTGAAACCCTTCCCTCTTTTAAGAGTTTCAACAGAAACTGACTTTCCCAGTGTGCATGTGAATGTGGAGTCCAGGACAACCCAGGTCCTATTCCTTAGGCACAGTCTATCTTTTGGGATTTGCTTTTGAGACAGGGTCTCTCATAGTCTGCAGCTTACCATCTAGGCTAGGCTGGCTAGCCAGTGAGCCCCTGGCATCTGCCTGTCTCTCATTGTCCTTGTTTTAATTTATTTGCTTTTGTTTTTTCCCAGTACTGGAATTACAAGCATGCACCACCATACCCCACCCCTCAATGTGGTTTCTGGGGATCAAACTCAGGTCCTTGTTTTTACAAGGCGAAACTATCAACTGAGCCATCTTCTTGGCTCCTGCCAGTGTATTTTATAATACAAATAAATGCTTTGTAAATGAAATCCTTAGCTCGTTAGCAACACATCCAACACATAGTACAAGTAATGAGAGTAAAGGAGAAGAATGTGTATAGCTACGTACATCTATCAGGAAAGTACCAGGGGTGTCACAAACATCCAGGGGTGGCAAAAAAAAGTTCTATGTTTCATTGATCAATAATCACTTACAGGAAACACACAACTACAACTTATTTTAAAATAAAAGTTAAAAGTATATTTAAAGCAGAGATCTTGTTGTCTTTGTTCCTAAAAATAATGAGCATGGTACTGAGATGCAAGGAAACTGAGGATGGGAGCAGATGGGAGTCCTGGCAGCCTGACTGTAGGCAAGCCTGACTGTTGGCAGCAGCGGCTACCTAGTGCTCTAGCATATGGTGCTTAAAATACCTCAGGCAATTAAAGAAGCGCCACCCTGAGTCTGCCAGTCAGGGGACATCTTAACTACTGTTTCGGAAGCCAAGGACAGCTCCTGTATAACCCGTGGGCCATGCAGCCAGATTAGGATTCACTTCTGATTTGCTGATGGCAGTGAATTGACAAGTCCCTGCCTAGACATAGGACTGTTGTGAGACATGGCAGTTGCCTAGGATAGTGTGCTGCCGCCTGAAGAGCACAGGCAAAATGTGCTCATTCATTCACAAACTGCATTGAATGTGGAAGCTGAGTACTTTCGTGCGTTCGTCTGTAACACATCTTGTTTTGAAAGCAAGTTAGCATGGGGCTCTTTGTGAATGTGCACAGGTCTTTGTCCTGCCTCTCTCCTGATTATCACTCCCCCTTTATATTCTAGCCATCCTTGCAATGGCCTGGACAGTAGAACCTCGGTGTGTGTCTGCTATGACCTCTCCTCTCTTCTCTTTTCTCTCCCTTGGTCTCTCCGGCCCTCCTTTTCCCCTTGTCTACCTACAGAGGCAGGTGTAAAAGTCCATCACAGGGGAGCAAAGATTCCTTCAGAGAGCACTGAGAACTTAATATATATCCAGTGCACCCACGTACACACAGAAGGAGTTTCCAAAACCATTCTTTCCAAGACTAAACAGGATATGAGTAACAGTAAGAGCAATTTGTTTTAAATTTGGCTTTTTGAGGCAGTCTCATTATGTAGCCCAGACTGGCCTTGGATCTTCCTGCCTCAATTTCTCAAATGCTAGGATTGTAAATATAATCCTATTAAGTGTATTAAGCTTGGCCAGTATAAATTTATTGTTTTTTTTTTGTTTTTTTTTTTTTTTTGAGCCAGAGCTTCTCTGTGTAACAGCCCTGGCTGTCTGGAACTTGACCTATAGACCATACTGGCAAAGATCTGCAAAGATCTGCTTGCCTCTGCCTCTGGGCACAGGGATTAAAGGTGTGTGCCACCATTGCCCAGCATATATTTTAAATTTCAAGATATGGGGAAGTTCTGAGTTCAGAAAATGCATGGTGGTTGGGAACAAGCAAAAGAAACTTGTTCTAAATTCTGCCATTTTGTTTTCAGACTCCATTTAATCGCAGGGTCCCAGGCCCTAGGGAAGCTGGGGACTTTCCAATAGCTAAACAGCTTCAGTTGCAAGGAGACAGTTGTCTGAGTCCAGCTATCTCATGTACAACTTCTCTGTCTTGCTGGCAGGGTCAACCTAAGTTCATGTTCCCAGGCCTAGGAACCAACTCCTACCGTGACTGGCACACACTCCCTTTTTCAACCCCTTATGTCAAAATGCGATTAGACAATGCTACAGCTCCCCCTCACTTCATGGTTTCCTCCTTTAAACAACTTCCCTTCAGATAGCGGCTTGATTGGTTGTGTCATCTGCACTGACCCAGTGTTTGAGTTATGTTGGATCTAAGCAGACCCCATGACATGGTGAGCACTGTCTTTTGGTATCCAGGTCACACCATGACCTTTGAACTCGGGTGAACTCTTATTTCTGCCCTTTCCTTCCTCTCATCCCTAGGCACCTTGTCAACACATCTAAATGTTCCAAACTAAGTAAGCCCAATAGCAATTTCTTATTCCTGATTTCAATGTACAATGCCGCCCCCCACTCCTGATCGCTCCTCATCACTGTGTACATCTTATACGACTGTCCTGGCTACAGATCTCCTTTTCCCAAACTCCCAGCTCCATATCCTAGCTGGTGCTGATCACCCTTGTGCTGAATTGCTGTGGCAGCCGTCTACGTCACTAAAGCTAGGCCTGGCACTCCAGCCTCTGGGCTTCCCATTTTTAAACGGAAGAATAATCTTTCTGAAGTTGAGGTCGCTCACTAATTTGCTCAAGAGAAAACACAAACAAGCAAAACACTCTTAAACCCAAGCTGCTGAGGCCAGGTTTGTGGCAGGGCAGTCCTTGACTAGAGGTTCAGACAGGCCATTGTGTAAAGGTATAAAGCAAACCCTGGATTTCACTGAAAACTCTAGAATGTTGGAGGTGCCAGAGATGTGGGATGTCTGCCAGGGAGAGCTGTATGCACACAGTGAGCAGAACCAACCCAAGTGGAGGATGCAGCAGTCAGCAAAGCTGAAGGAAGAGCCATCTATGCCCTTTGACATCAGACGTGGCGTTACAGAACTCGGAAGTTGCCCTGCTAGGTTTCAGCCTCCTGTGTCATCTCTCCTCACTTGAAAAGGTGACAGATATATTGTGTCACAGTATGTTGGAAGTATATAATTAGCTTTTTTATTTTATGTGGTGTTATAATTGGACTTTAAAATAGTCAAAAAGGAAAGACTATGGGGACTTATGAAGTTGGACTAACTGCATATCACACTGTACTGTAGTTACAAGTCTACGGAAATCATTTGGGGTTAGAGTGAGAATGGGCCCCACAGGCTCAGATATTTGGATGTCCGAGTTCCAGCTGATGAAACTGCTGCGGAAGGATGAGGAGGTGTATGGCTACGGCATGCATGGGCTTTGAGGTTTTAAAAACCCATGCCATTCCAAATTGCTCTCTTTTGCTCCTGCACCCCCACCTCTGATTGTTTGAGGATGTGAGGTCTCAGGTACTGCTGCTCCAGCACTATGACTGACTGCCTGCTGCCATGTCCCCAGTGATGGTCATGGACTCTAACAGAAACTGTGAGGCCCAAACTAATACTTTCTCTTGTAAGTGGCCTTAGTCACAAGGTTTTGTTACAGCAACAGAAGACAACTGAGACAACCATTGGGCCTGGAAAGTTTACCCTTTTGTTTGTTTTTTGTTTTTGTTTTTCGAGACAGGGATTCTTTTTTTGTTTTTTGTTTTTTTGTTTGTTTGTTTTTTTCGAGACAGGGTTTCTCTGTGTAGCCCTGGCTGTCCTGGAACTCACTTTGTAGACCAGGCTGGCCTCGAACTCAGAAATCCGCCTGCCTCTGCCTCCCAAGTGCTGAGATTAAAGGCGTGCGCCACCACTGCCCAACGAATATTTTTTTTGTTTTTGTTTTTTAAGTCTTCACACTTTTCCATAATGGTCGTATCACTTGACATTTTGCCAACAGCATATCAGAATTCTACCTTCTCTGTATCCTTACATTATTTTCTGTTCTTCTGACAGGTTATCAGGACAGTTAACTCACTGTAGATTTATTGCATTTCCTTGATAATTACTGGTGCTGACATCTTTCCTGTGCTTACTGGACATTTATACAGCCTTTGGAGAAATGTCTATCCAAGTCATTTTGTTCAGTGGTAGATATTCTTTATATATCCTGAATATTGACCTCTGCTGTTGTCTTTTCTCTTTGCTGGTAGTTCTCTTACATGGTCTGGTCTATACAATGAATGTGACTCCCTGGTCCTATTTTTTCATTTTGTTGCTTGTGCTAACGTCAGAGTAAACAGATATCATATCTTCCCCTGTTCCAACGTGGATGTCTTTTTTTTTTCCTTGTGGTTTGAAATTTCAGTATTATTTATCAGTGACAAAAATGAGTGTCCTTTTCTCTAATCTTAGATAAAAAGCCCTCAGCCTTCCATCATTGAACACAGTATTATCTGTGGAATTTTCTTTTTTTTTAATTTTTAATATTTTTATTACATATTTTCCTCAATTACATTTCCAATGTTATCCCAAAAGTCCCCCATAGCGCCCCCCACTTCCCTACCCACCCATTCCCATTCTTTTGGCCCTGGCATTCCCCTATATTGGGGCATATAAAGTTTGCAAGTCCAGTGGGCCTTTCTTTCCATTGATGGCCGACTAGACCATCTTTCGATACATATGCAGCTAGAGACAAGAGCTCCGGGGTTCTGGTTAGTACATCATGTTGTTCCAACAATAGGGTTGCAGATCCCTTTAGCTCCTTGGGTACTTTCTCTAGCTTCTCCATTGGGAGCCCTGTGATACATCCAATAGCTGACTGTGAACATCCACTCCTGTGTTTGCTAGGCCCCGGCATCGTCTCACAAGAGACAGCTATATTTGGTGGAATTTTCATATACAGTTTTCTTCCTTGTTTCGAAGGGACATGTGTGTGTAGGTAAGAGGGTACCAGGGTACCTCTATTGTTCTCGGACTTGCTCTCCTGAGACAGGAGCTCACGGAACCTGGAGCTCAGTTTTGGCTAGCATGGCTGGCCAGTAAGCTCCCGTCTCCATCCCTAGTACTGGGGTTATACAAGCCTGGCCATGCCGGTGCTTCTTATACAGATGCTGGGAACTCTAACGTGGTTGTCATGTTTGCACAGCAGATGATCTTAGCTGCTGAACCCAGCAACATTTGTGTGTGTGTTATTGTTGTTTTAATGACATGAAGGTATGAAATTTTGTTCCTGTGTTGATTTAATGACCACGTTTTTAAATTTTTTTAATAATGTACAGTCTCTTTATTCTTTGATTTTGTATGCTGAATTTCAGGTATTCATTGGGGTGAATAATTCTTTAGCATAAGGTTGAATTTGGCTTGTTTAGAATATTTGGGATTGTGTGTGTCACCCAATGAGTTTCATTAGCTGGCTACAAGAGCATGACAGAGGGGTTATTTGCAGAATTGTGGATAGAAGTAATTAAAGATGCTGAGACTCAAAAGTGGAATGGCCATGGAATGCCCAGAAGTCAGAATAGGACAGCACTCTACTTCCTTGCTCTTGCCCTGACATTTGTTCTGCTCCATCTTTTAATTAGGATTTTTTGTATCAAGGATATTGGTCTATGGCTCTATGCTATCTTTGCCTAGTTTTGATATAAGAGTAATCTAGCCTCATTGTGTTTGAAAGTATTCTGTCTTCTTAGTTTTCTTTGTAGACAAGCTCTTTCTGTAGCCCTGGCTAGACTGGAACCTGCTATGTAGACTAGGCTGGCCTCTGCCTCTAGAGTGCTGGAATTATACATGGTGATCCCAGTTTTAATTCTTAAATGAGGCTGTGCGTGCACCCATACACACATACTAAAATGTGTCATGGTGCTTACATGAAGATCTGAGGACAACTTGTAGGAATTAGCTCTCTTCTTCCACTGTGTGATTCCCAGGGAGTGAACTCAGGCCGTCAGGCTTGGTGTCAGACGCCTTTTCAGACTAAGCCATCTCTCAGGCTTTCTCTTCTCTAATTTTTAGAACAGTTTTAGAAGGACTGATGTTAATTGTCCTTTTAATGTTTAAAGATTTCAGGGATAGATACAATGTGGATTTCTAGACCTTTTGTTGTTAGGTTTTTGATTATTGATTCAATCTCTTTACTAATAACAAGTCTATTGAGATTTTTTTTATTTCAGCCAAGTCTAAATAGTGGCCCACACCTTCAGACCCAGCACTCAGGAGGCAGAGGCAAGAGTTCACAGGGCAACACTGAGAAAACCTAGAAAGACATTTTTATTTACTGAAGTGTTTCACATATATATTTCTTTCCCTTTATGTGATCTGTTGCAATGTCTCTTTTGTTAATTTTTACTTACTACATTTGAAAGTTTGTCAGTTTTGACATTCAAGTAAGTAAATGCTTTGGAAATTTTAACTTTTTATTTATATTTTCTCTAATCTTTAGCACTTCCTAATATTGGGTTTTTAGATCTCTAAATTATAGTTATTTCTGCCTAAGCACAAACACTGAATGCTATAAATTTTCCTGAAGTCCGGTTTTGTTGCATCCCTTAAGATTGATGTACAAGTACGTGCATTCTTGTGCATTTCTGTGCATTTTATGTGTTTGTAGATTTTTTTTCCAGTTTACTTCAGTTATTTTTCACTTCATCTTATTGTAGTCACTGAAGGTATGTGCAATGGTACCCATCTTACTGAACTGGTTTTGTTACGGTTTGATCGAGGATGGCCACAGGAATGCCTGGTTCCCAGCTGGTGGAGCTGTTTGGTAAGGATGAGTATGGTGGGCCTTGTTGGAGGTGTGTCACTCACTGCCCACATCATTTCCAGTTAGTACTCTCTGCCTCATGGCTGCTATGTCAACATGTGTGCTCTCAGCAACTGCGCCAGTGCCATGCTCCCTGCCACGGTCATGGGCTGACTCTTTCAAGCTGTAAGCACACCCCCAATTAAATGCTTTCTTTTGTTTCTTCACAGCAATAGAAAAGTAGCTACATCAAGTACTCAACTTCTTAAGAATAATATATTCTCAACTATTCTGAAGTGGATTGCTTTATATATGTAATTTAAGTTCAAGCGGTACACATGTTCAAGTTCTTTTTCCTCACTCATCATGTTTCCTCAGTGGCAATGAAACCTGCATGCTCCTACTGTTTTGCTATTTCTTACCGTTCTGTGCATGCTTGTTTTCTACCTGGAAGCTCTAGTATGTGTGTGCGTGTACACACTCATAGCTGATGCACTTTTCCAGTGACTAACACCTTTATCATTACACCTGTTTCTCACAACAGTTATCTTAATCTATTCTTCCTGCTCCTCTACTGTTCATTCTCATCCTTTCTCCTTCTCTTGCTTCCTAAAATACTGCTTTGCTGCCCTAACTCTCCTGTCTCAGTGTTCTGGGCATCCTGGGGCTGTAGGACCAGACCACTATGGCTGGCTTTACTTTGTACTGAGGCTTCGGCTTATATGGTTTGTCTCTTTCTATTTCATTTTTAGTCCATGTATACACGAAGGTCTCAAGCCTCTTGCAGACAACATGTAGTTTTATCTTGTTTAAAAATATAAATTCAGCAATTATCCATTCTTCTTGGTATCTGATTGAGTTACAGTGGAGTCACTGCAGCAGGGAAGGGTGCATCAATTTGGCATTTTCGAGTTGCAGCTTTGCTCTTGGCTGCCTTTTGTGTGTGTGAAATGTGTGGACTCCCTAATCATTTCCCATCTGTACTGTCGTCATCTTTAGAGTTATCACTACATTTACATAAACATCTTAAAGTTATTGCAATCTACTTTGTATTAACTTCAACCACAAATAAGCTTATTCCTGTTAATCTTTGCCACTTAAATGTTTTGTTAGAAATTAACTGCATTACATATACATTTAAGATAGCCTTATAATTACTTTGTTTTAAAATCCTTTGCCTCATTTAAGAATGTGTCACATGCCTATATTACTACACAAGACTCTGTGTTTACCTGTACACTTACCTATCCTGAGTTCAGCAGTTTAATCGGGTTCTGTGTTGCTGTTTAGGACGCTTTTGCTTTAATTTGAAGAACTCTTCAGAACTCTGTTTAGCATTCCTTGGAGGATAGGTTTAGGAATAAAATACTTGACCTTTCAGTTATCTGGGGAAACTTTAATTTCAACTTCATTTTCGAGGAAGTTTTCTAGATACCGTCTTCCTGGCTGATAGGGATATATTAGCGCGCGCTCTCTCTCTCTTCTAGCCTAGGTTTCCACTGAGACATCTGATAATATAATAGCAGGTGCTTTGTAGGTAATGATTCATTTTTCCCTTTTCATTTTTGAAACAGGGTTTCAAAATGAAATTCCTTGGCTTCTGGAATTCCGTAGAGTAGGCAGGCCTCAAGTTCAGAAATTCGCCTGCTGTTGCCTCCCCAAGTGCTGAGATTAAGGCTGGGTACCACCATGCCTAGCAATAGTGGCTTAGTTTTCTCATCACCATCATTTTGGTGACAGACTCTTATGTAATCCAGGCTGAACTTCCAATTTGCTAAGTTAATACCTAATAATTTTGAATTCCTGATCCTCATGTGCCACCATACTGTTTGAGGGGCTAGAGATTGAACTCAGCCTCTGTGCCTCCTAGCAAGTGTTATGCCAGCAGACTTCATCTCTCTGTAATTCCTTATTATGGTATACCTCAGCACTGGCCACTCTAGACTTTTTTAGTTGGTATAATTTGAACTTTCTACACTCAGGTATACATTCTTGCCCTAAGATTATGTGGAGTTTCGTTTTTTCCTTCAAATAGGATCTCTGCTTCCCTCTTAATTCTTCTGGAAGATGGAATAAATTCCAACTAGTGAGTTCCATGAGCCTGTATTCTTCCCTACTTCATTTCCTATTAAGTTAATTATATTTAAAAATATATTTAGAAGTAATTATTGGGTTGCCAAGATGGCTCAGTGAGTAAAGGCACTTGTTGCCTAGATAACATGAATTCAATACACAGAACTAACATGTGGAAGGAGAATGGACTCCTGCCAGGCGTATTTTGATCTGTATAACCTTGCCACGTCATCTACATGAACAAAAAAAATAATGCAAAAATTAAAAATAATCTCAGGGAGAAAAAAATAGTCAACACTGGTTTACCTGTTTAAGAAAAACCAGTTACATGCTGTGATGGTTATGAATCCTGACCGCTTCTGACTTTTATCTTATCTAACTGACACTCCCCATCAGGTTTATTGGAAGATCCTGAAACAGGAGAACTGCTGTGAGCTCAAAGTCAGTCTGGACAAGACACTGAGGTTCCATCGATATGAACTAAGCAGTGCCGTGCCCCAGAGCTCTTTGGAACTATACCACCAATCAAAGATAACACATGGTGGAACTTGTGGCTCTAGCTATATATATATATAGCAGAGGATGGCCTAGTCGGTCACCAATGGGAGGAGAGGCCCTTGGTCCTGTGAAGGTTCTATGCCCCAGTATAGGGGAATGCCAGAATCAGGAAACAGGAGTGGGTGGGTTGGGGAGCAGGGGGAGGAGGGAGAGGGTAGGGGATTTTCAGAGGGAAAACTAGGAAAGGGGATAGATAGCATTTGAAATGTAAATAAAGAAAATATCTAATAATAATAATAATAATAATAATAATAATAATAAAGATACTAAGGTTCCAGACAACCTGGGTTAAAGAGAGTCCTCTCAAAAACAAAAGCTATTTATATCTAGTCATTTCTGTTCTTTCCTGAACACATAAAACTTAAAATGCAAACAGCTGGGCACGGCAGTGCTGGGTGCAGCAGTACACGCCTGTAATCTCAGTAGTCAGGAGGCTGAAGCAGAGCAGCAGTGAGTCAGTGCCAGCGATGGCTACACAGAAAGACGGTTTAAAATCACCAGAATAAAGAGCTAGTGTTTCTTCTCTATAAATGGTTTTTAGTGATGCAACTGCAGTGTCAACATTTTATAGGGGTATAACTTAAGGGACTTTTATAGGACAACCAAGAAGTGAAGGTATGCCAAACCATTTCTAAGATATAAGGCAGCTAAAATTCTTAACAAATGTCACTTTTGAAGTTTCTGCCTAGGTCTCCTTTCTGCTCCACAGCTCACGGCACTTCAAGGGCGTAACCTGGGATGGTTGTAGTTCATCCCTCTCCTCCTCACCCTCAGCATCGCTTGTCTTCACCATCCTATGCTCACTGCTACCAAAGTCATCGTTTCATAGTCCGCCTGATTTTAGCCATTACTGGTCATAATTAGAAAATGAAATGTCAAAAACTTACCATGAAATTTGCAAGAGGTGGGGGGAGCAAAAAACAGGAGCAAAGATAAATTATCCTTAAGGCAGTGAAGTTTGGTATCCCCAGACTGTAGGCATCAGTAGCGCCTGAGAACTTGCTATGAATGTAAATCCTTGCGCACCTTGCAGGAGACTGACGGATGCTGAGGCTTGAGGAGAAATGCTAGTATAAAATATTAAGATACATGCAGGTTTTACGTCAGACATAAAAGCAAGCACTAAAGTCAGTTAGGAATGGAATACAGACCATAGGGATTCATTATAAACGTAACAACTTTGCTGGGCCAATATAAGGCATATGCTCATAGAGTCCTGTACATACAGGTAGGTGGGATGTGACAGGAGTTTACATTGTACATAGTAAGAAGGTGGGCTGGGGCTGGAGAGATGGCTCATTGGTCAAGAGCACTAACTGCTCTTGTTCTTCCACAAGGTTTGGGCTCAATTCACAGTATTTACATGGAGGCTTACAACCAGCCATCTGTAACTATAGTGACAGGAGATCAATGCCCCACTCTGTCTTTATGGGCACTGCATACATGTAGTACACTGGCAAGTGTGCAGGTAAACACCCACACACATAAAATTAAAATTTTAAAAAGTGGGCTTTTACCAGGGAGACCATGTAGGTGGATCTCCACCTGACACAACAGTCAGTGATAAACTCAAGTGAGATGGACTAAGGAGCTAAACCGCAAAGAAAATCAAATCTACATGGCTAACAGAGGTAAACATGGAAGAAGAAGACTTTACTAAGAATAATGAAGCATGAATGAGATTTGATCATATACACATTAAATCTTTTTTTAAAAAAAAACCAAAAACATACAAGATACTATAAACAACTGTGGACTGGGAAATGTTTGTAATGTCTTAAGTAAAAAAAAAAATCCAGGCACTGAGCAACAAGCCTGTAATGAAACTAGGGCAGCTGAGGCAGGGGGATCCAGAGTTCTAGCGACACAGTGAGTCTGAATACTTCCTGTGTTACACAGCAAAAGCTTGTCTCAAGTCCTCCTATCCCGGAAGATAAATCAGTATTTAAACCTATAGGAAAGTCTTGCAACTTCATCTTTACAACTTTACAGAGTCCACGTGTAGATGTTGTGGGCTTGAGAGGACAGAGAGGAACATGCAGGAGAGGAGGAAGGAGAAGCTGCCATGGGTCAGTTCAGCCAGAAGAGTGTGGTCCTGAGGGCTGCCCTACTGGAGGTAAGAGCAGCCCAGGTGGAACAGATAGTACACAGTGAGTAACAACTCGGGGCTATCAATAGGGAAGTAGATCCTAACAGCATGGAGGGCAGGCAGCTGCCCAGCTATTGTGCGGCTTAAGGCTTATTGAAAAGATAAAGGCTGCCAGTGTGTCTTTCATCCGGAACTCAATAACCAAAGGTGGGGTAGAAGCTTTGGGCAGGGATTTTAATTTCTATTACGACACATAACCATCTGTAATACCACTTCCAGGGGATCTGGCACCCTTACAGACTGAGCATCTCCTGAGCCCCTCAGTGACATTTAAACAGTTACTACAAACAAGATGGAGCTGGTTTTGAAAACCTGCTACACAGTGGGTGCTAAAGTCAGTTTTGAGGATGGTCGTTATTACAATTTAGCAAACAATATAAGTTAAAAATGGCGTCTGCATTTCATCAAAAGGTACAGATTGCCATTCAAACTATAATATTGTTAGCAAAATTCTCACAAAGAAATTTTAATCTCCACCCTCTAATATTCTGTAAGAAAACTTGGGGTGTTAAGTACAGCATTTTACTATTTAAAATTTACTTTTATTCTATGTTATTCCAAATGTGGACAACAAAGTTTCTTACCTGACTTTCAAGAATACTCCAAACCGCCAGGCGTGGTGGTGCACGCCTTTAATCCCAGCACTCGGGAGGCAGAGGCAGGGGAATTTCTGAGTTCGAGGCCAGCCTGGTCTACAAAGTGAGCTCCAGGACAGCCAGGGCTACACAGAAGAACCCTGTCTCAAAAAACCAAAAAAAAAAAAAAAAAAGAATACTCCAAACCGTAAACTGAACTACAGTGGGACAGAATGCTAGTACATATACCATTTGCTGCACGCGTGGTTATTTCAATGGACTATGCAGAGGGGATCACCAAAGCCGACTCTGTGAAGCCTAATTCCTTCTATAAAATTATAATCAGCGATCCAAGTCTTAATTATTCCTAATTAAAGTGACTGTGAAAATGTGAAGCCAATAAAGGGAGAATGTGACTGCCTTGCAGCACCAACATGAAGTCAGAACAAAGGGAACGAACACCAAGACTCGCATTAAAGAAGCTGTTTGTCATTCTTTGTTTAAGAGATTACAACACATACAAGTGAATTTTATCAAAATACAGCACATCTCTTCTACTATATTCATAAAAATCAATTCCTATGTAAATAGTACTGAAAATCAACTAAAAATGAGTTAAAATTTACAAAGAGTTGTTAAAGGGTTTCAATCAAAATTATTAAAACTATACAGTACAATACCCAATTGATAACAGCTTGAAAGAAGTGCAATATTTAAGTTCAAATATTTTTAAAAGTGCTGACTATTTTGACTAGAAATGGAAATGAGTTCAACTCATTGTGTAAAAATAATGTAGGTGGTGCTTTAGCTAGTCCTATAGGAATCTCAACTAATCAAGGTTGAAGAAAAGAGCATAAAACATTAAAAATACCCAAATTATGCTTCTTGGAAATAAAAAAAAATGAATTAAAGAACTGAGTATTGCTTTAATAAGTTTTCTGACTAGCCTCAACTAAAAACAGTTGCTGGTCTCCTATGGCACTTTTCTCAGTCCAAATAGCCATGCATTACTTCTTACCACTGCATGTTACCCAAATTTCATTATACAGAACAAAAGCAAATAAAATTAATGGTTTGGATAAACAAAATTAATAAACTTCTATCATCAATACTTGTTACAGTAACAAGGAACAAAGGCAATTGGTGGTAAAACGCTATCACACCAGTCCATTTAGAAACCCTTTAAAGACTCTGAAGTGTGGAGTCCACATTGAATGTTATCTGTAGAACAGCCCTTTATCTGAACACTTTACACACTGGCAGGCCTCGGGGACCCCCCTAGGCTCTGCACTCTCTGCAGCACTGCTCCATCGCTGTGCCAGTCTCACAGACTTGCTTTGGTTTCCTAGCTCCATGCACACTCACATTTCCTCTCACTTTACCAAGGCAACGCCAGGCCAACAAAACCAAGAGGCTTTCTAAAACCTTCTGACATTTTGTATTATGGGTGACACACAAAACTTAAAACTGGCTTTTTAGTTTCATTTGCTTCTTAAAACAAAAATTATAAATTAGATTATGATGGAGTGCTAATTATAAAAATTAGGTTGCAAGTACCACCATTTATCAAAGAAAAAAGTAACGGGACTTCATAGTATGAGAAACGCGTGGACATGCATCTACATTAGAGTTAAAAACTTCAGTAACTAAAAATATTAAAAATTGAATCACCAGTAGCAAATGTATAGTCAACAGCTATGACAAGAATTGATCTTGTAGAGCTCATAAAATGCAATTATTGTCTTTTAAAAAGACGTTACATACTTTATTGCATTATTCTATTAATAAAAATACATTATCAGATAACTTTTTTTCACCTTTTGCCTCAGATTTTTATAGGAAATAATGCTTTAATCTGGCCTTGAAAAGTGAATCCACCAGCACTAACTCCATCTGCCCACTCCTCAGTGTGCACACAGCAAACTCCATCTACCCACTCCTCAGTGTGCACACAGCAAACTCCATCTACCCACTCCTCAGTGTGCACACAGCAAACTCCATCTACCCACTCCTCAGTGTGCACACAGCAAACTCCATCTACCCACTCCTCAGTGTGCACCAGCCAACTCCATCTACCCACTCCTCAGTGTGCACACAGCAAACTCCATCTGCCCACTCCTCAGTGTGCACACAGCAAACTCCATCTACCCACTCCTCAGTGTGCACATAGCAAAAGCCAACACTTCAAATCTCTTACCCACAAGGAAAAAGTAGTTCAGCAGAAAAAACATGAATACCAGTTGGATAAAAGTAAGGACACAAAAGCTATGAGATAGACAGCTCTGCCATCTGTCTCGGGGCTACATCAAGGCTAACTATTGCCTTGCATACAGTCAGTCATGTGTATGAAATCCAAAAATAAACCTACAATCTATACAAAAACAACTTAATTTTGTTTTTGTAGCCTTGATTTGCTAAGTTTAAAAACCTAACAACAAATTTTATCTGATTTGAATCCAACAGTCTCTTTCATCTTCTGTACAGTGGTTCTTCCCTCTAACCACAAGGTCCATTATTTCAGTAATGTACAAGTTCCAAACCAATAGTTTGAGTTCTTCTTTATATATAAAAATAAGCAAAATAGTCATTTCCCTTGCAAGTGTCTTCCATAAATCTTGCTATCTTCCCCCATTGTTTTTGTCTATAGTGCTTATGAAGAAACTTCTCGTACAATGATGAGTTCTACTGCATTATGGAAAGTTTTTAACAAGGACACCGCTTGCCCATGTTCAATGTTGATAAAACTGTAGCCATTAGCCTAGAAGAAAGAGGAAAAAAAACTTTTAAGAAAAATTTTAGAAATGTATTTGTAATTCTAGATGTCATTTTCTGATAGTTCACAAACCTGTCAGAAAAAAAGAACTATTCTAGCAATTTTAAAAGAACACACTGGTGATGAAGTGGCTCAGAGTAAGGCCACTTAACTGCACGTGGAAAGCTTTGAGTTTCATTCTGGGGACCACCATCAAAGAAGGAGAAAACTGACTCCTTCAAGTTGTTATTTGACCTCTACACTCATGAAGTGCAGCACATATCTGTACACATACATATGTAAAAAAAAAAAAACACAAATAGACTAATGGTCTATATAGTGTATACATATGAAAATAGAATCTCTGAAGAACTAACCCAGGAGCTTGTATTTTATATGTGTATGGGGATTGTGCCTTCAAATGTGTCAGGCTTACCAAACTGCGAGGGTAACTAAAGGCAATGTCTAGGTTTCTGGTACCCAACGAGGCCAGAAGAGGGTGTCAGATGCCCTGACACTGATGGCTGTTTCTGGGAACCCACCCTGGATCCTCTGGAAGAACAGTCAGTACTCTTAGCCAATGAGCCTCCTACTCAGCCCCTTAGGTAATCCTAGTACTGTGATCAGATGTTGGGAAGTACTTGTCTAAGACAGGATCAGACAAGGTACTGTGTGTATGTGTTAAGGTACACCCAGCCTTACCAAACTTCAAGGGTACCTGAAGGCAATGTCTGTGAGGAGCAGGTGTGTAGCAGTCCCAAGATGGCGCCCGGGACTGCAGCCAAGTCTTATGACTTGCACCTGACTTCCTCATACACCTGAAAATAAGCCGCATCCATTGTGAGAACTGCGCAGGTGCACCATGATGCAAGATCGGACCATATGACGAGTGATGATTCTGGCCAATGGACTGCTGTTATGTAGACTGGGCCGATGGGGCGTGGTTGAGAGGATCTATAAGGGATTGCGATTGGGGGCGGGGTGGTTGTTGTTTTTTTCTGGAGAGATTGATTTCTGGTGAGAGAGATTCATGCAGGATGTTGAAAGGTTCCTGAATAAACTGCTTTGAGAAGAACGTAGTGTTGTTGCTCTTTTCTGCTGATCGGAATAGGAGGAGACAAATGTCTAGACTTCTCATTTACGGGAACCACTGGTTTAAGACCAGCAAACAGGTTATATAAAAGCTAGCTGTTATTTATTGAGCTCTTATTCGACAACCACAGAATTGCATAAGAATAATTTCTCCTCTCTCCCCACCTCCTGTGTTTGTGTGTGTGTGTGTGTGTGTGTGTGTGTGTAGAGAAAATAATTGTGGATACTACAGATGAGTATGGCAAACAAAACACAATCACTCCCTGTCACAGACGATCTGGGCCCCTTTTGTCTGTGTGGAACGGGTCTCTAGTCACGGGTGGACAAAGCGTAGGATGAATTGACAGACAGACGCACACAGGAGAGGTTGTGTGGAATCTGAATGTATTTTTTAAATCGAGCATCAGACTTTTTATGCAAAAGACAATAAGGAAATTGGGTGACATATTCGCAAGGTACAAATGAGGTAACCGGAATCTTACATAAAACAGAGGAATGCAAACACAAAAGGTCTAACGGGAACCACCTGGGATAGAATTCATTGATAACAACTGGGATCAACAAGGGCTCCACCAGCCGGGTGTGGTGGCGCACGCCTTTAATCCCAGCACTTGGGAGGCAGAGGCAGGCGGATTTCTGAGTTCGAGGCCAGCCTTGGCTACAGAGTGAGTCCCAGGACAGCCACAACTACACAGAGAAACCCTGTCTCGAAAAACCAAAAAAAAAAAAAAACAAGGGCTCCACCTAAGATTCACTAATCTTAGAAGCCAGGGTCAAGGGCTTCGTGCCCTTGCCATAGTTCCTATTTTAGTCTATTGTATAGTCCACCTTCCCCTTAGGCCATTGTAAATACGTGTGTATGGGTGTAACTTAGCTATAGTTCTAAGTATCTATTCTGGTTTCTCCTTTGGTCTGAAACTTCCTTCTTCCTTAGTGATGGTAAATTCCTGTGTAAGAAAGTAACTTAGCTTTTACATTCTTACTAAATTTCAAGCCCATGGTCTTGCTCAAGGACGTTCTAGGACTGTTGGAACACTGGTGGAAGGCTTTAGCTATGTCAGAATTCAATCTTAAAAGACACTTAAAATAGGATAATACTAAAAAGAGAGCACGTGGGTCTATACACTAGACTAACTCGAGAATGGAAAATTAATGTATGGGTTAGAGAGAACGCCAGACTCCAAAAAGAGAGCTTCCTTGAAGCTCTTTGCCTCACGAGTGACTTTTAAGCCTCTCAGCTTAAGCTGACTCGACCAGAGTGCGTGGCAACTCCCCTCCCACCCCCCAAGACAGGGTTTCTCTGTGTAGCCCTGGCTGTCCTGGAACTCACTCTGTAGACTAGGCTGGCCTCGAACTCAGAAATCCGCCTGCCTCTGCCTCCCAAGTGCTGGGATTAAAGGTGTGCGCACCCACTGCCTGGCCACAATCACTTTGTTACATGGTTCTTGTGAGTTTTTGGAGTTAGAAAATTATTTAAAAATTAAAAAATTATAGTAACATGAATTTGCATGTCATTGTTTGAATCACTTCAATTTTATTCCATGTACTGCTGACACAGGCACTAAGTTAACATTTAAGAAGGGTTGAGCAGAATTCATTCTGAAATCTCTACTTTTCAGTTATTAAACTCTAATGTTTCCATCATTTTTGGTTTGAAGGTTACTTCCTGTTGTTATCTGAACTAACAAAGGTAGAGTGGGAGGGAGGAAGTAGCTTTAGCTCATGTAAAACGAATGACTGAAGGAACAAAGGAAAAAAGTGCAAATGAAAAAAAGTTTCTCAGCCGGGCGTGTTGGCGCACGCCTTTAATCCCAGCACTCGGGAGGCAGAGGCAGGCGGATTTCTGAGTTCAAGGCCAGCCTGGTCTACAAAGTGAGTTCCAGGACAGCCAGGGCTAAACAGAGAAACCCTGTCTCGAAAAACCAAAAAAAAAAAAAGAAAAAAAAAAAAAGAAAAAAAGTTTCTCAAATTTTGAAATTTTACTCTTTGATATACTGATTAGCTCACGTCCAAGCAGATCCTCTACATTAGTAAACATTATCATTTCTAAACTTAAAATGACATAGCAAACATATAATCATGATTTTCAATGTATAAGGTAGGACTATTTAAAAATAAAAAGTATATAAACACTAGTAAGTATTGTAAAATAAAATGAAAACATAATAAAATGGTGGTTGACTTAATTACCTGAATAATTTTATCTCCTGGCTGTAGTAATTTTGATGCTGGTCCTTCAGGCTGTACCCTTGTTACAAATATACCCTTTAATGAACAATAACAAAAAAATAATTATTTATTGTCCAAATACAAACTGAAATCATGAATCAGTAACAAGGAAAATCTTTTCTTCAACACATGCTAATATGTGAATATCGTGGAAACTGTCTCCTTGACTTTTCAGAGTAACTCTCTGACAGGTCAAAATAATTTCTGCTTCTGACTTTATCAATGTAGCAGTGTCACTTCTATGGCTTTTTGGAGCGCAACAACAAAACTAGAAAGAACTTGGTAATATCATCAATATTCACATTTTTGGTTAAATTCTATGCTTCAGACAACATGGAATCATCAAATTTCAAAAACCAAAGGAAATAAAGAAAAAGAATGAGAACCATATAGATTTACATTTTCACTTAACTATGGAATTAATAAATGACACCTTATGAATGTTCAAAGACATATTAAAAAGCAACTTACATCATCATCAGGTCTGAAAGGGTTTCCTCTACCCCCGACACCTCCTGATATGCTAAATCCAAGTTCTGGATCCTTTTCTACTCTTACTCGAATCTGATTTAATATGAACATAAAGGAAGTATTACTATATTTATCTATTTGTATTCTGGTGAATTAAATTCAAGCAGAATATTCAAGGATTCATGAAAAATAAACATTTGGGCAGATGAGGTGACATGACAACACAGAACAGCACTAATGTTAATGAGTTAGTGAGTTAAAGGCACAGTGGGATTACAAAGTGTAGCTCCTAACTTTACTACTTATATGAGCTTAGTCAATCAACTAATGTTGGCCCTATTTTAACTTTTAGCCAGCATGAATTTCAATGGCATGGTGCATACCTACAGAACACACAGACATATTCCCTCTCATCAGTTTTCACTTACAGACCATCTAAATTCTATACCGTCACTGCCATAAGATATGTCATAATAAGGTACTTATTATGTTCAGAACTGGATTTAAGAAATCAACTCCTCATTCCCTCTGTTTGTATGCTTCAGGGGAGTTAGGATTTTAAGGTCAGATCAACTGATAGCAGTTTTTATAAACGACTGTAAAATGAGAATCCAGAAACATTTTCTTGAGATAGGCTCTCACAATGCAGTCCTGGATGACCTAGAATCTGCTGTGTAGACCAGGTTGGCTTAAATTCACAGAGATCCTCCTGCCTCTTGCCCTTTAGTGCTGGCTTATATTTTGACACAGGGTCTCACTAAACAGCCTAAGCTAGTCTGGATTGTCTGATGATCCACTCTGGCCTTGATATACTACTCTCTAGCTTCAGCCTTCAGGGTGCTGTACACTGTGGGTGACAGAAGCTAAATTTCTGTTATAGGATGCTCCTGTTTACAAAGACTCAGTCAAAACAAAATGTGATCACTATCGAAGGTTTCAATGCTATCATCATCACCATCATCTCATAAATAAACCACTAAGGCATATGAAATTATGACCTATACATCTTCAAGAACAAACCTTCAACCCAGTCTGCAGACTATAGCTGAATTTCCGACTATAAGAGCCAAGACTCTGGTGTAGAATGGAAACTAATTGGTCTACTATTTACAGTCTTAGAAGAAAATCTATAGGAGCAACATCAATCTATTTTGTACAAGGAATAGCCTTAGAATTAAAAAAAAAAAAACCACACCAACACTAAATCTTATTTTACATGATTGTACAGCCAAGTTAAAAACTACAAAGTTTAATACTTTAGAAAACTAAACTTTATAAATAAAACAAAATGGTAAAAACTACTGTTAAAATTCTACATGGAGTTACTGCTATTCACCTATAAGGATATATGAAAACTTTAATTTCATACTTCAAACAGTCTTGATGAGTCTTACCTCTTGCTTTGCCAGTTCATGGCCTTGTCTAGGAGAACAATGGGGATGTGTATATGGAGGCTGGTGGGCCACTTTCAGCATCAAATAATCAATTAGTTGTTCTCTAGAGGGATGCCTTGCCACAGATGCCTGAGGGGGATGATGGGTTTGACTATAATGTGCCTGAGGCCTGAGAGGCTGGCCCATTTGTCCATTACTCAAAGGCATCTAAGAAAAACATGAATTATCTTAATATTCTCCTTAGATTAATACAAAAGCACTAGCGTTTTAACATTCTACATCATTCAATACTCACTATAGTCTTCTAAACCATTAAACCACTTTATTCTTGTAAACCATTGTATTTTTTAAACCATTTTTCCAAAAGAAAAATTATTACTGTCTTTTGAATGTTTAATGATTGAATCTAACAACAAACTTTTAAACGAAGGCCTCATCTATATTTTAAATGCTTTTCTGTTAGATATAAATCTATTGTTACTTAGATCAAATGTTAAAATAGGAAACAAATATATTGAAAAACCTTAACTACTGATACACATAAAACAAGTTTTTTTTTTTTTAAACAAATTGTTAGCCTATAACACACATGCACAAAAGGTGTATTTTGTTTGTCTTTCGAGATAAGGTTTCTCTCCCTGGCTGTCCTGGAACTCACTCAGTAGACCAGGCAGGCCTCAAACGCTCTCTAGAGAGCCGCCTGCCTCTGCCTCCTTAATGCTGGGATTAAGCATCACTGCTCACCTAAAAAGGTAGATTTTTTTTTTTTTAATGTTTTTCCTCTGGAAAAAATTCAGGAGTGCAGCTTTTTCTTAATTTGAATATATTTGCTACCTTTATTTCTTCCTTTTCAGAAGTAACATGTCAATTCAGCTATCTACATAGGAATTAAGTGATTTATTGTTTATGTATACATGCCATGTATCAGGAATTTTCAAGCTCTCTAAATATTAGCTTTGTGGAATATTAAAAACTCAAGGCTTCAGTACTGATGTTTCACTTTATTTCCCACAAGAGGATAAAAACCCATCACCAGATTGAAACCATCTTTTATACCACCCATGTGTTAAGAAAGTGACCCTGGATTTAGACTTAGGATTAGATTTGTAGCAAATAGCTTATTCTATTCTATGAAGAATGTAGCTAAAAATTAAGCCTACATTATAAATGTTCATATGTAAAAAGACTTTTACACAGGAGAGAAAATAAATGCTTTAATTATTTAGTCACTTAGAATTTCCTTGCTGGCTAACAGGAAAGTATTTTTGAGAAGAAAGTAACAGAAAACAAATTTCCTTAAAATTATCCAGAATTAAAAGTTTGGCAAAAGTTTCAGAACTATATGTTGTGAAATTTATCTTGCTAAAAATACAAAAAAGTTTGTTGTTTAGTAAGAAGACTTATTATAAAAGGACCACTTTTTGTCACTGTCACACTAAAATTTTAGTTAATTCTCAAGTCTAGGACAATACATGAGTAGTTCATAACAGTGGACAAAAATGAAAATACTCTGTGTAAAATCTTATATTGGGTTAAGTACTACGTTATGCTTCTATGTCTAGAGAAAGATCTACTATAGTTATCTGTTACTGGATAACTGTAGATTTAAAGCTACAAATCTATCAAAAGGTGCTCTACCTGGCTGTGCTACGGTTTTACTATTTACAGAAAAATCTACAGGGCCCCTACTTTTTTCTCTGTTTATATCATTTATTCCATATGCAGATTTCATTATCTTCCTTTGACAAAACCAAGATAAGGCCTTCTTCATGCCAGGCAAATACTCTGTACCAGTTACAACTCCACACCCTAGACAACTGAACAGATCTTTTTGTGCTGCTGTTGTTTTTTTTTTTTTTTTTTTTTTTTTTGGTTTTGGTTTTGGTTTGGTGTTTTTGTTTTTTTCAAGGCAGGGTTTCTCTGTGTAGCCCTGGGTGTCCTGGAACTCACTCTGTAGACCAGGCTGGCCTCAAACTCAGAAATCTACCTGCCTCTGCTTCCCAAGTGCTGGGATCAAAGGTGTGTGCCATCACAGCCTGGCGTTGCTGCTGCTGTTAAATAAGACTTATTTATGTGTGTATATATGAATATGTGTAGGTGCACGCATGGCCGTGATATGTGTAAGGTCAGGCAACAACTTTCATGAGTCTGTTCTCTCTTTCCACCATGTAGGTTCTAGAGATTGAACTCATTCTGTCTGACTTGAGGACAACTGCCCCATCCACTAAGTTGTCTTTCTTGCTTGCTCCCTGACTTTAAACTCATGCTGGCCTCAAACTCTTGATCTTCCACCAGTCTTGGGTTTCAAGTGCTAAGACACATGTGCTTTTACTACACTAAGCCTATCATATTCTTAGAAACTGCTGACACCTGGCTATTTGGTTTTGTCTAATCAACATTAAATATAAGAAATGCATTAGGCTATGTTTAGCCAATGTCTCATGAAATTAAAAAAAGTTAAGAACTAAGTTATAGAGATGCATGTTGAAAAGAAAAAGGAACTGAATGATAACTCTGAATTAAAAAGAAAAGGGATAAAATAAATAAGCATGTATTAGCATGTATATGGTATGGCTAAATGCCTACGTTCAAGAGCAAATTAAGAGTTTTAGATAATAAATATGAGTCATACTTGTATCTCATTACACTAGAGGTATATAACTGGTTAAAACAAGAAAGAATGGCTGAGAGAGAATGAAAATTACCTCTGACATTGTTAAAAGAATTTATCTGTAAGTTTTTATCTACAAATACTAAAAACCACAATGATCACCTGCTCTACTATAGAAAAAGTGTGTCTCAAGACAAAGATTTCTAATCATATCTAAAGATTTTCAAATGTTTTTAGTTAACAATAAAAGATTCTAGAATGCAGAATTTAAGATAAAATCATCTTCTAACTTCCCAAGTAGGTTTATTATCAAGAACACTAAAAATTTCTTGATCAAATAAATACTAAAATAAGCAGGTGGAACTACAGAAACCAATGTAACTATACAATGATTCTCTAGTGTGAAATAAACCACAAAAAAAACCAAACTGGGAAACAGCAGAGTCAAATTCCATCTTGTATTTATGAATCATTTAAAATTCTACATAATGAATGCAAGAAAGCCTCATAAAATATTTTTAGTCGAAGTACATGAGATTTCACATTCCAACACTGCAAACCATAGCAAGCTCATTTCTCTGGCGTGAGCACCTACTTTCATCAGGCTGTCTGGAAGATCTCTGTGACTAAGTGCACCTGATGGGTGGTTCTGCTCTCCTGACATGAATCTATCATCTTGGCAACACTCTCCTGGACTGGATGTCTGGGGATGCTTCAAATGAGGAAGGAAAAAAGTAAACAAATAATATACTTTAAGATGTGAAACAAAACAATGATGACACATGAGAGGAGGAGATAGATACTGCTCGACTAGAATGAGAAAGACTCAGATCAGATGCTGTTGTCATCACTCCCTGCTGCACCTTTAACTTTCTTCAAAGGTACACAGCAAGACATTTGTTCCTGTAATGTGAAAAATTATACCATAATATATACACCATATTTTGTTCTTTTTATTTATACTCCTAAGTTAATATCTCTAATCAATAAACATAGTCAGTGGTTAAATTGTCTCAAATTTTAAGCACTAAGGAAAGTGTCTTTGATTAAAAGAAAACGAACCGCTTTTGTTTTGACCTCATGGTTCTACACAGAAAGTCCCCTCAATTCCAATGAGGTGCAATCCCAGTAAGCTAACTGTATAAAACTTGGTGTGTTGTAATTCTGCCACATTAACATTGGCTCAATATTTTAAATGCACTGTTTTATAGATATGCTTTAAAAATTAATTCATGGGGGCTGGAGAGATGGCTCAGTAATTAAGAGCACACTGACCTTGCAGAGATCCTGAGTTCAATTCCCAGCAACCATATGGTGGCTCACAACTATCTATAATGGGATCCAATGTCCTCTTCTGGTATGTCTTAAGATGGCAACAGTGTATATATGTGTATGTGTGTGTGTGTGTGTGTATACATATACACACACACACACATACATACACATATATATTTTTCCTTAAAAAATTAATTCATATCTTCATATGCTAAATATTTACTCATTATAGTTTAACTTAATGATAACCTTAAAGGAAAAAAAAGGCTCAATGTTAATCTCTCTGAATATTTATTACTATAAATATGTGAATAAAATATTAATATTTACATTAAGCTAGTACTAAGCATACCTAATTTAGAAAATAAAACACACTATGTTTTACTTTTTTAAACTTTCAAAATAGCATATTCCTAGCAGCAAAGAAATGTCAATTTTAAATTGAAAAATAACTCAAAATACACTCCATTATAATATACCATGGAACATGTACAATTTTAAGGATTTGGAATTTAATCTTAAAAAAAAAAAAAGAAACAGACCTATATCATATCCAGCTAGTTGCTAGTTCAATATTTGGCGAAGCACTTTTTTGTGTGTGATTTGATATAATTTTGTCTACTACCAGTATTTCATTTTTCTTCTCTTATTGTAACATATTTCTAGAATACATAATGATCAACAGAGTTCAATGCTTGAAACTTAAACTCCTGCCTAAATAGACAGCTATGCTTATATACTGTTGAAAAACAGCATGCAGATCATGAGTGAAAAGCTAAACTTCAAGCCATATAGGCTTTAAATTTATTTAAAAATAAAAGGCAAAATGTTTACATAAAACAAATTTGGAAGAACAATTGTTCTAGGTGACTATGAATGCCATTCATGATCTGCTGAAATCAGAGGCTGGCTGAGCCTTTTCTTCTCCTTTTAACCTAAGATGCTCCAATGATTGCTGTTGCTAAATAGCAAAGAGATCAAGTCATGCTAATGGCAGGACACAGACCAAGATCAGCTCAGAGCAGCCACAACAAACTGAATCTGGGACACAGTTCCTGCTCTGGGACATAACAGGGCACAGCCAGGGATGAAGGCAGAGGGGGACTAACAAAAAAGTAAAGAGCCTAGATCAAAAGGGTCCAGGTGAAAGTTACCTACAAGAAAGAATAAAGTAAGTTTGTAGAGAATAAAGAGCTTTCAGAGCATGAGAGAGGATTTATTTAGGGCTGTGCTACCTCTTTATGTCCTTAACTAAGCCATGACAGACTTGTATTTACTCTTAAGCTTTCACTAGAATGATAAATCTTTCACCACTAAGGACCATGATGAAATGTGTTCAACTAAGTATTTGGATTTTTCCTTTACACTGTTACTTTTGTAACTTCCCCAGTCTCGTATTTAATCATATTCTGTGAAATATGATTGAACCCCGGTGCATATAGTGCTTATTACTAGACTCATAAATCTAGCTGGCTAGATCATTAACATATGACCAAAGAAACAGGGACAGAAGTTGTAGAACTAAGTCATAAAGAACTCAGAAAATACAAAGATTTCTAAGTCACAGAAATTTTTCCCTTAGAAATGTTAAAAGGCGATCTGAATTCTCTTGTCTATGTGCTAAAGTACTGGCCTACTGCAGGTACTCACTCGAAAAATGTGCCCACCAGAACCTCTTCCGTCTGCAACACTCAGGGCAAGGCTGCCCTGGCTGCCATGCAGATCCCTAGAGCTGCCATAGTGAGAACTGCTTACAGCAGTAAGATTGGAATTAAAGGACCTTGACAGCATACTCTAAATAAAGAGAGGGTAGATTTACAGAGATTAGTATAGCATGCAAAATCCACAAGACAGGTTATATACACAGATTTATTTACAAGTAACCCCACCCACATCACGAACAAATATCATCATGCAACACTGGAATTCAGAACCCGAGAGAAATTGGTACATACGGCTACATAACAACGAGCATATACATGAAGAACATGTATAATCACAACCATTCAGATGTTCACGAATAAAGGAAGTGCAAATATATAGTTGCTTTTATTTATTAAATACTGTCATTTCTTTTATGCCTAATATATGTCAGAAATAGAAACTGGACACATACCCAGATATGTATTTATACATATGTATATACAGTAGTATATAAGCAACTTTTTATTATTAGATTAATTTACCAGCAATTAGTAGTTCTGAGTCAAGTTTCTGAAGGCTCTATTTTACTCTACAGAAATTCTCTTGTTGAATAATGTCAACATTTAAGCATACATGCTTCAGCCAAAGATATTTGTGATTCTTTCGAAATTTATTTTCCACATTTAAAAAAATTTTTAAATTTTAAGATGCAACTTTAAAAAAAGACTTTCAATTTTTTTTATTTGTACATGTGTCTGTGCACATATGTATGTATAGCTATGTATGTAGGTGCCCACAGAGACCAGGAGGAAGAGTCAGTTCCCCTGAAGCTGGAGATGTGGGCTTGATGGCTAAACTAGGTAAACCACATTTAAGGAATGGGCTGTTAATACAATTGGGAAACATACAGCTTCTTTAGATTTGAAGTTGATAATATCAAGAAAAGATAAGGAATTGTAAAAGGAAAAAACCTATAAAATTGTTACTCCTTGTTTTGTGATTTTAAGGTATTGATTTTAACATGTTAACTTGATTAAACACTAAGCATAATGTCCTAGGGTTGTTGTTCAATGCTGCTGATGGTTATCTGATAGCACAAAGACAGGGCTCAGTACATACTTTACTGTTAGCAAGGTTCTAGATCAGTGGTTCTCAACCTTCTAATGCTGACACCCTTTAATACGTTCCTCATGTTGTGATGATCCCTGTTAAGTTTTTCTCTGACCACTGTATATGTACACACACACACACACACACCACTAAATGTACTTTATAAACATTTAAAGACTAGCAGTTGGGTGTGGAAACAGGGGTTGGTTCTAGGTCAACTATAGAATGGAGGGGAAGAGAAAAAAAAAAACCCAAAATCTGAAGAATACAGTCTAGAAAGAACACAGAAGACCTACAGTAACAGTAATGCTATTTTGGTATTTGCTAGAAATATTTCCTAACCAGTGAGCTGGCCTAATACTCCAGCATACTCATTAGTCATTTAGTACTCTGTGAGGCAGGGGTATGGCAAATGTTAACACAGCAAGGACAGCTCCACTTAACAAAATAAGCAGTATGTATCTTAGGAAAGAGAGCTATCTTGTCAGCTATGGATTTGTGTCCAGTGTTCCCGTTTCTGTTCTCACCAGTTTTCTATTTCATTAATTCACTGAATTAGTTTTTGAATTATAAGACACAACTACAAAACTACTGTCGTATTTTCTAGGAAAACTGTGTATCAAATTTCTAAATTTATATTTTATGCAATAGGAAATAGAAATGCTAAAAAGCTCACTCAATAATGAGCTAGGTGTTACTTGCTTCCTATTTCCTGAAGTCCAGACACACTCATGTCAAACAGAACAGTGAGAGAACAGCTACTTACACTATAAACTACACCAAATAAAACCTTTCTCTATAGAAGAAACCCCTCCTTTATATCTCTGATAATAGTGGAATTCCTAACAGCCACTTACACAAACCCCTTAGTCACAGTGACTATAAGAATATTCAGCCAGAAACAAATGCTAAGGATGTCTACTCTACTTCCAAAGTCTCTTGAATTCATCCTGTATCTCAATAAACTGATAAATACTTCATTCATTCTTACTCATGTCTCCGAAACAGCCCCTTTGACAATACCTTTTTCCTTCTAAAACCCATTTCTACATGTGCAATACATGTTTATTGTAAATTAGAGCCATGCTCCTACTCTCAGCTTAAGAAAATTTAAAATTCCCAACAAAATGAACATAGCCTCAACAGTGTGCTATAGGGTTACAGCAAAGAGAAAAGATGAAGTAGCTACAGCTCACAGATATTAGCTAAAATGTAACAATGTCAGTTACTGGATAGAAGGTAATAATCACATTTTATGCATTTTTTCGCAAAAATATTTAAGGAATTTAAAAATAATAGACTAGATATGTTCAGCTGCATTTAAATTTTATCATATAATTAATAAGTAAAGAAATTATAATTTTAAAACAAAAGCCATATATATGCATATATATATGTGTTGAGTCTTAATAAAAAAGTATTTGGGAGGGGGTGGGCAGGGCAACAAGGTCTCACTGTGTAGCACAGGCTGGCTTCAAACTGGTAGTGCTCCTGCAGCCTCCCACGTGCTGCAGTTACAGGTGTCATGGTGCCATGCCTGGCTGAAAGAGTGTTTTTTATACATTTGGGCCACGTGGCAATGTAGTAACATCAACTTTACAGGATTTTGTTTGTTAATTACTTTCAAAAGACACAATTTACCAATAATGTTATAAAGAACACAAGCATTAGTTATTTTACCAACATGTCCCATTTGTAGTACAGCCACAAAACACTCAACTGACTTGTTCAAGTACACCAGAAATGCAATCTAGCAATGTCAAGAACAATGCCATGCCAGAGTCATCTGTGTCAGTGATGATGTTAGTTCATTTAATACAAACTGGAGAGAAAAAAGTTGTTTTGATGAAATATTTACACTTGAAAATACATTTTCTGTTATTTTAGTAATTATACACTAAACTGCTATTTCTTACAATATTTACATAATCAATGGTAGTGAGCAGAAAGCAATGAACATAGACGGTATACATACTGTGACTAGTATGTGTGTACTAGTTACGAGAGACATACAAGCATGTCCATGGAAGACTTTGAGAGTTCTAAAGCAGCTTACATACCAGCTCACCTGACCCGGCTTCAGTTAAATATAGAACTATGTTCCCAACAACAGGGGAAAACAGACTATAAGTAGATAATAACTCAGAGTGTCTTATTTTACTAAATAAAAACAAAGGATGAACCATTTCTAAGGAAAAAATTAATAAAGAGAATGAAAAACTCACGTTCAATTACCTTTTCTAACTTTTTGGCCTCAATGTGTCGTAGTACTTGTTCCCGCCAGTCATGAGGAACTTTGCTTTTTCCTGGAGGATCTAATAGAGAATGTTCAGACCCGACCCTTGTATTTGGTCTTTTTGAAGGACTAGTCCGTGAGTAATTGAAATCACTAACTGACATAGTTCTCTCTGGTATTTCATTAATAGAGGGACGGGCACTCTGAGGCCTTGATGTATTTGGGCCATCAATGCTGTATGCTCGTGCAGAAAGAGGTCTCTGTGATCCTGCCACGACTGGAGTTCTTCCCATTGAATGTAACTCTCTGTATGATAAATAATCTCCTTCAGTCCGCCTGGTGGGCTCACCAAGGTTTACAGAAGCTGTTGAAGACACGCTACTCTGTCTCTGAATAGTAGTCCGGGTTACTGCTGGCACGAGTCGGTCATTCGGGGAGATAGCCCACATTTCTCCATGCCTGGCTGGGGCAAGTCTCTGTTGTAAGTGGTATCCAGTATTGGCTCTAACATTGTTATGGTTAGAGAAATTCATGTTGGCAGAATGCTTTGCATAACTGTGATTTTCTGCACTCTCAGATCTTGGAAGGCGCTGAGGTGGAAAACTGACAGGATCTATTTGTGGATTCTGTTTAGGGTGCCACAGAGTGTCTTTCAGTGTAGCACTGCCACTGTACTGGACATTATATTGTGGAGGACCATACAGGTGAGGTGTAGACTGTGGGCCAGGTACTGTGGGGGCTCTTATTATAGCTGGCTCTTCAGGGTTATGATTGGAATCAAACTGGAAAATTGCCTTTGTGCCTGAGAGTAACTCAGAAGATGAGGAGGCAGCAGTGAACACCTGCAGGGGCTGATCACACAGCAGCGTGGCAGACTTGCTTCTGACTATGCTCTTCCCATCCACAGCAGGTGCGATTTTAACTGCTGCACTTGGCGCCTGAGGGCCATCATCACCAAGAATGTCATAGATTTTTAAGCCTCCAGTCTCCATGTTAGTTATACTATGAGATTTCACAACAGATCCAGTTGGACCACTTCTCTGAGGAGATAGATCTTCCGTGCTTTTAGAAATACCCACGTCAGCAGAAGAACTGGTATTCTGTGCTTCAACCCTGCCAGGAGACTGTGGAGTGTCCTCAGAAAGACCATTTACCTTATTTATGGACTCCAAATTCGGAAACTTATTTCCATTTTCTATGTGCTCAGCCTCATTTTTAGGATGAATACTTAAAAAGCCTGTTCCAAGTACTATATCCTGCATCTTTGATCTTTCTATTATTTCTGGTTGAAAAATATTATTGGTCACAAGTTTATGAATATTCATGTTGATATGGTCTAATTGGCGAGAGTCATCAGATGTGGCTTTTGAATCAACATCTTTTTCAATCAGAACTAACTGTTCTTCAATATTCAAATCATACTCAGGTAACTTAAAATCCTTTTTATCATTAATTTTGAATTTTTCCTCTGGCGAATTGTTTAAATTAACTCCATTTTGTAAAAGGCTGTTAAAATTTTCATCTTCTTGTCTAAAATAAAAGAGAATTTTATGAGAAAGTAAAAAACAAAACAAAACAAAACAAAAAGCAAAACTCAGCAAGTTTTTAGTAACTATTGGTTACATAGCTAACACAGGTAAAAGAATTGCGGGAGCTCCGGAACAAGACCTTTATTACCATATCCAAGTATCAATACAATACCCCATTGATATGCACACATTTTGTATTAAATATCAGTTAAAGTTAATCAAAAGCTTTTGTCAAGCAGAGATTTTTATTGTTAGAGAAACAAGTAAAACAGCTAAAAGTCATCTATAACACCAAGACTAATTTAACATCAACATACGCAATACAGTTTGCTACAGAACAGGTTACTAGGCCTATGCTAAGAACACTATGCGTAGAATGATGTACCTTCAATGCTTCAAGGTGGGAAAATCCACCGAGCGTCAGACAGTAACTTCAGTGAGGAAGTCAATGGCACAGGGCCAGTTACAAGTAGTTCTGAAGCTTTACATTAGCTGTACTAACCACAAGCTACTACTCTTAACAAGTGCTTGTTACTCACAAATATGTATATAATTAAGTTAAACTAAAACAAAACTGCATAAACACCTAAGTTTACAAAGGATCAGAAGAGAAACTATGCCTGAACATGACTCTCTGGCACAATCTGGCAAATTTTTATAAATTTGTCATTATAAAACTACAGAAACAAGCTAGAGAAAGTACCCAAGGAGCTAAAGGGATCTGCAACCCCTTTGTTGGAACAACATGATGTACTAACCAGAACCCCGGAGCTCTTGTCTCTAGCTGCATATATATTGAAAGATGGCCTAGTCGGCCATCAATGGAAAGAGAGGCCCATTGGACTTGCAAACTTTATATGCCCCAATATAGGGGAATGCCAGGGCCAAAAGAATGGGAATGGGTGGGTAGGGAAGTGGGGGGCGCTATGGGGGACTTTTGGGATAGCATTGGAAATGTAATTGAGGAAAATATGTAATAAAAATATTAAAAATCGCCGGGCATGGTGGCGCACGCCTTTAATCCCAGCACTCGGGAGGCAGAGGCAGGCGGATTTCTGAGTTCGAGGCCAGCCTGGTCTACAAAGTGAGTGCCAGGACAGCCAGGGCTATACAGAGAAACCCTGTCTCGAAAAACCTAAAAAAAAAAAAAAAAAAAAAAAAAAATATTAAAAATCAAAAAAAAAAAAAAAAAAAAGAAAAAAAAAACTACAGAAACTATTTTATTTCTATTTGGTGGTACAAAATAAGCGTATCTAGATCTTGCAACTATACAAAAGTTATAGTTCATTATTAAAACAACACATAAAAGCTTCTGCTATACTCCTTGCTTAACACCTTGACTTTGTTATACGAAAGAATGATTTGTACCATATTGGTTTTCAACAATAATATTAAGAAAGTTTTGTAATTCAACAAATTAATAAGCATTTTCTTTAACATGTAATTATAAAATCAGCACTGTACCAAGTCTATAGCATAAAATTAAGAGAACGTACAGTGTAATATCTGAATTCATATTCAGACAGAAAATTAGTATTCTTTTTATAGTAAGACAAGTAACAGCTTTTACTTAAATAAGTCTGCAACTTAAGATCAATTTACTCTAGTTAGGGTTTAAAATATCTGTAAAACCAGTATGTGGTTCAGAGGCAGCCTAAACCTTCCCTCAGACTCCTAGTCGACAGACGGCACGCACGGCATGGCCTTGTTTTGACCTTATTCTGGTGACCAAGTATCTTTGAAGGTTAGTAATAAAACTACTTTAAACTTCTACTAAACCCAGAGTAAAAGGTTTAAGTTTGCATAGTTTTCTCTCAAAAGATTTTTTCCTACAAAATTAAGGCCAGATATATAGCACCAAATAAGAGCATGTGAATGAACCCTTTAATGCATCTCCTGTGAATGACCCAGCATTTCTAGAGTGCTCTGAATGAGAAATGTCCCACAGAGGCTCATGTATGGGAACACTTGGTCTCTAGTCAACAGTGCTATCTTGGGGAACTTTTTGAGCATGGGGATCTTGCTGCAGAAAGAATATTCCTAGAGGCCAGCTTTAAAAGTTTATAGCCTTGCCTCATTTCCAATTTGTTCGCTACTTTCTAGCTGTAGTTGGAGATGTGATCTTTCAACTGCCTAGAGCCACGACTCTCCCACCATAAAAACTCACCCTTTGCAACCATAAGCCAAAATAAACTTTCCCTAAAAGTCACATTTGTTTACGGTATATTATCACAGCAACAAAAAGAAGGTAAGACAGAAACTGGCACCAGAGAGTGGGGTCATTGCTGACCAGGTTCACTTTTGGAGAACCTTTGAAGGCTATACTGAAAATGTTAAGCAGAGCTTCCAGGCCACTCCAGTAGGAAACTGGAAGACAGCAGCACTGCGAGTAAAGAGGCTAGGAGAGGTCCTGATCAAGAAGTTTCTGAGGGAAGAAAAAAACGGTCTTAGCAACTATTGTACATGCCATTCGTTGATATGTTGGCAAAGAATTTGGCCGTGACTGTGGCCATGGAACCTCCTATATGGTTTTAGAGAGCCCCTGAGGGCAGGCAATGTCTGGCAAAGCTGAGATGCTATGAAAGTAAAGTACGCGAAACCTTAAAAGCAAAGCCTGGGTTGCAGCAGAAAACCTAAACTGTTAGATACCAGAGCCATGAGATATCTGCTAAGAACTGATTACAGAGTGGAACCAGACAGACTGAGAGATGTATGCACAGGCCTCAAAGCTAAATGGACAGAACCACCTCAGCATTTGGCACTGGACATGGAGCTATAGGATTTGGAGTTTGCTCTGATGGGTTTTGGTTCAGTATTTTCTCACTATGTCCTCATTCTTCCCTTTTGGAATGGTAATGTATATGCCACACCATAATATCCTGAAAGCATACATTTTTAAAACATCTTATGGGCTGGGAAGTCAGTTGAGACTGTATTGAGTTTGAGAAGAGACTTCTGACTTTTGAATAGTTTAAGACTGTTAAAGATCATGAGTACTTCTAACCCAAGAGCATTTTACATTATGACATGGCCATGAGCCAATGAGGACAGGGAACAGAGCATTACACGAGGAAGGGGCTTGCAAATTTATAGTCTCACCCCACTTCCAGTTTGTCTTCCTTGCTTTCTGCACGTGATTGGGGGTGTGTAGCATAATTTACTTCATGTGCCTGGCCCTTTAAAGGACCCTATGCCCTTCAGTATCGGCTGCCTCTTGGAATTCTGGGAATAGGAAAGGATATAAAAAACCCAGCAGAGGCTAAGAGAGTCAGTCTTTGGATTTAGTAGGTTCCAGGTGACAGAAGAGCAGGGTCAGAGAGTAGGGCTAGAGAAGACCGTTAAGACAGGAGAAGCTGAGCCAAGTCAGAGATGATATTGTTAAGAGACATTTAGGAGAAGAATCCACACAAAGCAGCTGAAAGAAAAAATAAAAAATAAATAAATAAAAAAGGATAAAGCAAAGCTATAGAGGTGTGGTCTCTCAGCTTCCTGTCGCTAGGCCTCCTTTACCATTATGCACTGTACCTCTAGAATCATAAGCCAAAAGAGCCCTATTTCTTCCATATGTTGTTTTTGGCCAGGGTGTATTATCACTGTAATGAGAAGTAATTAACATGGTTTCTTTTTTTTTTTTTTTTTTTTTTTTTCTGAGACAGGGTTTCTCTTTAGCCCTGGCTGTCCTGGAACTCACTTTGTAGACCAGGCTGACCTCGAACTCAGAAATCCGCCTGCCTCTGCCTCCCGAGTGCTGGGATTAAAGGCGTGCGCCACCATGCCCGGTTTAACATGGTTTCTAAGGATAAAAATAACTATTTTAATCTGAACTTCCTCAAATCAGCTGTTTATATGTTTTGACACCTAGAAATATTTGTATTTTCTTTCATTTTACCTATAGATTAAGAATTTATTGTATTTTGTTGTTTCTTTCTCAACCAAAAAAAAAATATGGATTTAAAGCAACTTTATAATCACTGTAGACCCTGAGCCACATTACTACAAGCTCTGTCAAAGCTATGGCTCCCTTCCTAGCCTGTGGCTACCTTCACTGTAAAGTACTGCCACAGGAACAGTCAAAATGGCGAGCGAGCGACATTTGTGAAAACAGTGACACCTCCTCAGCTTGCTGCCAGCTGAGGCACCATCACAGGAGCTGGCCACCTCCTCTCCAGCCTCCCCAAGCAGCTCAACCAAGGCACCTTAGCCAAAGCCAACTGCAGTCTTTCCATCCCAACCCCTTGACTGATTTAGGGAAAGGTGTGGGGAAAAGCCACCAATCCCTGAACCCACCAATTCCTGAGCTTCCCACAAAACCCCACCAGTCCCCGAGCAGGAAGACCCATCAATCCCTGACCCACAAAACTTCACTAATCCGTGAGCTCTCCAAGTCAGGGCTTAAAATCCTCACTCTGGAAATCAGCCCTGAAAAGCTCCGCCCCCTATATAAGCCCCGCCCTTTGTTCAATTCCTTGCTGTGCACTCCTGGGAACTGAGGCAGCCAATGCTGTCTGGATTCATTCCTCCACCCACACCCTGGACCCTCCCAGTGAATCTCTTATGGGATTTACTGCCTGGTGTGACTCATCAGAAGAAGCCTGGGAGCAATGGAGAAAAGGAGGGAAGAAGGGAAGAAATGGAGCAGAGCTGAGGCTGCTGAGGATCCCGGGATGCCCTCCTGGGGAGCTGCAACACCTCTGCTGAGGAGACTTCCCCTCAGAGCTTCAGGGATCCTGGGCTCCCACATCACACCTCTGAGCTGTGTGGTTCATGGGCTTCTGATTTCCAGGACATTTTCCCAACTAAGCAGAAACACTAACAATCACTACTCAATTACCTTAAAAATGGAGTAAAGAAATTTACTGCGTGAGCCACTTATATGTCTGTGAAACCATTTATCTTTAGCCCTATATTTATTGTTTGTATTATTATTTCTATTTATTGTATAAGTAAATGCATTTGTTCAAATGTACACAGACCTGACTTTGGAGTTACCATCCATAGGAGTCTGTTTCACTGGAGAACAGAGTGAAGTGTCTTGACTGCTGTCAGTATTAAGAGACACTGAATCAGACATTCGAGACGGAGAAGAACAGTTGCTGTTATTCTGATTACTGTTGTGTGTGACTTCATCTGATAAAGAATCTGCATCCTTTGCGTCATCTGAAAAAAGAAGAAAGTATTGAAGTGCAATGATAAATTCACTAAGAATTTACGGAAAGCTTTTGCACTGATTGTATGTCTGAGGTGATAAATTAAGTAGGTAAGATAATCAGTGGTACCTCTGAAAATTAAATCCTAAAATATACAAAAATTCAAAAGTTGTAATCGCATTTTTAATGTAATGTAGGGTACCCAAAATTTGACTTAGCTTTCTGCACAATTTTCAAAGGCTACCAACTCATTTTGGTGAATGAACGTCCTTTTGATTTTAAGAACTCATAATAAAAATATATATTTACAATCTCCTATAGTTCATCTGGTCAATAAATTATTTCATATGAATGTGAAACATTTTTCAGCCTATCTTGATAATAAAATTGAGCAATGTAATCAATATATAAACAAAATCAAAATTTCAAGGGTCGGTTCCTTTATTTCAAATGTAAAGATTTACTTTTACACGTATGTCTCTGTGTATGTGCATTTGATTGAAGGTGCTCAGAAGTCAAAGGTATCATATCCCCTGCAGCTGAAGTCAGAGTGAGCTGCCCAATGTGGGTGCTGGGAACCAAGTGTGGGTCCTCTGTATCTCTCCACCTCAAAGACCTGCTTATAAAGTGGTAATCTCTCTATATGTGAGGTGGTTGTTTAGAACAATGAAAAGGAAACTGTTCATATCCACTAAAGCACAACTTTAAAAGGAATTTGAAAATAGTTGTAAAAAAGCTCTTTATAAAGAAGTCAATTCTAGCCAACTCAAGGATCTAATGTACTCAGACATACCCACATATCGATTAAAGATAGTTTATTGTTTTTAGAAATAGGGCTCAAATGGTTTAGGAACTCCAACCTCAAGGTACTTGAGTCTTAGTTCCTTAATGTGTAAAAAATACTGTTAGACAGCCTTTGAAGTACTTTTTATGGGGCTATTACGACAACCAACTGTTAAACAGCTAAGTAACAACTGCCTAGTACCTAAGCAACAGTTAAATAAAGTACTCAATCGTTTTTAAGTATCCTTATAAACCCAAGCTAGCCAAGTGCCACCTTGGTAGTATCATTAGCTCTATGAAAGCAACCGTCTGGCTAAGCATTTGGCAGAGGTAACCAAGCTGAGCAGACACAAGTTGCAAGAGTTGGGTGATGACACAGGTGTTCTTTACAACTTACTCTATGTCTAAGGGTCTAATGCTTTGTTACATGACAATTAGCTGGCGAGAGTTGGGGGAAAGCACTTAATATTTATCATTCTGGAATAGATAGGAATAAAATAATGTATATATAAATCGTATTTATCAGGCACTATGCAATGTATTATATGCAAAACCCTTCATTGGCCTCACTACAATTCAAATTTGTCTCTCTATATAAATGGATAAAATTAAGCACACAAGGGAAATGTATCTAGGAGATACTAAATAGAAATGGAATTAGAATCTAGAATTATATCCCTTTAATGTTCATGCCCTTACAAACAAACTCTGCATGGGAGTGGAGAGGACCTACCAATCTCTTTCTTTAAAAATGGGAAATAAGGAGAACATTTTAGAAAGGTAGCTATAAATTTTGTTTTCAGAATGTTTCAATAATGTGACATTCAATGAAACGTATTTCCACAAAGTTAATACATCTCACTTAGGTGATTTCTAGTCTTAATGCCTCCCCCTCTTAACATCTAACCTTTTTTATTATTACTAACCCTTTTTATTATTACTAAGTGCTACAACTTTGGGCTGATTAATCGAGGATTCAATTAATGGAGGTCGCATCTCTGCCATTTTCATTTCTTCATCAGAAGAAAGTTCTTCAGATTCCTAGTTTAAAGAAAAAAGGGATAAATACAAGAATTAAACTTTGGACTCTTTAAATGAGTGAATATATCATAAAAACATCACAGGGAAAAAAAGCAACTGCTCAGACCATGGATAAAAGTGCCTGTTAATAGTAATGGTTGACTCAACTTTTTCAAGTGCAGCAATAAACCTACAGTAGTACTGTAACCACAGATTAAAACTTCTCATGGATCATTTCTGGCTCTAAGCCTTATCACTGTATCAGTAGTTGTCAGGTGCCAGAGTGTGAAGTTACTGGCAAACAAAAATGACCACAGCACAATCCTGTTTTTCAAAAATTCAACTTATAGAGTCCCTCAACAGAGCCTTTGCCTAAGTGTTGAGTAGTTTCATAACTATATTTGGCTTCTACAATGGACTACTATTAATGTGAACTATAAACATTTCACCTATTTTTAAAACAGAATTGTTATTTTCCATGTTTATTTCCTGTAATATGCCACAGTTGTTGCAGATTACCTACTACTGAGTAGTGTCAGAAAAGAAAATGACTTGTTAGTCATCAACTATTAATAGAAATTTTAATATCATATGTCATGCAGGAAATGAGCTCTCTTGCCAGTTAAATCATTCCTACATACTAAGATGAAACTAAAGCAAATGCTTTACAAAACTTGTTCCTCTGAAAAAGAAACAAACAGCACTAAGGACTTTTATGTGTTTGTAAGTGCCACAGTAAAGATATGGACAGTGGAGAGATCACTCAGCAATTAAGAGCACTTGCTGTCTTGCAGAGGACAAAGGTTTATTTCCCAGCACCCACATGGTAGCTCCATTTCTTGGTGTACAAAGATACTATTTTAATGAAATAGTTTTCAATCTATTCATATCATTATAGATTTATTTTTATTTCTTGTGTATGAATGTTTTGCTTGAATGCATGACTGTGTGTGTGTGAGTGTGATAACTATGGAGGTTAAAAGAGGGTGTTGAGCCTCTGGAACTGGAGTTAAGAGAGAACCAGAGCCACTGTGGAGTACAGCTAGGCACAATAGCTCACAGCTATACACCTAGCATGCAAGAGGCTAAGACAGGAGGAATATGACCAGTTACACCAGCTTGGGCCGCACAGTGAGACTATCTGGGCTATAGAGATTTAGTCTCAGAAAACTGAGAGTTCTATGTTTAACAGTCTCACTTATACCTGAGACATACATTCAATAGAATACTATTCAAACACCATAGAAATAAGATGCAGTTCTGAGAGTTACCACAGTATGAACTTCAAGAGAGTATGCCAAGGGAAGGAAATGATAAAAGACCACTTACTGAACAGTAATAGGCAAATCTATACAGGCAAAGTACTTACTAGTTGCTTAGAGCTGAGGGGGTGCAAAGCCTTAAAGGGACAAAAAGGATGACACTTCTTTTTCTTTCTGTGGCTATAAAAATATTCTGCAAGTAACTGTGGTGATGGTTTTACAACTTTGTAAATTGTTTAGGCCACTAAATTATATGCTTTCAATCAGCACACTGTAGAAGTTTGAGTTATTTCTTTTTAAAAAGCCCTCTTGCCTTAAAACAAACAAACAAACAAACAAACAAACAAACAAAACAAAACCTACAACTTTTAATAGTAGAGATTATATTTAGGTTCTTAAACACTGAGCAAGGGTAACATTCAATGATGAATGCTTATATAAGTTAAATGATTGGGTATACCCATAATAGATACTTTCTCTTGTCCCACCCCCCTTTTTCACAGTGCTGAGGACAGAATCCAGGGTCTATGCCAGCTGGGACACTACTCTACCACTGATCTACATCTTCAATTTTCATTTTGATGTTACAGAAATAAAACCAAGGACTGAGGATGCAAAAGACAGATCATGAGCCTCTCTTATGTGCAATTAACTGAACTTGATTTCCATTACTGCAAAAAATAAAGACATAAAAGCAACTGTGATTATTCACTTTACATGACACATCATTATCTAATTTATCTACTAGTCATTTACTTACAAAGAGTTAAAAAAATTAAATTTCAAGTGATGAGTGATATTTTGGCAGTCTGAAATTCCTCAAGGACACCTCAATATAAATACATGTTAGTATTTTCTGCAGTCATACTATCAGGCTTCTGTTGCTTACAGCAATGCAATTCTACATAGAAAACTCTCATGATTATGTCAGAATGAAGTTATACCTCAAAAACATCATCATGGTTAACAATATGCTTCAGGTTTCCAGACAACTTCATATTTGCAGTTACTGGTAAATTTCCACCATTGGTCTCAGCTTCAGGCTCACTCATTTTCTGTACAGAATTCATATACTTTTCTCTTTCATCAAGTTTGCTTTTTGTTGTAGTACTTTCTGAAGTCTACATAAAAGATAAAGAGCTCATTTAAGTTTTATGTCTATTCTTTTATTAAATATTACATAAAATTAAGCAATATATCGACTTCCAGTTCTCAATAAATATTGCAGAAACCATGAACATGTAAATTAGACTCACAGGTGGAGAGAGGGACACGATTACATCATTTAGCAAAAGTTGCTTTTCTATGAGAAGACTGGAAGGCTGGTGTCGAGAGAGTCAATTAGTTCGCAATGACAAAGGAAGGATCATGAACCATTTCTGCCTGGTGTGGAATGTACAGTGATTCTAATGGCAGGACAGAACTTTTGTTTGGGGGTAGGTAGCACTAAGAAAAGTTCACTAAAGAAATGCATAGCTTAAGAAATTTGTGAATGCTTCTGAAACATTCCAAGGAAGTATCAAATGTCTATAATATCAATTAATTAAAAGTTGAAATAAAATAGATCCATATCATTAAGTGGGGAAGAATATTTGCAGAATAACTCTCTGATAATCATCTATTAGTTCAGTTTTGCTTTTTTTCTTTAAATTTATTTATTATACATAAGTACACTGTAGCTGTCTTGAAACACTCCAGAAGAGGGAGTGTCAGATCTCATTACAGGTGGTTGTGAGCCACCATGTGGTTGCTGGGATTTGAACTCAGGACCTTTGGAAGAGCAGTCAGTGCTCCTAACCGCTAAACCATGCGACCCCCCCCCCCCATTTTTTTAAAGACAAGGTTTCTCTGTATAGTTCTGGCTGTCAGAGTGACCAGGCTGGCCTTGACAGCCTCTGCCTCCTGAGTGCTAGGATTAAAGGCATGTGCCATCACCTAGAAAATATTATAGTTCAAAGCCTTGGGAGTATTTTTGGTTTGGTTTGGTTTGGTTTTTTGAGAACATGCTCTGTAGATCAGGCCTCAAATTCAAAGATCTACCTGCCTCTGCCTCTCAAATGCTCAGCAGGCAATGATTTTTGTTAGCAGCGATCTTGACATTATCCTGATAAAAGATGAGCAATGGGGAATTCAGAAAGTTCACAATTTAGGCATCTGAAAACAAAACTACAAATTAAGTAGTATATAATTAAGATCATATCAATTATGTCACAAAAAGTCAGGAAACTGCAAACACTTTAGATCATTAGTTGGAACTGAGTTTTCTAACCTTCACACCCTTATCCTTATTTACAACTGGCTGATCTCCATGCTGCTTCAACTCTCTCCCAGGCTCTTCATTAGTCTCTTCGTCTTTTAATCTATGGACAATGGTTTGAACAGTCTTGACCATATTCTTAAGCTCATCTGGGTATGGTGTTGGATATCTCTTTAAGTTTCCCTCCTAGAGAAATAAGAAAAACATGAAATATTAGTATTCTAACATCAATTTCAGCACTTAACGTATAATCCATCTGAACTGTGAAGACAGATGATGGGTTTTAAAAAAAATTCTGTTTCTCTTTCTCTCTCTCTCTCTCTCTCTCTCTCTCTCTCTCTCACACACACACACACACACACACACACACACACACACACTCACTCACTTCAAATTAGGCTGTTTTGTTTCTTTTGCTTTGCTTGCTTTGCTTTGCTTTGCTTTCCTTCCTTGCCTGCCTGCCTGCCTGCCTGCCTGCCTTCCTTCCTTCCTTCCTTCCTTCCTTCCTTCCTTCCTTCCTTCCTTCCTTCCTTCCTTCCTTTCTCTCTCTCTCTCTCTCTCTCTCTCTTTCTCCTTTCAGTGCTAGAGATCAAACTCTGGGCCTTTACATGACAGACAAGAGCTCCAAGGTGAGCGCTATCTCTCCCTGAAATATACCTTGTAATGGCAGATTTATATTGATCTCAATTTTTTTGTAGTGAAATAATCTGGATTAGTAAGTGCTTTTCGGGTAAGCAATGGAGCCAATACTTCTCTGTAAGCGCAGGTAGTATAATACAGGTATACAGTACCACGTTTAGTCAGCACACCTGAAAGAAAAGCTAACAGACTCACCCTGGGGGGTGCCTCTCTTTCATCTTTGTCTTCATCACATTCAAACGCCACTTGAGCCCGCTGTTTTCTCTGTTCTTCCCACAATGCAGGATTAAAACTTTCATTATCTGATATGAACATAACTAGAGGAAAGTAAAAGAAAAGCTACTATATTTTACAATAATCACAGAAAACTATTACTCATCATCTTCATTATAAAATTAATTCTAAGGGGAGGTGATAATGCATGACTTTAATTCCAGCACTCAGAAGGCAGAGGCAGGTTGATCTCTGTGAGTTTGAGGCCAGCCTGGTCTACACAGCAAGTTCCAGGACAGCCAGGGTTACACAGAGAAACTCTGTCTTAGAAAAAAACAAAACCCAGAAACAAATGAAAACAAGTGTATTTTAGCTTTAAGATTTGTTCATCATGACCAGTGTAACTTTTATTTCTTAGAAGCTGATTTGGTTTTTTTCTTAGAAGGATTCATGAAGTTGTAAATTTAACACTGCAAATACATAGGTTTTGAGTAGGACCCTAAAAATTTAGGACAATAAGGCTAGCTTCCAGATCTTCCAATTTTAGAATTCGAGTTATCATTAATTTATTCTATTTTAGAATTCTGTTTAGCATTAATAGCTCAACATAATGGAGGGACAAAAGGGTTCAATGGTATAATGAGCTATTTTGTTATAAAATAAAATGAATTACTTTGGTGTCGATTATACATACTATAGATTACACTAAGTACACAAAATACATATTCCACATAAAACTGTAAGGAAACTTTATATTTAATGGAAACTCAGTCCTTCTTTATCCAATCAGATGTATGATGTTAAACTCCAAAGCCTTCTACAGGTTTTCTGGAATGGCTTAAACTAATTCATTCAACTACTCTTTACCACTCTATGAAAGTTATATAATACAAAATATGAAAAACTGACAGAGTGGAAAAGTGAGGGAAAATGTTTTTACATGTATCTCTCTCTCTCTCTCACACACACACACACACACTCTCTCACACATACACATACTCTCTCACATACACTCTCTCTCTCTCTCTCTCTCTCACACACACACACACACACACACACACACTCTCACACATACACATACTCTCTCACATACACTCTCTCTCTCTCTCTCTCACACACACACACACACACACACACACTCTCACACATACACATACTCTCTCACATACACTCTCTCTCTCTCTCTCTCTCTCTCTCTCTCTCTCACACACACACATACATGCACATGTCACACGCAACACACACACACTTAAGTTCCAAAAACATACAAACATGGAAGATGTGAGTATGTGTGCAAATATGATTTATATCAGACCCTTGTTTGGCTTTTCTTTTCCTTTGTATATTGCTATGTCCAGACTAAAAATGCCACAAAACAAGAAGGAACAACAGGACTGGCTTTTTTTATGTGTTTTGTTTAAAGACAAGGCATCCAGTTCTTTATGAAGCTAAAGATCACCTTACATTTCTGATCCTCTTACTTTCACTTCTAAGTGCTGAGAACGTAATACGGGGTTTCCTGAATGTTAGACACTCTACAACTGAATTGCAACCCCAGACCACTGTGTACTAGTTGTTGGTTTGGTTTGTTTCTTTGTTTTGGTTTTTAGTTTTTTCTGTTTTTCAAGATTTGTTTGTTTATATATTTTACATTATGAGTGCTCTATCTGCATATACACCTGCATGCCAGAAAAGGGCATCAGAAGCCATTATATGTGGTTTTAAGCCACCATGTGGTTGCTGGAAATTGAACTCAGGACCTCCAAAAGAGGGTTATTATGCTTAGCCATCTCTCCAGCACAATGCACTAGTTTTCAAAACAGGGTCTCATGATATAGCTCACGATGCCTCTCTAACGTGCAATACTCTGCTTGATTTTTTTCTGAATGTTGGGACTATAAAAATATATTTGTTTTCATGATTAAATTATTTTTTGAGTTACTTAGTATTTACTTAATGAGTTATTTTTGTTCAAACAAATGTGGACTATGGTTCATTGTTGATATTTCTTTGTGGTATCATTAGAAAGGTAAGAGATGGAGGCTGGAGAGAATGGCTCAGTAGCTAAGAGCACTGGCTGCTCTTCCCGAGGTTCTGAGTTCAATTCCCAGCAACCACATGGTGGCTCACAACGACATGTAATGGGATCTGATGACCTCTTCTGGTGTGACTGAGAAGAGTGACAGTGTACTCACAGTAAATCAATCAATCAATCTAGAGAGAGAGAGAGAGAGAGAGAGAGAGAGAGAGAAGAGAGAGAGAGAGAGAGAGAGAGAGAGAGAGAGAGAGAGAGAGAGAGTGTCTCTCTGACTTCACTTGCTAGCACTAATGAACCCGTAAGCCAGGCAGGGAGCACTATGCCTGCAATCACAGGAATGTGGAGTCCAAGGTGTGACGTCAGATGTTCAAGTCCATCTTACATACCCAATGAGTTCCTAGGCCTACAGAAAACCCTGGCCCAGAAGATAAAAAAGAGGTAACTAGAGCCAGGCAGTAACTCACTTAGGTTTGTGGATTCTGAGAATCAAACTCTGATTACCATTGTTTGGTGGCAAACATTTTTTACTCACTCACTGAGTCATGTTGATAGCTCTTGGTTAGCATTTGCAATCACCAGGCAGCCTCCAAATGCTTAAGAGTTAAGGGATTTTACACAAGAATATACTCAGATTCCTAAAGTTATGTTTAGTAACTCTGATCATTAACCTCATTCTCAATAGTTTCTGGTTAATTACATGTCTTATTATTTTGAATAAATTCTGTAACACTGAAGGTTCAGGGTACCAGGTTGTATGATTTCTACCGTTACTGTACAAATCTGAATGCTGAGACACATTCATTTAACACTCTAGTATCTAACTACAGGGCTTCTCTTTAAAGACCTGCTCATATCCTGGATGATTCAAATGTGTGATGCCACTCGACTGTATAATTTTACAGTTCCTAGACATCTTTAATTCTAATGTTAATGTTCATATCACCTAAGGGATTCATAACTATGGTCACACTCAAAACTTTCCCACCTCTTTGCCACTGAATCCTCCTTCTAAATATTAAGCCACATCCCTGACTGTTGATAAATGCTCAGGGTTTTAGCCATCTTTCTTTTTCAACCTGCAAAGCCACTCTAGGTTTTACTTCCTTCTTTAATGAAGCTTCCATTTCACGATACAGTAGTCATTACCACGTCCTTCAAATGCCCTTCCTCCAATACCAGCAGCAAATTTCTTCCATATCCCTGCTTTACCTTCATGTCACTATGGAGGGAGACTGTAGTAACAATTCCCAGCGAGGCATTGCACACTAATATTCCCCCACCATCCTGTTTTCCATATGGCCTATACTACATATGTAACATGCACCTCTGTAAAATAGGTGTCTTAGAAAATAATTAGCCATTTCCTTGTCCCTGGGTAAATGAACTCCACCAGGACAGGAGTGGTAGCACAGCTTTAACCCCAGCACTCAGGAAACAGATGCACTTGATTCACTGTGAGTTTGAGGGACTCCAGGTCAGCCAGGGCTACAAAGTGAAACCCTCCACCTAGACTGAAACTCTCATTCCTAGTCTTTCAAATTTCCTCACCATTATCTACTTTTGGAGTATAAAATGGAAGGGGTTTTACTTAGCTCTATTAGCACCTGTCACATAGGTTGGCAAAACCAGAGTACGCTCAATGTAAACAAAGTGTGTTTCTCTCGAGTTGGTATAAAACTACAACTGAACAGTATCATTCACTATCTGATTCACTGGTTTCTTAGAAGTAACAAAGAAAACTATGTCTCTGACATTCAAAGGAAACTCTTTGTCATCCTCTTGACAACATTGCCGTTTCCCAGAGGCTCACATGTGAATTCTGGGTTCCTAAGCGGTACTACTTTGGAGTCTGAAATGTTTAGAGCTGAGCTGTGCAGGAAAAGCATGCCTCATGTCCCCAGCCAGCACCTCTGCTCCTGTGATGCCTGACATGTGCTTCTCTGGATCTACTTCTGTCTGCCTCATTAAGATGACATGAGTCCTCTGAAAACTATGAACTAAGACAGATCTTTCTTTCTTTGTTTCTCCTGATTCTTTAGCCATAACAATGCAAAACCCTGGCTGATTCAGTAAGAACTAGGGAGAGTCTTATAAATAATATTAATACATAATATGATCAAATAATTGTCCTTTTGGTAGTAAAGAATGTTAGTACTTAAAATATTTGTAAGAAATGAAATGATTTCCTAGTTCACAGAAGATAACATTTTAATGTTCTTTTTTTTTGTTTTGTTTTGTTTTTTTTGTTTGTTTGTTTGTTTTTTTCGAGACAGGGTTTCTCTGTGCAGCCCTGGCTGTCCTGGAACTCACTTTGTAGACCAGGCTGGCCTCGAACTCAGAAATCCGCCTGCCTCTGCCTCTGCCTCTCGAGTGCTGGGATCAAAGGCATGCGCCACCACGTCCTGCCATTTTAATGTTCTTTTTTTTTCTAATTTTTAATATTTTTTATTATGCATTTTCCTCAATTACATTTCCAATGCTATCCCAAAAGTCCCCCACACCCTCCTGCCCACTTCCCTATCCACCCATTCCCATTTTTTTGGTCCTGGCGTTACCCTGTACTGGGGCATATAAAGTTTGTGTGTCCAATGGGCCTCTCTTTCCAGTGATGGCCGACTAGGCCATCTTTTGATACATATGCAGCTAGAGACAAGAGCTCCGGGGTACTGGTTAGTTCATCATGTTGTTCCAACTATAGGGTTGCAGATCCCTTTAGCTCCTTGGGTACTTTCTCTAGCATCTCCATTGGGAGCCCTGTGATCCATCCAATAGCTGACTGTGAGCATCCACTTCTGTGTTTGCTAGGCCCCGGCATAGTCTCACAAGAGACAGCTATATCTGGGTCCTTTTAGCAAAATCTTGCTAGTGTATGCAATGGTGTCAGCGTTTGGAAGCTGATTATGGGGTGGATCCCTGGATATGGCAGTCTCTAGATGGTCCGTCCTTTCGTCACAGCTCCAAACTTTGTCTCTGTAACTCCTTCCTTTTTGCAGATGATATGATAGTATATATAAGTGACCCTAAAAATTCCACCAGAGATCTCCTAAACCTGATAAACAGCTTCAGTGAAGTAGCTGGATATAAAATTAACTCAAACAAGTCAATGGCCTTTCTCTACACAAAGAATAAACAGGCTGAGAAAGAAATTAGGGAAACAACACCCTTCTCAATAGTCACAAATAATATAAAATATCTTGGCGTGACTCTAACTAAGGAAGTGAAAGATCTGTATGATAAAAACTTCAAGTCTCTGAAGAAAGAAATTAAAGAAGATCTCAGAAGATGGAAAGATTTCCCATGCTCATGGATTGGCAAGATCAACATTGTAAAAATGGCTATCTTGCCAAAAGCAATCTACAGATTCAATGTAATCCCCATCAAAATTCCAACTCAATTCTTCAATGAATTAGAAAGAGCAATCTGCAAATTCATCTGGAATAACAAAAAACCTAGGATAGCAAAAAACTCTTCTCAAGGATAAAAGAACCTCTGGTGGAATCACCATGCCTGACCTAAAGCTTTACTACAGAGCAATTGTGATAAAAACTGCATGGTACTGGTATAGTGACAGACAAGTAGACCAATGGAATAGAATTGAAGACCCAGAAATGAACCCACACCTATGGTCACTTGATCTTCGACAAGGGAGCTAAAACCATCCAGTGGAAGAAAGACAGCATTTTCAACAAATGGTGCTGGCACAACTGGTTGTTATCATGTAGAAGAATGCGAATCGATCCATTCCTATCTCCTTGTACTAAGGTCAAATCTAAGTGGATCAAGGAACTTCACATAAAACCAGAGACACTGAAACTTATAGAGGAGAAAGTGGGGAAAAGCCTTGAAGATATGGGCACAGGGGAAAAATTCTTGAATAGAACAGTAATGGCTTGCGCTGTAAGATCGAGAATTGACAAATGGGACCTCATGAAACTGCAAAGATTCTGCAAGGCAAAAGACACCGTCAATAAGACAAAAAGACCACCAACAGATTGGGAAAGGATCTTTCCTATCCTAAATCAGATAGGGGACTAATATCCAATATATATAAAGAACTCAAGAAGGTGGACTCCAGAAAATCAAATAACCCCATTAAAAAATGGGGCTCAGAACTGAACAAAGAATTCTCACCTGAGGAATACCGAATGGCAGAGAAGCACCTGAAAAAATGTTCAACATCCTTAATCATCAGGGAAATGCAAATCAAAACAACCCTGAGATTCCACCCCACACCAGTCAGAATGGCTAAGATCAAAAATTCAGGTGACAGCAGATGCTGGCGAGGATGTGGAGAAAGAGGAACACTCCTCCATTGTTGGTGGGATTGCAAGCTTATACAACCACTCTGGAAATCAGTCTGGCAGTTCCTCAGAAAATTGGACATAGTACTACCGGAGGATCCCGCAATACCTCTCCTGGGCATATATCCAGAAGATGTCCCAACCGGTAAGAAGGACACATGCTCCACCATGTTCATAGCAGCCTTATTTATAATAGCCAGAAGCTGGAAAGAACCCAGATGCCCCTCAACAGAGGAATGGATACAGAAAATGTGGTACATTTACACAATGGAGTACTACTCAGCTATTAAAAAGAATGAATTTATGAAATTCCTAGGCAAATGGATGGACCTGGAGGGCATCATCCTGAGTGAGGTAACACAATCACAAAGGAACTCACACAATATGTACTCACTGATAAGTGGATATTAGCCCAAAACTTAGGATACCCAAGATATAAGATACAATTTGCTAAACGCATGAAACTCAAGAAGAATAAAGACCAAAGTGTGGACACTGTGTCCCTTCTTAGAATTGGGAACATTTTAATGTTCTATTCACAAACTGACATACTATTTTAGTAAAGAGCCATATAATAAAATATTTCTGTGGCTAGCACTCAAGAATAGGCTAGAGGTAGTCATAGACAGCATGGAAGTAACTGGCTGCCCAGAAGATGGATTCATCTCCTCGAATTGGAGTTATCAACAGCTGTAAGCTGCCAAGTGGATGCTGAGGACAGAATCTGGGTCCACTGGAAGAATAGAAAATGCTCTTAACTACTGAGCCATTTTTCCAGCCCCCTCACGGAATATGTGCTAAGACTAACAAAGGAATTACACTTTTCTTCAACATTATATATTGAGTTAATTTCTAGTAACTTCAGAGCATAGCCATTTTCACTGTCTTAAAGATAGATAGATACAGACATACAAGACATTTCCAGTATAATTTTAACAATGTTATGCACACACACAGAACAACATGAGTATATGAGGCTGGAGAGACTGTTCAGTGGTTAAGAGGACAAGATGCTCTTCTAGAGGTCCTGTCTCATAAAAATCTATAATGGGATTTAATGATTTCTGATATAGATTAGATATACTAAAAATAACTTGGTCCTCTATCTTCACACACTAATCCACAAGTACACACTTGTGGCCAATATGAAATAATATACTCTCTCTTGCTGGGCAAAACTCAGGAAGTAACTTAGCAGTAACATATAGTCAAAGACTATAGATTCACAGATGATCTTTATCTAGTGTGTAGATTTCAAGGGCATTCTATACTTTGGTACAAATTTTTAATCACACTATGTTAACAAGCATTCCTAACATTTAAATACTATTTGAAATAAAGCTAGAAATAATAACATTTTCAATGTAACTTAAAGGAAACACACTTGTAAGTTCAACTCAGAGATGTTACTTATCATCCAACTATTACTGAAAACTTTCTAATCAATTTTCCAAGCCCTCAATAAAATAATGCAAAGTTTTGGAGCTAAGAGCTCTCTTGGTACTTAGTGAAGGAGAAGGAGAGCAAGGCATCTTCGACTCCTACCGTCTTCAGTCCTTGGCTGCTGAGGGAACATGTAATTAGTGAGCACCGTTTTCTGAGTCTCTGCATCCGTTTCTTTTTGAAGAGGTATCAGAGGTTTGGACTAGGAAAAAAAAAAGGTTAATTCTTTTTAAACCTACAAAAATACGTATCTAAAAATCCTTATAACTAACCACCGCCAATTTTATAAAATGTCAAGTTGCAAGCTAGAAAAACAAATTTGTGTATATATTCAATAGCACTATGAACTCTCATTTGAAACCACAGAGAAATCTAAAAATGGAACTTAAATATTAGTAAAAGACAAATTCAATATATCCTAATTATCACTGAAAAAATTTTAGAAGATATCTGCTGTAGATAGCCTAGGGGTTAACTATATTTGATATTAATTCCATTCTCCTGTGTGTGGTTGTGAACAAGGAATGAGTCAGCACTTGGGTGATTTCCTGTAAACCTGCTTCCCACCTTAATTTGTAAAATAAAGGAGAGCTGATGATTGGGCAGAGAGAGGGAAGGTGGAGAGGAAGGTGGGGAGAGAGAAGGTGGAGAAAATGTTAGAGGAAGAGGACATAGAGGAGGAGGAGGAGGAAGAAGAAGAAAAGCAGAGCAGAGCACATGGCCTGGAGAAACTGCAAGTTCTAAGGGGTCTCATAGATGTGGAAGATGGTAGTGTAGTTGTAGGTCTGCCCAATCTAGGCGCACAGCGTGTAATCATATTAATTGAGTTCTGTTTTCATTGCCAGGGAATATTTGGGTGGAGATTTACTGCAACAGATATCAATAAACCAAGACTATCTATGACCTATGAATTCTTTATTATACAGTAATTTTACTAATAGAGTTATAAAACACATTTTCCATCTTATATTACTTTCTGTCTCCAGTATTTCCTTTTGCAAAAATACTTTTAAGGGAAAAAAATATTTACAAGGCTTAAACTAGGAGAGGCCCTTGGTCTTGCAAAGATTATATGTCCCAATACAGGGGAATACCAGGGCCAGGAAGTGGGGTGGGTGGGTTGAAGAGCAGGGTGGGAGGAGGGTATAAGGGAGTTTTGGTATAGCATTTGAATTGTAAATGAAGAAAATATCTAATAAAAAATGTTTAAAAAAACCCAAACAACTAGTTATCTAAATATGTATTCCAGTCAGTGGCTAAACAGACAGCAAGTTCAAAACTGCTTCTCTCTTACTCTCCATCAACAGTACCAACACGACACTTGTTGGAGGTGCCAGGTATTTTAGACTTCATTCTTTTCTTAGTATCTTTCTTCTTATGGTTAACAAATAGTAACAATTCCTATTTTAAATATGCACACCTAAAATTTTACCAGTAACGGCTTAAGTGATTCCATGTAGATAGGAACCACCCAGTCTTCTCTTCTACTTCCCTATCAGCCACTCTTTGGACAAGCACTTGTGAAAACATGATTTCATCCCCAACTCTTACTCCCAAATATTTTAAAATTTCGTGGCCTCCATCTTGTTAAAAAATAGGTTCTATATTTTCAAATTCTGATCATTTTACTTGATTTCCTCAAATAATGGAACTAGTAGCCTTACTCTTTCCTAAAGGCTTGCTTTCTTGAAATCTCAAACCTAGGTCAATTCTTCTACCTATCGTCACCCAACAGTGGTGACAATATGTACCGTGCTTTGGGTGCATCCTGGTCTATACCCCATATAAACTCACACTCATATAAACTGCACTACCATGATCATCTGCTTTCTAAATTCAATCTCTTTCTTAGTACCACCAATCCCCTCCATCCCCTAAGACTTATCATCCAGAAGCATGCTTAATTAAAAATTTAAAGTAGTCCCAACATTTGAAAACACTGAGCACAGACATGGTTGTCACAAGTAGAAAAGAACACATTTCACCTCAAAAGACAGTATGATAAAAACACAGAAAATTAATTTTTAATGTTATGTAAAATTATTTCAGGATATGTACGTAAGCAATGCAGGAAACACAATTAAAGTTTATATTTAGACTTTGATTCTTATCTCATTAATTGTGATTATTAAAAGAAAATTTAAAATCTCCAAAATATATCATCTTAAGCATGTTACTCAGTCAGTCTGCATTCCCACCTTTCTTACACCAATAATTTCTACAGTCACAGGTAATAGTTTAGCTGATACAAAGTATAAATAACACAGACATACTTTTAGCCCAGTAGTTTCTTAGTGTGCAAAGAAAAGAAGACCCCAGTAAATGGCATTATCAAAATTATCTAGTGCACTTTAAAAAACAAATTCCCCTGAAAGTATTTTGCTATTTTTTTATCCTTTATTTGCTATAGTATTTGCTATTATTATCCTTTATTCCATGGCCCACTGTATATACCAAACTAAAACATTTAAAAATGGGTGAACTGAATGGCATATGAATTAAACCTCATAAAATTTATCACTATTACTACTTATGGAGCACATAGACCGAGAAAATTTAATCAAGCTTTTCTAGTTCTTCCACTGCTTAACTACTGATCTAAAATTTCAAATACTCAGTTCCCTTGCACTAACACTTAGTATGTCAGTAATTTTGCCCTAAATCTAAAACTCACTCATTCACCAAATACGTACTAGCAGCATTTTATTTTAAAGCACAAAGCACTAGACACAGAAGGCAGCAAATAGCTACACTTATTTCTTGAGTTTGCAGTACACAAGAGGGATGATACACCAACAAAGCTGGCTACTACAAAAGATGCAGTCACAGGCTAACAAGGTGTAAGGTGCTAGAGAGCATTCACTTCCTACTGTGACAAACAGGCACCATTCCTAAGAGGTTTACAGTGAGGAGAGAGAATAAGGTAGGTAGGTACAGAGAATATTCTCCAAGAGAACTCATTTGGTGGAAAGAATGAATATGTAAGGGGTAAAGAAATAGCTCCAGCATGAACGAGACCTCGAGGCCTATGATATGCAGAAAACCACCAACATAATTCACAGAGGTTAGTGCAGGGATAAGCTGAGAGATCATGTGAGTTACAGTACTAGGGTGATATGGGGCTAGAAGGGGAAAGCAGTCCCACAGGAGGCAGAGACCCGGTACAAGGTTGTGCCAATTGTCTGAGTCAGCGCTGTCCATTTTGTAACTATCCAGTAGCTGTACTTTTTTTTTTTTAAGTCAAAAAGATGATATAGTGCTTGGCCAGTGTAGAGGAGGCTCTGGGCTTGAGTCCTATTGGGAGCAGGGGGGAAGCTGGGCAAGACTATCATCTGAGCATTCCACACACCAAGACAAGAGGATTTTTGAGTTCAAGGCCAGCATGGGCTATATAGCAAGTTCAAGAGAAAAAGTGGGGGCAGGGAGAGCTCAAAAGAAATAAAAATAATTTTAATAATGCACATAATTTAACCTTACTTAAAACATTATCATTTTCAGCATAGAATCCAAAATAAAAATTATAAATGCAAATTTCACATTTCTCTGATCAACCCAGGGCAAAAATTTAGAATATAGTTAAATATATAGCATCTGACTTTGGATTAATCACACATGATACTCCTGCGTTCTGCACTGAACAGGAAAGGCCTACATGAAATGACACACATGAAGTATTATTCAATACTCCTGAGAACTTGGTGATGAACTGGACTGTTGTACAGTAATGGTAGTAAAGACTGCACTCCCGTGTCTGACTCCATAAAACATTTCTCAGTGAGCTACCGATCCCAGGAAACATTTGGGGTAGAAACTGGTATCCTGTTCTAGGGGGAGTGAATCTGACTAATCTAGGTATCAATGCTGGACAGATACTGGGTATATGTATGATTCAGACAAGGGTACTAGGCTAAAGATATTGCTAGAAATAGTGATGATGTAGAAAGTAATTTGAAGGATAGTCTACAAGAAATAAAGCAGAGGGATGTCCTTCTGTGAGCCACTCAGACAAGAACCAGGCTTGAAAAGCAGACTGCAGAGTCATCGAGTAGCAGCAGAGGCAGGTGAGGACAAGAGGCACCTCTCCAAACCCATCATTCTCACCTTGCTTGCTAGTCACCAGATTACCAAAGCTGCTCAGTTAGCGTCTTTCAATTCTCTTTCACTTGCTCCTTTCTTTACTTATGTGGTAACATTTCATTTCAAGCACTGTCTTCTCAATAACAAGATCTCCTTCCTGTGATGTCGTTCTTTTACACCTAGGTTGGCAGTTCTATTCACAGACCAGCCACGATGGCATACACTTTAATCCCAGCATGCAGGAGGCATAGGCATAGGCAAAGGAGCCAAGGGGCAGGGGCAGGGGCAGGGTCAAAGGCAAAGGCAAAGGCAGGGGCAGGGGCAGAGGCAGGAGGATCTCTACGAGTTCATGACTAGCCTAGTCTACATAAGCAAGTGGCAGGCAAGTCAAAGATGGACAGAGATACCCCCAATCTCTGTTTCAAAACATCAAATAAAATAAACTAAGCAAACTAGTGTCATTCCAGCTCTGACCTTTAGGACGGCCTCAAAATTAGTCATCAAACTATCATTTCCTTAATTACATCACTACAAATCTGTAATATTATTTTAATAGTCAAGATAAGAAACTAGTCTAATGGGGCTGTAAAGATGGCTCAGAGGTTAACAGCTTTTACGATGAACCTGAGTTTGGTTCCCAGCTCCCAAATGACAACTCCAGTTCTAGGTAATCCTATGTCCTCTTCTGACCTTCTCAGTACCACTCACACATACATACATTCATGCCAAACACTTAAAACAAAATAAAAAATCTTTAAGAAGCTAGAATCACCCTAAGTGTCCACTAATGAATGACCAGCTAAACACATACACATAATGAAATACAAGTAAGTCTTTAAAGGAAAAGGTATCTTGTAACACAGAAAGATAACTATCATGTGATGTCATTGAGAGAAAAACTCCCAGAGAGAATCAAACATCCTAACAGGGACTTGGGATGGGAGTGTACAGGGACATGCTGGTTCAAGCACACAAAACTGATAGAATAACTTCAAGAGCTCTACTGTAGGCTATGATAATTGGAGTCAGAATACTTTATCACTCAAAATTGCTGAAAATCGATTTTATGTGCACTTAAAATGAAGTGACAATGGCAGGAAGTCATGTCACAAAGTTGGGTAGAGTGGAGTAGGACTTCCTCATCTTTGTAGTTTTGTGGGTTTAGAAACTTGCTAAAATACAATAAAATTTATTACTTATACATCTATGTGTGAAAAGATCTATGTGTTTCTAAATACAGTAAGATAAATATATGTTTATATGTGAACAAGGTATAACTGTTAAGTTGCTCTACATAAACTAAAGAGTATCATTATATATTCTTGGAATACAATATATATTGTTATATATATATGAAAAATACATACTATATATATTGAAAAAATATATACAATTGGAATTCCAGCCAAATTTAACAGGTCAGAATGCCTACCTGATTATCTGACAGCCACATAGCAGTCAACTGTTGTAGCTTTGTAAAGCTAAAAGGCAAATTCTTTAACCTGAATGGAAAAAACAAAAATTAAACTTAAAAATGAAAATATTTAAATGATAAGAGATTACATCAGAAACAGTGGTATAGAGCACTTACCTAGCATGGACCGTATCTTCCTACCTCCTAGCATCAAAAATAATGAAAATGAAAATACCAATCATCTCAACAATGCTGTAGAATGTATATTCATAAAGCCCAAAGCATACTTTTATATAGGAGAAAGGGCAAGAACATTCTCCAGTCTTAACCACCATATGCACCAGCCCCGGGGAGGTGTACTTCCTGTGGGTGAGCAGTGCCCCTGGCACCAGCAGACATGAAAAGCAACCTCCAACATTAGTACAAAACCATTCTAGCTATGTCTGACAACTTTGTTCCAGGACAGAAACATTAGCTTGTTTAATAGTAGCTTCTCTACTTTTTTAATGAACTGAAAAATCAAATCTGTTTAAAAAAAAATAAAAACTGTTCATTCCATAAAGAAAGGCAAGGCCACATTGAGTACTCACAAAACTGCTTGTGTTTTGTATTGAAAAAAACCAAAGCTGTAGTAAGAAGTCCTGGAGAGCTTGTTTTTAAAAACACTGCACAGTTCTGTATTTTAGGGGTCCATTATTATTTTACGATGATAATATGTAAAAACAAAGTAACGTAAGTGCTTATTAGTGTAGGGGCTTGAAAGAAAATAGCCTCCATAGGCTCATAGGAAGTGGCGCTATTAGGCCACTATTGTGGCCTTGCTGAAGTAGATGTGACTTTGTTGGAAGAAGTCGGTTGCTGGGCTTGGGCTCTGAGGTCTCAGAACCTCAAGCTAGGCCTAATGGCTATGTCACTTCCCATTGCTTATGGGTCAGTATGTAGAACACTCAGCTCTCCAGCACCATGCTGACTACATGCTTGCTGCTATGATGAAATGGACTAAACCTCTTAACTACAAACCAGCCCAATTAAATGCTTTCCTTTATAGGACTTGCCAAGGTCACAGTGTCTTTTTACAGCAATAAAACCCTAAGACAAGGATCCTATTTAAAATAAAGTGTTTACTCATTGTTGCTCTCTCAGGCCTAGCCAGTCTCTGTGCACACCTCTGAAGACAGTGTTTGAGCACCTAGTGCTCTAGTTTGGAAAGGAAAATGATAACATGAAAAACTTTTTACAGAGGCATAGATTCTTTTTAAATAAATGTAGCTATTAGTATACTGATAAGTCAGAATATTATACTAAATGTTCTACTTTAGAATTTTTTACCCGAGCTTCAAAGTTCCCCTTTTATGTAAGGGGACCTACTATACTATTCCAAAGGGATGGCCTTCATAGTTTGTAAAGTACTACAAAATAAAATATAAAGCATCCCACAACTGTTCTTTAATTAGTTTCAATCTCTGTGGTGGTTTAAACATGCTTGGCCCATGGGAAGTGGCACGATTGGAAGGTGTTAGAGGAAGTGTATCACTCTGAAGGCTTTGAGGTCTCCTATACATGCTCCAGTCTGGGCCAGTGTGATCCAGACCCTCTTCCTCACTGCCTTCAGACCAAGATGGAGAACTCTCAGCTCCTCCTCCAGCACCATGGCTGCCTGCAGGCTGCCATGCTTTCCACCATGATGATAATGTACTGAGCCTCTGAAACTGTAGGCCAGCCCCAACTAAACGTTTTCCCTTATAAGAGATGCTGTGGTCATGGTGTCTCTTCACAGCAATGAAACCCTCACTAAGACAGAGTCTCAAGTTCAGCAATCTCTGCTCCAGTCTAGCAATCTCAGTGCTCAGTCTGCTCTGCACTTTGGTTATTTATGGCTCAAGCTGTGTGAGTCAATCTCAGCCCAGAAAAACATAAGCCAAGATTAGATTAAAAGTTGTTTTGTTCAGCAGCAGTATTAAGATGAATTTGGGACTTTATGAATTAAAAGGTTATATAATAACAAGAGGATAGAAATTGTGTAGTTATGTTGGCTCAAAATGAACCATGTTAAGTAATATCATAAATTTTAATCATTCTTTTAATTAAAAATTTAAATATACATAAAGAGAAATAAACATAAACTAGTGTAGTATTTCATATGAAACTTTAACTTCATTCAAAGTATTCTATAAGCCAACTAAAGATTACAAACCTATTATCACTTAAATTGATGACTTTTAATTTTTGCATATCACCCATTTCCTCTGGAAGCGTCTCTAGTTTATTAGAATGGAGAAACAGCACAGTTATATTTTTCCAGTTTCCAATCTGAAAGAGAAACAAACTGCAGATCACAAACCTGGGATATAAACTGATAAAGGAATATTAATATATGTAAAAGTTGTGAAAAATATTCTTTACATTTACAAAAATAATACTTTTGTGGTAACTATTCTTTTTAAATTAAAAGGAAAGTGTTTAGGAACATCTTCAAAGTTACATAGCACCTTATTATTCAGATAATACATAACATGATTAATAAGCTATCTTAAAAAGAAATAAAACACCAACATACTGAAGATGTTTAAAAAGCAGATAAAAATCTACAATGAATGTAAAATGCTGTACCTCTGGGGGTAGCTGTTGTAAGTAATTGTGATCTGCAGCAAATGTTCTCATGTTTGTGAGCTGGCCAATTGATGAGGGCAAAGCTTCAATTTCATTGAAACTGCAATCCAGTTCTTCTATTGACCTTAACCTTTAATTATAAATGGAAACACATGGATTTTAAAATATATACTATACTCGAAATTTAAGAACATTATTAACATGAACCTTAGCAAATAAACATAAGAAAATTTAATAAAGTGCTAAATGTTATCAATAATAAATAAGCCTATCTTATTATAAAAATAACTAAACTATATGCCAATTATTTATTTCAAATGTTTGTGAAAATCTGCTATAGATGTTCCTTATGTGAACCTTAAGTATCTGAAATGCATGCTGAGATGCTTGCTGAGTTAACAGTAACATTTTCCAGGGTCTACATGTTCACACACAACTCACCCTCCTATTGAGTCTGGTAGATACATTAATTGGTTTTCATCAATTTTAAGAGTTGTGACATTTTTCAATGAACCTATTGAGAAAAAATAATAATGTTCAGCTTAGATCGAAAGCAAGTCCATCAGTAGTCAATGTGAAGCACTTTACATTTAACATTATCAATAAATCTACTTACAGGAGATACTAACTCAACATCATCCACTTAGTCTCTTGCCCAATACTTTCTAACTTCATGCACCTCACCTGCGTGTGTGTGTGTGTGTGTGTGTGTACTTGCGTGAGCTGTATGTGTGTACTTGTAGAGGGAAGAGGTAAACCCTGGGTATCCTTCCACAGGAACCGTTCTGGTTGTTTTTTGAGCCAGGGTCTTGTACTGGGACCTAGAGCTCATATTAGGTTACACTGGTAGGCTAAAGAGCCCAGGGATATGTCTTCTCAGTGCTGAGAACGGAAGTGCATGCCACCAGGCTGGCTTTTAATGTTAGTGCATAAAATCAAACTGGAGTCCTTATGCTTGCCCTTTACTGATTATCTCTCCAGGCCCCACTGCATTGTTTAACTTAACCTGAATAATAACTAGTTTACTACCCACCCACAAACTAAAATACAAGCTATACAAGAAGACATTTTGTCTCCATTGTTCACTTTGTCTGCATCATTCACATTCTTAAAGACAATGTCATGGCATGTAGAAGAATTAACTCCAATTTTCTGAATTAATATACAGTGGTATGAAGGATGTTTATCACTAAATAAAAAATAATATACGTAAGTAAATGTTTCAATTCGAACATTGAAAGTACTGATTAAATGAGAATATAATTCTAAAACATAAATATACTTGACTTTAAAACAACTGGTACACTTCAAGTGAGAAGAGTTTTTCTATCACATCACCTTGAAGATTTAAATTTTTAGACTGTTCATCAAAGTGATCTATCTTCCTAATTCTTCATCAAACAATTTCAAAATAGATTTAACACAAATTGTGGACCTGTTGCAAATTTTTAAGTCTTTCTTCATCTTCTTATCTGTCAGTCAATAGTGAAGTAATTACAGTTTCTAAATAAGGGCTAGGAATCCAAGAAAACTGAGGAGGCTAGCTTAATTGTGAGCAATTGTGAACTGAGGAGGCTAGCTTAACTGTGAACAATATACTAAAGTTGTAAAAATGGAACTTGCTTAGGATAAATAAAAATAGCAACAACAGTGGTAAGTTGTGCAACGGAGCACAACGGAGTATTCCAAGTAATACTCATATGTGACAGTACAGGCAAACATTGACAGTAATACTGAGAGTCTATGCACGTCTTGAGTAAAAAAAGTCTTTAATAATTTTTAAAAAAAATCTGTTTGAAAGCAATACAGACCAATAGTCTCCGGCAGCTGCTGAAGAGAATTACTTGATAAGAGAAAGTCCTGGAGGTTTTCACAGGTTGAAATTCCTTCTTCAACCATTTCAATATTATTTTTAGAAACATCCAAGTACGTGAGCTGTCTCAAACTACCAATAAACTATAAGTAAAAGACACAAAATACCATTATTACATCAAATGATTTTTAAAATTTAGATAAGAATATCAATTTTCAGTTAATAATTAAATGTGAATGTTTTCTAAATGTAACCAGAACTATTTAATAATACAGATAAGGATTAATTTTAGTCAAGTAATTATGGTTCTCTTGGGGAAATATTCATCACCTCCTATGGAATGGAGATGCTGTTATGCCTTCTTTAGATATGAGAGCATGTAAATTTCTCAGTTGATAAAGCAAAAATTATTTTAGTTTAACTATTTCTAGAAAGACTGAATTGGTACTAATAGAAATGCATTTTTTTTTTAGTAGTAAAGGCCATTTTAAACAAAATTTGTTAAGGAAGTTTTTAGATTTTAATCAAGAATGTGTGCATGTTTTTTAAAAATTGTAATTTGTTTCAAACTGCTTAACAACAAATTAAACAAAAAAATTACTAAATGATCAAAAATAACTTTTAAATGTGCGATTCAAATACTGAAAAAGAGAGACGGTAATAAATGAAGAACCACTGAGATTTTCATATACATACCCCTGGAATAAAAGTCAGTCTATTGCCATCCATCCAAAACTCTCTCAATCCACTTAGTTGTTCAAGTACTTCAGGCTGTTTACACAGGAGGGGGAGAAGTAAATTAATTTCATGACATTGTATCTGCCTAAAGATGCCCCTGGAATTTCCAAGGTAACCTTAAATCAGCACAGTAAAGGAGAGGAGAGAGGGAAGCCCTGCCAAGGTGTACGCATGTGTACGCAACTACTGTGATCATTCCATGGGAAACCCAACGTTTTCAAAAATAGATTAGGTAACATTTGTTTAGGCTCTGAATTACCAAATTGGGTCATGTACTGATATAATTAATAATTAAATGGGACCCATTGTTTAAAACTGTGTAATTAAATATTATTTATTACCAAGAGACATAGCCTTTTAGAAAACTTTAGGAAAAAAGTCGTAAGAGAAAAAGTCAAAACATGACATTTTCTCTCTCTCTCTCTCTCTCTCTCTCTCTCTCTCTCTCTCTCTCTCTGTGTGTGTGTGTGTGTGCGCGCGCACGTGTGCAGGTATGTGAGTGCATATGTGTATACAGGAGGCTAGAAGAGTGATTCAAATCCCCAGAAGCACAGTTACATTTGTGAGCCAATGTGGATGCTAGGAACTAAACATGTCCTTTGACTGAAAGAGGAACATGACAACAATACTTTATGTAAACTCCTAGCAGAAAATCAGATTATGTAAAGGGAAATTATATATAGCACTGAAGAGCTAAACTCACTAACCCCTTTAAGTTGCTGTAAACTTGTTCTTGGGCACTCCCCATTTAAGCTCAAGGTTTGAATGTCTCCTTGAAATTGTCTTTTAGCCCAAAGACCCACATATAAATATGCACTGGCAAGGGGTACTATCATATTCAACCAGAACAGCAAGAGTCATAATTTAAATTCATATAGTTCTTATTTATTGTTAACAGATCTAGGTAAGTCTTCAGAGTGCAGTAGTAAGTCTAATGGCCTTTATTTTTGTTTAGCTGCCCTCCCACGTGGCGGGATTACCAGTGAGCATCACCTGGCCTAGCCTCCCAAGATTAAGGTTGCTTTGTTTTCTATTCTGAATGTGACACAAAAACAGATTTTTTATTTTAAAAGGATAATTCTGAAAGCTAAAAGGATTCACAAAATAAGGACAAAAAGGATAACTCAGGCAGCAAAGCATGCACTTTTCATAAGTGCAACTTTGTAAATATAGGGAAATCATTCAGAAATCATCTTCAAATAGAATATAAAAAAGTAGGCTGGACCAGTGGTTAAGTAGGAAAAGTGGTAAAAGTGGATGGTTCAATGGTTAGGAGAACTACTGCTCTTTCAGAGGACCTGAGTTTCATTTCCAGAACATGCTGGCTCACAAATATCCATAACTCTAGCCCCAGGGGACCCAGCATTCTCTTTTAGCCTCTTCAGGTGCCAAGCATACAAGTGGTGTACAGACACACATAAAGGCAAAGCACCCATACATATAAAATTAAAATACGTTATGCAAAAGTACCTTAGAGAAAGTATAAGGTATTCCAAATATCACGATACTTTACTGACTATAGTTGAAATGCACAAAACGCACAAGAGAGATTTTTGTTCTCAACACTATTATTTGAAAACTGCCATAATTTTGAACTAAATTGTAAACACAAATTTTACATATGATTTTCAGTTGTTGAATACCTTTTATTTATTTATTTATTTTTAAAAAAAGATACCTGGCTTATTTTCTGAGCTATTTTAAAAAACTTACTTAAATACAAAAACTGCATACTTCCAAGGTTCCTTACAGACTCAGTAATACAGTTCACTTAGAATACAGGAACAAATTCAACTGACAGATCTCAAAGCGAACTCAAAAATAATAGTTTTCCCCTCATAATCTTCCTTTTAACTAGTAAGTAAAACTTGGAACTATGTCACATAAGGCACATTTGATGGTCCCTCCCACCCAAGTGTAAGCTGTCAGATTTTCTACGTACACTAAAATATTTTTGGTATCTCTTCCACAGATTTCTCATCAATTTCCTATTTTGTCTAACCATTTGTCAGATTATCCTTTGGTTAATTTTTTTTTACTGGGTTGGAGAGTTCAGGTTAATATTAAAAAAACCACCCGTGCGGTTTCACCTAATTTTTAACAGAAATGTTTCCACTTCCACATTGTATTCCTGATCAAATGCTGGACTCATGGCCTGTGAAACTCGAGGACTTACCACTTCTGTGAATTCATTACTTCCCAAATCCAGTCTTTCCAGCTGGGTCAGTCTATTCATGGTTCTATGGACAAAGTAACAAAGAATTAACCACACAAAAATATCAATTACACAGAAACTTTCAAATCTCATGGTTTAAAATATAGCCATATAATGTAGAAACCTTTCAGAGGTTTTGTGAAAAATACAAGCAGAATTAGATATTAAGTTTAAACTAAAGCAGGGATTATAGACAGTAAAGTCCTTACAAGTACTTGTTCTTCCCCCAGATGACTTGCGGTTCAATTCTCAGCACATACATGGTAGTTCACAACCATTCACAACTGTAATTCCAGGGGATCCAATGCCCTCTTCTAAGCTCCACAGGCACCAAACATACATATGGTGCACATACATACACTCAAGCACAAACACTCACACATGAAATGGGTACATCTGATAAGAAAAGAATGTAAGTTAAAGCAATAATATATCATGTTCAACATTCCCCCAAGATGTCAATACTTCTTTGTAAAAAAATAAAATTAAAACACCAGGGGAGTTGGTTTACAGAATCTACAGTCAGTTCCTAGCACCTACATGATGGCTCACAATCATACCTAACTCCAGTCTCAAGAGATCTGCTGCCATTTTCTGACCTCTGCAGACATCAGGCACATTCAGGCAAAACATTCATAAGCATTAAATAAAATAAATACATCTAAAAACAAATTAAAAATAAATTAAAATTGCAGATTCTGAAATTAAAGAAATTATGCCATAATTTTATTTCTTCTACAAAATGTGTTTCAAACAAAATTAAACACAAATTAATTCAAATGTGTATTGATGTCTTCAATTGCTTAATTAGAAAAACATCTCTTTATATACTCTGAGGCACTATCACCTTTCAGATAAGAAAGACTGTGTTCTTTATACACTAAGACTTTGCAGCGTAAGATAAAATAATATGACAAGTTCATTGAGCTACCATCAGTAGTATACATTCAAATGTTATTGTATTGGAAATAAAACCTTAAAGAAAGAATGTAACAACACACATAGCAAATGTAATGGAATTATGTCATGGGCCCAAACTGAATAAAACCACTTTTCTCCATTCTGTATATTTTAAACATGACATTCAATCACAACCTCTTTAATTCATTTCACAACTTGATAAAAATGACTTTTACATAAAAGTGACTTTGTTAAAGATTACATAAGAGTTCTTAACCTCTGGAGCTATAATTCTATTTCCCTTATTTATGTCTATCCTTATCTATAAAGCCTATTAGTTCTAATTTCCTTCCTAAAATACTACAAAGACTATCCGGGGTCTTTTTCAAATGTATAAAGTCACACGCTGTGCTATCACCTTGATATCTTCAAGCTATTCTAAACCTAGATGGGGCTTATGAGAAGAGTGGAGCGGGGTGTGAGGAGAAATAACTGAAGAACACAGACACACATTCTTGTTTTGACATTGTCAAACTGACAAGATGGCAGAAATTTACTTGTAGCAATTGAATACATAATAAACAGTTGGGCAGTTTGAAGATACGTAACCTACTACTTTTGGGACAGGGTACAAAATGAAAAGCAAAGTATTGGAAAAGCTCAATCACAGATAGTATCTTGGACAGTTTAAAGCAAATTTAGAAATGGAGAGTAATATAGGTAGTGACAAAAAGAGCAAATCTACTACAAGTACTGAGCATTGAACTCTGCTCACCTGAGCAACTGTGGCTCTATTTGTACACTTTAGAAACCTCAGAGGAAAAACTGCATCCTAGAATAAGAACACGCTGCCTAACCAAGGAGACCTTAGACTGCTCCTCAAACTTACCATCAGTGCCCTGCAGACTCCTTCAGGAAGGATCAAGTTTCAATTAACTGTATATGTAAAACAAGTTTTGCCACTGTTTTAATTACACACAGAAATCTAGAGTCTGCACGATGGCTCAGTGGATAAAGACACTTGCTGCTAAGTCAAACAGTCTTAGTTCTATTCCCAGGAGAGAACTGACTCCCTCTCGCTCTATCCACATACACATGTGTGCATGCATGCTTGCTTTCTAAAATGTCAATCTGGTCACACAATCTAAATGCACATATATATCTAATATTTAAAAACATGGCCTCTATATTTATACCTTAAAAAGTTACAAAGATTTTAATTACACAGTTTTTTTTTTAAAGGGGAAAAATGTATTTACAAATTCATTTATATAACCGCATGTACCTCAGAAGAGTTAAAATTCACTGAAGTGCCTATGGAATCAGAAGGTCTATAGGCTACAGCTTGCATTTTCTACATCCCTATGGGGACATACGTTGTAACTTGGTCCCTAGCCTGTAGTATACTCAGAAGTGGTGGAACCTGTAGAAGAGGGGTCCAGTGTTTGAAAGATAGGCCAGGGGAAGGTGAAGAAGGGACCATAGGAACTCAACCCCTTGACTCCTGCTTTTTTCTTTCCTTCCAAAATGTCACACAGTGGTGACTTTTTTCTTCCTCACCAGAGCGTGCTGTTTTTTACAAGGCCAAAGGCCAGGACTCAGCCAACTACAAGAAACACAGGACATTATGAGCTATCATAAACCTTTCCTCAAAGTCTGTATCAGAGCAACAAGATGTCAGCAGGGAGACACTCAGCACCACACATGACTCGAGATTGACTCCCAGAACCCACACGATGAAAGAAGACAAGAGAGTCTGGTAAGTCATCTTCTGACTTAAACAATGAAATCATGGCATGAACAAATACACACACACACACACACACACACACACAAACACAGAGAGAGAGAGAGAGAGAGAGAAAGGGAGAGAAAGAGAGCGAGCGAGCAAGAGAGCAATAAATGGAAATTGCACTTCTATTTTCTATCAAAGTTTTTGAGTTTAAAGTGTCTGTATTAGTTGTGTTTCTCATTGCTATGATAAAATACTTGAATAAAGCAAAAAAAATCTTTTAATCAGGCATTTTGTCACAGTGAAAGAAAGCTACCTTTCTGTCATTAGCAATTACGATGAACATTTTTTTAAAGCTTTTTCAAATCTCTTCATACCCAGGAAAGCTTGGAACTAAGCTAGTACCAAATCAGTAGTATATACCTCATAAAATCATAATATAATTTTCTAACTTATACTTATCATCACAACTACAAACTTCATCCAAAATAATAAAGCAAACCACTAGACTCAACATAGTCACTAAAATCAAGTACGGTCTCTGCTCTCAAAGACACATAATCATGTAGGGGACAAACATACATGATGTGTACATGTTAGTCAGAGAAGAAAGGTATAACAGAGAAAAGATACATTACAATTATTTAATATCTATTTTAAAGCAAGAACAGCCAGAGAAAACTTAACAACTATGGATATGTTCTCCTAAAAAATTATTTGTAAATATATATGGTAAATTTTATTTAACCATAGACTAACTATTAAACTTTATAGTGATGCATTCAAAATTCTATTATTTATTTAGTAAATGGCCAAAGACTACAGTCTACTTTGAATTAGAAATTCTGTTTTTTAAATGCTTTAATATTACTATTTGTTCTTAAGAATCCATATGTTCTTCAAAACACCCATGGAAGGAGTTACAGAGACAAAGTTTGGAGCTGTGACGAAATGATGGACCATCTAGAGACTGCCATATCCAGGGATCCACCCCATAATCAGCTTCCAACTGCTGACACCATTGCATACACTAGCAAGATTTTGCTGAAAGGTCCCAGATATAGCTGTCTCTAATGAGGCTATGCCGGTGCCTAGCAAACACAGAAGTGGATGTTCACAGTCAGCTATTGGATGGATCACAGGGCTCCCAATGGAGGAGCTAGAGAAAGGGAGCTAAAGGGATCTGCAACCCTATAGGTGGAACAACATTATGAACTAACCAGTACCCCGGAGCTCTTGACTCTAGCTGCATATGTATCAAAAGATGGCCTAGTCAGCCATCACTGGAAAGAGAGGCCCATTGGACTTGCAAACTTTATATGCCCCAGTACAGGGGAACGCCAGGGCCAAAAAGTGGGAGTGGGTGGGTAGGGGAGTGGGTGGGGGAGGGTATGGGGGACTTTTGGGATAGCATTGGAAATGTAAATGAGGAAAATACCTAATTAAAAAAAAAGAATCCATATGTTCTTGATGTTAGCTTGTATTACAGAACCAATCACTCATTTCTAGTTTACAAGACTGTAAAGCCATATAACGAGTTCTATGGTATGGTGTTTGTATACGTTTGGCCCCCAGACTCAGGTGTTTGCTTTGCTCACAGCTAGTGGCACTGTGAGGAGGTGTGGCCTTGTTGGAGGAAGTATGTCAAGATGGAGGTGGGCTTTGAGGTTTGCTATGCTCAGGCTCTGCCAAGTGTGGAATGAGCCTCCTCATGGCTGCCTTTGAAACAAGATGCAGAATTATTGGCTCTTTCAGTACCATTTCTGCCTGGACACTACCATGCTTCCCACAATGAGGATGATGGATTGAACCTCAGAAACTGTAAGCCAGCCCTAACTAATGTTTTATGTATGAGAGTTGCCTTGGCGTGGTGTCTCTTCACAGCAATAGAACCCTGAAGAGGCATGTAGTTATAAAACTTTACATGAACCCTTCATGAATCACTCTGAATACTGTATACTGAGCTCTAGCATAGATTTTGAGACTCAGATTTTCTTAATATAAGATTTTCTGTGTCACATATAAGACCATGGTTCAAAGAGGTATAAAATCAGTGTTATCATGCTACCATACTCAACACCAACAGGCCCATACATTTTTATATTTAATAGAAAGAATTATATAAAATATAAAAACATGTATTCCAAAATAACATATACTTGTATTTTAAATAAAACTACGTTAGGGCTTAAGAATAAAAAACTCTAAACTGGATTTGGAAAAGAAACACTCTGACTTACTTAGGCAACATTTTCAACTGGTTTTCTCTAAGTTCTAGTATCTGGAGTTTAGTTAATCTGTAAAATAAAGAACACATCAAGATAAAGGAAATAAAAGGAATTGCATAAGCAAGTGTCACATTTTAAAGTAAAGCATGCACTGTAAAATTAAAGTAATGTTGAATGGGGAAAGAATTTAATAGAGCTAAGCAGCCTTCAATCCCAGCACTCTGGAGGCAGAGACGGGTAGATGGATCTGTGAGTTCAAAGCCAATCTGATTTACATAAAGAGTCCAACACCAACAGGGGTTACATAGTAAGATCTTGATCAAAACAAAAACAAACAACAAGTAACATTGTGTTCCTCAAAATTAAAGTGAGAGAGAAAAAACTGAGCACAATTTCTTTTGCTTTTACTTTTCTTTTTTTCTGTCCTTCTCTTTTTTTTTGTTTTGTTTTTGTTTTTGTTTTTGATTTGTTTTATATTTTTCCGAGACAGAGTTTCTTAGTGTAACAGCACTGGGTGTCCTAGAACTTGATTTGTAGATCAGGCTGGCCTCAAACTCACAGAGACCCACCTGCCTCTGCCTGTGAAGTGCTCGGATTAAAGGTGTGCACCACCACAACTATTGAGCATTATTTTAAAAACATTTTAAAATTATTATATGTGCATTATGTGTGTGTGTGGGTGCTCATGTGCCATAGCACAAATGTAGAGGTCAAAGGACAACTTTATGCAGTCTGTTCTTTCTTTCCACCCTTTTTAGGGTTCAAAGGTCCAGCTCAGGATACAAGGCTTTTATTGGCAGGGCCTTTTCACTGGCCACAGGCAGATCACTTTAATACATTTTCAAAGGGACAAAGTGTTTCTTCCTAATTTTCAATTCTAGAATAAATTGTATGCCTTTTATTAAAAAATACCTACAAAACTGCTTACCACTCTAGTATTATAGGACAATAATACAAATGTCTAAGAAGAAATAAATTAAGAAAGCATTAAAAATCATAAAGAAAAAGTATTCTGACACTTGCGGGTGGGCACATGAAAGAGACCTCAGAAAGAGAACCTCTCTTAAGAACTTTAATTCTCAAAAGGAAAACAGCTAGTTGTCACGTCACTTTAGAATACTGTAAATGCTAACATAGCATTCAGTGTCTCAAACACAGATGCACTGCTCACATTGAAGTATCTGATCTGGCCAGCTTAAAAGGTGTTTTATTCAACTAGCATTTACTATTTATTTGAAGTTGTAAATCTGAGTGGAAATAAGTCAAAGAAACTGTAAGAATTGATAGGCTTGGAAAATTTACAAAAGAAATTCCTATGGATGTAATTAGTTAAGTGTTACTATTTTAAAGTTGTGTGAACATTATTAAAGAAGCTAACAATATAAATGTCTTTAAAATAATCTATAATTTACCTGCCAAAATTAGCTGGTAAGAATTCAAGGAAAGCATCATTCAGATATAACTGGGTTAGGTTTAGCAGCTGAGAAAACCCATCAGGGAGCCTATGTAAAATATAAAAGAATTAAATTAAGTACATTTAAGATATCAGTCAGTCTCTGGCCAAAACTGTCTCTCAGAGTCTGTATAATAAAGATAGCTTCTCAACAAATAACATCTATGTTTTTACTATTAGTTATCTTTAAATTACGCTGCCTTTTCCTTACAACTTACTTGTAAAAATGGCAACAGCATGTCTTTGTAAAAAGGAAGATAAAATGTCTTAGTATCATAAATCTGCACAAAATATTACATTTAAAATGAGCGACACAGGGTTGTATGTAGGATATAACTATGAAAGAGTAGGTTATCTTATCCAACATAAATTAAAAGGATTATATAAGGAATTTCTAAACACTTAATAATGCAGTAAGACAAACAGTTCTTTGTTGTAAAAACTGGTCCTGTAGAATGTTAAGCTATAAACTTAGAGTGTATAAACTTAGATACCAGTAGCATCAGTAAACACACACACACACACTCACATGCTCACTGTGAAAAGCAAAATCTCCAAAAATGTTCAATGTCCCCAAGGATTAAACAGCCAATAGTTAAAAATCACTGAGTTTATGTTATTTTCAGTTTCAACTTTTGGGTCTGTAAATGATTAAGGCTGTAGAGCTTCATAATGAGCAAAGGAGAAGTTGAACAAGTGAACGACAGATTAAAGCCAGGTGAGAACCTGTTCTTACTTTATACTTCTATTCACATCTGCTCATAAAGCAAGTTACAGATGTCAAACTTGATGCCAGAAAAAAAATCCAAATGTGTACCTATTTCATCTTTAGATATTTGTCCTTGATTACTACAGGCATACATTCCCACATAGTCAGATATGTCAGGCTTTGACTCGGTTAGTTTTCCTTTACCTCACAACGGTCCACCATCTTCAAAACCAAGTAAGCTAACCAAAGTCAAGTTTTGGTAAAACTTCTCATGGAGTAAGTATTCTAGATATTCTTTCAACGTGGTTGTACTAAGCTGTGCTTCATTCTATTTACCACTAGCATTATTTCAATTTTGTAACATTTAACAGCTTTCATGCAAGAAAGCCTTTGTTTAGATTGACATTACTATATTATAGAACACATACCCTCAGGTATATGTTGTAACCAATTATCTGTCTTTTTCTTTAGTTTTCTTTCTTTGTTTTGAAAGTGCCCCATCTGATGACATGTTCAAATTTTAGTCTCACTTTTACACTGACTGCAAGATCTAAAGCACTCATATTCCCTCTTTAGATCTCAAATTTATATCTGAGGTATAGGAGTCAGAAAGACTATTAGAAGGTATCTACAATAGAATCTCTGTGGGGCTGAAGAGAAGGCTTGGAGTACAGGACTACTGGCTGAAGAGAAGGCTTGGAGGACAGGACTACTGGCTGAAGAGAAGGCTTGGAGGACAGGACTACTTGGAGGACAGGACTACTGCTGCTCCTCCAGAGAATCCAGGTTTGATTCCCAAAGCTGACAGGTGGCTCTCAAGTGTCTATTGCTTCAGTTCCAGGGATGCAAAGTCGTCTTCTCACCTCTTCAGGTATCATGCACACACATGGTACAGAGACATACATGCAAGCAACACCCACACTTCTCTCATGCACACACACACACACACACACACACACACACACACACACACACACACACACACACTGTGTATAAGAGTACACACATGTGGTATACAGACATACATGTAGACCTTAACACTCATTCAAATACATTCATTCACACACACATTCACACACAAAACAAATATGAATCTCTGTATAACTTTAAAGAACTATTCTCTAGACTGAAAGACTATTGTCATAGTAAAAGGCAGCTGTATGTCAGCTGAGAGACTTACTTAGAAATAGGGTTCACACTAGCCTCCACAATTGTCAAAACTTTACAATTTTTAATATTTTCTGGAAATTCTTGTATTCCTAGAAAACAACCAAATTAATAAAATATATTAGAGATACATCAGTCTTGATAAAGAGGTGTATTACAAAGGCCATAATAATAATAGTCATTGTGGAGATTCAGAAAGTAAATACAAACTCAGGAAACTGACACACCAATGTGAATCAGGCCACTTCCTCAGCAATCGGCTCCCTTTTAACTTCCTTTCTTTTGCCTCTTTATAACTGCTAGCTACTTTAATTAGTTTTCCTTCCCTTTCTTAGCACTTCTGGAAATTAGTACCTTTTTTTTATGAACTGGTGAATGATAAAGACACAAAATGCAGAACATTTAACATTCTGTTTTTTCCCTTAGGTAAAAAGAAAATTGCTTTTATTTTATTTTTTTCTGCATGTTCTTCAGACCAAGTAAGGTAAAGAATTTCTTTTTAATTCTCAATCTGCTATACACCTGGGCATTTGAAATAGACCTTTAAATTATTATCAAATTTTGTTAAAGAATTCTAAGCACACAATCATTTCCTTAGCTTAATCACACCAAAAATATAGGAACGACCTGTGAAATGGAAGCAAACCACAGAGCAATTTTAAGTACTAGCATCACTCTACTCGGATGCACACTAATTAGGAAACTTTTGAAAAGATCCCCCCTAAATGAATTTTATATAGTTTCAATCATTAACACAAAATCATTATCCAATAAAGTTGTCACTATAGGGTTATTTAAGATAATATCAGTTTCATCACAAAAAGATTCTACATTAAAAATAAGACACTTACCGTAACACTAAGCACAGAGTTCTATGTGATAAAATGAATGATGTCAAATCTACATCTAGCAAATGACTTTGGTCAAATCTCACTAATAAAGCGTGTGTGGCAGAGCGTGTACTTAACATGAGCACTAATGGGTTTAATCCCCAGCACCATTAAAGAAAACAAATCACCCACAAATTCCAAAAATTGGGAGATTAAAAAGTATGACAGTAATATTGTCAGAGAAATTGCTCCTGCAAGCTACTTCTAGAAAAACAAAGAATAACTGAACCTGATGAGTTACCACCTAAATAAAATGCTGTAGGGCAATGGTTCTCAGCCTTCCTAATACTGCGACCCTTTAACACCAGTTCCTCATGTTGTGGTGACCCCCAATCATAAGATTATTTCATTACTACTTCACAGTTGTAAACCTGCTACTGTAATGAACTGCAACACAAATATCTGATTTGCACCCCCAGGTTAAAAAACACTGCTTTAGAGTCAGTAGGAGTTAGTTACCAGTTAGCCTCATCATAGGGCAAAAGCATACAACTTGAATTTAAATGATGGGAAGTATCAAATAAACTCATATTAAAAGTACTGATAAAGAAATGGCCAGGATGGTAAAAGTTAATTATCAAGAAGGGGAAGACTGAGAAACTAGGTGGAGAAATCTGTCTTAAGAGACCTGACTAAATATAGCATATGAAAGTAACAAATTCAGGTATGGATGGTGAGAATAAATATTGTTGGTAAGAGCATATAGCCACAGTGGAAAATAATCTGATGGTTCCTCAAAACGTTATGTATACAGAATTACAAATGGCCCGGCAACTCTCTACTATTAGGTATGTATATAAGAGCACGTAAAACATATGTTCAAGTAAAATGCTGTACATGAACACTCATGTTATTTATAATAGCCCAATGTCCATCAATAACAACTTAATATATAAGCATATTAAACAGAATATAGTATAGTCACACTATGGAATATCAATATATGGTATACCGTGAATGAGTCCTGAAAATATTATGCTAAGAGAAAGTAGCCAGACAAAAGGTCATATAGTATATGGTTTCATTGATTTGAACAATCCACAATAAACATTTTTGTTATCTGCAGAAACAAAGCAAAGCAAATATGAGGTTGCCTGGTGTTGTGTAGCTATTCCCTCTAATTGAAACTGTCAACTGAAGCTCATAGACTTAGAAGCCTCACCAAACTTTGAAGAGTCTCATTGTTTCTCCACAAGATTGTGTGAGAATAGTAAACAATCGCTGGGGAAGCAGAGACTCCAGTGCAGTTTCTCTACAAGCTGGGCAGGAGGCCAGGTGATGAACCTTTCATGAGCTGTCACCAGCTTCTTGATGATGCAGTTGCCCTAGTATCTATAATTCTATAAGCAACCCCAATAAATGCACTGCCTCAGAACACTAGACCTTGGAATAATTTCTTTGATCTGTCCTTGATGCTCTATCTACGTGGAAAAACAAACAAACAAACAACAACAACAAAAGTTGTCCACATCTCCACAGAAGAAAGTTACACCAGAGCCTAGGAGCTACTAGACAAGGGGACAGAATTCTCTAGAGAACGGTAAAAACATTCTATGTAAGTACTGATAGATAATGCTGTAATAAAATTAGAACTATGCTAAATTCTACAAAAATACACAAAGTAAGAGCTCTTTTTAGTTTTCAAAACTCTATTATTCCTTCTCTTTTCTAAACTTCACATTAATACTTTTTAAATACTAGGTTTTGTTCAGGTACCTCAAATTCAAACACAGCTTTATTTTATTATTCAGCAAAAACATACCAAACACAAATTGGAAGACAAGTTATGAACTACAAATACCTGGACATTATCAACAGTTAAAATGTAATGAGTGGTCTGAGGAGATGGCTCAGTCAATAAAGTGCTTACAGCTTAAGAATGAGGGCCTGAATTTTGATCTCCAGCATTCATGTAAAATAGCTGGGCATGGAACTACATGCCTCTAACCCCAGCTCTGGGGAGGTAGAGATAGGAAGAAGCTAAAGGCTTCCTACCTAGCTATTTTAGCCAAATCAGTCAGTTCCAGGCTCAGTTAATCACCTTATTTCAAAGAAATAAGTAGACAGAAACTGAGAACACTATCTGACTTCTATGGCCTCTACACAAGTATGTGTATAAATACAGTCAGACAAATAGCCTCCCCCCCCACACACACACACACGCACGCAGAAAAGAAAATGATTCTACCATACTTCACTGGGGTTCATTCTCATCATCTTTTGTTCATTTTCCTACTCTTTCAGATCTCCTAAGGTTGTAAGGTATAAGATGAGCAGGCCTCATTCTTTGGGCTTATCTCCCATGCTTTTGACCTTAGTGAATCTGCCTAGCCTTTGCCATTACATAGTATCTATATGGTCACAATTCTCAAATGCATACATCTAGAACTGATTTTTATAACTTAACTCCATACTTAAAAATAACTGATGAGAAACTGGTATCTCAAACAAGAAAGCAAGCAAGCAAATAAAAAGCCTGAGTTCCTAAATAGCCTAGAAAATGGAAATCTTCGTCAGCTATACTTCAGCCAAGGAGTTAATGAATAGAATATATAAAGAATTGTGAAAATTAAACACACATACATATATAACCCACAAACCTGCAATCAGTAAGTAGGTCAATGAACTTACAAACAATTTTAAAAGAAAATGCAGATGCCCATCAGAGAAACATACATTACAATTACTTTGAGATCTAACTCACCCTAGTCAGAATGACCTACCATCAAGAAAATAAATACAGGCGAGGGTATGGGGGAAAGGAATAATAAATGCATTCACTGATATAATCACTATAGTAATCAGTATAGAGGCTTCTCAAAACACTGAAAACAAAATTATCATCCAACTCTGCTACACAACCTAGGGCACATACCCACAGGGCTCTTTACTTATCACTCATCTTTTAACAGCAGAAAACAAACAAAATCAGCTCAGATGCCCATCAGCAAATGGATGATAACAATGTGGGACATAGACACAAAGGTATTTTATTCAGCCACAAAACAAAATGAAGTTATGAAATCTGCAGGAAATGGGAAGAACTAGAAACCTCTCTCATAATCAACTACCAGCTTTCTTTTAAGTGTGCTTTTTACTTTTGGGTGAATGCATGTTTCTTTTCGCCTGCTTGTATATCTGTATACCACACGAAGCACGAAGACTGGAGTTCAGATTTCCCAAATAAACAGTAAAACAAACAAACAAACAAACCAAAACCCTGTATGCACACCTATAATCCTTTGCTGAAGAGCAGGAGCTAAGAAGACCCCTGGGAGTTTGTTGGCCAGCCAGTCTAGCCACATCAGTTCAGTTGGAGAAGGTGTCTCAAAAAATAAAAGACAGAGTCAAGTGTGTTGACACACACCCTTATTCCCAGAACTCAAGGAGGCAGAGGCAGACAGATTTCTGAGTTCCAAGCTAGCTAGTTCCAAGGAAGCCAAGGCTACAGAAAAGACCCTGTCTTTATAAAATAAGATTAGAAGCCAATCTGACACTGATCTCCATATATACATGCACATGAACATATATACACACATGCACAATAAAATAAGGGGGGGGGTTGTCCCTCTGAAACCTTGTGAAGTAAAACTTCAGAAGTCACTGACATTTTATGTATTTGGCAATTGCTAATGGAATTAAAGGTTCTGGGGAAAGCTATATCCATACTTGGGTATACTCCCATCTTTTCTGAGTGCTTCTCTCTATTAATCAGTGTGCTTGAATCTAGGTTTAACCACCCTGCCCCCAGGGTTTCTCTGTGAAGTCCTCCATGGTCTGAAACTCAAGAGATCTGAATGCCTCTTCCTTCCAAGTGCGGGATTAAAGGTATGCACCACAATCACAGGGCTACCAAGTTCTTCTTAATAAACTCTAACTTTTCTCTTCATACTAAGTTGTTCTGAATGAAATCCCACTGTGGGATACAATGAAGAACCAAGGGGCTTCACGTGAGTCTTACATAGAATTGCCAAGCTGCTATAGGGATACCCACTGCCAACGACAGACAGTCAGCTCATTTTGCTCTTATAAGTACAAAATAATCGGAATTTTGTCACAACCTACTTAATTCTCTTATAGTTACAACCATCAACAGATTGTTGGTCATATTAAAACTAGCCAGGTATTCAGAAGGAGAAATTAATGTTCTGTTAAACTACTTCACAGGACATCATTATCAGACTAGGCTACTCTTTAACCCTGACACAGCAAGACAGAAACAAATCTGCAATCAATTCCAAACAAGGACAAAGCACGACTGCAGTCCAAACTAAGAAGTATCAACCATCCCATACTTCAGTGAAGACATGATTACTGTATCTTAACCAATGATAGCTTTATCCTTATCGTAGTTTGTCCTACAGTAAAGTTTAAGACGAATTAGCCTATCACAGCATTATTCCTGGTAGCATTTCACTAAGAAAACAATCTTGTTCTTAGACCCTCCCTAAGTTACCAAGGAAATGGAAATCTCAAGCCCAGATCCTTTAAGTCTTAATATACTATGAGATTCAATTAAACTGTCATGTATAGGATTTTGCTCTCTAAAAGCTCAAATTCTTTAATTACGGGAGTCCCCGTTCTAGTTTAAATGTGTCCTGTACAAACTGATAGTCCTCATGCTTGCAGAGCAAGCACATTATCTAACTAAGCCATCTCCCCAAACACACTCCCGAATACTTTAATCATGAACCATACTACTTGGCCAACTGAAACAGAAAAAAACTATGTAAAAGACCAACAATTGTGATGATAAATGTCTAAGATCTTTTGTTTTTAAAATAAATACATACTACTTGCTGAAGTTATTAGTAATAAAGTCCCAGCAAATATTTTCTGAATCCTTCAAAACAGGGAATAAGAGCTAAGGAGCTCAAAGTGGTACCTGGTAAGTTAAGATATACATCAAATATTAAAGTTAACTGATAGAAAAGTTAAAAGTACACTGTATCTTACATATAAAAGTTTAGAACTTCTTATCCAAGATTTAGTATTTTAAAACAGGAAAAAACTTATCAAAATATAAAATATATCTATATCTATCTTGGTGATCAAGTAAGCCCTAAATAAAATTTTAATAGCTTTAAGATTTAATAAACACCATAGTTACTTACTATAATGTGCTGGTTAGTGTTTATCAACTTTACACAAACCAGAGTCTCATCTGGAAAGAGGTAACTTCACAATTAAGAAACTGTCTCCACCAGATTGGCCTACTGGTGTGTCTGTGGGCATTTTCTTAATGATTGACATGATAGGGCCTAGCCCACTGTGGGCAGTGCTGCCCTTGCACAGGTAGTCCTGGGGTATATAAAAAAGAAGGCTGAGCAAGTCAGATAGCAGCCACCCTCCATAGCCTCTGCTTCAGTTCCTGTCTCCAAGTTCCTCTGATGATGGGTTAAACTGAAAATTTCCTTTTGGTCACAGTAATTATCAAAGTAATAGAAAGCAAATTAGGATACATACTAACCTTTCATTTATATAAAATATCATGTAATCAAAAGTCCAACTAACAAAATTCAAATTCTTCACAAACAGCCACACTGGTTTACCCCAAAATACATGTTGTCTCCTTAATAAAATGGACTTGTAAATAACCCTAACCAACACATTAGGGTTAAATACTACAGGCTTATCAAAAAAAAAAAATCACCTTAGCTCCCATATACAAAATTCATAATTACATCACTTACAATGATAAGCATAAGGAATCAGAATGACTAGAATTTATTAAGCAAGGAAAAAGCTCTAACATTTTCACAGTCTCATCTCTTCCTCAACTTTATTCACCAACAATAAACAGTAGCTTCATTCAGGCATCAGTTAAAGATGAAAAGGAGAGGGCATGGAACAGAGCCAGACACCTGTGACCCTAACCTCAAGAGGAAGATGTAGGACTTGCCACATGCTTGAAGTCCTTAGATGAAATGCCCAAGAGTGGGGAGAGCAAACTTGTAACTTGTAGAATCCACCTCCAGTAGAACAGGGCATCAAATGGAGGGATGGGTTGCCATTCCACAGTCAAAAACTCTGGCCTCAGCCATAGCCTTGTGGATATTTTCTAGCTTACATAAACAATCCTGAGAGAACATTAGTGGTCATAACAGTAAGAATGTTTATGGGAAAAGAGGACACTGTGACCGTTGGTTCCAGGAGCTGAAGACTGCCACTTGACCTTCAGAGAGCCCCCGTGCTCTTCCCCCCTCCCTTGGAGCCTTCTCTTGCTTATGCTTATATTGCCACTCCTGAATAAAGTTTTCAGAGCTTGATCAGTAATCTCTCTCTCTCTCTCTCTCTCTCTCTCTCCCTCCCTCTCCCTCTCTCCCTCCTTCTCCTTCTCCCTCTCCCTCTCCCTCTCTCTCTCTCCTGCTCTGGGTCCCCCCTGATTGTCCCTGCAGGGCCGGGGAAACTGACCCAGAATTGCTCCTGTCTACAAGAACTGCAGGGATAAAAATGGAGAAGAGACTGAGGGAAAGGAGATCCAGTGACCAGCCAAAACTGGGATTCAACTCAAGGGGAGGCTCCAAGGCCTGACACTGTTACTGATGCTATGGATGGTGTGCTTGCAGACAGGAGCCTAGCATGGCTGCCCTCCAAGAGGCCCACATGCAGATACTTACACCCAACCAATGGACAGAAACCGGGGACCCCGTGGTTGAATTAGTTAAAGGCTAGAAGAATCTAAGGAGGAGGGTGACCCCATAGGAAGATGAGCAGTCTCAACTAACCTGGACCCATGAGTTGTCTCAAACACTGAGCCACTAGCTAATATGAGGCCCTTGACACATATACAGCAGAGGACTGCCTAGTCTGGCTTCAGTGAGAGAAGAGACTTGAGGCCCCAGGGAGTGGAGAAGTCTGGTGGGATTGGAGGAGAGAGGGTCCTCTTGGAGACAGGTGGTGGGGGAGGGGGGCAGGGGTGGGGGAGGGAAGGGGAGGAGAAATGGGATGAGGAACTGTTGGGAGGGTGGATCGGGAGGGAGATAACGACTGGACTGTAAAAAAAGAGTAATAATAATTTTAAAAAAGAAAAAAGAAAAGGAAGTAATAAAAAAACCACATTTTTTAAAAAAGAAGGAACATTAAAGTTTGGGCCATAAAGTTAAATGATTCTATAGCAAACAGTAACAGCACTCCACTCTGGATGTAGGTGTAGGTGTGTGTCCACCGTGTGTGTGGGTATGGTTTTGTGCCCACTCTGGGTGTAGGCATGAGTGTGTGTTGCCTGTTTTGTTTTGTTTAGACAAAGTCTTCCTCTGGGACCTAAAGCTTGCCACTAAGTTTGCTAACCAGCGACCCACCTGTCTGTACCTCCCCAGTGTTGGGACTTACACCACAGGACCAGGCTTTTTTACAAAGGGGATGGAACTCAGGTCTCTATGCTTGTGAAGCAAGCAGTTTACTGGCTGATCTAGTCCTCAACACAGACAAATATTTTCTTTACAGCTTATGATGGCTTGAATGAGAACGGCTCTAAGAGGTAAATCAAATGTTTGAATGTCTGGTTCCCGGTTAGTGGAAGGATTTGTAAAGGTAAGGTCTTCTTGGAGGAGATATGTTACTGGGGTGGGCTTTGAGGTTTTAAAAGCTCACTGAGGGCCCAGTGTTACTCTATCTGCCTGCTGTCTGAGAACCAAGATGTAAAGCTCTCAGCTACTATTCTAGAGTCCTGACTGCTTACATGCTTCCAAGTTCCCCACCATGACCATACCTCCAATTAAATGCTTCCTTTCATAAGGTGCCTTGGTCATGGTTTTCCTCAAAGTTCTACAACAGTAAGTAAGATACAGCTTAAATTTACTGGCTATACTGCAGGACATTTAACCACTAGAAACTTCACCGAAACCTAAGGTGAATGAAAAAGTCAAAGCTTTAAAATAGATTTATTACTGAAAACAATGTAATAACAATCACTTTTGCTATGTCAGAACCTAAGTGCTTTATGTGGACTATCCATATGGACTACATGTAGAATGATTTATATAGCTTGAATTTAGTAAGTAAATGGATATTTACATAAAGTAAAAATATATTTTTACTTCAGAGTTGTTTTTCTTTTTTCTTTTCTTTTACTTTCTTTTTGTGTGTGTAGGTAAATACTTAATTACTGACTTGTCAAAATTAACTGTTAAATGTGAATACAAGATAAATGGCGATTCTAAGTCATCCTAAAATAAAGTCCAGTAAGTCCTAAAATTTCTGAGAGCCAGTACAAAGAATGTGTACATCTGCATCCTCCTATCAGAACAAAGAGTGATCTTGGAAGTAAGGCAATGAAATATAATTACTGTGTACTGTCTCTGGGTACTGCTGTACTCATTTGGTAAAATTTGTTTCTAAAGATATTTTTCCAAGTGTTGAAAAGAAATACTTTAAAACTATTTCTTATTTAGTGCTTACTGAATGCTGTACTTTGGGGTAGGACATTAAAAAGTTATTCTCATGTGATTCATTCTTTTTTGTAATTGTAAAATATATGCTCATTTAAAATTTTTAAGAGCTCACTTTTTCTTCTCCCCCATCTCTCTGAAATTTTTAAAAATTTAAAATACTGCCTTATGTGATAGGTACAGAAAGCTAAACAAAATTTCCTTATCTATTAATAATTCGTCATTCAGGAATCTATGCCTCAGTAGTATGTGGAAGGAAAAATCTTTCAAAGGCAGTAACAATTAGCATCTTTTTGTGACTTAAAAAAAAAAGTCACACAAATTATGGATAGAAGTTCTATTTTTCAACATAAAGAAGACCCATAAAATCACAACAGCACATTCAACAATGGAAAGTTCAAAGCTTTCCTCCTACAATCAAAATCAAGACAACGATCCTCCTGCCACTGTGTCTACTCAGCAGAGCACAGTCATGCATCACAAGGTGTTTCCATCAACGTCAACCACACAAGCAATAGTAATCAAATTACCAAGGCGCTGAGAAATCTCTGCTCTCAATGTTCTAGTAGGCTTTAGTGTCTGAGTATAATATGTGTATATGTGGAGATAGTGCTATAACCTAACCTATGCTGCCAATCAGAGAAAACTCTAGCCTGACAATTACAAATAACATATAATTCCAGATCAGTGTTAATGGTTTAGATATCTACTGTTACTTTCTGTAATAATTTTAAAGAAAGCTTGTTATTTGGGCCTTAAATATTCCCACAGACCCATATATTAAAAGTTTTATTGACAGCCCCTATGGTTGTTAGTAGAACCTTTAGATAGGTAGAGCCTGGTGACAAAAAGCCAGGTGGTTAGGGCACAGTTGAAAGAAATATTATAACACCAGTCTTCCTTTCTCTGTTTGCTTGCTGGCTGCCAAGGGATGTTGGGATTCCCAACACATGTTCCTGCTACACTATGCCACCACCATCCAAAAGTAATGAGGCAAGAAACCATGTATATATATATCCTTAACAGTAGAGCTGCATCGTGTAAATCTGATCCTTACGACAGTATTTCCTCAGCTATCTTGTGACTGTAGTAAAAACTTAGCCCAGAACTTCCTCCTACTTATGAAGAAGGCATTTACTGTGTTATAATCCAAGTAGCAACCCATACACTCCACATTTACCACTGCTTGATTAGATCAACCACCAAGGCAGATAACCTAGTGGCACTTAGACCTCAGTGATACGGACTCTCTCCTTGGACCTGCTCATCAAGATAAAGGAAAGCCAACCAACTACTCATGGCTAGTTAAGTCATGGCTCGTGAAGGAGAATCAACACCTGCCACTTTAATAAACCAGCATGATTTCTAACTACACTCTAAATATTTGTCTCTATGCCTACAGGTTAGTACAGTCCTCACTCCTCATCAAAACAAGTTTCTCTTTACAAGAGACCATTATAGAAAAACCACAACTGATGAAAATGTAAAGAAAAGGCCATCGTGTGGTGCTCGGTTCCAATGTATCCACCTACAACACAACTCCTGCACGGAAAGTTCAGGGATCATCCATTGCAGAAGAGGGGGCAGAATGACTGTAAGAGCCAGAGGGCTAACAGAGTTACCTAACACAAGATTCTGTTCCTAGCCGGGCGTGGTGGCACACGCCTTTAATCCCAGCACTTGGGAGGCAGAGGCAGGCGGATTTCTGAGTTCGAGGCCAGCCTGGTCTACACAGTGAGTTCCAGAACAGCCAGAGCTATACAGAGAAACCCTGTCTCAAAAAACCAAAAAAAAAAAAAAAAAAAAAAAAAAGATTCTGTTCCTAGACATGTAAAAGAAATTATACCCATAAAGTCTCAATGTGGCTGCCCAGACAAGATCTGACCACCACCATCACCAATAAACATGCTAACACAAAAGGGAAAAACAAACAAACAAACAAACAAAAAGTGAGACCTCAACCCTACACAAAGAACTACAGGGGTTGAGTATGATGGCACAGGCCTTTGATCCTAGCACTTGGGAGACAAAGGCATGTGGATTTCTGTGAGTTTGAGGCCAATCTGTCTACACAGTCAATGCCAGGACAGCCAAGACTATGTAAAGACTATGTAAAGAGACCTTGTCACAATCCCCTAAGACACACACACACACAAATACACATGCACACATGCACGCACATTACAATTAAGAAATATGGAGAGTGGGAGAAATAGTATTCTCAAGGAAGAACACCCAAATTGATTACCCAATACTAAACGGTCAGCCCTGAAGTCATGTATTTAATGTAAGAACAATTAAGAAAAAGAGGCCATAGCGGCCATAGCGCACGCCTTTAATCCCAGCACTCGAGAGGCAGAGGCAGAGAGGCAGAGAGGCAGAGAGGCAGAGAGGCAGAGAGGCAGAGAGGCAGAGAGGCAGAGAGGCAGAGAGGCAGAGAGGCAGAGAGGCAGAGAGGCAGAGAGGCAGAGAGGCAGAGAGGCAGAGAGGCAGAGAGGCAGAGAGGCAGAGAGGCAGAGGCAGGCAGATTTCTGAGTTCAAGGCCAGCCTCGTCTACAAAGTGAGTTCCAGGACAGCCAGGGCTATACAGAGAAACCCTGTCTTGAAAAAAAAAAAGCAAAAAAAACAAACAAACAAAAAACCCCCAAAAAAAAAAAAAAAAGAAAAAAAGAAAAAGAGGCCATGAACTTGAGAGGGAAGAGATATAGGGGTGGGGCTAGAAGGAAAAAATTATAATTATAATTTCAAAAAATAAAAAATTATTTAAAAAAGACCACATTCTATAATGCTCATTACAACAAAATTAGCTGTGATTTATTTTTCAGAGGAAGTTGTAAGTAAATATATGATCATTAAGCTACTTATAATAGCTGTACTAAGTCCTAACTAGGATAATCAGGCAACAAAAAGAAAAGTATCCATATTAAAATGGAACATATAGAACTCAGTTACATGTATTTATGCTAAAAATATTCAATTTTTTTCTTTTAAAGCAATCCCATTTGAGATAATTAACAAAAAATCCTAAGTACACTGAAAACAACACAGCTCTGATGAAACAAACTAGAACTATAAATAAATAGAAAGAACGACACCCTGTATTTCCAGATAAGAAGCAGAACTGTTAAAATGTCCTAGCCATCTAGTATCCTGTTGATCCAATGTACTAACAAAATTCTAATGACATATTTAATGTCATTTCTAACGACACAAAAATAGAAGAAAATAATCCTAACAGAAAATCACAAAAAGACTATGAAGCAACAGCAATCTTAACTAAAAAGAACAAAGTTATGGACCTCATATCATTTGACTTCAAAATCTACTTGAAAGCTCTACTAATGAAAAAATCTGGTTTTTTGTTTTTTTTTTAATTAGGTATTTATTTCACTTACATTTCTAATGCTATTCCAAAAGTCCCCCACCCACTCCCACTTCTTGGCCCTGGCGTTCCCCTGTACTGAGGCAGATAAAGTTTGCTCGACCAATGAAAGAATCTGGTGCTGGTATAAAAAACAAATGCCACGGAGAGGAGGGTCTATTCAATGGGACTGGAGAAAGCAGATGTTCCTGGAGAGACCAAAGGATTCAAAGGACGAGACCGGATAGCTGGGAACCTACTTATTAAGAAGGAGAGGAAGCCCAGACAATGATTTTCTAAAAATATATACCAAAAAGATAGACAACAAATACAAAAATAAACCAGTTATTTAAAACTAGAAAGCTGTGCACAACCAAACAAGCAATGGATGGAGTGAAGTGGGAGTGGGAGAAATGTTTGCAAGCCATGGGGCTTCCAAGGGAAAGAAAAGAAAGGTCTGCACTCCTGTACTCAGGGCAGTGCTGTTTACAAAGGCTAAGGTGTGGGGTTAACCTAAACCTCCATGAATAAATGAGTCAATAAAGGATACACAGTATACATGTACAGTGAAATACTCTTCATTTTAAAAACGGAGACCTAGTCCTTTATAATAGGATGGAAGAACCTAAAGGACATCATGTTAAGTAAAATAAATCAGGAACAAGAGAATAAACATCCCATGATCCCCAACACTGAATATTAAAAGGCAAACTCAGAAACAGAATGTAAAATAGTAGTTAGCAGAAGCAAGGCAGGGTGAGGGAAGCAGGACAATTAAGATGTTGATCCAGGTACAAACTTTCAGTTGGGAGAGATAAATCTGAGAGGCCCAATGCCCAATGTGGACTGTAATAATATATTTAAAAATCTACTTTTTTTCCCCAGGTGTTTTGAGGTATCATAAACTTTATATTTATAAATAAATTCTAAGCTGAGGATATGATGCTCAATTTTATTGTATTATAAAACTTTTGAAATGGGAAAGTTTTTATATTTATGTAGATAAGATTCTATGACACTAATATATTGCAATCTGACTATTAAACATTTGGAAAACAAAATCCTACCAATGAAATGTATCTCCAAGGACAAGAATTTCGAGGACTTACCATTTTTGCTGACATCCAGTTCCCTGAGATTAATAAGATTTGCAATGGAGGCTGGTAATGTTGTTAAATCATTGTCTGGCAAACTTAGTTTATGTAGAGACTGACAATTAAAAAGTTGCTAGGGAAAAAAGAGAAAAGGGGTTCTGATTATCTTTCGAATTTCTTTGGGTATTCCATGGACTGACTACTTTTTAATCCAATAAATACTGTCCATATTAAATATATACAACTATGTTCTCAGTTGAAGCTGTCAAAGGGTAAGTGGCTGTTACATATTGTAAGCTCGGGATCTTGTCTTTCAATCAAGCTTATTCCCAAAAGAAAGCCATATTGAAGAGCATCCCTTGAAAAATGTATAATTGTCAGGTCTCAGTTAGGTTCATGTTAGGTTATTTGCACTGTTACAGTCAGCATCTCTCTTTTACAGGCCTCCAGACTGAGACCTTACTGACTTCGCCACATTATTAAGAATAAACCAGGCATAGTGGCTCAGCCTATAATCCCCAGATCTGGGAAGCTGAGGCAGGAGGATTGCAATGAAGTTTGAAGTTTGTCTAGGTCACAAAGTGAGATCCTGTCTCAATAAAGTTTTGTAAAACTTCATTACCTAGGACAGCAGTGGCTTTCAAATGCTTTTGAATACTGTCATTCAGAATGTTTACAAACATAAATATTGAAAACAACTATTTCATTAAATAAAGTCTATATGCAACAAGATATATTATCTGTTACATTTCAGTTAGGGTTGCTGGATTAATTACAAGACACCCAATTAAATGTGAATTTCAGATAAACAATTTTTTAGTTTATCCAACACTGCCCATTTACACTATTTCTTTTTCATCAGAAATTCTAAGTATTCTATAATTTTGTTTTCTAAGTCTCATAGTCCAAATTACAGTTTATTTTTCAGAATTCTGATAATGCATATTAAATTGCTTGTTGGTGACCATGGTCAGCTGGTTTTGAAACCAAGGTTTCATTATACATATGATCCAGGCCATGACAGAACCTACTGTGTAGGTAAGACTGGCCTTGAACTAGAAATCTTTCTCATTTAGGTACCACCATGCCAAAGTCTAACTTGCTTTTTAAGCCATCAATTTCAAGTCTCCATTTATAGCTTCAAAGGGCAAGGTGGTGTACACCTTCAATCACAGCCTTGGAAAGCAAGGGCAGGCAGATCTCTGAGAGTTGAGGACAGTCTAGTCTACAAGGTAAGACCCTGTCTGCCATTCAGAGGGATACAGACTTTAATAAACAATTTAAAGCTACTGCAACCTTTTCATACACAGGAAAACAAACACAGATAAGAGAAAAAAGAGCTTACTAAAATAACAATAATAAACACAGTGGCAATCTGAGAAGGAACTTCACAGCAGCAATCTGTCCCCTACCAGTTGTTACTAGACTTCAGAGATGCACTCACTGTCTCCAAATCTATTCCATACAAATGGAAAAAAGCAGAATCCCACCTCTAAGAAGTTATAGAGCCATAAAACCATGCTGTGGTAATGGAAGTAACAATGTTAACAATGCATATAAAGTGCTTATAGAAATTATAGTAAGAGTTCACTTTTCTTAGTCTAGTTAAATCTAATGGCTCCAGAAGTCATATATACTGATTATCTGTTTTAATTGTTATAAGTAAAAATAAAATTCAGTTATCCACACAAGTACTTAAACAACTTGAACAAAGTTTTAAAATCTACATCATTTTGAATTGTGCTTACAGTAAGACTAAACCTATAAACGGGAACACATATATACAACAATATAAGACTATAAACTGCTATGCATAGGCATTACCTAATTCTTGATAGTATGAACATACCTTTGGAAGCTCTTCAATCTGATTAGCATCTAAATAGAGCTCCTCTAAAGTTTTCTCAAAGGTGAAAATCTCTTTGGGAACTTGTTCCAAGCTGCAATGAGAATAATCTAGAGTAGTGACTGTCTCCTCTTCCCCTCGTAGACAGCGACATGGTACCAACCGCACAAACAAACTTCGTTTTGTAGTCATTTTTAAATGCTGCAGCATGAAAATAAAAATAAATCAGAATGCATGTAATATAACAAACAACTTTTCCAACAAATGACCGTCCATACAGCACAATTCCACATGCCACAGACAAACAATACCTCCCACCACCACATACACCCAACGGAGCCTATTAATATCAACAGTTGTCAGTCTACTGGACTTCAAATTAAACTCAGGCTCTCTGGTACTTTACAAAACAATCCAAGAACACAACACAAAACAAAACACTCCTACGTTTTTATAAAACCATGCTTTGTGAAGCTTAGTGTTAAAAACAGTAAAAGATTTTCCTCTAATTTCCAGCTAAGAGTTCTGTCTCTTAGCCAAGAACCCAACTCTGCGTTTCGGAATAGGAAATGACTGTGCAGACATTTTCAGGTCTTCTCAACCGTTCCTCAGAGATCAACCACACTTAACTTTCTTAGGATTCTCCTACATGAAAAGTCCCATCTACTCCGAGTATAGTTTTGTTTTAATCCAATACTAGCTTATAGGTTCTAAGTTGTTTAAGATTATATATGCGTAAACTCACTCAAAATACAGTCTCTCAGTTAACAGGGAGAGAAAGCCAACTTTGAATTAATAAAAATTCACAAGGCCAGTTTTATTAAGAACTTGTGTATAAATTCTAACTAGGCTAAGAGTAAACTAGCAGAGAAATTACTTAAGAAAATGAGAATGATCACCAATTGGTCAGTAATTCTTTGTCCATGAATACAATTCTTGCCTTAGGGACAGAAACAATACTTTTAAACAGCATTAAGCCAGAGTTAAAATCAGTAAGACCTCAGGCATAAAATATAAGAAAGTAACAAAAACTCAGCAAGGCAAATACTTTAAATACTCTAATTACTTAAAAAAATAATCATTTATGAACAAAATGCCAATGTTTAAGTAAAGTGTATATAATCAACATTGTTTTTTCCTTACCTCAGGATACAATGTGGCACTAAAGGCTCTGCTTCCCATTTAACCATACTTCAACCTGTGAGCCTGGACAGGTTAAGTGCTCCGCAGGTACAACTGTTTCTACACTGACTTTACTCAATCATCAGGCACTATGCTCTAATTCTTTGGATAATGTTTATAAATATTTTCTTTATCTTCATTACACGTTTTTAGAGAATGTCCTACTGCCTCCATAGAGAAGCAGAGATTCTTAACCACAAACAACAGTGAAAAATAAAGATCTTTAACGTGGTACTTAGGAGTTGCTTTTTAGAACTACACAGACTCATAAAACAGATTTTTGAAAAAGCATATAATATACATTTTAACTAGATCCTCAAAACCTAGTATCAATGGGTCTATTTATACACTATTTAAAGATTTTTAAAAATCTAGTAAGTGAAACACCCGATGTTTTCATCTGAGGCAATGACAACATGACCATGTATGGCTTGTCCTGGGTTAGAATCCCATCACACACACACAGTAAGAAATCTATTCTCTTTTTTTTGTATGCTTATTTCTAGATAAAGATTTTTAGAGGGAAACTTTGTGTTTATAAAAACTTAATGTTTATAAAAATGCACATTTTACCACCAGGAATAAACAATTCATTCAATAAGGAATGTAACTGATAAAAAGGGAGTAAGCTTATCGTTGTATACTAATAAGATACATTTTAAAATCCCCAAAATAGATATAAAAATCTCTCATTTAAATTGATAGCCATTTAAAAGCCTGCTACCTGATGTCCGGTATGGTAGCCAGTAGATATACATGATTAATATTAAGGTTAAATCAAATAAAATTTAAAATGTCATTTCCTTATTCCCTACTAGGGATACCAAAGTGGCTCAAACATTACATAATATTCCCATCATTATAAAAAGTTCAATTGCATAGAATTACTTCAGTGATTCAAACTACGATTCTCACATACCATACATTAACGAACATGTCTGAACAAATAAGTGTTCAGTGACAGTGTATAAGAACCTGGATGATATGGCTTTTTAAAGAATGCATTTCCTAGAAACCATTCTAGATTTAGAAATATAATGAATGAATGGTATGGGATGTTATTACCTAACGTATGTAATCTGAAAGACACTGTATTTTGGATATGATATTGAAAAATTGAAAGTTTCTAATAATTTGTCTTCACAGAGCAAATGGATACAAAATTATAACAGGACAATTAATAGAGGAAAGGAGTATTAAATATGTGCTTTTTTCTAGGAAGCCACATAGCATGCACACTCGAAACTTTTGTGGACGAAGGCTACAAAAAGAGTAATTCAAATGTCAGACTAAATTCCGATTTTTCTTTACTTCCTCTGTTTGTTTGTTTGAGACAAGGTCTCGTGCAGCCTCGGCTGGGCTCCTGAAGGCAAGTGAGCCTCCTGCCTCAGCCTCGGAAGTTACGACTACAAGCCTGATCCATCATTCCAGATTCTTAGTCCTCAAATTAAACTAAGCGGGCACAGAGTCAATACAAAAATAGACCTGAATGCTACATAGCTCTGCAGATAAAACAGTATGGAATGAAAGCTGCTAATTGATTTAAAAGAATTAAAAGAACCTTAACCCTTGAGAGGAGGGAACACACATACTACAAAGACAAAGTTAAAAAGTAAAATTACCCAAAGCAAGGTCTTTCCAAACATAATAATACAAAACACTCAAATTGTGGACTGCTAAGTAGAATTTTAAGAAAAGCTACTATATAAGCCAGAGGTGACATTAGAGTTAAGAATTGTTTAATCATAATGGAAGAAAAATAGCCAACCCAGGAAAGGAACACAATAAACTGACAGCTTTCTAACAAAAATTAAATCTAGCAAAGCATGGTGGGACAGCCTTTCATCCCAGCACTTAGGGGGTAGAACCAGGCCACTCTCTTTGATGTCAGCCTGGTCTCCATAGTGAGTTTCAGGCAAGCAAATGGCTGGATAAGTGAAATAAAACAAAACAAACAAATCAAACAAACAAAAAAATATATTAAATCTACTTACCACTGAGTTGAATTTATCTCCCTGATGTTTCTTAATTGAGCCAACATTCTATGAAACAAAGAGAAAAAAACAATAAATATATCTTCCTAACATCTCTCCTAACTCCTAATTTACAACACACGTGTTTACTGTCTTCATTTATTCTTCCTGTTGTGTTTTTTAAATTTATTTATCATTATTATTTTAATTTATGTGTGTATACATGCCTGTAGAGGTCCAGAGGATGTCAGATCCCAGGAGCTGGATTACAGCCCATTGTGAGCCACCCAATGTGGGCACTGGGAACTGAACTCACATCCTGTAGCACAACACTAAGAACTCTGCCACTGAGCCATCTCTGTCATCCATCCCCCATGCCATTTCCCTTGGCAATACACACATCCCAGATCTGTCATTACACGGGGCATGCTAGTCCCCTTCGCTTGTTGATGCTCTGTCCAGCCCTCTCAACATAGACCTTAATCCTCTTTTACACATCTAAACCTAGCCCAGTGACTGCCAAAGTCAGCCAGAACAAAGAATTTTTAAAGTTTTTACTATACATAATGAAATTATAAATGTTTGGAGACAGATATGTTTAACCTGACTAAAGATTTTACAGTATATCCATATCAAAAAATTGTTATTCCATGAACATGTACAATTGTATGTTTTTAGGTACCAGTCAAATGTAATTGAAATTTTTCCAAACTAAACAGATACAGTATTAAGTATGATAAGCAGATGCATTCTTAGTTTGGGTTCCAACTTGTCCCCCAAATTGACTGAAGGCAGGACATGTTTAAAGATAGGTGTTTTGAGAAATCAGCTGGGAGAGCAAGAAGAATATAGGGATAGAGCAAATCCCAATAATAGGAATGCTATATTATCAAAGTCTCCCGTGGGATGTAAGTGACACGAGTTTGAGAAGAACACAAAGGCTGCTCTGAAGCTCCTCCTAGAAGATGAATGAAGAGCTTTGACCCACTGCTCTTCTCAGTGGGAGACAGGAGCAGAGCTGCTGCTATGGGCAGTAAGTATTCCTCACTACCACCTCCTTGCTTTCTGTCTAGAAGGCCTCCCATAGCTAAGAAGTCATCGAGGGCAAAAAAAAAAAAGAAAAGAAAAAAAGAAAGGAAGACTGCTTGTGACTATAAGTCCAGTCTCAGGCAAGCCTCAATTCTCATAGTACCAATTACTATAACTGAAGCTAAAAATTCAAAGGTGAGCTCAGAGAATAGACTGCAGTCCACAAGCCATGCCAACTACACTGAAGTGAGTCATTTACTAAACTCAAACTTGCATATATCTAACTCTCTACCAAATACTTCCATTTAATAAAGGGACTAAAACAATTAGGAGAGAAAGTACTGAGAACAGGCTTAGATGTTAAGGAGATAGAGGCAGAAGAACTCAGGCTCAAGAGCTGTCTGGGCTACAAAACAAGTATGGTGTCAGGGTGTAAGTTAACAGCACAGTCTAAAGTTAAAAATATATATAGATATATTTTTTAAAGATCGAAGAACATAGCTCAGAGCACTTGACGAGAACGTGTAAAGCCCTACACTCAATTGCCAGTGCTGTTGGAAAGAAAGAAGGGAGGGGAAGGGGAATGAAAGGAGGAAAGAATAAAAGCAATGAATGGCTCTGGTTAAGACAGGAGACTGTAAACATTAAGACTGGACGTGGAGATTCTGAGAGATTTGTTCAGCAGGTAAAGCACTTGCTGCAAAAGCATGAGGACAGAACTGAGACTCCAGCATCCATGTTAAAAGCCAGGTGGCCACACACACCTTGACCTTAGTGCTGGGGGAGGTGGAAACTGAGGCTTGCTGGCCACCACCTGTGTCCAAGCTCAGTTGAAGGCCTGTCTCATGGGATCAAATAAGGCAGAGAATGATAGAAAGAGCAGAAAACACAACATCTTCCACTGGTCTCATAAACACTTCACCATCCTCCACTCACCCACACAAGGACACACACTATGCTCACAAAAATAGAGAAGGACAGAGAGAAGGGCCAGGAATGTAACTAAGGAGTAGAATACTTACTCTAGCACTGCCAACATACATACACATACACACACATACACACACACACACACACACACACACACACACACACACACACACAAATACTTTTAAGGGGGTGTGTGCGCAAGAAGTGGTAGCATGTACCTTATGGACTTGTAATCCCAGGGAGGCCAAAGCAGGAAAAATTTGAGTTGAGCCAGCTTAGGATCCCTTGCAAGCTCAAAAGATAGACAATTTCTCAGAAGACTCAACAAACACAAAACACACCAGAAGAAATGAGAATGGGCATTTATCAATATAGAGGAAAAAATTAAATTGCTAGATTCAAATAGTAGTTGGAAAATATGCATAGCTTTTTATAAAAATGTTGTAACATTAAATCTCATTTTCTAGTTCATTATTATAAATTCAATATCAAGTATCAATATAACTCTGATACGAATATCTATCAAAGTTAGCATAAACTACTACTTTAACATGCAGACTCAAGAATGCTTCAACAGAGTCTGACGATGACAAGTTCAAGGCCAATCAGGATTATTCAAGGAGACTTCGTATTTAAAAAAAAAAAAAATCAGAAAATCCTAAATTACAGCCTGGTGTAGTACATATCCCAACTTTCAAGAGGAACAACTGAAAGTATCATCTGAGTTCAGATGTTAAAAGCCACCTAAGCAACACAGAAGACCTTGTATTTGTCATTCCTTGTGTTTTGTTTTAAATCCTACATCACAGGACAACAACAATAAAGTAACTAAGGAGCGCCAAGATGAATGAAGAAGTATTACCTATAGATCTCAAAACCAGATAAAAAAGGAAAATGAACTTTCTCCCTAAGTATCAAATAACATAAACAAAAATGAACATTCATTCTTGAAAAAATGTTTACAATATGATAGACAGAACTGTCTTGGCAGTTAAGAAACTAATTTAACCATCAAATATCACCTCCAAGAATAAAACAAACACTAGAGACACTCTTGATAATTTAAAAGAATACTATTATTACAAGAAAGTTGCAAAGACACCCCCACAGAACTGGAGATATACCTTTAAATCATCTATATGATAATGAATTTGTGTCTATATTATAAAGAACTCTTAAAATTCAACAAATTGAAATCACAAGATGAGCAGAGATACATCTCTATTAATAAAGTATTTGTCTAGCATGAGGCCCTGGGTTTAATCCTCAACACAACATAAACTAAGCATGGTAGTACATCCTTGTGGTATATTATAAATTCAAATTAATCTTTGGCTATATAAGGATATTGACCAGTAGTCTCAAAGACAGACAGACAGAGACAGACAAAGAAGCAAAAAGACAGAGAATTTGAACAGGTTTTTTTCTCTAAAAGTAAACAAAAAAAACAGAGCACATAAAAATGCTAGCATCTTTAGTCATTAGGAAAAATACAAATCAAAACCCCCAGCAACTCAACACTATGCCAGGAGAGGAATTATCAAGACAGAAATTAATGTTACAGAAGATGTGGAGAAACTAGAATTCTTGTACATTACTCATAGAAGTATAAAATGGTACAGCCAGTTTGGGAAACAGATTTAAAAAATTAAACACAGTTACTGCTGGGCATGGTTGCACACACCTTTATTCCCAGTAAAATATTGAGTTCTAAGACAGCCAAGGGCTACAGAGAAACCCTGTCTCAAAAAACCAAAAACACAGTTACTATATAACCACACTAAACAAATAGTCTCAAAAAACAAAACAAAACAACAGTAGTGTAACAGCATTATACAGAGAGCAAAAAGTGTTCAAGCAGCCCAAAGACTTATGAATAACCAAAAGATAAATCGAATGCCCCATCCATACAATGGAGTATCACTTAGCTATTTTTTAAAAATTTATAACGTACTGGTATATGCTACAGCAGGGATAAACCCTGGAGACATTATGCTATGTTCACAAAAACATACCATGCCTCTTTAGAATAGCTTCCTCCTTCACAGTGACTTCTCTAACCCATAGCATGCCTCTATGCAAACCCTAAGGCAGAATATGGCTTGGCTGGTAGGTATGTATGACAAGCAGACCTGCTCTCAGCACTGTCCTCCCATCTGAAGGGGTGCTTCCCATATATCCACTTAACAGGAGCACTGCTGCACGCCAAGAAGTTAATCAATCATCTCTCTTCAAAATACGCAAGACTAGAAGACAGGATTCGTGGGATGAGAAGCTCAGAATCAAAAAGCTCTCATTAATGAAAAATAAATTCCTAATAACTTTCTAATTATTTGTTCTAATTCATTTCTGAAACTAACAATTTAGGCCTTGAGTGCCCACAAGACCAATTATATCCTTCATATAATCTCATTTTTCTAGTTTTCAATTCTGTCATGTTGACAGTTTTATACCAAAGATTCTGAACTCAAAATTTATAAAAAATTCGAACACATAAAAAAATCGAATATAAATATTCTCAGTTACTTTGTAAATCACTGTCTCTATCCTTCTATCCACACTAAGGGAGTCAACATCATAAATTTTGTACCAAGACCTAGGTAAACACCAAATGGGTATAGTAGCCTATTTTCAACTTCAGTGCCCATAAAGTACAGACAGCCTGGAGAAAGCTGGATACATAGACAAGCTTTACTATAAAGCTCAATGACTAAGGTGGGAAATGATCAAGCTAAAACTAAAGATGTCAACCTTGGAACTGTACATCGTATGTACCTATGTGCACCCACACACACATTCTTCATGTGTGTACATACACACATTCCACACAAACATGCAGAAAAAATCAGTAAAGGAGTTAGGGAGTAGGCACAGCAGTAAAAGAGTGCTTGCTGTGTAAGCAGGAGAACCAGAGCTTAGATTCTATCACCTACTTATCAAGCAGGGTATTCCCTGATAACCTGTTACTCCAGCTCTGGGGTGAAAAACAAAAACATGACAATTACTGTGGCTTTTTGGCTTCCATTTTAGTCTAGAAAACATGCGCCCTAGGTTCAGGGAAAGACTGTGCTCTAAAGGAACAGGCAGAGAGTAATAGTGACTTTTTAAAAATAAGGTGGAGAACAATAGAGGAAGCTATCTAAGCCAACCTCTGCCTTCTCTGTGCATGGAAGAGTACACTCCTGGACACACACTTATACCACCCGTGTGTTCACAAACATAAAAACAACTGTTTTATGTTGCCCTTTATTGAATCATAGTAATTTTAATATTGATCCATCCCAATAAATTATAGTTTTACATTCTTCTAAATTTTTTTAAATCTTACATATTTTCTTTCCCCTCTCTGATAGCACCCCATGTGTATATACAAACAAAAAATATTATGCTACTTTAAAAGTAAATGTTTATGTAAAACTGTGTTTAGTAACAAAATTTTGAAGTGGGTATATTTGATTTGATTTATGAATGATTTGCATTTTGGGTGGAACTCTTTTAAAAAGAGGTTAAATAGTTATGTAGCAAATAAGAAATCTCTTATTATTCAAGTCAAGTAGTAACAATTTTACCAATTCAGTATTGTTTATCTTCCTAAGCTCAGTATGGATTGTTTTTGAAGAAAATTGTAGACTTGGATGAAAATTTTTAAAATAGAGATTAAGAGTATAGCTCAGGAGTAAACTGCTTACCTAGAATACATGTGCCGCCTGTTAAATCAGTTCATACAGATTATTAAAATAGGGGGAAATAAAGAATTAAATCTAGGGGCTGGTGAGATGGCTCAGTGGGTAAGAGCACCCGACTGCTCTTCCGAAGGTTCAGAGTTCAAATCCCAGCAACCACATGGTGGCTCACAACCATCCGCAACAAGATCTGACTTCCTCTTCTGGAATGTCTGAAGACAGCTACAGTGTACTTACATATATTAATAAAATAAATCTTTAAAAAAAAAAGAATTAAATCTAAAACTATGATTATGAAAGGCCTTTGTTTATACCATGCTTACATACAGACATACCTTCATGTGCTATGCTATTCTAAAGCTATGAAAGCTCAAGCAGATCAAGTAGACAAGCGCATTGCTCCCTCTGTCATACTGCTTAAATACTAGTATCAGCTTTAAGTTGTCCACATACAAACTACCTACAACAGAAACACATCTAGAGTACACAGGTCATCTATACACTGTATTTTAAAGTTTAAAGCTTCATAGATGGGCACGACATTTTTCTTAGTAGCTTAAATTCTTCATTCTCCCAGTAAGACTCTACAAGTAGTAATTAGGAAAACAGGATTTATACTCTAATCAAATTTCATACAAATAAAGACAAGTGAGGAAGTCACTGATTTCTCATTCAAATAGACAGTTGAGTTTCTTCAATATCATTTTTGATATACTATAATTTACAAATTAACTGTTCTTCCATTCACATGACTTTAAAAATAAAAGTGGCATGTCTCAGCATTTCATTAAGGTATTAGTTTAAATATGTGTAACTTGTAAACTGTCTTTCCTGGTTTTAAAACTCTTCTCTGGTTGTGGTGGTTTGAATATACTTAGCCCAGGGAGTGGCACTATTAGGAGGTGTGGCCTTGTCAGAGTAGCTGTGACCTTGTTGGAGGAAGTGGATTACTATGGGGGTTGGCAATGAGACCCCACTCCTAATCATATAAGAGCCAGTCTTCTCCCAGAAGCCCTCAGATGAAGATACAGAACTCTCAGCTCCTCCTGCACCATGCCTGCCTGGATGCTGCCATGCTCCCACCTTGATGATACTGGACTGAACCTCTGAAACTTAGCGAGCCCCAATTAAATGTTGTCCTTATAAGAGTTGCCTTGGGAAATGCAAATCAAAACAACCCTGAGATTCCACCTCACACCAGTCAGAATGGCTAGGATCAAAAATTCAGGTGACAGCAGATGCTGGCAAGGATGTGGAGAAAGAGGGACACTCCTCCATTGCTGGTGGGATTGCAAGCTGTTACAACCTCTCTGGAAGTCATTCTGGCATTTCCTTAGAAAATTGGACATAGTACTACCGGAAGATCCAGCAATACCTCTCCTGGGCATATACTTAGAAGATATTCCAACTTGTAATAAGGACACATGCTCCACTATGTTCATAGCAGCTGGAAAGAACCCAGATGTCCCTCAACAGAGGAATGGATACAGAAAATGTGGTACATTTACACAATGGAGTACTACTCAGCTATTAAAAACAATGAATTCATGAAATTCTTAGGCAAATAGATGTATCTGGAGGATATCATCCTGAGGGAACTCAATCACGAAAGAAGTCACTTGATATGCACTCACTGATAAGTGGTTATTAGCCCAGAAACCTAGAATACCCAAGATACAATTTGCAAAACACAAGAAAATCGAAGAAAGACCAACGTGTGGATACTTCATTCCTCCCTAGAATAGGGAATAAAATACCCATGGAAGGAGTTACAGAGACAAAGTTCGGAGCTAAAATGAAAGGATGGACCATTCAGAGACTACCCTACCCAGGGGTCCATCCCATAATCAGCCACCAAACGCAGACACTATTGCATATGCCAGCAAGATTTTGCTGAAAGGACCCTGATATAGCTGTCTCTTGTGAGACTATGCCAGTGCCTGGCAAATACAGAAGTGGATGTTCACAGTCATCTATAGGCTGGAACACAGGGCCCCCAAAGGAGGAGCTAGAGAAAGTAGCCAAGGTGCTGAAGGGGTCTGCAACCCTATAGGTGGAACAACAATATGAATTAACCAGTACCCTCAGAGCTCTAGCTGCATATGTAGCAGAAGATGGCCTAGTCGGCCATCATTGGGAAGAGAGGTCCCTTGGTCTTACAAACTTTATATGTCCCAGTACAGGGGAACACCAGGGCCAAGAAGTGGGAGTGGGTGGGTGGGGAGCAGGGGGGGGGGCTATAGGGGACTTTTGGGATAGCATTTGAAATGTAAATGAAGAAAATATCTAATAAAAAAATTAAAAAAAAAAGAGTTGCCTTGGTCATGGTGTCTCTTCACAGCAATGGAAACCCTAACTAAGACACTGGTCAAATGCTAGATCATTAGTTTTCTGCAACACAATAAAAAAATTGACACCCAAAGAGACCTCACCACTGATCTGCATTGCCTCTCCTGATACCAGCAAATTCAAGAGTACCAAATTGGCTGGTTGCTCTCAATACCAACAAATACCCCTTGGTTAAAGAGCACTTGCTGCTCTTCATAGGACCAGAGTTCAGTTCCCAGGACTGTCATCTGGTTGCTTACAAGTCCAGTTCCAAGGAATCAGACACCCTCTTCTAGATTCTGTATGCATACTCCTACATCAGCAGCTCTCAACCTGTGGATAGCACAACCGCTTTGGGGTAGAACAACCCTTTCACAGGGGTCACCTAAGACCATATGGAAGCACAGATACTACATTATAATTATAATTAGTTATTAAGTAGCAACAAAAGTAATTTTTTATGGTTAGGGGTCACCACAACATGAGGAACTGTAATAAAGGGTCACAGCATTAGGAAGGTTGAGAACCACTGCTCTACAGAGACCCACAGACACAGACCCCCAACCCCAACACACACAATTTTCAAAAGTTTGAAATTACTCTCCCCAGCAAAGATACCTAAAACTCATTTTCACATATTATCTAACTCAAATGGAGAAGTACCATTCCTTACAGAATAAGGACCTGACACGGTAAAACGCTACATCTGAGTAGTTCTCACAGATGTAGTAGTAAAAGGATTAGTCAGCAGCCAGGGATGAGTGATAATCTTCTAATCCAGGAGTCGGTCCCACACAACTTTCAACTTCCTTTAGTCATGAATCTGGGAAAACATAAATGTGTATATTTGGAATGGCTAGATTGTTTTTTTTTTCAAAGCAGACTTTAAAATCCAGTAAATTATGGAATATCAAGATTTTGTTTTAAAATGTATCAAATATTTTTGTCATCAAATCTTAGCACAAACTGCAATGTCTCTTCTAATTGTAGTTTATTTGGCAATATAATATACCTGTATCAATGTACACGTGTAACAAGTGCACGCAGAATGGAATTATATCCAAAGACAAGCTATGTGTAACCAATGACTCTTCCTACTGCCCTCCAAGTTCTTAGTGATGACAGTGCATCAGAATCTATGCACAGCCATCACGCTAGACAAATTAAGTCACAATCTCTGGCATGCAGCATCTAAATGTGCAGGTTTTGTCTGTTATTAAAAAGTCTTACTATATTCATGTATTGGTAGATGAACACATCCCATCCCACAGAGGTCAGAGAAAACGTTGCAGGAATAAAACCCATGTTCTTAGGATTGGTGGCAAAGCCTTTACCTTCTGAGTCATGTCACCTGCTCTGTTCTCTTGTTGGTTTTTGTTTGTTTTTGACAAAGTTTCTATACAATGACATGAACACTTCTTAGAGTATATGTTGAGGTTTCAGGACATTTTCATTACCCAGAAAATTCTCTTATACCCCTTAATTCCTTTAATGCCCCTACTATCCAGAGGCAATCTATTCACATCTAATATTAGAGCTGGGTTTTACACTTCGTAATAAATAGAATCATACAATATATACTCTTTTGTGTCAGGCTTCTTTCATTAAACAATGTTTACGAGATTCATCTGTGTTTCATCAATAATTCAATCTTTCTAAGTGCAGAGTGGCATCTCAACTCCTTTAATTAATCCATTCCTTTAATCAACATTTGAATTGGCATCATTGAGGGACTATACAGCTGATCCCAACACATTTTGAGGGCAAGTTTTTAGTTCTCTTGGGCAGATGGGAGTGTAACTGCAATAGGTATATATTTCATTTTAGAAGGAGTGAGCTTCAATTTTTTCCAAATTCTCCACAAAAGAACCTAATATGCACCTTTAAAATTCTTAATGACAGCCTGGTGGTGGTGGTGGTGGTATGCACCTTAATCCCAGCACTCAAGGAGGCAGAGGCAGGCAGATCTCTGTGGGTTCAAGGTCAGCCTGGTCCATATAGAGTGAGTTCCAAGACAGCCAAGGCTACATAGAGAAATCCTATCTTAAAACACTCCCCCACCCCACCCCCCACAAAAAACCCCACACTTAATGACATTTTCTAACAAGATCATGGCAAACTATATGGTTATAACAATAGTACCACATCTATTCTTTGTTCTAGTTAGTAGGAAAATAGGTCACCCCCTCCCTTTTCAAACCTTGTCTGTGGTTTGGAAAATTAAAGTATCTATGATTTTAATTTCAAATAAAGTATATTAATCAATTTTCCACTGCTATCAAATAAGATTGGTACTTTTTAATGAAAAGTGGCTTAGTTAGCTCAAAGGTAGAATTGTCTTGGATGTGTTCTGTGTGTTTGTGTGTGTATGTGTGTGTGTGTGTGTGTGTGTGTGTGTGTGTGTAAAAGAGACAGACAGATGGACGGACAGAGGCAGAGAGAGACAAAAACCCACCATGTAACTCAGAAGCAGAGACAAGGAAGTTCACTATGTAGTTCAGATAATCTCAAATTTGTAATACTCCAGTCTCAGGCTCTGGAATGTTGAGATTATAGGAATGTACTACCACTTAAGGCTCACCTCACAATTTTGAATGTTGAAATTCAAGTAACAGAATATACTTAAGTAGAAAAGATATAAATGAAGACTTGCAACTACAAATTACATCTATGGAAATGTATTATCCAAAATTGATAGCATAGGAGAATCATTACAAGGTATAAAGCATACATAAGTCACACAGCCATGATGAAATCTCCACTTACTGGGTTGGCAAAATGCCTCAGCAGGTAAAAGCACTTGAGAACAAGCCTGATGAACTGAGTTCAAGCCCCTGGACCCACAGGGTCAAAGTAGAGAACCAACAAGGATCCTTTGACCATCACAAACACTCAGTGGAATTTGTAACCACACACATATATGAAAAAAATGTAATAAAAATACTTAACCATAAAAGCTGAGGAGACAGTTCAGTCAGTAAAGTGCAACCCCTTCAGCATAAGGTTCTGAATTAGATCCTCAGAACCCACATAAAAACCAGACGTGGCAGCACATGCTCCTAGCAATGGGAAAGTAGACAGGAGGCTCCCTGGAGCTTAGCCAGTTTAGCCATAGCAAAGAGCCACAGGTCCCCGCAGGAGACCTTGTCTCTGCAAAATGGAGGGCAGCTTGGGCTACATGGATATCTTGTTTCAAAAGAAAAAATTTGGATCCTGTAACATTATTTGGATCAAACAAATTTTAAAAGTTTAAACTGACATTTAATTGTCTCTTTTGGCCAAGATACTTACATTTTTAGATTAATGACATAAGCCTTCCTTGCTATGTCATAGTGTCTTTTACATAAGTTGGGCGGGTTGGGGGGATTACAAAAGTATGGTAACATGATGGGCAAACCTTTATGAAGAAGTATCTACAAAGTATCCAAACATTTTTCATAATATGTATGATGCCTGATATTTATACTAACTTGATACCTAACTCTCTCCCCAAAGTCGAACTTAAATGGTTCCAATTTCCCTGAAGATGGGCTGGACGTCTAACAAAAGATTACAATGGATACAATTGACAGATACTACCCTAACCAAGTGATCAAAGTTACGTCATGGCAAGATTATGTATCTTTCCTAACATGGTAGGAGTTCTACACCATTCTAGGGGGGTTGGAGGATCGAGAACTTTAATTTACTTAGGATCACTACAAAAATACCTAAGCATAATACCTACTAATAAATTAATACCTTTATTTAGGATCACTACAAAAATACCTTTTTTAAAAAAAAAGGTAAAAACAATGGAAGTATGAGTTGTCACAATCTGGAGGATACTTCTAAGACATTAAAAACTAAATGCTGCGATGGAACTGGCAATTGTAATTCTTCAATACACTAATACACAATATCACTAAGGTAAACTGGATAAAAAGTACACAGAACCTCACTGAAAAACTCTATGTGAATATATAAGTATTTCAAAATAAAAAACTTAATTGAAAACCTGAAACAAAGCATTTTTATAAACAGAGAACATGCCCGCCACCATAACTTCATCCTTCCCCACACCACATCTAAACTCCAGGCCCTGCCTGCTAAGGCCAACTCATCTTCCATCTACCAAAAGCTATTTGCACATTCAATACAATCCCAATCAAGATCTCCATCTCATTCTTCACAGAAATACACAAAAGACTATCTGAAATTCATATGGAATTAGACCCTAGATAGCCAAAGCGGCCTGAGCAAAATGACTACTGTTGGACAAATTACCATTCCAGATTTCAAGTTATATGAAAGCCATAGTAATAACAATAGTATGGTACGGACATAAAAACTGACAACAGACCAAAGGAACAAAATTTCAATTTTCCAGATACAAATTGCCAAATGTCTATTACTTTCTTTCTTCCAAAACTACAGGGGGAAGGGTAATGTGGGGGACAGGGAGGGGTGAAGAACTCCTGGAGGGGGAACCAAGAAGAGGGGGCAACATTTTGAATGTAAATAAATAAAACAATTTTTAAAAACTACAAGTAAAAAAAAAAAAAAAAGCCGGGCAGTAGTGGCCCCAGCACTTGGGAGGCAGAGGCAGGCGGATTTCTGAGTTTGAGGCCAGCCTGGTCTACAGAGTGAGTTCCAGGACAGCCAGGGCTACTCAGAGAAACCCAGTCTCGAAAAAACAAAATAAATAAATAAATAAATAAAATAAAAAATAAATAAATAAAAACTACAAGTAACTTTCACATGTAAGAGTCAGTAAAATTCTCTGGCAAATTAACTGTCTTATAACAAGAGTATTATCATTCCTCACTCCCATCTCTAATATCAATGCTGCCATTCCTGTCATTTAATACACATCACTGCATCTATTATTGATACTTTTAGCAATAATGATAGATCAAAGTCATTATACATTTGTCAAAACCCACAGAACAACATAAAGAGCAAAGGTGGCGTTGGTTAGTAACAATGTATCAGTATTAGCTTAATTGCAAGGAATGTGTCACATGAATACAAGCTGATACATAGGAAATAAAAAGATAGCATTTAAACTAATAGCAATTTTTTTTGCAAGCCTGATACTACACAAAGAGCTTAGGTATACTTGGAAAAACAAAAATCTGAAACTAATAGCAAAAAGATAGATATTAAACTAATAGCAATTTTTTTTTTTGCAAGCCTGATACTACACAAAGAGCTTAGGTATACTTGGAAAAACAAAAATCTGAAACCATGTTGCAGAACTGAATACTGCTTTAAGATAAACTGCTCTATGGAATTTACTGGCTCAAATATTAATACTAATATTTCTTGTAAATTGAACTGTATTCAAGTTATTTCAAAAATTTAAAAGCCATATGATAAACTGGCATTCACCAAAAAGGAAAAAAAAAAAAAGATTTATTTGTCCATAATTTCCTGACTTATGTGAACCCAAACATTTTTTCTCTAATGCTTATTTAAATCTTTAGAGATTAGCACTACTCTAAAGAAATCAGATATGTCGAACATACTTTTAAAAAACACTAATGTAAGAGTGAAAGCAGCAGATTTGGGAAAGCTGGATTTATATTTCTAATCTCACTCAATGTCACTGAGAAACTAAAAGTCCTTCAGCATGGCACGGAGCTCACAGTTTCTTTTTGTTAATCAAAAGAGAAAAGAAAAGGCTTATTCAACCTAAACTAGTTCCAAGTCAGTAATGATGAGACAGGAAAATATGACATCCTAAGAAGCATGCCTTCTGTTTACAAATTATCTAAGAAATACATTAGGAGAAAGTTAACATCATGATCAAGGAAACATGTAATTGACAAAAATTAATTCTAAAGTGTAACTAAAAAACCAAGGCACTTTGTGAAACACTACGTAAACTACATTAAGAAGTGGCATTTATATAAAGATCAAATAAAGGACTGAAATAACTGCCATTTGATGATTTACTAAATTACTAAAGAGTTGAAATAAATGTTTATAGACAATTGATGTGGTTTTGTTTTGTTTTGTTTTGTTTTGTTTTGTTTTGTTTTGTTTTGAAGAGAGTAAGAATCAGCTGGGCATGGTGGTGCATGCCTTTAATCCCAGCACTCGGGAGGCAGAGGCAGGTGGATTTCTGAGTTCGAGGCCAGCCTGGTCTACAGAGTGAGTTCCAGAACAGCCAGGGCTACACAGAGAAACCCTGTCTCGAAAACAAACAAACAAACAAACAAACAAACAAAAAGATAACAACTGTTTTGTTAACATGTGTATTAAATTAAATTATAAAATATTAGGATATAGTTTAACTTATGAGTCAAAAATAGAAAGATTATTACTAAATGTTGTAAGAATATACCTTGAAAGTAAAAGCATATCAACTAAAATTCTATTTGAAAGTTTTTTTATTTATACAATACAGGGACATAAACCCAAGGTTTCTTACATTCTAAGCAAGCAATCTAGCACTGACCTATAGCCCCATTTCTCTATTATGAATCTTTTAAAGTCTTCACTGTGTTTCTATGAATAATAAGCATGAAAGTGTATCATTTCCCTTCATTTCAGGGATCAAATAAATGCTTATCTAACATACAAGGGCCCTGGGTTCAATCCCCAGGACTGAAAAAAAAGAAAAAAAAAAGCAAGCAAGAAAGACAAAACTGATAATACTAGAAACAATTTCAATAACTAAGATAAGAATGATTAAAAATATGACTACAGGTGACTATTAAGGGATGGGTGAGGTGGTTTGGCAGGCAGCACTTGCTTCAAAACCAGAGCCCACACAGTAAATGAAAGGAATTGACACCCATAAGTTGTCCTCTGACCTTCATATGCTCACTATGGTACTTATATGCTGACAGACAGACACAGGCAGGCAGGCAGGCAGGCAGGCAGACTGACACACTCATGCACATGCAGTGCACATATTCTCTCTCTCTCTCTCTCTCTCTCTCTCTCTCTCTCTCTCTCTCTCTCTCTCTCTCTCCTTCCCTCTCTGTCTCTATGTATCTCTGCCTCTCTCAGACACATACCCTCTCACCCCCTCGCCCCCACACACAAAATAACAATAGTAAAATTTATATGTAAAGATAAAGAACAGTTTGCTTGCTTGTTCTTTTCCTTGGGGAAAAAAAAGGTGACTACAATGGTCTTTGGTTTAGAAATGGCTTTCTCTTACCTCAGACATATCAAAGAGTATCTGCTATCTATGAACCCCTCCTAGCACACAGTACCAAAACAATAAACTACACTTTATGGAGACCCCAAAATTCACAGGAAACCTAACCCATGAAATACTTGCAAGAAACTTGCTTGGCCTTTCTTTCAAGTTTAAAAGTAGATCTAATCACGTAAGATTATCTTGGTATGTCCCTTAAATAATGTCCAAAATCTCTAAGGATAGTAAAGGCCAACCCATTAATTCTACAGTGAGGGGGAATTCATTTTTAGATTACAGGTTTCTCACACAAGTCCCAGTGCAAAACCTCTACTCCAGGGTTTAAAACTGACCTCTGGTTTGAAAACCAAGGGTATCCTTATCAGGTAGATGTAAAGCTCTGAACTTTGAAATGATATAAACAACAGAATTTCAACACAGCGAACAGGACCTAGGGAGAGGCTCCATGAGTGCGAGTACTTGCTCTGCAATCCTGTTCGTATCTTCAGAATTGGGGGTTAGAGCCAGCCAGCCTAGCCAAGAAGGTAAGTTTCCAGTTAAGTTAGAGAACCCATCTCTGGCTTCCCCAACACATTCACATGCTCCCATTAATTACACACACACACACACACACACACACACACACAAAACGGGGGAGGGGGGCTACTTTTCATTGTCAGAGATGAGTTACAAATACTGGACAAAACCCAACAGATAAAGAAACAAAAATGATCAAGACCTAAGTAAGGATACAGAAGTCTGTAATTCCAGCTGCTGGAGGGTAAGGGGTCTTTGAGAAAGCTGAAGCAGGAATAGTGAATGTTCAAGACTGAGCTACAGAGTGAGTTCAAGACTAGCCTGGGCAACTAAAACCAAAACTAAAGATACATGTTAATAGTAGAGACCCAAGTCCTCTTCCCAGTAAAGCAAAAAAAAAAAAAAATTAAAAAATTAAAAAAAAAAAAAATAGGGGCTGGTGAGATGGCTCAGTGGGTAAGAGCACCTGACTGCTCTTCCGAAGGTCAGGAGTTCAAATCCCAGCAACCACATGGTGGCTTACAACCATCTGTAACAAAATCTGACTCCCTCTTCTGGAGTGTCTGAGGACAGCTACAGTGTACTTATATATAATAAGTAAATAAATAAATCTTTAAAAAAAAAACCAAAAACATAAACATAAAAAGAAAAAATAAATAAATAAATAAATAAATTTAAAAGCCAGGCAGTGTTGGTGCACACCTTTAATCCCAGCACTCAAGAGGGAGAGGCCGGTGGATCTCTTGAGTTTGAGGCCAGCCTGGTCAACAGAGCAGGTTCCAGGACAGTCAGGACTATACAGTAAGGTGCTATTCTCAAAAAACGAAAACAAAAATTTTTAAATAACTTAAAACCCTGTTTGTGTCTATTAGAATTAGTGTTATTGTAAACTCATAGTTTTGTCCACAGATATAAATACAAATATGTGTTCATAGAAAGACTCCCTGGAAAGCCTAGGGTAGTACCCCTAGAGAAGTAAATACAAGTGCCCAGGCACTGCTTCCTAACTACCATTTTCCTCTTAAAATAACCAAAGAGGGGCTAGAGAGATGTTTCAACAATTAAAAGTCCTTGCTACACAAATCATGAGGGCTGGAGTTCAGATCCCAGTACCCACATAACAAGTCAGGTATCCTACACAAGCCTGAAACCTGTAAGCCCGTCCTAGTAGGTGGAAATAGGATTACTGAAGCTTGCTGGATTCCAGCCTAGAAAAAAAAAGAGAAACAAACAAACAAACAAACAAGAGCTTCCCGTTCAGAGAGTAGGATACCAAACAAGAATACCTTCTGGTCTCTGCACCTGCACAAGTAAGAACTCCCACACACACATAGATCTTTACAATAATAACAAGATAGTAGCAGATTTGTTTGGAGCATTTAAAAAGCATAGTTACATTCTAAAATTAATATTTGAAAAAGCCAAGTGGAAGAAGTCCTCACTAGCTAAACAGAAACAAGAGGGCTGGGAGCACAGCTCTGTGGGAGTGGACTAGCCTACCATGCTGGATCACCAGCCCTACACAAAATAATGAGCATAAAAATTAATGAAACTGAATTTTAACACTATGAATAGGAAACTTTGACTCTAAATAAATATAAGTAAATTTAAAATATAATGAGGAAAAAATTTTACGTTTCAAAACACCTATCTTCAAAATACTAATTACAAATAGAAAAAAAAAATACCTTGAAAAAGGTAGGCAGTGGTGGCACATGCCTTTATTCCCAGCACTTGGGATGAAGAGGCAGGAGAACCTCTAAATTCAAGGCCAACCTGGTCTACAAAGTGAGTTCCAGGACAGCCAGGGGTGTTAACACAGAGAATCTCTATCTCAAAAAGCCAAAACAAACAAACAAACAAACTTGAAAGAAGTTTGGCAGTCACAACCTTTGTCACTTAAACAGTGTGAGTAGTGGACAAGCTACAATTACCTGGTACGATGCCTGATAAAGATTCTGAGAGTTAATCCTAAAACTCTAATTATGAAATCTGTAAGAAATTAATGCGAAAACATAAGACACTGAAAATGATGGAATAGTCAACAAAACAATGAAGCTTGCAGTTTTTAAACATATCAGTGCCTTGAAAGGCAGACACTGTTCCAGAGTGCAGGAGCAGAATGACAAGCCGCTATAACACATAAAGACAACAAATGGGGTTTAGCAGGTAGTGTTAAATTCGACCTCTGACAGTCTTGATGCGATTGTCAAAGAGCCTTCTTTATAAGAAAGAAACATGGGAGTATTTCAGAGTGATAAGGCATCAGATAGGCTATTTATTGCCAAACAGGTTAAAGAACAAATAGATTCAATTTGTATGTATTGCCTCAAAACTTAAGACAAAGACTAGGGATATAATTCAGGCAAAGACTATTTGTTGAGCTTCCTCAAAACTCTGGATTTGATTCCCAGTACCATATAAAACCAGTCCTGGGAACAATAATGACATGTGCCTGTAAGGACAGCACTCAGGGGATGGAGATGGGAAGATCAAGTCATGTTTGCTACCAAGTGAGTTTAAGGTCAGTCTCTCACACACACTCAAGAAAAACCTCAAACAAGAGAAAAATGTTCAAAACGTCTGCAGCCATTTTAAAAACCTGGGAAGAGTATGTATCTATAGAGTAATCAGACTGCCAAGGATTGGGGAGGGAAGGTGACATCAAATAAAATCAAACAGTCCTGGTTATCCAGTCCCACAGCCTACAATCAGTCACCTAAAGTCAGCCATTCTAAAACTATTTGATAGGCAGTTCCAGAAATGAACAATTCTCAAGTAAAATGGCACACTATCCCTTTGTGTAGTGCATCTACACTGTGTACACACCCTACCTATCAGTCACGTCATAGCCATCTAAGGCATCAAATACATGGCAGAGGTATTTCAGTGCTATTTTATTTAATGGGCTCAAAATGTAAATAGGCTAGTAAGACACACACACACACACACACACACACACACATTTCCTTTTCAGGAAAAAGGTACAAGTTCTCAGTAATAAATATACTAAACTTCACATTAAGAATCCATCTTATGCCGGGCGTGGTGGCAGACACCTTTAATCCCAGCACTCAGGAGGCAGAGGCAGGCAGAGTTCTGAGTTCGAGGCCAGCCTGGTCTACAGAGTGAGTTCCAGGACTCTGGAGGGGGCTACACAGAGAAACCCTGTCTCGGAAAAAAAAAAATCCATCTCATGGCCAGGGTTAGTAGTACACACCTGTAATCCCAAGCACTGTGAAAACAGAAGCGGAGGAATAAGAAGTCCAGGGCCAACCTCAGCTATCACAGTGAATTCACAGTTAGCCTAGGCTATAGAACACCCTGCCTCCAAGTCAGCAACAAGGAATGTTCCTTCTATCTATGAAATTGTGAAGATATTTACACAAGTCAGCAACAAGGAATGTTCCTTCTATCTATGAAATTGTGAAGATATTTACACTAGTTTTGTTATCCCACCCTAAACAGCAAAGGTTACAGCCACTGGAGCTAGGGCTAGTCACCTAGTAGACTACCTGCCTGGCAGTACAGGCCCTCAAAGCCGGTATTTACCACTAAAAAAATTAAAATTAAAAAAAAGTTACAACCACACTATGTGGCAAGTGCTTAGTTAAGACGGAAAAGGCATACAATTACCGGGCTTGGTACTATCTGTGGTTACAGGCATCCACTCACTGGGGCAGGTGCTGAAAACAAGCATGAAATGTACCTCCAAAGATATGGAGTTTCTTAAGCAAGGATTAGGAGAATTGTATCTGAGCAGTCAGTCAGATTGTAGACAAAATTACAGTAGGATGTGCTGAAGCTCGGATGTAGCTATTTGTCCTGTGGGAAAGCTGACAAGCCAGCAGGATGCTGGACAGAGGAAGGCATCTCCTGAAGAACAGGAAACACCTGTACCAAGAAGCCAAGCGACCCACATGTCCTGAAGCTGAACACACTAATACAGCCCTCCTCCTCTAACAAGTACCAAGGCAAGAACAGCAAGTATTCATGTGCTGGGAAGACAGAGAGATCAATAAGGTACAGAGTAGGCTATTAATAAAAACTTTATCCACTAGAAAAAAAAAGAAACATAATATTTGAAGCAAGCCCAAAACCACAACAGACCTACCAAGCACAAGATCAAATTTCAAGTAGAAAATGGAAGAAAATATTAAAAAAATTAATAACTCAGAGTGTCTAGGTTATATGTAGACCAAAATACTGCTGAACAATAGAAACCAACCTCTTTGAAAAAAAAGTTCTTAGGAACTGTATTTTAAAAAAACAAATTATTAAGAGCTGAAAAACAAGGAGTGAGCTGGAAGATTAAGTCTTAAGATTCTGCCATAACTCAGAAAACCCATAAGTATCTACAATGTAACTGGATGGGCTAGATTTTCTTCATGTATTTCAATCAAAACAACATACTGCAACAGATGGAAAAATCTGATATGAGATGTGAGATGCTTTACACTAAGCCCAACATAAATCACTTGCAAAAACACAAAGCCATCCTATTTTTCCTTTATTATAGTCAGTTCTCCAAATCCCTAAGTTCAACCACGGTGAAAATACTCAGAGGGAAATTGCATCTGTATTGAATACATACAGACTTTTCTTTTTTTTTTTTGGCTTCTTTTTTTTTTAGATTTTATTTATTTATTTATTATATGTAAGTACACTGTAGCTGTCCTCAGACACACCAGAAGAGGGCATCAGATCTCATTTCGGGTGGTTGTGAGCCACCATGTGGTTGCTGGGATTTGAACTCTGGACCTTCGGAAGAGCAGTCGGGTGCTCTTACCCACTGAGCCATCTCACCAGCCCCCAGACTTTTCTTTCTTGTCATTATTTCTTAAACAATGCATCATTTACTTAGTATTTATGCTGGATTTAGTATTACAAGTCATCTAACATTGTCTTAAAGTATTTCTAGTAAATGGGCTTTGAGTTATACAATTAGAATATATACAATATAAGGGACCTAAATATCCATGAAGGGAATTTACAATCCACATGTCACAACTGTATTTGTTTTGGAAATTTTTTTTTTTTTGCTAGAACAATGTTAGCAGGCAATGGTTTTTAAATTTTAATTTATAACAAGATTAGTAATCAATAGCTGACACAAACCCAAACTTGCAGAGGATCTCAATTTGTAGAAGTACTGGGAATTCTAAGATCAAAACACCAAATAATCTTAAAACTGCTACTATTTCTCACAATCATGCATTAATTACAACAGAGAGATTCCGCCAACCTGCAAATGAATGTAAAGTCGGCATTCTGTCCCAAAACAAGTAGTTCAGACTACAACTGGTCTGAAATAACAAGGTTCAATTCATGGCTGTTTCACTTTACAATGCATAAAACTGATACACACTCAGCAGAAGCTATTTAAAACTGTGATCACTTCTTTTTTTGTTTGTTTGTTTGTTTGTTTGTTTTTGTTTTTCCAGACAGGGTTTCTCTGTGTAGCCCTGGCTGTCCTGGAACTCACTCTGCAGACCAGGCTGGCCTCAAACTCTGAAATCTGTCTGCCTCTGACTCCCAAGTGCTGGGATTAAAGGTGTGCACCACCAGTGCCCAGCTAATTTTGATCACTTCTTCAACCAGTAAAGGTATGGTATTTCTCAGAAGAAAAAAAAAAATATCAGGAGAATCAATAATACCCTATAGTAAACTGGGTTGGCAAAGTTGTTTTGATACAGGTACTCAATACAGGAGATACTGAATACCTGCTATAAATTAAGCTTTGTGTGAGATGATTTTGCAGGATTAGAAAGTGTTCTGAGCATGGGTAAGGTAGTCAGTCTTACCTAAGCCATCACACTTGGTAGGTGTGCTAAAATGAGTACATTCTTGATTAGTTCCAGCTGTGATCAGTTTGTTAGCATGCAATGCCCTCCCATCATAAGTTCAGAACATCTGTACTTTCTAAGTTCTTCAATCTTCTTTCCATTTTCCCATTCTCTCGCTGTAATACTCATCAGTCATAATTTCATGGTGCTGTCAATGTGCCTTTCTCAATCCTTCTAGCACACCAAGAAGCCTAGAATAGCTCACTATGCACAAAGATCTGAATAAGGGTGTCCCCATGAATAAACTTCACAGGCATTATTACACCTATTTTGATTACACAATGCATTTTTGTTGTTTCCTAGGGTTTCTTAAAACATGCTATACAATTAAATTCATAGATGCATACAGTTCACATTGAGTGGGGCGTTATTTCACTGTTTACTTTCAGATGCTCTTATTTTCTGTTCTCTTTCACACTATCATGTACAATGCATGACAAGGACTTTATGCAGTGGAACAAAACTGGAAGTGACAAAAATAATGTGGTAGAGTAGCAATGCAATTATGGATAGAGACAGATGAATGCACACAACTGGAAAAGTCTGACTGCAGAGACACTGAGGCAGGAAAAGAAAATCAATGACACAGCATAAAACAAAGTGGTACACTAATAAACATGAACATGCCATGGACACTGAGCTGGAATGCAAACATCATCAGAATTAAACAGAATGATCAAATCGATTGTTTTGTCTCATATTTCAAACACTTTGAGGAGAAATGCATGGCCTAAGGAACTTTGGAAAAAAGAGGCAAAGCAAAATATAACTAAATTTTTATGAACATGGAAAAATAGGATAAACTAGTACATTAATAAAAGAAAAATTAAAATAAAATTAAAGGAATTAGAAGAGAGAGTTGAGTAATGGCAGGCTTTAAAATTAGGAAACCCAAGAGAGGAGAAAGATAAACTGTAAACCTGAAAACTGGGAGTACAATGAGAGTAGGTCAGACCAGTGCTGAGGAAGGAGAGAATACGTGTGAAGGGGAAATGAAATTCCCCTAATTCAAATGTAAGTAGCTCAGAACAGAATGCATATATACATTTTGTACTCCAACAAAAATAATGTGCATTCAAGAATTAATCTATTATGAACAGTTAAGAAAGTGTAACACTGCTGTCAAGAAAGGAAGTGAGAAAGCCATTCAGTGTTGTGGGTCATTGTTCAACAACAAACAAAACAGAAAAAAAAATGGATGAATAAGACAGAGTCAAGATTAAAATGGAAGCAACAAAGTAGGTGTATTTAAAGAAACTCTAAATATCAACATTTATTAAGAAATGCATTTGCTATCCAACTCACTAAATTCTGTATAATCCCAAATAGTTTGTAAATATTGCCCTACTCTTTTCCTATAATAAAAAGGAACTTAAACTCTAAAATCATGTTATTGATAAGCAATTATTTCAAATAAATGCCCAAATAAGTACCTAATTTTCTCAGGATTTAAAGTATGGTCCTTGGCAGATGGTGTTTACTACAAAGTATTTTTGAAATGAAAAGAGTCAAAAATAAAAAAAAATATATAAAATGCCTAAAACAACCAAATTTCAGAAGTTTATTACCAATAATAAGTGTAAAATATCTCTATAGTTATTACTTGGTTAAAAATAGCACAATAAAAACTGTTTGCATTCTTTAATCTCTTGAAGCATTTTATACATGACATCAACAATAAATAGCTTGTTCTTAAATGGCAAAGAATCATCGTAACACTGAACCAGGAGACGCTTTGAAAGCTCGTGACTGTCTTCATTACCAGACTTCTCTATGCAGTGCAGGCAAACACTCTGCAAGTGTTTTATCTCACAATTTAACTGGGGAGGGGAGGCTTTCCCTCACCCAATGCTGAAAATATATAGATTTTAAGGCCATTCAGAAAGACTTCAAATCACTGTCTTGTAAGTAAGAAGAAATCTCTTTTCAATCCGTTGCTTCATTTTAAATAAGTCTCCAAAAATATTTGGCTTGAGAATAGTATAAAACCTAAAATTCATTAAGCTAATTTGATGCTAAATGTACCCAATCTTAACTGCAAAATAAATGCCTTGTTGAGGAAAAAGGGAATCAAAGGTTCACAAAGGTGGAACATCTCATTTTCAACATGTCAAAATATAAACACACTACTCTTTCAAAAATAACCTACTTCCTTAAGGGGTGGGGGTGTTAAATAGGCATTTTCAAGTGACAATACTTTATACAAAATGGAATGACACAAAAACATCTTTGCAAGTGTTCATTCTCTAAAAGACTTGCTCTATTCAGGCTCTGAGGCTGAAGCCAAGTAGAAGCCATAAAAGGAAAGCGAAGTTCAATGTCATTTATTTTGTTTCCCTCTTTCATATGCTCAAGATTAACCTCTTTTGCTGCCTAATTATACGTCCCCAAATCATAAAGTCCACCAGTAATGCACTTTAAACTCCTTCATAAAGCAATCTGACTTTTAACAGGAATAGCTTGATGGTTCACAAATCTCACCAATAAAATAAAAATGAAAACAAAAACTCCAGAGACCAAGCCCTAATAACACAACAACATAAGTACTGGAACGACTCTCCTTTTGAAATGTACTTAATGAAAGCCAAACAGCCAAGAACAAGTTGTGAGCTCACTTGATCCTGATCTTTAAAACCTACCTGTCTTCTTTTGAACTAAAGGAAGTCAACTCTTTTTCCTCAGGTTTCTGGTAATTATTCTGGTAATATCTGATTAAACATCAATTTAAGCTTAAGCTACATCTACCTATAGTTAATATTTATTTAAAATACAGTATTATCTGTCACTTCCCTTACCACAGAAGTACTTGGAGGCAGGGGGAGCAAATTAAACTTTAAAAGACACACACAATTGAAACACTACTAAGGGAAAAGACAGCAGGGTTTACTGCAACCAAAATTAGTTCTACCCATAAAGAAAACTCCATCGGTTCAGAAGCGTCCCTAGGTCTGACTGGTGGAATGTCTGCCATGCTTCACGAATTCCTGTCCGAACAGTCCGTACCTATCACTTATTAGGCTGAAGCAAACAAAAACAGATGGGCCAACACACATACAACTGCAAAACAGCGCCGCTTTTTCCGCACAGTGTGACTCTCCTGAAAATCTTAAGGGTTTTATTTCGCTTCTCTTCCAGTGTTGTTCCTATTCGGAACTGCATACAAGTCCTGACCAATCAACTACTTGCAGGTGTTTAGCGTTTTGTTTTGTTTTGTATTTGTAGCCATATCCTTCTCCGACCTTATCCTTAATCTTTACGACATTCTGCTTCCTAGAACGCCAGTTTCAAGAAAAATCTAGCAGTTACTTGTCTTCAATCAAGTAACCAAACAAGCACTGTTAAGCTACTGACTGAAAAAAAAAAAAACGCACGACTTACTACAAGTGGCGCCTTCGCTGTCCAGAAAAAGCAACCGGGAATGGCAGGCAGCCGGTTTCTGAAGTCCAAAGAACCAGACGTGTTCTACCGAAACGACCTCCGCGTAGGATTCACGCGAAAACCAAAACAATCGGCACCAACATAAACAAATGTGGCAGCCATCTCAGGGAGAGGGACTCAATCTCTCCCCGCAGCCAGAAGACTCAACTTTCTTCGGAAACAAAAGTTGCCAGCCTCAGCAACTTGATATACAATGTATACGTCCCGGAGCACTAAAACTTCTGGCCCTCCTGCTCAACAAAGGAACTCTTTCTTCCGATGGCTGAAAAACTTTTCGTCCCACCGCATTCTTACAATCCCCATCTTAAAAAGAAAGGAATCCAGACGGTAGACGGGGCGAGGGGGAGAAATCAGTTCTACTATTCGGCGGCTTAAAATGCCAAGGCACGGGAGAAAGAAGGGAGACGAGTCGGGCAGAGCGAGGTGGACTAAAGTACCATCGCTTCCGGCCCACGAACTTGGCCCGACGCTTCCCGTAAAAGAAAAAAAAAAGAAAAGAAATTACCTCTCAGGGTGTCTCAGGGCAGCCGTCCCGAGGCTCGGCTTGACATGGTTCCCTGCCCTTCCTCAGTGGCTCCGGGCCCCGCCGAGGCTCCCGTGAGGACGAGGCGGATGTGGAGCTGCCGCCCGCCCGGCCGGCCGCAGCAGTGCGGCTGCTCCGGTGGGGGCTGGGGTGCGGGCTGGCTTCCTGCTCGCGACTTGTGTCAGGAGTTTCCCAGCCCCGGCTCGCTTCTCCGCCGAAGGAAAAAACTTTTCACTCGTGACACCGCCCGGAATTGCCGTGCGAAACTCACTTCCTGCCTGGGTGAAAAGCAGGCTCCAGCTCGGGGCCCGGGAACCCGGAACCCCGGGGCGGCGCGCCGCCGAGGGGGAGGGGACGGCGCCCGCCCCGAGCCGCGGAACCTCGCGCGGCCCACGGGGGGCGAGGACGCGGAGCTCGGCCGGCCTGGGCCGCACTAGGCCTCCGCCCCCACAGCCGCGCCGCGCGGGTATTGTCTCGAGTGCGCCGGCCGCGCCCTGCGCCCGCCCGGCCCCCGCCGCTCCGAGCCGGAGCCGACCGGCCGCGCAGGCTGGAAGGCGACCGTCCGTCGGGCGGTCCGACCGGCCGGCCCTGTCTCTGCCGCTCGCGCTCGAACCCTCCGGGCTTCCCGCCGCCGTCCCTGCGCTCTCCTCCGTCCTCCTTCCCCGCGGTCGCGGCCGCGGCGGCGCGATCTCCTCGGGAGCTCGCGGGCCTGCGCCGGGGGCCCAGGCTGCGTCGCGCGCCGCCGCGCCACCTTCACTCTCGAGCGGGAGACGGAGAGGGGAGGCGAGGCGGAGGAGAGAAAGGAGGAGGCGGACCCGGGCCGGGCCGGGGTGGAGGGAGTTTCTGCTTCACAGGCCGCGGCGGCAACAGCGCCACCGCCCCGGCGGCTAAGGGGGCCGAGGCTGCGCGCGGCGGCGGCGGCGGCGACGGGGGCGGGGCGGCCTCCCGCGGGGGCGCCCCAACCGCCCACAGCCGGGCGAAGGCCGGCGCGAGCCAGTCAGCGCGCACGGGGTCTACGCGGACGACGTCGGCGGCGGGGGGCGCGGGCCGGGGGCCGCGGGCTGGCGGGGAGGCGCGCGGCGGGAGGCCCGCCACCCACCCTCCCGGGGCCCGGCCCGCCGGGCTCCCCTCCGCCCTCCAGGACCCCGCGAGGCCTCCGCCGCCCCGGCCGATCGAGTTTCTTTGTACGACCGTAATTGGTGCAAAGAGGTTGTTCGAGTGCAGCCCCGATTTCCAGGCAGCAGGTATCTCTTTCAGCTGCAGCACTCCGACGCCTCTAATGGCACGCTCAGGTTGCAGGAAACCACCGCCGCTGCTCGGTGCAGCTTCTTCCCACGCCGGGCCGGCCTCCGAGCTGGCTGCAAGCGGCGACGCGGCTGGGGGCCCCTCCGAGGAGACAAAGCTGGTGCTGGGAGGGGGGAGCGTGGCCCGCGAAATTGCCTCAAGACGGTGCCTTTGTTAGAGGAAACATTGGATGCACTCCGAGCGCTGCGAAGCCTTCCAGCCCCTACGCTTTCGGGCGTGCAGTCGTTCAGTCAGTCGCGCTGGCCCTGGTAGTTCTTTCTGCCTGGCAGGGTTTGCGTTTATTGCAGAGAGAGACTTAAGCATTCTGTCAACACATATGGCTTAGAAAGCTTCAACCATAACATTGCCGTTTTTACAGTTACTGCTTTAAGTATGTTAGCAGACAGAACATCCTTGTTTTACCCGAGGGAATGGAATAGAGTCTGGGCAAACCATCGTCCACCCCCACTCTGCTGTATTAACTATGCACAGGGATGGTAATTAGCCTCTGGGTCCTTCAAGCCACTGGTTCAGTTCTTCCGTCTGTAGCCCAGAGATAATTATTCATCACCAACTTTGAATAAAAAGCTATATGCCTTACAGATGAGTTTTGGCTTGCATCCAAGGGAAAGAGTTCACGAAGTCCACCAAAGAATTATTTACTAAAGTGAGTTCTATGCCAGAGACAAATACTTGGCATAATTCCAAAGATATTCACATCATTTTGAATTGAAGTGGAAGCATTTTAACTACACCCAAAACTGCTAGAATTGACTAACACGAGCATTAGATTCTTAGCCGTAAGAGAACAGTGGTACCAGGGTTTCAGAGCAGTCTCTGAAAAACATTCAATGACAGCCCCAGGAATGGCAGAACTAGTCATTTCAACTTGGGAATCTATTTTATACTAATAGGGATCTTAACCATTGTATATTTTAAAAACAGTGTATTTGTACAGACTGTTTCAACGGACATGAGAACGTTTTGTTTTACACCATCTTTGGAAAATGTTTGGAGTTTGATCAGAGCTCAATGGCAAGGCTATGATCAAAAGGTCACTATTCTAAAGTGTCCTGGATGAAGCAGCTTCCATCCAGTGAGAACTCTGTTTACTCCTGGGATTCCAGTACTACTGCATCCTGTAGCTTTAGACCCTACTAAATTTAACTCCCTATGTAGTTTATTAGTAGAACCCATGCCCTGGGTTTGATCTCCAGCACCATGTGAGGAAAGGGGTAGTAGAGATTGAAACAAACCTAACCCCAGCCTAAATAACAGGAAACCCCAACTCTAGGTTAAAACTTGTCCTGCTCCTAGCCTTTTTTAAATGTAAATTCCTGCTGGGGACTATTGTGACTACCACTCTGACTAAAAGTCGCCATAACTCACCTGCAATTCTGTCAGTTGCACTTATTCCCTCGGGGTTTATTTCTCTAGAGCAAAGCCATAATCTCAGGAAAGGTAATATTTTAAGCCTTAACAGTAGTCATTTATACCTAATTCATCAGATTGATCTCTAAAGCAGCTTTTAGTGGAAGGAGAAAACGAAGATAGCATATGTCGCTGCTGAGTGAATAGAGAATGAGCCTCGCTTCTTAGATAGTACAGAGAACAGGAATACAGGCAACAAACGGTCCCCATTCAACTGTTACCAAAGTTCTGATTCTGCTGTAGGATGAGCCCCAAGAGTGGTGCATGTTTTACTATGTCCTGTTCAGCTGAGACAGAGCTATAATAATATTGCTCATAATTTTAAGGAAAATGCTCTACTAGTCCATGTGTTTGAAGTCGGAATCCACTTTGCCTATTTGGACAAATGTTTCTTTAATAAACCCTTATGAAGTGTTTCCCAGACGTTCTGTATCTATGAAATGGCTGCTCCATTTATGATCAGGTATTCAGTAATGACAAATGACCAGTCTCTGTTACTCAGCACTGTTTAGTTCTAACATGAACAGACACACAGAAATAGCCAAGTCTTCTATCTGGGCTTTCTCATAAACGCTCTTGTTCTGTGCTTTAGCGTAGTTTTCATTGAAAATCCTCTCACAGGACCTTGAACTAAAGAAGGGCTGGCTAAGCTTTTCATTTATGATTAAACAGAAAACTAAAACCACCCTTAGCAAGGGTGCCTTGCTGTGGCTCTATAGTGGCAAACTGGCCTCTAGGACCACCTTCAAGGGTGACCTGTTGATAGCAGTTCAGCTTCCCCAATGTCACTCTCAGAGAGACACAGGGAGACATTCTTTGTGATCCCCCTTCTCACCCAGGGCTGAGGAGGAGAACACTAGTGGAGAGAAGCCACTTCATTAAAATAACATTTGTGAGGTCTCTAGAATTCCAAAGAATGCTTATACAGCCCACCAGAAAAATGGACCAGAGAGAGGGCACTGGCACTGGTATCTGTTCATTTGCTTGATTTGTTAAAAGACCTTCTGCCATGGTGCCACAGCAGCCAGGCATTTATAATGCTCAAGCACTGGGGAAGCGACATGGGCAGAGTGCAAGGAGAAGCCTTGCACTGCTTTTCTCAGCCTTTGACACAGAATTAGTCATCTAAAGCCAAAGCTTTCTGTATTACATACCTGTGTGTGTGTGTGTGTGTGTGTGTGTGTATCATGAGTTTAGGAGAACGAATCTTCTGACTACCGGGGGGGGGGGGGGTAGATCAAAAACAAGCCTAGGTCAAAATAAGTCTAGGCTCATGACATTTTTTTAAAATAGAGATTCAAGTTTCCTCTTTCCACTTCCCTCTTGGCTCCTTGATAGAGCAAGGGCAGGAGGTCAGGGGGGCAGCTCAGGACCTGCAGGAACCAATACCAGGATTTGTTAATGATACTTTGGAAATAGAATTCCCCCTCCCATAACAACAAAAAAAGATTTGTTAATATTTTATGAATTACAGGGGAAGACTCTCGGTAAAAAGGTTTCCATAAAAGTTTTTGGAGTTTCCAGTACAACAGTCGCCTCTCATGCACAGAAACATTCCCGAAATCTTAGCAATGCCTAAAACACGCACCATACAGTACCAGCCTTGAATGTATTGCTTTTCATATACATACATACTGATGAGAAAGTCTGCTTTATAGACTAAGGGCATTAAAAGATCAGGGGCAATAAGTTAATCGTGACAAGACATAACAATGAAAATCATGTAAGGTCCTGTGGGATGGCTCTGAGGGTAAAAGTGCCTGTCCCCAAGCCTGATTGTTGGCTCCGATCCAACCCCCGGGGACTCATGAGTGAAACAGCTCTCAAAAGTTGTCCTCGGCACACGCTCCACTGTGTTCATAGCAGCCTCATTTATAATAGCCAAAAGCTGGAAAGAACCCAGATGTCCCTCAACAGAGGAATGGATGCAGAAAATGTGGTACATTTACACAATGGAGTACTACTCAGTTATTAAAAACAATGAATTCATGAAGTTCTTAGGCAAATGGATGGAAATAGAAAATATCATCCTGAGTGAGGTAACACAATCACAAAAGAACACACATGGCATGCACTTGCTGATAAGTGGATATTAGCCCAGAAGTTCAGAATACCCAAGATACAATTCACAAACACTTTGGTGTAGATACTTTGATCCTTCTTAGAAGGGGGAACAAAATACCCATGGAAGGAGTTACAGAGACAAAGTGTGGAGCAGAGACTGAAGGGATGACCATCCAGAGACTGCCCTACCTGGGGATCCATCCCATATACAGTCACCAAACCCAGACACTATGGTAGATGCCAACAAGTGCTTGCTGACAGAAGCCTGTTATAGCTGTCTCCTGAGAGGCTCTACTAGTACCTGACAATACAGAGGTGGATATTCACACCAACCATTGGACTGAGCACAGGGTCCCCAATGGAAGAGCTAGAGAAAGGACCCAAGGAGCTGAAGGGGTTTGCAGCCCCATAGGAGAAACAACAATATGAACTAACAGGTACCCCCAGACTCATGGCTCCAACTGCATATGTAGCAGAGGATGGCCTAGTCAATTATCAATGAGAGGAGAGGCCCTTGGTCCTGTGAAGGCTTTATGCCCCAGTGTAGGGGACTGCCAGGGCCAGAAAACTGGAGTGGGTGGGTTGGTGAGCAGGGGGAGTGGGGAAGGGATAGAGGATTTCCAGAGGGGAAACCAGGAGAGGGGATAACATTTGAAATGTAAATAAAGAAAATATCTAATTTTAAAAAAAGTTGTCCTCGGACCTTTGCACACACACACACACACAATACTGAGGCACACAAATAGAGTGCAATTTTATTTTTTTAAGCTATGTGAATGAAGTCTTTCTAATTGTCTTCTGTTACATTTGTGATGATGGAGGATGGTAAAATTCCTACAAGATAGCTTAGTGTGGCAGGACACACCCATAACCCCAGACTCACAAGGCAAAAGCAGGATGTAGGCTACTCGGTGATGTAATAGGACCCTATGTAAAAAACAAAACAGAACACCCAAGACATACAGCTGAAATGATGAGACAAAGTAATATAAACGACATGACAGTGATGGCCTATCGGTAAGGCTTTCCTTGGACACAGGCTCTGAGAACCCATGACAAATCAGTGGAATCACTAATGTGGCTAATGGGTGGATACTGCATATTATGGGAATACACTGGGCAAAAGAGTGAGTTTCATCAGGACAAAGCAGACCAGCATACGGCTGAAAAGGTAAGAGCTGGTCACTTCTAGAAATCCCTTCAGTATTTTCAGACCACATTTGACTATGACGGGTAACTGAAACTGGGAAAGAGAATGTGTGGATGGGGAGGGAGGGGGAACCGTTACACTTGTTAATCCTTTTTCTTCTATTCTATTTATTTGTAAGCTACAAGTCTAAATTTCAGGTACCTATGAATATTTTTAATGTGAGGTGATGACAATCAGGGCCTAGGGACTGTCTGTGTGGCTGCTGAAACAGAACTGAATCAGAGCCATGGCTATTGAGTGGTTGGGGCCAAGTTCCTCAATAGCTGCCAGCATAAATTTGAGTGTTCCCTTTGGAGTGGGGACTCTGATACCGACTACATGGTTGACAATCGATCAATCAATAGATGGATCAGCAGTGCTAAGTGGACTAGCTAGTGGAGTGCATGCTACATGGCAGAGTCTGGAGTGTTAGCTAGAGTTAATGGCGACTTTAAAATAAACTGGTAATACACCGCGGTCCCACCAGTGCTAAGACCGCGATGGTCTATTTTCCAAAGCAGGGCACGTTGAGAATGAGAGCAGACAAGTGATTCTATAGGGTGACAAATGTGAAACCCAAACTGTCCTCGGCGCTGGAGCGATCATCCTCATCATTTCCACCTTTCTCTGCTTCCTTTCTAACCCGCTTCTCCCTGGTATGAATCATGGTCTGTTTCTATCACATTACTGTACAAATGTCTTTGCAAATCTCAGCAATATTAAAGCAACAAAAGCTTAAACACTGACATGCATTGCCCATTCATGTAGGCTTGCGATTCTAAGCAAGGCGACAAATAATAATAAATCTTTCTTTAAGCAACAAAACTACTTTTTTCCTACTTAAGTCTCCATTTCATGAATTAAAAGTTTTCCTATAGCATTTCATTCTAAAAAAAAAAAAATCTGCTTAGCATTAAAATACCAGAAAAATAGCAAATGCTTAGACAATAAAAATAATTTGAGGTGTAGTAAGTGGCTAAATTTTCAGCTCTAAAACACCAGGTAAATTTTGAAAGCTATTCTGTAGTTAAGCCTTATATCATGCCTATCTCTGAAAGGGTAAATCCTCTACACTGGCAGAGGCCGACATGCCATAACTGTAACACTGGATAAATCTCATCAAAATCTGGCTTAATCAGTGTCTGGAAAATGATCTCCCGCAATTGGGTCTTCTGGAATCATTCTGAATGTACTTTACCAAACATACTTCTTTCTCTGACAGATAAATTTATTTTCTGGAAATAGCCTGCGCATTTCCTTCCACACAGCTGATCCAAACAGCAGCATAATTTTAAACGTTTCATCTCTTTCCCGTTTCCCCCATCCAATCTCTTTATTTCTATTTTAAATTAATGTCAACCATCCCATCAACCGTACATATATTTTCGCTTTCTGAGCTTTTACTCAATTACTCTTATTTTTCCCTCCGGTTTCCTTCCATGACAGGTGCTTCTTTTCTCCCCACCTCCCGTTACTCTCTTGCAGGTTTTGTATTTTCTTACACAAATAATCACGTTTCTTTTTTATACATATTTTTCCTTTTTAGATGGGGAGGGTGTCTCCCGTGTAGCACAGGCTGGCTTCGAACCTTCCATGCTTTTGCCTTAGTCTCCTGAGAGCTAGAAGTACATTTCTGTATGGCTCTTATTTCATTTACTTTTTTTTTTCTGTTTGTTTTTTTGAGACAGGGTCTCTCTGTGTAGCCCTGGCTGTCCTGGAACTTGCTGTGTAGACCAGGCTGGCTGGCTTTGAACTCACAGAGATACACCTGCCTCTGCCTCCCAAGTCCTGAGGCTAAAGCTGTGCACCACCACTACCTTTTGACAGTTGATGTTTCTATCTCATCTGTTGTAAAGTAACATAACCAATAAAATCTTTCTTATCAATATGGTCATCTTGCATAAAAGTTCAGAGATTGTCCCCAACACTTACTAGTTGAGAGCCATAGAAAAGCCACTTAATTTTCTCATGTGTGGAATTTAAATGGGAAAACAGGCCTTGTTTATATCAACATTATACAGGTATTGCAAGTGCCAAATTAAATAGTGGCCATTAAAGCATACTATAATCACCACATGAGTAAAATACCGCTATTATTGTATTTAGAATAGCATAAGCCATATTAGACATTCATTGGCTTACAGTTACATAGGATTGTACTAGCATCTGACTCGTAAAGGCGTGTGTGTTAAAAGTGTGTCTGCCAGATGATGGGTTTCTGGCATGTGATGGATTTGAGGACTCTATCAGTGGTGAACTCCCCAAGGGTGGCGCCTAGTTGAAGTAATGAGGCCATGGGAGAGTGTTCAAGGAGTACATCTGGTCCCTGGGCTCTTCTCCTTGCCGGTCTCTGATTCCCAGCAGCCATGAGGTAAGGAGATTTCCTGCATCACACGTCTCTGCCACAATGTTCTGCCTGCCCTCAGGCCCAAAGCAATGGCGGCAACTGTCTGTGGATTGACACTACTGAGGTAAAATAATTCTTATGTCTAATAAGTTGTTTATCTCAAGTATTGGTCCCAGTGACTAAAAGGGACTAACACAGTATGGACATTTTCAATTCTATATTAAAAGCAGAGCATTTAAAAAAAAAAAAAGAATGAATGAAAAGAAAAGAGAAGAAAAGAAAGTCTATCACTTAGGGGAGAAGGTATTAACTCATCATGTTTTATATAAAAATTTATTTTTCTTAATTCAGAGATTTAAAATTTAGTAGACTTAATAATTCGGGAAGAATTACACTCTAAAAATGCTTATAGGTCAATAAATATCTGTCTTTGTGGAGATTATCTAGTCTACTCAAAGAGAATGTCTGGTCTGCTCTTAAACAAGGCAGTAGTGGTGCACACCTTTAATCTCAGCACTCAGGAAACAGGCAGATTTTTGAGTTTGAGGCCAGCCTAGTGTACACTATGAGTTCCAGGAAAGCCAAGACTACACAAAGATACCCTATCACAAAGATACCCTGATTTTTCTGTTGGCTTGTCTGATCCAACTTCAATACAATGGTTTTAACTTTATCTTATTATATTTTGTTTTTTTTTATGTTAAAAAATGAAAAAATAAACACTACCATCTTTTAAAAAATAATAAAATATTTTTAAAAATCAAAGAAAAGCTCTCCAGCACTCATAAGGCAGAGGCAGAGAGATCTTTGTGAGTTCTGGTCTACAAAGTGAGTTCCAGGACAGCCAGGGCTAGACAGAGAAACCCTGTCTAGAAAATAATCCAACAGGGAGGGTGGGGAGTAAAATCTGTGAATTGTCAATAATCAGGAAGAAGGTGTCTCACTTCAAGCTTAACCAATGTTATAGGTGAAAAACAAAACAAAACAAAACAAAACAACCCAGAAATGTGAGATTGGCCCAGAGTCACACTACTACTTAATTAAAAGCCAGTTCTCTGGGCATGGGGACACATCTCAGGGGTAGAGTGTTTGTCTAGTGTGCACAAGGCCCTGGGTTCAATCCCTAGTACTGCATAGGGAACAAGAAGGTCTGCCCAGTTCCTAACCCTTCTACCACATGGCCATCACATAGGAATCCAAGCATAGAACAACTCAGAAAGCACCAAAGACTGACAGATACAACTACTTAAAAATTTCAAACTCATTTTAGCAAAAGACACCATAAACAAAGTTGGAAGATAAATGGCAGACTAAAACAAAAAAAAATGGTATAAGAAACAGAAGTTAATATCAGTAATATATATTTAAAAATCTTGTAAGTCAAGAGAGAATAACAGTCCAACTGAACTATTTACAAAAGACATAAACTGATAGTGTACACACACACACACATACACACAAACACACAGCAGGCAATGAACATTTGAAAACATATAAAGGCTCCAGTTGGAGGCTAGGAGAGTGGCTCACTTGGTGCAGGCCAGAAACACTGGTTTCCATCCCAGCACCCTACAAACGGGGAGTGTAAACCTAGTATTCAGGAACTCAGGAGGTAGAGAAAAGAGGATTAGAAGTTCAAAGTCATCTTCAGCTACATAGTGAGTTTGAGGCCACCTGGGATACATGAGACCCTGTCTCACTAAAATAATATTAACAATAGTTTTAGTAATAGAAACAGAAGTCCAGTTGGAACTGCCCCAATCTACCATAACTGAAACCCTTGCTGGCTTTTGCCCTGCCTGATATTGGGGTAACTATTGCTTTTCAGTCTTGACAGGCAAAAAAGACCTGCACTGTCCTACAATCAAAGGGTCCTCCTAAGGCATGGACACAGAGGGAAGTAAGCCAACCTGATGACAAGCAGACCAGAGTTAAAATGCTTAACCCTGGCCCCAGAATGTGAACTATCTGGCTTCTTGAGTATAGACCAAATTGCAATGCTATGTATGTTGAAAAACACTGATTTTAAGACACAGTGGCTCTCAGTATCTGAGTTTCACACAGATTTAACCAATCACAGACTGGAAGTATCTGGAAGAAAAACAGCATCTATCTTGAACACTTACAGACGGTTTCTTCCCTTCCCTAAATAATACAATACAACCGTTTACACAGAATGCACATCTTATTATGTAGTATAAGTCACCTAGAGGTGATTTAAAGTATGTGGGAGCATGTGTGAAGGTTGCCTGCAAATACTGAACTATTGTAGAGGGGACTTGAGTGCCTGGGGACTTCGGTATTTGCAGAGATTTCTGAAGCCCATCCCTGACAAGCATATGAGGTGACACCAAATACGGGCTGAACAGGATAAGATGGTAGCAAATAGTTCTAGCAAATCACAAGAGGTGACCACATAGTGGCTTTCTAGGGGAGAGGTATGAACTGTGGTTGATCCTTTAGGGAAAATAACTTTGTAATTCCCTGCAAGGCTGGTAGAGCACACTTCTGTGAATCCCGGAGAATCCTGTGGGAAGATCTGAGGAGGCAAGTGCTGGAGCTGAGACAGGGAGGGGCTGGGGCGGAAGGAGAACCTCTCTTCTTGTTAACTCGGACTTTCACTACTCTCCACACACCCTAGGGTTTGCTTCCTGCCAATCATCATCAACACAACTAAGAGAGAAAGCACATGGATCCGAACAGAAAACAAAGGGAGGCTTGACATACCTTATAATAAACTAAAGGAGCTGGAGAGATGGCTCAGCTGTGGAACACACTGTTTGCTCTTCTAGAGGACCCAGGTTCAATTCCCAGCACCCACTTGGCAGCTTACAACTGTCTGTAACTCCAGTTCCAGGGAATCTAATGCCTGCTTCTGAGCTCTTACAGGCACCAGGCACACACGTGAGACCCATACATACATGTGAACAAAGCACGAATTTTAAAATAGACTAAAGCAACCGGGCAGTGGTGGCGCACGCCTTTAATCCCAGCACTTGGGAGACAGAGGCAGGTGGATTTCTGAGTTCGAGGCCAGCCTGGTCTACAAAGTGAGTTCCAGGACAGCCAGGGCTACACAGAGAAACCCTGTCTCAAAAAACCCAAAAAATAAAATAAAATAAAATAGGCTAACGCAAACCCAAATGAGAGCATGCATTTAAAATCAATTTATTCTTCTTTCTTTAAAAAAATATTTATTAATTTATTTTATGTATTTGAATACACTGTGGCTGTCTTCAAACACACCAGAAAAGGGCATCAGACCCCATTACAAATGGTTCTGAGCCACCATGTAGTTGCTGGGAATTGAACTCAGGACCTCTGGAAGAGCAGTCAGTGCTCTTAATCTCTGAGCCATCTCTCCATCCCTTTTTCCTTCTTTTTAAAAAATGGGACCTCACGTAGCCCCGGGGTTTCTCAAAATCACTATTTTTTAATTTGTTTGTTTTAAGATTTATTATTTAATTTATGTGTATATGTGTGTTTGTGTTTCTGTGAATGTCACAGGTATACAAGTGTGCACAGAGACTAAAAGAGGATGTCAGATGCCCTGGAGTTATAGGCACTTGTAAGCTGCCCAGTCTGGGTGTGAATCCAGTCCTCTAGAAAGGCAGCACACACTCTGTACCTACCGAGTGATCTCTCCAGTCCCTCAGACACACTATGTAGTCATGGTTAGCCTTCAATTTCTGATCTGAGCTCACACCCCTACACCCAAAGATCTTCCTGTAGCATCATGACCAGCAGGATGAAATCTCTTGAAAAACTGAAGTAAGTGTGTCAAGAACAGTGTATAAGCAGGAGACAGTTAAAATTTGCTAAATAAATCAAGCAGAAGGGAAGAAATTTAGCAATATATCCCTCATAAAAATCAGAAAATTATTTCTGATATATATATCTACCATATATATGATACATATTTTCCCATAGATATGATATATTTTCCCCAAATATACATATAATGTATATTTCCCATACACACACATATATATGTATGTATGTGTGTGTGTGTATATAGATAGATAGATAGATAGATAGATAGATAGATAGATAGATAGATAGATAGTGATTTAGTGATTCAAGGCCCTCTTCTCTCTAAACAGAATGCTCATCTTGAACTGTAACAATTGCTAAGTATAGAAGAATATAAAACTTTAAAAAAGGAACCCACTCCTTGTGATGCAAGCTTGTAATTCCAGCATTACAAAGGAGGTGGAGGCAGGAAGGTCAGAAATTCAAGGTTGTCTTTAGCTATGTAGCTGTGTGAGGTAACCCCTGGAGTACATGAGACCCTGTCTCAAAACAACAAAAATAAATTTTACATGACTGGCTTGGCATTAAACGTGGTAATTTTTCATCTATAATATAAAACATAACAAAGCTGCAGACCTAGTTCACTGGTTGAACACTTGACCGGCACGCAGCAAGCCCTGGGTTCCATCCCCAGCAGAATACATTCCCACATTCATACAGTTCTGAATCCATTAGAAAGAAAGAAACCTGAAAGAGACCATTAAGTCCCTAAGTTGTCTAGTTTCACCAGGAGACCTTTTTGACATGTCCTTGGGCTCTCAGGTTCATAGCTCCCGATGTTCTCTGCACTCTCAGGAAGTGTCTAACCTACGTCTGCAGCTGACACAGCAGAACATCCTGCCCTTTACACAGCCCTCCAAGGCCCTTTACTCTCTTCTCCTCTTCAATTCATCCTTGTTAGAGCAGTAAGTTATGACGCCAGTTAATAGATAACTTGCCTGCAAATGCTTCTGTAGCTAGGAAACTACAGAGTTTATGAAGTATACAAAAGGATGTAGACCCAGCCACCAGGGATCAGCCCTGAAGCTCCAGCTATTAAACTACACTTAACCTTTTAACTACTTTTAGTTCTGGTACCAGTATGTTTTCTATACCACAAATAAGCAAGCACCTCACTTCTAAAGCATTGGTTTTAGTGTTTTTGTTTTTGTTTTGTTTGTTTGTTTGTTTGTTTGTTTGTTGGCACAATTAATAATCTATTAAATTAAAGCAAAGGAGTTTCAATTTTATTTTCAAATATATCCTATATCTTTATCTTTCTCTTATGTCTCCTCAAAACAAAAACTGGCCCCGTCCACCCTTCCTTCCTTCCTTCCTTCCTTCCTTCCTTCCTTCCTTCCTTCCTTCCTTCCTTTCTTCCTTCCTCTCTTTCTTTCTTTCTTTCTTTCTTTCTTTCTTTCTTTCTTTCTTTCTTTCTTTCTCTCTTTCTCATATAAAGGCAATATTTATTTATGCATTGCAGTAAATAGGCAGTTTATGAAGTATACAAAAGGATGTATACAGAAACATTCCACCCAAAACAGCTAAAGCTACGACCTTAATAACAGTGTTATTCAAGTATCCCAGTGAACCTGTGTAGTCGGTGATTCATGGTCTTCCCTCTGAACATAATGTTTGTCTTGAACTGTAGCAATTGCTAAGTGTAGTAGTTCATAGCTAAGACTAGATCCTCCGCCCTCAACACACTCTCATGCCAACTTGCTTTTGCTGTTGTTTACCTATTTATTGTGTTTGTCTGGTTTTGCTTTTGTTCTTTTGTGGTAGTGGCTCAACACAGCCCAGACCAGCCTGGAACTGTGACAGAAAAAGTCTAGTTTCAAATTCATGACACTCTTCCCACCGCAGTCTCGGAAGTCATGGGATTGCACACACAGACGCCATGCTCAGCCGCCATGCTCATCTTGAAATAAAGACTTGCGTTTCCTCTTGTTAATGTTGTGTGTGCCTGATACACAGAGGAGGAGAGATGCAGGGGCCACAGTGCACATGTGGCGGTCAAAGGACAGCTTTGTGGAGTCAGTGCTCTTCATCCACCTTTATCGTGGATTCCATGGAGCAAACACGGGACATTGGGCTTGTGGAGCAGGTTCCTTTAGCCACTGAGCCATGCCAGCCAGCTTTTTTTTTTTTTTTTTAAGATTTTTTTTCATCTCAACTTTATTTAATAATTTCACCTTATTAAACCCACTATCACTGTGCTGGAATGTCCCTAGCAACCATTTCCCACACTCGTGCAATGTATCATGAGCGAGGCTCGGATGATAGTTATTTTCAAAACTGATGTCTTTGTCCGCCATCTTTCCTTCCGCATATTTAGGCTGGTTCACAGCCACTGGAGGAGAAGATGGTTGAAAATCATCACTAAAGTCAACCTCCACTCATTGCCTCTACTTTTTACTTTCTTGCATCACTCCATTTAAGGTCTGTGTGCTTAAAGATACAAAATAGCCCTGAAAGAAGGCATTGAGTGTCTCAGCTGTTGCTCAAAAAGAAGCGGAAAAACTAGCCTGTTATCCTGCAGCCTAATCCCTGCACAGACCACGGACCCTTTCCACGTGTGCTGCTGAGAGCAGTCAGAGTTGCAGTTTAAACACTACAGGGTCAAGTCCAGCGTTTGTTCCATTCTCAGAATTCCCAGGGGCATCAATGGGACTCCTGGGCAGAACAGGATTTCTCACTCGGTTCCATAATTTCTGGAAGGACTTCTATTTTGCCAAAGAGTATCCACAAAGAAAGTAATAAAGAAAACAGGTGCAATATTCATCTAGAAGAAGAAGAAGGAGAAGGAGAAAGAGAAGGAGAAGGAGAAAAGGAGAAGGAGAAGAAGAAGAAGAAGCAGCCTATTCTTGAGTTCCACAAAATGCCATCTACAGAAAAGTGTTTTTCTTACCAGACATGATTTCTAAGCCATGTTGTAGCAACTGTAAAGAGGAAGGAAGCTTTAGTATCATGCCAGATTCATCTGTTTGCAATTTTTAGGGTATTTATTTATTTATTTATTTATGATTTGGTTTTTTGAGATAGGGTTTTCTTTGTGTAACAACTCTGGCCACCCTGGAACTCACTCTGTAGACAAGGCTGGCCTTGAACTCATAGAGACCCACCTGCCTCTGCCTCCGGAGCTGGGATTAAAGGACTGTACCACCACACGAAGCCAGTTTTCATTATTTTACCCGTGACATAAAAAGTGCAATTGCATTTAGCCAGCAGCCTTTGAACCTCTAAATGTTTTGCCCTAAACTATATCACAATTGGCTAATTTGTAACATAGGATCCTTAAGCCAATTAAACCAAAATATCTGGCTTTTAATTTCAGTTCCACAAAGATCTCTAGGTAATTAAAGTTTGCTCCATAGAAAAAGCAAAAGCACTGAATCTAAGTTCTGGAAGGGCCTAAAATGCTATAATGTAGCTTTGTAGTTAAGTTATATCATAACGCCAAGGAAAATTAATTATTTAATAAGGTAATTATAATCTATATTGAACTCCCTGTTTATGTGACATGTTTTAATTTTTTAAATGTTTTTTATTTATGAGCAGGGCACATGTGCACTCACTGGATCAGTCCTTTCTCTCCTTCCACCATGAGAGTTCTGGGACAGAAGGTAGGTAGTGACTGTCAGTGGTTAGCGTCTTTACCCGCTGAGCTTTCTCACCGGTACATAGACCTGTAGTTTGATATATAGACTTTATTTCTTTGAATAGGTATAGGTGTTATCTAATTCACTTTATGAAGAGGAGGAAGTACACATAATTTTTACTACAAAGGAATTACAGTGTCAAACAACGTGTTTAAGGATCTTTAAGATTTCAAAAGAACATCCAAAGTTTCTTTGAGGCCAAGAACACACTCCAGACTCAAAAAAATCTGGTGTGTTTTGCTTAATCTTCAGAAATATTTTTAAACAGATTGGATTTCAAGCTTCATTAGTTTTCTCGAAAAAGCTTTGGCATGATTTATTCGCACTTTATATAAGGGAATGCTGTAGCTTTTAAAACAGCAGCCTAGGAGCTAGGGAGACACTTCAGGCAATGGGTGGGGCTGGGCGCTTGACAGTTGCAGGTGGAGGAAGAATGAGCATTCAGATAAGATGGTCTAAGTAAAAACCAGTGTTGATGTTTTTTCTCTCCTCAGGGCTTCCCAGGCAAAGCCATCTTAAACCCGAGCAGCTGTTTTCTGATTGTTCTCCATGGCCTTTTATCAACTTTACTGAAGTGTGCTCACCCAATAGAGAACTTTTAATGGTTAGTAAAGAAAATTAATAACGACGCACATGTACATGGAGAACATACATTTTTACTAGATTTATCATTATATGTACATATGCATTTATAAGGGGATAGTTAGTCACAACTATATACTAAGATATTGATGCTAATTGCTTAGGTTCTTTTTTTTAAATTTTTTTTTATTACATCTTTTCCTCAATTACATTTCCAATGCTATCCCAAAAGTCCCCCATATCCTACCCCCCACTTCCCTACCCACCCATTCCCAATTTTTTTGGCCCTGGCATTCCTCTGTACTGGGGCATATAAAGTTTGCATGTCCAATGGGCCTCTCTTTCCAGTGATGGCCGACTAGGCCATCTTTTGATACATATGCAGCTAGAGTCAAGAGCTCCGGGGTACTGGTTAGTTCATAATGTTGTTCCACCCATAGGGTTGCGGATCCCTTCAGCTCCTTGGGTACTTTCTCCAGCTCTTCCATTGGGGGCCCTGTGATCCATTCACTAGCTGACTGTGAGCATCCACTTCTGTGTTTTCCAGGCCCCGGCATAGTCTCACAAGAGACAGCTATATCTGGGTCCTTTCAGCAAAATCTTGCTAGTGAATGCAATGGTGTCAGCGTTTGGATGCTGATCATGGGATGGATCTCTGGATATGGCAGTCTCTAGATGGTCCATCCTTTCGTCACAGCTCCAAACTTTGTCTCTGTAACTCCTTCCATGGGTGTTCTGTTCCCAATTCTAAGGAGGGACATAGTGTCCACACTTCAGTCTTCATTCTTCTTGAGTTTCATGTGTTTAGCAAACTGTATCTTATATCTTGGGTATCCTAAGTTTTGGGCTAATATCCACTTATCAGTGAGTACATATTGTGTGAGTTCCTTTGTGATTGTGTTACCTCACTCAAGATGATGCCCTCCAGGTCCATCCTTTTGGCTAGGAATTTCATAAATTCATTCTTTTTAATAGCTGAGTAGTACTCCATTGTGTAAATGTACCACATTTTCTGTATCCATTCCTCTGTTGAGGGGCATCTGGGTTCTTTCCAGCTTCTGGCTATTATAAATAAGGCTGCTATGAACATAGTGGAGCATGTGTCCTTCTTACCGGTTGGAACATCTTCTGGATATATGCCCAGGAGAGGTATTGCTGGATCCTCCGGTAGTACTATGTCCAATTTTCTGAGGAACTGCCAAACTGATTTCCAGAGTGGTTGTACAAGCTTGCAATCCCACCAACAATGGAGGAGTGTTCCTCTTTCTCCACATCCTCGCCAGTATCTGCTATCACCTGAATTTTTTTTTTTTTTTTTTTTTTTTTTTGGTTTTTCGAGACAGGGTTTCTCTGTGTAGCCCAGACTGTCCTGGAACTCACTCTGTAGACCAGGCTGGCCTCGAACTCAGAAATCCGCCTGCCTCTGCCTCCCAAGTGCTGGGATTAAAGGCATGCGCCACCACGCCCGGCTCTTGAATTTTTGATCTTAGCCATTCTGACTGGTGTGAGGTGGAATCTCAGGGTTGTTTTGATTTGCATTTCCCTGATGATTAAGGATGTTGAACATTTTTTCAGGTGCTTCTCTGCCATTTGGTATTCCTCAGGTGAGAATTCTTTGTTCAGTTCTGAGCCCCATTTTTTAATGGGGTTATTTGATTTTCTGGAGTCCACCTTCTTGAGTTCTTTATATACATTGGATATTAGTCCCCTATCTGATTTACGATAGGTAAAGATCCTTTCCCAATCTGTTGGTGGTCTTTTTGTCTTATTGACGGTGTCTTTTGCCTTGCAGAAGCTTTGCAGTTTCATGAGGTCCCATTTGTCAATTCTCGATCTTACAGCACAAGCCATTGCTGTTCTATTCAGGAATTTTTCCCCTGTGCCCATATCTTCAAGGCTTTCCCCCACTTTCTCCTCTATAAGATTCAGTGTCTCTGGTTTTATGTGAAGTTCCTTGATCCACTTAGATTTGACCTTAGTACAAGGAGATAGGAATGGATCGATTCACATTCTTCTACATGATAACAACCAGTTGTGTCAGCACCATTTGTTGAAAATGCTGTCTTTCTTCCACTGGATGGTTTTAGCTCCCTTGTCGAGCTTAGGTTCTTTAATTTCTATTGTTATGTGTATTTTCTAACTGATGATCTGAAGATACAAATATGCTTCCTCTTATTTAAAAATATGAAATAGGAGGCTGAAGAGATGGCTCAGGCAGTAAGAGTGCTCTGTTCTTGCAGAGGACCCAAGTTGAGTTCCTTGAACCCATAGCAAGGGGTTCATCACCAAATCTACCTCCAGCTCCATGGGCTCCAACAGCCTCTCCTCTCTTCCACAGGTCCCTGCACTCACATCCCCTCCACGTACTCATCACTAAAAACTAGTAAATGTTAGCGAGATGAAGGCTGGAGCAGAGCTTCCGAAGCTCAGACCTGTGTTCCTTGGTGAGAACAAGAAGGGAGGAGGAAGAAGAAGAGGAGGAGGAGGAAGAATTGGAGGGGAAGGTGAGAAGGAAGAGGAGGAAGATCCTGTTAAAATAACACGAATCCAAATTTTTATTATTTAATAGATACAGAAATTTTGTTTGGGATGAAAAATAGTTATGGCAAAAGCACATTGTAGTTTTGGTTTTTTTTTTTTTTTTTTTTTGGTTGGTTGGTTTTTTGTTTTTACAAGATAGTATATGTACTTACTGAAATACAGTTAAAATGGTTAAAGTCATAATGAGTGTATGTACTTTACCAAGACAAGAATAAGAGACAGAGACATGGAAGTACTATAGGTTGGAATAGTGCCCCTCAAAGCTTACAAGCTGAAGGCTTGGTGGCAAGCTTGTGGTCCTATTGGGAAATAGTTGAAACTTTAAGAGGTGGGCCTAGTGCGAAAAGTTGGATCATTGGAGGTATATATACCCTTGAAGGGAATATTGAAACTCCTGCTCTTGTCTTTGTGGCTTCCTGGCTGCCCTGAGTTGCACCTTCTGCTACACCTGCTCATCATGATGTTTTGCTGTAGACCCCAAAACAATGGGCCAACCAGCCAAGGGCTGAGACCTCCAACCATGTAAGCCAAGGGAAACTTTTTCTCTTATAACCTTCATTTATCTGAAGTGTTTCATCATAGTGGTGGAAAACTAACACAAGGTAGTAAGTATTCTTATTGCAGACCAACCTGACTGTTAAATGAGACGTATTCAGTGCCACAATCTTGCCATGTTCACTTATATCCTTTGGCCAAAGATCCAAACTCTTTTTCCTTGCTTGATAAATAATACAAATAAATATAACTTAGCATATGTAAAAGCCCAGGGTTTCTTCTCTGAAGCCAAAAAGTAATAAGTAAATAAAAAGAATAAATATTTATGTTTATTGAGAATCTGAATAAGCATTTACATACAACATATCACTTAGTATTTCTAAAAGGTAAATCCCATTATTTTTCTTTTTTCTTTTTGAATATAAAATTACTGAGACTAAGAAAGTTTATGTTGGGCAAAGACTACATAACTAATGAGGGGGTGATTCGGGGTTTGACTGGATGTCTGTTTGACACCAGATCACGGTCCCTCACCACTGTGCTTTCAAGAGTTTGAATACACCATCTCTATATTGCCATATGTGGACTTTTTTATACACTATCTACATTTCAACTTTGAGTTTCTGCTATCTCTTTTAAAAGTCTGATTAATAGAGCTCTTGTGCAAATTACTCTCATTATTATTAATTTTCCAGTCTTATGAAATAATATTAGCTGTCTCCTTTTACTCTAGGTTGGTTAGAGACAACATGAGGATGTAATTAATGATGCTTTTTGAAAACAGTTTTCCAAGGTGAAGTCAACAACTTTCTGGAAATGCTGGAGAAAAAGTCACCCAATTATATTCCTAGCCTCCACTTCAGAGTCTGAAGGAGAAGATGGGGCTTTGGGGTCTGCTCATGTTTAAGAGGCATTCCCCATCATTTTCCTCAGTGTGGAAGCTTAAAGAAATACGTTAATAGTCTGCGGTAGACTGATTTTCAGAACCACTCTTCTAGTTGGATGTTGGAAGGATTTCGGTCTTGTAGCATCTTCTGGTTTTGTTTACACCCCCTGTAAAGATCCTGGAACCACTCTACTCCTTTACATACCAGTAAGATTTTAAATTGTGAACAACACCTGGTCTCATTCACAGATAGACGTCAATAGGAGTATGTTCCTTTGAGCCACCTGAGCCAACCCTTCAGTCGCTGAGGGTTCACATTGTGGAAGAGCTGTGTTGGAATTCCGCTCACACGACTGCTGATCATTGATGTTATTCTCCTAAATAAAATGTAATAATAAACTCATTTAAAATGAAGAATGTTATTTCAAAAACTGTCAAAGCAAAGGGAAATTTGGAACCACTAAAAGCTCACTATTGAAAGACACGTGAAAAGCAAATAATAACTAACAGTGTTTGGGCCTGCAAGACGCTCACTGAGTGAAGTCACTTGCCCCCTTGCCTGGCGACCTGAGTTTGATTCTCGCGACCCTTGTGGTAGAAGGAGAGAACTGACTCATGCAAACTGTCTTCTGTAGCACAAACAGGCACACATACTAAGTAAGTAAATGCATTCCATCTAAATGTTTTAAAGATTGAAAAATTATTTAAAAATTATGTGTGCGTGTGTGTGTTCTGGTGTGTGTGTGTGTTCTGGATGTAGTTATGTGCACCTGAGATACTGCCTTCAGAATACAAAAGAGGCCGTTGGATCATCTGGATCTGGAGTTACAGCCAGTTAGGAAGCCACCTGACATGGGTGCTAGGAACTGAATTTGAGTCCCTTACAGGAACAGTAGGCACTCTTAACCATTGAGCCATTTCTCAATTGAAATGAAAATAATAGTATTAACTGCAGTTGCTGAATGCAGTAGCATAGTTCTTGTTTCCAGCCCTTGGGAGTTTAAGGCAAGAAGATCTGGCATTCAAGGCCAGTCTCAGCTACATAGCGAATCCAACACAGGCCTGGATTACACGAGACCCTATCTAAAAACAAAAAAGAAAAAAGAAAGAAAGAAAAAAAACCAAAATGCAAATAAGCAAAATTAATCACAGTTTTAGTATGAGGTTGAAAAAAAAGAAAGTTTATGCCAAGAATTTATCCAGTCATGCAGAGCCAAGCATGTAAGTAACTCAGTTCATCAGAGGCCAACAAGGACAAGGACACGGGCCTTTGGTACACTCAGAGAATCTATAAAAGTTGGGTGAAATAAAAGTGTAAAAACCCATTCAAATGATTGGGCAGTGAAAATGTTTTCCACACCCTAGTCAAGACTCTCTGAGATCTTTACACCGTTGCCTACTGCCCGTAACAGAGTGCCAGCCTTTCTACAATAGCAGCACAGTCCCCTACTTGAAAAGTGGGGCAGGCTTATCATAATTTGAATGTTACACATCCTTAAATAAGCACTAAAAGACATGCACAGAGATGGAAAAACACACATGTAATACCCATTCTCCTTGTCAATGGAGAACATCTCTGGAACAGAGGGTCTAAGGTCAAAGACAACTTCCCACAGCATGAGTATTGCCAACTAAATACATTTGTTAATTGTAAATCCTTCCCCTATTTTTATCTTTACCTCTACCAGGGGACTCCTGACCTCAATACTATACACTTTGGACTGGGTCACTTTCATAACGGGGGTGCCTTGTAAATGATGCAGCCAGCATCTCTGGCTTCTGTGAACAAATGAAGAAAGCATCGCCCACAACTGTGACAACCAAATATGTCCGGACTCTGCCAAATGTCTCCCCCTTGAAAGACACTGACTTATACCAATATCAAAATGAGTTTGGCTTTGCAGCTTTGCACACACCAGCTGGGTAGTAAGAAAAGTAGCCTAAAAGAGTACGAGAAGAAGCTGGCTCAGGACAAAGAAAATTTATTGCAGATAATATGCAGTGCAGATAATCAACAAGTAATTCATGGGAATTAAATATAGGGCTTGGAGCATCTTATTAGAACCAGTTGGGAGACAGTGAGTGATTGAGGTTGATATAAATACCGGACACTGTATAATCACCTTCCGGGCACCAGAGCCTGGCGACTGAAGATCAAATCAAGTATTCCGTTTATAGAACGGCATGACTTCATACACATTGTGCAACTGAGCAATTGCTTGCTGTTCAGTCATTGACAGCTGGGCTCACAGAAAGGCTGCCAGACACTTGGGCCTTGCAACCAATCTCACAAAACATATTGGGCCTGAGGAAGTTCTAAGGTGATGACTATGGAGTTTAAGACGGGATCCCTTCTAATTTTAAGCATAAAGTTGATAAGGCTTCTGCTGGCTTTGGCTAATTATTGTAGATGTCCATAACTGTTTTGTGGATTAAAAACTTATTTCAACAAGAAAGCCTTGGGTCTTGGTTTTTGCTTTGAGACAGGGTATCATGTAACCCAGGCAGGCCTCTAAGTCACTTTGCAGTTGAGGATGATAGTGAACAGCCCTCAGCTTCAGCTCTCACTGCTGGGATTACAAGTGTGGGCCACCACACCTAGCTCCTGAGAACGTTGCTTGAAGGATGACAGCCTGAGGGCTTAGGGATTGCCGTTCTGAACACAAGTATCACCCGATGCAAGCTAAGGCTGCGGCTAGGGCTGAGTGTCAGGGCCAGTACCTGCATTGAATGAAAGAGAGAGAGAGGGGGGCGGGGGGAGGGAGAGGGAGGCGGGGGGGAGGGGGAGGGGGAGAGGTATTAAATCTCTCTTTCCAGTCACTACTCCTTCCAGGAACAATCACTAGTCTCGTCTTAACAGCACAGATGACATCTGCGGACTTTGTACTTTATATAAGTAGAATAATACAGAGTATGCTATTTCATGTGTGACTTTCTCTCTTGACATTCTTTTGTGAGGCTCATCCAAGTTGCTGAGTATAACTAATTAGTTCCGTCCTTGTTGCTATTTTGATTACAATGAACTAATCTACCATAATTATTTTCTCTATTATATTGTTTTCAGTTTGATATTACTAAAAATATTTAGCTGGACAAGGTAGTCCCAGAATTCAGGAGGTAGAGGCAGGTAGATTTCTATGAGTTCCTGGCTATCCAGGACTGTGTAGTGAGGCCCTGCCTTAAAAAAACAACACACACACACACACACTTAACAAAGAGCCCTATGAGCAAAAAAGCATACCCTTTAGGAGAATAGGTTGGCTCTGTTTTTTTGTTCTGCCACTATGGTACTGTCACCAAATGCTGCCTAAGACAGCCAGCCTCAAATTCATGAGTTCAAGTGGCCTTCCTGCCTCTGTTTCAGAAGCAGTGGGGACAACAGCTTATGCACATATGCCTGATCAGTGTGAGGAATTTAATAATAATAATAAAAAAAAGTGGTACGGCTGTGGGCCACAGATAGAGCCTAGCAGGAAAGCATTTAACAGAGCATGTGCCAGGCTCTGGGCTTAGTCTCTAGAAAAAAAAAAAAGAGTAATTTATTGTGCATTGTATCTGGAGAGTAGGTTCTAGGTCACTTGAGTCTATTTGTAAGAGGTGCAACAATCACTCTATTTGCGTTAGTACGTTTCTGTCTGTCCATCAGAGGAAGAGAGGCCTTCATGGACGTACCCTCAAGCATAGCTTATGAACCCACTTTAGCAGGGATTTAATGAGGAGCCCGGAGGTATGCGCTGGGTGAGCTGCGTGGCACCCTAGTACCTGGGAGGCACACATTTGTTGGGTGAGTAATAGAAAATGTCTGAATTCAGGGCAATATCAGAATGATTGGTTTTTAAAACATTATTCCAGAAAATATTTATATTCTAACTGTACAGAAGTTTGTTGAGATGTATATAGATTTTGGGTCTTGTTCATTTTTGGTTTGCGTTTTTTTTTCCTTTTATTTGCAAGTTCTTTACAATAAAGTTTAATATATATATACATATATGAACTGGGCTATAAGCCCATCTGACTTTAAAGCATGTTCCCCCTCCCCACCCCCTGCCCTTTCTCCTCCCCCTCTCTTTTCCTCTTCTCCCCCTCCTCCCCTCTTCCTTCCTGATACATCTTCATTCCCAGGCTGGCCTCAAACTTTCTAGGTGTGTGAGGACAACCCTGGAACTTTTTAACTTTTAAGCTAGGTAGAACCAGGTAGAAAAGAAAATAGATTCTAATTGTCATAAATAGGCATTCTGTCTGTAGAGAGAGAAGTGTGCTACCATAGTACAAGATGGCAGATGGCAATGGCTGCTATTCACATCTGAAAGACAGCTAATGGCTTCCGTTACCCACAGTCCCTGCCGAGCCCCTCGTATGCTGTAGTACTGAGAAAGCTGGCGCTCACTGAGGTCACATTAGTCAACATATTAAAGCAGCTACAGTTCTCCCATCCCATCCCAGCTGATGCCACTTCTCATCTCTCCCAGAAGCACTTCTTGGACAGAACGCTAACCATTCAGCTCCTTGTGTCTGTTTTACTGCCATAAGGACTGAGAGAAAGTAGCTTCAAAGCTGCCCATGACATATCAAGACAACATTCATCAACGGGGACGTACTTCATGTCAGGGACCTGTGGCTGGTAATAATTGCCTAGAAAGGAAGCTTAAAGAGGTAGGCACTCCAGTGGGAGGCAGAAGGTCCATGTCCTATCTTTTGGTACTACCTTTTCGTGGAAACTTCACATCATGTGTCTTGCTTAAATAATTGCTTAATTAAAATGATATCATTTTACCCTTGACTTTTTCAACATCCATGGGAAAGATATATGCTTTTTTTTATTTTCCTTTTTCTTTTGTGAGACAGGGTCTCACTATGTAGTTCAGGTGGGCTTCAAACTTACACTTTTCCTGCCTGGGTTTCCCATGAGGATGACAGATGAAAGCCAGCACCCTTGTTCTGCTGACCACAAGCACAGCCTTGTCCAAGAACATGATCTTACCCACCCCTCCTCATTCTTTTCCCAAGAGGATCTCCTCCACAGTCGGGTCAGCAATATGGTCATGGCATGGCCAATCAGGCCTTTGCATGTCTTCAGGGAGAAGGGAAGACTTCTTTATATGGCTTACAGGGTCTTTCTGTAGCTTCTGGCTGTTCATCATCATCTCTGGGTGCTCTCCCATTCTCTACTCCAGCATCTCCTTTCTTGGGACTCATTATGACCTTTCTGGAACAGTTCGTAGCCCCAGCATCACCAAGCTAAGTCTCATCTATTCTGTTGTCTCTGGTATGGCATCTTTCAGGGCCTCACCAAAGCTCTCAGCCCAGGTCAAGAGACCATGCCCTGTGCCACCACGCACACGGTGGCGCTTCTTCCCCTTGTCCCCTGCTTCACTGTGCAGTGTTTTGCTACCTGGTTCCTATTCAAGATCCTCAACTTTATGCAAACAGTGACATCGCCACAAACTAATGATTGTAGCTCGAGAAGTTAGCACAGGCTCTGGAATGAGTGAACGGTGAAATCAATTAGAATTACATTCGGGAGAAAGGAACCGTGTTTAATTGTGTGTTGAAAAATAAGATTGGCATACTTTGTAAATGGAAACTGAACTGACAGGAATGATAGAAAAGAGGGATCTTATTAGGATAGTTTTTGAAAACATGCTACTAGAGCTTGGCTTGTGAACATTATCTTATTGAATTCCAGGAAGGAAGGCACTAGGATGTTTCCTTTGGTTGAGGGTATGTTTGTATTCAGGGCACAGTAGTAAAGCTGGCTTTGATATTGGAAAATTCTGCTCTCCGGCCATCCATCCTAACTGGAGAGAGGTGATAACACACTAGAGTCTGATTAGCATTTCCCTGAGGGTTAGTGATGTTGAGCACTTCACATACGATTTGTATATCTTCTTTCCGGAAATGTCATCCGACTCTTTTGCCCATTTTTAAAGTTGGATCATTACTTTATTGTTTATTTAAAATATACTTGTTTTTCATCTATATGGATGCTTTGCCTGCATGTATGTTTGAGTACCACCTGCATGCACAGTGTCTGGAACTGGAGTTATGGGCAGTTGTGAACTTCCCTGCGGTTGCTGGGAATAGATCTTCTGTCTCCTGGAAAAGCAGCCAGTGTTCTTATGTGCTGAACCATCTCCCTAGCCCACTGTAAACTTGAGAGGGAAGGAAAGCTCTGTTTCTTAGGTTTCAGTCCATAGTCATTGGTCCAATTGCCCTTGAGTCTGTGACTAGGCCGTATGTCATGGCTGCAGCACGCCGTGCCTAAAGCTGCTTACCTCAAGGCATGCATGAAGTAAAATAAAGAGAAGACACCAATGTCCCACAGTCCCTGTAAAGGCCATGCCTTGTGGGATCGAAAACCTCTTTCTAGATCCCCCATCCTAAAGGTTCTACTACCTCCCAATAGCACCTCCAGGGCCAAGCCTTTAACACTGGGCTTTCTGAGTATACTTGTTCAAACCATAGTGCCTTCTCATAAAGAAACTAAAACAAATGTCTGTAAAACATCATTTCCAGGAAAGCAAAGCTAACTTCAGTTTTTCACATTTTGATGAAAGTATCTACACTCTGGCCAAGGGGAGGTACAAAAGTGTCACCTTGAAAGAAAGCCAGCATTTGCAACGGTTTAGAAGAAACAGAAATGATCATAAATTCCCTCAAGTAATCACAAAGATTTTTTCCACCACCAGACACTTCTCCTAGTTGTTTATTTCAATTTTGAGCCATCTTGGGGGGGCGGGTTCTAAGTTCTAATAGCAATAATAATTCTCCCCTCCCCTCCCCCTTTTTTCTTTTTCTCCTCCTCCCCCTCCTCCTCCTCCCCCTCCTCCTCCCCCTCCTCCTCCTCCTCTTCCTTCTCTTCTTCAACAGAGTCTTACATAACCTAGGCTGATTTGGAACTTGCTATGGATTCAAGAATGCCTTCAGATATCTTGTCTTCCTACCTCTACTTTCTGCATGCAAGGATCTACAGGTATGGAATCTTGTAAGGCTTTATTTATTTTTTTCCTTTTTTAAACCTCTGTGTTCATGCATACATGTTTGTACAGGTACACATAGATGTGCATACACAGAGGCCAGAAAAGGGTGTTAGATCCCTCAGAGATGAAATTACAGACTTTAGGGGATAGTTGGCTTGTTATAGGGGAGCTGGGTTCCAATCTTTGGTCCTTCTGATTGAGGAGTGAGTGCTCTTAACTGCATCTAAACCATCTTTCCAGACCTCTTCTAAATCTTAGTCACAGCATAGTTCTATTTTTCTTTAGTTGATCTTGAAGAATTCAGTTCACCTTCGAGGAACTTCTGGGTTGTTTTCTCCTGCAGCTTAGCAGATTTTGATTTGCTCCTGTGGCTCCAGTCACCAAGTCTGTACTAGTGGATTGAAGCCCCCACATCTTTTTCCAAACTCTTTTCCAGAGTGCTGGCTAACCTATTATCAGCTACAGGAGAAGAACCTTGTGTGCCCTGTATTAATTTCCTTCTCATATCCTTCTCTAATCTGCAGTTTCCTACCTAATTTTCTACCTGTACCACCTGTCGCCTTTGACCCGCCCCTGTTCCACATCCCTTCACCCGAATGAATGCCAAGTCTTACACATTTTGCCAATTAGATTTCCAGCCGTTTCTCTCCATCACTACAGCCATTAACAGTCCAAACTACTCTAATGTCTCACCTTCATCATAGCAAAGAGTCCAAAATCCCCTCCTTGCCCTCAGTCTGTCCTCAGAGATCCAGTCTATGCACAGTAGCTAGAATGATTATTCTAAATCACAACCAAAGCTCACCTTTCTCCTGCTAATATATAATGGTCACTGCCTTCAGGATTAAGTCCAAATTTCTCAACCCATAGACGTTCACGATCTGCTCTGTCCACCTGTTTCTACAGCTTCACCTCTTCCAGTATCCCTTCCCCCACCACAGCTGCAGCAACAATGAGTTTCTTTCTGTGTGCTCTGGTATTTCCTGGTCTTTGCATATACTGCGACACACTCACCATCTGGAACAGACCAAGCGTTCTCTGTATCACCAGATCCTCGTTATCAGCTACCCGCAGTATCGGATCTCAGTGCAAACCCCACAGTTCTCTGGCATGCCTTCCTTGCAACTGTCTACTGGAGACTGAGTAAGGGGTCGCCCTCTATTCCCACAGCACCCCATACTTACTCCTGTTAGAGTTGATTACACACTGGATTTTGATTTTCTGATTGTTTTTGCCACCCTTAGTAGATTGGTAGCTCCCTACTGACAAACAGGCTGTCTTGTTTACTTTAACATCCTTGGTAAGGTGATAGCTTAAAGGTCTTGTAAAAGACCGGGTAGAGGCCTGGAACCAGTAAGCTCTCATTTCCTATTGACTGAGTGATGAATGAAGTCACAGAAGTGACAGGCTCCCTGGCTGCTAGAGCCGTTACAAACAAAGCTTGGGTTACTTTGACTGGATTATCAAGGAAACCTTCAGGCCTAGGCCAGACTGGGGAAATCAGGACCTTGGTTTTCATGGCCTAGACTGACCCCATCCTACAGTCAGGTGTCTTGGCTTTAGCAAAGGCCTGTGAAATTGTGGTGTGTTTGAGTGTAAGTGTGTAGTGTGTTTGTGTGTATGTGTATAGTGTTTGTGTATATGTATAGTATATGTTTGTGTGTATGTGTAGTATGTGTTTGTGTGTGTGTGTAGTCTGTTTGTATGTATGTGTAGTATGTGTATGTATGTAGTGTGTGTATGTGTGTGTTGTGTATGTGTAGTCTGTTTGTGTGTTGTGTGTGTAGTGTGTGTTTGTGTGTATGTCTGTAGTATGTGTGTGGTATGTGTGTGTGTGTGTATGAGTGTGTACCTCTCATGCCATTCCTTATGCCACTCACTTTGAGAGTTCTTGAGACAGGGACTTTCACTAGCCTGGAACTGGCCAAGTAGGCTGGTGTGGAGATCTAGTGAGCCCATGGATCTGCCTGTCTCTACTGGGATCAGAAGTGTGTGCTGCTGCACCTGGTTGGTTTTGTGGTTCTAGGCATGAACTTAGGGCCTTTGGCTTGCAGAGCAAACACTTTACCAAATGAGCTTTACCAGCCCTTTAATTCCCAGTGCTGACTGAAGCTACTTCATCCTCTAAATGAGTTCTAAACTAGGCAAAAGTAAATCTTCTCTCTCTTTTTTTTTCTTTAAAAATGAATTGTTAGCATTTAATGACCTCCTCTCTCGCCTGATACCTTCAGCCTTCCTTGAAGCTCGTCCACGGAAGCATTTGTCCCTTACAATGAGAGGCTGCTTAGGAAGTTTCTCTTTCTCGCAGAACTTTGTAGCCGCTTCAGAAGGAAAGGGTTTCTAGTACACCACAGGTGTTAGTCAGAGTCTTCTAAAGGGACAGAACTGAAAGAGTACCTGTTGTATAATATGTAGTGATTAGCTTACAGGATGCGGTCTGGATGGTGCAACAATGCTGCCGCACTGGGAGGCAGAGACTCTGGCAGCGGTTCCGTTCAGGATGCTGGATGCTGCAGCCGTTCCAGTCTGGTTCTGGAGTCCTGGAAGATGGTGGCAGATCTGCTGCTCTTCAGTCTACACTGGATCCAAATTTCCCAGGAGCCAGGTGGCCATGTTTCTGACTTGAACACCAGAGGAGCATTGATTGCCCCTGCCAGGGGAGTCAAGACCCGCAGACTCAAGAGCTCAAGGGAAAGGGATGAGACCGCAGTCTCAGCCCCCCTCTTTGCTGGAGATTTTAACATGAGACTCTAGCAAATCAAAGATTATCGCTGGAGAATAGTGCAAGGACAGAAGTTTGAACAAGTGGATTGAAAACTTGCAATATTTTAATGGAAGCCCACCAGGATCGGGGTTAAACAAGAAACAAGGCCTCTGCTAGTAAATGAAAAGAATCCAAGACGACAAAGACATCGACAGGAGCAGAAACCGAAATGCTGTGACATCACAATGGGCCCATCTGATAGAGCAGGGGAGGGGTGAAAGGAGGGGGGTGGGGTGGAGGGAGTGGGGCAGGAGCGGAGTGTGTGTGTGTGTGTGGGGGGGTGCTGCTTTCTCTACAGATTCAGGGAAGTCCTCTTTGAAAAAGGGCCATCTGAGCTGAGACCTGACTGGTAACAAGGAGGGAGGCAGATAAAGAGATGTGGGAAGAATAACTGTGTTGGAAGAAATAGCAAGTGCAAAGAATAAATTTGCAAGTTCAAGAAACAGGGGTGGGGATGGGGAGGCATTTGAGACAGGGACGTGTTGGTGCTGGTGAAGGCAGCTCTCAAGCCACAGGCTTGGGCTTGAACACTGAAGCATTACTAGAGGCTCTAGGCGAGTGATTGATTTTTTTTCCCCCTAAATATCCTTAAATGTGGACTAAAGAAGTAGAAGCTAAAAGGAGTGTGGGGGCAGGGAGCCAATGATTTTTAAATATCTCCCACTTAAACTAAAACCATTCGTTTGTGCCTTGTCATATTCCAATAGTCAGAATGAATTGCTGACATAGGACGATGCATTTGCAGAGACTGTTAGCGACTCCGGAGAAGAACGAATCCTTCCTGCACATTTTAATTTTTTTTTAACTGTTCCTACCCAATGGGAGATTAGAAAGTAATTTTGTTTAAGAACTAAAATTAAAGCAATTACTAATTTTAACCTATTCTCCTCCCAGGTGGTTATCGCAATTAAAATCAGAACCTATAACAGTCACATCCAACGAGAACACAAAGCTTTCAAATCCTTCATTCTAGACCTTTGGGTGAAGGGATGAGATTTTGCAAGTCTTCTCTATTTTAATTGCAGCTTATGCAGCCTTTCTAGAGAAACCTGTGAGGTTTGAAGGTGAATTCCATCTGAGTGTAATTAAAAAGTTATGTGTGCAATATTCCTTGCTAGGAAATGTTATCCGTGTAGTGTCTGTTAATGACTTAAAGTTGGTTTGTTATCCGCTGTTCAGAACCTTCTCTGTCAAAATAAAAACTTAATATATTGTAGTCCTGAAAAAAATATTTTTTTTCCTGAGTACTGTAAAGCACCTCGCTGGTGTTTACCCCTTTGTCCTTGCCATTTCCAAGGTAAGTAGGTGGAAAGTCTTCTGCACAGACAGCATGAACAGGAACAAGGCCAAGAGAAATGAATAAACATGTCCAAGGTCACGGTCTACGTCAGCGGCAGCGGAGGGATGAGTCTCAGGTCTTTTCATTCCCAGGGATCTGGCATTCTGTAATGGCAGCTAGGTACCAGACCAGTTCTTGTTTGGTTTAGTGCATTTGAGTCTCCATGCATACAATGACTGTGAGCTAATGAGACATCTGTTTGGAGTTGTACCCCTGCTCTTGGTGTTTACCTTGGCAATGACTCTTAACGGTTATTTTTAGCTGCCTGTTTTGCTTTTTCTTTTTAAACTGTTGTTTATAAATGATGGCATTTGAGGTTTAAAATGTGATGAGATTAGAAGAGTTATCTCATAAATCAAGGGTGGATCGCCTTTCTAAGAACCTATGTGGGCTATATATAACCTTGCTATTTTGCAAAAGACAAGACTTAGTGCCTGTTGTTTAGGAAACTAGAAACACGCACGCGCGCGCGCGCACACACACACACACACACACACTCCATTGAGAACTGGATGTCTTTTTGTCCATAATAGGCTATCTAAGCTTCTGGGTGCCTACAAGAAATAAAAGCAGTAGGAGCTTTGAAATCTAGACATTTTTTGGTTCACGTATTCTCTCATTCTAGAATACCTTTTGGGCCCCACCCATTCTTGAGGCAAGGTCTCACTACCTAGTGAGGCTGGTCTTAAACTAGAGAGCTCCCTGCCTCGACCTCCTGAGTGCCACTTGCTGCCGCTGAGTCCCACTGTTCCCTTGTTTTATTTTTGCCGCTTCCTCCTTCCCCCATGCTTGAATATTTATTGTAAAGAGGGAAAAATCCCAAGCACGCACAGGTAAAGCAAAATTACTAGCCGACCTCCACATGGCTGCCACCCTGATGGCAGTTACACGTAAGTAACGTTGCATAGTGATATTTTTACCACACTTACTTCATCTGCCACTTTTTTTCCATTGCCCATCTTTTCCAAACTAAATCTCAGACACCAAGTCAGCCCATCTTATAAACTTAATATCTGACTCTCTCTCTCTCTCTAAAACATAGATATATATGTGTATATATAATATAGATATATATGTGTGTATATGTGTGTGTGTGAATTTTAATTCACAGTTGTAATGCCATCATCACACAAAAACTTTGCTATAATATCTCTGCATCATGTACAATCCACTGCACAATACAGTTCTCAGATGTTTAAATAAGCCAGTCTTTCCATCTGTGTGGTCAGACCAGAGTCCCCAAATGGCATCTGTCTGCTCGCCCACTCTGGCTCTTTAGAAAGCTCTGTCCCTGCTTCTCGCCACATCCCGCCATTGACTGATCTCAGAAGCCAGGTAAGTTGTCAAGAGACTGCCCTGCCCTGCGGTTTAAAATAATCTCTTTTTGCCTTTATTTCCTGTGGGCTTTTTTTTTTTTAATAGCTTGATTGGTTTCAAGTTCAGGAGTTTGTTGATTATTTTGTTAATTGTTGCTGGAAGGACATTTCATATGGGGTGTGGTGAGCCTTCTCTTACATCTCATGAGGAAAGCCACAGGGCCTGGGTGATTGTCCTCTCAGTGGTGCTAAGAGTCACCAGAAAGTCCATGTGTCACAGCCCGATCCTTTTGTTGGAAGGGTCCCACCAGGCGTTTAGCTGCAGGATCAAGCTATTGGAGATCTTTGCCTACAACAGATATTTTGAAGCTCTCAAATTACTTTCAAATCCTGTCATTCTTCTTTATTTAGTTGATGAAATTCTTCCTACAGAAGCTTTCCTCATTAACCTAGCTTACTTAACGAAAACAGGAATCGCTGCTTAACTGCTCCCATCTGAGAGACTGGATCATTATCGTTACATTCAGCGGTATCTAAGGAGACACGTTTCAAATAACTGCATTCACAAACCTTCTTGGGACTCAAATTCTTGAACTGAAATTTTACTTCTAATGACAATTCCTAGTGAAGGAATATAAAGCAGGCAGAGTGTTCGATGAACAACAGACGTGAGGAGAGCACTTAGAGACCTACTTCAAGCTTTCCCATCCCAACTGGATCCTTCCTTACATCCCTCTGCCTTCACTCGGCACCCTAGTATGTACAAATGCGAAGGAGAACAAAAGGATGAACAACAGTTGAAAAAAGAAGATGTCAAATAGAAACAAGGTTGATGGGGTGGTTTGAATAGATTCAGCCCCCACAGACTCACGCGTTTGAATGCTTGTCCTGTGGGAGTGGTACTATTAGGAGGAGTGGCCTTGTTGGAGTGGGTGTGGCCTTGGAGGAAGTGTGTCACTGTGGGGGTGGGCTTTGAGGTCTCCTAGTGTTTAAACTCCGCCCAGTGTGGAATTTTCAGAGCCTCCTCCTGGCTACCTTTGAATTAAGATGTAGAACTCTCAGCTCCTTCTCCAGCACCACACCCGCTAAGGTACTGCCTTGCTTCCCACCATGACTACAAAGGACTGAACCTCTGAAACTTTAAGGCAGTCCCAATTAAATGCTTTCCTTTATCATGGTATCTCTTCAGAGCAACGAAACCCTAGCTAAGACAGTTGTGGACAAAACAAAAAGAATAAGTTCCTACGAAAGAAAAAAATGATACTGCTAGAGAATGTGGCTTGGGGGGGTGTGGCAGCCTAGGGGGCGTGGCTCGGTGGTAGACTACTTCCCTAGAAAGCTGGGTCCCCTGATTTAACTGGAAATACTACAATCACACTATGCCACCTTCAGCCTTGAATGGAATGAACAAATACAATTCTTTATATTTCCACTAAAGTAAAGAACATGTTGCTTTATTTATTTTACACCTGCATATGTGTTTAATTACTTGCCGAGACGATGATGACTGAGTGGTTTCAGTATTTTTCAATTGTACATAGGAATGAAGTCACCTGGGGGAGACAGCCTTACGCACTCAGGAGCCACAGGGCATCAGGCATTTAGCTTTCCTTTGAATGCCACAGTTGAGAGGGACTACATTACTAAGCAGCTACCACAGGCTGTCTGCTTGGAGAACTTTCTAATAACACCTTTAATAAGATTACACTTTTGCCGGGCCTTCAGTCACAGCACTCAAAAGGCAGAGGCTGGAAGGTCTCTGAGTTCCAGGATAGTCAGGGCTAGACAGAGACACCCTGTCTCAAAACAAACCAAAAACCAAGAATAACTTTCATTATTCATGTTAGAAATAACTGTCTACTAATGTGCAGAGTTGGGCTGGGATGCCTGCTCTCAGCCAATGGGAAGCGTAAGAACGTTTTTATCATCTTTGGATATTAGGCAGAGCACAAGACCCATCACTAGAAAAGGGAGAGTGGTTTGCCAGAACTCTGCCTGTTTATAAAAAAAAAATGTAAAGTTAATACATAATAGCTTTGGAATGTCCCAGAAGTTCATATGAAAACATGAACAGCGTAGGAAGGGCTGAATTTCCACTCACATTCCTGTAACAGATATTAACCCTTAGGATGTAAACTTTTCTCTGCCCTGGCAAGTTCTACATTCCCAAATCAAATGTGATGACACAGCCTGATATCCTACAAAGATAAAAATATCATGGATAGAGCTCTTAGAGTACTTGAGGACAGGTGAAAATAAATTATAAGCCTGCTCTAGAGAACAAGCCCAAATTAGTTCTTTTTCTCCTGAAAATGTTGGGAGGAATTTTGGCACTCAATTCTGCTTCTGTTAATGACAGTCTTTGTAGGGAAGCTCTCTCAAGAGTAAATCAGAGAAGTCTGAATAATTATGTCTGTAAGTTAACGTGGAAAATGCTGGTGCCATGAAGTAGCCCCTGTATTTATGTATAGACATGTGAGACTGTCGACAGAGTGTGAGCTTCTCTACATCACACAATAACCCACCAGCTGCTTGATGTCAGTCAGCCAATGTCATCCATCACCCCACTGCAGCCATGTTGGGCACACGAACAGAGCCACAGTGAAAACACAGACCATGATGTCACTGCCACCACATGTAACCCTGCCCCTCCCCCCTAAAAGAGACCAAACAGCCACTCAATGAGCAGGTAAATCCACTGGGTCCTTGTAATCAGAACCGTTCTGATTGAGGAGCTGGAGCGATGGCCGAGCAGTTAAGAGCACTTGGTGTTCTTTCAGACGACCTCTGTTTGGTTCCCAGCACCCAAAAGGTGGCTTACATTCCAGTTCCAATTCCAGAGGATCTTGTGCCTCTGGGCACTTACACAAATGCTCACAGAGACACATAGTAACACATGAATAAACACATAATAAAAGGTGTATCTTAAAATATTTTCTGACAATAATAGACACACATTCAGGCTCTATGTTAGATTTTCCCACCTACCAAAGCAGTAAAGTATCTAAGAGCTCATGTAGTATTTGACCTACTACCCTGGTCTCCCACCAATAACCACCGTACCAGGGACCTACCTTACTTACCTATGCACATGGAATTCCCCTGATGTCACACACACACACACACACACACACACACAGAGAGAGAGAGAGAGAGAGAGAGAGAGAGAGAACACACACAGAGCAGAGGCTGCTGGCCAGATAGACTTGGACACATTTTTCTAAAAGTGTGCCGAAGCACCAGTTCAGAGTCAATGCTATGCAAGGAGGGACATCATCCTCCTAGGTGTGATGTACCTAACAGGGAGAATTTATGGACTGTGAACCACAGGATCAAAGCAGGGATATTTGCTCCCGCTCTCAGTGGAGGATTTCTGTCATCTGTCCCCATTACATTTCAGAGCTGGGGATTCTGATCTTCAAAAGGGGAGCACAATAAGACTCTCATTGAGGTGGGTTATGGTGGCACATGCCTTTCATACCAGCACTCAGAGGCAGAGGCAGGCGAATCTCTGTGAGTTCAAGGCTAGCATGGTCTAATCGTGAGTTTCAGGCCATGCAGGGCTATAGAGAGAGAGCTTGTCTCAAAAACAGACTCCCATTGAAGCATAATCAGGCTGCCTCTGAGCACACGAAGCACCGTGAGTGAAGGGATCATTAGCACACTGGACTGGGAGTTTCAACAAGATCAGGAAGGAGCAACCCTGGTCATTGGAGATGGATGGGACTGAGGGAACTCAGTCGACTCACATGGACACTGCCTGTCATCCCCTCAAAAGCTGCAGGAAACAAACTAGAGAACTATCCCCAACCTGAGAAGGACAATGGAGACCAGGAGTTCAGTCCCTTTAGGAATAGGTCTGTGTCATGGCATCTAGAGAACATCCCCAACCAATAGAGACATTATCTGGGGTACAGGAACTTCTAGCATGGGCAATAGCAAAAATACAACTGAGAACTGGTTGCAGCCCTCAGTCCAGTCTCAAAAGCTGGGTGTATCATTTTTTCCACTAACCATTCCTTTCTTAGCAAGAGAGACCCAAGCTGGAGAGACAGCTCAGTTGACATAATCCTTACTGCTCAGGTACAAGTATCTGAGATTGATCTACAGAACTCTAACCACCAAAAGAAAGCTGGATGTGATGTAACTGGAGAGGTAGAGAGGAAGTAGACAGGCAGATTTCTGAGGCTTACAGGCCAGCCAGCCTAGCCCAGTGAAAAACTTGGTCTCAAAAGAAGTTCCTCAAGAAAAACACTCAATACTGACCTCTGGCCTACACACACACACACACACACACACACACACACGCACAAGCATGTGCACACATGGAAAAAGAAAGAGAGGTACACGGAAAGCAATGTGTCTAAGTAGTACTAGGGTAGTTTATGTTGAACATAGAGAGGAGCTGCACCATACCCCGCCAAGGAGAGAAGATGTGTGGGCTCAGTGCTAGGAGTGCAAATGACAGAGACAGCCTTCAACTGGTGGGTCTTGTAGGAAGTGCCTAGGTCACACCCTTCCAGAAGAAGGCCCATATCCAAGGTTGACGGAAGAGGTAGTTTGATTAGGTATGGCCCCTAGAGACTCATGTGTTTGAATGCTTGGCCCATAAGGAGTGGCACTATTAGGAGGTAGGTATGACCTTATAGGAGGAAGTAGGCAAAATCGCCGGAGGCAGGCTTTGAGGTCCTATATGCTCAAGTTACACCCAGTGTGGTAGATGGTCCCCTTGCTGCCTGTGGATCCAGATGTAAAACTCTCGACTCCTCTAGCACCATGTCTGCCTGGATGCTGCCATGCTTCCTACCATGATGGTAATGGACTAAGCCTCTGAAACTGTAAGCCAGCCCCAATTAACCCTAACTAAGACAACTGAGGTTGAGACTACAGCGTGCCTGACTATTCCAGCCTAAAGTAAGACCACTTGGGGTGTCTTGACCCTGCACTCCAGAGAATTGGCTGAAGCTGCCATGCTGGCTTCACAGTTTGACTTTGCCATCTTCCTGATTCTCCTTTCCTAGAAAACATCATGGACATTAATCTGTCTCAGAGCCTTCTTCCCAGGGCACTCAAATTACGAATATTAGTTACAGAGAATTCTGCTTCTGTGGATTTCCTACATATTTGTTACTGAGAGCCAGCCTCTTACCTAAATTTAGGTTATTGCTGCCATCACCCTAAAAGTGTTCAATATAGCAGACAGGACATCCGACCGAGCTGCCACGAGGGTTAGTCAGCATGCTTGTGTCTCACTCTCCTAGCCAGAGGATCTTTTCCTCACTAACTTTTGTGTTCCCAGCTCCTAGGGAATAATCAGTGTTCAGACCACGTGGTTAAACGGTGATGAGCACTAAGAAGGGCCACATGAAGCCAGGCTTTCCTTGTGACTCATTCTCGAAGTTCTAAGCCCTTGAAGAAAAGATGGAGATCTTTGTTAAACTACTAGCTATATGTGGCCCTGTAAGCCAAGAAAGTCCTCCTGTTCACGCCAGAGCTTCCTTTCCTGTGTGCCTGGCTGTGAATCCAGTGGAGAGTGGCTATCAGGGGTAGAGGAGAGGCAGGGATTTCAGGCAGGAGAAGAGGGTGAATGAGTCCTGTCAACTTCACTGGCTACAATCCCAGAAGCCAGTGCTTCCTGCTGACACAGCAGTTGCCATTTATTGCTGAGCCGCTGTTCACCGGGCACGATGCTAGGCCCAGGTGTCAGTGAGAGGGAAATACTGCCCTCCCCTAAGAAGGCCGGTCTCATGCAGAAGATGGATGAGCAATAGAATCTTGGACCCCAGAGAGCCACGTTCTTCCCAAAACACCTGCGACAACATCGGTGCCAGGGTGAGAGTGAAGTGCCAAGCGGCAGGTGGTAGACTTTGAAATGAAACCACAAAATCCAGCCATAACCAGAGTCTCACTGGGAACCCGTGACACACTTTCCCTCCAGTCAGATAACCGAGGAACCGTACCCCTTTCCAGAAGAAGAGAGATAAACGAACAGTGTGTTGCTCACTAGGAAAAGCAAGCAGACCAGAAAGCACAGGGAGAAGTCTGGGGTGATGGCTCTAAGGAGGAATTTAGGAGGCTGGGTTGTGGCTCAGCACTGAGAGCGTTATGTAGCACAGGCAATGGCTGTGGGTTTGACACTCAGCACTACAAACAACAAAACCAAACGCAACAGGGAATGGCTGAAGAGTCTGGATTCTTTCACTCTTTACTTAAGACAGAGTAGACTACTGTTACAAAATCAGAAGCCACTAGGCCAGTGGTTCTCAACCTCCCTAATGCTGAGACCCTTTAATATGGTACCTCATGTTGTGGTGACTCCCAACTATAAAATTAATTTCGGTGTTACTCTAGGTTCTATGGAAGCCATGAAGACGTTAATTTTGACCCAAGACCCAGCTCATGCTCCTTATCTTAGCTGGAGACTGGATCTCAATTCCTTCATTCCAACGATGAGATAGGTCAAGGAGAGATAAACCATGGTAAACTGTGGTCTTGCTATTGTTATGAATTGTAATATAAATATCTGATATGCAGATGGTCTTAGGTGAGGGTTGTTTGACCCAAAGGGGTTGCAACCCACAGGGTGAGAACCTTTGCACTAGGCTAGTATTAGTCATCTGTGTTTCAATGCCCAGGGTAGAAGGGATTAAAGACTTTGAAAGGGGATATCATTAACCACATGGGAAGAGAACACTGTGAGAAAGCTAATGTATCCTTGGAGGCCCATGCTTTCTTTGTCGGAAATAAGGGTGCTACAGTCCACTGGTCAGTTTTGCTTCTGAAGAAGTAGTGGATCTGTCCCGTCAACTCTATTCCTTTACCCTTGGTTCAGGAGTGAGAACAGCGAACAGATCAGGAATTAGCAGGATCTATAGTTAGACTTTCACAGAAGATCGTATGATCAGGCAGAAACTTGTCTGGGCAGGTATCATGTTCAGAGGAGGAATGTAACAAGGAGGGTGCCAGAGGATCTATGGAACACAGTGGCAGTAAAGCGAGATGGAAAGGCCGCTCGTCACTGTGCACTGACAGCAACACCAGGAATGTCACTCTTAATCATTGGTCCTAAAGCCAGCATGAACTCTTAATTCACGCAGCTAGACAAGGTTCTACGGGAGCCGCGGAGACAGTTCTTTTGACCTAAGACCCAGCTTGAAATCATGCTCCTTATCTTAGCTGGAGACTGGACCTCGATTCCTTCATTCCAACGATGAGCTAGGCCAAGGAGAGAGATAAACCATAGAAAGTCAGTTGGTGAGAAGAAAAGCTGGCTGGAGTAGCATATGCCGAGAGGCAGATGACAGCCTAGTGATACTGTCGTCAGGTACACTGGCATGAGCCTATTACCCCAGAGTTCGAGAGAGCCTTACCTGGGCTAAGTAGTAAGATCCTGTACTTAAAAAAAAATCCTAGTATAATATTGGTGAATTTCATATTGACGGGCAAGAGAAGAGAGTCTTGGAAAGAGTATATTATGATTAACCCTTGACCCCAGTTCAAGAGCAGCTGCACTGAGAGTGGCAGCAGTAAGAAGTAGCAACTCGGGCCAGGCTGGCAGAGCATGAGATAGCCTTAAAAGGGTCCTGGAGAACTCTCAGGGTTGCAGGAAGTGTCCTGTACCAAAATCTGGGTAGGGATTATGTGGGCCTATTCAATATGTAAAGCTTCTAATGAACCTACCACTTATTTAACATTTATCAAATATATATATATATATTTGGGGGTGGGTGGGAAGGAATTCAAACCCTAGCTGGCTTGAATTCACTGTAGAGACAGAGGTAACCTTGAACTCCTACAGCTGTGCCTGCCTCTACCTTTGGTGTGCTGAGATTATAGGAGCGCACCACCATAACCAGGCCCAAGGTGGCAGAATCTGGATCTGGATAAGTTTCCTGGGCTAGCCTAGAACTTACAAAACAGCCCAGGCTGTCCACAAACTTGCTATCCTCCTGCCTCAGCCCCAGTGCTAGGATTACATGTGACTGCTATCACCCTTAGGAAAACAACTTATTTTAAAACTCATTTCTTTTGTTCCTGACCCCCACTCAACACAGATTAAGTAGGCCACATGTCTTGGCCAGGTTACGGCTGAGCTGGTCTTCCTGGGAAAATGAAATGCGGGGAGGGGCAATCTTGTGTTTCCCCTAGGTAGAGGTGCCCAGACAGCGGCACATACCATGGTCCTTTAGCAGCTACTGGATACAAGGGCACACTCTGTTTCCCAAAATGTGGGAGTGATGTGGGCAAATCTGGACCGTCAGACAAAGCAGGAAGGAGCTACAGAGTCAGGCAAAGATACTTACCAGGACTACCAGAGGCAGCAGAGGCTTTGCGGAGCAACGGGGTCTGTGGTTCCCCTGGCCTAGGAACAAGAATAGCACGGAGTGAGCAATGGGACTGAACTTTAGATGAGGATTGTTGTGTGGCTCTGGTTCCTGAAAGCAAGCCAGAGCAGTGCTTAGAAGCAGCATCGGAGCCACAGAAAGCTCAGGGAAGCATCGAGGGAGTAACCTAAAACCCTGGCTCATTCACTTAATCAAGTGTCCCACAAGGAGGTAGCAGGCATTCAAAACAAAAGCAAGACTGAACCTTTTCTGGCTACGAGAGACCTTGTCTGCATAGCTTTCAGCTGGGAGATAAAAAAAAAAAAAAAAAAAGAGAGATGTCAATGGCAGGGTACATGGAACAGAATGGCAAGAATGGGGCTGCTAATCGTAATCTTTAGATCAGCGAGTACCAGACCGGTTTGTCTGAGATCAGACATAGATGCCATTGTAATCTGGACCGAGTGGCACTTGGAGCAGTCATTCAAGGATAACATTAACCATTTTAGCATGCAAAGATAACAGTGCTGTCAGAAACAACAGCTGCATCGGAGAATACACGGTGGTCATTAGAGACCAGCACCAAACCAAGCAATCAAATCAGAGTCCAGTAATTAAGTTAGAGCTTGTTCCGGGCTCGCTGGTCATGCCTGCCAATGCCATTTACCAAAAGCAATTTTGCTGTTTCAGACGGCATGAGAGCACATGATTGTAAAGGTGAGAATGTAGTTTCCAAAGTCAGGCAGGCAGGCAGGCTGTACTTCTACATTTACCTTCCTGAAACATGGCCTCTACACTCTTCCTCCTTTGCCTGAATCCATTCGGGCTACTTCTTCCCAGGGGATCAGGATCAATGTGCATAATTCTTCTTCTTCTTCTTCTTCTTCTTCTTCTTCTTCTTCTTCTTCTTCTTCTTCTTCTTCTTGTTCTTCTTGTTCTTGTTCTTCTTGTTCTTGTTCTTCTTGTTCTTGTTCTTCTTGTTCTTGTTCTTCTTGTTCTTGTTCTTCTTGTTCTTGTTCTTCTTGTTCTTGTTCTTCTTGTTCTTGTTCTTCTTGTTCTTCTTGTTCTTCTTCTTCTTCTTCTTCTTCTTCTTCTTCTTCTTCTTCTTCTTCACTTATTTCTTTGGAAGCAGAGAGATGGCTCAACCATTAAAAATGCTAGGCTCAAAACCAAAAAGACTGTACATTTACCTTATCTGTATGGTGTGTGTGTGTGTACTGTGTGCATATCTGGGGCCTGTAGAAGTCAGACAAAGTTACTGGATCCTCTGGAATCTTGTGAGCTACCTTGTGGGAGCTGGGAATGTAACCCAGGTCTTCTGCAAGAGCAATCAGTGCTCTTAACCATTGAGCCATCTCTCCAGCCCCAAGAAGTATCAAATTTAAAGTTTTATTATAAAATGATTTATTATTCTCTTGGGGGTCTTTTGCTTCAGTTTTGTTTCAGTTTTTTGTTTTTTTTGAGACAGGGTTTCTCTGTGTAGCCCTGGCTGTCCTGGAACTCCCTCTGTAGGCCAGGCTGGCCTTGAACTCTGAGATCCACCTGCCCCTACCAGCCTGTTTTTATTTTTTATTTTTTGTTTGCTTATTTATTTATTTTTTGAGATAAGGTCTCGCTATGTAGTTTAGACTAGGTTTAAACCCACTATATAGTTTAGGCTGGCTTCAAATTAATTTTTTTCTTTTTAAATATGTGTGGGTGTTTTGCCTACACGTGTTTATGTATACCACATTTGTGCATTGCCTGAGGAGGCGAGAAGAGACCATCGATTCCCCTGGGACTGGAGTTACAGACAGTTGTTGGCTGCCATGTAGGAGCTAGGAATTGAACCTGGATCCTTTGGAGGAACAGTCAGTGCTCTTAACCATTGAGCCATCTCTCCAACCACTTGGCCTCAAAATTCTTGACCCTCCTGCCCTAACCTCTTGTCTGACATGCTGAGACAGTAGGCACATGCCACCATCCCTAGCAAAGGAGCATGGTCTGTATCAGCTTTCTAGATCAGATCCTCTGCTATCTGTACCAAAATTCCATCTCCTTCCTTGCATGACTCCTGCTCTGGCAGCCATTGTGGCTTGTTTCAAGAATCCCTTCCCTGGGAAGACTTTGCCTGTTACAAGGTCCCAACAACAAAAAAGTGTAATTGTATGGAAGTCCAACTTGGGAGCTAATGAGTTTATTGTGCTTACTTATAAAGCATAGATGAGGGGCTATTTATGGAAGTGTGAGTGACTCCAAAGCTACCACACTACAGTCTTCACCCATGGGGAATGATGGATTCTTCTAGCCACAGGACAGAGTGTCCTTAGTTAACCTTCCCAGACTAAACACTCTAGTACCTTCCCTCCAATCTCAATGGAGGCAGAACTTCACCCAAATGTCTGGGAGGAGGAGCAGATGGAATTTCAGGTGAAGGTGTAACAGCCCTCTCCCCTTCCTCTTCAGATGGAACGTCCACAGGGGCGGGGTCCTGTTGGGGGCAGCTGTGCAAGCAAGCACAACTGATCTGATGAAGACGCCAACCAGCTGATTTGCTTGGAGAATCATGTTCTACAACACTGGTGGTTCTACACTGTTGTTCTACAACATTTGCTGCTCCAATTATGGGCCTCTCAGGGCCTCTCTGCCCCAATTCTGGCTTCAAGGCCCACTACAGATTCCCTTCTACAGATTAGCAACTGTCCATGGTGCGGGAAAACATCACTGGGCTTACCCTTACCTCTCCAAATTCAGCTTCTTTACAAGTAAATCTATCGTTTTAAAAGCCCAATCATTGTTCTTGGTTCTTGATTGAGTTATTTTTGCCAGCATTTTTAATACCCAGATGTCTTTATACCTGATGGCTCCCTCATCCCCCCAAAGAGATCTCTCTAGAATGTACTCTGCAGTGTGTGTTGTGAGTCTTAAGGCATACTCTTAGCTTTTAGGACTGTACTCCTGTCCTCCCTCACATCCCTACAAACTGATCCCCTGCCCCTGAAGTAGACTCTAGGACAGAGATGAGTGAGCCAAAAGTTGACTGTGGAATCTCATTCAGAGCAACAGCAATGAAGGGAACGGGGATAAGCAGGCCAGAGGGGCCAGTGGGACCATAATGCAAGGAGCACCAATCTAAAGGCCCTTCAGAGTGTCCGTGCTTAGGGTGTATTATAAGGCTATGAGACCAGTTCCTGGGTGCAGGTTACTCTAGGGTGGGTGTATAACCTCGGGCAAGAAAATTCTCTTCATCTGATTTGTGACTCTGTGTCACAAATAAATCCTCCGTATGTGTTGTCTGGATTCTTTGACTTCTGTTCCACTTCACATTTTGTCTGGCCATCTACCAACAACGCACTGTCCTCATCACTACACTTCATGGATCAATTTTATGAAACTGATATTGTTATCACTTCATCTACTTTTTCTGAAGATTGATTTACTTTTACTCATGTGTTCATGTGTGTGCCTGCGTGCATGTTTGTGCATTACGTATGCACAGGTGTTGACAGGGCCAGACGAGGGTGTTGGATCTCCCGGAGCCTGAGTTACAGGCAGTTGTGAGCTTCCTGATTGAGTGTTCGGAAGTGAATTAGAATTCTCTAGAAGAGCAGCAAGTGCTTTTAACTGCTGAGGAGTCAGTCACTCTGGCTCTTGTTTGTTTGTATTTGAGAAAGGATTTCCTGTAACCCAGGCCAGCCTGGAGCTTGCCAGGTAACTTAAGGAGGATCTTGTGTTACTCCTGATTCCCCACTGCACCCGGGATTGTGGGAATTCACCATTACGTGCAGCTGAGAGTGTTGTTTTGTTTGTTTGTTTAAATACTGAATTTCCTGTAGACGATTTCTCTCTCTAGATATCATTTTATTTCTTTAATGTCGTTAATAAAATTGATTGCTATCTCCAGGTATGTCTTGCACATTTTCTGTTAGGTCCTTTTCTAGGGACTTGGCAGTTTGGGTTGTTATTTCAAATGGTATTTTATTGATGGTGTTTAGCAATACAATGAGCTTTGGCTTTTAATTCAGCAATCCTATTAAATTCTTATGTTAATTCTGATCAATTTTCTGTAGATTTCATTTTCCAGTATTCATAATTCCCAACTGCATGTGAGAGAAACAGTGTGCTTTCACAATAGTCTATTGTAAGAGAAGATTTTAAAGCCAGAGCTAACCACTTCCTCTTGTCTGGCCCCACTCCACACTGTATTTGTGTATATGTTCCCTCCTTGTTTATTCTGATAACTGGGGTCGGGCATTGGTTCATTTGCTCTTCCTGGAACAGAGCTATTCTTCAAACACATTATTCTTCAACCTGATTTGTTTACTGCTGATTGTTATAAAGTTCCCCAACTTCATTTTTCTCTCATATTTTATGCACGTAATATAAGTGTGCCTGTGTGATATACTGGATAGTTTTAGTTTGTCAGTTTCCGTGCCTCGCTCTTATCTGTAAAATTAATTTTATTGTTTTATATGGACGAGTATTTGCCTTCATGTATGTCTGTGTGCCACACGTGTGTCTGGTGCCTGCTGAGTTTAGAAGAGGGTGCTGGATCTCTGGAACTGGAGGTGTGAGATGCCATGTGGCTGCTAGGAATATCTCAAGTCTGTTGGAAGAGCAACTGGTGCTCTTGACTGCTGAGCCCACTCTTCAGTCCCAGGGTGCCCAACTCTTTAAGAAAAAAACACAAACATGAAAACAGAAATATTGGATAATCATGACACTAGACAGGAACTTGATTCTCAAGCAAGAGACTTTGCAGTTAGGGCCAGAGTATGTAGCTCAAGGGTACAGAATTTGGAAGGACGTATACTTAGTCCGCACAAGGTTCTAGCTTCAGCCCTCAGGATCAGAGAGGAAAAGAAATAGAGAGACTGAGAGAGACAAAAACAGAGCTAAATTAGTCCGTTTATAATTTATAACATTATTTCATTTCTTTTGATCTCACTTCTGTAGCCAAGGATGACCTTTACAGCCACTCCCCATCTCATCTGGTTAATGTAGTACCCTGTATCAAATCTAGGGCTTTCTGTATGGTAGGCAAACACTCTACCATCTGAGCTTTATCCTGCCCCCAGTGCTTTCCAAAGTTAAACACAGCGTTTAAGGCATCTACGGATCTTTCTTAAATGGCTCACACTTTGATCAGATTTTTTTTTTCTTTCTTCAAAGAAGTATTGTCTCTAAAACAGATCCAGTTAGGGCTGGCCCTCAGGACTGAGAGACAAAGCCAAACTGTGAGGTACTAGACACGCAAACCAAAGAGACATTAACATTCTGCAAAATGTTTGTTAGGCCTCCAAAGATAAAATAACAATGTGACTTTCTTCTTCTGAGGGTGACCAATGCACCGTATCAGGTGATCCCAGTTGTCCCCACGGCAAGGGGCCATGCCACAGAGATCATGTCTGTCCTGTGAGATTAAGTGAGGACAGAATCTGCCCCAGCTGAGCTGGCAGTGGCGTTACCAGCTTTAAAGCTCAGCTCTAGTGGTGATTTTAAAGTGGAACAAGCCAAGGAGCAAAGCAAGTCAAACCCGGGTCAGGCTTGCTGTGGACCGCAGAGGGTTGGGAGCAGACAGAATCCCATATGCTGTGGACCGCAGAGGAAACACTGGGATGGGAGCATACAGTATCCCACATGTCGGCACTCCAGAACACATGGAGCCGTCTGCAAAAATAGACCACTATCTGCCGAAGAGATATTAAAGCAAATTCATCTGGTGTTTTCTGTAATTAACTTACTATTTCTGCTCTATCGTCTTGTAAGTATCAACCATATTTGTGCAAACAGAGTTCTAGGGATGACTGAGACCATTTTTTTGTGATTTTACTAAAGAAATAACACTGTTCTCTTCGTATAAATTTTATATCAGCAGGTGTTTTCACATTTTAATTCTATGTTACTGTTTCATTCTTACCACCTAGGATTCATAACATCGCCCAAACTGAGTTATTTGTTATTCCTTTGAAGGTTACTAGTATGTGGAATTCATAATTTCATTGCCACAAAGAACAAGTGTTAGCCCCCTTTGCACAGAGTTGGGGAAAGAACACTAAAATATATGGAATATATATGTGTGTATATATAGATACACCTGTCTCCTGAGGCTACGCCAGTGCCTGGCAAATACAGAAGTGGATGCTCACAGTCATCTGTTGAATAGAACACAGGGTTCCCAATGAAGGAGCTAGAGAAAGTACCCAAGGAGCTGAAGGGGGCTGCAACCCTATAGGAGGAGCAACAATATGAACTAACCAGTACCCCCCCCCCCCAGAGCTCGTGTCTCTAGATGCATATGTAGCAGCAGAAGGTGGCCTAGTCGGCCATCAATGGGAGGAGAGGCCCTTGGTCTTGCAAAGATTATATGCCCCAGTACAGGGGATGCCAGGGCCAGGAAGTGATAGTGGGTGGGTTGGGGAGCAGGTGGAGGGGGAAGGGTATAGGGGATTTTTGGAGAGGAAACTAGGAAAGGGGATAGCCTAGTCATCTAGGGATGACTGAGACCATTTTTTGTGATTTTACTAAAGAAATAACACCGTTCTCTTCGTATAAACTTTATATCAGCAGGTGTTTTCACATTTTAATTCTATGTTACTGTTTCATTCTTACCACCTAGGATTCATAACATCGCCCAAACTGAGTTATTTGTTATTCCTTTGAAGGTTACTAGTATGTGGAATTCATAATTTCATTGCCACAAAGAACAAGTGTTAGCCCCCTTTGCACAGAGTTGGGGAAAGAACACTAAAATATATGGAATATATATGTATATATATATATGTATATATATATATATATATATATATATATATATATATATATAGAGAGAGAGAGAGAGAGAGAGAGAGTTGACTTAATAAATTATAAAAGCACTGTCATTCAGGACCCTGATACAGCTGTCTCCTGAGGCTATGCCAGTGCCTGGCAAATACAGAAGTGGATGTTCACAGTCATCTATTGAATAGAACACAGGGTTCCCAATGAAGGAGCTAGAGAAAGTACCCAAGGAGCTGAAGGGGGCTGCAACCCTATAGGAGGAACAACAATATGAACTAACCAATACCCCCCTCCCCCCTGAGAGCTCGTGTCTCTAGTTGCATATGTAGCAGCAGAAGGTGGCCTAGTCGGCCATCAATGGGAGGAGAGGCCCTTGGTCTTGCAAAGATTATATGCCCCAATACAGGGGAAGGCCAGGGCCAGGAAGCGAGAGTGGGTGGTTGGGGAGCAGGGGGAGGGGGAAGGGTATAGGGGATTTTTGGAGAGGAAACTAGGAAAGGGGATAGCCTAGTCATCTAGGGATGACTGAGACCATTTTTTGTGATTTTACTAAAGAAATAACACCGTTCTCTTCGTATAAACTTTATATCAGCAGGTGTTTTCACATTTTAATTCTATGTTACTGTTTCATTCTTACCACCTAGGATTCATAACATCGTCCAAACTGAGTTATTTGTTATTCCACTTTAAAATTCTTTAAAATGTAAATGAAGAAAACATCTAATAAAAAAGATAAAGGAATTATACTAATTAGAATATTCTTTGTACATATGTAATTCCATAAAAAGTTAATAAAATGATATCAATAAATTATTTCTGGGAAAAGGAAAAAAATACTGTCATAATAGCATCCCCTGTGAATCGTGAGCCTGCCATTGAGCTATCGCTTTTCATAATTACCTCACTCAGTCCTCACAGTGGCCCAGCGTGATAGGCGCTGTCTCACTATAAAGGAGAACGCTAAACTTGACTGGACCTTGGACTTTACATCAAGGCAGTCATTTAATTCTTTGATGGTCTTATCTGGCCTATTGGATATTACAAGATGTCAATGTCCTTCAGGGAGAGTGGAGTGCCCAGGGGAGCTGCCACTCAGTTGTACTTCCTGAAGTGCAGGGGTCATGGCAGGAAGGACATTCCCACAGGTGGAACACAGGACAGCAACTGTGGGTGAGAACAGTTGGGTTCCGGTGAGTGTACCAAGGAAGCTGAGGTTGAAACCAACACCATAACAAACATTTCCGAAAGCCTGGCCAGAAGTCGTCTGGGGACAAGTTGCTGCATGTATTAGGTGTAATGCTAAAGAATTTAGACATTGCTGTATAGAAAGTGACAAGAGGTAATTTAACAAGTTTAAGTTGTGTGTGTTGTTATAGAGATGTGTACATTCGGAAGCTGAAATACCCAACTATAGAAGGAACAACATTTCCCCCTCTGTTGGACCATTATTTTGTTCTTTAGTATAACCACTGTTGGTTTGGGTACAACATTTTTTTTTTTTTGGTTTTTCGAGACAGGGTACAACATTTTTAATGGATAAAAATATGGAGCTACTGTTTAACATGAATATAATTATAGCTGACCCTTTGCTTGGCAGTAACTCATTGGGGAAGATACTTCTGTGTGTCAGCAGGTAATTTGGAAGTTTCTGAGAGCTTCAGGCATGTCAAGGCTCCCATGGTTAAGGTATTTAAAATCTAGAAAAAATATTGATATTAATATAATATACATATATTTTTGTAACCCATCCAGTTATTTTTAATCTGAATTATTGAAAGTAGAGATTATGGATACATAAAAACATGCATATTAAAATTTAATGTGGCTGGGCGGTGGTGGCACACGCCTTTAATCCCAGCACTTGGGAGGCAGAGACAGGCGGATTTCTGAGTTCAAGGCCAGCCTGGTCTACAGAGTGAGTTCCAGGACAGCCAAGGCTATACAGAGAGACCCTGTCTCAAAAAACAAAACAAAAAAAAAACAAAAAAACTTAATGTATGCCTTAAAATTGCTCTTTAAAAAGTTTTTTTTTTTAATCAGGTTATGCTCTTCACGAAGATGCTTAGATTTTTTTTTTCCCTCTGTATATTCACCGGTATTCCATCTGATCAACAGGGATTTTTTTTTTTTTTAATTGAACAAGGTTGTAACAAGATCCTAGCTGTGGTGTGTCAGTCAGTTAGCCTACTTCAATCGAATTATTGTTTTGAATGCGTGATTCACTGTCTATTTAAAGTCCTAGAAGAAACAACTGGGGGAACAGACACTAAGGAAAAGAATTGTAATATATTTGGGACAGTGACTAAACATAAAATAAATCACACTGGGAAGAAAACTAGGAGTCCTGCTTTTTGTCGGTGGGTCTCAAATACCAGTGCAAAAAAAAAAAAAAAATACTTACATCGGCCAGAGAACTTTTAAAACCAGCCAATGTCTGAACTGCACATCTCAGTTTTTGTTCCGTTGGTCTGTGGTATGGCCTGAGTAGTAAGATATTAAAAAGCCCCAAGGGGGATTATTTTATGAGCTACAAATGAGAATTTGTTTTGGGGTATCCACTTTAAAGGTCCCAAATTCCACGTCTACATACTGGATAAAGATACCTGATAAGCTTCCATTCGTCCTTGAAATTTTCAGGAATGAACTCAGGCTTGGCAGAATTCTGGCAGGGCACATCTCACTAGGTTCAACCTCAGCACTTCATACGGATACTGTGAAGAAAGAGCTACCTGGATTGTTTTCCGGGGTTCAATTTCACTTCTGTGACTTGACCTACAAAGGTGAAAGAACCGGATGACTCAGGCTGAGTCAGCCATCATTCTAGATCCAGGCGAACCAAGCGGAGGCCCTGTAAGTCTCTGGCAAACGAATGGAATAAACAAACACACTTTCCAGAACACTCTCTGCAAGATGAAATCTACCAGTTAGAACAGGTCTGGCCTGGCTGGCATGCAGGGAAGGCAGGATTTCTACAATGCATTAAGCAAGTAATGAATGACCTCTTTCTAGTGGAGGACATTCTTCAGGTATCTCAAGGGTCTGAGCCCTGATTTCTCAGCCTCTTGCTCTTCCTCACTCCCTTCTTTTCTTCTCCTCACACTCCTCCTCCTGTCTGGTAACAACAAAGCCTTCAAACATAGTCCCTGTGATGTTGATACCGGAAGGAAAATCCTGTCATGTGGAGAAATGAGTGTCCCCTGCTGACTGGGACAGTGAGTCACCCCTTGCCTCAGACCTTAGGGTATTCTAATGTTCCATATCAACCTGCCTTTGCCAAGCAGCAGCTGACACCCTAAAGAGAACATCTGACCTTCAGAGATGAAAGCTGAGCTCTGAACACTGGTATCCCTGGTCTCACACACTCCTGAATGGAGGATGAAGGCTGCTAGGGCTGCCACTTTCCAGGCACGAGGAGCCACAAGCTGCTGATCTTTGGGTGGAGGGATGGGAAGACTTTGGGGCTGAGGGGAGGGGGTGAAGAGCCTGATTTACAGCATTGCTCTCATGTCTGTAATACTGCCATCATGGCTGATGTCAAGTTAGCAAAGCCTTCAGTGTGCTCACAACATTCCTGAAGGTTTACTAATCAGCTTTCACCAGCCTGTCCAGACTGGTTCTAGCAGACTCCTGGCTCTGCCTCATGAACAACTGGCCTTCTTAGTGATGCATGCCTATAGCCCCAGCACTAGGGAGCCTGAAGCAGGAGGATCACAAGTTCAAGGCTAGCCTGAGCTACATAGCAAAACTGTCTTCAAAAAGAAAATCTTGGTAGCATAATATATTTATTATTTAAGCTTATACCATTTTGTGGCTCAAAATTCAGTCTTGTAGAGCTGCAAATGTCAGCTTACACAGAGACCACAAGTTTCTCAACATCTACTTGCAAAGATGCTAAGGGTCTAATGAAAGAAGGACTCAGCTCTTAATACTTCTAGAGGTTTATTTCTAAGAATTGGAAACTAGGGACTGGAGATATGGCTCAGCAGTTAAAAGCACTGGCTGCTCTTCCAGAAGACCTGGGTTTGATTCCCAGCACCGGTATGGTAGCTCACAACTGTCTGTAATTTCAGTTCCAGGGGATCTGACACTCTCACACAGACACACAGGCAGGCAAAACACCAATGCACATAAAATAAAAATAAATCATTTAAAAACAAAAGAACTGAAAACTACTCTTTTTCGTGACGCCTCTCAGGCGCTCGGCTGTGTCAAGATGAAGCTGAACATCTCCTTCCCCGACACCGGCTGTCAGAAGCTCGTCGAGGTGGATGAGGAGCGTTAAGCTCTGCACCTTCTATGAGAAGCGCATGGCCACGGAAGTAGCCGCTAATGCTCTTGGTGAAGAGTGGAAGGGTTATGTGGTCCAGATCAGCGGTGGGAATGACAAGCAAGGTTTTCCCATGAAGCAAGGTGTTCTGACCCATGGCAGAGTGCGCCTGCTGTTGAGTAAGGGGCATTCCTGTTACAGACCAAGGAGAACTGGAGAGAGGAAGCACAAATCTGTTCGCGGATGCATTGTGGACGCTAATCTCAGTGTTCTCAACTTAGTTATTGTAAAGACAAGAGAGAAGGATATTCCTGGACTGACAGACACTACTGTGCCTCGTTGGTTGGGACCTAAAAGGGCTAGTAGAAGCCGAAAGCTTTTTAATCTCTCCAAAGAAGATGATGTCCGCCAATATGTTGTCAGGAAGCCCTTAAACAAAGAAGGTAAGAAGCCAGGACCAAAGCACCCAAGATTCAGCATCTTGTTAGTCCACGCGTCCTGCAACACAAACGCCGACGTATTGCTCTGAAGAAGCAACGCACTAAGAAGAACAAGGAGGAGGCTGCAGAATACGCTAAACTTTTGGCCAAGAGAATGAAGGAAGCCAAAGAAAAGCGCCAGGAACAGATTGCCAAGAGATGTAGGCTGTCCTCGCTGAGAGCTTCTACTTCTAAGTCTGAGTCCAGTCAAAAATGAGTCTTTAAGAGCAACAAATAAATAATGACCTTGAATCTTTAAAAAAAAAAAAAAGAATTGAAAACTAAGTGAAATACTGACTTAGGGCTAAGACCATGGAATAAACTGGAAAAAAAAAAAAAGAGTTCTTTAATTACTGAATGAACTCTGTCATGCTTGACACCCCTGCCCCCACCACCACCTCTTTTCTCATCACATCTGAAGGCCTGTTAGGAGTGAGTAACTATTCCACATCAAATTTATTTGAGCCAAATATGAATTGTAAATTCTCTAGAAGAAATTAGTTCTCTATTTGATGTTAGGAAATCCTATGTTTTTCAAATGGATGTCCTACAGAATAAAAGAGACCTGGGTTCTCTTTAAAAAAGAATCATCAACTCTCCCCCTCTAAAAAATATCATTTTCTTTAAAAAAAAAAATACAAAATATTATAAGAATGTGCTCTCATTTTAATCCCAGGATGTGGAGGCTGCTTCGGACTGTCTGCAGCAGCTGACTATGATTTGCCTCATGCTCTAGCAGAGGCGTGGTTTTGCCAGCTGCAGATAGTTTCAAAGACTGTGTGACATTTGGCGTTCTGGGAACTTTTTAGACTGGGGTCAGTGATTGTTGGTCTTTCAGGGGCAGGAGGGTTGGTTGCTATTTGTTAGTAGTCATACTCAAAGAAGGAACAAGAGAAAAGAAATTAAATTCAGGGATTCATTCTCTCTCCCTCTCTCTCTCTCCCTCTCTCCCTCTCTCTAGCTCTTGCTTGCTCTCCCTCTTCTCCTTCTTCCTCTTTCTCTCCCCCTTCAATCCTTTCTCTCTTATCTGGTGATAGGGAGTAAAACTGGGTGAGGAAGGGTAGGGAAAAAAGAACCCACAAAATAACCAAGACCAGCTACAATGTTTCAAGAGTATGTAGTCGCTGGGGTAAAATTATGCTCAGAGAATGTTTGTATCCTATTTTGATGGCTCCCCATTCTTCAGACATGAAGAATAAGTAAATGTTTGAAAAACTTGACTGGGGGGAGGGTTCATAGTAGCCAGGCCCTATACAATTTGAGCAAAAATAAATTCACATTGACAACTGCACAGCCAGGAGTAAATTATTCTTAATTAAGTAACACATTGGGTCTTTCCAAAGATAAAAAAAACAGTGATGGGTCAAAGAAGTGTGTTGCTTTAGATTGTCTGTGGCTATTAATAAAACAGTCTCTTTGCAGGAAGTGAATATAGACAACTCACAAAAGCAGGAAAGCTGCCCAGGAACCCGCTGGTAAATGCCTGGTCTCAGTTCATGGAACTGTCCTGCCGGAGTGTGAGAAGGTGTCACCGAGCCAAAGTCCAAGAATGAAGTGTTCTTCCTGCTTCAGGCAGCATGTGCTTTTACCTATGGAAGCTGGTCTAGAGAGTGAAAACTGGAACTCTCTATACCAACCCCTTTATCACAAATACGGAAACCAAAGCCAAAGCTGGAGATGCTGGCCATGTAGTATTTTCAGAATCCATTTTCCCTTCTGGTAACAGCCTCTCCTATGGACTGTCACTTGAGGCCTTGTTCCTGGCTTCAGGTCTTCTTGATCTGAGCAGGGCTGCTATCTCCTCAGGCCCAGGCTTGGTGGTTCCCATGTTCAGGTGTGGACAGATGGGTATACCAGAACATTGCAGAGATGGGCAGGTGGGAGGTAGAACCCATAGCCATTTACAAAGGAAAAAAAAATCATTGTACAGTTACACTACTAATACCAAAGCTGGAATCTAGCTACCTTTCACACCAGTGCACAAAACATACCCAAGTTTAAAAATTGTTTTTACTTATGTAAAAGGTGATTGTAGATGACTTCATAGCATTACTAAGTCAGTCTGGCTGAGGGTCTGTGGACTTTTCTGCTTGGCCATTAAGTACCTGGAATATAGCCGGGCATGGTGGTGCACGCCTTTAATCCCAGCACTCGGGAGGCAGAGGCAGGCGGATTTCTGAGTTCGAGGCCAGCCTGGTCTACAAGTGAGTCCCAGGACAGCCAGGACTACACAAGAGAAACCCTGTCTCGAAAAACCAAAAAAACAAAACAAAACAAAACAAAACAAAACAAAAATAAGTACCTGGAATATAAATATATATGTCCTTCTTTATCTTTAAAGAGAACACAAATTTTAACCAAGGCAAAGATGGCACAATGATAGGTAACTTGATACACAACGTTCCTCGAAGGCTACTTAAGAAAAATCATCTTAAGCTACAAAGATATCATATATTTAGACCCTAAATAACCACATTACAAATGGTAGGCTTAAAAAAAAAAAAAAAAAAAAAGAAAGTAAAGGGTAGTTTACAGAAAGGGAATGAGTCTGTTGTAGTTAGAATTTGACTTAGCTGTTCTAAGAAACAATACAAATTGTTGAAACTTATCTCATACATGCATGTTTATACATTGTCTGTCTCTCTCTGTGTGTTCATGTGTGTGTATTTTAAAATGTTATTTTTATAACATATATAGACGTTATAAAATAAATCTTATTGAAAAAATAATAAAAAAACAAACAAGGGCTGGTGAGATGGCTCAGTGGGTAAGAGCACCCGACAGCTCTTCCAAAGGTCCAGAGTTCAAATCCCAGCAACCACATGGTGGCTCACAACCATCCGTAACGAGATCTGGTGCCCTCTCCTGGAGTGTCTGAAGGCAGCTACAGTGTACTTACATATAATAAATAAATCTTTAAAAAAAAAAAAAAAAAAAAACAAACAAACAAAAAAATAAAACAAATGGTAGGCTTGTGAAAAGGAAGCTAGGGTTGAGGTAAGATGCCTTAGCAGGTACAGGCATGTGCCACCATGCCCAAGGACCAGAGTTGAATCCCTGGGCCCCACACGGCACGAGTCTTCTCCCACAAGTTGTCCTTTAACCACCACATGTGTATATACCATGGCATGTGTGCCCCACATACAACAAACAAGTCAGCGTAATGGACATGGAGAGAAAGAGAGACAGGAGAGGCTGGATCCAGACCCCACCTTGGATGCCAGACCATACCAGAACTCCTTTCCTTCCTACACCTGTGCAGGTGTGTGTGTCACACACACACAGGATCCTGTGTGCTTTAAATGGTCTTTGTATTTGTTCCAGTAGTACAGACTGATTTAGTCACTGTTCTATTGCTATGAAGAGAAGCCGTGACCCATGCAACCCTTATAAAAGAAAGCATCACATTAGAACTTGCTTACTATTTCAGAGGATACATCTATTGTTATCATGGCAGACAACATGGATGCTGTCTGTCAGGCACTGGAGCAGTAGCTGAGAGCTACATCAGGATCCGCAGGCAGAGAGAAAGAGACCCTGGGGCTGGTCCTAAGTTTTTAAACACCAAAGCCTGCCCCCAGTGACACACTTCCTCCAACAAGGCCACACCTCCTCATCTTTCTAATCCTATCAAACAGTTCCACTCTCTGGTGACTAAGCATTCAAAAATAGGAGCCTATGGGGCCAATCTTTTTAAAACTACCACAAAACCTATGTACTACCTCATTCTGTTGGATTCATTGTGTAATTTGCAACACCTTCAAGGTCTGTCTTTTGGAATGTAAATTTCCCCCCATTTCATGGTAAATTGAGTCCATATATATGAAGCCTACAGTCACATGGCGTCTACCTTGTTTGATACAGCAGTCATTCTGGAGTGACCATGTCTCAGGCAATTTTCCCTCCATCCTTTGCTTTGCTGGTTTCAGGGTAATGTTATACTTTACCCTGCTTGCTCAAAGGCTAATTGACTGGGCTTCAAACTCAGACCCTTTGCCTTCCTTTCACAACTTTTTTTTTTTTTTTTTTTTTTTTTTTGTCTCTCCTGAGACAAGCCAGGTGATATAACTACTTATTCCAGTATTAAACTGTCTTAATTTGTTTAGGTTATCACACAGAATAAAGGGTTCTGTCTTGAAATCTGCTTGCATGTATGTGTCTGTAATGTGCTCTGCTACTATTTAATTTTCATCAAAAGGCTGGAGAGATGGCTAAGAGATTAAAAGCACTTGCTGCTCTTGCAGACCACCAGGGTTTGATTCCCAGCACCCATGGGACAACAGTCTGGACTCCAGTTCCAGGCTATCTGGCTCCCTCTTCTGGACTGCTCAGGTACTGCACACACGTGGTACATAAACACTTGCAGGCAAGACACCAATACCCATGAAGTAAAAAATACATAAAAAGTTAAATTATTGAAAAACTAATGCATTTATAATCAGAATATCTATGGCCAAAGCGTGGCCGCACTGGTGCTAGTGTTTCCAGGTTTTCTAGAGAAAGCAGGGAACATCCAGGCAAAGTAAATAATAGAAAGGAAAACGCTTAGAAAGAAACCATATGAAACTATTTGGGGCGGTGAGGGGCGGGGGGAGGCAATAGATCATAACAAAATGAGCAAACAATATAAATAGGTTTTAGCCTAGAAAATTAAAATTAATTTCCTCATAATGAAAAATATTTCTCACGTGAAGAAAAATGTAATGTTTGAGTCTTAAAAAAAAGATACTATTTACTATCTAAAGACTAGCAAATATGCTGGGCAGTGGTGGCGCACGCTTTTAATCCCAGCACCTGAGAGGCAGTGGCAGGTGAATTTCTGAGTTCGAGGCCAGCCTGGTCTACAGAGTGAGTTCCAGGACAGCCAGGGCTACACAGAGAAACCCTGTCTCGCGGGGGGGGGGGGGAAGACTAGCAAATATTAGAAATATGCATGTCATATGCAGTGATTTGTGCCTATAATCCCAGCACACAGGAAGCTGGGCAGTAGAGTTGACAGTTTGAGACCAGCCTGAGACTTTGACTTAAAATGGAATAATCAAAAAGCTGGTTACATTCTTATATTATTGAGAGTGTGAGGACACAGGCACTCATAAATAGCTAAGATACAATCTTTAAATGCCCTGTGGATTTTAACCATACATAATTCAAGTGTGCAAAATACCACACAAGGCAGGCATTTCATGGAGTCCAGCAGTTCTGGATCCTTAATATAACTCACACAAGAACAAAGAAGCAAAGACAGGGGCGCAGTGAAGGAAGGGAAGTGCAGAAGAGTGTGTGCCCTGTAAGGCCGAGTGAGGCCCAGTGAGGCCCCGTGGAATACAGGGGCTGCCCTTTCTACACACAGAGCCGTTTCTGTCACAGCACACAGGGAACATAATACTGATGTTCTTGGAGAAGAGAACTCCAGTACGGACCCATAAAGGGGAACAAGGCTTTGGACTGTGTCCTCTTTTACACCTTCTGAATCTGACCAAAGCTTAAGACACATGGACTCTGTGACGCAGCAATCCTACTCCCTGACAAATGGCTGGACCTGTCCCCTAAAAGCCATGCTTAGGAGAAGCTGTAGATTTTTCTCACTGTGAGAGAAACCCGAAAATAGCCACCTGGTCCTCCCCAAGTGCTGGACCAAGGGAACCATTCAGGCATCATTTTCCACCTCCAGAATTGTTAACAAAACAACCTTCTTTTCTTTACAAAGTACCCAGCTCCAGGCATTTTGACATAGCAACAGAATCTGGACTAATATAATTACCAATTTAAAAAAGGTAGAGAAATTAATGTTTAAAAAATGTATCCAAATATCTGTTCTTCCTTCTTTCTTTCCTTCCTTCCCCACTCCCCACTTCAGTGCTAGGGATTTAGGGTCTCACATGTGTTGGGCAAGTGCTCTACCGTTGAGTTATATACTCCTAGCCCACATCTCTCCCTTTGTACAAATGAAAGTCAAAATAACTTTTTTCCTAAGCAGTCGAGAAAATACTAAGACTTTCCCTAAGCAGAAAGAAAGGCAGAGCAAGTATTGGTTATTAGAAAAGCATTCCCATTAAACCCATTGAAAGAAATAAAATGAAAGGCCAATGGTGGCACACACAGCGCTCAGGAGGTAGAGGCAGGAGGATCTCTGTGAGTTCGAGGCCAGCCTGGTCTACAGAGTGAGTTCCAGGACAGCCAGGGCTACACAGAGAAACCCTGTCTCAAAGAAACAAAACAAACAAACAAAACCTCCAAACGAAATGAAAAAACATCGTCTATCCTGACCCTAAATTCTCAAAGACTGCAATAGCATGCTTTACCCTACCAGAGGCAGGAAAGGCACTTTATACAAATCTGTTGAACAACTTTTAGAAGTATAAGTGAAGAAGGAGGAGGTGTTGACATTTTATCGTGGATTCCATGGTAACTGGGAAGGAGCGCTCTGTTTGTGGATAAGTGGCTGGTGGAAATGAAAAGGTCTTGGAAGAGCCAGTTTGAGTAAATAAGGCTTATGTGATCTTTGCAGGTCCCTCTGCAGAACAGAAGAGCCAACTGTCAGAGGGAAGAAAACACGGTGTGTGTCTATGGTGAGGGGGAGTGGGACAGAGATAGGTATGGGAGTAGAGGGAGGGTATGTGTGGTGTGCGAGGTCGCACAGAATATACTTGGAAGTGATCTAACCAGGTACAGGAAACTACAAAGCAGGCTGATTTTGAATATACCAGAAGGTCTCAAGACCCAAGAGCATGCTTTCTGAGGAGCTGTTCTTTTCTGGAGGCAGTCATGGCTCTGCGCCCTGCCAGGGTCAGCTTTCACACCTCTCGCTACAGCTTCCCACTGAAGCATTTGCATTTCTAGTCTGTCAGGTTTTCTCCTCTTGATGAATTCATTTCCTGATTAAGCTGGGTGTGGTGACACACACGTCTTTAATCCCAGCACTCAGGAGGCAGAGGCAGGAGGATTTCTGAGTTCCAGGCCAGCCTGGTCTTCAAAGTGAGTTCCAGGACAGCCAGGGCTAAACAGAGAAACCCTGTCTCCACCCCCCACCCCCACCCCCACCCCCACCCCAAACAAAACAAAAAACAAAAACCAGAAGCTCCTTGAAGAACATTGAAAAAGGCAGAGAGGTTATAAAACACCGAAACAAAACAAACACACAGATTTGCCCAGAGAATAGCACTGAAGTCTGGATTTGGGGCGGCCCCTTGGGCAGACTGCCAGGGCACACACAATCATGTGGGTTCAGGCTCCTTCTGAGAACCCGAGTGTTTGTTATTTGACTTTGTCATTCCTTATCCGTCTTCTCCCCTCGAAGCTATTTGAGGGTGGTCATTTTGCCTGTGTTGTTCACTGCTGTATCCTTGGGGTCTCGCACATAAAGAATGTTCCGATGAGGCTGGTGAATCCTCCTTGTCTCGCGTTATTTCTTGAAGACTGGCAGCTAAGTGAGGCTCTCTTCATCCAGGCAGATACCCTTGTATGTCAGTGAAGGTCTGAAACTGTAGGTCACGTCAACCCTATTTCATAACGTTTGGTTTTCTCAGCATATCAGTGAGGGTTCCCTAGAAAGACGAAACCAGTAGAGCATACACCAGTATGCATGTATGGCATGTGAGGTGTGTGTGATGGAACACCTATAACCCAGCACTTAGAGACAGAGGCAGGAGGATCAGGAAAAAGTGCAAGGTCATCCTCAGCTAAGCAGCAGTTTGGGGTCAGTTTGGCTACATGAAGGCTTTTCTCAAAAACAAAACAGGTAAAGAAGGGATTATTGGTTTCTGTGGGCAGAGGCTGTTTCTCCATGGCTGTCTGCTTATTGGAGAGCCAGGGAACTCAGTACATGCTCAGTTGAAGAAGCTGGAAGTCTCAGAACAAGAGAGGCCAGAGATGTAGCTCCAGTGTGAGGCTAAAGGTCTGGAAGTCCCCCTAGGAATCACTGACTGAGTCTGCATTGAAGGGCCGATGAGACCTAAGTCCGATGTTTGTGACAGCGGCCTTTAGTGCCCAAAAAACAAATGAAACAATTGAAAATCAGTTTAACATCCAGAGAGCTGAAGTTTAGGTTTAAAAAAAAAAATCAAACAAGGAGGGTTTCTTTTGAACATTTATATTTAGATGGTTATTCTCTCTTCTCCTCCTCTCCCTCCTCCTCCTCTTCTTCTTCTTCCTTCTTTTTGCCATTGAATAATGAAAATGATCCAAAAGATTCCATGCTGTTCAGAAGTCTGGAGGAAGAAAGCTAAGAATATGGAATGTGCTTGTAATAAAATTTTCAAGGAGAGCAGATGGAATTACTCAAACTTGAAATACAGCCAGGATTCTGAAGTGAACATCTCACCCTTGGAACGAAAACTTGCTTGGAATCGTTTATGACCAGAGTTATCCAGGGCCTTTCAAACCTCAGGGCTGTGGGCTGGAGAGATGGCTCAGCAGGGGGGAAAGGGGCTTGCTGCCAAGTCTGATGGAAAGAGAACCAATTCTTGCAAGTTGTCCTCTGACCTCCACACATGTGCGTGCACTCATACATACACAACAACTAAAATGTAATAATAATAATTAAAAATAAGCAAAAGAAAAAGATGGCTTAGCAGGTAAAGGCACTTCCTGCCAATCCCGACAACCTGAGTTAGAGCCTCAGAACTTACATAAAGAAGAACTGGGCCCTGTATGTTGAACTCTGACCTCTATTGATGATGTGACACACATGCCTCTCCCCGACAAATAAATGAGATTAAAAAAAATTAAAAATAAAACAAAAAAGTTATCTGAACCACTGAGGCTTAGGCGCCACAACTATTCCTGGTAAACCAAACAAAGCAATCTTATAGTTAAGGAAGTAGAATTTTCTTGACTCTCATACTTGAGAAGTCTAGAGACAGAATTAATCCAAGTACACACAGCTGGCTGTAGGGATTAAAACATGTTTATTCTTGCCGGGCATGGTGGCACATGCCTTTAATCCCAGCACTTGGGAGGCAGAGGCAGGTGGATTTCCAAGTTCTAGACCAGCCTGGTCTACAGAGTGAGTTCCAGGACAGTCAGGGCTATACAGAGAAACCCTGTCTTGGGGGAAAAAAAAAAGTTTATTCTTTCTCCCAGATCCATGTGATTAGCTCACAGGACAGACTGATTGTGCTTGCTGGTCCTAACCAAAGGAGACAATACATACCCAAGGCAAGTGAAGTGTCTGTCAACTTATGGAGAGGCCAAGGGTTTGTGGAGGAGGTTAAAAAGTTGTGCCCCACCTTTGGTAGGTTTTCAGAGACCCCATTATCTATCCATGATCCAGCCTAGGGACGGTTTAATTTCACATTCTTTGTTTCAAAAGTAATATGCTACATGTTTGTTTGTTTTGTCCTTAATGATCCACTCAATCACTGAGTCAATTTGTCAAGGGTCCTTTTCTTTCTTCAGGTCCCAACTGACAAGCACCGGAAGTAGGAAGAGGCTTTCCTTAATGACCCCATGGTAGGCTTCAAAAGATGCCTCTCCCCATCAGCTTCCTGAAAACCTCATTCATCTGGGTCTTCTTCAATCTACTCTACTCCTTCCTATAACAGGCAAGCCCCTTTCTGACTGCCCTTGAGTCCATGGTCGATGACCTAAATGCCTTAGTCACCTTAGTCACCTGTCTATAGCTTTCCTCTGCAGGTATCACATGACCCTGGCATCTCCAACATCTTAGGGTCTCCAACACACTTTCATAGCTGCACACAATGGCCTGTGTGAGTCTCTATGCAGGGACATCCCTGACATAAGCCTGGCTTTGGTGGCTTTCCTTAGCGATGGAGGGAGATTCCATATTCCTTTCTTGTATCCTTGACTCTAAAGCCAGAACTGTGTGACTGAAGCTGCCAAGGTCTGCTATGTGATGGGGCTGGAACTTGGCCCCTGTCTTAGGGTTTCTATTGCTATGAAAAGATACGATGACCATGGCAACTCTAAGAAAGGAAAACATCTATTTGGGGCTGGTTTACAGTTTCAGAGACATGGTCCATTATCATCAAGGTGGGAAGCATGGTGGCATGCAGGCAGACATGATGCAGAGGGAGCCAAGAGTTCTACATCTTGATCCACAGGCAGCAGAAGGAGACTGAGACACACTGGCCAGACTTGGGCTTAAAAGACCTCAAAGCCCGCCTCCACAGTGATGCACTTCCTCCAACAAGGCCACACCTACTGCATCAAGGCCACACCTCCTCAGCCACTCTCTGATGGCCCAAGCACAGAAGCCTATGGAGGCTATAACCATTCAAACCACCACAGATTTCTTGTTCAGTTACATTTGCATTAGCTTTCTGTTTTCAATGTTTTCCTTCACAGCTTAAACTTTTTTTAAAAAAATTCCATTTCACAGATTAGAAGTTTATGGGGTGGTGGCTTGGTCACCACTCCCTTTGTTCCATTTTGAAACAGACTTTTCTTTAAACTTTTTATCTCCTTAAGTATTAGACCTTCTGTCTTCTACATTACATTTCCTGATGTTCTTTTTCTCTCCAAACTGTACATTTTGTATTTGTCCTCCTCTCCAAACTGTACATTTTGTATTTGTCCTTGGTCAGCTTGCTCCTTTTCATTATAGATTTGTATAAGGGCAATGATTAATAATCACACAACAGAGTCCATACTAGGCTGTCTTGAAACCAACTCTGCCAATGCTAATAATCAAAAACTCCAATCAATTTAGCCTCAGGCAGATTTTTAGGACAAGGTCAAACCCAGCCAAAATATCACTAAAATGGTGTTTATACCACTTACTAATATCCTTCCACTCTGAAACCTGTTGCCTTCTCCCATTCTACACTGCCTTCAGTACCACTGTCTTTCATGTTCCTACTAGGGTGGCCCAGTAAGCCCTACTTAAAGTGTTCAACCTTTTTGTACTCAAACATCCCAATGCCTTCATATTCCTCCAACAAACAGCATGGTCAGATCTGTCCAACAATACCCCACTCCTGGTACCAACTTCTGTCTTTGTCACTGTTCCATTGCTGTTAAGAGACACCATGAGCAAGGCAACTCCTATAAGAGAAAACATTTAACTGAGAGCTTGCTTACAGTTTCAGAGGCTTAGTTTATCATCATCATCATGGGAAGCATGGTGCTGGAGCAGTAGTAGATGAGAACTACATTTAATCCATAGGCTGAGAGAGAGGAGAGATGGAAGAGCAGAGAAAGGAGAGTATAGAGGGAAGAGGGGAGGGTGGAGAGAAGAGAGAGGAGAGGGGAGGAGGAGGGAGGGAGGGAGAGAGGGAGAGAGAGAGAGAGAGAGAGAGAGAGAGAGAGAGAGAGAGAGAGAGGAGACTGGGCATGGGCTTTTGACACTTCATAGCCCACCCCCAGTGACACATTTCCCCCAACAAGAGCACACCTACCCCACAAGGCCCTCCTAATCTTTTCAAACCATTCCACTTCCTGGTAACTATTCAAATATATAAATGTTGTATGAAATATTAAATAAGCAATCCACACTACTGCTGGCAGGGCAGACAGGCCAACCTGTTCTCAGCCCTGTAGACTTTCTGACTCAGCTCCAAAATTGGCCTTTGCACCCAGCTCACTATGTTTCCATGGCCAGCTGTTGCCACACCGGACCCACACTTCCAAATTCCCGTGGCTAGCTGGGGTGCACTTCTCACAAACCCACTCTCTACCACTACCTTTCTCTGGAACTCAGTTGAGTTGCCGTGTGAAAGAAAACACCACTCAAACTTAGTTTAGAATCAACAGGTAACACAATCTCTGGGTGCAGCAACTAGCATCCTAATTTGTAAGCTATCCTAAGTTATAAATCTTCTGGCAGCGGATCCCAGCAGATCCACCTGAACTGGGGGCCTCCCCTACCTACATTTTGTCCCCACCTCTCTCCTGTCCAAAAGGAAGTATCTTTCTTTTTTCTTTTCTTTCCTCCCCTCCCCCCACCAAGTATCTTTCTCCTGCCTCCCCTCTTCATCTCTTCAACCCGGAAACCCTACCTATTCCTCGCCCCATGATTTGTCCCTTGAAATCTTTATTCATTTGGGGAAGGTACTTCAACTTATGAGCCTATGCCCGCCATTCTTATTCAAACTACCACACTAAGCATTCTCACTATTACATATAAATATTCTTTTTCCCCTTCTTGTCATAATCCTTTAAATAAAGTTTCTCTTTTCTTGATTCTGATTTTCTTTCATTTGACCCTGGCTAGACTGGACAACAGATGTCTACCACCTCACACCTAGTCTGATGGTGCTTGAGGGCACAGAAATTGATTATATTGTCTATCTCACCACATTTTGATTCAGTGGAGGAGCAGGAGGAGGAGCAGCAGGAGGAGCAGGAGCAGGAGGAGGAGCAGGAGCAGGAGGAGGAGCAGGAGCAGGAGCAGGAGCAGGAGCAGGAGCAGGAGCAGGAGCAGGAGCAGGAGGAGCAGGAGCAGGAGGAGGAGCAGGAGCAGGAGGAGGAGCAGGAGCAGGAGCAGGAGCAGGAGCAGGAGGAGGAGGAGGAGCAGGAGCAGGAGCAGGAGAAGGAGCAGGAGCAGGAGCAGGAGGAGGAGCAGGAGCAGCAGGAGGAGGAGGAGCAGGAGCAGCTGCAGCAGCTGGAGCAGGAGGAGGAGCAGGAGGAGCAGGAGGAGGAGCAGGAGCAGGAGCAGCAGCAGCAGCTGGAGCAAGAGGAGGAGCAGCAGCAGCAGCAGCTGGAGTAGGAGGAGGAGCAGGAGGAGCAGGAGCAGGAGGAGGAGCAGGAGCAGCAGCAGCAGCTGGAGCAAGAGGAGGAGCAGCAGCAGCTGGAGTAGGAGGAGGAGCAGGAGCAGGAGGAGGAGGAGCAGGAGCAGCTGCAGCAGCTGGAGCAGGAGGAGGAGGAGCAGGAGGAGCAGGAGCAGGAGGAGGAGCAGGAGCAGCAGCAGCAGCTGGAGCAAGAGGAGGAGCAGCAGCAGCAGCAGCTGGAGTAGGAGGAGGAGCAGGAGGAGGAGCAGGAGCAGCAGCAGCAGCTGGAGCAGGAGGAGGAGGAGGAGGAGCAGGAGGAGCAGCAGCTGGAGCAGGAGGAGGAGGAGCAGGAGCAGCAGCAGCAGCTGGAGCAGGAGGAGGAGGAGGAGCAGGAGGAGCAGGAGCAGGAGGAGGAGCAGGAGGAGGAGCAGGAGCAGGAGGAGGAGCAGGAGGAGCAGGAGGAGGAGGAGGAGCAGGAGCAGCAGCAGCAGCTGGAGCAGGAGGAGGAGCAGGAGCAGGAGCAGGAACAGCTGCAGCAGCAGCAGGAGGAGGAGGAGGAGCAGGGATTAGTCAGAATTCTAATGTCAGCTTCATCTGTCTCAAAAAGCCAGTTCAGCCATGTAGTAAGATGTGGAAAGCCTTGAGGACATTATGCTAAGTGAAATAAACTAAGCTCAAAAGGACGAACGCAGCATAGCTCGGCCTTCATGAGGCTTCCGAACGGTCAAGTCATTGAAACAGACAGCAGAACGCTTGCTGGCAGAGACCAGAGGAAGGAGAAAATGGCGGACCTGAGAGATGGGTAGACAGTTTCAGTTTTGCCGGGTATAAAATTCTCAAAACAATGTGAACATAATTAACACTAACTAAACTGTACATTTAGCATTGGCAGGAGGAAAATTTATGTCTATACATTCTTTTTTACCGCAATGAAAATATTCCTTCCAGGAAGTTAACATCATTACTCCTAGGGTTTATTGGAGGATGTGGCATTGTCTGTGGACCAGCCTTGAGCACTAGTACTGTACACACACCCCGAATTAAAATAAAAATTTTCCAAACTGCAGCTCACTTTGTAGGGCAGGGTTTGCTCTGGCAAGCTTATCACAAGGTAAGACCTAAAAGACAACCTATGCTGAAAGAAGGATAAAGTCGCACAGCACTTTGATCACCTCCCTCATCCCCCCCCCCCCCCCCCCCCCCGTTAGTCAGGAAGTGCTCTCCCCGCCCACCTCCCAGGAGAGAGGGGGGCGGGAAGAGATTTCACCTCACCCTCAACACCACTCTTCAGAGAATATACAGAGGGAGTCAGCATTTGCTCCTAACCACATTTTAACCGGAAAGGGAAAGAGAGAGGGGACAGGATAGGAAGAAGGAATGGAAAAAAAAGAAAGGGAAAAGATGGAGAAGAGAGAAATGGAAGGGGAAGGAGGGGAGAGGAGAGGAGGGGAGGAGAGAAGAGGGAAGTGGGGGAGGAGGGAGAGACCTTAGAATTCAGACTGGGAAGAGCTCCTGTTCCTGTTGTTATTACAGGAGTTGGAGTGGTCTTTCTTTCCCCCAAAGCAAAACAAATATTATTATGTTCTTTTGCCAGCTTTCAAAGTACCACACTTATAATAATATGATGTACTCAATTTATTAAGTGACTAAAAAGAGAGAAAATACAGAGGATTATTAATATATAGTTCACGGTTCATATTTTATAATTATCCCATTTTCTAGGTTTTTGGCATGTAAGGTTCATTAATATTACCAGTGAAGGGGAATCACTTTAAAATGCTTTTAATTGATACTAATGCCAAAACAAGAGAAAAATTTCTGTAACAAAACATAGATCTATTTTACATGTTTTATTTGAAAGAGAAAATCTACACCCCGTGCTGCACAGGCTTAGAGCTAGCTATATTTGACTAAGTACACATATTTTTCAAACACATAATTAAGTACCGTAACTCAGTACTGGGGCCTCCTGTCTTTCCAATATTTCTATAGAACACAGGGCACATTTCATTTTGCGAAGTTGTCAAAAGGGGGGGGGGGAAAGCAGCATATTTAACTAAATTATGTACTTTAAACTATGTGCCAAGGAGTGACAGAGCTGAACTGAACTTCCTCTGCTACGTGCTTTTCAAAAGGAATGGATTTAATTCTATAATTTTCTTCCCCTTCATCTAAGTTTTGGTGAAATGTTATATTAAAATACTAGAGTTATCCACAATCAAATTCTAAGGAAAACCTTGCAATGACCACAATGAAGCACAGCTCATTTGTTGTAGTTGTTGTTTCTGAGTTTACAAGGCCCTCCAGTCCTGCCTTGACTGGCCCTGAAGCCTGGACCCGTTGGTCCTTCTGCTCAGTCTCCTGAGTATCTGGGAAGTTATGCACATCACACACCTAGCTAACGATTGCTCAACTTAAGAAAAAAAGTTTAAACTCTGTTATGCTTGCAGACAAGAGTCTGGCATAACTGTCCTCTGAGAGGCTCTACCCAGCAGAAGACTGAAACAGATGCGGAAACCCACAGCCAAACATTCAACAGAGATCAGGGATGCTTACGGAAGAGCTGGAGGAAGGACTGAAGGCCCTGAAGGGAAAGGGAATCCCTTAGGAAAACCAATAGAGTCAACTAAGCTGGACCCCTAGGAACTCTCAGAGACTGAGCCACCAAACAAAGAACATACATGGGCTGGAACAAGACCCCCAGCACATATTACAGACATGGGGCTCAGTCTCCACGGCTGCCTTGTCTGGCCTCAGTAGGTGAGTATGTGTCTAATCTGGCAGGGACTTGATAAGGATAGAGGAAATAGGTGTGTGTGTGTGTGGGTTCTATGGTGGAGGGCAGCTACTCCGTCTCAGAGGAGACAGGGAAGGGGGATAAAGGAGGGGCTGTGAGTGAGGAATTGGAAGGGGAAGCAGTGTTTGGGATGTAAATAAATAAGTAAGCAAGTAAACAAACAAATAAATATATAAATGGATAAACAGATAAATAAAAACAACAGACAAATAAACAAAATTAAATATAAAGTGGAATTGAAAAAATGTTCCTCTGCTTCAGGCAATGTTGAGTAGGCTGCAGTGTGACATGGGGGTGGCTACAGAATAATATGCTCTGCCTCTGTACAAAAGAAGCCAGACACTTTTGCAACAAAATATGTACACACACACACACACAATCCATATATATCCTCTATCAGCTTAAATAATTTCTACATTTTCAAAGACATTTCATCTTTAAGGAATTAATCCACTTAGGATATTAATTCCTAGAACTTGTACTAAAAAAAAAAAAAAATGGAGAAGCCCTATCTATCACGTTTGCTTTAAGGGGAAAATGGTGCGCTTCAGATAAAAAGTTACAATGACCAAAATACCCTCCCATCTGTCAACGCTCTATTCCTCTCATTTAGCTTCACATCATGCACTTTGGCAGGATTCAGAGGAGGGAAACAGACAAGAACTTATTTTTACCGCTGTTGAAGGCATGCCGATTTGGCAAGTGTGTGGGGCAATGGGCACTCTTACACGTGGCACAAGCACAAATTGGTTTAGCCTTTCTGGAAAGTAATTTGGCAATATACAGGCTATCAAAATTTTAAATATGCATATCCTTCAGCCCAGGAGTTCAACTTCTGGAAAATTATCTCCATGAATGAATCAGACAAGCATCAAAGATACATAGGAAGGACCACCCTGCTGTCCATTGCCAGGAGGCTGCTCAGGTGTCTATTACGGTTCACCGGCTCAGAGGGAGTTTCCACTTCTAAAGAACAACTGTGCACTTCATATTATTTGTTAAGAAAAGGTTACAGAAAAACATCTATAGTCTGGGATATGGCTCAGTGATAGAGTGCTTGCCTGGCATGCAAAGGCCATGGGTTCCATACCCAGCACTGGACAGGGAAAGAAAGCAGTGTATGTGGTGTGCGCTGTAAATACTGTTGATATGCAGAGAAAGAAGCATGTAAGGGTATGTGATTCCCCTGCCTCAGGCTCCCAAGAAGCTAGAATTGTAGTTATATGTCACCATATGTGGACAGCTGCCTGCCTCCCTCCTCTCCTCTCCTCTCCTCTCCTCTCCTCTCCTCTCCTCTCCTCTCCTCTCCTCTCCTCTCCTCTCCTCTCCTCTCCTCTCCTCTCCTCTCCTCTCCTCCCCTCCCCTCCCCTCCCCTCCCCTCCCCTCCCCTCCCCTCCCCTCCCCTCCCCTCCCCTCCCCTCCCCTCCCCTCCCCTCCCCTCCCCTCCCCTCCCCTCCCCTCCTCCCCTCCCCTCCCCTCCCCTCCCCTCCCCTCCCCTCCCCTCCCCTCCCCTCCCCTCCCCTCCCCTCCCCTCCCCTCCCCTCCCCTCCCCTCCCCTCCCTCCCCTCCCCTCCCCTCCCCTCCCTCCTTCCTTCCTTCCTTCCTCCTTTATTTGAGATAGGATCTCATTCTATAGCCCAAGCTAACCTAAAACTTACTATTTAGACCAAGCTGAGCTCAAACTTGTGGCAATCTTCCTGCTTTGATCTAGTGAGTACTGGGATTAGAGGTGTTGAGACATTACACTTAGCTTCTTTTTAAATGTTTTTTGTTTGTTTGTTTGTTTGTTTTGAGACAGGGTTTCTCTGTATAGCCCTGGCTGTCCTGGAACTCACTTTGTAGACCAGGCTGGCCTCGAACTCAGAAATCCACCTGCCTCTGCCTCCCGAGTGCTGGGAAAGGCATGGGCCACCACACCCGGCTTTAAATGTTTTTTTCTAAAAAGATTATCCCACAAGTATCTATGGTTTTTTGTGTGTCTGTATTCATGTATGTGTGTATGATATGCATGGCTGCCAGTGGGCAAGAACTTGTATGCATGGGGATCAGAGGACCATGTGATATGTCTTCTTTGATTTCTCTTAGTTTCGATACAGGATCTCTCAAGGAACCTAGGGCTTGTTGATTTGCCTAGGCTAGCTGAAAACTAAGTCCCAAGGACCCTCCAGTCTCTGCCTGAGCCCCAGCACTGCAAGGCAGGTCACAGGTACATGTGAACTGTCATACTCAATGTTCACATGGGTGCTCAGGATTTTAACTCCAGCCTTCATCCTTGCACAGAACTCGTTTTCCCGACTGTCCCCCTGGCCACGTGCAACTTGTTTGATCGTAAGGTAAAGGTTGTTCATACTCTGCCCGAGCTTCTATAGCAACTTAATAATGAAAAGTTTTCATGTCCCAGAGGCTGGAAGGTCAAAGATCAAAGTAGCAGGCAGCTGGTTCCTGGTATGGGCTTACTCCTGGCTCACTCGTGGATTTTTCCTGTGCCCTCACATGGAAGACAGGGAATTCTGGGACCCCTGCTGCTTCCTACACAGGCACCAGCCTTGTGACCTCAGGAACCCTGAAGAATATGAATTTTGGGCAGATTTAAAAAAAAAAGAGCTTTATAATTTTTTCTGGAATGAAAAAATTAAGATATCCCAACCTAAACACTTGTTTTCCAGAGAAAAGTTTTCCAAATCATATATAGTCATGTATAGTCATACAAGGTATGTATGTTAGGATATTCTACTGTTGGACAAATATCATAGCATATGCTTTCATACACTAAGATGCGATGCTATCACAAGGTAACATGATTTTATGGAAACTATTTTATACAGAGCCCATTGTTATGGGGCCTGTGGTTATATGTGATAAGGGGGTATATCTAAACTCTAACTCCTACAATTCAGCAACAGGAGCAATCAACCCAATTAAAAGTGGGCAGTGGAATTTAACAGAAGTTTCTTTAACGAAAATACACACATGGTTGATAAATACATTAAAACCTGCTCAACATCACCAAGTGTTAGAGAGATTCCAACCAAACCCATAGTGGGGAAACCTAGGGGCTAAGGGCTTACATAACCCCAGTTGGTAATGTGCTTTGCCTAACTCGTGCAAAACCTGAGGTTTGATAGCCAGCACTGCAAAAATAACATTAATCAAGTAAAGAGAAAATGACAAAGAGTGGCCCAGACGTGGAGAGACTGGAACCCTTGTGCACGGCTGAGGGGAAGGAGAAAAGAAACATTTGCTGCAGAAAACCATGCGCTGCTCCTCGAAAAGACACATGGGACCTGCAGCGGTTAATTTTATTTGTCTTGTTGAAGGGAGTGTGTCACTGGAGGTGAGCTTTGAGATTTCAAGAAGCCCATTCCAAGCCCAGAGTCTTTCTCTTCCTGATGCCTTCAGTTCTGAATGTAAGAAGAACTCTCAGCTAACATGCCTGCCTGTCTTTTGCCATGCTCCCCACCACGATGGCCATGGACTCACCCTCTGAAACTCTAAGCAAGCCCCAGTGAAATGCTTTCTTTTGTAAGTTGCCTTGGTCATGGTGTCTCCTCACAGCAATAGAAAAGCAGCGAAAACACTGACTGGCCCATGAGCTTCTGGCTGATTCTCCTATCTCTGCTTCCCCTCTCACCATAGGAGGGCTGAGACTACACATTCAAGCTACCACATCCCACTCCCCTGTGTGGGATTGAACTCAGGTTCAGAAGCTTATGAACCAAATGCTTTTACCCACTGAGCCACATACCTGGCCCTATCCCAAATGAGGAGAACGAGGAGGAGAAGGAGATGGAGGAGGAGGAAGAAGAGAAGGAGGAGGAAGAGGAAGAGGGGGAGGAGGAAGAAAAGGTTTGGTTCAGTGGTAAAGCATTTAAGAGGCATGTTGAAAACCCTTGGATTCAAACTCCAGCACCTGAGGTAGGAGGAAGATTATTTATCTGAAAGGACATTATTCATCCTTAGAAGGGAAAGACAAATTTTAATACATGATACACATAGATGAGTCTTGAGGACATTATCCTAAGGGAAATAAGAAAAAGGACAAGTACTGTGTGATCCCAGTGATAGAAGAAGTTGGACCAGTCGCATGCACAGTGACAGGATGGAGAGTGGCGGTTACTAGGGGCTGAGGGAAAGAGGATGACCAACTGTATGTTGGAATAATCTTATAGGATGCAAAAGGCTCATTGGGCTCGTTGATAGATCATTAACCACTCCCAGTTGTTCAGTGTATGAATGCATTTAATGTCTGAACTATGAACTAGAAGGTAGATGAAATGGCAAGTTTTATGTTATGCATTATCATTTAAGTTTTTAGATTTTTCTATGTGTATAAATGTATCCATACCATGTGTGTGCCTGATGACCAAGGAAGTCGGAAGAGGACTTCGGATCCCCTGGAACTCAAGTTATAGATTGTTGTGAACAACCATATGGATGCTTGGGAGTCAGACCCAGATCCTCGAAGGAGCAACAAATGCCCTTAACTGCTGAGCCATCTCTCCAGTCCCATATGTTATTTTATCTCAATTTATTTGTGTTTGTTTTTGAGACAGGAACTCACTATGTAGATCAAGCTGACCTGAAACTCCCACTGGCCTCTGCTTCCTGAGTAGTGGAATTAAAGGTGTGGACCATCATGCACTGCTCTTATCTCAGTTAAATATTAGTTTTTTATATAAAGGTCCATTTCTATCACCACTATGAAAAAATCTAACTTTTTTTTTTTTTTCAGAAAAAACTATAGACTTTCGAAAGCAGAAGACAAATTTATCTAAAGTTATAACCTGTTACTTGAGGTTTAGCCTACATTCAAAGGTATTAGTGACATTAATCCAAACTCATAGGAATTAGCTCTAATTCCTAATTTCTCTCAATCCAATTATGTTTATTTATATGTGACCCTCATTTCTCCAGATGGTACCAGATCCCTGATAGACTTGGCGAAATGGTGGGATAATGACAGGCAGGTGTTTGTGCCAGACACATTAGTTCTTTGAGCATCATGAAATAGCCTCTCTCCTTAGAGACCACTGCTTCAGAAGGTCTCCGAAATGGTTTGGATCCAGTGACCCTTCCATCACTACCTCTGTGACCCTAGTCTGTGCCACTCCTTCGTGGGCCTCAAAAGAATGTGTACCCTTCTCTTCTCAGGAATGGCGCAGTTTCTGGTTCTCCTGACAGGAACACTTGGTTCTTTGTGCTCATAGTGACCACAGTAGAACCCAGGTGGAGGGTCAGTGCTAGGGCGGTACTGGGTAGATATGAAGTGGTATTGGTACCAGAGAGAGCCCTGCCACATTTGTGCCTGGCCTGGCACTGAGGGGTGAGACATGCTTTGGCCTCTGCTGGGTCAGATACAGGCAATTTAGCGGCCGCATGAATCTCCATGTTAGAACCTGTGCCAAACTCAAAGCATGGAGATATACAGTCTTCATTCTTTGCACCACCAAATAAAAATAGAACACAAACGGCCTTCCATTCCTTTATCACTATTCAGTCTCATCTTGCTCAGTTACAGTCACTGTTAGTGTGGTGTGGCACTGTAGACCTGTAAGCCCAGCACCAGGGAGTCTGAGAATTTGAGACCAGCCTCATTCAACAAACATATAACTGTGTGTCTGTTAAACACACTTCCTTCCTCACTGATGAATCAGAATTTTGCAGACCTTTTTATAATCTGCAATAATCAGAATAGACAGAATGATTAATAACCACACGGACAATGCTAGACAAGCAAGTAGTCACACGGTTATTTGGATTTCTGAAAATATTCAGAACCATAAAGTTGTACACACACACACACACACACACACACACACAAAGGAAAGCCTTTTGGCTTCAGAAAGATCTTGTTCTCCTTGGCTGAGACATGACAACTGGAACAGATGTCTAACTTTGGAGTTTAAGCCATGATAAGAGAACATAACAAACACCTTGCTGGGGCTGAATGGAGCCAGGGGGCTGGAGAAAGTCTAAGATTTGTTCAAGGTTGGACAGCAACATTAATTGGCTGCAAGGATAGAGTTTCCACCGCTTATAGACTCCAAGACCCAGCTATTTAGGACAGGTGGAGTTACACATGATGTGTCTAAAGGATGTGTTTTATTTACTCAATTATAATTACTTGTGTGTGTGTGTTCTGTATGAGAGAGTCCTAATTTATGGAGAGAGGGGAGAGAGAGAGAGAGAGAGAGAGACAGACAGACAGACAGACAGACAGACAGACAGACAGACACAGAGCGTTCACTGTGATGGGGAGTGGAGAGGCATGCACACGCCACAGTGCATATGTGAAGACCAGAGGCCAACTTTGTGGTGTGAGACTTCTCCTTCCACCTTTACGTGGGTCCTGTGAATTGAACTAGGGGGAGCAGGCTTGCATGGCAAGTCTTTAACTGGCTGAGCTAGCCCACTGAGGTAGCTTGCCATACCTCACTCATCCTCCTAGTCCAAGATAATTTTACTTTAATTGCAGAAATGTTAATGTCTGGGTTTCCAGTGAATCAGGCCTAGAACAGAACTAGAAAATCTAGCTGGTACTCACCACTCAAGACTCAATCTAGAGGGGCTGCTCGGAGCCTGCTTGGGGCAGGGTTTGCATGAGGGTGGGATAAGTTGGATATGGAGATCCACACAGAGCTCAGAGCTCATACCATCATGGACTGGGACAAGGAAAAGATGGTCTCACTTCATTATCATCTAAGGATCAGCCCTGCAGATGCCACCAACACATTTAGAGGGTGAATATTTGGGGACGAAATTTCCCCAGAGATTGTCATCAAAAATCAGTAAGTGGAGGAACATATCTGTTCCACACCTCTGGCTGCTATTCAAAACACGTGTGTGTGTGTGTGTGTGTGTGTGTGTGTACATGCATGCATAGAATTCATTTGTGTAAATCTAGGGTCTAGGAAGGTAAGTCTAAACCTGTTTCTTGTTCCCTCAGGGAGGACAGGCAAGAGCTAACACTGAAGTCCATAGGCAGAATTTCTTCATACTTAGGGAAGCCTCAATTCGCTCTGAAGACCTGTCAGCTGACAGGGTCTGGTTCCCTCAGGCTACAGGACAATCTCCTTTCTCAACATCTGTCCAGTGCAAATGTTCACCATACCTTGAATATGTGGCAAATTAGTGTTGGAGTGACCGCCTGGGGACTAGATAACCTGCCCGAGTTGACAAATGAAATCAAGTGTCCTATCAGGTAAGTGCCACTGACTGCCAGCTATGCATCTGAGCCTGAGAGCTAGCAACTCCTGTAGAAAACAGAGCATTGACCTGTATCACGCGGTACTTGTAGGAAGGAGATAGATGCTTGCCAAATCTGTGAAAACAGATTTAGAGATGAAGGAACCCCATACAAAGATCTGGGAGCCAGACACATCTGAGTTCAAGCTAGAGCTTTGTTACCTTGTCAATGTTGGGACCTTCAGTGCAATTGTTAGTTTTTTTTTTTAATTCTTTTATTTTGTTATAATTTGCACTCAATGTAATATGCCTACTCAAATATGTCAACGAGTTTTAAGTAACTTATAGACCCGTGTTATCACCCAAGTAATAAAGACAAAGAACATGCTCCTTCTATCTCTGTTGCATGACCTTTCCTGGGGAGTCTATCTCTATTCACTCTACATAAAAAGGACAATGAGAGACACCCCTCCCCAAGTCACCCAAGTTTAACATAGTGAGCTGTTGTTGAGTTTATAAGGGTTACTTATAGGAAAATGGGTAACGCTGAGCAGCTCCACCCACAGATTCTCTTCTGCCAAGCAACTGTCTATTCCTTATACACCCTCTGGTAACAAATGGACTTCTGAGCCTTCTCACTCCACGTGAGAATGTGCTAACACATCTGATCTCACGGTGCCCTCGTTGCAGGTAACCAGAGCTGCCCCCGATTCAAGATGGCAACAGCCTCACGTGACTCATTCACTCAAATCACTCTCTTTGCTAGCTCAAGTTAACTAACTACCTGTCTCTTTCTGTCACTGTATATAAACTCATTGGGTTTAGTATTAGGTGGATTAATAGTTCCTGAGTACTTACTGAGCACATTTTGGGTGCTGAGATTAAGTCTGAACACAACAGATGAAGATGTTATTAGGCAGAAATGGAAATTTAAAAATATATAAAAATGAAGTACATGGTACTAGCGTCCAATAGATGTTGTATTAAATGAGAGGGAAGTGATTAGAACTGGGGGGTGGAGCCTGTTGTTCTGAGTGAGATGGCGGGGGTGGGGGGAATCACGTCCTTGGTAAGATGACTTTTGAGCTGAGATGTCACAGAAGTGGGCACACAAGTAATGTAGACATTAAGGAGAGAAAACAGCTGAGAGCAATGGTTCTGTGGTGGGTGTGGCTGGAGAGTCTGAGAGACTCACAGGAATTTGATGTAGCTGGAGAGAAGAGTCAGTAGGAGACAGAACAAGGTAAACTGGGAGCAGAGTGGGACTGACTGACAGGTAAACGAGGAGTGGGGTGGGGAGGATGACAGAGAAAGCTAAATGGGGAACAGGGGTCAAGTGGGGGTGTTATAGATACAGGCAGACATGTTCCCCAAAGAAAAACTATTTTTAAAATAAAAAACATGCATGTGACAACACAAGAATTCAGTTCTGAACAGAACTGCCTGGTATGTAGTGGGTTTCTGGGGTGTAGTGCCAAGGGAAGGCTGGCTGTGACGTTGCTGGGAGCCATGACAGTCCTGCCCTAAGTACTCCCATGGACTTTCTCCTTTACCCTTTAGGAAAGCCCTCTCTACATGTGGGGACTCTGACACCAGACAGATTTCGGCATATTTGCAGTTTTGAAGTAAAGACCATATTTTATGGGCAAACACATCTAACCCCCTTTCATATAAATGGCTAGTCAAAACAGCCTTGCCCTCCGCCATTGAATGGAAATGAACTGCTTGGGGCTTCCTGCCTGCTGCTAGAAGAAACACAGTCACTTTTTATGTTGTAAAGTGATCTGTAGATTTGCATAAAGTTTCTGGAAGTATTTAAAATAAACAAGTCAGGTGACTCTATTTTTTAAGACATGCACTGCATAAATAAGGTTTATAAGGTTTTTATAGGAAGGTAAGCTTCATTCTGCAGGCTCAATAGTGGTTATCGCTACGGTTTGCCTTTAAACAGCAGCTTGTAGTCTACACACATTCCTGTACACTGCCTCACTCCGATCTTCTCCTCTTCTTCCTCCCCCATTCCTCATTACTGTTCCTGAGTTTGCACGAGGCGTGGGGTGTCTGCAAGTCGGACGGACGACAGCTTTGAAGAGTCAGTTCTTTCTGGCAAGTGCCTTTGCCTGCTGAGGCATCTCACTGGTCCACTCACTTTGAATTCCAGAACCACTCCACCAATGACCAGGGAAGACACTAAGATCTTGGTGTAGCGCTGAGGAACTGGAGCCACCCATGAATGTGACAGCTGGAAGGTTTGGAGTCATGCTGATCAAAACACCACACAGACTTCTTCTTGAGTGTCTGGAGGTGAGGCCTTCTTTGCTGATGTGGTCTAGCTCCACTGAATATCTCCCTGCTACTCTTCCAGGTCCTCCCTTCAAGAAGGTTGGCTTCATTTTCAGTCTAGTGCTGCCATGGGGGCTGGGTTCTGGGCTGCAAATCTATACGCAGTCATGCCCGAGGAGGAGACTGGTTCTTTCCATTGCTTACTCTTGCAAATTAGGACTCTTCCTTAGAAGCCCTTAGTAAATCTCTCCTCAGTCATCACTGACCAGGTCAATTCCTGTTTTGCTTCCAAATCTGTTATGAGCAAGGGACATGGGATGGCCTATCGGGGACTCTCGATACACACTGGCATACATGGATATATTGCCTGGAGGTGACTCTGCATACATGGGCTTCTGTCTGTAAAGACAAAAGAGGGAGTGAAACTGAATGCCGAACACTAGGCCCTAGGGAACACAGAGTCAAGCGTCTAGTCCAACACTTGAGGTTAAGCTAGGGTCTGAGGCCAAAGATGGGCCTCTGTTGAAGCTGCACAGAGATAAAAGACCTGGATGGGGCTCAGAGTTACCATGCAGCCCCACAGCAGAGATGATGCATCTCTGTGCTTTTCATACCGTGACTCAATTGGTTCAGCTTTTCAGTAGGCTAAGATGCTTGCTTTGGCTTTTATAAGGATGTCCAAGAAATATCCTTTAATAAATTATTCTGGAAGTATTTATGAATGGGTTTTGCATGATTGATGTTCGGAAGTGTTTTTTTTTTAATTTTTAAAATGTTTCCAATAATAACAAAGTTCAAAAGAAATCTTTAACATTATTCTGTATTTACATTACTTTGAATTACTCTTCCTCCTCCTCTTCTTCTTTTTCTTGTGTGTGTGTGTGTACATGCCCACAAGTGCATGTGCATGCACAGTCATGCCACAGTGCCACGTGGAGAAAGTCAGGGGAAAACTTTCGGGAATTGGTTCTCTTCTTGTACCATGGCCTGGGGGTTGGCGGAATCAAACTCAGGTCATTGGAATTATACAGCAAGTACTTTCCTAGCTGACCTATCTTCTTGCTCATGTACTAGGGGTTTTTAAAAGAAACACACACATACACACACACACACACCACCCTTTAAAACTGCAGCTGTAGTTGTGGTTACTGGGTATCGCGTCTGATCCTGTTTCCTTCTTTCTTCACTCAAGGAAACCACACATGGTTGAATTCAGTGTCTGTTTTTATGTCGATATTTTTATATTAGTACATACAGATGCAAAAATGATGTGTGGCACCGTTTTGAATACACACATTCATTTAATGTTGAATAACAGATAATCTTAAAAACTTGAGCCTGCAGTGGCCCTTTCTGGCCAATGTTGTTTCTTAGTTGTATCATTTTTCATGTATTAAAATGCAGCTTTGGTCTATATGTCCCATGTACACATCGCCTTTTGTGGTAAACCCAGTACATTCTCTGCTGTTCTGCAGATGGCTACTATGAACACCTTAGCAGGTGGTCACTGTTGCGCAGTGGAATTGCTAAGTCCATCTGTCCTTCTTGTTAACAGATAGGTTACCCGTCAATCCAGAAGGGCGTTGATTTATTTTCTCTTCTTTTACTCCCACGCATCTGAAACCCTACATGTTGCTGAGCATATTTCATTACAGTATATTGGCAAGTATCTGTCTTTTCTTTACTGTGGAAGATTACAGTGGCTATTATAAACCTCTTCATTGTGATATTCCTTAAGTTAGCCTATTTTGTCTTTTGAAATATACTTGATTGTATGTTACACATAAAGAACAAGAGAAAATAAAGACAAATACATAGAATACCAGTCTTCTTTCTAAACTGGAGAGACAAGCAAGCATCGCCCTGCTATCCCTTCTTCACTTGGGAACCATCTAATGTGATCAGAATGCTTGCATTTTGTATGAATGAGGGAATATATTCCCTCATTTCACTGGAGAAACCCCAAGAACAGAAGAGTTAAAAGAACAGCAGAGATACTCAGTGAGAGTAATTAGCATTCGGCAACCTGTCCAGCAGAGTCCTTGAACTTGCTCCTGGAATACAGAGATGACAATATTGAATGACGTCATTTTTGCATCTCAAAGCACCCGTCGTCTATTTTTATACAGTGTCTGCCTCTGAGATTCACCAGCACTTGGGTGCGCTTACAGCAAGCTCCCCAAAGAGTTTCCCTGTTTGGGGGAGGGAAAAGGCCCTGCCACGAAATCAAAATTTACACCCTAATGACTGAGGGAATGGAAAGATAATTAGCAAGCATGAGACCATATTTCCATTTTGGTTGAGGACAAGGGGAACATTTAATCCTATGGTGAGGGTGAGAGAAAGGGAGCCGAGGAGGAGGGGGTGGGCCTGAGTTGGGAATCCAGATGAGTTAGAAGAATAAGCACGTCCGATTCCCTCACTTCTCTCTGCAGTGTCTCAGCATCGACAGAAATCCTCAAAATGAGAGTGTATTTCCTCTGCTCTATGTGGCAGAAATCAGAGACTACCACAAAGGGTGGCGGTAGAGAGTGAGCTTTAGGGTCACAAAGAAATATTCAAGGTAAGAATCATGCCGGATGCTATCATTTCCAAGATCGAGGGCAGAGGCCTCTGATTTGGGAGACCTCTTTATACTGGCTGTGAGTTTTCAGAGGCTCGGGTCAGCAGAGAAGCAGCCAGTTTGGAAATATTGTGAACTGTCGTCAAGCCTGCCGAACAGTCCCTCTCGCCTTCTCCCACGAGGGCTAATTTTGGTGATGCAACATGGAAATCTGACTACACACGCATTTACCCACAGAGGGCAATGCGCTCTCATGAGGTCTCCCCCTCCCTCTGCCTGTTTTGTTGCAGATGAGACCTCACTATGCCCGTTAGGATGGGCTGGAAACTGACAAGCGCCGGCTTCTGTTAACCGAACACCAGGGCTACAGGCACGTGCCACCAGAGCTAGACTCCAAGCTTTCTTTTCGGTCATACCTGTGATTATATGTGGGTAGAAAGTTCTGACAGATCTCTCGAAATAGATAGACATCCTCTTACAGGGCTTTTGAAGATTAAGACTTCTGCTTGGTGGTGGTGGTGGTGGTGGTGGTGGTGGTGGTGGCGGCGGCGCATGCCTTTAATCCCAGCAATCAGGAAGCAGAAGGAGGTGGATCTCTGAGTTCGAGGCCAGCCTCCGCTACAGAGCAAGTTCTAGGACAGCCAGGGCTACACAGAGAAACCCTGTCTAACAAAAACAAAACAAAACAAAAACAAAAACAAAAAAGAAAAAAATTGAAACTTACTTTACTTTGGGCCAAGACCCCCTTCTCCATCTTCCTCCTCTTCTTTTTCTTCTCCAAGACAAGGTCTCACCTGCAGCCTTGGCTTGCCTGGAACTCACTTCTGTAGAAGGCTAGCAGGATCCTTTCTTCTGATCGTTAGTGCTCTTCTTGGAGTCCTACCACTGCCCTAGGTCACAGCCACTTGCCTGCAAGGGCTCGCCCTTCAGCCCCCGATCAACATCACTGCCTCTTCAAGTTCTAGAGAAGCTCAGCTTTCTTAAGTGGCTCCCCAGAACTACAGCTGCCAGATCACTGACCCTAACCTTCGAGAACCAATGTCTTTAGTGCGCCAGAGAGAAACACTCCTCTTAGAGTAATGGCTTCACTCCTGTTACCCTAATGGAATGCAGCAGGCGTGCTGACATTTCGTTCACTGGCACCAGAGAAATGGCCGTGTTGCTGATCTAATGTGCCCCAGCTGAATTCTGACAGGGCACGGAGAAACCTGTAAGGTTTTAACACTAGTTATACACACTTAGAAAACAAGGTGGCTTTCCAGGCTTCCTCCCACCATGTTTTAAGTAGAACCTCCGTAGCTGTGGAAAGAGAGCAGTTTGGTTCTTCCTAGAGCAGGTTCTTATTTTACTTAAAACTAGCTGAGTGAGGAGCTGCAGGGATGGCTTAGCAGTTAAGAGCAAGGACTGCTCTTCCAGATGACCTGGGGTTCAATTCCCAGCACCCACATGGCAACTGTAACCCCAAGATCTGACACCCTCACACAGACAGCCATGCCTGCAGGCAAAACATCAATACACAGAAAAGAAAAATAAATCAGTTTTAAAAAAAAAAACTGGCCGAGGGATTTTAGGTTCCAGATTGCCTTCTCTCCTGGGAAGTCTGTCTCTGTGCTTTGCTCTGTGCGTGCATGCGCGCCTGCTTTTGCTTTCAGTAAAACTTGGCTGAGCAGTGGAGAAGCAAAACAAAGCAAAAACCGTCGGGGGGGCTGCGAGCTGACTCACTGAATACGGGCACATGGTGCCAAGGCTGGTGACCTGAGCTTGCTGCCCAGAACCCACGTGGGAGAAGGAGAGAACAGGCTTCCTCACACTCTGACCTCTACACATGCGCTGTGGCATATATTTGCTCACATACAAAAATGCGCACCCACAAATAAACGTGTAAATTTAAGGCGACCCGGCAGGTTGACGAGGACAGCGGTCCAAGTCTGTGATCGCCTAGGAGGATGGCTCAGCGGGGGCGTCAAGAGTCCTGTGACATCCCAGTTTCACGAAGTGACACCCTCTCAAAATGTAAACAGAGAGGGCATGTAGCTCAGTGGTGGAAGCCTGTGCAGTACAGGCAAGGCCCAGTGCAACATGCAAACAAAAAAACCAGAACCAAGCACAACCAGCTGATGAGTTATGAAAGGCTCTTTTGTATTTATTTAGCACAATTGTTTTCATTTCCAGCGCACAGGCAAGTGCTCTGCTGCTGAGCCACATCCCCAGCCTCGTGACAAACATGTCGAAAAGGAGTTTCCTTTACGTTTACCCTGATTCTTCTAAGCCTCTCTTTGGCCTGTAGGCATCAGGACACTGATTGCTATTTAGGGCTGGCGTGTTGTGTAAAAAAGCCCCACCCCATTCCCACTCCCCAGTTAAGAAGCATCCAGAGGTGTTATGCAGTGTCACCAACATCTTCTGCCCTAGACTTCTGCTGTGTCCATGCAGATTATCCCAAGCCATCCATTTGTGTGTGGGGGGGACTCTGGAGAGAAACGTAGAGAGCAGAAGAAGAGGAGGGGAGAAGGAGGTCTGTCTTGGGGCTGCTTGGCTCAGAGGGCATAGCTTATCTGCTAAGTGGTGATGTGACTGCTGTAAGCAGCCTTCAGTGGAATTCTGAACGTGGGACTTCTATTTCCTTTAGAAAGACACTTCCAGGCTGCTTCTGTTCTCCCCAAACTAAGGGGGATTTAGAAAGGACATTGCCAAGTTAGGACACTTTGTGATGGTTTGTATATGCTAGGCCCAGGGAGTGGCACTATTAGAAGGTGTGGCCCTGTTGGAGTAGGTGTGTCACTGTGGATGTGGGCTTTAAGACCCTCATTCTAGCTGCCTGGAAGTCAGTATTCTTCTGTCTGCCTTCAGATGAAGATACAGAACTCTCAGCTCTGCCTGCACCATGCCTGCCTGGATGCTGCCAGGCTCCCACTTTGATGATAATGGACTGAACCTCTGAACCTGTGAGCCAGCCCCAATTAAATGCTGTCCTTATGAGAGTTGTCTTGGTCATGGTGTCTGTTCACAGCAGTAAAAAACCTAAGACATCACCTCAAATGACCTCAGAAAAATGTCACCAATCAGGGACTCTGTCAGAACATGGTCCAAGAATGGAGTCGTGTAAAGAGAATTCTGAGTGCTTGTGAGAAAGGCCAAGAAAACAAGAACCTTGTGACCTTAGTTTCTTCAAAGCACAGAATTGTTCTTGGAATGTGTTTTCGTGCTCTCCCCAGGCGTAACAGATAGGAGTGAGTTTACTTCAGATTATTCGTTAAAACTGGCTATTGTTGTTTGTATGCCTCTATGGGCATCATGATTTTGCTACTCGTGTGGCTTGCCTGCCCTGTGTGGCTTGTCTTTGTGACCACACTCTTCTCATGTGACTCCCCTTAACCCTCAGAATATAAACTGTCAGAAGTTCTGATGATGTCCTCCTCAGTCTTAGGCTCCACTGTCTCAGGTCCCAAGGCCTCCAGAGCAGTGACAGGACTCTACAGAAGGAAAGGCACTGCAGGTTCAGCTGTGGGAAAGTCTTTCATGCCACCTGATCCCAGCTGGGAATTCCCTGGCTAACTGGGACCCTAACTGAATAAAGCAGAATCGAACAGTGTGTGTGGCTGAAGATTTTAGAATGGAAGCCAAGGCCGAGTGGGCCATGTGACGCTGAGAACAGTGATCATGCTGTGTGTCACTACTTGTCAGTCATACCATGTTTAAGACCACAGAAGGGCGTCTGACTGGGGACAAGGATGACAAAATGCATCTTTTTCTTTTTTCCCACTTTGTCCTGGACACAAAGGCACTGATGTTGGCTTTGTTCTGGGATGAAGTCTGACATTCCTTCTTGGACCTACCCGATCATTAACACAGAGAGAACATTCCTGCCTGCAACCACTCCTACCACTCTCTGAAAGGAGTGATCTTTCTTGTCACCCGACAAGAAAAAGCAATATAAGGGGTATCACATTGGACGGGGCCTTTATTTGTTAACCATTACTTTTCCTTACTTATTTTTACCTTCTCAGTGTTAAACAACTGTAATAAATACTACTATAGGACATATGGCTCCTATTTGACAATACCCGCCAATATTTGAAATATAGCTATCCTTTGAGCCAGGATTACACATTCTTTAGAATTTATCGACCAGATAAACTGGCAGATGTGGAAAACAATGCTTCTCTGAAAATAACCTTGACAACATTATATAAAATGCCCAAAGACTAGAAACAGGGTCAGTGAGGAAAATAGCTTGGTTGGAAGGCATTTGCCAACCGCTTGAGAGGCCTCAGAGTTGAGCCTCCTCAATACTGAAAGCAAAGCAAAACAAAAGGCCAACAGAGAAGAGACAATGTAAATATTCATCAGTAGAGAGATGACTACATCACACACACACACACACACGGAATACTAGGCAACCATTGCTTGAAAATCAGATCTCTAAATACTGAGCACTATTAATGAAAGGTGTGGATAGGTACTGCCTTGGAGTGTGGGGCCAGGGCATATTCTCGTCTATATGTAAAGCATCTCTAGAAGGATGTAAAGATTACTAGTAATACATTCACCTTGGGGGAGAACTAGACAGGTGAGAGACAAGGGTGGGAGGGAAACTCACTCTTCACATCGCCCCTTTAAACACATTTTGGTTGTGATCTATGCAAATCTTTTCCAAGTTGTGATGTATGCAAATCGTTTCCAAGGTTTAAATTATTGCTTAAAGGAAATAAGAACACAGCTGAAAGACAAAACCAAGGCATTCCATGAAATTCCAGTTTAAAGGAACAGAAGGAAATGGGCTATACATTTAAGGTCTGGTCTTTATCATTGCCATGAACCATGAAACTGTTAAGCTTCTGTAAGTGGTCACTGACCTGCTTAAGGCTCTATTTGCATAAAGGAAGTCACAGGTCCTAGGCAACGAGGAGCTGAAGCACTGGCGTGCTTTTCCTTTGACTCTTACAGCAAACATTGACAGGAGCAAGGATTAAGGAATCATGACTAATTCTGAACAACCTCTAAACAACTGCTTGTCTTAACTACCTCTTTTCTGGCTTCATTGGTCTTGGGGTTTATAACACCCCCGAGGTCAGGGAAGACCCTGTATTGTCCCTCTGATTTAGAATACTTTGATCACAAAATGTTTTCAATGAACATTTGTGAGCCCTTTGTCTAACCAGCATGGAAAACCATGAACCATGAACCATGGAAAAGAGGGGAGGGAAACCATCATTTTGTTAGAAAAGCCAGTGGTGGCAGATGGCATGGTAACCATTTGAAATTCTATGGCATAATGACAGGGTTGTGGAATAAACTAGGGTTAGGTTAAAAAAAAAAAACCACACACAGACACACACACAACAGAGAAAGATGTGTAATACATATGTTTGTACTATCATTTATTTGAACACATTATGAACTTATTTGCCTTCTCTACTACAGTGTGAGGATATAGGATGGCCATTTTCATTTTTCATCAGTTCTAGGGCCAGTGTGTATTGGGTATTGTATAGTCTCTGGATTGAAAAACAGAAGTTCAAAACAAGTTGTCTAAAACGGTAGTTTTATTTTTTTCTGATTAGAGATTTTCCCACGCATGTAAATATTGTTCATAATTTCAGGGCAGTCATGGGATATCTTCACCCTCTGCCTTATTCATCAAGCAAATCAGAGATTCTAGATTAAGAAATTGTGAGGTTGGGGGTTGGGGATGTACTTTGGTGATAGGGTACTTGTTGGTCTGGCATAAGTGAAATGTGTAACTTGACACAGGATTGCCTTTTAAAACATGGGGACCTCAATTGAGAAAACGCCTTCATAACATAAAGCTGTCGACAACCCTGTCAGGCATTTTCTTAACAAGTGATTGATGTGGGAGGGCTCAGGCCACTGTGGGTGGGGCCACCCCTGGGCTGGTGGTCCTGGGTTTTATAAGCAAGCAAGCTGAGCAGGCCATGAGGAACAAGCCAGTAAGCAGCACCCCTCCATGGCCTCTGCATCAGCTCCTGCCTTCAGGTTCTGGCCCTGCTTGAGATCCTATTCTAACTTCCTTTGATGATCAGTGATGTGGAAGTGTAAGCCAAATAGACCCTTTCTTCTTCAAGTTGCTTTTCATGGTGTTTTATCAAAGCAATGGTAACTCTAACTAAGACATGAAGCTCTGGGCTCAATCCCTAACACAGAGGGAAAAACCTTTAGAATACCCAGCACAGAGAGGAAAACCTCTAGACCCATTTTAAAGCTTTGCTTCCTTTGACAACTTTATGTACATATATTGTCTTAGTCACTGTCTTATTGCTGTTCAGAGACACTATGACCAAGGCAACTCTTATAAAGAGAAATGTTTAACCAGGGACTTGCTTACAGTTTTGGAGGCTTAGTCCATTATCATTATGTCATGGAGCATGGAGGTACAGAGGCATACATGGTGCTGGATGAGGAGCTGAGAATTCTGATCCCCAGGTAGAAAGGGAAGAGAGGACTGGGCTTGGCAGGAGCTTTTGAAACTTCATGGCCCATTCCCAGTGATACAGTCACCCAACAAGGCCACAACTGCTCCAGCAAGGCCACACCTCCTAATCCTTCTCAAACAGCGCCACTCCCTAATTACTAAGCATTCAAACATAGGAGCCTTTGGGGGCCATTCTCGGGCAAACTACCACACATATATCCCTTTCATACCCTCCAATCCTGCTGATAATCCTCCCAGTAAGGCCTCTCTTACCCTCATCCCTTTGGACTGTTTTGTTTTACTTTAGAATTTGCTGTGGATTAAACCTAGGACCTCAAGCGAGCATACCACTGAATTCTATACAGTAGGATGCACTTATACATTTCAGTTACTGTAGAAAATGCAAAAGGTAATTTAAGAGTGAGCGTTTAGCAACGAATACTTGCTGGCTCTTCACTGATAGCTGAAGACTGGAGGGCCGTGTGCAGAAACAGCCAGGATCCCCGTGTGGAGGAGGGCTAGACCAATGGGTGCAATGTGCCATGAGACAGCTGCGTGTGGAGTCAGTATGGGGCGAGTAGAAACACTCTAAGGGAAGAAAAGTAACTTTTATTTGTGTTGAAGAGCTTTCGCCTCTATTTTGGCCACAGACAACTGTTAAGTCTTCCATCCTTAACTCCAAACAACAGACTTTCTCACTGCTGTGAGCAAATGCAGGAAAGTTCAAAGAAGGGGTTAGGAGTTGGGGGGAGGGCAATGATTTCAGAAGACCCAATCTAATGAGAAAGGGAGGGTGTGATGAGACAGAGCGACTCACACTGTGGTCACCAGGGCGCAGAGGCCTGCTCTTCAGGTTTCCCTCTTCCATTTTATTACACGTGGACTCCAAGGCTACTGAACATAGGTCTTCCCTCTCTTAATCCACCCTGGAAATTTTTTTTGTAGACACAACTAGAGGTTAATCTACTAGGGGTTCTTGAATCAACTTGACTATCGATGTCAACTATGACGTCAGATTCCAGGGAAGACTGAGAAGCTCCAACTGAAGTTATGCAGGCTAACTACAGATAACTACGACACTAACTATAAACGGTCTATCTGTAGCATGAGGGAAGCTACGCTATGTCAACGCCTTTTCTATTTGTGTGTGCACATTCATGTGCATTTGTGTGTGCCAAAGTACATGTTAGAGGCCAGAGATTGATACTGGTTATCTTTCTCTTATGTTCTGAGACTGGTTCTCTACACTGGGACTCGCCGATTTGTCTAGGCTGGCCATTGAGCTGGCTTGTTTGCTATCCCCCTAGCACTGGGATTAGCACAGTAGTCGCATCTTTTTTTTTGAGACAGGGTTTCTCTGTGTAGCCCTGGCTGTCCTGGAACTCACTCTGTAGACCAGGCTGGCCTCGAACTCAGAAATCCACCTGCCTCTGCCTCCCGAGTGCTGGGATTAAAGGCGCGCACCACCACGCCCGGCAGTAGTCGCATCTCTTGCCATACCTGGCTTTTCTGTAGATGACGGGGTTCTGAACTTAGGTCTTCACGTTTGCCCGGCAGGTATTTTATCCAGTAACCCATATCCCCAGTTCTTGGTGCCCTAAGATGCAGAACACGAACCTCTCACCCATGTTAAGTTTCCCTGACCACTACAGAAAGAAACCTCAAAGCCAGGCATGGTGGCGCATGCCTTTAATCCCAGCACTTGGGAGGCAGAGGCAGGCGGATTTCTGAGTTCGAGGCCAGCCTGGTCTACAAAGTGTCCTACAAAGCCCAGGACAGCCAGGGCTATACAGAGAAACCCTGTCTCGAAAAAAAAAAAAAGAAAAAAAAAAAAAGAAAGAAACCTCAAAGCTTACCTGCGGAGGAGATGTCTGTAACACCCATGGAAGATACAGGTTCTTTATGCACCCTCACAGACAGCAGCAGGAAGTGTCTCAGTCAACAGCTAGGAGCTGTTCCTCATACTGAAGTCTTCTATTTTCTAATTGTACCTTTAAACTCCAACACCGTTAGCCATGACATCAGCTCTCCCATAGTGTGCAAGTATTTGAAACAAGGAGAATTCACTTGAGAATTCACTCTCCAGACGAACTTTCCTCTTGAGGGTTATTTCCAAAGTCATCACCATATTGTTGGTTTCTCAAACACTTGTGATGCTAATTAATATAAGCCTGCTGAAGTTCTTGGGATGGGTCATAGTAGCCCATTCCTTATGGGAGCTAACCATATTGGGATCCAGAGGGACTTTCGATCTGGATACAAACCTCTTCCAGTTCCCTCTTCAAAGGCTTTGTGCTTCCCACAGGCCCCTCCCTATATGTGCTAAACAGTGGCCTGCTACTGATATTTGGCTAGAAGGTCTCCAAGACTTTTGGTTGCCAAGTCACACCATCACAGTGAGGTTTTGCCTCTACCTGACAATGGGACTTGATTAATTTTGTTTTATGTTTGTCTTAGTAGAGGAATCTTTCAATTTTAATAACATGTTCATATATAACTATTCCAGCTGTTATTTATACATTAGTATTTTTTAGTGGATTTTCTTGCTTTTAGCCAAAGGACTTGCCATTCCCCGTCTTTATTCAATAGCTAGGAATCCACTTAGCCAAAGTTATCCAGTCCTATCTCTCAAGCACAGAGGTCAACAGAGATACCAAGTACCTTGATGGGCACAGTGAGCACTTTCCTGAAAACTTTCTTAGGCATCCAGCTTCTCTGATGACAAATGCTACAGACATTGTACCTTGGGAAGAACACTTTAGAGCAGCCTCTGGGTATCTGAAAATAGCCGGTGGGAAGCTTGAGAACAGAGAAAGAGCACAGCTGAACAGGTGTACTAAACCTGTACCTTGAGGAAATGGAACATGCAGGGATATTCAACCAAATAAAAGCCCAAGCAGAGGGTGGTGGCATCCACCTATAAACACAACACTAGGGATGGTTGCACAGCTGATACGCTGTGCCTTTAACATTAAAATACAAAAGTAATGTGAGCTCATTCTCGCGGACAACGATGTCACTTTATTGTGTGCAGTCAGCCTTTTACACACTGGCTATTAGCTTTTCCAAGTAAAGTAAGATTTATGATAAAGTTATTTTTGAAGGAGACACAACCGGGCAATAATAGAAAAAGCTGAAGAGAGGTTTTTTTGTTTTTGTTCTTTTTCCTTTTTTTGTCTGAAAGTAGGAAACAAAAATGGGGGTGGGGACAGATGTGAGACACTTCCAGAGGTTTCTACCACCACCATAAAAGCAGCTGGGAGAGCACAGCACTTGCTGGCATGGGTGAAGAAGCCGGAGGTTTGATGCCCAGCCTTGTAAAAATCAAATCAAACTACATAAACAAAGGGTTTCCCTGCTGTGTACCAGCTCTTGGTACTCTGTATAACTTTATTACACGACATAATATTTTATTGAACACAAAGTCCACCGGGTCTAAAGAACAGACAGGCTCTAATTTCGTTTCCTGCCAGGAAAGTCATTCCTCAGGTATGTGTGGAGAAAGAACTCAAAGACGGGTGGAAAGTCCGATCACAGCTCATTTACATTTTCTCCTCTCTATCCTACTTGGCTTCCGTTTGGAGTGGACTCCCAGGGCTAAAATAATGCTGTGAGCGCACTACTCTGCTGCTGAGCTGGAAACTTAGGTCCTGGTAAAAGGAGCTGGAGATCTGGAGGTTCACTTAACAGTCGCCATATGAAACAGCCTGCTGCAGAGCCTTTCCCACAGCTCAGTTGCCCACGGAACACTTGGGAGCAGCTGTTCTCAAACGCTCTGCTCCAACACACTCTTTTCTGGAGTTTTCAAAACTAAGTTCTGGTGAATGTCATCTCTCCCCCTGGCACTTCAACACACTGTGACTACAGGGTCTACCTACCACTTTCAGGGAGGCAAAGTCAGCGTCTTATTAGAAACGTGAGAACTGAGCTGAGTGAGGCAGCTCACACCTGCACCCCTAAGGCTTGGGAGGCTGAAGCAGGGGAATTACCATGAGTTCCAAGCGAATCTGGCTCCATGGGGAGATGGTGCCTCAAGCAAACAAAATAAAATATATATATAAGCAAAATAAGCAGAAACAAATACATAGCAAATACTAAAAGTAATGAGAACCCAAAAGATGCCTAAGTTCTCTGCTTCTCTCACTGTGACTGCAACAGAAGACTTGACATTGAGCTTCTAGTGCTCAATGACTCAAAACTTATATACTAGGCCAGTTGAAACAAAATTAAAAAATATTATCTAAATAATAATATTAACTTTAGAAATTAAATTTTAGAAAGAAAAAAACCCCAAATCTAAGTGGAGCTATGTAAGTAAGTGTGACAGAAGCCGAGAATCACGAAGCTCACTACAAAAGACAAACAGCACTGAAGTGTAACCTGCGGGCCTTGACACACACAGGCAAGCTGTCACTTAGTTGTGAGGCAGAGGGTCAAGGTTGACACAGGGCTCTGAGAAAATATTTACCAGAGAGGACATGATGATTCACTTATCAGTCCAGGAATCTCAAGTATAAAACTTCAAGATATAAGAAAGATCAAATTATATCATGTATGTGATTCAATTTAAAATGTCTTAGCCCTCTTACATTATATTATCTGGATTATAACAGTAAAAAAATCAAATTACAGTCATATGAAACTTTTATCAAAAGAAATCAAATCTGTTTTTATGAAACTTTATAGTACAATTATTTTTAGTGGGTCTTTTCTTAGGTCACAGTATTTATAATTTCATTTACATCTGTATAATTTTTAAAATGAAGAAACAAAAGCAAATGAATAGAAATCTAAGTTTTCCTTTGTAAAACTGCCTTCAGTCTCCAGGCCGGCACCACATGGCGGGCGGTGTTGGCTTGTCCTCCAGCCACGGACAGCCCCCAGCGTCCCTGCTTTACGAAGCATTCAGGCCTCGACTCATCAGGAATGCTTTCTGGTTTGGCTCACGTTGCAAGAAATTCTGGAGCATGTCCATGCCGTCCAGGGACCCCCCAGGCTTCAGGATTAGGTTTCTGTATTTCATTCCAACCTAATAAAAGAAAACATCATGCCTAATAACTCACGGGCCCAGCAATCCTCCAGATCCCCAGACACAAGGGAGAGAGAGGTGAGGGCGAGGAAAGGGGCTTCAGCTCTACTCAAGTCTAGACACTCTTCTGCTCACACAGCAGCTCGCTCGCTCCTTCCTTCCTTCGCTCCTTCCTTCCTTCCTTCCTTCCTTCCTTCCTTCCTTCCTTCCTTCCTTCCTTCCTTCCTTCCTTCCTTCCTCCCTCCCTCCCTCCCTCCCTCCCTCCCTCCCTCCCTCCCTCCCTCCCTCCCTCCTTCCTTCCTTCCTTCCTTTCTGTAGTTAAGAGATTTGGAGCTTTAGCCTCAGGCCTGAATTCCCTGTCGAATATTAATTATTGTCTCCTGTCCTTAGATTCTCAGCTGTGAGCTGACAATGAAGGCAGGCAGGGACACCAATCAGCCAAACAGAACACAATTTGCTACTGCCAGTTAGCCCAGTTCCAGTGTGATTCAGAAGGGTTAGCAGAGCAAGTGTTCCCGAGGCTATGGGGCTGCGTGTGCTTCGGAGCAAGAACTCGGCTACTGTCAAATGCCTTCAGGTATTTTTATAAGGGGCTCACGAAAACAAAACAAAACAAAACAACCCCCCACAAAGAAACCTAAGCAGCATTCTTGTGGATGGCCAAGTGATTCTGAGGGGTCAGAAGTGGAAGGACAGAAGTCTTGAGAGATGGAAGTCTGGAATTTTAAAACAAAGCACAGTTCCTCTGTTTTTATTCACATGAACACCCGAGCAGACATGTTGAAAGAGAACAGCTGCTGCTCAGCGTCACATAAGCACAGCTCCGTTCACCTCAGAGCCTTCCACTGCTCTGGTAAGGAGTCCTAATTCTAGATGTGCATAGAAAATAAACGGATACCGCTCACGTTTATATTTATTACGTCATCTGACCAATAGGAATGATAATCCTTTTGGGTAAAGGAAGAACTAGAGAATCGCCAGAGGTTAAAGTCGGTTCAGTTTGGACTGAGAGCAAGGTGCTACTTGTTGGACCATCAGAGACTCAGCTATTGTGTAAAATAAAGCATGAGTGAAACCCACTAAGTTAGACAGCGGCAGACCTAGCTAACACCCTACAAGAGCCATGAAATAAAACTTTGGGGTTGTCTTTGTGCATAGGCAGGAATCACCTAAAACTTACAAATCATCTAGCTGATCCATCCACTCTTTTGATGCTGAGACAGATGTAATCAAAAGTTATAAAGTTTATACCTAAGAACCAGGCAATGGTGTTAACAGGAAAAAAATTGCAAAACAAAACAAGACAAAAAAAATCTTAAAACATTTGAGGTAAGTTGGTGGTTCTGTTATGAGCTGTCATATTCATAGCTATTCTCAGCTGCATGCAGTCCAGGGTTAGCTAGTCACCCCTGATGCAAGCTCACATTTAATAATCTGAATTCTAGTAAGGAGTAAGCAATTAAAGTTAGTGTTTGCTTAAATTCTCAGGCAGCAAGATCAATACAATTGTGAAATACATGTTTAACTTCTCTATCAACAACATATAAAAATATTTAAAAGTGAAATTAGTATCTTTGGGTCTCAGGTTGGCCTCGAACTTGCTATGCAAGGGATGACTGTGATCTTCTGACCCTTCTCTCTTTGCCTCCTAAGTGCTGGGATGACAGGCCACTATTCCTGGTTCATGCTGTACTGGGATTGAGCTCAGGGTAAGTGGAGGCCAGGCAAGTTCTCTGTCCACTAACTGAGCTATACCTCTCCAGCCTAACATACAGCCAAATATTCATAAATATTTGTTTAAACACTTCAACCAAGACACAGTGGTGTGCACCTGTACTCCATGCTACTGGGAAGGTGTCACTTGAACTCCATTGTAACCACAATGTTATCATTTCAACATGGAATCCTCCCCACACAGGGGTTCTCTCTATAGCCCTGGCTGGCCTTGAACTCAGAGATCTGCCCGCCTCTGCCTGGGAATAAAGGTGTTCAGTTCCACTGCTCCACTCAACATGTAGAATTTGTATGTATCACTGAGCTCTGCTTTTCGCTGTGTTTACAGTGATAGCAAGCCTGCGTCTGCGCTCCGTGTTGCGACTGCACGCACAGCCGCAGGGCCTGGAGCACAGCGGGGGTTAGGAGGATGTGGAAACGGGCTCACACAGTGCTGGGAAGGAGCACAGCAATCTTCATGCTTTATTCGTAAGCATCCTAAGGACCTGAAGCCACTGCTACTGGACTTCTTAGAAATCGTGCCAGCGAGGGTTTGGAGCTGGGTTTAATCTGTGTTGTTTTGATATGTTGAAAAAAATAACACGTTTAAAGAAATTTTCTTACATGGTCAGCAGTAATACCACCCTTGCAACAGTAATTGAGACTCTAAAATACAACTGGCTGTTATTGTCATAGGCTCCATCATTCTAAGAAGCACATCAGAGCTCCTTAGTCCAAACACACCTCCATTTCCTTCCCCCTCCCTCACTATTGAATTGTTTCAGTCTGACCACTGTTTTGCATTACTGTGTGGAGCAGGGAAGGCCTGTGCTCTCTGGAACAATGGTATTATATAGCACAGACAATGCAAGTTAGATTTCTAGAATTACAGCAATATTTAAAGCCCTGTATTAAGGAAAACTTCAAACATATCCTAAGGGCAGAGAACACAGGATAACGGCACAAACATCTATGACCCAACCTCAATCATGGGTCATGAGGTGACAAATGGAACCTCTGTGCCTGGGTTATTCAGTCCCTGGGGTCTACACAAATCAAATCCAGGGGTCTCTGAATGTGAGGCAAGCATTTACTCAACTGAGCTACATCCTCAATGGCCCATTATTATTATTGTTGTTACTGTTATTTTTGAGACAGGAATTATAAAGTGTAACTTTGTCTCTGATTCCCTCCTGCCTCAGCCTGCCAAGCAGTGAGATCACAAGTGTGTCCCTTTACACTTGGCAATAATTAGTATTTCTTCAAACTCCAAGCCAGCCAAGGCTACATAGTGAAACTCTGCCTCCAAACAAACAAACAAACAAACAAACAAACAAACAAACAAACAAAAAAAGGCGTTTATACCTGAAATATTACAGAAAAAGGACAACATATTAAGACATCGACCAAGATGCAACATCTGACAAAGTTCTCCCCCAACTGCTGTAGTAGGAGTTTCATGAGAAGGGAAAGAAAGCACAGGAAACTCGAGTGTTCGCCGCCGTGAAGAGATGGCTCAGGCCAGCTCTGCCTGCAGCCACGTCAGAGCCGGGCACTGTGTAGTCTCAGAACATGTGGCTCAGCACAGCTCAAAGTCTTCCTCTGCGTATGCCTCCAAACAAGTTGATTCAATTTCCTCAATTATAGAGCAATGTTCTTTTAATAGTTCCATTTCCCTTGCACTGAAGCGTTGAGAAGAGTTTAAGAGTCATTTTGGTAACAGGACCTAGCTTTTTTTTTGTTAAGGAAAGAAAAGTAGTTGAGCGAGTTTTAGTTTAAGAAGGTGCTGTATGCCTTGAGAAGCATGGTTGGTGACATTGGCACAGGTGGAGTCAGAGAGGCAGGGAGAGGAGCTCTGAGGTCCTCTGGGAGATTGCAGTCAGATCCTATCAGCTCTCCTAGGAAGGGAATTCAATCAGTGGCCAGAGGTTTACAATCCTCAAAGAGCTGCACCTATCTTTTGGCACTATGAAGGCCCTTTCTAACCCTGAGGGTTTCTAAGGCAAGGTTAGGCTAGGAGTTAGGTTCATTAAGTACACGGTACTCAGCCTTGGCTTCCTTATCTATAAAATGGGAATATGCTGTCCTTATATTTTCCAGGCTGTGAGATGCATGGTGGGATTTGATAACTCCTACCCCTGCAACCCTCCCCAGCACTTACTGATCTATCTCTGTTCAGGGAAATAACTGCATTCTTGTTTGACATTTCCTGAAAATTACTTGTCTTCTAATAAAGCTAAAAGAAAACACAAGAGACTGCAGCTCCACTATCAGTGAGGAAGAACAGATAATTCAGGAAGAATATTAAGTAGAAAAGAGAAGGCCTTCACTTATGCAAGAGTACAAACCTTTTGGGGCAATATTTTAATAGCAAATGTAATTACCCTAAGCAGGATGCTCATCGCTCATCAGCTATGAAAACACGGCAGGACAGTGGACTGGCTCCCACTAGCTTTGTGTCCCGGAGCCAGCATACATGACAGCTTCCTCGTGGCCTTTCCACCCAGCCACTCCAGGAGCAGCGCCAGACTTGTCTCCTTCCCATGTGGAGTAGAGTGAGTGCCCTGCCCGGGACAGGTGAGGTCACCTAGGCACCTGGCATAGTCCCCAGCTGTCTGCACAGTGGACTTTGAGATGTTTCATGGCTCACAGTGCCCTCCCTGTGGCGCACCCTGTGTTTTCTCTGAGGGTGAGGTGATCTCGGGGAGGGGGAAGGGAAGACCAAATGCCTTTGAGGAAAACAAGGTGGGAAAGAGAGGAAGGCTGTGGAGAAGAAAGGCATCTCACTTAAAGGTTTCCTAGAAATCTCATTGCAAGCTCCAGCTAGTGAGGACAGAAAGGCAATGGAGTGGGGCAGGAGCGAAACATCCCTAGCAGCAGTGTGTTGAGGGGTAAGTCAGTGGAAGAAGAGGAGTAAGGTCTAATATAGATACAGCTTTACAGTAGAGGAGACACAAGGTGAGTAAAGCAATCTCTTTTATGAGAGCCTCCGGACCCAGAAGGGAGATAAGAAATAGATAATGAGGCACTGGGTGTGGTGGTCCACACCTACAGCTCTAGTACTTGGGAAGCCAATGTAGGAAAATGGAGAGTTTGAGGCTAGTTTGGGCTACACAGGAAGACCTGTCTCAAAACAAAACATAAGGTAGGCTACTTAGTGTTTAGTATTAGGTTTAGTGTATTTGTGTTCTAGTGGAATCACAAAGAAGGCTATTTAAAAAAGAAAGAAAGAAAAAGGGGGGGGGGGAGAAAGAGAGAGACAGAGAGAGAGAGAGAGAGAGAGAGAGAGAGAGAGAGAGAGAGAGAGAGAGAAGAGAAAGCTAAGCCTCGTGGCATAGGCATGTGATTCCATTTATTTGGGAGGCTAAGGCAGGAGGATCACAACTTTAAGGCCTGCCTGGGCTGCCAGGTTAGACTGGGCAACTTAGTGTGGCCCAGTCTCAACCTTGGAGGTAAAGCCCCATAGCCCGGCATGGAGTGCTTACCTAGTGCTTTGGAGGTCCCAGCCCCTCCAGCAGGCAGAAGAACAATCTCCTGCACTGGCCGGAATTCAAGCCTTGCAAAGCAATCAGCTGAGTGTGTGGCACCCCAAGGGAATCGCAGCAATTGGAAGGTTCAGGCTAAAGGAGCACACATTCAAAGCTAGGGTAGTAGGGTGCACAGTCAGACTCTGCAGAGGGAATACAACCACCTCCATTCTCACTGTCTCTTCTATCGCCCAGGGCTGTTAAGGGGCCAGAGTTGACACAACAGTGGTTGCAAGAGACACAGAGGAGTCAGAGTACAGGAGAGCTGGATCTCTGTGAGGAAGACTCTCACAGGAGGTAGAAACACCCCACACCCTCCTGTAGCAACACAGCACAGCAGGAACTGAGCTAAAATTCTGTTTAAAGAGTGCGGGCACCGGGCGTGGTGACGCACGCCTTTAATCCCAGCACTCGGGAGGCAGAGGCAGGAGGATTTCTGAGTTCGAGGCCAGTCTGGTCTACAGAGTGAGTTCCAGGACAGCCAGGGCTACACAGAGAAACCCTGTCTCGAAAAACCAAACCAAACCAAAACAAACCAAAAAAAAGAAAGAGTACTGGCATTGTTAATATTAAAATCTCCATCAGGCAATCCTTTTCCAATACAAACGTGATTCTGCCTTGTACGTTACTGCATGTAAGATCTTCCTATGACACCACAGACTCAAACATAATAGTTGAACAACCTTGATTTTCTCCGTGTTTCTTTCGGAAGCAATGCCTGGTTCTTCTCCTTTACTGATGCAAGAAACAAAGCTTCGAAATTTCTCTAAAATAGAGGAAGGCAATTCTGGCAGAACAATAGCAGTAGTCTCTGAGCCCGCAATGTCTATTACTTCTTGGGAAAATTTCCCACGATGAAATTGCCTTATTAAAAAAAAATGGCCCTAGCTAAAATGCTCCCTTTTTTCCCAACCCTATGCTTAGGGGCTGAAGTTTGAAAGTACACTTGGTGAACTGAAAGATGGCCTGCAAGTGTGCCAGAGCCGGCGGAGGGCACTGACCCCAGGCAGCTCGCCCTCTGTCAGTAAGACAACTGCCAGGGATGGAGAGGTCACATCTGCAGAGACAGCCTCTCCATGTTCTACTATGAGTGTGTGCATGCCATGTGTGTATGTGTTTCTGTATGTATGCATGCATGCATGTATGTATATATGTATGCATGTATGTATACGCATATGAATGTGAGGCCCTGTATGTGCTGTATGCACGTGTGTAGATTACAGGTCAATTCTGGATGTCTTTGTCAGTCCCTCTCTAGGGATTTGCAGCATGTCTCTCACTAACCCTGCAGTGTACTCATTCAGCTAGATTGGCTGGCCAGAGAGTTTTAGGGCCTTTGTCTGTCAGTGGTGGCTTACAGATCTGTGCTGTTGTACCTGGCTTTTATATAAGTGCTGGAGGTGCCAACTCATGTCCCCACACTTGTAAGGCAAAGATTTTACCTATAAAACCATCTCCCAAACCTGAATTTAGGCAGGAGCCCTCTGCAGTGCTGCTTGCCAGGGTATGAACTGCTGCTCAGAGCAGACCCCAGGCTGTGCAGGACAGCAGATGTTCAAGCGAATGCCTGGAGATGCGTTTCTGTAGAGTGTGACCAATGAGGCCTCCTGATCCCAACCATTCCTGAGCTTGGGACTGAGTCCTTACATGTCCAGCTACCTTCTCAAAATGCTCCCAACACGCTAGGGAGTGTGAGGCCTCAAGCCAACAGAGCTTACGTGACAGACTGATGATGATTCCCATGACTTCAGACCAAGTGCAGCACTGCTTATACTATAAAAATTCCTATTGTTACTTTGCTTATGTAACCAACCTCTCTCTATGTGTGAAGCTGAAGGCAACCCAGACCAAGTAGCACCACCTTCTGCAGTGCTGGCTGATGGCAAGGCTGAGATCATGCACAAAACAAGCAGTGCTCGGCACACTGTGCCGAAGAATAGTGTTTCTTTCTCTCTATCTCTCCAGTTGTAGGAACAATGGAAGCCTTTTCATAGGACAGGAGTATTGTGCCAAGAATTTTTAATTTTTGATAAATATTTGTATTCTGTAAGTCAGGTGCTAGAGTAAATATTTGTAAAACAAAACAAAACAAAGCTGAAGCCACCCCACAAGAACAAACAGAGCACTCACTACAGAACCAGGAGGGGTCAAATGGCTGTTGAAAAAGCTGGCTCTAGAATTCACTCAAGCAGTGGAGAGAAGGAGGGTGGAGAGTGAGGGCCTCCCCTTCCATGGTTTCTCAATCCAGGTCCATAATTGCTGTCATGGCAAGACAGTGAGAAATGACAGGATTCCTCACAGTGTTTGAAGGGGAAGGAAAAGGAAGTGAAAACTGAAAATTCAAAGCAGCCTGTTTGCATAAGAAGTAGATATCCCTGAGTCCTGCCACAGCATCTAGAAACTCAGTGGAGCCTGACTGCGTTTCTAACATCCCAGGAAACGGCTCTGGGGGATGGGATCTTTGTTTCTCCAAGTTCACTCCTGTCCTCACCTAATGAAGAGCAGCCTGGCTGCCTGCCAAGCTTCAGAGCTTGGGTATAAAAAGAACAGAGAAACCTGACGGTGGGTTGTTTCTGCAGGATGTGCAAGTAGCAAGAGAGCCACTGGGATCTAGAATTTGGCTGCCGCTTTGACAGCTGGAAGGGTGGAGGGGCCGAGGTATAGCCAGATGAGTGAAGGCCCAGAGGCTAGCTCACCTCAGAGGGAGGGAGTGTATGCCTGCACCAGGAAGCCTAAGAGATAATGGCAGCCAGGACTATGTCCTACTTGGACCTTTCCCAGGCCCCTTCTCCTCTCCTTGGAACACCATTTCTGCTGGGCTTGGTGGTACAGGCTTGGAATCCCAGTACTCAGGATGCTGAGGCAGGAGAATTGCTATTAGTTTGAGGCCAGCTGGGGTTATGAAGCAAATTTGTCTCAAAAACACCAACAACTACAACCATCACTACCACCAACAAAAAAGCCAAATACCCCACAACAAACTAGTGTGTCCTGAGTCCTTCTCGAGTCTGTGGACTCGTAGAGTAGGGGCAGCTGCGTGAGGAGCAGAGAGAAATGTTAAGCCCTCCTAACATCTCACCATACAGAGTCATCAGTGTTTTGTCAGTGTTTGTTCTGACCGTACTTTAAGAATATTGTATAAAATCTTTTGCAAAGAATATTTTTATTTTATGTGAGTTACATCAAACAATCCAGACAAAAGCAAAGTTTTACCAAAGCCTTTCCCATGTGCTCCTAAGTTTACTAGGAGGATGAAAAGGGGTCACTTTGGTCTGAATAATCTACAACAGTTCATACATGAGTAGCATTTTAAAATATTCTTAGATTATTTATGTGTGTGAGTGTTTTGCTTCTTTGTATGGACGTAACATGTGTAACATGGATGTAACATGTGTAACATGGATGTAACATGTGTAACATGGATGTAACATGTGTGCCTGGTGCCTGCAGAGGTCAGAAGTGGGTGTTGGATCCCCTGGAACTGGAGTGACAAATGGTCGTGAGCCATTAAGTGGGTGCTGGGAACCAAACGCAGGCTCTTAACCACTGAGCCATCTTTCTAGCCCCATCAATGGCTTTTTGAATGGGGTCTTAACGAATAGTATAATTTTTAAGGGGCACAAATAAAAAAAATAATTTTTTTTTTGTTTTAAAACAAGATCTCATGAAGCTCATGACCTTGAATATATTATGTAGCCAAAGATGATCTTAAACTCCTGATCTTCCTGCCTCTACCTCCCACATGCTAGGATTGCAGGTATGTGCCACCGCTCCTGGCTTAAAATACAATGCATAGAAGGAATAGATATGTGAAGGTAGGCAGAGCTAAGACAATACCCTTCTACTTCCGAGCCACATCCCTGGCTCAATTTTCTTAACAAAGGGAAAACTTGGACTGGATAATCCCCTGAGCCAGGGAAGATGAGGCAGGAGGTTCACTCGTTCGATGCCACCTTGTATTATGTAGTGAGACTTAGGGATGAGGTAACAAGAACGAGGGGCAGAGGCAGTTTACAGAGTAGACAGGCTGGGGGCTCAGAGTGATAAAGGAAATCAACAGAGAATGGGGGCGGGCCTACAGAGCAGAGCAGCACTGGCCTACAGAGCAGCACTGCAGGACCAGCTGAGGTTAGCCAGCATGAGTCAAGTATAGGGCAGGTAGATGAACTCAAATGTTTTTCTCCAGAAGACCCCACTGAGGGTACCATCTCACCCTAAGACAGTGGAGGCTGGAGGGCTGGGCACGCTGAAAGTCATGCAGACGTCAAATATTAAACAGGAGTCAGTATCAGACTTGCTGACTGGGTGGGTAGAGTCAAAGAGGAAGCTTAAAGTCCTGCTGGATGAGGTAGGATGGGGGAGGGGATGCTTGGAATGAATCATAGTGTGGCTAGTCTGGAGGGATTTTTTTGGGGGGAGAGAGATGGAAGAAATGGGACTCTAAAATATATGACATATTTCAATATGTATGCAGAGGGGTGCTACTTAGTAGAGAAACAAAAGCCCAAAGAACAAGTTGGCTGATTGAAATAAGCATTGAGAGCTTGATTTGGGTAATTTGTTCTAATTTCTGAACCAAACAGAACTTGGAAACATACTGGAAATATACCAGCCTCAGACATAACTGACGGTCGGGTCATCCATAAGCAGAGAGACTAGGGTCTGTCCCAGGAAGGCTTGGCTGGCAGCCGCCTGGCAGCCTCCTCACCGTGCCTGGGAAGGAACGGCTCAGATTAATGAAGCAGCTTAAGTTACCCCAAAGGCACCTAGGTTACAAACTATGTAATAGGTGGAGTACGCTGGCCTCTGCGCAGAAAAAGGGTGCCTCCCACAGAAAATGCACAAAGAAACCTGTAAAGAATATCACAACACAGAGACTACTTACATCAGGAAGACGTTTACCTTTCTTTCTCAACCTCTTATAAAACAGAAACACTGTATGGCACATGTCAAAACTAGTAGCCATAAACTCGCGAGTGCATAAACAAGGCTTTGAATTTTTAATTACGCAATATATGGGAATGTTAATAAGCAAGAAAGTACAGTAGGTTTTTTTTTAAAAAAAAAAACCCTGTAGAATTAAGAGTTAATCACTTGTACACTGAAACTTAATGATGTATGATGATTTGAGAAGATGCCAGGCCTTCAAGGTAAAAGCTACTACTAAGGCTCTTACTCGAAACTCCAGCTATTATACACTTGGAGCTAAGGGAGAGAGCAACTACAAAATTAGCCCTGGGGGTAACAAAGCCACACAGTACCTCTGGATTCATAATCCCTTCTTTTCTGAAACAGCTGTGAAACATGTCCATGGAAAAGACTTCACTCCAAAGATATCCATAATACTGGCCGTCATACCCTCCTGCCAAATGTCCAAAGGTAGCTGGCATATTTGTGCCTTAAAAAAAGATAATTTCAATCAGAATGATAGAAAATGCTAATTAATCAGGTTGTGAACTAGCTAGCTTTCCTTTGGGGAGCCCAGCTGTGAGGGGAGGGAAGGATGGCATCTCACAGGTTGGCATGTACTCATCTCACTGGTTGGCATGTACCCTTAGCCAAGATTATATACAAGCCTTTCTCCTGTCAGTAGCTCAGCCCCAGCTCTGGATGTCTAACAACAATTTCTGAAGCCTTGTCCACGCCTGTCAGTAGCTTAGGGAAAGTCATGCCAATGTGCCTTTAAAATACTTTACTAATAACCCTACTTTCTGCTGGAGCCCCCCACCCTCAGGTGCTGGGAGTCAAACATAGCCTAACTCTAATGCAAAGCTACAACCCAGCCCCCTTCTTGTATCTAAGGCCCCTGCCACAATTCTTGTATCTAAGATGACTCAAAATAAAATGGCATTTGTGTAGGTTGATAATTTCTGAAAATGAAGTGTTTTGAAAGAGATTTATGAAGTGAGTCTACATTGGGCTGCCATTTTGTCAAAGAGACACATATTGTTCCCTGGTTTCCAGATCAGGAGGTGAGGCTCAGGTGACTCAATGGCCACTCTTATCTTAATATCCTCTATAACTGTCTGATTCATTGCCTTGGTGAAGAAGTTTATAATTGACATCCAAATAGATACATATTAGTTGGCTTAAAATGTAAGTTTTAGACTCACCCAATAGCAAACACTGTAAGTATCCTGTTAGAAACTGCCAGTCAAAAGCTTGAACTGGCATTGGAGTCAGAAATGAAGGAGGTTCCTGTCTCCCCCTGAAATGCCCCTTCTGCCAACTTCTTACTGAAAATCACAGGGAGGGAGGGGACAGGCAGGTGCTGCCAAACGGGAATGGCTGTGCACTGGGGCGGAGGCCAACTGCTCACGCCTGATTACCCTGCAATGCTGTGACTGTGGAGCCACCTTCCCTTCAAGCACATTTGGACAGGACAACTCCTAAGGCAGAGTGTGCTTATCTGAAAGCTGTGGTCTCATTACTGAGAGCAGAAAGGAATGAAATGAGCTTTGAGGAACTCCACCCGCCTGTAAGGCTAAGGAGACTCTGAGGTCTTGCAAGAAAAATGAACTCAGGTGCTCTCGCCTCATACCTGGCGTAGCTGCAACTCCCAAAATTTCTGTGCAGTATTTAGCGTATTCGCTCGCGGCATCCAGCGACGCATTGGTATGGAGAGACTGGTCAACTTTGCTCAAAACAATTTGGCGAAGTGTCAGAAGACCTAATAAGGTTAAGAGTGTTTGAACAATGTGTTGGAGAGAGAACTATGTGTTCTAACACCACAGGATCAGAGATTTGAAGAGCAATCCAGTACCATTCATCACAAAAGGGTAGCAAGGCCCAACAGCATCTGGACCATATATGACTTAGGAGGAAACTCTCCCCTTCGACAGTCCCAGGTGATGCCGTTCCAACACACCCAGCCTCCCTCCCTCCATGCACAGCACTCCTGGAGTATGTTATTAAAGTCAAAGTACGTCTGACAGAAGGAGCTGCCAGGAATTCTGCATTAAACAATTCCTACTTGCTTCTCTTGTTGACTATACCTGTGTTGACCAGTCTCGAAGCCACAAGCTTCTCCAGCAGCTCGTCTGTGATAGGGTGTCCGTCTCTATAATGTTTTGACAGTTTTCGCAGGGAGTCAATGTCCCACACCCAGTTTTCAAGCATTTGTGATGGCACCTCTACAAAGTCAGTTTCCACATTTGTTCCACTAAATCGTGCAAAGTCAGTCTAGAAAGCAAACATAAAAGTGTTTTTAAAAACACTGAGTAGAACTATATACATGCAGTGAACTATAATGAGCCCCATCAACACTTAAGGCAGCATGACAACAAAGCACTGGAGTTCTATGTGGCTAATTGGCAGAACGTTGTCTTCTGTGTGAGGCTGTGAATGTGACCCGGAGCAGTTGGGGTTAGGGGAGAAGATAAACAGTCTCTCTCAGGCTCCTCCTGCAGTTGGTTATTCGTGTTTACTCAATGCATGCCTTTCGGGGCATTCACCACTGTTGCTCAACTACTCAAGTTTAAATCAGTTAAGGGGTTAAGTTACAACATTCCAGCCCAGGGTGTGTGTGTGTGTGTGTGTGTGTGTGTGTGTGTGTGTGTGTGTGAGAGAGAGAGAGAGAGAGAGAGAGAGAGAGAGAGAGAGAGAAAGAGAGAGAGAAAGAGAGAGATGTTTTGTGTTCTGAAGTTTACACCATCGATCCTAAGACAGCTGTGCTGTGGGAAACCTGAGCTGGACCCCTCAGATCAAGTTGAGAAGAAACCAGTGGCCTGGAAGGTGAGCCTGCCAATGCGCTGCAAGTGGGTGAGTGAATGTGAGCAGAGGGGAGAGAGAGGCAACTCACTCAAAGTTCAAAACCCCCGTGATGGAAGAAGGGACTCACACTCAGGGGGCCTGGGCTAAGAGTTCTGAAAGCCAAGTTTCAAAGATTCTTGATTGAGTTTGGTGTTATAAAAGCAGCCAAGCAAAAAGACAGAGATTTCTCACAATAGGTTCATGGCTTGTTTTCTGCCATTTCCATTCCCTTTTCCAGGCTAGTGTTTTGGAACCATCTCCCCATCCAAGGAACACTTGCAAACTGTGAGCAGCTGAGATGAGTTAGGGGTCGGATATAGGATGGGAACCTCCTGTTTCCCCGTTCTTCCACCCCTGATTTCCTCTCCTGATGCCTCACATCCCGGCACTGTCCCTGGCTTCATCACCCCAGGCTCTACAAGGGAGAAGCCAGGAAGAGGACTTAGCTGCAGAGAAGGAGCAGATGGGGTGCCAGACCAGCAGTGTCTAACCACTCACCTTCTGCCCCGGGCACAGGCACAGATGTCAGGATGACAGCACATTCTGCCTGCCCCTCTATGCAAAATACTCTGCTTGACTTCATGCTATAATTGTGCTGATTCTAGATAGGAAAGGCTGCAACACAGGAGGTCCAGGGAAACACTTCAGTAGGCACTGGTATTAGGGCACCTCTGTTGAGGGCATAACCCATCCCTCGACTCCCACTAGCTGCTTCCATTTGTACAGGGGAGGAGGCAAAGGCCCCTAGAATGAGAGTATTTTGCCTCATTCTGGTATGGAACATTTTAAGATTGCATTTGCCTTATAGGTGATCAATTTAATGCAGCATTGTAAAAGCCAGTACCCAGAGAAGACTTCCTGTGCCAGGCATCATGTCCGGTTCATACATGAACAGTGTGGCTTAAATTTCTATCCAAGAAGCTCAGGATGGTTCTGTGGGTAAAAGGTCTGCTGCATAAGTATGAGGACCTAAATCCCATGGCCAGCACCCAGGTAAACAGGCAGGTGTGGTATAGACACATTTGTAATACCAGCAGGCGTGGTGCCATGCGCACTTTGATCCCAGTGCTTGGGAAGTAGAAAGAGGAGTGTTGCTAGCTGGCCAGGTAACCTGTGGCTGGTATCAGGTTCAGTGAGAAATTCTGTCTCAAAAATGAATAAATAAATAAATAAATAAATAAATAAATGATGGACAACTACTTGGGAACAATACCAGAGGTTGGCCTCTGGCCACCACACCCAGGTGTATAAACGTGCACTTGTACACACATGAACATGTGCATGCCCCTCCCCCACTACTGCATTATTGCATGGTGTATGTCCTATTACTTCTATTGGTGAACTAAGAAAACTGAGGCACACACAGAATAATAGCAGACGTAGGACTTAAAACCAGATGAGAACAGGAAGACACTTGAAAAGGACATAAAGGAGAATTAAAGTGCTATTTGAGTTATGTTCCCCAAGAAAAGTTACTTCCTCCTGAGACTAGAAGATCTCAAGGGCAGAACAGGAGGCTGAGGTACACAAGGTTAAGCTGTGCAACTGTCTATCCCAAAGCAATAATGCTAAATGCATGGTTTTATGAAGCATAGCTTTTGAACAGATACGAGCAGTGCAAACAAGGGAAAATCAAGCCATCAGCTACCCTCATACAACAAGGCAAAATCAGCAGCTTTGTGATTCTTGCTTGTGATTTCCATGCAGGCAACACAGACACACAAAATCTGGGGGAAGGGTCTACACACGTATACACACACACACACACACACACACACACACACTGGGGGAAGGGTCTGCTCAGTATCCAGGAAAAAAAAAAACATGAACTAATGAGTAACTCATGAGTTAGAGCCAAAATTGGACAACTAAGAAGCAACAGAGTTACGTCAGCAGCGTGGAGAAGAGAGGGCCTATTCTCCCTAAGTCTGCTAGCGGGGCAGAACACTGCCAGTGAATGAACAGATCAACAATGTTCTCTAGAGAACAAAAGGAAATGTTTGCAAGGAAGGAGTAAAAGCTAAAAATAGCTCGCCTGCTTACAGATTTCCCAAAAGTCAGCCATGCTGTGCCTGTGTGAACCCTTTGGGCAACATCATTTAAATATTTTTCACATGAGGACAAAAAAAAAAATCTACAAAATTCAAAAGCTCAATTTCCAGCAAACCAGTAAACTCCTAAGCCAAAGGATACCATAGTCAGCATACACACGGAAATGGGGACTTTGGCTTTGCAATGTGAGGGGGCCTCCTGCGCAGGACTGTGGAGAGTGGCTGAACTAGCACTCACAACTGACTATACCACTTCCCAGGTTTAGAGTCCTGGAGTGATTCCCTACATAGTTCTCAGCATCATCAGTTTGGGGATGTTAAACATAATAAAAGCTAGCAATGCTCATCTATCTTCCAGATAAAACTAAGTGTGAAGCCATACAACAACCCAATGGGCAAATCAGAGCACACTTCTTGCAGAAAATGTTTGATCATGGGAGCCTAAAAAAATATGGTTAACTTCTGTTTCGATGGGGAATTTTGAAAGGAAGTTACTTTTCTTTCTTTTTTTGGTTTTACTTGTTTAAGATTCATTCTGTGCATGTGGGTGTTTGCCTGTATGTATATACACAGACATGCATGCCTGGTGTGCATGGAGGCTGGTAGGCTTGGACCTCCTGGACCTGGAAGTACAGATGGTTATGGCTGCCATGTGAGTATGGGGAACTGAACCTGGGTCCTCCCCAAGAGCAACATTTTTTTTTTTTTTAACTACTGAGCTGCCTTTCCACTCTTAAATATGAGTCTATGTGTTACTATCTCCCAAATAGACATTAGGATGCCTAAAACCTATTCCATTGCAGATTTAAAACCTATGTCTTGCTGATGTAGAGATTAATGTTTAAGCTTACACAGTAGAGTCAAATGACACAAACGTAACAAAATTTGTCAGTGAGCCCTTGTAACTCTTCAGCACTACAGGTTGTTAGTATCGAATTAAGAGACCAACTCCTTTTACTGGTTACAACTGTGGTTCCTTTTTATGATAACAAACTCCAAAGCAGAGCAAAGGCAACTGTTGGAATGAGTCAGTACAACATGCCTAGGACAGTGACAGCCCTCCGGAGAAGAGTCCCTGGCTGACGCATGGGGCCCACTGCTGATTTAATAGCACGAAGTTCAGATCCTGATCTGTCTGATCTACCCCACATCTAAGGCTAATGAGAAGTTCAGGTAACAAGGCAAGACATTAAAAACAAGTGGCCACTATCTACTAGACTTTCCTATCACTAGATGGGTAAAAAGTCAGAGTTTTATCTTCGAACATATCTAGGCATCACTGGAAAAAAATAACAGTAACAAAGAAGATGTGAGAAACAGTTCATCTTTTCTTAGTCTTCACTGCAGCCCTGCACTTGAGCAGGTCAGTGTCTGAGGACAGGAAGAAACACAATTTGGCAAAGTCTTGAATATCACAACTGAACTTCATGGGTTTGCCTTAAGGCTACCTACGCTTTCCTAACTAACTAGGCACTTACTTAAACCACTCCTTTTCAGATAAAAACAAAAGTTCCACTTAACCTTGATGCTGAGTCAGAGAGAGCTTGGCTCACCATCCTATGCCCGCCAGCCCAGCACATGCCCAGGGGATGCCCCGCTCAACGTCTGTGCACTGAGGTGTGAGAAGAATGTGCGCTGTGGAGAACCTAACTGAGGTAACTCAGAGACAGCTTCTCTTAGACTCCACCTGACCTATCGCCTGCCTCCTCATGTCTTTCCTCTATGTTCTTTGAGTGCTTAACAATTTATTTGTCTCACCTCTACTGACTTTGTGCTTTTAGATTCTTGCCTTTCATGTCCTTGAATCCTAAAAATCCAAGGCACTCTAACTTATTTTGAATTCTATCCTACCATTCTTTGTATACTGTGCACAGGAGATAATCAATAATTCTGCTTTAAAAAATCACCTAGGCATTCTTCATCTTCAGAAAAAAACCTCTTTCTCTTATTAGAAAGATAAACTACTTCAGGGGCTGGAGAGACTGGTTGAGTGGGTAAGAGGACTGACTCGTTGTTCTTCCAAAAGACCAGAGGTCAGTTCCCAGGATCATGTTGAGGGCTCACAACTACCTGTAACTAGCTCCAAGGGATCTGATGCCCTTGTCTGGCTTCCACTGGCATCCATAATCATAAAGACAGACATGTAAATGTCATCTTTTAAAAAGCTAAAAAAGTATATATAAAAGTTGCAGCGTACAAAAGAAATGAGCAACTTTCCAACATGCATTATACACATGCACATTTTGGTTTATGTTAGCATTTATTCTATGTTAACATATATGTACATACTTATACACAGATTAAAAAAAACAAAACAAAGTCGGGCACTGGTGGTGCATGCCTTTAATCCCAGCACTCGGGAGGCAGAGGCCAGCCTGGTGTACAAAGTGAGTTCCAAGACAGCTAGGGCTACACAGAGAAACCCTATCTCGAAAAACCAAACCAAACCAAACCAAACCAAACCAAACCAAACCAAACCCAAACAATAGAACAATAAAAGAGGGATCCTCAATGAAATCATGTCTGATGTCAAAGTCACAAACTCTAAGAGTCCACAGGGACATGTAAAAGTAGAGACATTCACACTTTGCCCTGCTATCAGAACACCGCCTAATTACTGAGAAAGAAGCCTATTCATGGAGACTCTGCATGTGGGAGAACTGGCTCAGGTCACATGTGACACAGCTGCCTCTAGTACACAGCTGGCAGAGCCGGCAGCCGAGTGGCTGGGCTGCCTTTGGGCAACTCATGCTAAGCCTCAAGAGCCTTGTCACTTAGAAAACAGGAAAGGCCATGTTGGGTTCACCTGAGTGAGAGCCTTGTGGAGGAAGCAGTGCCGTGCTGGGACACGCTCTGAAGGTTCTGGTAGCTCTGCCTTCTGCTTCTCTTGAGTTTCTGAGACAATGCCTTGCTACATAGCTCAAGCTGGTCACAAACTCACTATGTAACCTATGCTGGCCTTGAGCTTACAATCTTTCTGCCTCAACCTTGGGAGTGCAGGGACCATAGGTGTCTGACACCTTACACAGCTCCATTTTTCTTCTTAGCCTGCCCAATATGTATCTAGCCTGAGTACAGTTTGCTCTGACCAAGCAATTATATCTAAGCGACTAATCATATTTTAATGTTATTTTTAAAAATAAAATATCTATGCTTCTCTACAACTAATACTCTATCATCCTCAGCATAGTAATAGCTCACGCTGTTCTTGCTTCTGGAATCAAATTTTGAAGTGGTTAGAGATCATCTGAGCAAGGCAGGGCCTTGCTTCTGATGCGCAAGTCCCCTTCCTTTCACTACAGCACTCTGAAGGGCACCCACGTGTTCTCTGAACCTCATGGCTGTGGTCTGCTTCTTCTTGCTCCTGCCCCCCTTCTTCACTTTTGATTCTAAAAGGATTGGGTTATACATAAACAGTTATGAAAATACTAAAATAAAAAAAATCAAAGGATAAACAAAAGATATTCTATTGCAAAATAAAATACTAGCCAGGAGGTGGTGGCACTCGCCTTTGATCCCAGCACTCAGCAGGCAGAGGCAGGTGGATCTCTAAATTCAAGCTCAGCTTAGTCTACAGAGTGAGTTCTCAGACAGCCAAGGCTACAGAGAGAAACCCTGTGTCAACCCCTTCCCCCACAAAGAAAAAAGAAAAATAAATAAAGACTAAGAAATGTTATTGTCTCCATTTTATTTCAGTTTGGTTTTTTGAAACAAGGTCTTACTATGTAGCTCTGGATGTCCTGGAGCTCACAATGTAGATCAAGCTGGCCCTGAACTCATAAAGATCCTCCTGCCTCTGCCTCCCGAGTGCTGGGATTAAAGGCGTGCACCATTATGCCAGACTTGTCCCCGTTTTATGAATGGAGACATGAGAGGGTTTGAAAAGGTCAAGTCACATTTCTTTTCTCTTGGATGGCACGCATAGGATTGAACCTAGCCCTATATATTTTAATCCAATGTTCTGTCACAATGCCAGGGTCCCCTGACAGGGCCTGTCTCTCTACAGTGGTATACAATTCAGATATGTAGAAAAGACCAATGGTGTACTTTACAGACTATTTCAGGTCACATCATTTGAAGTTTGTCTATTTATAGCCCTTTCACTTTTAATTAAGGCTTTATTGTGATTCTGATGTGTATTAAAATAATTATCTCTTTATAGTTCAAAACTGCTTTTAACATACAACCAACAAAGACATCAGCAAGAATGAAAACTGGTGAGAGGCATTACTCTTCCTTCTGCAGAAGTTCAAAAGGCCAGAGATTACAGAGAGCACAACCCACGAAGCAGGAACAGATACTGGCAATGCCTCTCCTGATCGATATCTTGTAAATTACCAACCTGGCAGTTGACACACAAAACACAGTGAAACTCAGGTCCCTAATGACAACACGGTAAACAGTGAACTAGGACATCCACATGCCTGGAAACTGGAAGTTCCTGCACAGACATTTAAATATCACCATGACAAGCTCGTGAGCTCCTCTGGCCATCCAACCTCCAGACTGTGGCAGTGTGGAATCCAAACTATGAGGTGTCATATCTTAGATCCAATCTACTGCATATGTATGGCAAATTCAGAAGTCATTAGTGAACACAGAAGTTATGGATCTTATTCAATGGCCATTCATTTTAGATGAATACAAAAGGTCTCTAACTTAAAAGCAGCAAATACACAGATCTCTGTGTACAAAGGGTAGAAGGTATTGGTCACTGGTTCTCAGCACAAATATCTCAACACTCTATTCTGAGAGGACTACACAGAGGACAGACTCTGCACAGTCATCCAAAGGACACATTCTGCTCATGAATGGTTAGCCGAAGGTCTAAGAAGTATAGGGAATTGTTTGGTTTAAGAGAGACACACTAAGAGAGATGGCACAGTGGTTAAGAGCACTGGGTTTCTGTCCAGAGGAACCAGGTTCATTTTCTGGCACCCACATGGTGGCTCACAGTCTTTATCTGTATATGTCTAGTTCTAGGGATCCATCACCCTCTTCTGGCTTCCTTAGGGACCATGCACACAAGTGATAAGACAGGCAAAACATAAAACAACCTATAGATCACTTCACTAGCATCTGAGGCTGTGGCAGGAAGATCATGTGTTCAAGGCCAGTTGGGCTATACATTATCAGATTTTTTTTTTGTCTCAAAAGATAAAACAGAAAAGAAAAAAACCCAGAAACCCCTTTTCTTTTCTGGCCTGGGGAGATGGCTTAGTTGAAGTACTGGCTGCTGAATAAGCATGAGGACTTTAGCACCAACCCCAGAATCTTCTTTTAAAAAACCCAGTAAACTGGTCGCCGCTTGCAGGTGGATTCCTGGGGGTTGGTGGTTAGCCTGCTTACCCTATCTAGTGAGCCCCAGGTCTCACTGAGAGACAGTCCCTGAAGAACATCACACGCTGGCCTCTGGCCACCATACACATGAACACACGCAAGTAACAGTCATTTTTCTTTTCTCTTTGGCACTCAAGGAGTATGTTTCAATCTACCACACATACATTTTTCCTGGGGGAAAAAAACCCCTGTACACAGTCATTTACTTTTTTTGTGTTTGGCTATCATGTAGCCCAAGATGGACTTGAACTTGCTATGGAGTTAAGGCTGGTCTTGAACTCCTGATCTTCCTGCCTCTTTTCCAAGTGCAGGGTTACAATTAACACGCCCACCACTCCTAGCTCCACATGGCTGTGTTACTTGTGATTTTAACTTGAGGCTACTCAGCAGTAGAAAAGAAATGAAGGTTCAAAGAGGTTGGAAGCCGCTGTTGTTTCTCCACGAGCAGTTATGCTACAAGATCTTTCACTGGTGGGCTCACCTCAGACTGAAAGTGCAGTGTGAGGGGTGTGAAAAGGGAACTCTGTGCCTCTGTAGGCTTAACTTCTCCATTGTGTTCAGTGTGTGGAGAACAAATGAGGCCAAGAGAGAGACCTGACAGCAGCTGAAAGGAAAGAAACAACTGGTGGCTTTGCCATGATGAACACCCTGCTTACCTGTGCACAGATCTGATGCATGACATGACCAAACTCATGGAAGTAAGTTCGCACTTCGTCGTGTCTCAGGAGAGACGGCCGGCCTGCTATGGGCTGAGAGAAGTTGACCACCAGGGCAGCAACAGACATCATCCGACTGCCATCAGGGAGAAGGCAGCCTGGCTGGAGACCAAAGCAGGCCGCATGGTTGTATTTTCCTTCCCTGGGAGACAGACACAGAACTGTGAAACGGACACTCTTCTTTAGCAAAAAAATATGTCATGTCTTCTTCTAGGCACTAAGTCAGACTTGACACCAGAAGACATTGTCTTGGTCCCCTGAGTCGCCCCTCCCTGCCCCCTGCATCTTAAGTTTGGGCAGATACTGGACACCACAGTAATAGGAGATTCCAACTGCTAAAGGTCGGCGCTGGCCTAGACACAACACGGAACCACGGGGCTGCACACAGGGAAAAGCAGCATCGCTTGCAGTATCAGCAGACCTTACACAGGATGGGGATGGGGGTGGGAGACAGCCCTGAGCCAGCATCAGTCAGGGAAAGGCTACAGAGTATCACTTACATGCTTTTTCGTTTGTCTCCTACAGACCACGGCCCTAATACCCACAGGAAGAGAGACCCTGCTGTTCTTAGAGCAGCTGTGCAAACCCACTGCTCTTGGGGAACAGAAAGGAAAAAGTCTCTACAGGGCAGAAATATACCATGTGTTCAAACCTACAGCTGTAGATGAGGCAGGACCCATTTTAAGACACAGGACAGAGGCTACTCCGATTAAGGGTGACTCTGGCTAGGTGTGGTCACACACACTAGTGATCCTAGGTATCCAGGAGTTGAGTTCAGTCTGGGGTGTTTAGTAACACCCTGTCTCAAGAAAAGATGAACAAAACCCAAGAAATAACAAAGCCGAGACTGATGCTGGACCACTGCAATAGATTCCCCACCGCAGCCAGACTAGTGCGCAGCAGCGAACAAGCCACGGCAGCCCACCGCGACTGATGCTGGACCACTGCAATGGATTCCCCACCCCAGCCAGACTCTGTGCAGCAGTGAACAAACCACGGCAGCCCACCGCGACTGATGCTGGACCACTGCAATGGATTCCCCACCGCAGCCAGACTGTGCGCAGCAGCGAACAAGCCACGGCAGCCCACCGCGACTGATGCTGGACCACTGCAATGGATTCCCCACCCCAGCCAGACTGTGCGCAGCAGCGAACAAACCACGGCAGCCCACCGCGACTGATGCTGGACCACTGCAATGGATTCCCCACCGCAGCCAGACTGTGCGCAGCAGCGAACAAGCCACGGCAGCCCACTGCATGCAGAATGAAAAAGACCTGTTCTTAGTGAGAAGTGGAAGAGACTTAGGAAAAACTTTGGCAAATGAATTCTAGACACAGTCTAGAACAAGGGCAAGTCTGCAGCACGCAGAGGTTAAACCAGGCAGTGGTAGCTCTGGAACCTACCTAATTACTAAATGAGCCAATACCCCATATGAAAAGCCTAGCAGAAGTAAATGTGGGGCCAATTTTAGACATAAAGTTAACCATAGTCTTCACTCAAACGCCTGGCTTTCAATCAACCTGTGAGAAATACAAAGAAGCAAAGCCAACAGGAGACCCACATTCACACGATGCGGATGCTAGAGCCATGAGCACATTTGAGAGCAGATAACCAGATTGAGATGCTGAAAGGTGTAAGTGTGGGTGCTGTGCACAGTCAGCTGGCTAAGTCTGGAGAGTTGGAAACTACAGGACAAACTCATGGGAGCATGGTGGCCCATGCCTGCAGCTCCAGCACTCTGGGCATTCAGTGAGCCCTTGGGTGTTCTTGGAAGATCTCAGAGGGAACTGGAAGTGCAGAAGTAAACATAAAAACCTTGGCATGCTTACCTGTTATTTTACATATTCTTTGGTATACTGTAACATGTTGCATGCACTTGATCAGAGTGTAAAATGGGTGTCAATGTACTGTGGAGGCAATTAGTAAATATTCCTGCTAAAAATCTTAAGAGATTTTGCATGTTTCTATTTTTTCAATTAAAGACATTCTGCTAATTTTTAAATCTTCAGAGAGGCTTTACTCTTCTTTGCTTCTTACTTAAAATTTATCTTTAAATTATTTTTACTATCTATGGGTATATGTATATCATGTGTACAGGTGCCTGTGAAGGCCAGGTGTCAAATCTCCAGGACCTGGAATCACAGGCGGCTGTGAGCTGCCTGATGTGGGTACTGGGAACTGAACCCTGATCCTCCAGAGAAGATGTAAGCCAGGCACCATGTGTATATAGTGTCCACATGTCCAGAGAAGGGTGTTGGATCCCCTGGGACTAAAACTATAGATGGCTGTGAGCGACCATCTGGGAGGTCCTTTGGAAGAGCAGCCATTGATTGGTCTGAACTCCTGAGCATCTCTCCAGCTCTTGTATGGTGATTCACACCTTTAATCTTAGTACTTTAGGAGGCAGAGGCAGGAGGGGCTCTGTGAGCTTGAGGACAGCCTGGACTAGACAGTGAAGTGAGCTTCATAATAGCCAGGGATACACAGAGAGATCCTATTTAAAACAACAACCCCCAAACAAAATAAAACAAACAAATAAACACATATTCAATTTAGTTAATTTAAAAATTCTCAAATCTGAGATTATATCTTTTCATGTTGCGTTTATAAAGTGATAGAGACTAAAAGTTCTTGCCTTGCAGTTTCATGTAAGAGTCAGAAGATTCTGTTTGTTTGACAATCTCAGTATTTGATGAGTAAAAATAAAATGTACTTTAAAAAGAAAATATGTCTTAAAAGAATCTACTCTGGAGTCAGACAAATAAGACTGTTAACCCGTATTTCATCTTTTTGCAGACTGTGACAGAAATGAGTATAAGTTAGGTTACTATTCTCACAACAGATTACCCTATGCTAGATTATCTAGCAACAACCGGATCTCTAATATGAAACAGGGCAAGTATGTTGTAGAGACACAGTGGATGGGAGGGCTTTGTCCCTTGGAAGTGTGTTAGGAGACAGGAAAGACTTCCTGGGTTAAATTGTGTGTGTATCTATATGTGTGTACCTGTGTATATGTGTGTGTGTGTGTGTGTGTGTACATTCATGTGGCTAGCTCCTTTGTGGAGGCTAGAGTATGACTCTCAGGAGTTAGTCCTCTCCTGCCACCTTGTGGGATTACGGGATTTTACCGACTAATCCATTTGCTGGCCCAAAAAGGATTATCCTCTTAAGTACTCACATAAACTGTACCTGACACTAGTGTATGTATGTACGTGGCTATATGCATACTGCAATGTGTGTGTGTGAGTGTGCATGTGTGTGTAGGTCAGAGTCAGTAATCTTTCACTATGGCTACTGGGAATAAAACTCAGTTGTCAGCCTTGGTGGCAAGTACCTTTACCCACTGAGCCATCACTGGCCCTCCTGGCACTTTTCCAAAAAGCTTTGGGATAGCCTAGGTGCTGAAGGACACCTGTGCCACTAAACGGATCACAATTCAGCCTCATTCTGAGCATCCAGAGCCAGGGGATTACTCACCGACCTTTGCTGAAGGAGGGAGTGCTATAATTCTTTTTGGTCTATTTATAATGGGTTATTAATTGCAAAAGGACGGGTTTGTTTTAGAAAGTAACCTACGGAGAAAAAGATCCAAATCTTTTGTGTTTGATGGAACATTTGGAGTTGATAGTTACATACTTTAAACAATAATATTTGAAATTTTATCCCTGACTAAATGTGTACATACAGTCCTTAGCACATAAATATTCTTACAAAGGGCCCAGAGGAATGAACAATTCAGGGAGGTTACGTCAGCTGAGCATCTGGACACATTAGAAACATTTTGCTATTTCTACTACATTGTGATGGCCCCAGAAAGACAAACGAATATTCAGAGTGTAAAGGACTGAATGGCAGACAGATTATCTAGTTAATAAACATTCTGGGGGCAATTTTAAATTAAGTAAATGCAGTAGATGGTGATGGTGATGGTGATGGGCTGGGAGGTTGTTCAGACACCCTGTCTAGCTTGGCTCATGTACTCACACATACACGATATACTTACAAATTTATTCTTTTGTTTTTTAAAAGAATTCAGCTATGTGCTGTGCGGTTTCCTAAATGATATGAAAGTAATCAGCCTATGCAATCTTTACAATAATCCACAAAATCAGTGCTACAAGCATTCCCGTCTTTCAGGACCTGTGAGGAGACAGTACAGCAAAGCTGTATAACTTGTCTAGCGTGTGATGAAGGCAGACATTCTGGCTTCAGAGCCTACTTTTTTTTGCTTTTGATTTTTCTGTGTAGCCTTGGCTGTCCTAGAACTTGCTCTGTAGACTAAGCTGGCTCTGAACTCAGAGATCCACCTGCCTCTGCCTTCTGAGTGCTGAGATTAAAGGTACATGCCATCACAGCTTGGTGAGAGCCTACATTTTAACCCCTGTACATGTGGGCAATATTCAAGGGCTGAGTCAGGTTGCTTCTACCAGCCAATCAGGTACCTTGGATAGTGGTCCAGGTAGCATTGCCCCAGCCAATCAGGTACCTTGGATAGAGGTCCAGGTAAAACTGCCCAGCTAATCAGGTACCTTGGATAGAAGTCCAGGTAAAACTGCCCCAGCCAATCAGGTACCTTGGATAGAGGTCCAGGTAGAACTGCCCCAGCCAATCAGGTACCTTGGATAGAGGTCCAGGTAAAACTGCCCCAGCCAATCAGGTACCTTGAATAGAGGTCCAGGTAAAACTGCCCCAGCCACTCAGGTACCTTGGATAGAGGTCCAGGTAGAACTGCCCCAGCCAATCAGGTACCTTGGATAGAGGTCCAGGTAGAACTGCCCCAGCCACTCAGGTACCTTGGATAGAGGTCCAGGTAGAACTGCCCCAGCCACTCAGGTACCTTGGATAGAGGTCCAGGTAGAACTGCCCCAGCACTTCTCCAGTAGCTTTATCCTTCACCGTGTAAAGTGAAACACTCTTATTCCAAACATGGGCATCAGCCACTTGTTCAAATGAAAGTCCCAACAGCTCCTGGTAGATGCTTAGCAAGCCGTCAGTGACCACCTCAATGGGAAAGTATTCCTTGAGAGCCTCCTGATCCACAGAGTACTTGAGCTCCTCTGTCTGTGTCATGTAGTAATGGAGGTCCCATGCGTTGATCTTCCCGTCATATTCAAAACCTCGCTCTTCACATTCCTTCTTCTTCAAGCTCAAAATAAACTCCCGTTCAGCCTCACCCAAGGGTTTTAATTTCTGGCTTAAGTCATCTGTGAGGGAAATGACTGAGTTAGTGACGCATCCTTTGGAGCAAGTGTATTCATAAGTACTGCCAGTTTTGTGCTGGACCAATCAGCCAGAGGAGACAGCACAAGGAGGAGAAAGAGCTGAAGGGGGCAGAGCTTTCTCTCTAAAGTGATTTATTTGATAACTCTTTCCCCCTTGTCTGTCTGTCTGCCTTTCTTTCTTTTTTTTTTTTTTTTCGAGACAGGGTTTCTCTGTGTAGCCCTGGCTGTCCTGGCACTCACTTTGTAGACCAGGCTGGCCTCGAACTCAGAAATCCGCCTGCCTCTGCCTCCCGAGTGCTGGGATTAAAGGCGTGCGCCACCACGCCCGGCTCTTTCTTTCTTTTTTTAAATTTTATTTTATATGAGTACACTGTAGCTGTTTTCAGTTGTACCAGAAGAGAGCACCAAATCCCATTACAGATGGTTGTGAGCCACCATGTGGTTGCTGAGAATTGAACTCAGGACCTCTGGGAAAGCAGCCAGTACTCTTTTTTTTTTTTTTTTTAAATTAGGTATTTTCTTCATTTACATTTCAAATGCTATCACAAAAGTCCCCCAGACTCCCACCCCCACCCCCCTACCCACCCAGTCCCACTTCTTGGCCCTGGCATTCCCCCATACTGAGGCATATAAAGTTTGCAAGACCAAGGGGCCTCTCTTCCCAATGATGGCCGACTAGGCCATCTTCTGATACATATGCAGCTAGAGACATGAGTTCTAGGGGTACTGGTTAGTTCATATGCCTTCAATCCCAGTCCTTGGGAGGCAGAGGCGCATGCCTGTGTGTACTCTGTGAGCATATGTGCTCACATGTATGGCTTGGTGCACCTGCACATTCGTGCTAACATCTGGTATCTTCCTCAATGACTCTACGCCTTGTTTATTGAAGCAGGGTCTCTTAATTGAATCTTTCTTTGTTAACTGTCTAGCCTAGCTAGCCTGGTTACCCTAAGGATACCCCACCTCTGGCTCTGAGTCTGAAGACTACAGGTGACCCATGTCAGCTTGGCTTTTACACAGGCTGCAGGGATTTGGTTCTAATCCTCATTGCTTTTATAGCAGGCACTTTATTCATTGTTATGTTACTGTACCAGAAACTTTAGTTGTTATTGTTTTCTCCTTGAGACAGGGTCTCACTCTGTAGCCACGGCTGGCCTGGCACTCACAACGTAGACCAGGTTGGCCCTGAACTCACAGAGATCTTTCTGAATGCTGGGATTAAAAGGATGTGTCACTAGGCCCAGGAAACCCTGGGTTTTTTTGTTTTGTTTTGTTTTGTTTTTTAAAAAACTTTATGAAAAAAGACTTAAAATGAATATGATGACAGTAATTAGGGAACACTTTTAATGCACTCTCTATTATGTTTATATATTTAAGAGGGGACTTTGGAGGGTAAAGTGCCAGTTTTTTTACGTATGCCCTGTTTTCATTTTGTCATATCTTTGCTTATTTCATAGTAATCTATCAGTAGCCAGAGTATATAGTATCACAAAGTATATAGTATCACAGAGTATATAGTATCACAGAGTATATAGTATCACAGAGTATATAGTATCACAGAGTATATAGTATCACAGAGTATATAGTATCACAGAGTATATAGTATCACAGAGTATATAGTATCACATACACAGTGGAAGTAAATTAAGGCAATGAGCTAACAGTCTGCTAGTCCACACTGATCATATGTAAAACATAGACTAAATGTTCCAACACCGTGAGATAGAGAACACCAGCAGCCCCAAGAACTGAGTTCATCTAAGGTGAACAGCTGATTGATACCCTTCTCCTGAACCCAGGGTGGGCTCGAGAAGCAGCCCAGGCGCTTAGCGGAGGCAGACGTTACGGAGATGTTATGCAGTGAAGTGATGTGGGGCAAAGGGAACAGAAGCCATAGAACTGACCCTAAATAAAGGACTGACCTAGAAAGGTTGCCACATGGCTTGTGCTCTTTGCAGTGTTCAGTTCAAGGACAAAGTCAGCATGGGTGTTGTAGCCGAGCAGTTTGGCCACTTGTGCTCGCAGCGGCAGGAGCTGTTGCAGAATTATGGTGTTTTCCTAGTAACAAGAACAACAAAAAACAGACAAAAGTGAACAACTGGACACAAAGCACTAAGAGTCACAGCATCAGAGAGGCTCTGACACTGTCAAACAGGTTTAGGCGATTTTAACTATTGCTTCCATTTCAGCCTTAAGCAAGTTGGAAATGTGGTATGTTATTCCTGAAATAATCTATAACAGTTTATGCTTTGAGATAGCTTCTGAGATAGCTGAAGAACTCTTCATAAACTATGCGGTACTGTAAACTCAGAGCAAAACATGGCTTAGGAACTACCATGATTTCTAACTTATTTTCAATTACATAAGTACCAAATACTTATTGTTACAACCTTCTGATGTGTTTGTGGCAAATTATACACAGTATACAATTTACCATTTTAACTTCACATGAATTTGTTTTGCTATTCTATATCCACACATGGAAAATAATGTGTTGATAGAGATGTACAGAAACTGGTACTCTTGTGTACTGCTGATGAGAATGTAAAATGGCTCAGCTGTACAAAATGATACAGTGATTCTTCAGCAGTTACACACAGATGGGTTGGGGATGAAAGCTGAATGGGTGGGGTGTTCACCTACAGGTCATGAAGCCTGGAGTCTGATCACCAGCTCCACACAAACCAGACATGGTAGCACATCTTGTCTCAGCACTTGGGAGGTGGAGGAAGGAGGCTCAGGAAATTCACTAGCTACATAATGAGTTTAAGGCAAATCAGGGCTATATGAGAGCCAGTCTCAACAGAACAAAACAAACAAAAAAGCCCCAAACTCCCAAACCAAAGCCCCCTCCACAACAACAATAACAAAACAAAACAAAACAAAAACCCTACAGAGTTACCATATAATCCCAATTCTACTTTAGAGAAAATATTCAAAAGGACTGAAGCAGACACAAAATAGGTATCTATAGATACCTGTGTTCAAAGCATCATTAATCAATAGTAAATTCATGGAAACAACGCAAGTGCCCAGCGAAAGAAGACTAGATCAAAAAAAAAAAAATGTGGTACTCCCAGATGCCAGGAAAGCAAGAGGCTCCTGGGACCCAACGGGGATGACATTAGCTGAAATACCCAACAAAGGGGAGAAAGAACCTGTAGAGACCATATCCAAAGTTTAGGCACAGCCCCCAGTTGAGGGATGGGGCTACCCACCTTTCTCAAAAATTTTAACCCAGAATTGCTCCAATCTAAAAATAATACAGGGACATATGCAGTCACCAAACCCAGTCACTGTTGCTGAGGCCAAGAAGTACCTGCTGTCAGGAGCCTGATATAATGTCTTCTGAAAGGCTCTGCGGGAGCCTGACAAATACAGATGTGGATGTATGCAGCCAAATATCAGACTGAGCATGGGGACCCCAACGGAGGAGTTAGGGCAAGGACTGAAGGAGCTGAAGGGGTTTGTAACCACATAGGAAGAACAACAATATCAACCAACCAGACCCTTCTGCCCCCAGAGCTCCCAGGGACTAAACCACCAAAGAGTAAACATGGAGGGACCCATGGTTCCAGCTGCATAGGTAGCAGAGGATGGACTTATCTGGCATCAATGAGAGGGGGAGGCCCTTCGTCCTGTGAAGGCCTGATGACCCAGCATAGGGGAATGCTAGGATGGTGAGGCGGAATGGGTGGGTGGGGAGCACCCTCATAGAAGCAGGGGGGACAGAGGATGGGATAGGGGTTTGTGGAGGGGAAACTGGGGAAATGTACATAAATAAAACAGCCAATATAATTTTTTTAAAAAAAGAAAATGTGGTATATCCATACAGCAACATACAACTCATCATTAAATAGGAGGGCATTCTGACATATTTCAACATGGTAAGCCTTTATGACATTATGCTAAGACATGAGTTACAGGGGACATGTGAGTGTCCTCAGCCACTAAGACATGAAAAATGAATCAGGGAATGGGGAATTAGTTTATAATGAACACAGATTCAGTTAGACAGCATAAAAAGTTCTACGAATGGATGTTGGTTCTAGAAGAATGCACATTAATTAATTAATGTACTTAATTCCATATGCTATTGTCTGAAAGTTCCCCTAAGATGTGTTGAAAATTAATTTGTACTGCTGTGACCCTAAGAGATGGGACCTTGTATCGCTGTCCTCATGAATTGATTAGTGGCTTACAAGAGAGCTGGAAGAAACCAGCTTAGGTACATTTTGCCCTGCCCCCTGTGATTAAAAGAGACTTTCCTTCTTCTTTGTGAGCACACAGCATCTGGATTTCCTGCCTCCAAAATCATGAAAAATAAGTCTGTATTATTTATAAGTTATCCAGTCTATAGTACTTTGTTTAAATAGCACAAACAGATGACCATACCATGGTATTTGACATTCAAAATGGGATCTGTATTTTCCTTAACATATGTTCTATTAGGGACCTGGATACTTAGGCGCACACACACACATACACACACACACAGACTCACACACAAAGACACACACACATAGTCCCACACACAGACACATACACACATACACAGACACACATAGACAAATAGTCACAACACACTGACACACACACACACATACACACACACAGTCACACACACAGACTCACATACATAGTCCCACACACAGACACATACACACTGACAGACACAGACACACATACACTGACACACACACAGACACACATAGACACATAGTCACAACACACTGACACACACACACACACACAAACACACACGCTTGTATTTGCTTCTGTTTAAGACAAGTTACTATGTAGCCTTGCAGGCCTAGAACTCATTATGTATCCCAAGTGATAGCTTCAGAATCATAGAAATCTTCCTCTTGCCTCTGGGTCTTGGGATACACATGTGTGCCACCAAACAAACAAACAAACAAACAAAATCTATTTTATTTTTAACAATAAAAGAAAAGATCACTTTTTGTCTCTAATTTTTTAAAAATTGTTTTATTTTTGTGTATGCCTGTTTTGCCTGCACATACGTGTGCACTGCAAGTGTACCTGGAGCTTGAGGGGTCCAAATGGGTCATCAGATCCCCTGGTACTGGATTTACTGATGGCTGCAAGACACCATGTGGTGCTGGGAACCAACTCTGGGTCCTCAGCCAGAGCAGTAAGTGTTCTTACCTATGGAGGCATCTCTTCAGCTCTGAAAAAGTAATCTTATAATGTCAAAGGAAAAATTATTAATCCCAACAATCAAGTCAGCAAATTATTTATGGACTGATTTCTTTTCTTATATATATCAATTTAAAAATATTTTGTGCACACATGTGTTTGTGTGTGTGTGTATGTGTGCATGCGTGTTTGTGTGTGTGCGTGTGTGTGTAGGATGAGGAGATGTGTGCATACTACAGCACATGTGTGGAAGTCTGAGGACTATTTTCTGAGTTTGGTTTCTGCCTTCTGCTTTGTTGAGGCAGGGTCTCTCTTGTTTCTACTGCTGTACTGCATAGCCCAGGCTAGTTCACCCATGAGCTCTAATTCCAGGTATTCTCCTGCCTCAGCCTCCCATCTTAAAGTAAGACTACTGGGATTACACATGTACCACTGCAGCTGGCTTTTTGTGGGGCTGTCAGGTTTGCATGACTAGTTCCTTTATCCACCAAGCTCCATCCACCTCCTCAACCCTGTATTATTTTTTCTTGTGTGTGGTGTGTGTGTGGGAGGGGGTTTGCAGGGGGTTGATATTTATGACAGCTTCTCACTCTGTAGCCTAGGCTAGCCTCAAATTCAGAGGAACTTATCTGTCTCAGCCTCCTGAATACTTGGTTTGTAGATGTGAATCACCAAACCTGACTTGTTTTGATTTTTGAGACAAGGGCTTGCTCACTTTATAGCTCAAGCCAGTCTCGAACCCACTTTACAGCTTGACTTATCATGCTTTTGAATGGGTTTGAAAAGATGTACTATGGAATATGGAGACTGATGGGAACAAAATGCTGCTATAACAAAAATGAAAAAGTACAAAAGTGAAAAGCGACTGGAGAGAGTACAGGCTGGAAAGCAGCGCTGCTGGCTGTGGGTATACTACATGTACTATAATACGGGTAGTGTTTACAGCAGCTGTTGATGCCGTAACTTTGGTGGTATGCCATGTAGCAGTAGATCTTAGTTCTAGTGAAATTGCTTGGGAAAATTAATAATGCTTGTCACTAAGTGCTACTTTAAAAAAAATTTACAGAAGAGAGATGAGCTCAAAGAACTGGCTAGCTTCTAAGATGGAAGATGGAAAGAAGGACACTGGGAGATGGAAGACAAGGCAGACTGAACTGTGGATTCAGTCTGTTGGACAAGCCAGCTCTGCCACATTCCTAATGTCATGGGAGGAGAAGGTCCTTTAGTTACTCAACTATAGAGATTAATTTGAGAACACTGCCTACTTCTTTTCTTCCTTGCAAAAGCTTACCTTTTCTAAAAGGCCCCAAAGCAAAGTCTTTTAATGTAGAAATGAATCAGTTAATAAAACTTGGTAGGAACTATGAACAAGAGCAGTATTTGGCTAGAGTTATTTTACTGCCTAGAAGTAAATGATACAAGAAGCTAAGTTTTTGAAGACATTTTATTATGAAGGATATGGAACATACTCTTGCTATTTAATTCTTAATCTAATTCTTGTATTTCAAACTGGCACGGGATGGAGGAAGGGAGGCATGGAATACAACTGGTAAGGGACTTTTTGCCAAATAATGCTTGAAACTGTCTATGTACCTCCTATGTTCCTGATTCTTGCCTCCTTTTTTTTGAGACAAAGTCTTGCCAGGTATTCTTGGCTGGTCAGGAGCTCTCTCTCTCTCTCTCTCTCTCTCTCTCTCTCTCTCTCTCTCTCTCTCACACACACACACACACACACACACACACACACACACCAGGCTGGCCTCAAACTCATAGGAAGCTATCTGCTTCTGCTTAGATTAAGGATTTGTATTGCCACACCTTGTGTGTCTTTGCTCGCTCCTTCCTTCCTTCCTTCCTTCCTTCCTTCCTTCCTTCCTTCCTTCCTTCCTTCCTTCGTATGATTATTGTGTTCCTATTCTAGCACTGGGTGTGGATTGGGGGGAAAACGGCTAACTTCTTGTCTTCCTTTTCATAGGCTGCTACATCATGAGAAACTCAACTACATCATGAGAAACTCAACTGAATGGCAAGCAGAGACTTGGTGTTAGAGCCCAAGACATCAAATGACCGAGGCCTGATATTCATGGTTACTTTGGTAGCCAGGACTAATATGGAGGTGGCTATTTGATTCAGAATCAATTTTTAAACCCACCCTTTAATATAAAACTCTAAGTCTAGCAAATAGTTGTCAACTAAAAGCTATGCATGTCAGCTTCCCTTGCAGCAGATACAATTACATATGTATGCATGTCAGCTTCCCTTGCAGCAGATACAATTACATATGTATACATGTCAGCTTCCCTTGCAGCAGATACAATTACATATGTATGCATGTCAGCTTCCCTTGCAGCAGATACAGTTACATATGTATGCATGTCAGCTTCCCTTGCAGCAGATACAATTACATATGTATACATGTCAGCTTCCCTTGCAGCAGATACAGTTACATATGTATACATGTCAGCTTCCCTTGCAGCAGATACAATTACATATGTATACATGTCAGCTTCCCTTGCAGCAGATACAGTTACATATGTATGCATGTCAGCTTCCCTTGCAGCAGATACAATTACATATGTATACATGTCAGCTTCCCTTGCAGCAGATACAATTACATATGTATACATGTCAGCTTCCCTTGCAGCAGATACAGTTACATATGTATGCATGTCAGCTTCCCTTGCAGCAGATACAATTACATATGTAGTACATTTGAGTCCATGGACTATGACTAGAGTCCTTGGATGCTATCTGTATGGGCTTTTGTTGTTATTTCATTTTCTTGAGACAGGTTTTTAAAGATGTGTGGTCTGTACTTTCTCCATTCCTTCCACAGGCTGAGAATAGTAATTTCTAGAACCTACCTTGGTGGTTACTTGTTAAGGGGGAGAGACTCCTTCCGAGCTCTGGCCTTCAAATGCAGGAAAGGAATACAACTTCTCGTTTGTGTTTATCTGTTCTATTTTTACTACAACAGTCTAGCTTGTGGCACAGCAAGCAAACTGACGAGGAAAAGAAAAAGCTAAAATTCTCATACGTATATGCAATTAGTAAATGCAATGCCCAGGCAAACAGGGCTATCGCTTGGTGCACTGCTTTGATACTGACAAACAAAAGATCAAAACAAAGACATTTATGGTACCTGTTTGCACCTCGTATGAAAAGCCATTTCCATCTTCCTTCGCGTTTCAGGGACACAGCATTTCTTCATGACAGGAAAATAGTGGGGATACTTTAAGGTAACTCTGTACTTGTCTTCATCTGTTTTTTCTAAACTGTCAATGAAGTCATCGGGAAGAGCACCTGCAAAAAGCCATTTCCTCATGCATCAGTTTCCCACACGTCACTGGCTTACTTAGTGTGGGCACACTGCTTTCAGCAGCTGGAGGGATGCGATGTGGTAACTGACGTTCAGGCACAAGGACAACGGCACCATCTTATTTGGACTGTGTCAGGATGGGGAGGCAGTGATGGACCAGCTGGCTCAGAAAACAATTTGAAACAAACAAACAAAAATGTTTCAGGGCACCTGTACAGATGGCATTTTAATGGAGAGGAGGCAAAATTAAGCCAATAAAATAAAATACCCCAGAGTAAAAGACTAGCTTACAGCGTGGGAGACATGGAGAGGCAGAAAATCTGTCAAGGCTTGAAGGCTGGTAAATAAACACCAGTGTACTTTACCAAGAAGAATTAACCATATAGGTGACAGGAATCAAACCCAGGCCCTTGGCAAGAGCAGCTGGTGCTCTTAACCACTGACTATCTGTCAGCGCTGATACTAGACAAGTTTTAAAAGAATTCTTTGAATTTTAATTTAAACCTGTGAGGTGATATAATTCAATTTAGCAAAACAGCACAAATTTACCAAGTTCAGCCTTGGAAAATACAAGGGACGTGTCATCCTCATTGAGGTTTTTGTTGAAGTCAATGCATAGCTCACTCATTCTCTTCTTCATTGATTTGATTTCCTGAAGAGAAAGAAGACAGACAGGGGGTTAGCAATAGAAAAGCCTTGCCTTTTCATTGCTATCAGGCAGCATGTTTCAGTTATCCATGAAGTCAGGATCCTGTCTTATCTCAGAAATGCAGTCTGCAAAGCAGCTGCTGTCACTCTGTCTACTACCAGTTACATTCTGTTCAACACTGTCTCCATCGCATCCCCAATCCCTCTTCCCCACTCCCCCACTCTTCAGCATCCACACAGGTCAGACAGGACCAGAAAGTGGACATTCCAGAATCATGTCCACTATACCAATTAGGTCACCTGCCATCTTCCTGCAGGAATGAATGACTCCCATAGCCCATGCCTGGCACGTCTCTAACAATTCTGGAAAGGTTCTAGGTAGGCAATCCAAGGAGATGATAGAGGACCAAAAGAAAAATATACGGCAATCTCATTCTTCTAACAATGCTGGATAATGAAATCTGCTGGACACAAAGTAGTTCTCACAGTGGGATTTCGGCAAAGGATCTACTGGAAGACACTGAGATACAGACACAGAGTTCTATGTGTGTCTGGATGGCCACGTTTATACTGGTAGGCTTTTTTATTTTAATAATAAAAAGCAAGGCTTTAGATAAACACAATCACTGAAGACAGAGAAGAGAAACAGAAATCAGGTGGCCAGTGACAAAACACAGGAAGCCACCTGCCTCTAAAACCCTTCGACTTACTTAAGTTGCTTAAGTGGGATTCTGTTTGCTGCAACCAATCATAGCTTAATTACTAGAATTTTCATGCATCCATGAGAAGAAAGGGTTGGCCAGGAAGTCAAAAGGTCAAGCAAGTGACATCAGCCACCCAGTTGGATGACCAGGAAACAAAGTGATCAAAGGACTCAGGTGACAGAAAGATAGGACGCCTCCATGGCACCCTCAGTACTTTTTGCCAGGATGACATCAGTCACCAAATAAAACCTGGTTTGGATGTCTGTCAAACTTATTTCCAGTTCTGTATTCTACAGGAGTGGCTTGGAAATAAATGATAAATTATATTTCCTATTCAAAAAGAATGAAGTTAATTAAGAGGCTGAGTTTAATCACAGAATCTAGAAGCCTTAATTTGCCTTACATAAGAAAATGTTTGATCAATGCTTTTCACTGGCTAATCTTTCTTCGTGTGAGAGGTGTATATTAGTCACAGGGCACCCTATGCTAAAGTGCTGACTTACAAACCCTCTATCATTAAGCATTTCTTCAGAGTGATCTATCTCTGTGAGATCAAGAGAAGGAGAAAACAACCGGCCACTGAAATATGAAATTTCAATTTTAAGAATATGAAATATAGCAAAGGAAATAAGCCTGACACACATAAAAATAAACAATACATGGGGGGGGGGATTAAAGAACCATACCATTGCCAGGCATGGTAACACACATCTGTAATCCCAGCTCTCTGGGCAAAGGCAGAAGCAGAGGCAGAGGCAGGTGAATCTCTGAGTTCTAAGCCAGCCTGGTCTACTTAGCAAGTTCCAGGTCAAATAGAACTATATAGTTCCTGTTTTAAAATGAGTGTGTATGTGTGATTTGTAAGTTGTTTAGTTACTAATGAGGTTAGCATAAGTTTTAATAGCTGAATCATGGCTTAGTGGTTGAGAGTGCTTACAGCTCTTCCAGAGAACCCTTGTTCAGTTCCCAGCACCCATACTAGACAGCTAACAACCACTGCTATAATTGTACCTCCAGGGCACCGGAATCTCTTTTTGGGGCCCTGTAGGTATCAGCACACACACATTTAGACTCACAGACATGCATATAAAACAAATCTTTAAAAGAAGAAAAGTAAAAGCATCAAATATCAAAAATGGATTTTTTTTTTTAGTATGGGCTATCCTATTAAAACTCATCTCTTTGCCTACTTGTTGGTTCTTATTGCATTTCTTTTTTCTTTTTCTCCTCAAATAAGAAAATGATGGACAGATGAGGGTTATATGTGTGAGAGAGTAATCAGAATGCATCTTACACATATAGAAAATTGTCAAAGAACAACTTATTAATACTTATTATAAAACTTATTAATAAAAAATAAAAAGAAAGAAACTCACATTTTTTACGTGTTCTGGAAGATGGAGTCCATTCCTTTTTCCCATTTTAATTGATTTTTCCAAGTATCGCCTGGCTTCAGGCTTTATCTTCTCCAAATCACACTTTTCCTTAAATTAACAAGCATGTCAGTTATTTCTGTTGTAATAGCACACAAGCAAACAATCAACTCCCAGGCCAAAGCCAATGTACTGCATTCATCATCTCTGTTGGGCCATGAAACACAGGTGATTGTGGGGCAGGCCCTATTAAAGATATAATTCCTTTTATGCTTTGGTGAGCTTCTGCTAATTTAAAACAGAAATATTAAATAAATAAGAGGCCATGCACAGTAGCCTTGCCCTGCCTCAGAGCTAAGAGAGCTGAGTGGGGGGAGACTGTGCTAATGGGCATTTGCATAGTCTCCTTCTGAGCAGCCTGCATGACCCAGGCACAGTTCTTACTGCAAATCATCTGGATTTAATTGTCTATCAGTTGTTAACCTGGTTCCACTTGAGATGCAGGAAGAGAAATAATGGGGTGAACTCTGCACAAATGCTGGTTAAGAAGACTCTCTTGCCAAAACACCAAACAAGGACAGCTGGGTAAAACTCCAGCAAAGGCTCCAATACTTCAAAAGCGCCTTCCTGTCACTTGGCAAGGGAGATCAAGGGACTACAGCAGGCTGCACATGAACAAGTATCTGGGAAAAATGAGTCAGCACCCCAGTAAAACACAAGGAAAGCTGCTAGCCTCCAAAGGACAGAAGGTCCTGGAGGGGGCTGGAAAATTCCCACAGCCAAGACAATAAAAATCCAAAATCCAAAGGAAGTCACAGGATATGTGGTGTGTATCTAAGGTGGCTGGTCAGCTCTTGGTCTCTGGGAGGAAATGTGACTCCAGACAGACTCAGCAGGTACAAAAGACTCACTCTGGCCGAGGGACAATGGCAGCCTTCTGTCACTGGAGCTTACAGGCCTCCTGTCAGTTGGACATTTTCTCAGTGGAAGACCAGGGCCATCCAGATCTGAGTGTTCCAAATTTCCCAACTGATTAGGTTTTTAATGAATGGTGTTTAGTTTTAGAAATGGCATTTGAGATGGCTGATGACAGGGAGGTAAACAGAGCTGCATTTCAATCAGTGAGACTCAGAACAGAAACAGCACTTCACACTGCCTACCAAAACAATCGGTGTCACAGAGCTACAACACTCCCAACGTTACTCAACCTTCCTGAGTGTATTCTCAGCAGAGGGTAAGAACGGTTAGACTCCTTTTTCCATTATAATCTCCCTTTGTGCCTCTGTGGAACTGTGAGTTTGTGGGCATGATTGGAGTTGAAATCCTCCTGAGATGGCTTTGGCAATTACTGGGATCCAGCAGCAGGTATCTGGGAAGAAACCCAAAATGTCTAGGGAGACAACCTGGCTAGGTACTAGCTCCCGCAGGGATGGTGAACAGTTCAAATCACAACGTTCATATGGATGTCATTAACTGGAGCTCGTCTAGTCAGTTCCAATAGCGCCGGGAAGTCTGTCCTGAGGTGTGAGCGTGGCAACAGGAGTCTCTAGACGGTATGACATCGTAAGGCTTGGGGGGTGGGGGTGGGGAGTATCTAGGCCATAACCACGTGCAGTATGATAAGCAGGATCTAGCAAGAGCTGGGTTTATTGTTAAGGATCTAGGAGGCTGAGATACACAGCAGAGAGCTGGCCTTGAGCTGAGGCAAACATTTGGTTCTGAGCTGGGAACAACGGCTAATCTCACTGTCTCATTAGCCAGTTGAGTGGCACTCAGAGCTACTCCATGGCTGTGCACACGCTTACTGTAGGTCCCCACGGTAGGTAGATACACTTCCCTTCTTATCTACAGGAAGGCACTCAACAACGTAAGAGTAACATTCGCAGTCTACATCAAGATGAAAACCACATACTCTCAAAGTGAGTGACACAAGTGCACACAGGGAAAAAGATAGTCTGCGGGAAACTGACTTCGAATTAGGTCTAATTCAACCATCACTAACTAGCACACTGGGACACTGAACCACAAAAATGACACTGAACAAAAGTCTGACTCAGTAACCAGACCCCCGCTTGCCACTCAGATGCTGAGGTCTCTGGCAGACTCCATGGGCCTGTGGGAAAACTGAGGCACTTCTGAGGCCCACTTGCTAAGTCCACGGCTGCACCACAGTTCTTCATGGGATTATCTCCTCTGTAAGCCCCAGCAAACTCCAAATTCTCACAGAAGGATCTGCCAAATGGAAAATGGCAATTCTCTAGAGCAGTGGTTCTCAACCTTCCTAATGCTGTGACTCCTTTAATACCGTGTCTCATGTTTCGGGGACTCGCAACCATAAAGTTATTTTCACTGCTACTTCATAACTGCAACTTTGTCACTTTATGAATCATAATGTAAATATCTGATATGCGAGCCCTATGAAAGGGTGGTCTGACCCACACGGGTGAGAACCACTGCTCCAGGCTGCTCTGCTGAACTGCACGCATCTTCTGTCCTGAACGAGGACTCTGCCCCTCAGGCCTCACAGGTCTCCTCAGGCTTCTCATGTGTAATTCACACAGCCCGATGGTAGGCACCTGATTTTCCCCTGTGCGGCAAGATTTACGTCCCCCTAACAATGAGCTTTTATACACGTTTATGGTATGCTTACATTTTCCCAAAACCACACAGTCTAACAAAAAAAAAAATTAGCAGAGAAAAATTGGTAAAATGCTTAGTTTACTGATTTTCCTCATCACTCCACCCTCTCCTTGGTTCATTATGATTCTTTAAAATCTTGTAACAAATTTTCTTATTTTGTCTTAAGACAGAGCTTCATTATGTAGAACTCAATCTGTAGACCTTCACAGAGCTCAGTCCCAAGGGTTGGGATTAAATGCAAACACCACCATACCCAGCAACTTAATTGTTCTTTTTTTTATTCCCCAAAACTTTATGGGCTCCTTTAGCTCATTATTTTTCCTTCACAAGAGTTTTATATATCTAGTTTATTTTTATTTCTTTGATCAGAGTCTCACAGTGCATTGCTGGCTAGCCTGGACTCACTATGTAGACCAGGCTATCCTTGAATTCACTGGGATATGACTGCCTCTGTTTTTCAAGTACTGGGCTTAAAGGGATACCCCCACCCCTAATTTTTAGTCTTTCATCACAGCCAGTGTTCTGACTACTTACAATCTTGTCAGGCCTTCAGAAGCTCAGGAACCCAGATGGAAAGCCTTGTCAGCATCTCCCATGGCTCAGTGCCCTTGGTTTAGGTCTTTATGCCTCTTGTCTAAGTACCTAACATCTTTTCCCTCATAGTAGTTCATATCAACATCATCTGTTGGTAGATTATTTTGCTTTACATATGACGTAAAGCTCTTGGAAGCTATTTGTTTATTTCCCTAGAGTGTGAGATAAATAAGGTCATAAAAAATACCAAATGGAACATATACTATATTCTGATTGTAGTTTCTCCTGAAGAAATGTGTCCTATGAAGTGTGGGCTCAGTGTCCTCATAGCCCTGCATCTGCAGTGCCACTTTGCGTCAGTGGTTGTCAGGCAGGTTGTTGTACACCCCTCCAGCCTCTGCCTGGGCTTGCCTATAAGCACTTGGCCAACATAGCTCATGCCATTTTCTGAGATCTTCAGAATGGACCTGGCCAAAGTCCATCATCCTGGCCAGTATTTAATTAAAGTTTGTTTCAAATTTGGCTCAACATTTTCATAGTGGTCTTATTTTTGCTCAGTGGGCTTAACATAGCAATGAAAATAATTTTATGTTGGTGGCCACTACAACATGAAGAACTTTATTAAAGGGCTGCAGCATTAGAGAGGCTGAGAACCACTGTTCTAAAGGTTCTATCCCCTCTCCAATGCCAAAGGCTGGGGACAAAGCCCTCAACACATGGGATGTTGGAAGACTTTAAGCTCCAAACTAACATCATCTAATGCAGAATGGCAGAAATCCTGACATGTGACTCTACAATGTGACTGACTTCACTGTGGTTTGATGACATATGCATATTGGAATGCTGAGTCTCCTACAAAGATGTCCTATCACCCTGATCTGCCAAGCTATAATGAACACTCAGATAAACTATAAAAAGAGACCATGTGGAGCTATCCTGTGAATAGGTTAAACTGTGTCTCATCAAATGCATTTGTTGAACCTCTGACCCTTGTGTGATTCTTTTAGGAGATTGTTTGGGTTTTTTTGTTTGTTTGTTTTTGTGAGATAATTGAAGTTAAATGAGGTCACAAGGCTGTGATCCTAATCTGAAAGGATTGGTGACCTTGTATTAAAGGGAACAGATCTTATGCATCTTATGCCTTGGCACACACTGAGCAGAGGCCATGTGCAAGCCAGATGAGAACTTCCATCTTAGACCTCCACAGCCCAAGCTGACCAAGACAGTTTGAGCCATGCAAAGAGAGAGAGAGAGATAGATACTGAGTATCCCCGGGCACTTCAACTTCAGCCCCCACATCCCCCGCCCCCCAGCAAAGTTTCACTGAGCTCCTAACTCAGAACTTTTCCCTCCTGAAATCCTGGTCCACAGAAACTCTGAGAAAATGAAATGGCTGTGAGCCTCTCTGGCCATTTTGGCTAAAATGCATATATGTATGCATACATATACACACACAGAGAAAAAACTGTGAAATACAATTTCACATTTCTCCAAGTACTAACCCTGTTTAGCATGACCATAATTTCACAGTTCTATTTATTAAATTTAAGTAGAAAAATACATAAAAGCCCAAATAAATACTGGTTACTTTCCGGACTGGTGGTATCTGGACAATTCAGTATTATAAGACTAGCTTCATTTTATTAAAGCCTGACTGAAATCACTGACTTTGAATTAATTTAAGTTTTGTAGCTGGGTCTTATGTGTTACATTATGGCTGTCTTATATCCCTTACAGAAAAAAATCAGAACATTTGGGATATATCTAATTTTATCCTCAGTGATAAATGATATTTATTATTTTTAAAGCACCTGACCGTGATAATTATAGCTTTTAAAAAATCACTGCCTTTTTGTCCTGGAAGGTATTTAAAAGTGACTACATTTACCTAATGAGTCTCAATGCAGACACAAACACAATAGCTCGCTTTTATGACTCTGATCCAGCCGCAGCACACGGCAGAGACTCTAACAGTGCTCACATAGGAATGGCTAAGTGCAGTAACTACTCAGGTGAAGGCGGGGCAGCTGTGGAGCCAAACTTGGAGCATCTCATGGTAAAGTCTAAACAACCAAACACACAGATTCCATGGTGCACTGGTGACTAACAGGTCAGTAGGCTGCCAGTCTATGCTATAGGTATAATCAAATTTAGGAACAGGGGCCCCAACATAAAAATTAAAGGTAGGACAAGAAAATCTAATGTGACAACTTTCCATATCTGGATAACATCTGAAAAAAACAGAGAAGACAGAAAGGTAAGAAAAACTTTACTCCAAATAAGAACCTACTCATGATGGGGTCTGGGATGCAGCTCAGGGTAAGGTGTTTGCCTGGCAGGAAGGCCTGGGGTATATGATCTGCAGTGGTGCCGGGAGTGGGGCAGGGGTTGGGAGGAGGTGGTAATTTAGGTAATAAGAAATATCATAGAGTTGTTTTTATTTGTTATTTTATAGTGCCAAGGATGAACCATACTGATTATCAACTCTAGGGTGAAAATGATCACCTAGCATGAGAAACTAAACAGCCGGCATACTGAGAAGCCAAAGTCACAGTGCTGTGATCTGTTAGGAGCTGAAAATTAAACACAAGTTAACAAAAATAACAAAAACCAAAACCTATTTCAACTTGTCATAAAAATAAAGCTTTTTATATTTCTGATTTTGCAGATTTCCCATAATTTCACGGGAATGCTGGGAATGTCAGGGAAATAAGAATCAGGAGAAAGGCACACTTGCCATGCTAAGGAGGCAACGTTGCTTTAGAAACAAAACATCGAAAGCAAATTCACCTAGGACGTTCATCACGCGGAATGTCTGTGAGTCCCGGAGACTTTAGGAGATAGGTAGAATGGCTCTGGCACATTAGCAGTATATTATCAATACTACAGTCCAGAGCACAAGACCCTCAGATAGCAACTCGATGTCATCTGTATCTAGCTGATTTGGTCTACTATGAACCATGAAATAATTTGAAAAGTCAGAGAGGTTTTCCCATTGGGCTAACAGTTCGTGATGGCTTAAAAAGGCTTAGATTTGTGGATGTGCACCCTTTACATTCAGTCCCTAATTCTAAGGGAATGCAATCAAGAACTCAACACAAACGTACCCAATATAAAACAATTCTGGAACTAACTATACAATGCCAACTACTGTAATTGTTGAAAACAAATTCTAGAAAAATTCAAGTATGTTTTACTTTTGGTTAAAGGTCCTCATCTCTTCCTCTTTTAGTATGAAAGGCTAAAGCCAGGGCCCTGGATACACGCACATACACACACACACACACACACACCACCACCATAAACTCTAACAGCCCCCAGGGCCCTGCACACATACATGCCTGCTCTAGCCTGAACTGCACCTGTTAGAGCCAAAGTTACAATTTAAGGTGTAATTACTGTGCTTAAGAGATCCAGGAAACAAAAATGCCTCTAACCTATAAGCCCCTTGCCCAAGGACAGACATTTCTGGAAATGCTGAATGCTACTGTTTATGACCTCTAACAAGCCATTTGTTTTCACGCCTCTAAACAAGTGTGTTTGACCCAACTATGCTGGATGTGCTTGATCACATGTGGGTGGGAGGTATGTGGGCAGGAGATCTGTCAGGATATATACTTGGCCCTGATTGGAACTCATTTGAAATGGGTGAATTAAGAGTCTGCCTTTTTAAGCCCCTGCAAAATGTGACTCGGGGACATTTTCTAGACAAACCTGCCTATAGAGTTCGTTAACCTGGCCAGTATTTAACTAAAGCATGCTTCAAATTTGGGTTTAAGCTATAGTAGTGGTCTTACTCTTGACTGGTAGGTTTAACAACCAGAACCCAGGACCTGTACATACACACGTTTTACCATGACCTACACTCAGCCCCCAGGTTCTTACTTATTAAAAAATTTACATGTTTGTATGTGTCTGTGTGTGTGCATGCTGGTGGATCTCAGAGGCTAGAAGAGGGTTTGGATGCCCCGGAGCTGGAGTGAGCCACTCAATGTGGGTATGGGAACCAAACATGGGCCCTCAGCCAGAGCAGCAAGAACTGCTGAGCTCTTTAAAACACTTGCTGAGTTTTCTCTTTAGTCCCGGGTCCTTACTTCTTGTTATGTGTTTTTTCTTCCTTTCCAAGGGATGTGTTACCTGTAATCTATTACTTACTTGTAAACGAACAATTCTCTGAAATACATCTTCTCTCATGCTCATCTCAATATCAAAACGTGAAAGCCTTTTGTCTGCTTCTGTGCTTGCAGCCCGCACTTCTCTGTCAGACGACACGTGCTGAGGGAAGTCCAGCATGGTCCTTTCCACTGTGGAGGGAGAAAAAACTATGAATATGACAGGGCCCATCAAAGGGGCAGGAAGCCAAGTATCTCCTTGGAGATGAATTATTATGCTGACATTAAAGTTTTCATTCTGTGCATTCTGCAAAGGCTCTTGAAGCTTTTATCAAGAGGCAGTCCTGGGGATGGGAGCTGGCTGCTCCACTTGGCAGCACTGTGAACAGTAAGGCCATGCGCTCAACACATATCAAAGTTTGTCCAGTGCATAATCGATTAACTGTGAATTATAAAGATGGAGTTCCTATGCATAGGTGTCTTATGATCTGAGAAGGGGGGAACCTGGTGCATAAAAATAGATGGTAAGAGCCTGTGGGTTGTGAACAAGAGATGAATAGCAGCAGCTCCCAAGGGCTAGGACACAGGGTGGCGTGCTGTGGGGAATGGCTGTAGAAGAGGAAGGACCTAGTGTGTTGTGGAAAATAAGGGTCTGAAAGCAGGGCACCCAGCTGGGACATCAGATACTTATAAAACAAGCCCATCATTGCAGCAGGAAGGGGTTTGTGTAAAAAAATGTTCTTAATCATTTCCCCAGCTACAGACTCCTCGCAGAATCTAATCTAAATTACGGACCCCACCCAAAAGGCACATATCAAATGAACATAAAACATTCTCAATAATTCTCGATGCATCCAGTAAGCAGCTGGATGCTGTGGCTGCACTTGTTAAATGACGGTGATAATGCTCTGCTCTAATCTTCGCATGTTAAAGTAAGCTATTCGGTTTTCATATACTGTAACTGGGCACGAATCTCTGAAATTAGTGAATTGGCAATAACTATAGAACTTTCAGGGATGGCTGTGGTCGGTTAGTTACTCTATGACAAGGAATATAACTACCATCTCCAATATCTTTTTGTCCTGAAATAGAGCCTCACTACATAGCCCAGGCTGACCTTGAACTTACGATTCTCTTGTTTCAGCCTCTGGAGTGTTTAGAAAACTGGTATACATGTCTGGGCTTACTATCAGAATATTACCTGTTTTATAAACTAGTAAAAGTTACATAAGCAATACAGAATAGACACAGGTCATCCTTTATTGAGTAAGAAACAGTTCAACTAAAATACTGCAATACTTATGTTAGTCCTCTTAAAACACTACTGCCAGTAAAGCTACTAAAAACATGTCAGAAATAGCAGAATAAATGATGCGTAGTTACTACCATTGAGCCATATCCCAGCTCCACATACACATTTCTAAAAAACTCAAATTCTGTAATTATACTTTAGCACTTGACTTAGTATATAATTTTGCACTTGATAGTTAAGGAAAATGTGGCACAGATTAAATTTTGTATTCCTAGAGCACTATTTTACAGCTATTGGTAATAATGTAGTTATAATTTCTGCTTACTAAAAAGCAATTAAAGTTTCTCAAGAACCTAAATGTGTAACAAGGTAAATGCAGGAGCCTAAAACTGGAAACGATCCTGAACAATAACACACCAGACCATTTCCTTCCTTCTTTTACAACAGAAATCTGGAAACAGACTTCATTTGCTCTGCCAAGCTATAAACAATGCTCTCTGTGCCCAGGCCAGACACAAACACTAGACACACAGCTACTGTGGCCTGTACCCCAGATCAGGCAGATACGAGGGAGTTAGTTTTAAGACATCTACTCCCTCAGAGGCTTGTTGGTTAACCTGTAAAGATAAACTTGTGGAGAGTAAGATCGAATACCATGAACTTCTACATACGTTTAAAATACTCCTTTCTGGGGAGACCCAGGACTGAAAAGCCATTTTAAACGAGTTCATGCCTTCTCCCCTGCTCACTGTCCTCTCTCTTCCCAGTGAGGCGCACACAATGGTAGGCTGGTGCACTAGCCTGGCCAAGGGACAGTCACTGAGGAATAAAAGAGAGCCTGAACCAAGAACAAACCTGCACTGCTGGAAAAGCCTGCTGCCCCTATGACTGACAGAAGGAAAAACGGACCCTTCACTCCGGAATTTACAGCTAGGCCTTAAAAGATGCAGTAGCCACTGATCAGAGAGAGGAAGTTGGTAGTAGGAACTGACATGGAAGCAGACACAGAGGGAGGAAAAACACTGTGTCCTTATGCCAGTGCCAGTAGGGCAGCAAACACTGGGTGACTAGGGGCTGCCAGGGGGAAGAGCGAAGTCCAGCCACGAGGACAGCCAGGCTGGTTTTAGACAGCCTTTCAATTTCCAGAACATACAGAGAAATGTTTCTGATATCTACTTTGCAGCTTTTTAAAAAACATTTTTTTTTAATTTTTATTTTTAAGTGTAGCCTGGATATACATCAAAGTTGTTTAGTCATAATTGTCTTATAGAAATATGTTCCATTCTTAGAGGTGATCAGGGTGAGTTTTTACTTGTGTAAGTCTAAGATGTGCTTAAATTATACAAAGATGAGAAATTAATAAAGGAAAACCAACTGTAAACAAGTCACCACCCAAGACACTTAAGCATTGTGGTGAGTGACTTTAAGACTTGGGGGCATTTTAGATGACACCAACATTAAAGTTGGTGAACCTGGAGTTCATTGGCCTCCATAGGCAAGTAGCTTCATCCAATTAGTTACGGGCCTGACTCGAACAATAAGCAAGGCAGGACTCTCTAGTAAACTGCCTTCATATGTACAGCAGGGAATTCGGATTCAGATCTACCCTGCCTTGCTTTAGATTTACAACTGTCCACACTTACATGGGAAATGTCTCTGCATCCGTGCACATAACCCGGGGCTCCGCTTTATAGACTAACACCATGACTACTTCCCTTCAGTTTTCCTTCTGCATGTGTTGCTGATGTGTTTTAGCTGAGTCTTGGCTGTAGCCCCACCTATCCTTGTATTTACTACATAACAGGAACTGGCCTTACACTCACAGCAATCCTTCTGCCTCAGTCACCCCAATGCTGGGATCACAAGTTCCCTCTGTATGCTCTTCTTCTAGGCTGCTGTATACTTTTTTAAAACTATGCTTTTAATGGCTACATGGAGTTACAGAGGATGGATGTTTGATCATTTAGCTACCTACCAAACCGTGTCTTCAGAATCACAATACTGTGATTCTATATCAGCTGACATTTAAGGCTGGTAATGAAAGGCCTTGGATATGAAAACAGTACCCACTTATACACTAGTTATGTAAGAATCTCGCCTTTCTTATTTCGTTGTCCTGGATTTCTAGATGCAGAGCTGCTGGGCAAGAGTAGGAGGCTCTTGGCAGCTCTGATGAACGCAGAGCAGCGGAGGGGAGTACACGCCACTAAGAACCTGAAGAGGCTCACGGACCTTAAGTAATTCAATTCTAAGCTATAATCAGCCTTGTGGAAGAGTCAATTTCTTGTAAAACTGGAAAATTGACTGTTCAGACGAGAAGGGTAAAATGGCTGTAGATTCCACCACAGGAAATACTGAGGCGGTCCCGTCTGCACCCACCTATGTACTTCACTTCTATGTCAGCCAGCACCTGCAGACAGTTCTCATACGTTACTTCCTCCAGGTTGATTGTCCCCACGGTATCGTACACCTGCTTGGTCTGTGCTATGAGCTCCTCTGTCCTCGTCCTGATCTGCTCTGGAGAAAGGTCCCATCTGAGAACATTGCTGCCTGCGGCGGTGTAGGAAGACATGGCCTGCAGAGGAGATGCCGCTTCCCTTCCCAACGTCATTCTGAGCCGAATCCTGGAACCACCAGCTCTGAAAAGAATTGGAAAAAAAAAAAACAATAGAAATTCGGGACTTCTGTTGGCTGGAAGCTAAAATGTATTCCGACACCAAGTAAGAATGTTTCAAAAGGAAACAACCCTTTCCCAAAGGAAAAAAATGAGTGAACATATTACTTAGTATTTCTTATTTTCTTGCATAATTATAGTTTTAGTGGAATTTTTACTATTCAAATGTGGACTTGAATATATGAAATACAGAAGGAAGTTAGTTATCAACATGTATCAACATGACAACTGTCCTTTAAAAAATTAATCTTTCATGTGCTAGTTTCTAAGAGTATGTTTATTTTAAAAAATGTAGGCTTTACTAAAAAACATTACAAATATTCTCTTTTTCATGTTAGATATCAATCCCCCCCGTAATTTTATATAAATAAAAATAGTAATTTGCCTCTGCTAGAGATATCACATTGTGATAAAAGAAAAACTGTCAGTAAGGAGATCGGTCCTTATTTCTCTAGATATTCCAAGTAAAATATCCTGACACTTGGCTGTATGAGTATTTCTCTCTCTCCTCTCCCAACTTCAAACCCGGCCCCAATTTTATTGCTTAGAAATAAAAAATGTCATATTTACTACACAACAAGTTGCATAGTGAATGTTTAGGCACTGCTCAAAATGTTTTCCATACGGTGAATCTCAGACACTGAGCAGTCCTTAAAGACTTGGTCTGTGGCCATTCTCACGTACTGATGAAGACACTAAGGCTCACCAAGTCATCTGCACAGTGTAACCTGTGCGGCCCAGCCAGTCACACAGTGAGCACTGGCATTAGAAATCAGGCAGCATGGATCTAGAACCCCACTCCTAGCCATTATGCTCAGCTTAATTTCTCTTACCTCCGAGGATCCAGAAGTAGCCTCAGGGAGTAGTTCTCCCTGTTAATCAGTGAGGTAACTGAGGCTCGGAGGCTAACTTGAATGTTTAAGGTCATTTGCCCACACAACACACAGTACATGCGTGCAGCTCTGTGAGGGGCCCGGAGGGTAAAATGACAGTCCGTCCAGGCTCCTGATGTTCTAATAAGGAAGAGAAGCCGCAGGGATAAAGTAAGCAGCACTGCTTTGTGATGGGCACTAAGATAGAGCACACAGGGCAGAGGGGACTCTGAAAGACTCCACGGTACAGAGTGGGAAAAGTCAATGTCCTAAAAGACCTGGGTCCTACTTAGACTATCCAAAGGCAAAGAGCATGCGGCCGAGAAAGTTGAAGGATAAAGAGGAAGCGGCCAATGTGGAGTCTTGGGACTCATCGAGACACACAGCCTTGATCTGTGGCTGTCTGAGGTTGGTCTGATTCAGTTGCTTTTGTCTTTTCTGCAATGCTAGAGATTGGAACTGTGGCCACATGCATGCAAGGTGACTGCACTATATCACTGACCACTACCCAGCGGCTGCTCTCAGACTTATTCAAGGGAGCACTGACAGGGTTTCACTGGGTGAGACCTGATAAGCTTGCATGTCTTAGAGAATGCTCCTACTTCTCCCAATGATAGGAGATACAGACTTAGAAAATGGGAGAACTGCAGTGATAGTTAATTGCAGAGGTAGAGGCAATATGCCTTGGGGTGTAGAGGTAGCAGGGGGCAAAGACTGAAGGGCAATGCTCAGGTTTCAGAGAGAACACAGCAGACTTGCAGGGGAAGAAGGAGAAGGTGAATTGTGACCTGCTATAAGTGCACAGGCATGTAGGTGGAAGTCACTGATCTTAAAGGTGGCTGCACTTATAGGATGGCTAAGCTGACTCAAGAAGTATTGACTGATTCATATAGTCAGTGAGGCCAGGATTGCCGGGAACTAGGACAAGCTGGGGTTGAGAGGAGCTATGAGACAGAGCAGTGGACAGGAAGTGAGTGTGCACCAGAGTCAACTGTGCAGATGGCAAGAGCCTCAGTGAGGCTAAAGGAGCGCAGTGCTTGGCTTTGGCAAGAGCTGTGAGCAGGAGCGCTAGCTAGGCTGTGAGGCTGAAGGAGGAAAGTGTGAGAGAAATGCGGCTAAGGAAGTGAGGGGAGCCAAAGGCCAAAGGGCCAAGCACAAGAGCGATACCCCTGTGGACAAGCGAGATCCACGCTGACCTCACCTCCTCTCCACAACACTTCTGAGTGGCTGAGGCTCACTCAAGACTAGCACTCTGGTTTTTCTGGTATGTGTTTACTTCTTCTGTTATCAGTAGAATAAGACTAAGACTCTTCCAAAACCTGCCCACATGTGTGTATTAAGGTATAATTTAAATATTTATCCACTTAAATGAATTTAAATAATTTGGTCTTTTTCTGAGATAAAGAAAATATTTTAAAAACACTTAAAAACAGCTGTTACTGAAACACCAATAAAAAACTGGCTAAAATATGTAAAAGTTAAGAAGGCTTCTTAACTCATATTGCTTAGTATGTCACAAAATTTATGTTTCAATCCTTCAAAAACTAACACTGGAAATCAAAGATGCAGTTTGGGTTCTGCAGCCAAGCACACCTATGGCTCTTGTAGAAGCTTGAAGTTGGGCACCGATGCTGAGCAGATCATGATGGCTTTTAGCATCCTCTCTGGAGTCTGTGGATACTGTGTGCAGGTATACATCTCTCCATCTCAGACACACCAATATACACATACTTAAAAAAAAACAACTAATAAAAAAACAATAAATCAGAAAAAAAGACACGGTTTATAGTAACATGCAAGAGAAGGGTAAGAAATCTCAAGAAGAAGCTCCAATCTCTGCACAATTAAAGGCACAGGCAAAGGGCAGTGCTGTGACAGTGAAAACACTACACATTTGATCAATGGCTGGGGCAGAAGAGATGGCCCAGCAGTTAAGAGCACTTACTGCTCTTCTAGAGAATCCAAGTAGCTCACAACTGCCTGTAACTCCAGCTCCAAGGGATTCAAAACCTTTGGTCCCTAGCCTCTGAAGGCACCCGTATGTATACACACACACACACACACACACACACACACACACACAGAGAGAGAGAGAGAGAGAGAGAGAGAGAGAGAGAAAGGAAGAGACAGACAAACAAGAAAAACTTCTAAGAAAAAAAATGAACCCTTAAATGTTTGGCTCAAGAAAAAAATCTGAAGAGCAGAAATAATGGAGTCTAGTTTGGATAGACTGTCTATGTGAACACTGGAGTCAGACACTTGTTGGCTGGACCTGGGAGCAGAAACAAGTCTTTAAATATGGAGAGGACCAACCACCTTGTTGGAAGAAGACAGCAAATGCAGGCCTCAGAATGCTAAAGCCACACTGGGAGCCTCAAAGAGTTGGTTTCTTTGCTCTGGTGGTCAAGCCAAGGCCACGTGCACGTGCTGTGCAGGTGTAGACAATGGTGGAGAGGTTGGTCTGCAGTGGCACTGCGGGCCAACCTGGCAAGGAGGAAGCAGACAGCTGTGCTTTCCCTTACTTTGTATTATAGGGTGTGGAAAGGGGGACAGGTATAGAGGAAATACTTTCTTCAATGGTCAGGCGAATTTCAGTAGAGAGCAGAAAAGAAAGAAAGAGCTGCAGCTGACCCCAATAATGCTGGCCTCATGCCTGGGACACACCAATGCGAAGTCTAGAGCACAGCGGTGGCTCAGGTGTGCGTGGCCTTCCTGCCATTCATCTAGCTCCTAGCCACAAACACTTTTTCTTCTTTTCTTATTGTATTTCTTTTAGCATTACATGATTTGTATATGTCCTGAAATTCACCCACACTCTTTGAAAAGCTTGGCAAATATTTCTTCCCAGTGCATCCCACACCCATAGTCCAAGTAGTTTTAAGGTGAACGGCTCTAACCCCAGAACACACACTCAGACTGCTGTGAGAGAGAATGGTCCCATTCTTACCCCTCCCCAAAGCTGAGGGTGTCTGTGCCCCTGACTGTAGCCATCCTATGAGAAAGAGTGGGGTGTGGTGTGCGATGACATAAACCCTGAGTGCTTAGAATAAAGGAAGAAACTAAATATTTAATGATCTCACTGAGCTCCTAGATCAACTCACTCTGAAGCCTGACCCAGAGCCAGACTTTCCAGTTATGTGAGCCAATAAATCTGTTCCATTGTTTAAAACAGTTTAAGTCCAGTTTTACATTTCTGGGCTTCATATAGAATTCTAACTGGTAAAGGAAAACAAATGAATTGGAAAAAAAGAAGGGAGAAGGAGGAGAAAGAGGAAGAGGAGGTGGAGGAGGAGGAGCAGCAGCAGCAATACTCACAGTCCTGTAGAGATCAGAGTGTATGGAGTGACGGGTAGGATGAGGGGCTCTTATGTGTTTCATGTTGTGTCCACATATGTTATTCGATATGGCCTTTATCTTTCTAAAATAACCATCCCTGCGACCCCTCAGTGCTACAGAGAGCAGAGGACTTTGAGAAAAAAGTAGCCATGATCATGACTGAGTGCTTCTGTTGAGGTTCTAGGACGACAGAAAGGCTGGCCTTGGGGTTGCTGGGTACATGAATACCAAATGTCTGAAACACAGAATTTCTGCTCTCCTACTACTCCTCGAACAAAGCGGTAGTTCTGAACAAGTTTTCATTATTGTTAAAGAGTGTTAAAATAAACTGACATCAGACATTTCCCTCTGGAGACCCTCCCCGCTTCTCACTTAGTTCCTGATGCTTAACTGAGACTGGCAATGCTGCTGCCATCAAGTCAAAGGGACATAACTTTGCATGGTCCCCACTGCAACTAATGAAAGCTACCTACTCAATAACATGATGTTTTTCCCTGAACTGGGGACTAGAAGAGAAGAAATCACGATGCAACAGCGAAGAGGACATTAAGCATCTTACTTTACTATTCCTTTAAGATATTTATTCCCTTGGTGCGTGTGTGCAGGCTCCTGAGGGCCACAGTCCACACATGAAAGTCAGAGGACAACTTTGCAGAGGTGGTTCTTGCTTCCATCTTGTTGAGATGAGTCTTTCCTGATGAGTCTACTGCTGTAGCTGTGCCCTCCAGGCTGGCCAGCCTGCACGCTCCCAGGTGAGTCTCCCTGCCCTGTGTCTGAACTCTCCATAGAAGCACTGGGATTACGGATGTTCACTCCTGCATCCAGACTTTTACGCCCACTCCAGGGATCGAACTTGGTCAGGCTCATACTTAGTAAGCGCTCTTTACCTGCTGATCCATCTTGCTGGTCAGTGTACTGGCTGGCTTTGTGTGTCAACTTGACACAAGCTGGAGTTCTCACAGAGAAAGGAGCCCCCCTTGAGGAAATGCCTCCATGAGATCCAGCTGTAATGCATTTTCTCAATTAGTGATCAAGGGTGAGAGGGCCTATTGTGGGTGATGTCATCCCTGGGCTGGTAGTCTTGGGTTCTATAAGAGAGCAGCCTGAGCAAGCCAGTAAGTAACATCCCTCCATGGCCTCTGCATCAGCTCCTGCTTCCTGATCTGCTTGAGTTCCAGTCCTGACTTCCTTTGGTGATGAACAGCAGTATGGAAGTATAAGCTGAATAAACCCTTTCCTCCCCAACTTGCTTCTTGGTCATGATGTTTGTGCAGGAACAGAAACCCTGACTAAGACAGTCAGGTATTCCTTTTCTTACCTTGGATTTCATCTTAGTATCTCTCAGGATTTATAATTCTTGTCACTAGAGGAAGGCGACAGAGATGGGTAGTTTCCTAATACTTGTAAACAACTGACTGAGTATTTTCTCTTGGAATCATCTCAGCTTCTCCTCTCTTGCCTTCATTTTGCATCCATCTTCTTTCCTTACATGACATTTTCAAACTCTTTCAATGTTTTGGATGCCAGGGTATTATTTCCCCTGCAGCCTTTGAGAGACGCTCCTAGGTAGGAAACAGCATACTACCTTACTACCTGCTGCCATCCTGGAAACTGCTCTTTTGAGAATCTAGAGAGGACTTTTAAGCTCTGCTCATAAGACCTATAAAAGTTGAAAGCAGGAGGCACAGCATGAGTCTGCATTGCTCTATGGGAGTTACTAAGTGCAGTTATTTGAGAACCATACTCTAGACAAATCAGAAACCTAACTGTCTAACTTAAAACAATTCTTACTTCCTCAGAAGTCCAGGCTTTTCATCTCTTCTGTTCTCTATTGTCTCTTTTTCTTCACAGAACATTAAAAAATTGTGTGAAACTTCTAACGAGGCAATAACAGGGTACCTCAGGGGGGTGGACAGGAAGGTGTATGTCTGAGGGTAAGATACCCTGTGTACATAAAACTAAGGAGGTGCTCAGGGAGAGAAGGGAAGACGGACAGACATGGACAGGGGTTACTAGGTCGCATTTTTGCTAGGACATGTGGGCGTGCCACAGTTCTTCTGGTTACTAATTGCAAACATCTTGTCCTGCAGGATTTATCAGCCTCTGAAGTGTGTTGAAGGCCCACCTCTTCCTCCTCCTGCCAAGGCTTCTTTGGCTACCATATTTCCACAGATCTTAGCTCCTGTCACCTTTCACCTGAGCATTCACTTTAGACACTGAAGTTTCTATTTTCAACCTGCTCAGTTACTGTAGAGGTGTCTTGTAGTGCAAACCACACTGGGATTTCATATCTCATTACTTCACATGTTCCTGACAAGTCCCCACCTCACACGGTGCTCATCATACATGTAAAGTGAGCCAGAATTGATAAAACCAGGGAACAACAGCAACCTCATCTCCCTTCATCTTGATGAAAACGTTTATGCAGGAAAATGTTTTAATGGTGCTAGGGCCACATGGAAAGCCCATGTACAATTACCCAATACTCATCCCTATGATATACATGCCCCTAATATGTTCCTGGATTGTATTACATGTCATATATGCTTCTTAAAAATGGATCCCGTTCTATGAAAAACTTGGAAAATATTTCTGGTTTTTGCCAAATGCTTGTCTGCAGACTCAGGCTAAGGTTTGTTTGCACTCAGTCATCTCCCTCCTCATTCTGGAAAGCTGTTCATGTTTCTTTTATGTATTTCTGGTCTGGCTACTTTTTCCAGAAACATCTCCTCTAATCCCGATTCTCTTGCTCACCCATTGCTGACTAGACTGTCTCTCCAGCTCATGGGCCATAGCTCAACCCTAGGCTCCTCCTACAGCATAGGATGCTTTCACTTTTATTTTAATTCATTTGTTTTAAAGACAGGTTTTCATTGCACCCCAGACTAGCTTTAAATGTGCAGCTTTCCTGCCTCAGCTTCCCAAGTTGATGGATTACAGGCCTTTGGCTCCTTTATTTTTTATTTTTCCAGTTCTAGATACAGCTCAGCCCTGCATCCCCCAAGGCTCACCTGTTCCTACTCAACCCACTTCCTCCACGAAGCCTGCAGCCCTCAGCACACCTTCCACTATACCCCTGCTGTCCAATACAGAAGGCACAGTCTGTTATTTGAATAGTGAATAAAATACAAGGAACAGTTCAGGGCCTCGGCTGTACCAAGCACATTTCAAATGTTGAGCAGCCACTTGTGGTGAGTGGCTATCACACAGGATGGTACTGACAGCATGTCTGCCCTGCAGGCAGGTCCCATGAACATGGCCTTAGTCCTGAAATGCTAACTGCCAGTGTGTGGTACACCAGGCAGCCTGACTGTGCCAGCCCATGGGTACACTTTCTAATCCAGCTGCAAACCAGGTCCTGTGTACTTTCTCTGGAAGGAAGAGGGGCAGGGAAGGACAAGAAGGGAGAACTCATTTGCAGAATCACTCCAGGTGGCAGGCAGTGTTAAAACCTCCACCCAATCCTTCCAGTACTGAGAAATAAGAATGAACAAAGAACACAAGAACACAGCACAAATAGAAGACTTGTGTCCTTCCTGGGAACAGCAGGGAAAGACACTGACAACATGATCAGAACACAAATAGCAGCCAAGCATTTCAAGGAATTGGGTCCTTTTCAGGAAGTATAAAAACCAGGTAATACAAACCAGCAGCTCTTGGTGAAAGGGTAGGAAAACATGTATTATATAGATGTGGATGTTATAAAATACGGCTTAATTTTTCCTATGAGATTATTTACAATAATGATTTAATTGAAAAAAAAAAAAACTGTGTGTGCATGTGCTCCCACAGACCGGCAGGCAGGCAGGCAGACAGACAGACAGACAGACAGACACACATACACACACAGCTCAGCCCTGCCCTGCCCTGCCCTGTCTGAAGAGGGCAGAAGAGGGATCGGATCCCCTGGAGCTGTAGTTACAGGTAGTCTGTGAGCGGCCTGATTGGGTCTTGAGAACTAAAGTCATCCTCTGCAAGAACAGTCCATACTAGTAGCCTTTGAACCACCTCTCTAGCACTCTCAAAAGCATTTTTTTTCCCTGAAATAGGATGGCCTGTAACTTATGTATAAGAGGCTAGCTTGAAACTCACAAAGATCCACTCGCCTTTCCCTCTTGCCTTTTAAGATTGAAGGTGTGCACCATTATAGCTGACAATGTACGTGTGGAAGTCAGGGGGGAACTTGTCGAGGTTGGTTCATTCTTTCCAACATGTGAGTTTTCAGAATCAAACTCAGGTCATGAGGCTTGGTGGCAAGCTCCTTTTTCCCTAGCTATCTCACCAGGCCCTTCAACTTGTTCCTTCATGCCATCCATTCTGTCCCTAACCCCAGAGTTTTGTGCCCTGATGCACCTCTCTCTAAGCTTCCCTTCCCCCAACTGTACCACAGAGAACTTCTTTTCCTGCTGTGTCCTAACAGAAACTGGCTGCTGTGATTTAGATTGACTCTTATCTTTTGTTTCTTAAGACATGGTTTCTCTATGTGGTCCAAGCTAGCTTGGATCTTGCTATGTTGCCCAGGCTAGCATCAGATTCATAATCTTACCGCCTTAGCCTTCCAAGGGCCCTTACAGACTTACCCCAAGTGGGGTTCAGGCACGTGCCATCTCGCCAGGTTGTCACATGGGTCTTAAATGTTGCCCCAATCTGAAGGCCTAGTCTCTAATGCCATGGTGCTGCTGGGGAGTTGGGAAGCCTTCAGGAGATAGCCCTAGGGGAGGGAGGTGAGTGGATGGGATGTGATGGTTAACACCGACTGTCACGTTGACAAGTTCGACAACCTCACAGCTTGTCTGAGAATATTAGGTTAAATTGACTGTGGTGAGGTGACCCAGGAGGTACCATTCCATGGCCGGGGTCCCAGTCTGCATATGAAGGAGAAAGCAAGATGAGTACCAGCATTAACCACTCTGCATCTTGAGTGTAGACTCGCAGTGTGGCCAGCCACTCCCCTGCTGCTGCTGTGATGGCTCCCCTACCTAGGACTGTGGGCCAAAATCAATCCTTCCTTCTTTACCTGCCTCTGCTGGGTGTTAATCCTAGTAGCACAAGAAGTGATCAGTACCGGGAGCTGCCCTTCAGCCCCTTGACTCTCTCTTCTTCCCAGCCTCCCTGAGGTCGACAGACCTCCCCGGCCACACACCAGCTTATGATGTGCTTGTGCTGTGAGAGGCCAAGGTAACAAGTCAACAGCAGGGACCGAAACTTCTGACCCTGTGAACCAAAACTGAGCTTCCCTCCTTTGATCTTCGAGCCTCGGTGCTTTGTCACAGTGACAGAGGTGACAAGCACACCTGGATTCCTGAGGACTGGGTTGTTCCACCCACCAATGAAGTGACTCATTCTCTCAAGTTCCTTATGCAAGCAGACCTCGACAGGGTGTACTTTTTTAGACCTTTGAGGCGGCTTCCCCGGTCACCCTCCTGATCCTCCCAGGCTGCTGCTTTCCGGCTCTGTCCCTCACCAGCTCTCTATTGCTGTCATCCCCCAGCCTCTGCCCTCTGCTGTAAGACTAGGTCACAGAGTCTTACCCCCGACCCTAAAAAGATTTATTCTAGGAAAGACTTTACTCATCTTGTGCCTGCTTGTGTATCACATGTGCACCCTGCCGGCATACACCAGAAGTGGGTGCTGGATCTCTGGAGCTGGAGCTGCAGACATTGTGAATCACCGTGTGGGTTCTGGGAGTTCGAGTCCTCTGGAAGAACAGCACACACTCCTAACCTCTGAGTCCTCTCCTGGCCTCCAGTCCTCTCCATCTTCAACTTTGTGGCCATGCTGAAGAGAGTTTCAGGGAGGCGGATGAGCTTCAATTTCATCTTTGTGATCTGCCTTACTCTAAGAACGCTCATGTGCATTATTCTCACCACTGCTCAGAGATGCTCTCAGAAGATAGAGCGGTCTGCTCTTTACCATAACCTCCTCTCTTCCCACCTCTGAGTTGCAGTGGTGCTCCACTGTATCCCTTACGCCTTCACTCTGTGCACCCCTGCACTTCCTCGGCCTGCCTGGCTTCTCTGTCACGTTACCCTTAGGCCTGGCTGTTTGCAGTGCTTTCTAGGCCCCACTCTGGCCTTTCTGTACCTACATTTAGCTCAAGAGGTTGAATGGGAAGAGCTTGCTCAGAACTGCCACTGCCACGCAGCTATGTTCCAGGTACCTAGCAGCACAGATTTCCTTGTTCAAATGGCTCCCTGAGCCTGTTTTCTTGGAAATGAACAGCACTGTAGGTATATGCACATCCTAGCCTAAGGGCGGCCGTCAGGAGGAAACAGTGCAGTTGGAGTGTGGACATACAGCGGGGTCATCCGCACATGCAGGGGCCCTGTATAAGAGCTGTCCTGGTGAGCTTCTACAAGTACTCCTCCCCGGTGCAAGAACATTAACATCAAACCTCACCTGTCCATTCAATTATCTTTCATTAAAATCCAGCTGCTAATCCTTTTGCAATTCACCTTAACAACCCCGCTCAAGACCCGGTAGCCAGCTACCGTCTCTGTCCTTACACTCCGGTGATCACACTGAGCTATGGCTTTCCTACTGTCATATCTGTGTCTCACTTGAACTGGATCTTAATGAACTTAGAATTCATCCGTAAAAGTCTGTCTCCAATTCCGCACACCACCTTGAACCTGACCAGTTCCCTGTCTTTCTCCTCTGTTGATGACTCTCCTGGATGTTTCCTTACCGTGACCACAGAAGGAAAGCTCCTATTATAAGCACAGCCACACTTGTTTCATTCTTCCCCCTCCCCACCTCACAAGTCTAACAGGCACCCATCTTGGCTAACACCCATTTCTTGCTCTGGGCTCTGGCCTCATCCAGCTCATTCTATGGATCTCATCTTACAATTCCTTTGGACTGGCTCTTCACACACATACATATACTCAGAATCTTCAATTAAATGAAGCAAAGGCTAATTTCTCCTCAGCCTGGGACTCCACTAGACACCACTCCCCCTATTCTGCACTCTCCCTTCACCCAAAGCATCTCTAGGATGGTCCTGTCATCCTCCTGTCCAAGGATGGTCCCGTCATCCTCCTGTCCTAGGTTGGTCCAGTCATCCTCCTGTCCTAGGATGGTCCCGTCATCCTCCTGTCCTAGGTTGGTCCAGTCATCCTCCTGTCCTAGGATGATCCAGTCATCCTCCTGTCCTAGGATGGTCCCGTCATCCTCCTGTCCTAGGATGGTCCCGTCATCCTCCTGTCCTAGGATGGTCCAGTCATCCTCCTGTCCTAGGATGGTCCCGTCATCCTCCTGTCCTAGGATGGTCCCGTCATCCTCCTGTCCTAGGATGGTCCCGTCATCCTCCTGTCCTAGGATGGTCCCGTCATCCTCCTGTCCTAGGATGGTCCCGTCATCCTCCTGTCCTAGGATGGTCCCGTCATCCTCCTGTCCTAGGATGGTCCCGTCATCCTCCTGTCCTAGGATGGTCCCGTCATCCTCCTGTCCTAGGATGGTCCCGTCATCCTCCTGTCCTAGGATGGTCCCGTCATCCTCCTGTCCTAGGATGGTCCCGTCATCCTCCTGTCCTAGGATGATCCAGTCATCCTCCTGTCCTAGGATGGTCCCATCATCCTCCTGTCCTAGGATGATCCAGTCATCCTCCTGTCCTAGGATGGTCCCGTCATCCTCCTGTCCTAGGATGGTCCCGTCATCCTCCTGTCCTAGGATGGTCCCGTCATCCTCCTGTCCTAGGATGGTCCCGTCATCCTCCTGTCCTAGGATGATCCAGTCATCCTCCTGTCCTAGGATGGTCCCGTCATCCTCCTGTCCTAGGATGGTCCCGTCATCCTCCTGTCCTAGGATGGTCCCGTCATCCTCCTGTCCTAGGATGGTCCCGTCATCCTCCTGTCCTAGGATGGTCCCGTCATCCTCCTGTCCTAGGATGGTCCCGTCATCCTCCTGTCCTAGGATGGTCCAGTTATCCTCCTGTCCTAGGATGGTCCCGTCAGCCTCCTGTCCTTTTCCCTCCTTTACCCTTCAACCTGCTTCAGTTTGAGTCCTGGCCTCATAAACAAGGGAACTGCTTTTACCATGGTCTCTTATGATTTCTACTAAATTTCACTGGCATTTAGAATTTACTTATCTTGATTTTTTGTGATATATGTCAGCATTTTCAATCCCTTCCTTTTTAAAGAGAAACACTGCTTAAACTTTTATTTTGTTGATACAGGGTCTCCTTGTGTAGCCTAGGCTACCACTGAACTTGGAATTCTTCCTGCCCTGGACTTCCAAGAGCTGGGATTAAAGAATATACCACTACACCAGTTTTTTTTTTTTACTCTTTTTTTCCCCAAACTTCTCTCTCTCTCTCTCTCTCTCTCACACACACACACACACACACACACACACACACACACCAACCAGTTGGCTTCTGTGATAACCGTTCTACCTTTAAGTGTGTGTCTGGCTGTTTCTTCCTAATCTCTACCATTTGCTGGTATTTTATCGTCCTGGCCCCCTCTCTGGGATTCCTTAAGAGTTCCTGGGGTTTGGCTGTCTGGCTCCTTGCCTTATCTTCATTGTGCCATCCCCCTCTCCACCTGAATGACTACACATGCCATCCAGGGTCATAGGTTTCCACCTCTGTGCCTCGGTATACATCCCCTGAGTTCTAGACTCCTATCTCTATCTATTGCTTAGCTCTGCTGCAATATTAATGACCACCTCAAGTCAGGATGCCCTAAGATAAATAATGTAAATCTTACTTCTACCCGCTCCCCAGCCCCTTAGTCTACGTACCAGTGGTAATCCTTACTGTGCACTCAGCTCTCAGTCAGAGGCAGAGGCTGGGGTCTTATAATAGATCGACTCTCCAGACTGCCTTCAAGGGAGCATTCTAAAATGCAAACCTGATCCCAGCACCCCCTTCAGGGGCATCTTTCCCCAGGGACTGCGGGGTCAGGTGCCAGGTGCCCAGGTTAACACACATGGCCTTTCTGGAGCTGCTTGCACCCATGCATCTCTCTGCTTTCTCGGTACCCACTGTCCTGAAGTCCATGCTGCAGACATGCCTTACAGCTTCCTCACTCTCTGAGTCTCCCCAGGCTTCCCGGCTTCCCCCCTTTCCTTGGATGACTACTGTTCACTGCTCTCGTCTCTTCCATCTCTTACTTTACAGATCTCAGCTCAGACTTCCTCCTGTGTAGTAAAGCTTCTATGACTGTCTCAGCCCAGTTCAGGAGTTCTCTGAGCTCGTGTATGCCTACAGAGGACCTGGCACTCACCTGTGTCCCACTGACATCCGCAGACTGGAGTCTGTCTCCATTCTGTGGTCCTCACATATTGTTTAACTGAGGTATGTCTACACAGAACAACCCACCATGACAGAGTGCTGGAGATGGATCAGGGGTTAAGGGTGATTCCTGCTCTTTCTGAGGACCCAAGTTCAGTTTCTAGGAATCACTTTGGCCAACCACAGGGGACTGAATGACCTCTTCTGGCCTCAGATGGCAGCCATACTTAAATGGCACATGCTCACACAGACAGACATATATACACAAATAAAATTAAAACATTGCTCATGCTTATTTGTTCAATACTGTTCTTCTATTATTTCCATGCTTAGTAGCTCCATTTGAGAATGTGGTTTCAGAGAGTATCACACAGAAACCTCTGACTGCCAAGGTAATAGCCATGCAGCGTAGCCTTGAGGTGCTGGTTGCAGTGTGAACATGCTGGCTGTGAAGAGTGTGGACTGCCCCTGCCTGCCCCAGTCCAGTGCAAATGAGTGTTGTCCTACCTCACCCCCACCCTCGCTTCCTCCAAAGGTGAGTGCTTAGTCACCACTGTTCTACCAGTGAACTGAAGTATTTAATAAGCAGAATGTTCTAGATCTAGAATTAAATGTCTTGGCCTACAGCCATTTTCATTAAAATAGCTAGTTTTTTTTTTTACTCTGAGGAATTAACAAGCAGAGAGTCCATTCTTGATTTTGTTTTTGTTTTCCCTGAGTTAATATGGAGTTATTAAACATAACAATTATACCTATTTCTACATGTTTCCATCTGTTTTAAGGAAATAAGTCAATTTTGGGGGTTCAGCCCTTATACCTCTTACAGCCTCTTCCAGTCTCCCCTTCTCTCCCACTAAGAGCACCCTGGCAAGTGGCTCCTCTGGTTCTTTCCATATTCTTTTTCACTTTTTCTCTAAAAACAGTTACTGTCATTGTTTAATCCCTTTGCAGTGCTGATGACTGAAGCAAGGGCCTGTGTATGCTGTGGGTTCTGTACCACAGCTCTGGCTCACTTCCCCAGTGCCTCAAACACTTCTCTGTTCCTCTCATGACATCTCTTCCTTCACTCACCCTGATGCTGAACCTGGTCTCTCTCTCCATGTTGCTCCTTCTCCTCTCAGGGCTTCGGTGATCACCCAGAACCCCTGTACCTGGATCTCAAGCCAGAGCTCCACGCCCACAGACACCTCAACCACAGCAAGTATAGCGTTTCATCCTCAAGAATTCCTGCCTCAGTTTGCAACTGGCCATACAGACCGGTGTGTATCACCACTTCAGTATTTGTTAAGAGGCAGACACTATGCTATAGGTTTACAAGCATTTTCTTATTTAATTCCCCCAACAAGCTAATGGGCAGGTATTTATCAACTCCATTTTGCAGAACAGAAAAATAAAAGTAATTTGCTCAGGTTGTACAGCAAGTGTGGTGCTTCATTCTTGACTTTGCTCTACTAAAACTACAACCATAGCCCACAGAAGGAAAATGTCAAACTTCTCACTAGGGCACCTTCCTGCTTTTACATAGGGAGAGAACAGTAAGCTAAAGGGCAGAAATGTACACTAGCTGTCTGATGTGTTACCTCTACCATTCCCAAGAACTGCTGTCAGGACTGAGGCGGAAGTGTCCCTCCCACTTTAGCCTCCATCCAACCCTGAAGAACAGGCTGTCTTGGCTTGAACAGCTTTCAGCTAAGGATAAGCTGACTCCAGCTAGGCCCTGGACAGCTGCTCTGTGCAAGCTTCCATCAGTGTTCTTAGTAATCAATAAACCACCTGTAAGAGTGCACTCCCGGGATACAGCACTCTTCTCAAAGTACCAAAGGAGACAGAGAGACTGTTTACATTTCCAACAGAAGGACTAAGCAGAGGTCCTCTAAGAGATAGACTTTTCAGGAAGCTGCTGATGGGGATGAAAATCATTTCATTGGTTGGACGTTTTACTTATACAGTGGATTGTAATGATGGACAGCCTGGGTTCTACTAAAAGTTGGGGCTGGACCCATGGGGGGAGCAACAGTGTCAACTTTCCAGACCCCCCCCCCCAGAACTCCCAGAGACTGAAGCACCAACCAAAGAATACACATGGAGGGACCTGGGGCTCTGGCTGCATATGCAGCAGAGGATGGCCTTGTTGAACATCAGTGGAAAGAGAGGCCCTTGGTCCTGTGAAGGCTCTATAGATGCCCCAGTATAGGGAAATGCCAGGGTGGGAAGGCAGGAGTGGCTAGGTGAGTGGGGGAGCACCCTTATAGGAGGGGGCATGGGATAGGGAGTTTCTGGAGGGGAGACCTGGAAAGGGGATAACATTTGAAATGTAAATAAATAAAATATCCGGGCTGGTGAGATGGCTCAGTGGTTAAGAGCACTGACTGCTCTTCCAGAGGTCCTGAGTTCAATTCCCAGCACCCACATGGTGGCTCACAACCATCCCTAATGAGATCTGACGCCCTCTTCTGGAGTGTCTGAAGACAGCTACAGTGTACTCACTATGTAAATCTTTAAAAAACAGGAAAAAAGAAAGAAATGAAAGTTCACCTCCCGCTCTACAGACAGAAGCCCAGAGTCTGGTGCTTGTCTTCTGCGTCACTTGTCTAAAGGAACGCGTTTACTACCATTTGCTATGGACGACAGCTAACAGAATTGATCTTAGCATCACACGTTCACTCTGAACAGCACTGACAGAGGACCTTCTAAGTGCAGAAACATTACTCATGGTGGCTCCTTCTAACGGAACGCTCTGTGATGGTTTAGGAGTTGCATGTTAGCTGCTTACTCTACCTATACATTTGGTAGTGAAAATTTTCAAAATAAAGACAGCCTTTCCTTAAAGAATTGTTTTTTATGCAAAAAGGCCCTCACGTTAAAATTAAGGCCCCTGTGGGGTATCTGGCACAGTACCTACTATTAGGTGAATTCCCACCTGTGTGAATACCAAATGTTACTAACACCCAGGAAGTCATAGTCTACACCTAGCACGTGCTTTGCAATGACAGGGTAAGCCAACATTGACAAGAGACAAAACCTTCATGTGTCCATCTTAGAGTGACTCCTAAGCTCAGACCAAGTTCCTCATACTCCCCAAGTCAGCCAGGCGAGTAATGGAGCCACAAACAAATTGCTGGAGAGCAGGAATGGAGTGGCAGACTCCATCAGGACAGGGCCAGGAGGAGTGGGGTCACAGAAGAGAAGGCAGTGCACTGCCATTGCCTGGCTCCTGCTACCACCTGCTGGCACAATAGAGGAACTGTTTGTAGCATGGGTACTAGAAAAGAACCATGAGAACATTGAGTTTCAAAGTTCTCTTGTCAAGGTAACAGCAAACATCACAAAGCAAACACAACATTGATGCTGGCATTCATTCTGAGAAGCTTGGGAAACCCAAAGGCACTGTCCCATTCCTGTTAGTTTGTTAGTGATGCGGGGACAGTATCTGAATCTACAGCCCGGGTGAAATCCTCCTGCCTCACAGTATTGTGGTCACAGGCGTGCGACCTCATGCCCAGCCACATCATCTTTTGTCGTTGTGCATCCAACTGCTATAACACGTGTACACTGCGTTCTCTGACTAGGGTGGATACCGCAGCTTTAAGGGTTGGAGCTTGGTCTTCTATGCTCTTTTGAAGTGCAGGGACTGCACTTTACCTCCTCCTCCCTCCACTACATTTGGGGGGGTGGTGGTTGAGAAGATGAATCAGTTGGTAGAGAGCTTGCCGCTGAAGCATAAGACCATGAGTTCAATTCCCAGCACTGACATGAAAGCCAGGCCCAGCGGTACTGGGGAGGTAGAGGCAGGAAGACACCAAGTGTTGCTGAGCCAACCAGTCTAGTCCAAACCAGTAAGCTCCAGATGAAAGATGCTGTGTCAGAGGATGTGCTAGAGAAGAACTGTAGACATTTAATATCAACCTTTTACCTCCGTGTGTCCCTACATACATGTGGACACATGTACAGACCCACACACAAAGGCCTAAGGAGGAGATAGGTTTTATCCTGGTGGATGGATCAATTCATGGTTAATGTCTCACTGCAATGATGTTCTCCTTCCAAAAGCGGGGATGAACTACAAATAAAGCATGTACCATTTTTATCATCTAAAAGCCAAAAGTGTAGAACTGAATTGAGGCCTGTGTGCACTGGGCAAGCTCCTCACTACTGAGTTGGACTTCTAGCCAGTCTTGGTCTTCCCAAAACACCAGCCCTCCCTTGGTCTTTGATAGTAAAAATACTATGAGAACGCTTTCCCTCTACTATGCCAGAGTGTGCGACTTCTTCTTGTGGAAGGACTCACAAGTAGAGCACAGTACACAAATGTTCCCATAGGAACGAACAAGGGTGGATTTTAAGCCCTTCTTTTAAAAGTTGATTTTGAGTTTTTAATAGGTAATATTTTTAATAGTAGTAATATTAGTTTGGATTTGTAATTTAATAGAAATGTTTGTTTCTAAACTGCATCAAATAAATGAAGAGATTCTTCCTTTTCTAGAAACCAGGATTATAAAAGCGTGTTAGAAACTGCTTATGGTCATATAAAAGACAATGAGATGCAAGAAAATGTACGAGGCATTGCTGCTTGTATAAGAGAACTTTCATATTAGTTCATACTCCAAAATTATAATAAACTACACAGGAAAAAAACTCAGGGCAATAGCCTGATTTCCCCTTATTTTGTGTATGATACAGTCTTGATGACAGGCTCTAGATACTTAATATAAACAAACATAAAGTTTCTATGCTTACTCTCAGTAGTGGCCCAAGTGAAGGTGGCCGGGACCACAGAGCACCAGAGCCAGCACAGCTTTTCTAGTAAAAAGTCCCTTAATAATTTATCAGGCAGGGCCTGGCCACGGGGACATGCAGCCTACTTCAGGAAAGCCATTCCGCATGAATGAATTGGTGCTGGCACATTTAACTGGCATTTGGGGTATACGTTTCAGAATTGAAATCCTTGGTAATCACTCAGGAGACTAATTCTCCTCTTCCTGTGCGTTACTTACTCTTGGATGCTGTTTTTGAACGTGTCTTCTATGCACGGACGTTTGATTGATGAATGATGATGCTTTTCAATATGGATTTAACTGCTAATAAGTGTTTGTTTTCACAGGTGACAATGGCATTGTGGTTATGTGGTTTTGAAAAGCTATTTTCTTCCTTAGTGCTACAGACCAAAATAGTTGTGCTGAAAACTAAATAGTGGATATGCTTAAAAAGCAACCGGGGAGGAAGTGGTATGAAAGAGATGGGTCAGGAGCTGACAGTCCTGAAGCATGGTAGGGAGGTTTATTACATAATTCATCATTGAAAATTTATGCAACAAACTTATTTCCTTTTTATATTTATCTGAGTATTTTTATGAGTTGAACATTTCATACCTGCATCCAATGTATTTACCCCAATAAAAAGCTTTATTACATTTAAATGTATTTAATCTACAGTCACAGTATCCTGAACACACTCAATCTCATCTTAAACAGATGAAATAATTACTCATGTTCTTAGCTCTAGCTACTATTCTAAACTTAGGTGGTCAAAAAAATGTATGAACTCTAAATTAGCATACTCAAACAGACCAGATGCTCTAAGGCATAATGGGGGGAAACCCCCAAGGAGTAAAAAAAGAACACACTGAGAAAAATAGAAACAACCAGCAAGGGAAGACCCACAGCTCACAGTGAGAAGGGCTCCTAGCAACCCGCTAGTTCAAATCCGTTGCTTTAGGATGCTGGCCAGTAACACTAGTTCTCAGGTCACTCTCAGCCCAGACTGGGGCATTTTCTCTTGCTATAGGGAGAGTTTAGAGCATATCAAAAACAGACTGTTAGGAAGACTCAAGTAATATTGACAATCTTAAGCCTGAGGAGGGCAACTTGTGAGTGTGGCAGAGAGCTGCAGGCCTCTTCATTTAGGAGCCAATTTCTCTTGCTAATGCATCTGCATGGTAACCCCTGCTGTTAACAGCAACAATGATGTCAAAGATTCATGTAGCACACACTATAAAAACCTTATATAAACCAACTGCATCATCCCAGCACCACTGACGACACAGAACTTACTATTATTCCATCTTAGACAGGATGAGACTGGGTTAACAGATGGCCCAGAGTGGAGGCAGCTTAGCATCATCTATCTGGCCAGCCACCTTTGCAGTTCCACTACTCTCTTAAAGATGCCACAGTTATTGCACAGTGGTCACCTGACACGTCTACAGTGCCTGCTGCTTCTCTTCAATCTCACGTGTCATTTTTGGCAGACAGGCAGGGACATAGAGGGCTGGTCTGGCACAGCGAACCCTAGAAACCAAAATCCTCATATATGTAAATATGTGATCAACAGTCAATATGGGGAATGAAGGGAGTCATGACACCTTCCATTTCTATAGTACATGTGGAACCTAGACAACCTGATCTTAATGATTTTAGATATTCTGATGGCCAACACTTTAAGAGCCTACTCTTTAAAGCAGGGGAGAGTTGCCTGACCAATAAAAGATAAAAAGAACCTTCCTAACAAGGATGAAAGATGACTAATTACCCAACATAGCCCTTTTAGAACTGGAAGATGCACTGAGACCAAAGGAAAGAGCCTACTTAGATGGTCATTTACTTCCTGGGTGCTAAGTGTTTCTACCCATTATCCCAATTACTCCTGGTTGCTCATGCTAAGTGTTTCTATCCATTATCCCAATTACTTTTCACTCTGCAAATGAAAAGACGAAGGTAGAAAACACCAAGTTAACCATCAGTTAACCAGGCACACAGCTCAAAGCGGCACATCTGTGTGCCAGGTAATCTCATCCTAGGGCCTGAACTTCAGCCATTTACCAAGCTGCCTCTCAACCAGAACATTTCCCATTAGAACATCAGAATCGTGGAACCAGCTGCCCAGTCTGCTTCTACCACCTACAGCAGCACCACATGACAAGACGCTATGAGCGTAAGAGGAAGGTGACGTGGGAGATGAAGAGGTTTCTGGTTTGCACGGTCATGTCATAGTGTCGTTCACCAAGCTGAAATTCAGAACTAGGTTAGAATGGTACTTCCTTTCCCTTTTGGGACAGTGGTGTTGGGTAGGAAAGTCAGGCTCTGAGAGCTGGGTGGTGGGTAGGAAGAAGCCCAACGTGCATTAGCTTCCAATGTGTTTGCTTGGTGATGCCAGCAATGTCCAAGTGAGATGTGTCCTGGGCATCTGGAACTCAGGGGAAAATAATGAGTACAGACCTGCCTATCTCTGCAGCACCCGTGGGAGACTTGCAATATCATGCTAGAGAGCTTAAGCTCCTTGGATGGGCATGGCAGGTCAGCCTGTGCTCTCAGCACTTAGGAGGCTAGAGAGCCTGGGCTATCCAATGAGTTCCAGGCTAGCCTGGGCTTCACAATGATCCCTGTTCCCAGTAAGCAAACACACAAGCAGAGAACCTTTAGTGAAGGCCTGAAAAGGAACTGTACTCTAAATAAGCTCTCTGGTAGCTGATTTTTAAGGACAAAAGAGACTCTCCTCTCAGTAAATTACAGTAATCTAGATAAACAACATAAATTAAAAGGAGCAGTAGTAGAAAAAGATAGATTCAAGAAATATCCAAGTGAATTTTAAAAGCAGCAGAACTGTATAGAGGTTGAACTGCTACAGAGTTCCTAGTTTGGGTGCACTGGCGAGCGAGATGGGCACATGTCCAATGTGACTGTTTCATGCTCAAGTGCCTATGAAAGACGGGGGTGCACAAGTGTGCTGGTTTTAAAACTCTGTATCTATTTTTTAAATGTATTAATTTTTATTTTATGTGCATTGGTGTTTTGCCTGCCTGTATGTCTGTGTGAGAGTGTCAGATCTTGGAGTTACAGACAGCTGTAAATTGCCATGTGGATGCTGGGACTTAAACCTGGGTACTCTGGGAGAGTAGTCAGTGCTCCCAACCACTGATCCATCGGTCCCGTCCTCTTATCTATTATAAAAGTGTGTGTGTGTGTATGTATATATGTATATGTGTATATATATTCACACACACACACACACACACATTTGTGTGTGAATGCAGGTTTTTGGGAGTAGGTGCTTTCTTTCTACTGTAAGTTCTGGAGACTGAATTCAGGCCAAGCTTGGTGGCAAGCACTTTCATCTTGCTGGCCCAAGTGTGGTGATGTGGAGCTGGAGACAGGCCCGGAGACAGCTGGAGTGAGGAGGAGGAGGGAGAAATGCAAACCTCTCTGACAGGACTGTGTCACCTATGGAGAATTCGCGCGTGGATTAGTTCCTTTTGCTATGATCAAGTACTTGAGCAGAAGCAGCTTAAGAGAAGAAGGGTTTGTCTGGGCTTATGGTAAAGGGAATGCAGCTATTGTAGCCTGGTGGGAGTGTCCACAGAGGCATGGCGTGACTGGTCACGAGGCAGTGAGTCAGCCAGCAGAGTGGTCAGGGAGCAGGGCCAGGCTATAAAACCCCAATGGGACTCCTCCAGCAGGGCTCTGCCTCCTAAAGATTCCACAACTCTCTAAAACAGTGCCTTAGCTGGGACCATGTGTCCAAACACAGGAACACACGGGGAACCCTCTACATTCAAACCACATGAGTACAGCAACAGAGGACTCTGGCCAAGCAGAGGAAAAGAACTGAGCAGTAGGTGGATGGAGGGAGGGTTCCAGAGGGATACGGTGTGGAAGCTGGAGTGTGTATGTAGGTCGGTTAAAGGAAGTCGGCAGGGAGGCACACGGAAAGGAAAGGGTCAGAACAGGGATCTGAGAAAATCCACCACTCAGACTCAGGTCAGAGGATGCTGGGGGAGACTGCTCAGCTGCAAGGACAGTGATGAATTTGATGGCTCTGGAATGACACAGAGATCAACCAGCGCAGGCTAGAAATTGCTCCATTCCGTGACTGACAGCCCAAACTCAGGATCACCTGATCACTGGTTATCCTGCCTTGTTCTTGGCAGCCACATCAGTCTTCCAATTGCAAACAACGTGGGGTTTTTTTTTTTTTTTTTTTTTTTTTTTTGTTTTTGTTTTTGTTTTTCGAGACAGGGTTTCTCTGTGTAGCCCTCAACGTGGGATTTTAGGAGCTTTTCCCTAGGTGCTGTTTGTGCTATCCCGCTCTTAGTAGGTAGTTTAGTTAGCAGAAAAATATCATCTCACAATTAACACTGTTCACAATCTCTTTATCAGACTGGTGTTTTAATGAGTAAAGGACTAGAACTCTGATCCTCTGATCTTTCATTTTTCCTCTTCAAACATCTCATCAGGAGGTCGCCTAGGTCCTCCCCCTCCTCACTGATACAGCTCTGTAGCGTCTTTTCCAGGTGGAGGTGATGGAACCAGGGCCTTGCCCATGTTAAGCACCTGTTCTACCACTGAGCACCCTTCAGTATCTCAAGTTCTTAATTACCCAGGCCCTAGCATTCCTCTCTGCCTTGGGTGGAAGGGGATGCAGTAAGTTACAATGCTTGGTATCAAACACTGGGCTACATTTTCAATACAGTAACCCCTCCAGTCTTTACAAAGATTGTAGGTAGGAGGCATTTAATCTTCGCTCCCTGTTAGTTTAGTGAGACAGCATGACTGTGAAACCTCTGTGGACCTCAGCACACTCCCTCTCTCAGCTAATTTTCCTTAGTTCTGAGCAGCCCTCGTCTTCTTACCCACTGCTATTTTAAGTTATGGTAAACAAGGGATTAGAGAACATTGGTCTCTCCACGTCCAAATCCCGTGTCCTTCAAAGCCCAGCTGCAACCCATAAATCACGTCCTTGTCCCTACTTCTATCTTGGACTCGACCCCTCTCCCTTCAACTGCAACATCAATTCCTCCACTACCATCTAAGGGATTTATCATCTTCACATTTATACCCCAATTATTTAAGTGTGTAATTCTGTACCATTACTATACTGAGTTTCCTTTGCCTTTTAGCAAGCAAAACACAAACAAGATAAGAATTAGTCCTGGTTGGAGAGATGACTCAGCAGTTAAGAGCACTGGCTGCTCTTCCAGAGGACCTAGGTTCAATTCCCAACAGCCACAGGGCATCATAGCTCTTTAACTCTAGGTCCAGGGGATCCAACACTCTCACAGAGACGTACGTGCAGGCAGGCAAAACATCAATGCACATGAACTAAAAATAATTAATTATAAAAAGTCTGCTTGCACACTTACCACACAGCATTCCCTAGGCTGTTATCCATGGCATTGCTCACTGTCAGCTACATTATGGGTCTGCATGATACATCTTTCTCTGAAACAGTGTTTAGAAAAAAATGCTTCTAATAATTCTGTTTATTAAAATATTCCTGTTATTTTTTTTTAATTTATGTGCATGTATGTATGACACTTGTATGCAGGTGCTCTCACAGGCCAGAAGAGAGTATCAGATTCTCTGAAGCTAAATTTACAAGCTGTTGTGAGCCACTGAATGTGGGTGCTGGGAACAGAACTCCAGTCTTCTGGAAGAGCAGTAAGGGCTCTTAACCACTGGGCCTTCTCTTTAGCTTTCCTTTGCCCTCGATGCCAGATAGCCCACAGCAGAATACTAGACTGACCCGACCCTCCTTCAATTATTTTTTGACTTTAATAGTCTTTTTTTCTTACCTCTGTACATATATTCATTTATTTTTCAAGACAAGCTCTTGCCACGTAGCCCCAGGCTAGCCCCCAATGTGTAGAAATTCTTCTACTTCAGCTTTCTGAATTCTGACATTATATTATGTGCCCACACACCTAGCTATTATTCCATTCATTTTACTGTATAATTTTAGGTCAGTAATCATACGTCCAGTTTGAGAGGAGATAGATTTGAGAAGGAAGAACCAATTTCAGTAAGTAAATAATGCCAATCTCTTTCCAGAAAGGGCCCATGTGCACAGTACCTTGCATAGCTAAGAGCACCATGTTAAGGTTTACGGAACATGAAGTTTTGGAGTGCACACATGGGTTGTAACCAGCCACGTTCCATCATCCACCACCCCTGAACCTTACATCACTTCAGTGTTGATAAGAGGCATTTCTGAGAAGCAGCTACACATCTTTCTGACTAGTGCTGGGTTCTATATTCCAACTCATGCTTTCTCTTCCTTTCAGCTAAGTCCAGGCTGTTAGGAGGTGCAGTGCTTTTGGCTGGATTTAATACAGCAAGTAAGAGATATATTCTAGATATGACCCCATCATCATGGTGTCCTTGGTCTGGGTACTTTTCCCACCACATAGGTGAAACTGCATGCCATCTCTTCTTAAGTTTGACCAGCTAGAATCTGCCTTTTCCAGGAACGCCCTGTTCACAGGTGTGTGTGCCCTCAATCTCAAGCACCTCTCAAGTCATAAATGTCCGGAGAGTCTGGCTCCCGGCATGAGCTGACCCCAGGCCCATCCAAAAGAGACCTGCCTGCTGCTCCTTCTCCACTTGATTGCTTCTGACCCAGTATTTCACACACTGGCACTTCTTTCATATCTAGGCCAACAGATTCTGAAGAGCGCTGCTTCTGGAGAGCCATTTATTACTATTGCTTTACAAAGCTATCAACTGGGTCTGTAAGGGACTAAGTGGCTCTGATGCCTCCAATGATGACTGCAGAGATAGGTAAAGTTCACACTTCTCATTTATGGTTTCATCTCTGCCTTGGGCCCACCTTAGTGTACACCCAAGATTCCTCTGTATCTGCTGCTTGAGCAAGCCAACAAAAGCTAGCCTACTCCTGCATATTTCTACACTCTATATTTATTAGTGTGTAACTAGGTCTCTATTAGCTAATACTTATACATAGTAATTTCCCTTAGCAACTGACATTTTGGTTAAAGAAATTTAGAACCAGTCATTTTAAACAGTTTAAAATATGTACTTCCTACTCAAGGTATACTCACTTCTATCTAAAGTGTCAATACCATTGCCAAACCTAGGTACTTATCAGATATCAGCAGGGAATACTGAATCTTCAGCTACCGATGCCACCTTATACCCATCCACGCAATGATAACCTTCACTCAGCATCTACTATGATATAACACTATGCTAAATGCCAGCCAGATCAACGTGAACAACAACAAAAAGCTGAGTCCCTGATCTCAGAAACTACCAACTATTTTAAGCAATGCTTGGGCCTTGAACAGGCATATTGCACAAATGACAAAGATGAACATATGCTAAGACTCAACAATAAATGTATATATGTGACAAGTGTTTCCACTTATAAGCACTACACCAGCAAAAGCCTCTATAACAAGCTAGAGTTGTTTAGAGTGGCTACTATCAACAGTAGATGGGGAGAAGAGAGAATTAAAATAAGCACTTAGAAAAGAGAGCAGATCAGCTGATAAAGTTGAGAATACACACACACACACATATATACATAAGCAACAACCTAAAGACCCAAGAACAAGAAAACGGATAAACTTCAGAAGTGTCACACAACCAAAGATTCCCAATAGTAGAAATATGGCCACATGAAACTAGTTTCACCAAGTAAACCTAAATCACAGATAGCTTGGCACAACATGCATTTTGAGGACATGTGTAAAGGGGATGACCAAAGAAGAGCATGGGCAGCGGTGCCCTCTAGGGTACATAAAAGGCCATGGGTGAAGAGAGGCAGGGAGGGACTTAAACATACTAGAATACACTTTCGTGCTGAGAGGCACAGTTTTCCTTTTTCTGTGAGACAGGGTCTCTCTGTGTAGTCCTGGCTGTCCTGAAACTTGCTATGTAGATCAGGTTGTCCTGAAACTCACAGAGATCCACCTGTCTCTGCTGGTGGGATTAGAGGTTTTCGTTCATCTGGTATAGTGCCCTAGAGGCCAGAAGGAGGTCTTAGATGGCCTGGAGCTGAGTTTGAGGGATCTGTGGGGTGCTGGAAGTTCAGAGAACTGAACTTGGGTCCTCTCTAATGTGCAGAATCTGCTCTTAACCACTGAGCTATCTCTCTAGCTTCCAGGCTTTTGACTTAAGTAAATGGTTACATTAGGGTAAAAAGGAGTGGCAAAAGATCAAGTCTACAGGGGAAAACTGGAAGAGGGATTTAGGACAAGCCAACAGTGAGAATAGGCAGTGTGGCAGGGGTGACCAGGTGACTGTGAGACCTGGAAAGGAGCTGGCTCTGTCAGGGAATACGAGCGAATGATTCATGTGCTCCTTTTGCAAATTCAAAGTTCCTCGTTTTCTTACCCTGACAAAGAAGACTGTCATGTACTGCACAGCATAACTACGAGAATTTACAAGGCTGGGAAATGAATTAAGTTCACAGTAAAATCTAACTCGAGCCTGCACTTGGGAGGCAGAGGTTAGCCTGGCCTGTAGAGTGAGTTCCAGGACAACCAGAGCTACACAGAGAAAAAAAACCAATAAATGAACAAATGCCCCAAACAAGTAAACAAACAGAATCTAACTATGCAGCCCTGAGAGTATGGGTATTAGGAATTTTTAGAAAGTAGGATTCATCAGAAAATTGTTGTTATTTCAGTCTCTGTAGCTCTGCCCATAATACAGAGGAAGATATTGTTCCTCTTCTTTCCTTATTAGCTCTCAGAAAGGGTTGGAGAAATGACCCCAATAGTTGAGAGCACTGGCTGCTCTTCCAGAGGTTGCAGTTCTATTCCCAGGACCACACAATGGCTCACTCCCATCTCTAACTCCAGTTCCATGCTATCTGATGCCCTCTTTGGGCCTCCACAGGCAGTGCACACACATGGCTGTAGGTGAAACACCCAAATACATAAACAAAACCAAGCAGCTCAGTGTGACTTGAAATACTAGGGTGCCCATTTTAACACCAAGTGGGAGAATCTGGATAACCTTGGAGGGGTGGAGACAGGTGCTTCTAAGGCCCATGTGTAAATCTCAAACATTCTTTTGTAATTTTGTAATTTGGAGATTATTTTCCACTTTGTACAGATTTTCTATTGATTTCCTTTGGTTTTAATAAATGACTGGAAAATTTAAAATATCCGTCTTCAAGCCAGTTAGGTAGTATCCCCCTGTAACCCCAGCAAGCACCAGAGGCAAAGGCTTCATGCAGTAGGCAGAGGTGGGGCAGGGGCAGCAGGAGGTACGAGGCACATCTGAGGCCAGACTGGTCTTTATAGTGAGACTCTTGTTAAAAAGGGAAAAAAAATACAATAAATGATATAAATGTATAAAGCAAAAGATAAAAGCAGAGGGCTGGAGAAATGGCTCAATAGTTAAGAGCACTTGCTGATCTTCCTAAGAACCCAAGTTCAGATCCTAGCACCCACTATGGGCAGCTAACAGCCTCCTGTACATCTATATAGATCTGGGATATCTGACACTCTCTTCTGTCCCCAAGTATACCACCCCATATGGCATATACAATACTTATATATACACATAAGTAGATAACAAATTCTTTAAAGACAAAAGTATTAGAGAAATTGTAAATGATATGAAGATTTTACTATCTTGAAGTGGAGAAGGGCTTTCTAGGCATGAGACTAAAGACGTAAGTCATAAAGAAAAGGTATGCTACAGCCGATCCATTCAAAATTTAAATTTTTGTAGAGAAAAGACAAAAATGGAAAAGGCACTAATAATTCATCTTAAAGTTCAAAGTAAAAAAATACTGAAATATCTCCCAGGTCTTGACAGTCCCAATTCAAAAGCTTTTCAAATAAAGAACCATGAACTCACAGACATAAAATAATAACCTCAGCAGATATAAAAATAATAAATTGCATTCACTGAAACGTTGTTATGTGACAGTGCAGCTGTGGTGTTTGAATAAGAATGGCCTTCGTAGGCTCACGGATTTGAATTTCATCAGGGAGTGGCAGTATTTGAAAGGATTAGGAGGGGTAGTCTTGTTGGAGTAGGGGTGGCCTTGAAAAAAGTGTATCATTGGGGGTGCATTTTGGGTTTCAAAAGGTCAAGCCAAGCCACTCAATGTCTGCTCTTCCTGCTGCCTGCATATCCAGATGCAGAACTCTCAGCTCCTTCTCTAGCACCATATCTGCCTGTGTGCCACCGTGCTCCCCACCATGATGACTAAATCCCTGGACTGTAACCCAGGCTCAATTTGCTTTCCTTTATAAGAGTAGCCATGGTCATCATGTCTTCTCACAGCAACAGAACCCTGGCTAAGACAGTGGTGGGCTCAGTTTTCCGCGGTAGGGGCATTCACATGTCCAGGATGTGAGTTTGCTGCCTTTCCAATCAAGAGATAGAGTCTCTTCCCTTTTTCTTGAGTCTGCTCTGGCCTTGGGACTTGCGTTAGCTAATACAATGTGGCAGAGTTGACAGCGTCCCATTAACACAAGTCTTGCATATGTCAACTCTCTCATGGATCCCTGATGGATGGATGAGAGATGATGGCAGCAAGAGGCAGACACTGTAGCGGCAGCTATCTTACCTCCTCCATCATGTAACAGTCACTGGGGTTCCCTACTCAGGACATGCCTGATGGTAAGGTGTACAAAGAAGACGGGAAAAACTGTCCTACCACTGCAGAGGTTAATTCACAATAATAAGCACTATAGTTGGTAGAAAGTTAATTACAAATTACAGGAACCTGTCTAGCAGGTCATTTTCGAAGTGCCTTATATTTCTCATCTCTGAATCTTAAACATTAGTATACTTTTCTTTGTCCTAGCTCCTGCTCACAGCCTGATGTTAACTCCACCCTAGTCGCAACAGGCTCCTTCACTGTCTCAAGCACACCAGAAACATCACCACTTTGGCCTTTTCATTTTCCAGTGCTTAGAATGCTCAGCTCCTGGTAGTTCCACAGCACAAGTCCCCATTTCTCTTGGATCATTGATCAAATGTCACCTTCTGTCTGGGCCTTGCCTGTTCATTCTCTACAATTTCATTCCCATCAATACCAAATACCCCCCTTTGCTGCTCTAAAAATAGCAAAACATGGTTTTCTTTTTTAAAATCTAGTATGCTACATATTTTTTTTTTCACTATATAAGGCAAATTCCTCTAATGTAAGATTTCTGTTCACTGCTGTGTCCTTAGACACACCCTCAAATTTTTGGTGACTGGAGATACTGTCCAGCCCTGGTTCCTTAGCCTTAGACCACAGTGCTGATCAGGGACAGAGCCAGCATACAAACTCAGGCCTGCTGGATTCAGACTCCAAACACTAGACAAGCCCTTTCCAACACACACCTTGGCATGTGAATCTGTACCCAATATACACTCATTACCTTGACTCTTCATATTTTAATATAAGCGCTTCTCACAAAAGTTCTGCACTTTGTCTGAACCAAAAGATTATATTAGACTTGGAAAAAGAAAAGGGATTTTTTTTTTTTTTTTACCAAAGTTAGAAGTGAAAAGATATCAAAACAAAAATTCCCATTTTAACTTCTTTATAATCTGTTTTGGACAAATAATCTTAGTTTAGCTTTTTGATATTTGTGCCTTCAAATCATTTCTTGATTGTACATTTTTTCCCTGGCAACACTGTCCTAAGACGGTAGAGGTTAATATGTGCTGGACTTAGGAATACAATCTCAATTTTACTTAATTTCTTAATTACGTAATACTCAACTTCTTGATATCAGACATGTAAAAACTACTACATTTATGAGTAACTGTGCATTGACTTTCTAAGATTTTTTTATTTGATTAACTTCTTGCACCAGAAAACAAATTACTTTTTCTGATTCTATACCATAGTCCTGAACTTGTCAAGAAATTATAGTCACCTAATAATTCACCATAGAAATATAAGAAAATACAAATTACATAGTAAGGGAAGTTTCTACTTATGGAATTGGTAATGACAAAAGAAAAAAACACTTAAGCACTGAGGTATTGGTGAAAGTATAGAGAAACCACATTTATATATTCTGATGCATTGTTATAACTTGGATTTTTTCTGAGTGGTGTATAAAGGTATGTGTGTGGTTTGTATGGACACTCGTGTGCTTATGGAGACCACAGGCCAATGTTAGACTGACTATCTGCTGTTCTCTCACTGAACCTAAAGCTCACTGATTCAACTAGACTGGCTGACCATGGAGCTCTGGAGATCCACCTATTCCCCGAGTTTAGCCTTTACATGAGTAGAATGTGCCAAGTCCTACATGGCCACTGTGGAAGGGGAAGTGTGACATTTTTCCCCCTTGGAGCAGAGCCAACAGGGCATGGGCTTCCATGAGTGTTGACGGTTGCTATGGGCATGGGGCTTGTTTATATAATAATGTACATAATTTACTTTATGTTCCTCCTTCAGGAAATATTCTCCTGGCCAAGGTTAATTACTCCATGATAATTAGAAACAGTACAAGTCCAGGAGGTGAGGGTGTGTCTAATGTCCTTAGCTAACTGTGAACTTCAGGACAGCACTTAAGGCTGTAGGAAAGAACTCTGAAAACACGAGTTCAACATATATAATTTCTCAAGTATGCAAAATATAAGAATGCAATATGAGTGTATAAGGAGCTTCGTGGACCTAAAAGAACAAAGGCAGCTGCACTAGGAGCCAGCTTGTCAGAAAGTTATTAAAGAAAAAGATAAAAAGATTTGAGGAGTGATCACCGGGCAAGATCTCACCCAGTCAAGTTTATCGTTTGCACTTACAAAGGCAGGCAGATTCCTGACTTCAAGGTTAGCCTGGGTCAGAACTAGTTTAGGCCCAGGCATGGTAGGAATGGTGATCTCAAAGCAGGTTCCCACACAGCTAACTTATTGTCTGTGCTTACAAAGGCAGGCAGATCTCTGAATACATTGCTATGTTAAAAAGAATGTACTATGTCCACTGTGCCATGTCCACTTTGATACATGACCTGTCCTTCATGTGTGTGTGTGTGTGTGTGTGTGAGACAGAGAGAGAAAGAGACAGACAAACAGATAGGGTCTCAATATGTAACTCAATCTGGCCTTGAATTTGCTCTGTAGCCTAGGATGTCCTGAAACTTAACATTTAGCATCCTCCTGTTTGTGTCCTACTGTTTCTTTCTCTACTGTAGTGCTAGGATTACTTTTACCCTTAAATGTTCTTAATAAGTCTTTAAGAACACGCTGTCTTTTCTAAGAATCAAGAGGTTTAGGTCATAAAATGCTGATTTATGGGATAATTAAAAGGGAACTTGGTTGGGGTACAATTGAATTGATATGCAAGGAAAAGACTGGAATTTGGTGTGCAAGAACTGATCTATAGGGAGATCTCTGGAGAGCTGTCTTGAGCAGAACACAAGACTGTCAACTTATACCCCACCTCGTTAACTTTGCGTCCTTTCTTCTACTGTTCCCATACACCCTTTCCTCTCCAAGCCAAGATTGCTCCTTGCCAGCAATGGATCAAGCAAGCACTTTACTTTCTAAGCCAACTCCCCAGCCTGTAAATGCTTCTTTCCTAAAAGACTGTGCTAAGGACCAAAGTCCTGAAAGTTATGTGTGCCCTTCGATTTACAAATTCTATTTCTATGAGCTTACACTAAGAAATTAAAGGTTTGAGAAAGACTTATTAAGAACATTTAAGCTTGGTAGTGCGTAAAAGTAATCCTAGCACTACAGTAGAGAAAGAAACAATAGGATGCAAACAGGAGGGTGCTAAATGTTAAGTTTCAGGCCATCCTAGGCTACGGAGCAAATTCAAGGCCAGATTGAGTTACACATTGAGACCCTATCTGTCTGTCTGTCTCTTTGTCTCTGTCTCTCTCTGTCACACACACACACACACACACACACACACACACACACACACACGAAGGACAGGTCATGTATCAAATTGGACATAGCACAGTGTTAAGTGCATATTGAGATGCTATCTGTCTGTCTGTCTCTTTCTCTCTGTCTCTCTCTCTCACACACACACACACACACGAAGGACAGGTCATGTATCAAAGTGGACATAGCACAGTGTTCAGTGCTAGCCTGACAGCAACTACAATCTTACAATCTAATCTCCAGGTTCCTGGTCTGTTTGTTCATAAGAAATACAACCGATGCTCTCATCAACCACCCTACCCGCAAAGCTGTCTGGGAACACATTCAGCTGCTCTGCCAATAGGAAAGAAAACATATACCCTACCTCTGTAAGACAAACAAACAAACCTGGCCCAGGTATGCCCAAATGCCAGAGTAAACAGGAGAAGGAGAGCAGAAGCCACACATGTCACTTACTATCAACTTTTGGGGAGGGTAGCATTTGAAACAACAGACTCTGTATTAGTCATGTCAGCCCAAACTTAAGGACTACTTCTGTATATGACGACTGTCCTAGTCACTGCTGTACTGCTGTGAAGAGACACCAAGACCAAGACAACTTTAATTGGGGGCTTTCTTACAGTTTCAGAGGCTTAGTCCATTCTCATCATGGTGGTAGCCAGGTGTAGTGTTGAGATCTAACCTGATGGGGGGGGGGGAGGGTAGAAGAGAGGCTGACTGGCATGGACTTCGGAAACCTCAAAGCCCACCCCCAGCGACACATTTCCTCCTAGCAGACCACACCTACTCCAACAAGGCAGCACTTCCTAGTCCTTCTCAAACAGTGCCACTCCCTAGTGACAAAGTATTCAAAAACGAGCCTAGGGAGGCCACTCCCATTCAAACCACCACGTGACTATTATCTATGTCCTCAAGTGATGTACGAGTTAATATACTTACAGTAGATCACTAATACTAACCACCCCTTTCTAACCCCGTTTCTTTGAGGCGGGTTTTACTCCGAGACCCAGGATAGCGTGGAACTCATAATCTTCCTCTCTCAATCTATCACATGCTGAGATAGCAGGCACATACCTGGCATATTACTAACTTCTAAGAAGATGACAATTTTGAGGCTTTTTATATATTTATTTCTTTGCATGCATGAATGAAGAGTCAGTCAATGCTGAATATATAAGCAGTTTTCCACATTTGGAAGGCAAATAATAAGGTCACAGGTTTGTAGAGTGGACCCTGAGACCAGGTCAGGGAGAACATGAGGTGCAGAATCTTCCATCATGCTGAAGCTTATAATACGATTTTTGCTTCATAGACTTTTGTGACGATAATGAAATCAATGGTGTATAAAACTGTTGCCATCTTTGCACTTAAAACTATTACTAATATTGGTAGACAAATTCAAGACCTCACACTCCTGCTAAAAAGAATCTCAGTTGTATTTTAGGATACTCTTGTACTAACTACTGTTTATTAAGTCTCAACCCTTCACTGTGGATGTAGGGCCAGACACATGCACATCTGAACAATGGTGTTCCAGTGGAACTGACTGCACAAATCACAGCATCTGTGAAAGTGAATGAACTGTGAGCCAAAAAACACCTTCTCTTCTTTTTTTTCACTGAATACCTTTTTTTTTTTTAAAAAAAAAAGAAATTAACAAAGTTGTTTGATACCGGGTCTTACCACATACGCTGAGCTGGCCTTCAACTCTTGATCCTATTGTCCATGTCTTCAACGCTGAGATTACAGGAATGTGTTGCTGTACTTAATTATAATATTATTTTTAATGACAAACAAATCAGAATTATTCTGTTTGTCCATCCAGTTATAGTCTATGGGTTCAATTCCAGCACAACAAGAATTGTGGGTTTAGAATACCAGTAGGTGTGTGAGGTGGATCATGCTTGTTATCGCAGCAACTGGGAGGCTAAGGCATGAGGACTGTGAATTCAAGGCCAGCCTGGGCTTTATAGAGCAAGACCCTGTCTCAAAAACAAAACAAAACAAAACAAACAAAATAACAAGCAAACAAACAAGCAAAGCTATCCGCACAGAAGTAATCAAGTGAGACTGTCACTTCAAGGGAAAATACAAGGATGTAGTCACTAATAAACTTCCAGGCTTCAAATGAAAACTAGAATGTTGGAGAATCCAATCCACTACAGTGGGCACTTGAAGACTTCTAATCAAAATGGATGGTAACCCTGAGGAATGTAACATTAGATAGTATGTCATAAAATAGGTCAACATCAGAAAAACTCCATAGCACAGCCACTTATTCCCAAATGAACTGTGACTGGAGTTTCAAAATTATGCAGAGTACCCTCCCAATTTAAAAAGAAAGATACACCAAGTGGACTTAACGTAGCAGCATAAGAAGAGTCAGTGGTACACACCCACAACTCTACTCTGCAGCTCACCCTTAAAAACCAAGCACTGGCCATGGTTACTTTAGAAAGCTATTAAAATATTCTTCTCTTTCTACCTATATATGAATGTGAAGTAAGATTTTCCTTCTTAAATAAAAATAAAATGGAGAAACAGCTTAAATGTTCAGGTATGTGTAGTAATCAAGCTATTTTGTATTAAGTCACTCCAGCATCCACTGACAAGATAAATGGAAAAATATGCATATATTTATTACAACTTGATAAACATTAATCTTTATGAATGTTCCAGTTTTAATTGTATATGGTTAACTATGGGTAGATATAATCGACAACAACAAAATTAATGTTCCTAGGTTTTCAGCAATTTTTTAAATGTAAAGGGGTCTCAATATTAAAAAGTTAGAGAAAAGAGTTAGCAGCTTTATAATGGAAATTTATTCTCTCTTCTTGCTTTCCATTAAATGGAAAAAAGAACTTCATTTCTAGGAACAGTTTCATTTGACAGCTTTACCACTTCCAGCCTGGAGACCAGAAAACAACAAACCCTGCTCAAATAATGGTCACAGTCATCAGGTGAACTCTGCAGAATCACTATTGTCCCCTGGGTGCACAAGGACTAAGGAACACAGTGATCCACGCAGATGAGTGGCAAAGCACAATAGAAAATGACGAAAAGCAGAAATGCTGATGGTTGAAATAGTTGTGTGCACATCTACAAACCCCACAAAGTTCTTTTTTCCCCGTTGAACTTTCACATGAAATTTCAGTGTAAGGCAGATTTGGCGATGGGAGGTGGTGGCGGCTTTGTTCCCGAAAACCCGGCATATCCGTGCAAAGAATTTAATTCTCTCACCATTTTGCTACTGGTCTGTTGCAGAGGGGTGTGGTTAGAGCGCTAGGAAGCAATTCAAAGCAGCAGCCCCAAACCGTGTCCAAGCAACAATTCTGGACCAAGTCAATTTGCCAGGTTAAGGGACCGAATGTTTTAAGGAAGGAGGGATATAAAAATGAAGTTAGAAAGCAAGGACGGAAATAAGTATGAAAACCAAAGCGGTCTCGGGTGTATATTAAACGCCTGGACCGCTAACAAGTGCATGAGGTGCATACGAAAATGCTTGCTTTCTAGAGTCCACAGCTGCGGCACTCTCTATATCAGGTCCGCAGGTCTGAAGGGCGCGTCGGTCTATCCTTCCGTATTTATTTTGGGTTGGGTCTGTGAACCCAACAATTCTCACAGACTGCGGCTGAAGCAATCCCAAACAAAGGGGAAAGGACGGCCTCCTGGGGGAAGCGGCAAGGGAAAGGTGGCCCCAGGTTGCTGCACCAGGTGTCCCTACAGAGTCCATCAAGCAGGCAGAGGGAAAGAACAATCCCAGAGGCATCCCGGGTGGGTGTAGTAGGGCTGCACCAGGCCCCACGGCTGTCGTCGACAGACGACCCCACCCTGCCCACGGTCAAGGTTAACCCGCCCACTAGAGTACCTGTGGAGGCCTCGCAGAGCCGAAAGGCACAGGGTGATCATGGGCAGGCCGGGAGGCCGGCAGCAGCTGGCGCGCGGTCCTCCGGCTTGGTAGGTGCAGGAGGCGGGCGGTGGAGTCTGCGGGCCCGGAAGCCGAGAGTGGGCAGAGCGGAGGAGACCAGATCTCGAGACTGAGGCCGCTAGCCAGCGCCCTCCCACGTGCTGCAGGCCCACGCCTACGCCGTGGCCCCGCCCCTCGCCCCGCCCCGCATCCGGCTCCGTCCCCGCCCCGAGTCCCTCGCCCCGCCCCTCTCTGCCCCGCCTCCACCCCACCCCTCAGTTCCCTGCTCCGCCCCTGGGGCGGATCCAGCAAGCTCTGTCTTCCGAGAGCCTTGCGAGCAGCCGGGTGGGCTGAGGGGGCGGCGGCGGCGGCGGCGGCGTTGGAGCGGGGGAAGTTTGGGAGCCGCGGCCCCCTCTGCGATCCTGAACACCGCTCAAGCCCCGAGGACCGCGGGGACAGGCGGACCCGCTTCCCGACGCCCCCGGGCCCGCAGCCGTCATCTCGTGTCCTCTCGTGGTAAGGGGCTTCTCTCTGGAAAGGGTGCGTCTCCCGCAGCCCCAGATGGAGGCCTGCACCGCGCACCCCCTGCAAACACTGTCTGGGCTGAGGCAAAGCCGGGGTACAACGGGGAGGGAACCATGGGGGTGGGAGGTGGATGTGATTGGAGATGTAGGAGGGGAAGCTTGGCGGAGGTTGGACAGTTCTCCCCACCCCCATTCTGTTTCCCTCTTCTGCCCCGGGTCCTTAGTCAGTGCGTGAAATAACCTCTCTGGCCTAGGGAGTAGATGCGCCTTTAAAAGAAGTACAAAGCTAATAAACATCCTAGAAGCGGGTACCACACCCTGGCTGTGAATTAGGGATCCCGGGGAGCAGATTGCTGATACGATTTAGTGGAAATAAGCCATTAATGCCACCTGGCCCTGCGCCACTGTTTGGATGCATAGTATTCCATGTGAATGAACGCGGCCAGGAGCTTCCAGCTTGTCCACGAGAGCACAGCTACTGCAGGCAGGGGCAGATCGGTTTGTACTATCTGTCAGGTTAGACGGTGATTTCTGACCAGTATACTGATTAAATAGAAACGCCGGGTTTTAACAATAACACTCAATGGTTGAATAACCTTTCCACAGAGCCTTGTCGTCAGCAAGTAACTCAACCTACAAAAGTAGTAGAGTATAAATGATTAATACATTAAAAAAAAAAAAAAAACTCTTGGAATAAAGGAAGATGCTCTCACTGTGGCTCACATTCTGAGTCAGCAGTACGAGATCTCCCTCAACTTAGAAGCGAGGCCTTTCAAGAGTGATTCTCCATATGTCTGCACTCCTATACTTTCTTGTATCTGTATCATATATGCTGTTAAGACACGGTGAGCTCTAGGCTTTGCTACACATGTTTTGAAAACCTGTCTTTTTTATTTTTATTTTTTACTGATGCAAGCTTTAACATAGTTTAATAGTGCTGGATTTGAATGAGCATGTGGAATACATTACTGTAACCACTTGTGCTTTCTGGACCCTTTAAAGAGAGAAAAGTAATCAAGGTAATGAATTTTTTGCTTTTATTGCTTTGAACTTAGGGATGACCCTTGATATTTTCTTCTTCTTTTTTAATCAAGGAGATATTTAAGCATCTAAAATGTCATCTCTGAAGCCCCTAGTTTATGCAGTTATTCGTTTCTTGCGGGAACAAAGTCAGATGGATGCATATACTTCTGATGAACAAGAAAGTTTGGAAGGTAGGCACCTATTCTTTGTGTCATAATTTTGTAAAGAAATACTAAAATAGCTACAATCCAAAGCTTATGGTTTTTAATAACAAAATCAATATTTTGTTGAGAGGCTTAACTAGATATGTTATTTCCATTTTCTGAGGCTTGTTTAATAGGAAATAGGACTATTTGTTTACTGAAAAATTACTGTCAGAAGTATGTCATTCATATTTTAGGGAAGTTTTTCATCATGGGAACATTATTCCCAATGAACAGACTAGGAAATTAGATTATTTAAGCAACAGAACGGCTACTATGTAACAAAGCTGATGTTTACATTCAAATCTATACTTCAAAGATTTTTCCCTTTTTTCCTAATAGCAAAGAATCTCATTATGAACATACGAAAATACCTTAGTCATGGCAATAGCACCGTGTTAAAAACAAAACAACTCAGTAATTAGTACTGTTACCGAACTCTAGCAAAGGGTGCTTTGGAGGATGAGAGAATTTCGCCCTTGTTTTACGTGAGCTTTAAATCTTGGATTCAGTCATCTGTAAAGCTAAGCAGGACTGGAGGAGCACCATGGCATTTCCTTGACGCCATCACTTCATGTTTATGCATTACAAAATTTTAACTCAGCCCAGCCATAAGAAGGCAAAACGATATAGACAGGCTGGTGAAAGTTCAGTGAGCCTAGCTTCCTTGTGGTCTGCAGACTTAATTATCACAATGGGAGCACACTGGGGAGAGCTTAATAAATAGCAGGCAGGTTGGAATTCCCTTCTCCGAGCTGCCGCTCCTATAGAGGGGATCATCTATTTATTCTGTATGCTTCCTTTGTCGACATGCTTTAAGTTAGATGTGTACATCAAAGTTGGGTATTTGTTCCTCTGGTGAGATGATGTCTTTCCAGGCGACAATGAGAGGAGGGGGAGAGGCACAGTGAGAGGACATTGCAAATTCGCCCATTTGATATTAAGGTCTTTGTCCTCCCTGATCATCAGACCTCGGGAAAGATAAAGGTAGTTTGGCTATCACAGGAAAGTCTTGATTGCAATTGCTCTGTAGCAACACAGGAAGGCAATCACATAATTAAAAAAAGATATTTCTCTTCTCATCTAAGGCAGTATGATGTTTTCTTATGAAGAAGAAAGAAAATCGGGAGTATTTTAAAAACCAAGATGTTATGTCCTATTTTTAGAGTGGCATTCAGCCAAAAATATGTGCCTTCAGCTGTTTGTTCTATATGGAGTCAGAAATGGTGCCAATTGTTTGTGACTGACCCCTATTTTTGACTCTGTGAGTCTAATTTAATTGAACATGAAATCATGTGGAGGTGTCTGCCCACCTTCTAGACATTTAAAAAAGCCTTGGGGAAGGATGGGTTGTTGGAGCAGCAGCTTTCCCACTGTGTGTCCCCAGAGTCCTGACTGTTGTCCTCTCTGACGTCCTCTCTGTTTGTTGTGGTTTCAGCATCCTGTCAATCAGTCACTCTAGAAAGCATTACTTCAGTCCTGACGCCTTCCAATCCCGACAAACTCCCAGAAAATTCTTGTCTTTCTCTTCCACTGGCCTCTTGGGTTTTTCTGCTCCTCTGATCTCAACCACTTGGTTATACAGTAGATCAGTGTTTCTGAATTCAGGGGAGTTCTGTAAAGTCTGGAGACATGTTTGCATGTCACCACCTTTGGAGAGGCTGGTATTATGGCTTCTCATGGGTAGAAGCCATAGATGATGCTAAACACTTGACAGTGCACCAGACAGCTCTTGATAACAAGGAGTTATCTGATCTGAAGTGTCAGGGTGATGAGATTTAGAAACCTTTTTCCTAGACTGTATCATCCCCAATTGTATTCCACTGGCCATCTCTGTCCTCAGCACTTATACTCCTGGCTCCTACTGCCTGTGTTTCTAGCACCCTTCCTCCACCATCCGTCGTACCCCAACAATTCGTTAACCAACCTCTCCAGTCTGCTGATCCCATACTTTCCCCTACCTCTTTCTTACTTGTCTTAAATTCTGTGGTGCATAGTTATGATATTTTCTCGTATTATTTCTCCTGTCTTGAAATAACTGAACCTTATTTAATTTTAACTCTCTACCTACTCAGTGTCTATATCCATCTGACTATAAATTAATGGAGCAAAATGTGCAACTTTGATGACTGGCTATATCCATTCATAACTGTGTACCTCAAGCAGACCTTTAATGCTGCTGGGTGATCAGAGTATTTGTTACTCATTCATTCATTCATTCATTCATTCATCCCTTACTGCCCTACATGGTCATTTTAATATGTTCTTTCATCTTCTGAATCCCTAGACTTCCCTTTACCCTTATATGCTTCCTTCACCCTAAATAAAGAATAAATAATAATAAGACAACATCTACCAGCTTCTATACTCTGCACATCCCTCGCTGTCAGTACCCACATGCTTTGCCTAGCTGCCTGCCTGTTGCCATAGGTGGACTAGCTGTATTCCCTTCTCAAAGAAATCTCTCTACTGACACATTTTGTCCCATCCCCTCTCACCATCCAGGACTTCACTGTAGTTTCTTCTTCCCATTTGTCCTACATCATCAAATTTTCACTCCACTGAACCATTTCCATCCAGTCCTCTTTCATTTTTTAAAAAAAAAAAAAGCCAAAGAATCGTGAGCAGGGTTGGAGACATGGCTCAGAGATTAAGAGACGTGAACAGGGCTGGGGACATGGCTCAGTGGTTAAGAGCATTGCTGTTCTTCTAGAGGACCCAGGTCCTGTTGAAAATGGTTCACTCTCTTCAATAGCCCTATCTGATGCCCTCTTCTGGTCTCTGAGGGCACTGCATTCACAATTGATATTTTTACACACAAACATACATTAAGTGAAAATAATTGGTGGAGGGGGCCTGGAGAGTTGGCTTAGTGGTTTAGTGCACTGGCTGTTCTTCCAGAGGATCTGAGTTCAATTCCCAGCATCCACATGGTGGCTCACATCCAGTGCTCTCTTCTGACCTCTGGGGGGCAACGGGTGCACATTTGCGGCACAGGCACAGAGATATAAACACATTCACCCGTATACATACCCATATACATAAGAATATTTTAAAATGGATATTCTTATGGTTCTGTTCAATCCCTCTTACCGGTTTTTTTTTGTATCCTTTTGTAACAAAACTATTTGAAAGAGTTGTCTATACTTCTCTTTACAATTCTCTTATTACTTAATTAAAAAAATAATCCTTTATCTCCTTCCTTTCTGCTCTTATTAAAGGTATTAGTGATTTCTATGTCTAATTAAACAGTTCTTATTCCTTATCTGACTTTTTTTTTTTTTTTTTAAAGACAGGGTTTCTCTGTGTAGCCCTGGCTGTCCTGGAACTCGCTCTGTAGACCAGGCTGGCCTTGAACTCAGAAATCCGCCTGCCTCTGCCTCCCCAGTGCTGGGATGAAAGGCGTATATAGCCCTGACAGCCCTTCATCCTGTCTCTAAGTATTTTCCTTCTAGAACACCTCCTTATCCCTTGCTTATCTTCTCATCCAATCTCTCATTCTTTCTCTCAATGGCTGAATCTCTTTTTTCCTGACTTATCATGCTCAGAGTCGACTGCTTGCATAGTTTGTCTGTCTGTCTGTCTTTCTGTTTGTGTTTGCCATTATCTACACTCATTTCTTTGCTGAGAATTTGTAGCTTATTTGCCTGACCCCACATTTGTATGCTGATAGTTCTCAGCACTGTGCCCCCAGTCGAGCCCTTTCTTCTATATCCAGCTGCCTTCCCCACAGCTCTACTTGCATGTCTAGTACGCTTCTCAAAATTCACATTGCCAAAACTGAACTTGCAGTCTTCCCACCTAAAATCTGTTCTACCCACACCTCCCCTGTCTTAGAGAGAGCAGCTCCAGGGTTTCCTGAGCTTAGGCCAAAAACTTGGGCATCATTCCAGGGTCTTGTTTTTCTCCTACTCTAGATCTAGCTGTTGATAAATCTTGTTGTCTGTGCCTTCAACAGTCAGTCTACCTTTCTTTCTCAAGGTCTCCTTGTGTAACTATATAATGGAACTCTCTGTATGGACTAGGTTGGCTTTAGATTCATAGACGTCTGCCTGCTTCTACATCGTCAGTGTTGGAAATAAAGGTGTGTACCACCACACCAGGTCTAAAAGTCTTTACTTTCAAAATGCATCTTGAGTCAGAGGTTGGGGAATATAGTTCAGTCATAGAATGCTTGCCTGGTGTGTCCTGAAGTGTGTAAGTCCCCAACACTGCAAAAACAAACAAACAAACAAACAAACAAACAAAGCCATAAAATACATTTTGAGTCTAACCACTTTTACCACTTCCACTGATATCTCCCATGGCTGAAACTGCTTGTTGCTTGTTCTACTGTGATAACTCCTGACTGGTCTTTCTTCACCTGCTCTAGCTCCTTGGACTATCCACATTCAAACATCTCTTAAGTCTATGGCAGATTCTGTTCTTCTTATGCAGAATCTTGCCAAGACTCCTTATGTTACTTAGTCATTGTATAAAGAATCTATATAATTTGGACATATTGTCCACCTACTGTTTTTCATTTAGTGTCAGCCAAATTAGCAGATCCTTGTGCCTAAAGGCGTTTGCGCTGGCTGTTCCCTTGGCCTGGAGTAGCCTCTCCTCATCCCTACCTGCTGCAGTGATAACACTTTCATCTCCTCCAAGTCGTGGCCAGAGTTCTTTCTCAAGGAGACCTGCCCTGAACTCTTAAGTTAGTCTGCAGTCTACATTCCTGCTCAGCTCTTGCCCTCCCTAGCCCCCTGGCCCCTGTTTCTTATTATGGTTCTCATCTCAATCCCTTCTCCAAGAGGTTAAGTGCCTGCTCACTGCTATGGCAAGTATCTAGAAAGAGGACCTACATGTGATAGGTATTATATATATGTATGTGTTGGATTGGACTCCATAATCTTGGCCTTTTACTTAGTGGTGGGTTTGTATCTTGGTTTCTAAGTCTAGTGGGCAGAATACATCAACCCCTCCACATTGTACTTTTATGAAGTGAATCCATCCTGTTTGTTTAGCTTGGAAGTTCTGGGGTCTGTTTTTTTGGTTAATAACTTGTTTTTGTTCTCTTGATCTCTTCTTGTGTCTGTGAACTTATGTTTGGGTTTGGCTGGCTGTTTAGGTTTTGGCAGACAGGAGAAATGCTCTCTACCCTGGGTCTGATCATTTTCTATTTCCTTGTTTGATGTTTGACTGTAGACAGAGAAGCCAACAGATACCATTTGTTGACCATCCATTACTTGCCAGACTCCGGTAAAGTGAAAGACAAATAAGTTAATAGGCCCGGTTCTCAAGGAGATGGCCTAACACGAGACACATACGCGCAGACCATCTGACACAGAGTGATCTTTCCAGTAATGGAACCCAATAAACTACACAGAATGATAGTCTGTGGTCGGGGCCGGGGGCGGTGGGGGGCGGAGGCAGGGGTGCAAGAGTAAATGCACATGCATTTTTTTATTATTGTATTTTTGTATTATTGTAAGTAAGTGCAGGGGCAAGGAGAAGACCTTCACCTGCAGTCCAATATTTTAAATGCAGCTTCATCAGTTTGGGAGAAATAGAAAAGGAGAAGGCCACATTGTTATAGTTCTAGCTACTGAGGAGGGCAAAATATCAAAACACAGCTGGGAATAGAAGGAAGTATAAGGAAACATTGTTTTCTCCCTAAAGTATACATTTACTTCTTATGCTGAGAACTTTATTCAGGCCTGTTCTTTTGTTTTGTTTTTGTTTTTGTTTCTGTTTTTTTGTTTGTTTGTTTGTTTGGTTGGTTTTTTTGACAGGGTTTCTCTGTGTAGCCCTGGCTGTCCTGGAACTCACTCTGTAGACCAGGCTGGCCTTGAACTCAGAAATTCGCCTGCCTCTGCCTCCCAAGTGCTGAGATTAAAAGCGTGCACCATCCGTTCTAAGGACACTTTTTCTGTGGCTGCTGAGAGTAATAGTATTTATTTTATGACAGGGATACTTTCCTCAAGACTACAATTAATATATAAGGCATCTTTTAAAAGTCCCACAGAAAGTACATGCATCTATTCATAGTGTTGGGAGGGCAGTGGTAGGGCTGGTTCTTATCTGGGCTCCTCAGTCCAGTGTATCATTTGAATGGGAGCCTGCCTACCTGGTTTCCTGCTTCTCTCTCCAGGCTGTTCTCAACATTCCCACCGGCCGTTTAGTTCTAAACGCAGGCAGTTATTTTCCCTCACTAAATCCTTGAAAGCCATCCATTTCCCAGTAGCACCGAGTCCTGCTCTTTAAAAATATCATTGAAGCTGCCTTGTGATCTGCTGTCTTTGATTCTTACATAATCTCCCCTTGTGTCTTGGCATCAGCCTGTACCTTGCACCCTCGCTGTACCAACCAGTTACTTTGTCCTCCACCAAAAATAGATGAGGCGACGGTCATCAGCGAGCATGCGGGATAGTTTGCTTCGTAATATGGACAGTGATTTGTTTTTTCCTGTTATGTTTATTGCTGTCCCTCTAACATCTTGGAACAGAACTTTACACATAGTAGGCTCACAGTAAATTTGCATATGTGAATGAATATTTTAAAATAGACCTATTTTCTTTCTATCTTTTTTTTTTTTTTTTGGTTTTTTGGTTTTTCGAGACAGGGTTTCTCTGTGTAGCCCTGGCTGTCCTGGAACTCACTCTGTAAACCAGGCTGGCCTCGAACTCAGAAATCTGTCTGCCTCTGTTTCCCCAGTGCTGGGATTAAAGGCGTGCGCCACCACTGCCCGGCTAAATAGACCTCTTTTCATGTTACTGTGCCAGGATTAATATTTAGTGCCCTCTTCAGGCCAAATATTACTAATGTTCATCAAGCTGAAACCTTGTTTTTCTCACTTAAACGATGTATAACATTTAGTTTGTTTAATGCATTGGTGGCTAATTAGACATTACTATTGGAATGTAAGAGGTCAATGTTACTCTCTTCTTTCTGGTAACCTTCACCAAGAATATAATGTACTATGTATCTTCAGAAATTATATTCTGGCTAACATTTGCATTTTAGTGAGAGATAAGAGATTACTGTCTTTCTGCAGTAGCTCATCTAGAAACAGAAATCTTTATGCAGCTGGGCCAATTAGTTTCCCTTTCGTTCTTTGACCATAAACACTAATTTACCAAAGATTGCATTTCTATAAGGAAAACCAGAAGGCTCCTTTGTAAAGTTGCTAATGCTCCGTGCCCTTGTTTTATTTCTAGTTGCAATCCAGTGTTTGGAGACCGTTTTTAAGATCAGTCCAGAAGATACACATCTGGCAGTTTCACAGCCTTTGACAGAAATGTTCACAAACTCCGTCTGTAAGGTCTGTAGGCATTTTTTTTTCTCATTAGTATTTGATACAAGTATGACACAATTTTAGCTTGGGTTCTTCCTAGTTGGGGGGCTAGGTCCACAAATAGCCTGGGTGGAAAGAAATAGATGTTATGGATATTATGTAGGAACTAAAATATACCTCACTTAATATGCATATGCTTTAAATGGTCATATTAGCAGCCGTTCTTACATCCTCACCTTGCTGACTTTGAAGTCTTTTATAGTTTATTTTTAAATTTCCAAGATCTACAGTGCTGGAGAGATTGCTCAGCAGTTAACAGCACATACTGCTTCTTCAGGAGCCCTGGGTTGTGTTCCTAGGGCCCGCTTTGGGGGCTGTTGTTCTGTGTTGTGGTTGAGCTTTGCTTAATGAAGAGTTTTGGAGTCATGCTGTTACAAGGAGTGTAAGCTCAGCTTCAGGTGGGTGCTGCTGACCGCACATTTAGCTGCAGTCCCTACACTCTGTTTCTGGATCTTGTCGGGAAAAGACTCTTTGAGTACTTGTAATGAAGATGGACTTTGATAGTTTTAGTCTTAGAAGAGATGAGCTCATATGACAAGATGTACGGAGCTAATTTGCTCTTCCTTTTGTCTTCGTACTTTGATTAAGATTGAACTCTTTGTCTTTTTCATTGTGTTTGAGCTTGTGACTTCCTGAGGTACTCTGCTTTGGTCACCAAATAAGTCCATGGCCGAAGCAGATCTTTACGCTCAGGTTCCCAAGGGCTCTGTGTCCAGCAGCACTTGAAATTTGCTTGCTCCTTAGCTAGTGTCTCCAGTGACTTAGGACTGACGGTATCACAGCTGATGATCATTATTCCTGTCTTCCAGGAACCTCCAGTTGACTTCTACACTCCCTTTCACGAAAGCTCTGTTGCTGTAGTTCTCTGATTGTACTTAATTGTGAGAGAGTTGTTGTATACTGTTTTACAACGTAAAGGGGTTGAGAGTGAATCCCTGTTACTTCGTCAGGGTATTAATTGTGGTAGCATCATCCCTGCGTGGGTCTGCGGGCTGTGCTTCTCCTCATCATGTTAACACTGCAGCAGAGAAAGTCTGAATTGTACCTAAGGCAGCCTTGACATCGTTATGATTAGTTTGTCTTGTCAAGTGCACTTGAATGTGGAGTTAATGACTCTACTTTTAGAATTCTGCTTGTTTCTTTCTGCCCCCGTATTTTGGTTTATACATATGTAAAGTGGACTTTGTTCCCTTTATTTAAAGTATGTAACACTTGCCAGCACATTTTTGCTGCTCAGGCTTAGCCAGGGAGTGTGAGGAATGGTTCTTCCATGTAAAACTGTGATGACTTCATCTTAAAAGGTAAGGGGTTGGAGAAGAAAATAAAGTATAGCCACATATTCAGTATGTTGGGTTTTTTCTGACCTGAAATATTCATTTTTTATATTAATAAACTGTGTGGGCTTGGTGGAAGCTGGGAAATGGACAGGAGATAGAAAGCAGGTTCTGTAGAGCAGCAGGGACCATGTCTTGGAACCACAGTTAAACAGTGAAGGAGTGTGAGTGTTCCTCTCTGTTTCTGTGTCTTGCGCCCCATTGGAAAGGCTTTCTGCCAATCTTTGTCAGTAACTTTACACTTGTGGGTATTTGTCTAATTAGCAAAGTACTTTTCCACATTCCATTTATCACTTTCTTTGAAACCTTAGTTCAGATGAAGGATTACCTTGTATGTTACGTGCCGTACATTGGCACAAAAGCTACCAAGTTATTCTTTTTTTTTTTTTTCCTTCAGTATTGCTGACTTAACTTAAGAGTGAAGTGAGTTCCAGGACAGCCAGGGCTATACAGAAAAACCCTGTCTTGAAAAACCAAAAAAAAAAAAAAAAAAGAGTGAAGTTAAAAACCCATATAATTTTTCCAAGGTCTTCCATAAATGGAAAGATACAGATGTTCCCATTGTCCCTCAGAGCACACCAGAATGTTCAGCTTACTGTAGAGGCGCCTCTGGTTTGAAACTTACGCCTTTTGAGGATGGTAGTAGGTGCTGGCCTGCAAGTTCGTGCTGTTGCTCATCTCACCTAAGATTTCCTATATGACTATAGTTTAGTTTAAAATACCGGACAATACAGAAAGACGTAAGGAAGAGACTTTATTTCCAAATATTATTACTGTTAACTTTTAGAATACACCTTCCTAGCCTTAGTGTGTGAATCAGTGTGTGTGTGTGTGTGTGTGTGTGCACGTGCACATTTTTGTATGCCTTTAAGTGAGAGCATTATAGATGCTCGTTTCATTGATAAACGATATCGAGATACGTGTTTTAGGATAATAAACACACTACTCTAGAAGTTTCTAGTTCTGATATTGTTCTTTGTATATTAAGTCCACATTTCATTCCTGGAATGGAATTCCTGGCTATGGGCAAAGAAAGCTAGATCTGTAACTCGAGCTCCAAGGCAGGAGGATCACACGTTTGATGCCTGCCTGGGCTATCAAGTAGGTTCAGAGGTGGCCTAGGCATTCTAGTGGGAAAGACCCTGCCCTGAGGTCAAGAGAAAGGGCAAAACCTCACTCTGGTGCTCCAGCCAAACAGCCAGCAGGGCACTGGCCAGCATCTCTGAGGTCCTAGACTGAATGTCCAGCACTGAGAGAGAAAAAAAACAGGTGAGTTACTGAAATGTGTGCAGTTTATTACTATTTATAGATTTGGGATGCCTTTTCGTGTGCTATAAGGAAACACATTCTGGTTCCATTTCAGAATGACATACGGCCGCTTTCAAACTCGGTACCTGAGGATGTGGGAAAGGCGGACCAGCTGAAGGATGAAGGTAAATACGCTCTGGAGATGACATCTCTGAGGTGGCAGTATGATAGTTTCCACTGATGAGGACTGCACCGTCCTCATCCCTGTGGCTTTTCTGGAGCGGATGTGAATGTGATGGGTAAGAGGCCTGGTGACACAGAATGCCTGTCAATACCAAGGCCGTCAAGACTAGCCAGTATCCACTAAGCCTCACTGAATAAATACCTTATGGGCTATTTACTTTGAACTCTGCTTGCTATTTGACTCAATTCTCCTTTATTTTTTAACCAAAAAGAGGTAATTAACTATAAGTATTATTTTAACTTTCATATTAATGTTTTAAAAGGATTTTGAAGTTTATTAATGCATGCATATGGCATCTGTCTTGTTTATTGTATTACATTTCATGACATCCTTATTCTTCAGTCTTATCTTAGGATTACATTATAAAGTAGGTTAGTCTCTGTTTTCAATTATGTTTCCTCTAAAAATGATATTGTCAGAGTGCCTTGAAATCTTAAAGTGCCATGACCTCATAATTTACACGTAAAATAAAAGCAACGCCCAGTGCTCATTGTGCTTGCGCTGTGTTTCCCAGAGCATTTATAGCTCAGCCATCCAGAGGCAAATCGTACGCTTTGTAATTGGAGCAGCTTCTTCGGAAGTTTTCCTCCCACTCGAGCTTTGCATCCTGTGGACACTCCGGTGACGCTGTATGGTCTCCACTGCCCTGCATGGCAGCAGCTGTTTTAGCTCTGGTGGTAGTGCTCAGCACAAGGCGAATTGAAATGGTATTTTTGTCCTGTATGCTACCTGCTCTGCATGGCAGCCTTGGGAAATGGTAATCCCTGCGGAGCGTTTTGTTTGGTTTTGTTTTGACATAGTGAGTGTTAGGAGGGTGTGGGCTAGAGGGAGGGGCAGCCAGAGACTCCTCAAACACAACAGCTGGGGAGACTGGGTCACTCCCGCTTTCTCCTTTAACAAAAGCTTTTGGTCTTCATTTCAATGAGACGTGTCATATGTCAGACATGCTATGGGCAAAGTCTAAATGATGGCCCTTCTGTCTAGATTTTGTTACTTGTGCGAAAACAAATGGTCCTGGTAGGTCGTCAAGGATCCTTCCAGGCTGGAGGTGTTAATCAAGGCTGCTTCATAGCTAGGACCCTCCTGGAGCATGGCTTTCCGATGTCTCATGCGCTTCTCAAAAGCAGAAAGAAGCAGCAAGGGCTGCCAGCTGCTGTCCCCTGGTGGGGCTGTGAGAGAGCAAGGAGAATAGCATGTACTACTATAAAGTGTTATACCAATGCCTTATTGCTGTGCTATAGCCACAGATTTCATCTGTATCCTGAATCTCCCTATTGACTATCTTATAGATGGAAGCTTTCTAATCACTGACTTAGGTTACAGTACTTGCATATATTTGTAATACACACACACACACACCACACACTTACACATTTAAGGTGGTTTGTAGGAAGGACCCAAGAACGTTTTAATGTCAGTGATTGTAAAATGCAGCCCCAAAGCACAAGGTCCCATAGCAGCAGCAGCAGCAGCAGCAGCAGCAGCAACAGCAACAACAACAAAGTTGCTCTTTTATTATATACAGTCCATTGGTTTATAACATTCACAGATCTTATGACCAAATCAGTTATTAACCATTTTTACCCATTAGCAGTTATTCACATCCTCACCTACAGTAGCTTTGGCTTACCCTGGAAGCCTTACCACCTGCCTTTCTTTCTTTTTTCCTTTTTTCTTTTCTTTTTGGCAGCTCTTACAGTTACTTTATTGTTATTGTTGTTGTTTTTGTTTTAGAATTATCTATTTTTAAAAATGTGACTACATTGCTGTCTATGTTGCTGTCTTCAGACACACCAGAACAGGGCATCGGATCCCATTACAGATGGTTATGAGCCACCATGTGGTTGTTGGGAATTGAACTCAGGACCCCTGGAAGAGCAGTCAGTGCTCTTAACTGCTGAGCCATCTATTAAGCCCCATTTATTTATTTATTTATTTATTTATTTATTTATTTAAGCAACAATTTTCCATCCCTGCCCCCTTCCAAAACCAAAACCCAAAACAAAGCCAAAAACAAAACAACTTTAAGCTTACATCTGAGAGTATTACTGAAGAGAGGCCCATTTTATTAATGAAGATAAGTTTTTAAAACTGGGCGGGGGAAGATGTTTCTTGGAAGAGGTTGTTGAGTCTCTGAACCAATGAGTTTCTGTTCCCACATGGAGTTTCCATTATTTACAGCTGAAAGCACTTGGGTCCCCCAACCTGAGAATCTGCATTTTTGTCTAGCCCCCTAATGATTCTATGCAGGTGCTGGAAACCGTGTTTTGAGAAACTCATATCTAAAATACTGGCAAACCCCTAGCTTTCTCAGGAAAGCCATGTTTATGTGACATGGGTCACCTTAACCGATTTCCAGTATGGAGTTCCTCCGTGCAGAGTCCAGGATTAGACATCTTCGTGGATGTGTTTAGGTTCTCCTTCATCCTTCAATGCTAATCTCAGTCTCCATTTATTCCACAGCACTTGCCCGGCAGTGCGGATCAGAATCCAGGGTCCTCAATGCCTCCCTGTGCAAGAACTTCAGCAGTAGCTACTACCCTTCAGATTATTTTGATCAATGGATGTTGAGCAATTGGGTGAACTCCAAAGATCCTGGGAACTAAAAACCTTTTATACTATGTAGTTTTTCCATGCAGTATCTAGGAGTAATGAAATCCTCCCACATCCCTTAGGGAAAAATACAAGATTTCCCGTTATTTACTTCCTTAGATGTTAAGCAACCACAAAAAACTTTAAAAAAAAAATCTAGCTGTAGTCACAATGTTGAGCTTCATTTCAGGGGATCCAAAGCCCTCTTCTGTCCTCAAGGCCAGGAGCACATGTTGTGCACAGACAGGCAAAAGACCTACACACAAAAAGAAAAGGAATAGGAAGAATTCCATGGAATTCTTTCTAATATATGCTGGCATTTCTACCACAGGAGAGATTAAGTACTGGCCTCACGGGGCCAACATTTTAAAATGTAAAAATCTGGAAGAAATTGCATATTATAGTTCTATTAGTTTTACATAGAAATGTGTTTAACCCAGGCTTCATGGAAAGGGGATAGGTTCCTCTAAGAACCACCTGCCTGTCTTTTACCCTTCCCGCCCCTGCTCTCTGCAGGCTTGTCTCCCACTTTCCCATTAAGCAGCTAACAAACAAAACATGAACATGGGCAGGAAACAGAGGAATCACAGAGGCTCCTAGACATCCCGGTCTCAGATGTAGCGTTTCCGGTTTTATCTAGCGGTTCTAACCAGCACACTGGACACTGCACCCCTTCCTGCGATGCAATAGCAGAGGAATCCCTCATTTTACTCATTAAATTACTGCCAGCTGTATGTGCAGTTGATCTTCCTGAAAATCAGTAGGCTAGTATGGCATCTGAAATCCTATCTCTCTAGAAATTACTCTCCTACAACCCCCTTAAAAGGCTTCTACATCCTTTAAAAAGGATGTTACCTGCCAAAGACGTATTAGCAGAGTTGGTTTGGCCAGCTAACGTCTAGCAGCCGTCCTAGCATGGCTGCGCAGAGGTGTGTGTGTTGAAGGGAGGAGCACAAGGTCAGGTCCAGCTCAAGGTGGTAGCTAAGGAGAGGGGAGGAATATGGCCAGCTCTAAATGGGAGTGCGGAAGCGAACCAGGAGAGAATATGTATCTATGACCTAGCCGCATGCCTGCCTCCCAACAGCTGCATTTCACGTGATGCAAATATTAATTCCCGTGACTCCATATTGCCGAAGTGATTCAATCACCAGGAAACTAAGGGCAGGGTCTCTGTGGTATAAGATAAAACTGACCCCGGTTCAATTTTGTGATTGAAAAACACTGCGTGTGACCTTCTTCGTGTTTTTGTAGTTTCTGTGGCTGAGCCGTGTGGGTCAGACTTTACACTTTTTCACACTCTGCTGACAGAGCCTGTCCCGATCTGATTGCAGGCAATAACCACATGAAAGAAGAAAATTATGCTGCGGCAGTGGACTGCTACACGCAGGCAATAGAACTGGATCCTAACAATGCCGTTTATTATTGCAACAGGTAACGTGGTTCGTCCTGAAACGCTGGGATTCACAGCTCTGAAAGGCAGATGTCACATGTGTCTGTTGAGAAAAATTTGAAAGACAGAAAAATAAGCTGAAGGAGAAAAAGGAAAGAATAAAGCCCTAGGCTTCATTCAGAGGCCACCAATCTTTTTAAATTTTAATTTATTTATTTTTTACTTATTTACTTTGCATCCCATTCAATACCCCTCTCTCAGGCACCCCCTTCCATAATCCTTCTACCCCCACTTCTCCTCTGAGTAGGAGCGGCCCTCCTAGATATCCCCTCTGCATATTCTCTTATGTGCCCACCCATCTCGCTTTAAAGTTTTTGTTTTGTGCGTGTGTTAGTTTGTGCGCATGAGTGTGTTTATGTGTGTGAGTATATGTATGTGTCTGTGTGACTGTGTGTGAGTATGTGTGTGTGTGCTTGTGTGTGTAGGTACTCATGAGACATTATGACAAGATATAAATATTACTGTAAAATTGCTTGATTATAGAGTAATACATGAAAAATGTGAGCCTAAGTAAATAATTAATTTTTCAAGAGATTAGAATTCACCAATACTCTTATGTTGGCTAATACTCAGAGACTTTTGGTGATATTTATTCTTGCTTTTAATCACTGTTAAATTGAAATTAATGAATATGCTTCCCTTTCTCATTTAAATGGGCTCTTACCCCCGAGGATTCAGCCATAGGGCATGCTGTTAAATATTAAATAAACAGTTAAAAAGGTTTTATTTGCCTTCTTCTTCTTTTTTTTTTTTTTTTTTTTTTCTGCTTGATAACCAGAGAGCTAGTGAAGGAACAGAAGGCATTTCCAGTGCTAGTGAATCAGGTAGATTGTCGCGTTAACAGCTCTGCCCATGAAACAGGAAGTGACTGAGTGTGGGCACATTGCAGCCTCCTGCTTCTGCACAGACTTGGTGTTCACTTTCCTTCCGTCCGTGTAGCCTCGGTGCGAAGTCTGTCACTTTCTCTCTAGGAGGCTCTTGCCACTGGGATGGGTGGGTGAATCACCTAAGGATAGGGAGACAGGGAACTGGTATGGACATCCACTTGGGTGATTTGGAAAGAGTTGGAAGTGGTTTGGAAAGACACGGAATTTGAATAAGACTGAGGAAAATGGAAGACATTTCAGGTTGGAGAACGTAATTTAAAATGGAGAATTGGGCCGGGCGGTGGTGGTGCACGCCTTTAATCCCAGAATTTGGGAGGCAGAGGCAGGCAGATTTCTGAGTTCGAGGCCAGCCTGGTCTACAAAGTGAGTTCCAGGACAGCCAGGGCTACACAGAGAAACCCTGTCTTGAAACAAACAAACAAACAAACAAACAAACAAACAAAATGCAGAATTGGGAGCTGGGGAGAGCTCAGTTGGTAAAGTCCCTTCCATGCAAGCTTGAGTTTAAGCCCCAGAACCCATACTGTTTAAAAAGCCAAGTACTGTATTGTATGATTGTCCTCTCAGTGCTGGGGAAGCAGAGATAGGTAGAGCCCAGGGTCTCGCTTAGCCAGTCAGCACAGGCTCCTTGATAAGCTCCGGCCAGTGAGAGACCATATCTCCAAAGGAAGGTCAAGGGCACCTTGTCCTCTGGCCTCCACTTGCTATGTATACACAGCCACACGTGTACCTGCACACACACATAAGATTCAGAATCACCAGGCCATTGTAAGAAAAGATGGCTCGTACCACCGTCTAGTTGCCTTAGCTCCGAGGAGGATGGGAATCAGGGCCTATGGTTTTGCATTTTGCTTTCCTGTTTTTCTAGCAGATTCCTAAAGTCAGTTGACTGAGATTGAACTTGATCGATGGATCTCAGTTCTACTACTTATCTTCTATACAACCTCTGGACAGTCACGTATCCGTTGTAAGAATCTATTGCGAAATAAACATAATGCTAGCCACTTCAGTGTGCACTTGGAGGGGTGGTCATACGTACAAAGAGCCTAGCTGGTCCTAGACTAAAAGTAGTTCCTTCAAAGCACATTGCTGCTCTGTGAGTTCCAGGCTGACCTGACCTACTTGTAAGTTTCAGGACAGTCAGGGATGCATAGTGAGATCTTGTCTCTAAGTAAGTAAGCAGCAGTGTAACTCTGGTGACACACACCTATAATCTCACCCCAGGGACAGTTTAGTTATAGATGTATAATAAAGTTAGAAGTTCAAATGGATGTGTAGCAGAAGATGGCCTAGTCGGCCATCACTGGGAAGAGAGGCCCCTTGGTCTTGCAAACTTTATATGTCTCAGTACAGGGGAATGCCAGGGCCAAGAAGTGGGAGTGGGTGGGTAGGGGAGCAGGGTGTGGGGAGGGTATAGGGGACTTTCAGGATAGCATTTGAAATGTAAATGAAGCAAATATCTAATAAAAATTTGAAAAAAAAAAAAAAGAACGTGGCAGGGGGAAAAAGAACGTCAAATGGGGCAAAAGCATGTACAGACTTTATTTGTTTATTTATTTATTTAAGACAGGGGACTGTCCTCGAGCTCACAGAAATCTGCCTCGCCAGGGCTGACATTATGGCATTAAAGACGTACACCACATGTCTGGCAAAAGTATGAGGCTTTTGTTGTTTCAAAATCCACTTTCTGGAGAACATGTGTGCCAGCCATTAATGCGCACATTAGTTGTGAGAGCTGATCTTCAAAACTTTTATCAGAGCTAATCTACACATGATGTGATATTTCTTACAGAAAACTGGAAAATCTATACTCCCGGTTTCAGTGTCCAGGATTGTCAGTGTCTCTTCTAGCTGCCTTCCAATAGGATTGGTTTTATAGAATACTGTTCATGGAGAGCCAACCAACATTTTGGCCATTTACTGTGGATACTCAGTGTTGATGGGATGCAATAATAGTTGTATTAGGAATAGAATTGATAGAATGAAAAAATTAATCCTCCCCCCCACTTGGTGTGTGTGTGTGTGTGTCCATCCGTCTATCCATCCGGCCAGCTGTCTGTCTGTCTGTCTGTCTCTCTGTCTGTGAATTATTAGAGTAGCTTACAGGCTATGTGCTAAGTAGTCCAACATTGCCTGTCTCCTAATAGAAAGCCCAGGATTCCAGTAGTTGTTCAGTCCACAAGACTGGGTGTCTCAACAGTGCCAATCTAGTGTTGGAGTCTCAGAGAAGTCCTAGAGAGCCGCCCATTTTCAGTCTATGTTGAAATACCCCAGGGGAGGAGTGCCTCAGGAACAGAAGAGATGAACTCACCACTGAGACTAAGGCAAAAGCTAGCTTTCTTCCTTCGTGCCCTTTTGTGTGGCTCATGTCTTCCGATGTAGCTCAGATTTAGGGTCAATCTTTCACCTTCAAATGGGTATGTATTCTACCTCCAAAAATCCCACACACAAGTGCCAGCTGTTCTGGTTCAGTTAATTCCAGATGTAGTGCAGTTGACTGTAAGATTAGCTATGACAGAAGTAGATACTCCTAATCTCTACTTTGATGGCCAGAGGAAATGGGAACATTTAAGGCATGATGGGGTCAGTGAGGAACACAGTGTTTCCGTCCTCTCTAGGGGACTGTCTCAGCGGGCACAGCATTTGCTTCACACGTTTGGTGATCTGAATGCATTTGCTGCAAACCCAAGCACCCTGAGTTCAGATCTCAGAACTATATAGTGTTAGTAGCTATAATTCCAGCATGCCCCTGGGGATGAGAGGGGAAGGCAGGAGGCTTTCCAGAGGCTCAGGGCCAACTACCCTGCTGGAGCAGACCCTGTCTCAAGGTGGAAAGGTGAAAACTGACACCTGAAGGTGTCTGACTGCCATACATGAGCACACATAGGTGTATACACACACACACACACACACACACACACACACACACACACACACAGAGACAGACATTTTCACCCATTTTCTTATTTTGATATGTGTTACTGGAGAGTCCAGAAAGTCTCGGAAAGAACTTATTGTTGATTAGTTTCAACGAAGACAGAAGGTTGACTGGGTAGTTAAACAAACAAGCAGACAATTTGGGCAATTTAGACATGGGTATAAGAGAATAAAGGAGCAAGAGACTGACTAGTGCCTCTCAGTTTGTGGGCAAGCTTAGCAAGCTGGAGAGTGTGGGGCACATTTGTCATGGGCTTTTGTCTGTTGACCATAAAGGAATCTAAGTCAAGTTTTGGGTTTGTAACTGTTTCCCCCAAGGGCTTTCTGCCTTTATTACTAGAAGGGACCTCAAGTTTGGGAGGTACCATGTTAGGAGCAGTGGGTACAGCATGTCCTTGGCGGGGTGGAGCAGTGAGAACCTAAGATGTTATCCTATGCTCTGGCCCTCACACCTGACCTCATGCAGATGTCTCTGGCTGCTGATAGTCCCTGTTGGCCTCCGCTTACGAGTCCTAGGGCTTCTGCTTTTCCTCCCCTTTCCTCCCCTGGGTGAACCCTTCCAAGTTGGCATCATTATCAGCAGGTCCTCATTGCTGAGATGTTTGCATAGGCAAATGCTGTTGGCCTAGAGTTGGTCTCTTCAGCCCTCTTCTGAAGTAGATTCCCGGGTTTGCTGAAGCTGATGATGGCCTTGGAGAGACTGAAGGAGTAAAGCTTAGGCTGTGTCAGGAGTAAAGGAATGGGAGAGGTTGTCACGGGTTGGGAATTTTTTGGTATGTTTTAACCTTAGTATTAAAGTGGCCAATTCATAGCAGCTGCCCCCTATGCCTCCCTAGCGCTCTATGCCTCCCTAGCGCTCCAAGTGTCTCCATGTTCTCAGTTTGCATCTCAGGCAAATTGAGAGGCCATAAATAGGGTTGTGATAACCCACACATCTGTATTCTCTAAAGCAAAGGGAAAGGAAAAGGGAGTCTACTTTTTCTTCCAGATGTTTTAAGCTGTCTTTAAATTGTTGTATAATCACACAGTTCGACTTAGAGTGATGTGATGTAAACATAGGGGCCAGAGCCATGCAGTTTCCTGCCTGAAAAGCCTGGTCTGCTGCCTTATTGTAATGTCTCCTCCCCTCCTCAGGGCCGCTGCCCAAAGCAAATTAAGTCACTACACAGACGCAATCAAGGACTGCGAGAAAGCCATTGCAATTGACTCGAAATACAGCAAGGCCTACGGAAGGATGGGGTGAGTGCCCAGACAACGTCCAAAGCATTGCCAGAGAATCATAGATGCTGTGGTTCAGGCCTGATGGTGGATATCCTGACTAACATTGTCCCCTGTGTGATAAGACAAATGTAATAGAAAGAAATATAGCAAATATAGCTGACTACACTTGAGGTCCATCATGGGTGTTTCAGGACTGACTAGGAACTGTGTGAGCAAACTCACTTCATAGCTTGGACCATAAAAACACAAGTAAGTTTAGTAGGTCCCTAACTATGTATTTTCCCTGGAATCCACTGTTTGGTATTTGTTAGTTCCGAGTTCATGGAGACTTTATGGGATTTAATTTCTGTCAGTAAGAACTGACTGCATGTGCTGTTGGAACTCTTGAATTCTATATCTGAAATCCATCCTCAAATATTCCATTCCTTTTTATCTCTGTTTGAGTATTTAATAGACATGTTGAATTTAATGTGTTTCTATCAGAACTCACGTACCCATTGCTTTGGCCCAAAGCTGAGGAGTTGGTCTGTGTCTATCTAATCTGCTGGCATATCTGGTCTAGCCTCATTTTCTCCATGTATCTTACATTCAGTTGTGCACTAGCTTGCTTATAGGATTAACCTAGATTGCCATTTCTTACCTACTCTGCTTTAGTTACCTTCTAATTGGTCTTTATGCCTCAATTCTCTACCTCACCAATTGTTGATCCTCTACCTTCTCTGTTGATCCTCTACAGAGAAGCCAGAGTGAGCTTTCAAAAGTCTAACCCAGAAGAGTTGACTATCTAAATAGACAGAATGGTTGCCTAGCATGCTGGTAGCTCTGGATTGGAGCCCTAGCATTGCACAAACAGTGTGTGTGTTGCATGCTTATAGTCCCAGCACTTTGGAGGGAGAAACAAGAAGATCGTGAGCTCAAGATCATCTTTGGCTACAAAGCAACTTTGAGGCCACCCTCGGCCACATGAGACCCTGTCTCACACCTGCCTACCAAACCCTAAAAGCATAACTCACATAGTCATTCCATTGCAGCTGTAGTTTAAAGTCTAAACGATAAAGAAGTCCCATATGACCCAGTGTAGCCAGCTGCCCTCTCTGCTTTCTTTTCTGGGACCCATCCTCATGTGCCTTGGTCCTATGCTTTAAGCTTACAAGATCTGCATGTTTCTTAGCATCTCTGTGTTTGCTTCTGTGTCTGGGTTGATAGTACTCTCCCAAATTCTCTGTGATTATTTTCTGCCTTCATGTCTTCTGCATGTGGCCATTTTTGAGCAAACACTGCTGTCATTTTCCTTAATATCACCCATTCTGGGTGCATGTTTGTTGCCTGGGCTCCTCAGGTGGAAGGAGATTTTCTTAAACTTAGGAACTTTTTTAAAGACTGTGGAGTGCTGAGTATTTAAAGTGGTACCTGGTACATAGTAAGTTTTCCATCCTTACGGTGATTAATTAGGAACTCTGTTGAGGATCCTTCAAGGTTGACTAATAGAAAACTAGTTGGGTTATAAGAATTTCTAATTTTATCTATGTAAGAAGGTAAGGTAATACAGAAAAGAAAGGGTTAATTTGTTTAAAAGACAAATCTAGAACAAACAAGACACTTAATACTGTCTTTTTATACTTAGTTATTACTGCTTAATTCTGATGTATTTTTCAAGTAAACTATAGGTAGGGAATGATAAACATTAAAATTTAGGTATACTCAGGCTTGTGCCTGGGACAATAATTTATTGAGTTACAGAAGATCCTTATTCTGTCTAACAAGTCACGTGTTGTTCAGGACTAGTCACCTGATAGCTACATTCTGCTTTTAATTTAACAGATGAGAAACTAGAGGCCAGCGAGATAGGTTAGCAGGTAAAGGCACAGTTGAGCCTGACAGTTCTAGGTCAACCCCCAAAGCCCATGTTAAAGTGGAAGGAAAAGACTGAGTCAACAGAGTTGCCCTCTGGTCTCCACATGTGTCCCCTGGCACCATTTCCTCCAATAATCAATCAATCAATCAGTCAATTATTTTAAAAAGCTATAGGAAGTAAAACAGTAAAAACAAAATTAGGAAACTAATATTATTGTTCAAGTGTTTTAGGAAGGAAGATGTAGGATGCTCTCAAATACATCGCATTCAGATGCAGGTATGTCCCACCTGAGGCCTGTGGGCTGCATGTGTCTTAGGATAGTTATGAGTGCAGCCCAACACACCTGTAGGCGACAGAGTTGTTATAAGGTCAGAAGGTTTGACACTCTTGGTTTATTAGGGTCCTTGAGAAGAGTGTCAGCATCATGGATTTACACGATCACAGGATTGCAAGCACAAAGCTTGGTTTAGCTCAGCCTAGAGATTCGTAAAGCAAGCTACTTCATTTACCTGTCAGTCTTAAGGAAAATAGAAAGGTGAGTAGTCTGAGCTTTCAGTTTATGAACTGTGTGGGACGCATGTGTAATGGAACAGAAAGGAGACAACTGAAGCTTACAGGATCTTGGAGTTGGGGAGAATTGATGGCGCTCTCTCTGAACCATAACGTAATGAGGGTTAGAACTGAATGCTAAGTCCCTGAGTGCTCCGAGCATATGACCTTCTGCTGTTCTGCAGCATAACTGTGCTCCCTTTCCAAAGGCTCGCCCTCACTGCCATGAATAAGTTTGAAGAGGCAGTTACAAGCTACCAGAAGGCACTGGATCTCGATCCTGAAAATGACTCGTATAAGTCAAATCTGAAAATAGCAGAGCAGAAGCTAAGAGAGGTATCTAGTCCTGTAAGTTGTCTCTGTGGAACAGATCCTGTCACTCACAATTGGTTAACATCACAGTGGCTGGAATGAATCTCAGCTCTAACTCTTTTACAGACAGGAACTGGGTTGAGCTTTGACATGGCTAGCCTGATAAATAACCCAGCATTCATCACCATGGTGAGTATACTTCCTTCCCTTTGGATCTACTGTCTGTTGTCCACTATATATTTGCTCTCCTTCTCTGCCATTCTTTTTAGGGAGATGGAATTTTTCAGTAGTTGCTGGAGTTGACCCATAGCTCTTGAACACAAGTGAGTCTCCTGCCTCAGCCTCTCAAGGAACTGAGAGTACAAGCTCCAGATCCAGATTTTTTTTTTTAAAGAAACAAACTCAGAGGTTTCCAGTGAGTGGCAGATGTTCATGGCAGAGGCTAAGACAGGAGTGCCTCAACTCGGAGGAAGCCAGGGTGTTTGTAGAAAGCCCGTACCTTCCTAAACTAGAATATAGAAGTCGGTGTTTGTGTGGATATGTACACTTTATAAGACAAAACTCATACTTTTTTTTCATTAGATTGTCAGTTTGCAAATATGAAACTTTAAAAACCACTGTCTTGGGCTAGTGAGATGGCTCAGCAGTTTACAGTGCTCCATACATAAACCTGGTGATCTGAGGTCACACATGGCGGAAAAAACCAACCGACTTCCACAAGTTGCCTTTTGACCTTTACACAAGCACTGTGGCACACATTCTCTCTCTCCCTCTCTCTCAATTCTCTCATAAATAAATAAATGTAATTTAAAACCTGAAAGTTGTATCAAACTGGTCCTAGGAAGATATATCTACCAACTGCTGTCTGAGGATTTTGATTATAGCCATTACCCAAACTTGTTTTCTGTCTTAAGAGTTTTTTAAAACAGGCTCTCATGTAGCCCAGGTTCAAACTTGCCTCAACTAGCCTCAAACTTAGTATGTAGCTGAAGGTGACCTTGAATATTTTGCTCTTCAGGCCTCTTAAGTGCTGGGATTAAAGGCATGCCCTACTTTAGCCAGTTTATGCAATGCTGGAGACTGAACCCAGGGCTTCATGCATCTTAGACAACTAAGCAACATCTCTAGTTCTTCAAACCAACAAAAATAACTACAGTTCTTTGAAAAACAACCATGATTCTATGATCTGGTGGGCCTAGGGTGTTACCTGGGTCTACAGTACCCCTGGAGTTACTAACTGCATACTTTGTATGTAAACATCCCACTGCCTGGCCTGGTGGTGCATGTCTGCAATATTTGCATGTGGAAGGCTGAGGCCAGCCTTCTGTACACAGGAATTTGAGGCCAGCCTTGGCTACATGGGGAGACCCTGTCTCAAAACAAAACCATATACATTCTACCATACGCTGTGTTCCTAAAATGGCAGGAATCGGTTCCTGTTCATCTTTGTTCAAGTAAATGTGTTTTACAATCCTTAAATCCTTAGTTCAGCCAAAAGACACAGTCTTTTTTTCAGTTTGGTTGGCCTTCTTACCTACTCGCTGGCAAATAGTTACTCCTTTGTAAGCCTCTGATGTTGTAAAGCCTGGCTTGCTCATTTTAGGCCTCAGATTATATTACTGTAATACGAAATGGAATTTCGCTTCAGATTAAATTTAGTCTGTAAGCTACCTAAAATAAACACTGGGCAGGAGCTGCAAAAGAGGAGGGTTAAAGGCACATCTTTGACTCTTAAAAAGGGGCCAGTGTGGGTTGGGTGGGCCACACTGTTAGAGTACTTGGAAAGCATTCTTGACAACTCGGTCTGATTTCTCAGCACTGCTATAATAAATAAATGAATGAATGAATAAATAAATAGATAAATAAATACAGAAACACATAAACAAAGTGAGGGCTAAGACTGTAGTTCAGTGTCAGGACATATGCATTGTGTTTAACCCTCAGGACTGCCAAAAAATGAAAATAGGAACTGATGAAAATTATAAAGAGGGTAAATAACAAAAGGACCGGATTGATCATGCTTTAACATGGAGTTCTGAGATCTATCAACCTGCCGTTGTTACTCTGTGAAGGAAGCAGGGAGGCCTCCCTCCATCTCCAGCCTGCTGGAAAGGGTTGGTCTGATCTCCATAACACAGTCAGTCACAAATATCTCTTTGGCAGTGTCTCTTAAGCTTTACATCTTTATAGTTTTAAAGTTTCTCTTTTTCCCTTTTGACCTGTTGGTCTGACCAGTAGTGGCAATACCCTCCATTAATTAGTTTATCTATTTTAATTGTCTATAATCTCATTTCCCCCATTGATGACAGTTTCTAGTATCTTCTCTTTTGTACCATCCCATTTCCTTTGTACAGCACACTAAAATTCCACCCCATGTTCGGTTGTGCACTGTTAGGTTTCATTCCTCTACCCTTACAGCATCTTTGTAACATCCCTATGCATTTTAATTTTTGCTGTCATTTTAATGGGCAATTCTATTTTTCAATTATAGGCTGCAAGTTTAATGCAGAACCCTCAAGTTCAGCAGCTGTAAGTATAAAGGGCTCCTTATGCCTGTTTCCTTCTCATTGCAGGGCTCCTAATTAAAGCACACCATCAGAATTGATAAAAATGCACTGAATTCCAGTCACTCACACATTTGACCCAGTCCCTTGATGTATTTCATTGACATTTTCTTCCCATGAGGAATACATGCTGATCTCCATGGTCTGTCTCTTGTTACCCTAGAATGTCAGGGATGATGACAAATGCCATTGGAGGACCAGCTGCCGGAGTTGGAGGCCTAACAGACCTGTCTAGCCTAATCCAAGCGTGAGTGTTTGCCCTGCTTTGTGTCCTATTGAATGGGTTAAGGCAAGGTGACCAAAAGCAGCCTGGGGAGGAAAGGCTTTGTTGGAGCTCACGGTTTGTAGACCATCACGAAGGGAAGCGAGAGGGACTGGAGAGAGGGCTCAGTGGTTAAGAGCACTGACTTTTTTTTTTTTTTTCTTTTTCTTTCCATAGGATTTTCACATTTCAGCAGATCTTTAGGAGTCATTAGCAGTAGAAGTAGGCAGAACTCTGGTGTGGTGGGTGGTACACAACTTCAATTCCAGCACTTGGGAAGCTGAGGCAGGTGGAGCTTCTGTTAGTTGCAGACCAGCCAGGTCTACATATTGATAACTCATAACAAGCAAGCAAACAAATAAAACAAAAACAAGAAAGTAGGTAGTTTCCATCCATAACTGGTAGCTGGAGCTGCTGAGGAACATGCCTTAACTTCCCGAGACCTCAGGACATTCACTTAGTCTTTTGAGGTCCAGCTAAATTTTTGTTGTTTCTAGTATGGATTTAGGGTCATATAGGATGTCAGGACTGTCATCTACACTTACAGAGAGTCCCTAAGGATTGATTCCCTGCTGTACACTTAGAGAGGGTCCCTAAGGATTGATGTCCTGCTGTACACTTACAGAGGGTCCCTGAGAATTGATGTCCTGCTGTACACTTACAGAGGATCCCTGAGAATTGATGTTCTGCTGTACACTTACAGAGGATCCCTGAGAATTGATGTCCTGCTGTACACTTAGAGAGGGTCCCTAAGGATTGATGTCCTGCTGTACACTTACAGAGGATCCCTGAGAATTGATGTTCTGCTGTACACTTACAGAGGATCCCTGGGAATTGATGTCCTGATGTACACTTAGAGAGGGTCCCTGAGGATTGATGTCCTGCTGTACACTTAGAGAGGGTCCCTGAGAATTGATGTCCTGCTGTACACTTACTGAAGGTCCCTAAGTACTGATGCCCTGCTCATTGACACACACTCATTTTGTAAGCTTGAATAACTACTCTGGGATTTACGTGGTAGTCATGTGTTTACTGAAAATATGTATTAATTAGGTGCAGATCCATATTTTAAAATCAGTTTTTTGAAATATAGTCTTGCTGTGTAGCCCTTGTTACCTTCCAATTGAAGGTGATCTTCCCGGGTGTTCTGGGATTACAAACATGGGCCACATACTTGGCTTAAAATCACCTTTGCTTTAGCGGTAGAGCCCTCACTGGGTTTAATCCCTAGCACCACAAAGGAAGTAAAGTGAGTTTTAAGGTCATGTTGCATGTTACATCCTTAATATTCGGAACACTTCGGGAATGCAGTCAAGCTTCTGGGGCACAGGAAACTGACTCCACACACGCAAGCACGTTACTGCCCATCAGAATGTCCAAGACACTGCATCTTGAATATGTGTCTGCTACTGCCCCTGCCAAGTTGATAGGAAGCCGCAGTTCCAGTTTCTAATTTGTTCTCAAAACCAATCACCACCTAAGATGTTGAACTTTTAGGGTGACCCTTAAGTGGCCTGATTATCATGCTTAATACATGTAATTGAGGTCACAAACTGAAGAGCTTGTGATAAACGTATTTTATTGTAATTTCAAGGACCATCTTATTAGAATTTAAAGGAAAAAAAAAAAAAAACCAGGACAGGCAAGCTATAAATCAGAGCCATTGCCCAGAGAAGAATGGAAAAGAGAAGTAAAAATTAGAACAAAAATCCAAACAAACAAATTACCCCCCCCCAAAAGAAAACAACCCATTGCTGTTTGAGTTAAGCCAGCGTGGAGGTCAGCCACCTGGCAGTAACACCATAGGCAAATGGTGGGGAGTCCATCTTCAGAGCAAGACTAGGGAAGTCCAGAGTTACAGAAAAATTATGCATAGTTTCTGACCAGCATCCAAATGAAAGAGACAGAAAGAAAAGGAGTTTCATCAGGACTCGGAAAAGGGAGCAGACCCAGGGAACCCCAGTGGTGGCTCCTACAAACTGTCTAAAGTCTATATTTTCTGAGGCAGGGTCTTATGAAGGCCACATTGACCTTGATTTTACTACATAGCTGGGGGTGGTCTTGAACTCTTGATCTTCTTGCCTCTTCTTCTTTAGTGCTGGAATTATAGATATGCATTACCACCCTGTTTCAAAGTTGTGTATGACTGTTTAATGAGGTGTTGGGACTGAAGCTAGAGCCGTAGGCATGCTAGGGAAGTGTTCTGTTGGGCTAGAGAGATAGCTCAGAGATTAAGAACACTAACTGCACAATAATAAGAATAATATAGCCGGGCGTGGTGGCGCACGCCTTTAATCCCAGCACTTGGCAGGCAGAGGCAGGTGGATTTCTGAGTTCGAGGCCAGCCTGGTCTACAGAGTAAGTTCCAGGACAGCCAGGGCTATACAGAGAAACCCTGTCTCGAAAAACCGATATATATATATATATATATATATATATAATCTTAACACTCACGTAAGAACCTGGGCATCCCATACACACCTGTAGCATTAGCTCCAAAGGGGAGGAGACAGGGGGATCGCTGGGACTTGCTGGCTTCCAGCCTATTTAAGAAAATGCAAGTTTAGGTTCAGGGAAAAACAGGGAATGACAGAGGAGGTCACCTGACATCCCTACTGGCCTAGGCTTGTGCAGTTGCACACCATGCATATAAATAGACACACACACAGAAACACACACACACAGATACACACACATATACACACAGACACATACACACAGACACATACACACACATACACACATACACACAGACACACAGACACACACACACACACACACACATACACATACACACACACACAGACACACACACAGACACACACACAGACACACACACAGACACACACAGACACACAGACACATACACACACATACACACACACACAGACACACATACACACACACACACACACAGACACACATACACACACACACACACACACACATACACACACATGCTTGTAACCTTTAAAAGAAGTCCTGCCATTGAACCTCATTCCCAGGCCTTTAAAACTTTGTCTTATAAAATATTCATTTTTTTTGAGGCCAGCCTAGTCTACAGAGTGAGTTTCAGGACAGTCAAGGCTACACAGAGAAAACCTGTCTTGAAAAAACAAAAGAAAAAGAAAATCCCTTTTCACTGACCTCTCTAAGGATCCCAGCCTGGGAGTTGTTCTGTTCTGTCCAGAGAAACTAGGAAGATTGGTGCATTGTTTTGGGCACACTGTAAGGAGCGTGCGCTAGAGCTCTGATCACACAGTGGACAAGCAGATCACATCCGACCCAGGCTCTGATCACACAGTGGACAAGCAGATCACATCCGACCCAGGCTCTTCATCTTCAGGGTTTGGTTTTCCTCTTCATCTTCAACAAGACACTGCTTGTTTCCCAAGGAGAAACCTTTAGCCTGGGTTGGAGAGAGATCAGTTGGTAGAACTTGCCTTGCTACCAGGAAGACATGAGTTCAATCCCCGGACGAAGTTGAAAACAAAAAAACCAAAAACCTGGCAGTGATGGCACATCTTGTAATTTCAGGGTTGGAACCTAGGGACAGAGGACCCCTGGGGCTGGCAGGCCTGTGAGCCAGCCTAGTCTGTAACAAAGCCTTCTGGCCAGTCAATAAACCCTGTCTTTTTTTTTTTTTTTTTTTCGTGTGGCTTTAAAAAAAATTTTTTTTACTAGATATTTTCTTCATTTACATTTCAAATGCTATCCCAAAAGTCTCCTATACCCTCCCCCCACCCCCGCCCTCCTCCTCTACCCACCCATTCCAACTTCTTAGCCCTGGCATTCCCCTGTACTGGGGCATATAAAGTTTGTAAGACCAAGGGGCCTCTCTTCCCAATGATGGCTGACTAGGCCATCTTCTGCTACATATGCAGCTAGAGCTCTGAGGGCACTGGTTAGTTCATATTGTTGTTCCACCTATAGGGTTGCAGACCCCTTCAGCTCCTTGGGTGCTTTCTCTAGCTCCTTCATTGGGAGCCCTGTGTTCCATCCTATAGATGACTGTGAGCATCCACTTCTGTATTTGCCAGGCACTGGCATAGCCTCACAAGAGACAGCTATATCAGGGTCCTTTCAGCATAATCTTCCTGACATATGCAATAGTGTTTGTGTTTGGTGGCTGATTATGGGATGGACCCCCCGGTGGGGCAGTCTCTGAATGGTCCATCCTTTCATCTTAGCTCCAAACTTTGTCTCTGTAACTCCTTCCATGGGTATTGTGTTCTCTATTCTAGGGAGGAATGAAGGATCCATGAAGTAATCCTTCTCCTTGATTTTCTTGTGTTTTGCAAATTGTATCTTGGGTATTCTAGGTTTCTGGGCTAATATCCACTTATCAGTGAGTGCATATCAAGTGACTTCTTTTGTGATTGGGTTACCTCACTCAGGATGATATCCTCCAGATACATCCATTTGCCTAAGAATTTCATAAATTCATTGTTTTTAATAGCTGAGTAGTACTCCATTGTGTAAATGTACCACATTTTTTGTATCCATTCCTCTGTTGAGGGACATCTGGGTTCTTTCCAGCTTCTGGCTATTATAAATAATGCTGCATCCAATATATACAAAGAGCTCAAGAAGCTGAACTCCAGAAATTCAAATAACCCCATTAAAAATGGGGTACAGAGCTAAACAAAGAATTCTCAACTGAGGAATACTGAAGGGCTGAGAAGCACTGGAAAAAATGTTAAACATTCTTAATCATCAGGGAAATGCAAATCAAACCCTGTCTTAAAACACACAAAAACGCACTGCACCCAAGGATCAATACTAACAGTTGCCCTTTCACTTCCATGTGTGCCCTTGCCCTCATGTGCACCAGTACACACATGAGATGTACAGAAACACACACCACACACCCCCATGGGAACTCTCTGTCCTGCATAATAATGCTATGCAGAACAGTGGTAATATTATGGCTGTATTCAATAAATATTGTGTTCATAAGAAAAATTCACTTTGAAAGTCCTACAGCATCTCCAGTTCAGTTTATTCCGCTTTTGTCCTGCAGGGGGCAGCAGTTTGCGCAGCAGATACAACAGCAGAATCCGGAACTCATAGAGCAGCTGAGAAACCACATCCGGAGCAGATCCTTCAGCAGCAGTACGGAAGAACACTCCTGACTTGACCAGGACCCTCCCCCCAGTACAAACATTCTGACGTGTACATTTGTAGATAATAGCCAAAAACAAAGTAACAAAACCCACCCTATACAGTGTCAGAACGTAACGGAGGAAAGTCTCCTGTGTAATCCTGAGAGAATACGTCTGTTGAGATAATAGTTTACCACAAGCAGACTTGAACGTAATCCAGACAGACTCCTTTGGAAAGCAATGATCAGTAGCCTTGTTAAGGGTAAATACAGCCTGGGGACAAGGGTCCATCCATTTTAAAACTTTTATCATCATATTTGTATATTAGACTTAGTACAGAGTATATTTATTGAATAGTAGGGCTATTTATTGGAAAGTTCCTTAGCTGCAGGTTTCCCTAGGCAGTGGTCTTGAGAGGGGCGATGCTGGCTTAGAAGACACGTGCTTGGCAGCACGTCAGAGAGAAGCGCTGGCACGTGCTACCATCAGTGACGCGTGTCTATCGAGAGTGGCACTTGGAAGATACTGTGAATGCACAGAAAGCGAAGGCAGTGTGCTCAGGTTTTCTGCATAGATTCTTTTTTAACTAAGCTTGTCTGTAGCTTCGTGTTTATAGCGTTCGCATGGCCAGTTAAGTACATAATGAAACATACTTAGAAATCCTTAATGATGCTGGTCAGGTCAGTGACATAACTGCCCCATTTAATTATCACAGCTTAACTGTCACAATTTCATTGCTGGTAAACTTACCTAGGGCAGTATCTAGTTACATTTAAAGAAGCCACTGACGTGCCCCCAGATTCCGGGTTTCCTAAGTGGGATTTAATTATGTGCCCATCAAAGACCACGACGACGACGACTATTTTTACTTGACCATTATTTGATGGCTAACAGAAGCATCCATCTCTAATATTGCTCACTTGTGTAATCCTTTGGTGCTGTTTGGCTTGGCATGTCCGTTCTTACGCTTAACTTTAATTTATTGCAATTTAAACGTAACAGGAGACTTTAACTATCTTATTTTAAATTGGATGCCACACTGTGCATCTGGCGTGTGGTTAGTAGGAAGAAATGACACGAGATATCGATGGGAGGACTCTTAGTGCACTGATGGATGAGAAGGCTCATTTCAAATGGAACTGGCTTATTAACCAAAAACTTGGTTCCCATCCCATCACTGCATTAGAGGGGAAATAAGTAGGAACAGAGAGTAGATGCCCCATGGAACAGATCCTGGAGCTGTTAAAGGACAACCAGAGCGCCTGGGAACTCAGATCAGTGCATCATGCTTGCCCAGCATGTGTGAGGCCCTGGGGTACCCCCTCCCCAGTACTGCATGCAAAGGGAATGGCGCTGAGTCCCAGCACGTGGGAGGTAAGGGTCAGAACCAGGAATTCAGCATCACTCTTGGCTACACAGTGAGTACGATGCTAGCCTGGGCTACAGGAACCCTGTCTCGAAAACAAACCCCCCCAAACACCCCAGTAGAAAAAAAAAAACCCAAACAACAAAACGGACAATTAGAAAACCTCATGACTTGCTCTAGATTTCTGTATTTAACAACTTTGGGAAACAAATCTTTGTGAAGAAGATAAGCTGAATAGGCCTGTCTTGTTAAAAAAAAAAATAAGGCTCAGTGATTTCAGTGGTCTTAGGAGAGAATGATATTCCTTCTCTTTAACTCTTTCGGGAAGCAGACAAGGAAGAAACAGTCCCCAAATCATGTGAGCAGTAGGACTCGGGGGAGAATTCCCAGCTTAGGAAATGATCTTCATGTGCTAATGCCCCTTGCTGAAGGCAGTTCTTCTTAGGTGAAATACAGGAACCAGTGGATCTTCTACTGCACGTTTCTAGTTTTGTTTCTTTGGGAAGGAAGGAACAGACAGCCAGATGTTGTCTCCCACTTCCACAGATTTTCTTTCCAGTCAGGACACCCTTTACTCTTCAGGTCTGTCCAGCACATGGGAATCATCACACTGCAAGCCATTTCAATAATTTTTTGGTATGGTCTGATTGTGCGAGCTGTCTTAAAAGTTTAAGACACTTCCCCGGTATTCTTCCCCTCCTTCTCTTGCTAAGAGAAACAGGGCACTGAGTATTTCCATGTGTCCCGATTAGGGATGCCTGACTTCCATGTGTCCTGATTAGGGTACCTGACTTCCATGTGTTCTGATTAGGGATGCCTGACTTCCATGAACCCATTTCACTGGTGTAGCTGACGCTGTGACCATGCTATGCAAAATTCACTGTGTCCTTTCTATGGAAATGGAATTTTCATTTACTATATCAAATTGTCAATCTAGTTTTTATAATAGTTGACTCAGATCCTTTATAAGATGGCATTATCTGTCCTTTATTTAAAGTATGAATAGTACACAGCTATGTTGTGTATGCACAGAAGAGACTTTGTAACTCAGAGAATATAGCAGAATAAGTTGTACATTCCGACTGACTGAAACAATGGTTCAGTCATAAGAGGATTCTGATAAATACGACTTGACCAGTCTGTCAGTCTAAAGGAACGGACCTCAGTTCTCAGTGCTTATATTTTGTTTTGCACAGATATTCATCAATCATGACTAATGTATGTGAGGGGCAAGTCTTCTGAATATACCTTTCATTTTGGACCAAACAATTTGTCATGGCAATAAATAGTTATGCATTTAAGAAAACAGGTTTTGTCTTTGACTTAATGCAGTCCTCCATTGTAAAGAGTTATATATTTTTTAGAACTTTTTTTATTTCATGTATGTGGGTACACTGTTGCTGTCTGCAGACACACCAGAAGAAGACATTGAATCCCATTACAGATGGTTGTGAGCCACCATGTGGTTGGCTGGTAATTGAACTCAGTACCTCTGGAAGAGCAGTCAGAGCTCTTAATTGCTGAGCCATCTCTCTAGCCCAAGAGTTATATTTTTAATATATAGTAGGGATTTTGAACTCGCCAAACTAGGATGAAGTTTATTTAACAGCCTGGGTTTTGTTTCCCTGACAAACAGGGAAGCCTTTTGATGCATACCTATTGCAAAGCTGTTGTAAGCCTTAGTTTTCTTGCTGATTTGTTCCTGACATGAATGGTTGCAATTTTTTAAAAGATTTATTTATTTTATATATGTAAGTACACTACCATTGTCTTCAGACACACCAGAAGAGGGCATCAGAACCCATTACAGATGGTTGTGAGCCACCATGTGGTTGCTGGGAATTGAACTTAGGACCGCTGGAAGACCAATTAGGGCTCTTAACCTCTGAGCCATCTCTCCAACCCCCGAATGGTTGTGATTAAATGGACAAATAAATCTTTTATATTAGTACATGATAGAAAGTTAAAAATCAGAGCCGGGCGTGGTGGCGCACGCCTTTGATCCCAGCACTTGGGAGGCAGAGGAGGCGGATTTCTGAGTTCGAGGCTAGCCTGGTCTACAGAGTGAGTTCCAGGACAGCCAGAGCTATACAGAGAAACCCTGTCTCCAAAAACCAAAAGAAAAAAAAAAATCAGATGTGAAGTTGGAATCATTTAAATGTATATTATGAAAATAAGCTCTTTATTCTTCAGTAGGGAAAACCCCCAGGAGTCTTTAGATTAAAGTGAAATAATTGCTAACATTGTTGAAAGCTAATTAAATCAATCAATCCTGGCCTGCTCTTGAGTGTCTGTTAACGTGTGTTGGTATGTGTACACTGAGACAGACATGCAACCATACAACAATTTTGAAAACAACTAAGATGTTTCTCCTGCGTGAGTTAGGAAATAATCAGGCTGCAGGAGGGGGCTGCAGTGTTTTACACAGGCCTCTCTTTGTTGACTAAGCACCTAGGAAAGAGATTGCAGTTGACTATGATTAGTTCAGCTAACTTTCTATATCAAGTATCATGGAAATTCGATAATCCTAAAGCAAATGGTGTCTTCCAGCAGAGTTAGTGTGTAGCCTAGGGGCCTTAGCAAGCAGGTCCATCAACCAAGGATACACCTGCTAGCGTACTCAGACGGCAGAATTCATCTGTTCACCCAGCATAAAACATCTGATACCCAGCCCTTTACAAAAAGGCTTGCTGACTGCTTTTTATATACTTGTTAGACAAAAAGCCTCAAAGATGAGCTTGTTGAAAACAAAAAAAATGACAGTTATCTTAAAGGACACAAAATATATACAGAAAATAAAGAAATGTTTTGTTCCTCTAGAATATAATTCAAAAGATAAAACTAGTGTTTTTACAACAAATGTTTAAAATTCAACTGTTTTACAGGAAACATTTAAATAACATATACTTGTTTTCACTACTGATCACTGCACAAAGCTGACGAAATACGGAGAGCATTTCTGTGATTAAACAAGAAGTCTGACATTAGGAATTTTCTTTAGGCTTCCACTTCCACGGCTGCTGAGACCACGCAGACTTGCGCGATGTCATCATATTCGTATGTTCTCTTTAGAAATGTGTCAGTGAGTCTTAAGCCAGAGACACTCTAGAGAGAGAGAGAGAGAGATATGTAACTCAGCGTTCACTCACTGATAATCACCATGGAAAATACAGCTATCAGAAATGATGACTTAGCCCACCCGGTTGAAATCACTGAACAGAACATACTTGGAGCCCCTGTACTGAGGACAGGAGTGTCAGGGCCAGGCAGAGCGAGGAGCTGGGGTGCAGTTTCCCCAGCTGTCGTCCTGAGATCCCACACCAGTGGATGGAATTGGTGTTGCACATCTCCAGCACGAGGTCCATCATCCTCTCACTGCTGAAACAATCAGAAACCAGGATAAATCTGCTTATTTCCTAAGCAGATACCATCACATTCCTAAAATGAGCATGTCATTACTCAGCCTAAGATAGAATGAAGGAACGAGGAACCACTTGGGAGTTAAAAGTAGATGGATTAGAAGTTTGAGGCTAGCTAGCCTTAGCCAGTGTGAGGCCAGCCTGGGCTACAAAGAGGTACTGTCTCAGAAAGCAAAATCAACCAAAAGCCACGATAGGGAAAATGATGGGACAGCATCTTCCAGGGTTCCAGTAGCTGCACAGCTACCGGCTGCTGAGGTGGTTTTCCAGTTGTTAGTATTCACAGGCTCCCTGCTGCTGCCGATGCTGGCCTTGTCTTTTGTCTAGACTAAGGCTTTTGAATCTCATTTTACTGCTATGTCTCTTACTCATTCTACTGAGAACTCCACAGGAAAGGACAACGGATGGGTGCTTAGTCCTTGTCATGAAAAATCTCTGTCCTTTTAGCATGCGGCTAACTGAGGAAATGATTGAAAGGGGTCATAAGTAACAGCCATTCACGCTTGCTCACTGGGTTCTCTGACAAGACTTGAGGAGCATCACTTCAGCTTACCCACTTAGCTAACAGGCTCAGAACAGATTTCTAGTCTCTCTGTTAATTTTAGTTCCTTGGCTTCTGTGTGCCTTAGGATTTGGCTCCAATTTCAATATTGACTTAAAATTTAACTTACATACTGAAATTTTATTTGCTTTTAAATGTTTCGATCTCCCTAACAATTAAAAATGCTCTTTGCAGCCGGGCATGGTGGCGCACACCTTTAATCCCAGCACTCGGGAGGCAGAGGCAGGTGGATTTCTGAGTTCGAGGCTAGCCTGGTCTACAAAGTGAGTTCCAGGACAGCCAGGGCTATACAGAGAAACCCTGTCTTGAAAAACAAACAAACAAACAAACAAATGCTCTTTGTGTTAGAGAGCATGTACAACATGATTTTCTCAGTCAATTCTATAACAATGTATTCTGTGTTTTTTCACATCCATTTGTTTTGCGTGTGTGCTCTGTGCAGATGTGTATGTGCTACACTGTGCATGTGGAAGTCGGTGGACAACCAGCAAGAGCTGGTCTTCTTTCACTCTTCAGTCACTCTAGCAGAGGGGTTCTGGGACTCAGACTCAGGTCTTCATGCTTAGCGCCAAGTGCTGTGACCCACTGAGCCAGCTCGCTCCTAAGTCTGAGTCTCTTGTACTCTGGACTACCCTCAGACTCTCTTGGTAGATGAAGGTGGCCTTGAGCCTTTGGTCTCTTCCCTCTGTTTCTCAAGTGCTGGTATTACAGCTAGAGATCAAAATCAGGGCATTGCACAGCTTAGGAAGACAACAGCTGGGCCACATCCCACCCTCTCTTCTCTGCTGCTGTAATGTTTTCTATTGCATGTTTTGTATCTGTAGATTGTGTGTAGATTGGGTCAGATTTTTATACATGAGGAAATTGAAACTCTTAAGTTAGAAAACCTAGTTGAATTATTACATTAAAATGAACATCAAAAAATTAATTAAAAAACTTAATAGTACTTTGTTAGTCAATGAGCTTATTTGAAACCCTCAAATCCCCTGGACATACCCTATATTTGCATATCCTTGCCTACATGTTCACAGAAATTTTATGATTTGCACGGTATGGAAAAGGTGTGAGATCTGCCTCTTGTGAATGATTCCCAGGCCAGCCATAGATGACGAGGAACAGCAATACATGGCTGCTACCACAAAACTAAACTCAAATTTTCTATGAAAGGTCTGAGGGGCTGGGAATGCAGCTCAGGTGGTAGCGTTCCCCTAGCATCCACAAGGCCCTGGGTTTGGTCCCAGTGCTTCATGAACAGCATGGTGGTGTGGACCTGTGATGCTACGCAGCACCTGGGAAGTGCGGGGAGGAAGTTCAAGGGCCTCCTCAGCTTTCGAGAAGCGCAGTGCCAGGCTGGAATGGAGAAACTGTCTCAAATAACAACTGTAGCAGTGAGTGTAGCTCATGTGTGTCGCTTCACAGAGTCAGGCCTTTCTGTATTTGAAGGCTATTTCCTTAAATCTAAGTGCTTGACTGAATATGAGAGTGAAGTGATCACGCAGGTATTCTGAAAGAGCTGCAGTTCATTGCTGTAATGTTACTGCGAGACCCAAACTAACAGTATACTGCAAATCATGTAAGAACTATCAACTTGACCTGGCCGGGATGTAATTCTAGGCTTTATATCCTTTAAGTTATATATCCTTTGCTTCTTCTGTTGACTTCCAAAACTGCTTAACAGCTGGGGGAGGGGGTGGATGTCTTTAATGCCATCACTCCAGGAGATACAGGCCATTGGATCTCTATTAACAATATCAGCCTGGTCTACATACATAGTAGTTCCAGGCAAGCAAGGATACACAGGGAGACCTTGTCTCAAAAACAAGGGCAGGGCCAGCCTGGGCTACATAACCAAACTGTCTTAGAGAACACTACCAAAGAAAATAGGCAAAAGGTAAAAAAGTCAGAACCAGTTTCTAACCTATATGGTTTTTTCTTGTTAATATTAAAGAATTTATCACAGAAGTTATCAGAGAAATGTATCTGACTGTTCTTAATCTGTCACCGCGGAAGACCCTGCTGGCTCATTCTTTAGTACTGTGACATGGGAAGGAAGTATAGACAGATGCCCATCTCCACGCATTGGCATTACCTGCAGTTTGTGATTTTGCAGGTAATATGGAAAGGTTCTTCTAGGTTTACTGTGTCTGGGATGGCCTCTAAAGACAGCCTAACATCCCCATAACCTGGAGCCTGTGAAAAAAAGTAACAGTAAAAACACATAATTAGAAAAACCTTTCACGGTTAATGAAGGCGTCTGTACCTTTACTCAAGAGACACAGCTGGCGCTCTGAGAACAGACTGCGGCTCTGGCCTAGTCTCTCACTCTAACCTCTTTTGCTGTGACCTCAGCTACAAGGACCCTGCAGGCCTGGACTGTTTCCGATACAATTACTCCAGACTCAGTAGAATTAAGATGAATCTTGCCTCTAGACAAGAAATGAGTTAGGATTTAGGGGATCTGATCTCAAAGTGTTGTCCAGTTCCAGACCAGCCAGGGATGCACAGGGCAGCCCACTTTAAAACAAAAACAACAGCGGTGTGGACTGAGTTGGTAAGTGCCATAATCCTACGAAGTTCAGGACATCTCCCAGAATGCCTCACTGTAATGAGCATCAAATGAGCAGTGGGCATGGCTTAGTGAGATAAGAACAACTCATACACAGTTATCTTAAGTCCTGTTTGGTGAAATTAACACCACCACCACCACCACCACCAAAAACAACCAAAAAAACCCAAAAGAGACAAAAAACTTACATACTAAATAGAAACAAACACCTGAATGTTTTCCATTAATCTCAGCACTAGTTTTCTACCTATGGATCAACACAACTATTAGGATTTTCTAGAAATGAGTGACTCATGGCCTCTGCTCTTCAGTGCTGAGGTGTAAGACTCAGCTGCCCTCTCCCATCAAGCCCACACTCAGTGTTCTCTGGACTCACCATCCTTTGAAGCTGGCTGGTCTGTAACCGTCCCCTTTCACCTAGATTTGTTTTCCACACTATATCCAGTTTCCCAATTACTGTCACTCCCTTAATGATGCCGGCTTTTTCTGCAAATTCCTTCTTGGGCTTTAGGCAGTACAAGTATTGGCGTGTATCCATTGGCTGCAAATATCCTCTGGACCCAAATGTAGATACACTGGCCAGTGTAGAAATAGACAGAAAAATATATTAAGTATCTTTCTGAAGGCAACACTACTCATACGGTTAATTCTTTTGGGCAATTTGCTGCCCAGATATCTAGGAGTGGTCAGAGGTTTCAACCCAAAAGAAAAGAAACATCTGCCTGGTGAGACAGTGTTTTCAAAGAGCTTGGGCAACTTAATAAGACTCTGTCTCAAATAGAAAGTGAAAAGGAAGCTGTGCTATCGCAGTGATCAGCACTTGCCCAGCATGTGTGAGGCGCTGGCTCATCTCCAGTACTCTCTCTCCATGACAAAGGAAGAAAGCCGGGACAGAGAGAAAACAGCTTCAACACAGAGCAACATGTTCTTTCTCTGTGTGGAGCTGGGACAGAGCCCAGGGTGCTGAACATGCTAGGCAAGTGCTGTTCCATTATCTACACTGCCACCCTTGAGATACACTGCCCTAACTTAAGGAATTGCTTTCAAAGTGAGGAAAGCATGGAAACTTGTTTTCTCAGTGAAAGTAAAGGAGAGCATTAACTTTTCTGTATCTAACCACCATATGAGGATGTCATTACTAAGAAAATCAGCCACCCACCCAGCTATTGCTTCCTCATCTGCATTAGTAATACATTTGTTTGTCCCTTATCTTCCAAAATAGCAACAGAAAGACATTATACTCTTCATAAAATCATTAAAGCCACCCACTGTGATGTCCATTTCTTCTTATACTGAGATATTTTTTTGTCAAATTCACGCTCACCCTAACGTTAATCCCTAGCATGTTCTCCACTATCCTTCCCATGTTCAGGTTTATCACTTGCAGGGTAACAATGATTAGCTTCAGATGGATCTGGATGAAGTCTGAAAGGTAAGAGAAGGAGTACAACCGGGCAGTGGGGCACACGCCTTGATTCCCTACGCAGGAGGCAGAGACAGGCAGGTCAGCCTGGGCTACAGACCTTTCTTTATAATGAAAGCCCGTCTTTGGGGGTTGAGGAGAGAACAAGTGCTTTTGAAAAGTGCAACCCAAGATGAGGAAACTTGGCCTCTTTATTTTTATTAGGGATGTACAAGCAGGTGTGAGGAGAACTCTTTAGTAATGGCAGACATTACACTGTGTACATCACATACAGTAGACTTCAACTATGGACTTTGCTTGTGTTAGGAATCGATACTGCAACAACATTATGAACTAACCAGTACCCCGGAGCTCTTGACTCTAGCTGCATATGTATGGCCTAGTCGGCCATCACTGGAAAGAGAGGCCCATTGGACACGCAAACTTTATATGCCCCAGTACAGGGGAATGCCAGGGCCAAAAGAATGGGAATGGGTGGGTAGGGAAGTGTGGGGGGGGGTATGGGGGACTTTGGGGATAGCATTGGAAATGTAAATGAGGAAAACACGTAATAAAAAAAAAAAAAGGAATCGGTACTGGCCCAAGGATCATAAATGTGCCACATTAACACAAGACAGGAGAGCTGGGTTCATGGAGTGTGATGCGCCCTGGGAAGATGTGGCAGAAGCTGGCTTGAGCCTAGCCTGGCAACATGGAGGGAGCCTGGCTCTAAGACAAAGGCATGCGAGGAAACAAAAACCAAGAGGAGAAAGAAACTGACTGGCAAGGAGGGCTTGCTTGTGGGACTTCTGCTCCCGCCTCCCCCAAGACAGGGTTTCTCTGTATAGCCCTGGCTGTCCTGGAACTCACTCTGTAGACCAGGCTGGCCTCGAACTCTGAAATCCGCCTGCCTCTCCCTCCCCAGTGCTGGGATTAAAGGCGTGCGCCACCACCGCCCAGGGGACTTCTGCTTTCTTAGGAAGGTTTTCACTAATCTAAAACTTCTCTAAAACATGTCTATCAATTATTATAAAATAAATCTATTACACAAGAAAAGCCTGCATCTTTCCAAATAATAGCAAACATTTTGTACTCACCATTCTCCAGCTTGGGTCACCGAGTTTAATTCTGTTACATTGTACATTATTGATGGCTCTAGTGAAACTTTCTCCATAAACATTGGTGAGGTTGTAATATTCTGAATTTGTGCTTCAAGAAATACTTCATCAGTCTGAGGATACGGAAAACAAATCCACCAAAATGTCACCGTATTTAAAGTATTAACCTTAATAAAAAAATATCTTACTTATATAAAAAGTATTAACCACAAATGTGATTAGTTCATGCCTGCAAATCAAAATTATCACAATTAATGCAAGAAAAGAAATCTTCCTCCTAACACAATAAACAGGAGCAAAGTGAGGTGTTAGTCCACAGATGCCCTGTCAAACAATGGATGTGGGATAACTTGAATATATTTTATGCACTCCAAAAGCATGAGTTTGACTAGCATTCCTGTTACAACAGCAAAATCTAAATCTGACCAGATGCTAAACTGTTCTAAGGGATTTCAGTGTAATGGGTGCACTCAGGTCGTGCTGAGGAAAGACAACCAAGTCTTCATTTGAGTATTCTGGAATAATGCAACTACTTCAGTTTAGATAGAGACCACTAGCTATAAATAATCCTTTACTATACCCATTAGGGTGTAATTTCTAAAATTAAAGTAACTTATGTGTGGTCTTAGTCACTTCTGGGTTCATTTTATATGGATATTTAAGGTTAAAACAAGGGCATGTAAATAGCCTGATGACGGTTTGGCTTCGAAACCTGTCACAGAGTATTCTGTGGACTTTCAACTATTTCAGAATGATGTCATTCACTTTGGTCAGTGGATAACTTAAATATTCAATTTATAAAAACATTGAATCCGCCGAGCGTTGGTGGCCCACGCCTTTAATCCCAGCACTCGGGAGGCAGAGGCAGGCGGATTTCTGAGTTCGAGGCCAGCCTGGTCTACAAAGTGAGTTCCAGGACAGCCAGGGCTATACAGAGAAACCCTGTCTCGAAAAACCAAAAAAAAAAAAAAAAAAAAAAAAAAAACATTGAATCCCTTGCTTATTTCTGTTAAACATCTTTAACTTTATACTTCCTAGGTTCTGGGTCTCCTTTGGGTGACTAAAGAATAAAGATGTTATACCAAGGGTATTCAGAAATTATTTTTCCCCAAAAGTTTCAGTTATAGAAGTCTGAAATAAACTATGCCCTCAAACTGAGGAATTATGGGGCTTTTTTAAATGCTCTAGAAAAGTGACAAATCATGTAAAGTATAGTGAAATTATAATTTAATGTGCCTAAAACAGATTCTTTAGCCTTTAAACATGGGTTCAAATTAAAACAATGTACCTTCTTTTCTTTTTTTCCTATTCTATTCTATCCCATTCCATTGTATTTGAGACAGAGCATCGCTATTAGCTCTGGCTGTCCTGGAACTACACAGCCAAGGGGTAACTCACAGATTTGCCTGCCTCTGTCTCCCAGTTGCTGCTGATTGCACCTGTGCACCACCACAGCTGGCTCAAACAACATGCCATCTAAACACATCTTTCTATTACCCTTTCTTGGGAAGAAAAGTGAATATATCCCATAAATCCATTGCTCTTAAAATAACCAAAGCCCACACTTCAATTTTTAAAATGCATTTCTCTGTATAACATGATGAACAGCTTAGATAAAATGAAAGAAAAGCAGCATAATGGAAAATCAAGTTAGTCTGAACAGTTAGTAAGTCATTTAACATCTGAAAGTCATTTAACATCTGAAAAATGAAGACAAGGCTTTAGTGCTGAGGCTGTTATACACAGGGAAATAATAAGCAAACACTGCTTATTGTAAACAGAAAGTGGAAAATATGAATTCAGCCACTGTGGAAACCTTGCTTTCTTTTGCTTGCTTTTGTTAAAGGCACAGATGTACAACCACTGTGCACCTCAAAATGAATTTCAAGTGTATATTCTATGTAAGGAAGGGAAGATAATTAGGTATTTCACAGCAAGATATTAAAAATCCCAAAGATAAAAGAGAATGCGATTATAGGTGCCTTCTATAAAAAGCACTAAAGGCACTACAAATGAGAATGTAATCATGTCAAAGTGAGAATTTAATCTCACAGGTGAACAATTGAAAAAGTGCGCTCAAATTGTGTACTCTCTTTTGGAAATCACAGACTGAGTATTCACAACTAACTGTTTTTCCACTATGTTTTGTAGAGAGAGATTAATTAGGCAGAGTCAAAAAGGGGTGAGAAAAGCATATAAATTTATAATAAAAAATGAAATTACCACAGAACTGAGGTCACTCTAATGGAAAAATAAAAAAGAAAAATTAGAAAAATCAGAGTTAAATGTTAAAGAAAAAGAATAACTTTAAAATAAAATGCATTTCTGCATTTTTTTTACTTACTAAAGACAGCATTAGTAAACAAGAAAGTAAACAGGAAGCAACATACAGAAATATGACAAACTACTTTTCTAAAAGGCGACATGGCTACAGTTATGTGACAATGGGCAGAGAAGAGGACTAGGCTGAGTACATCAACGGCCACCAACAGGAAGGGCACCCTGAGGGCAGAGCATGCCTGCCGATCTGCCTTCCACACTGGCTGATGCTGTTCTGTTGCACACAATCGGCACCGTCCTGCCACTCTCCTACCTCAGGAAGTACACTCTCCTCCACACTTAGGACAGAACATTGTAAAGCTGCTCTTGAATTAACCTAATGCTGGAATCCTAACCTAGAGGAGGATCTTGGGTGATTACAGTCATCATAAAGTTACTATAGGTCATCTGTAAGGAAATGCTGAGATAGACCATTCCAGACGATTCAGTTCATCTTCTTCTTATTGTTAATAGATTCCAGTCTAGTATGCATTATATAAATAGATATTTAAAATTAGATTATGTTCAATGTCAAATGACACTTCCTTCATCAATGTATAGTCATTTGTCACTGCTATGCTCCTAGAGTATGAATACCCATCACAGTTTGGGATGTAGGGATTACATATCTTATGGCTCCATTACGCAGTCCCCACCACCACAGTAGGTTTCTGAGGCTGGGAAAGCCGTACGCTTATATTTACTTCACTTCCCCATCTGACACAGGGCTTTGAATTCAGCAGGTGACCAAATATTTGACTCCTATCTACTAATTTGTATATCTCCCTGTAAGACTTTCCTAGCTTAAAAAACTGGCAAAATCTTTCATGAAACCAGTTTCACATTAGCATGATTAAAAATAGTAACAAAACATACTTGACAAATACAAGGCCCAGGGATCATAGAGAACTGCATATCAGCCATTCCCGATGATGTGGTTTGCCAACTACTTAAAGTACACAGTCTGCCTGATCCCTGCTCCTGGCTGAGGAGTGAGTGCCTGTCTAAGCTGTAATTCTGAAAACCTTTGTGATCACAGTGAGCTCTCCAGGCTTTGTTTCTATTTAGTTAGCTTCAACCTTTACCCCATTGTTACTTTATGAACGGTTCTAGATTGTCTTTGTTAACTACGTGCATTTTCCCTTTTCTCTAATACGTATCTACAGGGTAGGTTAGTTACTGCGCCTGCTAACTAAGTCTAACTACAATGTCAGCTTTATCCCCAGTGAGACAGTAGGACATGGCTGCATGTTTCTGATCATGGAATCTTCAGGACCAAAAACAGCATCTGAGTAATTGTCAATTTATAGGAGGGCTAAAAGGACTTTTCATGACAAGAGCCTCACTGTACATCCAGGGTGAGCTCTAGCCCACTGGGCATCAACAGGCTGGCCTTAACTCACCATCCACCTGACATCATTTTTCTACAGCCGTGGAGGTAATTTACAGTTTTTGGGAAAATCCAAACAATAAAATCCTTACTGTTAGGATGAATCCTGCTTGACTTTTCTCTAGGCTAAGGACAGAGCATGTTCTACTCTTTGGGTCCCATTTTTCTCCAGTTTTGCCTTTTGAGGCTCTCCCAGTGAGCCTGCTAGCACCGGGGGCCTGGCTCTACTTGGTACATGGACTTCCCGGGGGCACTTGCTGACTTCTTTTCCCATGGACGTTACGTCTTCACCCATCGCCTGAATCTAGAAACATCCAGGAAGCCACTGCAAGTACTCAGCAGATTGCTCGTGTGTGAAAGCAGCCTCCTCACCATCATGTGGACTGTAGGGCAGTTGTGTAAAAGGGTTGAATGTCCCAGAAAATCACCAGAACAGAAAGTGAGACATACTGATCATATGTAGGTTGAAACAAGCAGAATAAGAAACACTTTCAATGAAAGCCACTTCCTACTGGAATTTAGGCTCATTATCACAAATACTTCAGTCCTAGCAGCATCACTTCAACATGACAGGAAATAGCTCTGACTTTCAGTGGAGATTTTGACGTTTAACTGAAATCTAGTACGTGCCTCACACTTACCTCTGCGTTGTAAAATTTGGTTTTCACATCCAATGGTTTGAGGACCTAGTTCAAACAAAGCACATCGGTCAGGAAATGCTGATTCGACTATTTTTATTTGTTTTAAACCACAGGCTTCAATGACTCAAAGCTATGCTTTAATTTTAATTGTTAAAGATTTTGTAGTTTATGAAATATTCATGTAAAACAATCAGTATTTTTTCATTTAAATTATTCCCTCAAAATTTAATGCTATTCTTAATAATCTTCCTTAGACTTTGTATTCACTTTATCCCTTTTTAGATTTTTATGTTGTCTCATTAATAAAACAAGATTTTATTTTTCAATAAAATGTTTCATTTTATTATAAATTATTACATTGGTGATAATTCATTTGAACTTAACTTAGTCTGACTTTTGAACACTAGTTTATAAAAGGAATCCAAGATGTGAGCTATTTGTTCTATTTAAAGCTTGTTTCTCCCAGAAAAAGAGGAATAATTACACTTCTAAGAAAATAAAAAGCATTCGAGAACAACTTTATCTCTGCCATATTCAATACCTGAAATTTGAAGAATTTCCTAAAGTACATTTTTTCTCCATCCTGAGTTGTGTAACTCACAGCACACACCAAGCTGAAACAGAAAGATGTCTTAATAATAAATCTAACATGCTTCAATTCTACTTATAAATGTAAAAAAATGTGAACAACGTGAAATTGTAGATAAATGAGATTACAGTAGGAAAAAAGTTTTAGTATATATGGATATAAATACACATGAATGCAGAGAAATGGCATGGCATGAAGAGATGGTTCCCAGCTTGCTACTGCTGGGCAAAGAAGGATTCCTGTCAATCTCAGCATGCTAAGATAGCGAGGAGGCATGCTTTCTGGCCTCCACTGCTACTGCACACACTCCATATACTGACTCCATTTACAGTCTTTCTCCCTCACACACACATTAAAAAAAAAAGAAGATACCTATCCTTTTCAGAATAAGAACTTCAAATTTCTTCCTTTAGAAGTAGAATATATTCCAAATATTTTACAGAATAAGCATATGATTGAAGGAGAAGAGTTCATTTGCAGTGAAAAATATGCATCCTAAAGGAAATGCCAGGAAGAGGTAACATGTTACAATGGGGAATGGTGTGCAAGTTTCAATAAAAGCCACTAGGAAACCTGGGTGTGGTGGCCCATCCCTTAGTCCCAGTACTTGGTAGGCAGACATTGATTGAGGCACAGTGGTTCTCTGTGAGTTCTAGGCTAGCCTGAGTTCTAGGCCAGCCACAGATACACAACGAGACTATGTCTCAAGAAAACAAAACCCACTAAAACATTTAAAAGGTTGAAAAAAATATTTCTAGTAACACACTAAGATGGCTAGATTGTTAACATACACAGGGTTTTTCTAACTCAATCAGGAAAGTAGGGATGTATCACTCAAAAAATGTGAGGAAAGGAATACATCACTCACTATTTTATGAAAAGAATACACAGACATGTTATAGTCCTGTAACTAGTTAACAAAACTGTGAAATGGTAAGTTACACAAGATAGTCAGAGATGCTAAAACAATGAGATAATACTTTTAACCTGACAAGGTTTGGCAAGAATCCCTTAGGCTGGTGAGAGTTATAGAAACTTAAGTGTTTTTACATTGCCAGATGGTGAAAGGAATTTAGAAACATTCTTGTGGTTTAAGCCTTATGACTGTTGATCCCACAGAACATCTACTTCAAGTATTCATAGGAATATGAATTCTATTTTGTTTATAGTAGCAAAAAACCTGAAAATATCCTGTAAACAAAGCACACTGACTAAACACATAAGAGGCAGATATTTAGAAAAGCATGTCTTTAAGGATCCTGGCTGATGTAGAAAAATATTCACAGTGAATTGAGAAGCATAAAAGCTTGAGAAATATATGCATATGTCATACATATGCATATAAAATGATGGGAAAATACATTAATTTTTTAATAGTTCTATAGAACTTAGTAAAACTGGGTAATTTAGCTGCTCCTTCATACTGGTGCCTTAGATTGATAACGGGGGAGACAGTGAGTTGCTCCACCAATACCAGAGTTGTTGCCATGGCCTCAAATACTGGTAGGGGAAGGGGAGGCTGGAGAATCATCAGCTAGAGAGCAGCTTAGTTGCATATTAAGTTTAAGAGCAACTTGACCAAACAGTGATAATCCATCCCTACAAAACAAAACACCCCAAACTATGTAAACAACCAAAACCCAAACCAATGTGTGCATGTGTGTGCAAACACACACACACACACCAAAAACCCAGCAATAAAACCAAACCCCTGCACAATACTTGTCCTAGAAGTGTTCACAGGAGAAGCGCTATAGCACCTATAGGTTTGAGACTAGCATGGAATTCTGGGTCTTCTAAAGTGGTTTAATCCATTTCCTATGGGATAGCGGCTACACAGCTTCAGTGAAGATGAACCTCTGTATTCTGGTATTTCACTGGGATACACAGGCTACGTAGACTTCATATGTTAACCCACAGCAACTATAAAGACAAAGGACAGGAAACCCACAGGCTCTACAAGCCATATACAAATGTAGGAAAGTTTCTCTGAGAACGTCATCTAGTTCTGAGTTATAAGAAATTATACAAAAGGCCACAGGTGGATCTTTGTAAGCAAACACACTTCATACCTCAGAATGAGCTTGAAGTTAAAGAAGATCCGCGTGACTACAGTGTAGGAAGAGAAGCAAGACTGACATAGGTGGTGGATTATGTTATAGACAGCTTTGTACGGCATAGATAAATCAGAATTTCTAAAGGCTAGTGTGCCACAGACCCTTTTTGGTCCCTGTCTGCGTAGAACGGGTCTCTGGTTGCAGGTGGGCGAAGGAGTCGGTGAATGAATGACAAACAGATATGACATGAAAGAGTGTGTAGAATCTGAGTGTCATTCATTCGCCGACTCCTTCACCCACCTGCAACCAGAGACCCGTTCTACGCAGACAGGGACAAAAAAGGGTCTGCGGCAGTTTCCCACCTTCGAACAGGGACACCGGGGCAGGTTAATCTTTATTTCTTTTTCCTTCTTTTTCTTTCTCTTCTTTATTTTCTCAGACAAGGATAGGATCCCGTTGCCATGCTGCAGATGGGCTGATAGGTAGATCAGTTAAGGACCAGTAAGTTTTATCATGGGGCAATCAGAATTGAAAGGGAAAAGATTGTTTCTGTCAGTCTTTAAGCACATGTTGTCTGGCAGAGGCCTAAAGGTCTCAGATAAATCTTTACAAGAATTTTATGATTTCATGCAAAAAATCAGTCCCTGGTTTCCAGAGGAGGGAAGCTTGATATTGGAGGATTGGAAGCGAGTAGGTAAAGATATGACGAAGTTCCATGAGGAAAATTCATCTAGGGAAATCCCCAATAATTCCCTTATTCTGTGGCAATAAATGAGGGATTTATTGACTGAGAAAACAGACTTAGAATTTCTCGCAGAGGAAGCTCCTTCAGAGCTCTCTGATGATCAGAAAGCAAAACTGTCTGCCTTTAAAAAGAAACTGTGCTATACAGGCAAAAAAGAGAAAAGGCTAGAAAAAAGTGAATCAGAGACAACTGATAATGAAGGTAATGATGAATGGGATTTTACTGAGGGAATGGCGAAGTGTGAACTAAAGGGAAGAAGAGATCGTTTTCATAGCCGCTGAGACAGCAGTGGGGAGGAGTCTTTAATCACGGCACCAGTCACTCATAAACCTGTACCAAAACCGGGTTGGCTTTTGCCTCCGGTTGGTTTTGATGCTGCTGTGGCAGAGGCAAAAAGACAAGGAAATTTTACTCTCACTTGCCCAGTAATTCGCATAGAAGATAGTGAGCCACAATGGGAACCTTTGCCATTAAAAACTCTTAAGGAATTACAGTTAGCAGTAAAGACACTGGGCCCCACTGCACCTTATACCTTACAGGTTTTGGATGTAGTAGCAAGTCAGTGGCTCACTCCTTATGACTGGCATCAAACCACAAAGGCTACTCCCGCTCCCGGAGATTTCATTCTCTGGAGAACAGAGTATGAAGAGAGGGCTAAGAAGTTAGCACAGGAAAGATCTTCATCAAAACATGGAACTAAGCCCACGATGTCCATGCTTCTTGGGTAAAAGGACTACGCTAAACCAGAAGCACAACTGAAAATTTCAAAGGCAGTGTTGGAGAAAATTAATAAGATAGCTGTATCCAGCTGGCAGAGTTTACCCCCGCCTGGGGCTAGGTCCACAGTCCTTTCAGGAATTAGGCAAAAGCATGATGAGTCTTATGAGTTTTGTGGCTAGATTGGAAGAGGCAGTTTCTAGGATGCTTCCTCCCTCGGAAGGGACTGATATATTAATAAAACAATCGGCTTGGGAAAACTCGAATACCTTGTGCCAAGACCTGATCAGACCAATCCGTAAGACAGGTTCCCTACAAGATTATATTAAAGCATGTGTAGATGCCTCACCGGCCGTAATTCAGGGGATAGCTTACGCTGCAGCAAGGAAAGGGAAGAAATTCAGCGCCGATGTCAGAAATACTTATAGAATTACATGTTTTCGGTTGTAAAAAACCGGGGCACCTAACGAAAAATTGTAAAAATCCCTCGGAAACAAGAATGGCCTTTCTCCAAGTGTCTGCCCACTTTGTGGTGGAGAGAACCTTGGAGAAATGATTGTAAATCAAAGTCCCATAAAGATAGGATTTCGCTCACTAAAGAATTGGGTAAGACAAAAAAACTACAGGGGCAATCTCTTAGCCCCATTCAGGAACTGTGGACCTCATTATAGGACACAGCCCCAGCTATAGGAAAAATTTCAAGTTGTGGATTCTGATAATTTAGGTAAAATTAAAAGTTATGGTTAGATTATGGTTAAAGTATAAAAAGAGACTTCATAAAGGTCAAAATATAGGTCACTTCTTACTGTTTCCTTATTTACAACTCCCCAATCCTACATTGTGCCAAAAATTCATAGATACGGCTTTACTGGAAGTTGGGAAACCATCTCTTCAAACATAAATAATTCATTTTGTAGATGGCGTTTTTGTTGGTTGCAGAAAGTGAAGAGCGGGCATATATAATTCATTTTGTCGATGGCATTTTTGTTGGTTGCAGAAAGTGAAGAGTGGGCAGAGCGGGTTTTGCAAATGGCTGTAAAATGTTTAAATAAATTGGAAGTTTTGGATGCTTGCCAAAAGCTGTTAGAGAATTTTGGGTTTTGATCTTGGTTTGATAAGCTGCCTCTTACAAGCAAGGGAAAAAAAAAAAAAAGGAAAGGAAAGGAAAAAAGGATAGAGGAAAATGGATTTTGGAACTCTCCCAGGGACAGAGAGAAATCGGGGGATGCCCTGTTTTATTCTCTCTGGCCACTACAGGAGACGTTCTCTACCCTCTTTGTATTGTCTATGTTTGGTGCACCAACCTGTCCATGTGTCAATTCATGTATGTTTTTGTTTCGTTGTCTGAATGACTGACTGTTCTGTGTTTCACGTTGGAAAATAAAAATGGCTAAAACTTTATCTGCTGATTCAGTGGAGCCTGAGAGTGGCCCATACTTTAGTCAAGAATCAAGCACAGCAGGAGAGACCCTGCTGAAAAACTGTTTTTAAAAAAGGAGCCTGCAACCAGAGACCCGTTCTACACAGACAGGGACCAAAAAGGGTCTGCGGCACTAGTGGGTGATCTCTCCAGTGCTAAGCGATTAATAAATGAAGGTTCAGAAAACTCACCTCTAGGGAATTCTAATCCAAAGTTCACATTAATCTCAGAGTATACAGTAAAAAGTTCCTTCAATAGGGCTAGTGGAAAATCGCTGATCAAATAGCTAGGTACAAGTTTGTATGTAAAATGTTTCTGCATTCCATGCTTTAATGGATACAATGAAGAGAAGCACAGTCGATGGTGGAAGGAGAGACAGGAGGAACGAGGAATACTTTGAAGAGACACTCGGCTTCTGGGACTGGCTTTTGGGGTCCCTGAGAGCTTTGGAAGCCTAAATAATTTCAGAGGGTTGAACTGCCCCAACTTGAGACCCATCCCACAGTCAAGCACAAATCCCTGACACTATTAATGATACTGTTATGCTTGCAGACAGGAGTCTAACATGGCTGTCTTCTGAGTGGCTCCACCCAGCATCTAACTCAGACAAATGCAGAGACCCATAATCAAACAGTGGATGGAGCTTGGGGACTCTTATGGAAGAAGAGGAGGAAGGGTTGTGGGCCCTGAAGGGCATAGGAACTCCACGGGAAGACCAACAGAGTCAACTAACCTGGACTCTTGGAAATCTCAGGGTCAGAACCACCAACCAAAGAACGTACAGGGCTGGACCTAGGCCTCACCTATGTAGCAGATGTGCAGCTTGGTCTTCATGTGGATCCTGAACAACTGGAGCAGGGGCTGTCCCTAAAGCTGTTATCTGTACATGGGATATGTTCTTCTAGCTGGCCTTGTCTGGCCTCAGTGGGAGAAGCACCTAGTTAGTCTAACAGAGACTTAAAGTGCCAGGGTAGGGGAATACACAGGAGGTGAGGGGAAGTAGAGGGAAGGATTGTGGGAAGGGATGACCAGGAGGGGGCAATGTGAAGGATAAAAAGTGAATAGGTAAAACACAAATAAATAAATAAATAAATATTTAAAATATATAAATATTAAAAATATGCAAAAGATAAAAAGAGGAAAAAGGAAAGTAAATTAATAAATGAGTAGAAGTTTTTGAGAAGTAGTAAACGTAATTCTTACATGTGAGTGCCAATTTCCTTTACTTCATGGTGTATGACGTCATCAATACAGCAGTCGGGTTTAAGTTCAGCCACAGCAGCACTGGAGGCTGAAAGGTTTAAACGCTGAGAACTCGTCTGCAGATCCGCCTTGAAAGAAAGAGGTAAGGAGTCCATGAGGCTGTTAGACATTTACAGGGAATGGACAGGCGCTGTGGAGGAGTGGGGATAGCTGACTGGTTATCTGGGAAGAGGAAGAGGACCAGGGAGAGAGGAGGAGAAGAGGGCTAATGAGGGGTAATGGTGTGTCATATGAAAATCTCGTAAGGAAACCCACTACAATATACAATTAATATATGTTATTAAAGAAACTGAAAAAATGATCAAGGGAGGAATAAAAAGTAGGAAGCTGGGAGAAAGGAAGGGCATCGTATACCTCTCATGCTCAGAACTACTGCAAGACTAAACACACACACACTGCAATACCCATCATCAATGAAGCCAACCAGATAGTAGGGGACATCCAACACCAATAGAATAGCACCGTACGAATGTAACAGTACCAGAGTGCAGACCACAGGCACAGCTGTAGGAAAAGTAGGGACACACCCAACACATCTGAAAAACAGAATCGTGACCACTGTCTATGTCAAAAGACAAAACAAGCTCTTCGGCTCATGCATTCCTTTTCATAGGGCTATGAAATTCATTTTGTGTATATGCCGTGATTTGATTAGACAAGTATGTACATATGTATATGCATGTGTATAGTATGCATATATATACACATATATATATGTGTATAGTATGCATATATATAGTATACATGCATGCATGTATTTAAGTATTGATGTAAATAGGCATATATGTACATATGGTTATGGGTAACAAAAGACTCAAGTTTTCATCCCTGGAGGAAAAAGTTACAAACAAGAAAGCAGGGAAGAAAGTCTACATGTTAGACTAGCCTGAATCATCAGTATGAACAGCTGAGAGGTTTTTTTCTCCTTTGAGACATAGTCTCAGATAGCTCAGGCTAGCCTTCAACTTCGTGTGTATGACTTTGAACTTTTGGCCTTCCTGTCCCCACCTCTCCAGTACTGGAACTGCAGTCACAAGTCAAAGTGCTCAGCCACAACATGGGTGGTTTTTCCCTTAAGACTTTAATTTCATGTGTATCTCATGGAAGCACTGCCTCAGCTGAGGCTCCTTCCTCTCTGATGACTCTAGCTTGTGCCAAGCTGACACACACAAAACCAGACAATATACTTGCTGGCAGACCTAGCACTCAGCAGCAACTGTAGCCAGGCGAGCCTGGGTGAGCGGAAGCCCATGCTGTCAAGCCCATGCATAATTAATTCCCTTCTATGCTGCCATGGCCATTTTGTTCATGGGCCCATGAACAATGACAGGGATGGCTGGGGAAAGAGGTTGACTGTCCACAGAACAGGTCAACCTATCTACTTTATTACTGAACTCCCCAGCTGAAGTCACCTTTTGATAAGTATTTACATAGGACACAAGTGTCTTCCCATCCTTTGCCTATTTGGAGAGATCTATCCACATACTACTTCTCCAGATGCCTTTCTCAGCAACTTAACAATCACGCTCTTTCCAAGTCCCTGAGTATTCAGCTAATCCACTGACATAGCTCATGAATCAACTAACAATCGCATATGTAGCCATTGCTCTTTCCAAACAAAAATTATGACCATGTGTACTGACTGGAATTCTGCCCATTGTGAAGATTTCTCTTCACTGGTGACTTTTAGGGTTGTCCCAGAAAGGAGCTGTAATGCTGCAGCTGTCCGCTTCTGGGTGATGCATAAACAACATGCAGAGCCATCAGTTAAACCAGGCCCTAGTCTCTTCCTCAGTTAGCTGATTATTATTATAGGGAACACCCCATGAGGCTATAGGTGCATATTTGACAGCACCTATATGGCATTGTAAAAGGAGTAGAAATCATAGGGATTTGGGCAACTTCATCATGTGACTTGCTTGTGCCTTCAGGACCTGCTTGTCCCAATCACATAAATACCACTTCCATTTGATAATAGATTGCTGCTGTGCATGTCCTACTTATGACTTGGTGGGTCAGTAACGCCTAGCTCATGATGGGCAGCTCAGGTTTCATGGTAACTTGGTGGTCCATTGTCAAACATTCTGTTTCCACTAAAGCCAAATAGCAGGTGAAGAGCTGCCTTTCAAAGGGAGAATCATTGTCTGCAGATGATGGCCTTGTTCCAAAATCTCAAAGGTCTCTTCTGTGATGGGCATGCCAAAGGCTCCAAACAGCATCCCTATCTGTCACTGACACCTCAAGTACCATGGGGTCTGCTGGATCATATGGCCCCAGTGGTAGAGCAGCCTGCACCTGCTGAAGACTGTGGTTCTGGTTTTTGCTCCTTCCCTTGGTGTGTCCAGGTGCTGCTGCACCCCAAGCAGGACAGATGAGTGGTGTTCTCCAAGTATGTTAGTGTTACAGCTCTTTTAGACGGCATTCAATGAAACAGCTCTCTTAATGGATATTCAACAAAACAGCTTGTGTCCTTTATTTGGGGTGAACAAGGACTATATAAACCTTGGAAAGTGAGAAGGGGTTGGGGGTTGTTCTTAGGGTAAAGTTTCATTGGCTGAGGTTTAAGGTTCTAGGACACCTCATTTGCTTGGAGATGGGTTCCAGGAAGTTGATCTGTAATTCTGTCAAGGATTGCATGACATTCCTCAGGTACAGTGTGGGGGTTGTGGCTCCCCAGATAAGGTAGAAAAGAGGATGCCCTATTTGCTCCAGGCTCATGGGAGCTGTCTGGACATGGCAGACTTCAACCTTAATTTGCAGGGTTTCCCAACAGAATAGTCTCCTCCTGTTCCAGGCCCCACACAAAGCTAGCAGCTTTCCAAGTCACTTGGTATATGGGCTGGAGTAACACACCAAAGTGTAGCAATCATTTCACCAACGGAGGCTGCTCTGTAGCCCCTATTTTTTTTTTTTTTTTCATTTTGCAGTTAATTCTAACCTAACTTTGTTAGTGCAAGTCCTCTTTAGGTGGCATATTTATTAATGGTATCTCTCTTGTTATGTTCAGTTATGAAATAGTAGTAACTCACAATTATTAGGAACTTGCCATGTACAAGTCTTGGCTGGTAGCCCATTGGTCATTTAATTCTCACAATTCTGCAGATCTAGTACTACCTAAGTGTATAGATGATGAAGAACAGGCATAGAAAAGTAACAGCTTCCCTGGGGTGAGCACAGATCACATAAAATGAAGCAGGGGTTCAAAACCTTGTATACACTTTGTCGTGGGAGGGGACTTCACTCAGCTGCACTGGCTTTCTGACCTATATACAATATGAGATCACTGGCTAAGTTAACCTGTCTTTTCTTTGTTTATTTATTTAACTATTATTTACCACAACCACCTTGTATATGACTTCTTTCTCTTTTTTGACATTATTAATAATGGTATACTGAAAATTTATTTATACCTAACACCGATTACATGCCAGAGCCTGTTCTAGGAGTTGAAAAATCTATCAGACAATAAATCAGACCAATATCCCTGGCTCCGTGGAGTTTGTGCTTTCTGGAGAGGTGCTAAGGAAGACTAATATACAGGCTGGAAATGTTCTCTTTATGAGGCCATGTAGCACATATTTTAGATTTTTCAAGCCATGGTCTCTATTCCAACTACAGACCTTACATTGCACTTGGGAGTCAGTCATGGACCACACAGCAACAAACAGGGGTGGCCCTGTCAAGAAACTTCATTTACAGACACTTAAATTTGAATCTCATAAGGTTTCTACATATTATAGAATGTTGTTTCTTTTCAATCATTTGATACAAAAAAAAAAAAAAAAAAGACCTGTTCTCAGTTTAAGTCTTATTGAACAGGCTGTGCATTCTATCAAACCTTACTTTGATAAAATGCCAGACCCTGTCCATATCGGACACACATATTTGCATCTACCTTCTGAAGTTTGATATACGAGGCTTGGAATATGTATTTTCTGAGATCCTTTCTAACTTTAAACCTGCTGCAGCTGAGTTCCCTTTCAGAAACACTCTGATACTGATCATCCAAATTCCCCGTTGAAAGACGGCTCTGCATCACCTTCTCTCCATACACTTTTACATTCTTCGAGACAGGGTTTCTCTGTATAGCCCTGGCTGTCCTGGAACTCACTTTGTAGACCAGGCTGGCCTCAAACTCAGAAATCCACCTGCCTCTGCCTCCCAAGTGCTGGGATTAAAGGCGTGCGCCACCACGCCCGGCCCCCACTTTTACATTCTTTTTTTTTTTTTCCTGTTCTTTTTTTTTTTTTTTTATTACATATTTTCCTCAATTACATTTCCAATGCTATCCCAAAAGTCCCCCATACCGCCCCCCCACTTCCCTACCCTCCCATTCCCATTCTTTTGGCCCTGGCATTCCCCTATATTGGGGCATATAAAGTTTGCAAGTCCAATGGGCCTCTCTTTCCAGTGATGGCCGACTAGGCCATCTTTCGATACATATGCAGCTAGAGACAAGAGCTCCGGGGTACTGGTTAGTTCATCATGTTGTTCCAACTATAGGGTTGCAGATCCCTTTAGCTCCTTAGGTACTTTCTCTAGCTTCTCCATTGGGAGCCCTGTGATATATCCAATAGCTGACTGTGAGCATCCACTCCTGTGTTTGCTAGGCCCCTGCATAGTCTCACAAGAGACAGCTATCTTTGGGTCCTTTCAGCAAAATCTTGCTAGTGTATGCAATGGTGTCAGCGTTTAGAAGCTGATTATGGGATGGATCCCTGGATACTGCAGTCTCTAGATGGTCCATCCTTTCATCACAGCTCCAAACTTTGTCTCTGTAACTCCTTCCATGGGTGTTTTGTTCCCAATTCTAAGAAGGGGCACAGTGTCCACATTTTGGTCTTCATTCTTCTTGAGTTTCATGCGTTTAGCAAATTGTATCTTATATCTTGGGTATCCTAAGTTTTGGGCTAATATCCACTTATCAGTGAATACATTCTTTAAAAATGAGTTTAAGTAAGGACACAAATAACAGGGATATGTGACACTTTCATATATGTGTACCACTGATTTTGTTACTATCTACTCTGCCATCAACTCTCTTGTCCCTCTTCCCCTGACAATGGTCTACAATAATAGTTCCCCTATTTCCATGTCTCATGTGAATCATTTAAAACCTATGTTCAGTGTATGAGATGAAAATGAAATCTGTAACGTTTCCCTTTTCTATTGTCCTATTGCTTCCTCTCTTCTTCCCCCCTCCTCCGTGGCCTGTCTAGATTCATATTATATATAGATGAGCGCGCGCACACACACACACACCATATAATTTTGAAGTCTTAATTCTGCAGAGTGAAAACATGTAGTTTGTCTTTTAACATGATGATCTCTAGTTCCATTCATTCTCTTGCAGACGATAGAAATCTCTTCTCGTTACAGCTGAACAGAACTCTATTGTATATATAAACCACATTTCTCTACCCATTCATCCACATAGCAAATTTTTAATTCCTTTATCTAAGCTCTTTCTTGAAAACACTTCAAGTTGTGAAGGGACTTGCAAATTCTAGCTTTTTTATTTCTCAACTTCTTCAAGAGTCTTCCAACTGGTCCATTTCCTATGAAGTATTCTACATGGTGATGTTGCCAGCCTTTCTAACACAAGCTGAGTGACTACTTACTTCTAGTAAAAGCTCAGAGCCTGTTTGAAACTGTTTGAAAAAGTTTTTTTTATTTTTTGCTAAAATCTTAGCCTGGCTTTCAAGACATCACAGTAACTATCTTTCCCCCCAGACCTGGCACATGAGTCTTTGTTTTCCTCCATCCCATACTCTTCCTCTGCGTCCTGCTCATCTTCTAGGACCTCTTGTCGTCCTCTCCTCTACCATACCTTCCTGCAACTCGAGAATGACTTCTAAGCCTCTCAAGTACTGTGATGTCAGTCACACACACACTATAACTATTATTTAGCCTAGTAAGTATTTTCTCATCTAAGCTACCAGAAACCTTGAGAAGGAAAATGTTTCAGTGAATTCCCTAACTATGGGTCTGTTAGCTGATCATCGGTGTTTGTTAGTGACCTTTCAAAATTCTAGTATTAGGGACCGGAGTGAGAGCTGGAGAGATGGCTTAGCAGTTAAGAGCACTAACTACTCTTCCAGAGGTTCTGAGTTCAAATCCCAGCAACCACACGGTGGCTCACAACCATCTGTAATGAGATCTGATGCCCCCTTCTGGTGTGTCTGAAAAACAGCTACAGTGTACTTACATATAATAAATAAATCTTAAAAAAAATTTTAGTATTAACCATGCATTTTAATGAGGTTGCCAAGGCTCAACAGAAATAAAACTTCTGTGGACCACAGACATAGTTATAGGCAAAGCACACATACACATAAAAGTTAATATGATACATAAAGTTAATACAATATTTTTTAAAAGCTATGTAGTGTAAAGCCAGTTACCATTTTATTAGGAAAATAATGATTTCTTATTTTATCCAAATAAGATGCTTTGCAAATAAGAGTGTTGCTTACCTTCACCAATATATCTTTTACAACTTGATTGCTGTCATTGTGAACACTGATATAACTGGAAAAGGTCTCTCCCAAAAATATATTCCTATGAAATGAAACAGCATTTTAAACAGAAACTCATTCAGTCCTTAAGGAAATCAAGTAAGTTTTCAAGGAAGACCTTCAGGTGGAAGACAGTTTACTGAAGGGCCAGGGAACTCTTTCTTTTAGGGTCCTTTTTTTAGGGTCGAGGAACTATTTCTTCAGCATCCTTCATTTTCCTTAGGCTGCTGATTCATTACCTATTGCACTTCAAAGTGAGAGTGTAATTACACACAATATAATACAGTTATCAACTGCTTCCCAAGTTTCTGGCCATCCTGGAAACTATGGTCACTGTAATCGGAGTTGCACTGTCAGAAGATCTGTATCTGAATACGCTAGAAAATGTCATTTTCATTTTTTAAATAACTTGTGCTCTAAATCTAGAAGTTCCAAGTTCATTCATCTCGGAGACCTTAGTCATTATTTTCCTAATAAAATGATAACTGGCTTTACACTACATAGCTTTTAAAAAATATTGTCTTAACTTTCTGTATTGTATTAACTTTTATGTGTATGTGTGTTTCGCCTGTAACTATGTCTGTGGTCCACATGCATGCAGTGCCCGTGGAAACCTAAAGAAAGACTCAGATTTACTGGAATTGGAGGTACAGGCGGTTGTGAACAGCCATGTGGTTGTTGGAAATTGAACTTAGGTCCTCTGGAAGAACAGCCTGTGCTTCTAATGGCTGAGCCATCTTTGTAGCCCCTTATTCTATATAATTTTAATAGTTTTACATCCATACATTTCCCAGTTTGAAAGACACTGGTTTATGATCACACCCTGTAAGCCTAGTATAACAAAACAAAAATACTGTATCAAACCCTGAAAAGTTCCTTTCTTTTTTTGGCTCAAATTTTCTCAGTTTTTTTTTTTTGTTTGTTTGTTTTTGTTTTTTGAGACAGTGTTTCTCTGTATAGCCCTGGCTGTCCTGGAACTCACTTTGTAGACCAGGCTGGCCTCGAACTCAGAAATCCGCCTGCCTCTGCCTCCCGAGTGCTGGGATTAAAGGCGTGCGCCACCACGCCCGGCTTTTTCTCAGTTTTAATTCATTGATAATATAGGAAAAGAGGAGAAATAAAAACACTTAAGAGTTTCTGACTAGCTAGCAAGTCTGATCTTCTGTAAAGAGTGGGGTGTGAATGAGGCTCATTAAGAGCTGCTCTGAAAACGACAGCCACGTTGATTAGTGTAACTAAAGATACACAGAGTCACTGCCCATATAAGACCTAGGCCTGGGGGCCTTGTTGATAGTGTTGTGATAGAACACATGCTTAGCATGTACAAAACTCATGCCTTTAACCACAACCCAAAGAACAAAGTTCACATGCTGTCATCATATTAGAACCATTACTGACTCTGCTCTACATTGCTTTTCTTAAGGAGAAGGAGAAGGAGGAGAAGGAGAAGAAGGAGAAGAGCAATTTGTATCTTTTTACTACTAGTTGCACAAGCAGCACTTTCTTACTCTGTAGACAAACATGATATAACAGCTTTCAGGGACTGCAGAACATCTTATGTAAACCTAGCATTCTTACCCGAAATTTTGGGGTAAAGTCAACATTTCTCCCAACATTAAAATCTCTGCACCATTTACAGTTGAAGGATCATCTTTCATTAACTGGTTAAAGAGATCACCTGCAGGAAGAGAAAAACAAAACTCTTACCACCTGCCTTTAAAGGAATAGGAGCCAGAGGGCAGCAGCTCAGGGGAGAGCACTTGCCTAGTGTTCATAATGTGACTGGACAGAGTTTCTTCTAGCTTGTCTTACCTGGAGCCATCTTTGATTTAACCTGAAATTAATCTTCCCTTTTCTACACCTGCTGTGAAAAGTCCCATGGGAACTGTTCTGGACACTCAGGGTTGAACGGCTCCAGCTAACTTTGTGTTTTGGCTTCTGTTAAACTGCTAGCTTGCTTTAGTGCCCCTTGCAATTGTCAAATATGATGTCGTTTTTTAGGTGTTCTTTGCCTTTAAAAGCCCCTAGAATACGGATTTGAGGATGTTTCTCTCCAGGCGGGCGCCAGCTGCCTTATTACATCTTCGCAATTCAGATTTGGCTGGGCTGAGTGGTCTTTTTGTCTCTAAGCCAAAACAATAAAGTCCTGGATTGACTCCTAGCACCATGGGCAATGGGGAGAGGAGGGTGTCAGATTTCTTTTTAATCTCAACAAAAATAGTATTAAAATTTTAATTTCTAACTTTTCCAAAACAGATACAACTGAGTGTAGTGATGCAAGCCTGAAATCCTAGAACTTATAAGTGAGGGACAGGAGGTTTTGCAATTTAGGATCAGTCTCAGCTACATGGTAAGTTCCAGGACAGTCTGGGATATATGAATCTCTGTGTCAAAAACGAAAACTGAGATATAATAATATTTACACTCATTCTTGAGTTATAATATTAAAATTCAACATACATTACAATGCAAAATGTCCTTTTTTATCTGTAGTATCATAGAATTCATGTCAGAAAATTCTGGTTACAAGGTGAATGCCTGTAATCACAGTATTGCCAGGTTGAGACAGGTGGGCCAAGAATTCAAGACACCTTAGGATATGTACAGTGAGGCCCTGTTCCAAAAAACAAAATAGCAAACAGCCCCCCACCCCAATAAACAAAATAAAACCAAAACCGATCTCACAGAATACTTCATTTTTGAAGGTCTTAAGACATAAATACACTATAGAAACACCAATAATTCTAAACAGACTACTAATACATATTTGAGGACTCAGAGAACACTGTGATAGTGATAGAAATACAAATGTATCTTAAAGTTCTCTTGTTATCAAAAGATATCATCTTGAATTGCAGATTATAAAGGAGCCCCATCTTTCAGACGACCACCTTCACATACTCGAAATACACGCAACACAGGGTTCAACAAACGGCAAGCACAAGACTGTCAAAGGTACGCATCTTCCAAAATCGTGTGGAGAGCCCAGGTTTCACCTTTTCCTTACATACCAGGTAAGTCCTTCTCTTCACACGTTACAGGAATATTGGTGAACAAAGTAGGTTTAGTCAATCGCATCACTGTCAAGGAAGAGAGACAAAATGTTCAGATTGTTTAGGGTTAATATTCAAGTCCAGTGCAAATAAAAGTGCTGACAGTATACATATCATCTCCATTACAAATACAAGGCCGAGAAAGATAAGTACTAACATTATAAATAGTATCTCCATTACACATACAAGGCCGAGAACGCCTGTGGAAGGTAATTCTGCACATTAAAGATTATATGCAGCAAAATACATCAGTGGCAGAACCTAGGCTAGAACAAGGGTGACTTCATACTGCTTAAAGCATATCCCCCAAGCAGTTGATTGTAAACTTGGGGTCACAAGGGTGAAATGTCTTATTAAAAAATATCCCAGGGAATTCAAGCAGGACTCCATTTTGGTGTTAACCAGCTCAAGATACGGTGTTGGTGTCTCCAACCTTCAGTCTTGCTTTTTCTTTTGGTTTGGTATGAGTGTCTTGCCTGGGATGTGTGTGTGTGTACCATCTGAGTTCCTGGTCAGAAGACGGCATGAGGTCTTCTGGGACTGGAGTTATGGAAGCCTGGAAGCGCCCAGAACAGAATCTGGTTCCTAGGCAAGAGCAATATATAAGTGTGCTTAACCTGTGAACAACCTCTCCAGCCTCTATTCTTAGTTTTTTAAAATATATATATATATACATATATATATATATATATTTTTAAAGATTTTATTTATTTTATTTATATGAGTACACTGTCACTGTCTACAGACACACCAGAACACCAGAAGAGGGCATTGGATTCCATTACAGATGGTTGTGACCTACCATGTGGTTGCTGGGAATTGAACTAAGACCTCTTGAAGAGCAGTCAGTGCTCTTAATGGCTGAGATCTCTCCAGACCCTCCATTCTTACTTTTAAGTAGAGAATTAAAAAAAAAACAAAAACAAAAAACAGTTAAAGTTATTAAATATAACATGAGGATAGCTATCCTGAGAGAGGTACACAAAAGGTATTTTAATTTAAATAGCTAAAGTTCAAAGCCCATTTCTGTTGTTCTTTTGCTTTTTAAAGATTTGATTCTAGAGATTGTTTTATGAGGCCTAGATGGGCTCACATCCTCTATCGCCCAGCCTTGGCTGAGCATGGGATTACAGGCATGTGCACAGCTGTATGTCCTGCCTATGTGCAAATCTGTGACACACGTACTGGGCAAGCAGAGTTATATAAACAGCTCATTCTTCCAACTTTATTGTTCTTGTTTGAAGTTTTAGGACAAGGTCTCATATCACAGCCCAAGATGACCTAGAATGTGCCACGAAGCTCAGGCTAGCCCTGAACTTTGGCTCTCCTGCCTCAGTCTTTCAAGTGCTAATATTGTAACCACAAGTCAGTACCCTCAGCTCATTCCTTTAGTGCTTGAGGTATGTCTGTCTCACTAGCAGCCCAGAACTAGAACTCAGAGATCTACCTAACTCTGCCTCCCCAGTGGTCAGATAAAGGCCTGCACCATGCCTGGCTCTCCTTGAGCTTTTAAACAAACTAGGGTTTCAATGTACTTTTCTAGACGACAAAATCAAATATACCAGTATCAAAGGCATATTTACAACCATCTATGTCCTATAATGAATTAATGCATCTCAAAAGCTGAAGGCGCTAGGTATAAAAGAACAAAATACCTATGAAAGCAAGATGTGAGAAACTCTGGCAGTGGCTGGGAGATGGGTCATTTGGTAAAGAGCTTGTGTACCAGCATGAGACCCCGAGTTAGATCTCAGAAACCATGTAAGAAACGCTGGGTATGGTAGTGACATCTGGCTCCTTGGGACTTGCTGGCCAGCTTCCCCAGCCTACCTGACAAGCTTCAGGTAAAAGAGACTCTGTCTCCATAAAAGCAAAGCAAACAACACAAAAACACACCAAGGTAGCTGATGCCTGAGGTGCCTGGGCTGGCCTCTGTATGTGCACACACAAGAAACATTGAGAGAGAAACTAAAACTAAGTACTAGTTATTAGGTAGTAATTTTATAATCTATGCTTGAATGGTAAAATAAGTTATTGGGGGCTGGTGAGATGGCTCAGTGGGTAAGAGCACCTGACTGCTCTTCCAAAGGTCCAGAGTTCAAATCCCAGCAACCACATGGTAGCTCACAACCATCTGTAACGAGATCTGATGCCCTCTTCTGGAGTGTCTGAAGACAGCTACAGTGTACTTACATATGATAAATAAATAAATCTTAAAAAAAAAAATAAGTTATTGGTTCAAAAATCCAAAACCCACTAAACCCATACCTATTATTTGTTAAGTTGGGCAATGAAGTTGGATTTGTTTAAGACTAGGTCAAAGTTCAAACAAACCAAAGCTTATCACTTGGATGACTCTGCATCTTTGCTTTCTCTCTCTATCTCCTGTCTGCCTCTTTCCTAGAGACTAAGTGCTGGCTGCATTTTTCCAAAGGCTCTCACTGATTTATCTTTCCACACTTATTTTTGTTTTTCTAGCATGTTCTATGTGTGATTAAACAGTGGGATCTTGAGAGGGAAGGGAGGTTGACGATAGCAGCTAATAGCAAGTCACCCAGCCCCCGGGATCCACATGTAGCACCACGTTCAAAGATCTGACATCTTCTTAAAAGGCTTCTAGAGGGCTAGACAAGGAGTTCAGTGGATAAAAGCACACAATGACCTTAGTTCAATTCCCAGGACCTACAAGGTGGGAAGAAATAACCAACCAATTCCTTCAGGCCCTTCTCGGACCTCCACATATGCACAGTGGCATGTGTGTTCACATGCAAACACACAATACATACATGTAACTAAAAATAAAAGCCTTCTAGGAAATAACAGTGGGTTTTAAGTCGTCAGATCTTGATAACGCCGTAAGTATTAGCTAGGTAAGTGGGAAACGAACTTTTTCTTTAGAATCACTGTACTATTTGAAGCAAAAAACCTTAACTTTTTCTGTTTTTTTGAGACAGGGTTTCTCTGTGCAGCTCTGGCTGTCTTGGTACACACTGTGTACACCGGGCTGGCCTAGCACTCACAAAGATCCACCTGCCTCTGCTTCTCAAGATTAAAGGAGAACACTACCACTGCTGCCAATTCCTATGCTTTTACTTTCATTGTTTCACAAAGAATTCTGAGATGCAGCAGTTCACGTGGAATACACCAGAAAACTTCAAATTTTCCACATATGAAAACATAGACGCTCCTTTTAATTCTTGGATTTAAAAACTGTTTATAATCTCATTGCAACTTATACTTTTTAGTTGTTATAATCCTTTTAAAATAACAAAACCATCACAAAAGTGATATGATTTCCAAACTTTTAACTCTTGATTGGCAACCAATCATGAAAAATACAAAATCAGACATACTGTGATAAGACTTTTAATTTTACAACACAGCTCATATTATATTTAGGCGAATAAGGATTTTTAAGGATTCATTAAAATAAAACCATTCGTTTAAACTCAAATCATTGGAATAAAGGTTAGAACACTTACTTTCAATTTCAGTACAAACAATAATTCATCAGAGTTCACTTAAAAGAATGCTAATAAACACAATCTGGAATGTTCCTGAATTGACCGACAAGCCTTGGAAGTATGTGATATTTATAGACTGGACACAAACTGTATCCATATTACACAATTATTTCTTCATACTATAAAGAAGCATCAAAATTTAAGTCATTAAAAATGTAATGATCAGTACAATGTATTCATTTCACAATTTCAGTCCAAATTCATTTCATTCAGAATACTTTTCCTGATGATGAAAATTTATTACATACTAAAAATAACACCATATTTATGTACAAATAAATCAATTTTCCCAATAAGAGATAATCTTTCTTTAAGAAGATTTCCTACATATTCACAGCACTTAATATCACAGAACACCCATATTTGGCCTAACTGTCTCTGGATGGTAGCATTACAAGAAGGAAGTTCATTGTGCCTGATAAGGCGATTGAGTTTTGTCCAAATGTCTTCCAGAGTCTGGTTGTTGCAAACACTGTATTCTAAAGTCCATCTTGCTCTATGAAAGGAGTGCAAATGTAGTGTCTTTAAACTAGCTTGCAATTTTCTAGACAAAGGAAAGACCTTTTCTGGACAGCGTCTGCCGGCAAGCGAAACACTCCAGGATCTCTGCTTGTGCTGTTTTTCTTTTCCTGAATTTTTATCCAAATGTGCCGCATTGGTCTGCTCCTTCAGTGTGTGTGATTGGATAAAGTGCTGCAGTTTTGAACTAGGCTGAAACTCCAAGAGATCTACTGTGCAGTCATAGCTCTGGGATTTAACACCAGGTTCTGAAACGGCTAAGTACTGCTTCACGCTCTCAGCAGCCTCTTCAGAAATTACTGGTGGTAATCTTTCAGGCTTGAGTGGAAGTTTGGACTCATCGTATGGAAACCAAGGAATAAATCTTGGTAGTGGGTGAGTAGGAAAGTCTTGAATTACATTTTCTGCAATTTTTGCCAGCTGTTTGGGATCGTTTTCATATGGTCGGTAATGTAATATTACTTCAGTGGTCATTCTGCAGCTATCCATTAACTCTTAATGAAGATAAAATTTCTTAGCTGAATTCTTCAGAGCTAGAATGTAATTTATTATTACAAAAGTGTCTTTCTTGTCAAATCAGAAGAAACAGGACCTAAAGTAGAAGCATTGCAAACAGTAAGATTTGGTAGGGACAGCCTGCATATAGACGGGCAGGGAGGAGAAATCAGAATCCATTCTGCATATGGTTTTTGGTTTTTTTTTGGTCTTTTCGAGACAGGGCTTCTCTGTGTAGCCCTGGCTGTCTTGGAACTCAATTTTTAGACCAGGCTGGCCTCGAACTCAGAAATCCACCTGCCTCTGCCTCCCGAGTGCTGGGATTAAAGGCGTGCGCCACCACGCCCAGCCTGCATATGGTTCTTTAACTAAGTGCTATGGCAGATGGGACTACAGTTGAAAACTTTTTCACACAATAAGGTATCTGAATGAGGTTGGATTGAAGATTACATCTAGCCTGAAAATGCTGATAGCCAACACGTTTAACTAAGTGGATATATAGGATTTTGAAATATTATCATTAAAATGTTTGGTATTCATAGTCCTAAAACCATAAAAGAAACAAAAATTTGGTAATTCTTATCACATCACATAATATTTCAAAAAAATTTTTTTTGGGGGTGGGGGCTGGAGAGATGGCTCAGTGGTTAAGAACACTTCCAGAGGACTCTAGTTCAATTCCCTTACCCACAAGAGAGTTCATGACCATCTATTACACCACCTCCATCAGACAGTCTCTTCTGACCTCAATGGGAAACACATACACACATACACACACACACACACACACACACACACACACACTCACTCACTCACGGTATACATACATAAATACATTGTACAGACAAACATGTAGGCAAAACATCCATGTAAATAGAAGTTGTCTTCTAAAAAATAGTTTTTAAAAATCCCAGTACTCAGCCGGGCGTGGTGGCGCACGCCTTTAATCCCAGCACTCGGGAGGCAGAGGCAGGCGGATTTCTGAGTTCGAGGCCAGCCTGGTCTACAAAGTGAGTTCCAGGACAGCCAGGGCTACACAGAGAAACCCTGTCTCGAAAAACCAAAAAAAAAAAAAAAAAAAAATCCCAGTACTCAGGAGGCAGAGGCAGGCGGATTTCTGAGTTCCAGGCCAGCCTGGTCTACAGAGTGAGTTCCTAGGACAGCAAGGGCTACACAGAGAAACCCTGTCTCGGAAAACAAAAAAAAAAAAAAAAAAAGATGTTAGTTCACTGGACGCCAATGTAGAATAAGAGCACAACACAGAAGTTCTCGTGATTTCCCAAATTAAAGCAGTGACCAGAAGTTCCAGCACACAAGGCCTCAGGAATGGAGGCAGTCAGGATCTGATCTACAAGTTGTGGTTCCTAACCAGGCCAAAGGTAAATATAATAAAGGTTCTTCTATATCTACACACACACACTTGTTTAGTCTTTTACTCCCCAAACGTGAGAGAACTAATTTATGGTCTTACACACTGCTACAAAAACTATGACCCTGATTTCTGTCGTGATGTCACAACAAAATCAGTCTGATTCTTAAGAATTAAGAGGTAACTGCATAATGAATCATTTTACAGCCTTAAAATAACCATATTTTTCCTAAGATTCATTAAGTTTTAGTATAGACTTAATATGTGATGACACAGTCTTTGAGCAGTTGAGAATGATCACTTCTTGACGTTTTCTGGCTTACAATCAAAGATAAGGAATTAATGAGCTTATTTTTGTTTTCTTTACCCCTTTTCAGTATAAAGTAGGACACCAAGAATTCTTTTATTGTCTGAACATATTCAGTGATATACTAAAGAAACAAGTGAAATTTTGAGAGATCTTTTTAGGTAAAATGTAGTTTCAAGAAAAACAAAAGGGAGTGAGGATGTAGCTCAGTCAGTAGAGTGCTTGCCTAGCATGCACAAAGCCCTGGGTTCAAATCCCAGCATCCCATTAACTGAGTCTAATGGTGCTCATCTGTGATCTGAGCATCTGGAAGGTGGAGTCGAGGGGACCAGGGACACTAGGTCATTCTCAGGTACACTGAGAGTTTAATGTCAATTCACTAAGTATCTTCTCTTTCTACAAATGAAGAGTAATAACAAATAGAACTCCCTACCACTGCGACTTTTGGTAGCTTCTAAGTTGTGTGAAATCACACTTAGCAGCTCATATAATTGTTTTAAGTTCATATAGAAATCATAACGATCCATGAAAGAGCTCTTTCATTTTCTAGGAGGCAACAATACCTTAGAAAGATGATTTTTGAATTATTGCCCTGATCTCTTACTAGATATGTTATCTTGAAAAACCTGCTAGACCTTAAAAGATAAGTTATATCTAGCCCACACACTAGATGTAAGATCCAGGTAACGAACATCCAGTAAGTTCCTTTCAAACACATATAATCTATTTTAGTCTAGATTGTGTGGAAGTCTACAGGTCTCATTGTTGTATTGATAAATATTGCAAACCTTCTTAGTTCCACATTCATAGACAGTCATATTAACTGCAGACATCAAAACACGATTGTAGGTTAGGAATGGAACTGGCGAGCTTCTGGAATGTAAGATGTGTATGGATGGAGCTCACAGAGAATGAGGGAGGAATGTGGAGTATATCGAAAGGGATGCCTTAAAGAAGGTTAAGTGCAATTCAATCTAGTTCAAATGTCTTGTAAGCATTTCTCCCTATCAGTTGAAGGCAGTGTTAAGTTTATAACTGCACATCCCAAAAGCAAGAAAGTGCATTGTGACAGTAGCAAACATAAAAAAGAGGCTGAAAATGTTTTTAAATAAAAGGTTATCGATAACCAAATTCAAGGAAAATCTGACCTCTTATCTTTTTTTTTTTTTTTCCTGGTCAAATTAAATCATTAAAACGTATTCAAAACTTCTGCGTATAGACAGTTAAAGTTTTTAAGATAGTCTAGACAAGTTTCCCACAAACATGATACTACAGTACGAATTAATTTGTAGTATATTTCAACAAATCTAAGAAGTATTAGGTGTAGTTCCACTTATTTCAAATCCTTGGTATTATCGTAACTTCATCCCTGCGCCATGGACAGATATAAAGGAGTAATTTTTGAAAAAAAAAAACATATCAAAAGCCAGCTAAAATTTATGCTGGTTCACAGAGATCTCTGCGGCAGGGTCGAGGCGTGAGCTTCAGTGGACAAAATGTGGTGGCTGCGGTGGCAGAGAGCTCTCAGAGCTTGGGTTCGCATTTCATTCCAGGAGGAGCAGGAAGGCGAGTGCCGGGGTTAGGGACAAGGCCTACGTGGGGGATCCTTCGCACAGTGAGGGTACAGGCAAACAACAGAGTGAGGAGTCTCAGGTTAGCAACAGTTTACCTTTTAGCGCCAGCAGGTGCTCCTGTTTGGGGGGATTCACTTCCATCTTGGCGGGCACTTCTGACCTCAGCCTACGCAGGCTGAAGTTTCACCGGGTCTCCAAGGAAAGTGCAAAGCACAGGTCCCGGAAGATCGGGCTTCAAACGCACGCCCGACTTCTTTCTGCTCGTGAGGACTTAAATTCTCTTGTCACTAAATCCTTTACGGCCCCAGTGAAATCTTTGTACCACCACGGCCATTCCTTCTCTCAGAAGCACACACTTGCCTCAACCACTAAGGCTGACTACAACGATCCACTTCTTGCTGACAATTCGCGGCTTCCCAAAAGCTTTCATGGCCCGGTGGGGGTGGGGGAGGGCCCTACTGTCATGGCATGCTGGGATTTGTAGTTCATCTTATATAAATTTCGCAGTGTACGCGGGGCAGGTGGCATGTAGCTCACTCCTTTATTCTGATTCGTTTCAGTTCTAGAGAAAAAATATTGTTACAGGAATGTCATTTTCACCATAAAATTTTATTTATTTTCCATACTTAAATTTTTTTTTTTCTCCTCTCCATTACTCGCAGACGCCTTCATGAAAAAACAGTGCGCACGCGCAAGCCGTACAGCCAATGACTGACGGGAGAGAAAAGGTCAGAAGGGACCGAACGGCTCGCCATCTATCCTGCGCATGCGTGAGGGCGGCATGCGCCGAGGCTTCTGGGAAGGACGCTCAACCCCTCCTCTCAGTAAAAGGCTCTCCTGCAGCTGTGGCGCGGCTCCATCCAGGATGGCTGCCCTCGCTGTAAACAAGCCCGGAGCTGGAGTAGACAGTGGGCGGCAGGGCAGCCGGGGGACGGCTGTGGTGAAGGTGAGGGAACTTGCGTGCTCTGTTCTCCACCTGCGGCCTCCCTTCGGTTCGTCCTGGAGACCTGGCCGCGACTGTGCGGCCCAGGCTTGGCCGGGCGGGATGCGCGGCCTTTGGTGGGCGTAGCAAGCCTTTCCGCCCCTCCGCGGTCCTTGCCCCGCGGAGCTGAAGTTGCCTGGTCTTCTAACTCAAGTGTCAACGTTGTCTGTGGGGCTGTTTGTGAAAAGCATCGCGTGAAAGTTGACCTGGATTTATTTAGTCTTTCCCCTAGTCTTCTGCTTCTAGTGATGCCTCAACAGGCATTACTTACTTGACTTGGTTGTATTAAACACTTACTGCAATAGACAAGTACTATGGTAGATGGGTCACCTCGCAAATAGCTACTTAAAAGGTAGATGTTAATTCGCATTTTACATGGGAGGAACCCTAGGTTTAAGTTAATACAGTATGTGCTAAGGGCCCAGAGTTTACTGGTTGTCAACGTCTGCCATTCAACATTGCCCCTTGCCTCTGAACAGTAGAGAATGGAAACTTCTGAACTCTCCAACTGCAGCACATTTGGGCTTTACCACTAGATGTATGGAGTTCATAACTCTCTGGTTAGAAGATTCTACCGTCTATTTACAAGTTACACTTACTAAAAATTAAGTACAAGTGTGAAGTTCATTCCCCCCCCCCCCAACCTAGATCTAAAAGGGGCATGTGGTTTAGGGAGTCACTTGGAAAGATTATCTGTAGGCAAGAGATTAAACAACAACTCTTTCTGAGTGTGTTGACGTCAGGACATTTTTTAAATTCCCAGAAGTAATTTTAATGGACACTTGGATTTATAACAGTGAACCAAGTCTGGTTGGACATTCTTTTAACTCGTTAAATGGTAGATATCTCATTCGGTCTCTGTCTCTCTCTAGCAAAGGTCTGTTTTTGAGGAATTTATGCCTACAATTTATCATCAGTCGTATTTTATTGGTGTTGATGGAATTTAGAGAAGCCCTCATGAAGCATATTTTTTTGCTTGAGATTTAATATTTTGAATTGTGCTTTTGCCAAATGGGAATACCTGCAGAATATTTTGTCATTCTTTTCCTATAATTGGAATATCATGTCTAATTCTCCTTAACACTTCGTTTTACTTTACTCATAAAGTATTCTGCATATATACATGAAAAACATAATAGTTGTAGTTATGGCAAATGAATGCACTATAATTTCCCTTTTAATTTAGTATTTATATGTATCTTTGCTTGTTTTTAATTATTTAATGATAAAATAGTGCTTTAAAGAGTTACAAACTGGATTTGTCATATGTGGACTGGGGATGGGATTCACTAGTAGACCATTTACCTGCTATGTGCAGGAACCTGAGATTTCCCAGTGGCAGAAACAGCAATAGCAACAAGGAAAAAAGCACTTGGATCCTGTCATGTATGTATGACGCAGTTTAGAGTAAGTTCCTTAAGTACTGCTAAATTGTGTCCATGGATGCTATTATTACTCAATAAACTTTTTGTATCAGTCAGTGAAATTGTTTTCCTATACTTCTATTAATACAAAACTTTAACAACTTTTTGAAAAAAATATCTTGATGTAGTTATTCTTTGTTCTCTAATGAGTTAGACTGAAATCTTAATATAAAGTTTTCTTTAACATTTAGCAGATATTTATCTCTGTTTTTTCCCCCTATGAATTATACCACATTTAAGTTTCTTTTGAATTATTACCAGTATGGGAGGTAACTACAAATTACCAGTTTAATTGTAGTAAAAGAAATTTGTATCTCAGTTTCTAAGTCTAAATGTATTAGAGAATCAAGTTGTCTTCTGACCTCCATACTTGTTCTGTGGCACCTTATATATGTGTGTGCACACACATCCACACGTAGAAAATAGCATAAACTTGTAAAAGATTAATGGAGTCATATGTCAAAAATTGAATAATTTATCTATCTATAGAAGAAAGCAAGGGTGTCTCTTTTTTAGGTTTTAAAATACTAAGAAACATGCCTGGCTTGGTCCATTGTTTTTAAATCTAAAATATGTGAATATTGTTTCAGTAGTGTTTACAGGGCACATGTTTCTGTTTCACATACAGGTTCTGGAGTGTGGGGTTTGTGAAGATGTCTTCTCTTTGCAAGGAGATAAAGTTCCTCGCCTCCTCCTCTGTGGCCACACAGTCTGTCATGACTGTCTTACTCGCTTGCCTCTGCATGGAAGAGCAATACGTTGCCCATTTGATCGACAAGTAACAGACCTAGGTAGGGAAATTATATGAGGTTAAAGTGAAAAATTATTCAAACACAAGTGTCACAGAAAACAAATTTTTACACCTGACTTTTTATATTATGTTCCAAAGAGCTTTCACAATCTGAGCCTCTACTAAGGTGGATGAGGTCCTAAATGTAAGCCCACTCTTAACTGCCAGTGGGAATCTGAAACTTCCATAGCCTGTGCTTAACACAAAAAGCTTTAGGAAGTATCAGAAGTATATGCTACCCTTGTTCATCCCAGGTTAAGTCCTACTAGTGCTCTGAATACAGAACATGGTTTCTTTTTTAAATGAAAGGTAATCAAAATATAAAGTCATTCAACTCAGTATTTCCTCCCTCCCTCGCTCCTTCCTTCCTTTTTTCTCTTCCTTCCTTTCTTCGAGATAGGGTTTCTCTGTGTAGCCCTGGCTGTCCTGAAACTTGGTTTGTGGATCAGACTGGCCTTGACTGAGATCTGTCTGCCTCTAGCTCCCCAATCCTGAATTAGAGGTGTGCACCACCATGGCCTGCTAGGTCCTTGCATGTTTTTACAACTACTTGGGAATCAGTGTTGACATATTTTAAATGTAAAAGTGTGTGTATGGGTTTACCCAAATCCAGTCAGGTTGGCAGAAGATGCCTTTATCCAAGGATCTATCTCACTGGCTCAGATTTAGAAAGTACAACATTAACATTTGAACAGTTATTTCACAGTTTAATGTAATTCTTAATTTATTCTGTAAGATAAAAGAATTTTTCCCAAAATATTTTTTAAGGCTGACTTTTTTCCCCTTAGGTGTTTATCAGTACTTAAGACCAGGGCTGGTGAAAGGAGTGAACCGACTCCTGACCTCCATACTTGCTCTGTGGCACCTTATATATGTGTGTGCACACACATCCACACATAGAAAATAGCATAAACTTGTAAAAGATTAGTGGAGTCATACTATATGTCAAAAATTGAATAATTTATCTATCTATAGAAGAAAGCACGGGTGTCTCTATTTTAGGTTTTAAAATACTAAGAAACATGGCTTTAACATGTTTTCTTAAGGTTGTGGCTGTCTATTTCCTAGAAAGCTAATGAAAAACACTAATGATCTTACACAGATAATATTAACTTACTATAAGCCATAAGGTAATAGCAGTGGAAACTGTCAATTTTCAGATAATGGTCTTTAAGATTGACGATGATCTGAGGTAAATCTTCCTTTTTGCAACAGTGAGGTGGTCTACATGAGTGGATGCTCAGTGTTCCTCAGCATGCATCGTGAGGAACAGAGCTTTCTCATCTGCCCCAAACCCTGAGGATTTGCAGGAACAATACAAGTCTGTGTTTTGTTTATTTTTAGCTTTTTTTTAGTTTTTTTTTTGTTTTGTTTTGTTTTTCGAGACAGGGTTTCTATGCACAGCCCTGGCTGTCCTGGAACTCACTCTGTAGACCAGGCTGGCCTCAAACTCAGAAATCCACCCGCCTCTGCCTTCTGAGTGCTGGGATTAAAGGCGTGCACCACCACTGCCCAGCCAAGTCTGTGTTTTGTTTTGTTTTAAAGATTTATTTATTTATTATATGTGTGTACACTGTAGCTGTCTTCAGACACTCCAGAAGAGGGCATCAGATTTTTGTTACGGATGGTTGTGAGCCACCATGTGGTTGCTGGGAATTGAACTCAGGACCTTCGGAAGAGCAGTCAGTGCTCTTAACCACTGAGCCATCTCACCAGCACCCAAGTCTGTGTTTTTTAAAACCATAAAGTTGTAGAGTTGTATTTATTTTTTACAGCTACAAAATTGTGAGTTACTCCTGGGAGTTTGTATGTTTCCTACATAATGACTGAATTTTGGGAAATTCTTCAAGGCCATATTTTTAAATGATTGTTCTGAATGCTTAACTGTTTATATAAATGGAATAGATGAGGACCAATGTTCCAACGTGTTGAAGTACGGGACTATCCAAGTGATCAGTGGTCTCTATAAATTGGCTAAGTTTTGAAAGCTGTGTTAGGCTTCCTATATATTTTCAGTTAATATCAGTCGTTCCTGGATTTCTGATGGGATTGAAAAACTACAGAGTCTCCTAGGCAGCCCAGGCTTTTTGCTTTGAGAGGGTCAGATTTGAGAGGATGGTTTTCAGATGGTATTCAACCTAAAGCCAAGACATAGCCAGGTGCAGAACTATAGTTTTTAAAAGTAAGGATAGATGACAGAGGTTCTATTTAATTAACAAAGATGATGGACTGGGTGTTAGGTCTCTTGTAGTTTATAAATTACAAAATAGTAACAGTTATGTTCATTTATATATGAGATAAAACAATCTTTTAATTGGGTAGAAAGGGGGAAATGTTGCGATAGCCCTGGGGCAAATTATATTTGATGTTAATTCCTTTCTCTTGTGAGTGGTTGTGAACAAGGAATGAGTCAGTACTCAGGTAAACCTGCTTCCCACCTTAATTTGTAAAATAAAGAAGAACTGATGATTGGGCAGATAAAAGGGAAGGTGGAGAGGAATGTAGAGAGAGAGAGGAGGAGGAGAAAATGGAAGAGGGAGAGGATGCAGAGGAGGAGGAAGAAGAAAAGCGGAGCAGAAGCACAAGGCCTGGAGAAACTGCAAGTTCTAAGGAGTCTCATAAATGTGGAAGATGGTAGTGTAGTGGTAGATCTGCCCAATGTTGGCGCACAGCATGTATTCATATTAACTGAGTCGTGTTTTCATTGCCTGGGCATATTTGGGTTGGAGATTTACCACAACAAAATGGCATCTAAAGTGGGCCATTTTGTAAACTACATGGGACACACAGAAATAAGGAAGAGACCTTGCAGAGGGGCAGCAAAGCTGAGGAAGACTTGCTTGAGTGCTCAGATTACAGAGAAAGGGGGGGGGGATAAACATAGCTTCATTTTAAACAACAGAATGATTTTGGTTTGTTTCTAAGGAAAAAAGGATGAGAAACAGGCCAGGACCCTGGTGACCTCCGTCCTTGCACATGTTGAGTACATACTCTGCTACTGAGCTGAACTCCTCCCCTATAATATCTTTAAACAGAAATAGAGTGAACACAGCATTATTTACATTAAAAATCTATCAATGCATAGGTGGCATTCATTCTTGTATGTCTTCATATGTGTGGCTGTTTGTGTGTTTTTATTGGTCTGTATGCAGGTGACCTTGCTACTGCTTGCTTCAGAGATCCCCTGTCTTTACCCTTTAATTCCAGAATAACAAGTGAGCCACCATACCCACTTCCATTTATGTGGATTTGAGGGACCTGAACTCTGACTAAGCCATCTCCCTAGCCCCTAGTTGGTGGGACTTTATTTTTCTGGTGTGTGTGTGTGTGTGCGTGCACGTGTGCACAAATATGCATGTATATGTGTGCACATATTCCTGGATTGTGATATAAAATGTATTTCTGGGCTGGTGAGATGGCTCAGTGGGTAAGAGCACGCGACTGCTCTTCCGAAGGTCCAGAGTTCAAATCCCAGCAACCACATGGTGGCTCACAACCATCCGTAACGAGATCTGGCGCCCTCTTCTGGAGTGTCTGAAGACAGCTACAGTGTACTTACATATAATAAAATAAATAAATCTTTAAAAATAAATAAATAAATAAATAAATAAATAAAAAAAATGTATTTCTTACTGTAGGTAGCTGTAAAGTAGTATTTGAAAAATATTGAAATACTTGTTTTCATTTATACAGCAAAAGTGAATTGAAAAGCTTGTAAGGTATGTGTCTGCTTGTAGTGCTGAGTTTTTTGTAACATTAACAAGCCCTTTTCCTGGCACCTTTTAGACATTGTTAATGACTGAACTATGTGTGTTAGAAATTAATCTCTAGGTATGAGGTAACTTGACTATATTTCCATTTTGTTACATTTACTTTTGCTCTCATATTTGTTGTAGGAGACTCAGGTGTATGGGGTTTGAAAAAGAACTTTGCTTTACTGGAGCTTTTAGAACGTTTGCAAAATGGGCACATTGGTCAGTATGGAGCTGCAGAAGAAGCCATTGGGATATCTGGAGAGGTACCGATGGGACTTGTTGAAATATTTATTACAAGATTTTTTTTTACCCTAAAATATTTTCCAATATTTGTACAATAGTACCTTATTTGCTGTATCTGTGAGGTTTTAGAAACACAAGTTTTTTTATTACATATCGATTCTAAAGTGGCCACTGTTTTAAAAAATGAAACAGAAATTAAATTTGTTGCTGTTCTTTGCCCAGTGTGCTTTATGAGAAGCTCTCCCTTGTCACGATTGAGTCATGTGTCACGATTGAGTCATGTGTAAGGAAAGCCTGTAAGGTGGGGCATTGTGAGAGAGTAAGAGAAATGTTTATATTAGTACCGAAAATTTAAAGCTGAACCTCAACAGCAAAGTACAAGAAAACAGACAACCTTTATAAGAGACCATTCCATTCAGAGGAGAGCCTAGTTTAAGTGTAACAGTGAAGTCTGAGGAAGTTCCTACTGTTGAATATTTTTTAAACAATGAGAAACAAGTGAAATCGTCCGCTTGATGTATGCCATGCCGACAAGCAGATATCTGCTAAGGATTGTCAAGACAATCCGTTAACAAGTGACAACACATTGTTAGCGCTTTAAGAATGGCCTGCACAGCTTAATTAACAAATGGAAGATTTCTGTATAGAAGAATATTTGTGGGCTGGTGAGATGGCTCAGCAGGTAAGAGCACTGACTGCTCTTCTGAAGGTCCTAAGTTCAAATCCCAGCAACCACATGGTGGCTTACAACCACCCATAATGAGATCTGACGCCCTCTTCTAGTGCGTCTGAAGACAGCTACAGTGTACTTGTGTATAATAATAAATAAATCTCTTTTTTTAAAAGAATATTTGCAGTAAATAACTGTTAATAGTGTTACTTTTGGACTTTAAAAACTGCATATTTGATTTAAGAAGAAAAAGCTCCAACAGACTGATTGCACTTCCCTTTGGTGGTTTCTTTCTATTTAAAATGAGCTAGAAAAATGATTTTTGAATTGAAGCATCACTCATCTATTAAAGCTTTGCAGGTCTTTCATATATATTGTACCTTCTTCCTTTATTTTAAAAACATTAGAATATAATGTACTGTTGATCTCATAAATTATTTGTAAAGTCTAGAAAACAAGATATGAGAATTTTATGGTACAAATATACATTATTATTGCAAAATAAATTGTTTCAATCTTTGGGTCATTTTAAATTTTAATTTGACAATAAATGATATCATTTGTATACTGTCTAATTATTTCTGGAAAAATACACAAAATATTTCCTTTGCCAACGACAGCTTTCTAATATACATAAGTTTTCAAAGCATTCCATACTATGTAAAAAGTTATTTTACACACTTCAATGTCTTTTATAAAGGCTTTGGATACTGTGCAGTGCAGAGCACTTGGTTACGATGGAAGAAGCCCTGGGCTTGAGCACCAGCATCACAAACAAACAAAGTGCTTTTTGATACTTGAAGAATATTAAAAATAATATTTAGCAGCTGACTTAAAGAACTTATTCTTTTCTAAATCTGTGGTTTTTAGTCGTTGTTGTAATCCAGTCACCTGTGCAGCTATTACAATGTACTTGTATATGTTCGGGAAAAATATATAATCTCTCAAAATCTACTGAGATCAGAACTTCACATCTTAAGTCAGGGTATCTTGTATTTTCAACATTTCCATAGCTAATTCCATACCTTAATATCAGGTTATTTATATAGCAAGTGCTGCTTTTCTTTTTATGCACACTCATGGCAAGTAACTCAAGCAATGGGAATTTAAGTCTGTCTTAAAGAATAAGGTTTCTGTGCTTCTTCTTCTGAAAATTAAATGGAAGAGATCTTTGTTCTGTCTGTGAATCTATGAGATGTTTTTATTTGTAGTTCAACGGCAGCCTGTTTGTCTGGCATTTATAAGGTTCTGGTTCAACTTAGCCCTGGGGGTAAAAAGGGTATTCATGAGAATAAATTTATTTTTGCCTCCGAATCATATCCCATGCTAATAATTAGTCTCAGAAATAGCTTCTTACTTTGCTGAAAAAATAGTTTTTAGATGGATAGGTAGCACATGGCCTTTATACTTACCAATATATTTTCATTATTAAATAAAATTTGTGTGAGGCCATAGATACTGAATGCATATTCTGGGTCCAACAGACCAAACCAATAAAGGGTTTAAGCATAATTTAGTTAACTGAAGTTGAACTTTAGTTGGTTAAAGGACTCAGGTGACCAATTAGCTAAGCTGTATCCCACTGATTTGTTCATCAAGCTGTAGCTGGTTATTTTCTGTACCTTCCTTCTGTATTAGTTAGTAATGCGTTGTTGCATCATGGTTTAAAGTTTCCAGAACTCCATTTAGCTCTAGAAGCCACATATTTTGAAGACCATTTTGCTTTGCTTACTTTGGTTTTCTCGTTCAGTTCCTTAGTGATTGACTTAACCTACTTCCTTTTTAAATCTCATATATAAGCCTGGGAAATTAAGTAGAAAAGATTGTGGGGTTTTGTAGTTAAAATTTGCCATGTTTTAATGAGTGGATTCAAATTTAAGGCATTAATTTTTTATTTATTAGAGCATCATTCGCTGTGATGAAGATGAAGCTCACGTTGCATCTGTATATTGCACTGTGTGTGCAACTCACTTGTGCTCAGAGTGTTCTCAAGTCACTCATTCTACCAAGACATTAGCAAAGCATCGGCGTGTGCCTCTAGCTGATAAACCTCATGAGAAAACCATGTGCTGTCAGCACCAGGTGCATGCCATTGAGTTTGTTTGCTTGGAAGAAGGTTGTCAAACTAGTCCACTCATGTGCTGTGTCTGCAAAGAATATGGAAAACACCAAGGTCACAAGGTACGAACTTAATTCAGTTGCATGATTAGTTATTTTACCAGCCTTTCATTTGTTTTTGTTGACCTGATTATTTATTCAAAGACATAAATAACCTTTAGCTTTTGAAGAAAGTTAAGTGATTAATGAGTTGGTCTCAGTAGCATGGAAAAGTTGAGGATTTTAATTTCTGAATGGTATAACCTCAGCGAGTCTTCATGATAAATCTCTTAAAAAGAAATGAAAATAAATTAGTATTTTTTGTCTTCTTACTTTGTACTTGTTTGAAATGGGTTACAAAGCCACTGTGACTGATGTTCATTTATATTGAAAGGGTTTTAAGTAGTTGTTGCAAATCATTATATACCACTATGAATTCTTTCCTATAATTGCATTGTATTTATAGCATTCAGTACTGGAACCAGAAGCTAACCAGATCCGAGCATCAATTTTAGACATGGCTCACTGCATACGGACCTTCACTGAGGAAATCTCAGATTATTCCAGAAAATTAGTTGGGATTGTTCAGCACATTGAAGGAGGAGAACAAATAGTAGAAGATGGAATTGGAATGGCTCACACAGAACATGTATGGATTCTTTTTTTCCCTCTTTATCTTCTTAACCTTTTTCATTCTCATCTTTGCATATTCTTGTAAGTATTGCACAGTTACAATGTGCTAGTCCTATACTGGACGCTGCACATAAAATGGTGTTCATAATCTATCATAGAAAGTTTTAAGCTTGATAATTATTTTGTGTTGTGGGTAGGGAAATATACTTGGTAGTATATAGGAGGTATAACTTATGGTGTAGTTTATGGATGTTTAAACTCAGATTTGAAGGAATTCCGTCAAAAAGAAGAGTGGGTTGGGAGTGTTTGGAGCTTTGAGCCGGATTTGACAAGAAGAAAAATTGAAGAGTTAAAGACCACGTAAGTCACTGCAGAACCTATTAGTCATGCTGGAGACTTTAGCACTCCAGCTTCAGAGTAATTGTGAGCTATGAAAATATTGACAGAGGAACAAGATTTACATTAAAAATTGTTGCTGTTAAATATAGAAAGTGAACTGGAAGGAAGTAGTGTGGATACAGGAAGACCTGTTAAGACACAGTTGAAATCATCTAGTTTAGAGATGCTTATGTCCTGCAGTACTGGAGTAGGAGTAACAAAGAAGAGGGATTTGAGATTTTAAAGAAAAGCATTAATTATCAGTATTGCATGGAGGGTAATTTGATTGGTCAGGAAGAGAAATGAGAAATTGATGAGTCATTAGATGAGAAATTGATTGTGAGGACCAGTTTGCTGGAGGTGGTGGTCATATGGCTAGATTCTGGAAATGGTTTATAGTCGCCAGAATTTGCTAAGACTAGTTATGGAATATGAAAGAGATGTTAAGGATAAATTGTTCTCTCTCTCTCTCTCTCTCTCTCTCTCTCTAACTTGAATGACTTGGATGAAGTTACTATTTACTGAGATAGAGGTAATTAGGTTTGGAGATGGGGAAAACCGGAGATTAGATTCCATTTTGCTTTAGATATGATTTATAAACAGTTAAATATTCGAAGTCATAGTTAAACAGAAAGGTCTAATGGAGAGATTAAAGTCTATATGGGTGTAGATGGTGTTTAAATTTTAATATTTTACATATAAAGTATTTAAGTTTTAAATTGTTTCAAAATTTACTTGTGGGGGCTGGAGAGATGGCTCTGCGGTTAAGAGCACTGACTGATATTCCAGAGGTCCTGAGTTCAATTCCCTGCAACCACATGGTGGCTCACAACCATATGTAATGGGATCTGATGCCCTCTTCTGGTGTGTCTGAAGACAGCTATAATTGTACTCATACATAAAATAAATAAATCTTTCAAAAAAAAAAAAGAGGGAAGCTAGAAGTGAAGGGACAGAAGAATTAAGGTTTGGGAGTTTGGGGGATCAGGCTCAGGAACAGTAAGTTGGAAAGCAGTAAAGTTTAAAAAAAAATGTACTTGTGTCTTCATAGGTCCCAGGTACTGCAGAGAATGCCCGATCATGTGTCAGAGCTTATTTTTCTGATTTACATGAAACTCTTTGTCGTCAAGAAGAAATGGCTCTAAGTGTTGTTGATGCCCATGTTCGAGAAAAACTGATTTGGCTTAGGCAGCAACAAGAGGATATGACTATTCTCTTGTCCCAGGTCTCAACAGCCTGTCTCCATTGTGAAAAGACTTTGCAGCAGGTCGGTAATTTAATGTGGTTAGGCTGTCTTTTAATGTCAAGTATACAGTTATCAGAGATATGTTCTTCTCTTTTATCAACTTAGTGACTGGGTTCTACTGAATGTGTTAGCATTGGTCTTAGGACATGGCCTCTAACTTCAAATTGTTCCACCAACCCTTTGAGTGTCCTCCTGTCCATATGCTTTTCCTTTCCCAAAGCTTTTGATGCTAGGACTCTTCAATTATGCCATGGCCATTTGCACATGTTCTGTTTTCAGTGTACAGTGTATTTTTTCTCTCAGTGGAAGGCTTCCTTCTGCAAGGTCTAACTTAGATGTTTACTCTTGGGATCTTTAATTCATTACCTAGTTTACAGATGGTTTAATTTTTTTTAGTAAATGAGATTCAGGGTTGTCCTAACAAAAGTGTAACATGTGAGTGATTTAGGGATAATTATTGCTTTAGGAATTCTTGAAAAACTGCAATCTATATCTTATCTTTACTGATGCGTTGCTAATAATTATGCTGATTTCAAATTATACTTTAGAACTTTAACCAAATTTTCTTACAAGTCTCATTGTTTAGAGTGTTGCTGGCCTACAAGCTCATTCTTAGCCATGGTTCTTGTTGAGCCCTTGTCGTATTGACTTTTAGAGATTGATGTGGTCCTAGCTTGTTCTCTATTGCTATGATAAAATGCTGGCAGAAACCATATTGGTGCTGGAAAGGGGTTTATTTGTCTTACAGGGAGCAGTCCATTGTTGAGGGAAGCCAAGGAAAGAAGGTAGAGACAGGAATTGAAGCATACACTGTGGAGAAATGCTACATAGTAGAGTGGTTTCCCTTGGCTTGCGCAGCTACTTTCATTATATAGCCCAGGCCTACCCACCATGGACTGGAGCCTCTAACGTCAATTAGCAATCAAGAATGTGCCCCACAGACATGCCCACAGGCCAAGCCAATGGAAGCAATTCCTCATTGAGATTCCTTTTCCTATGTGTCCAGCTTATGACCAAGATTTTTATCAAATATCTGTGCCATTTATTATGATGTCCTCAATTTTAGTGTTACTTTTGTACTCTACTCTTGATATTGGGGCTAGAATTGTGCAAGTATCTGTATTCTAGATTCTAGATGTGTCCTCTAGATTCATGTTGGCATGTTGGGTGTAGCCCTGGCTGTCCTGGAACTCACTTTGTAGACCAGGCTGGCCTTGAACTCAGAAATCCGCCTGCCTCTGTCTCCCGAGTGCTGGGATTAAAGGTGTGTGCCACCACGCCTGGTGGGTATTTTTTAATAGGGAGCAAGAAACAGAAGCCAGATGACGGGAACCAACTTGCTGTGGGTTGCTCTTGACTTGGGGTTCCTATGACTAAGTTCATAAATAAAGAGACCAAGTTTTTGAAAAGCTCAGTTTTAACTTCATGGGCTCTTTCTTATAGATTCATTGCATTTCCATGGGCACTGCACATATGTGATGCACAGACAAAAACTCAGGCAAAACATTCATACATTAAAAACAAAAAAAACCACCTTTTTCCCCCATTTCTCCTACTTCAAATATTTGTCATTTCATTCTTATTCATATTGATGGTAAATATTTAAATGTGAAGTTATTAATAAATGTATGCAAATAAAAAATTGAAAATTATAAAAAGTGTACATAGCTAGTTGTAGTAGTGTATACCTTTATCCTAGCACTAGGGAAGCATAGTTAGGTTGATCTCTGTGAGTTTTAGGCTGGCCTGATCTACAAATTCCAGATCAGCCAGGACTATACAATGAGATCCTGTCTCAAAATAATAATAAAAGAATGTATGTATGTATATATGTGTATGTGTGCATCTACATCTGTATTGTGAAAGTATATATGTATGTCCAGATGTTCATATATAGACCATAGGACAGTCTCAGGTGTCATCCTAAGGAGTGCTGTGTACCTCCTTTTTCATATGGTCTTCCTGAGTCTTAGGGATACTCTTTATTTTTCACTCCTGTTGTATATGGTCTGGAGAATGATTTACAACAGCCGTATCTTCCGTTTTGAATGAGTGAGTTTGTTAAGTGTATATCAAGCCAAACTAAAAGAATAAATAGTGATAGATGATTGATAGGTAGATGGATGATTGATGGATAGACAGACAGATAGACAGCAAGAAAAATACTAATCTGGGTGCTCAGAACATCCAGCAGACACTGACTGGGGAATCCCGTTTAAGGTAGCCAGCTAGAATCTTTAGCAGAGCTGATGATGCTTTCAGAGAAATCAAGTAGTGGTGAAAATGTAACAGTCTCACCTGGGACTTAAACTGACTGGGGAAGCCTCAGGAAGGCAGCTAGCTGCAGTTGTTGATAGACCTCTGGGCAAAGCAAAGTGTCTCCTTGGGTGAGGGTTCCAAGTAAAAGAACAAATAGCCAGAGGTAGAGATAACATCAGCAAATTATGTGTTCACCATATTCAACAGAAATAAACTGTAGAAGTCAAGGCAGGCAGCTGGAGTTCCCAGTTGAGTTTTCTCTTCATGGATGAGTTTCCTGTGGTTGAATTTCATACTTCTCTCACTCTAGCCACTTTTCTATCACAGGGTAAACAGCAGTAACATGTCCAGAAGGATTTGTCTTCTAGCTGTTCCTAAGGACATGATCAGTGCTGGCTAGTTTTATGTCAACTTTGCAGAGACTGAAGTGATTTTGGAAGAGGGGATAGCAGATGAGGAAACGCTCAGTACTGGATCGGCCTCTGGGCAACCCTGTGATACATTTTTTTTGATTGATGATTGATGTGGGTGGGTCCAGCTCACTGTAGGTAATGCCATCCCTGGGTTCTGTAACAAAACAGACTGAACAAGTCATGGGGAGTATCCCAGTAAGCAGTGCTCCTCTATAGCCACTGCATCAGTGCTGGATGGACTGTGATGTGAAACTATAAGGATCCTAACAGACATGATGTTTTCATTCTTGATTTCTTGTGCTTTCTCTTTCTTACTTGTCACAGAGTTAAGGTACCATCCCCCCAGACAAGGGGTCTTGGAAGACACTTAACATAAATAGTCTAGGCTCTGAAGGGGGGAAGCAACCCAGTTCCTGAGCCAGTCTCTCAGTGAGCTCAAACAACACATGACAGTTTACCAATATAATGCACTTTACACCTTCCCAGCACTACGAGCAAGTACCACGCTACCTGGCTTTTTACATAGGTTCTGGGAATTGAATTTGCGTTCTCATGCTTGTGCGGCAGGCTTTTTACCAACAGCCAAGCTCCTAAACCTTAGTTTTAAGACTGTAATGTTAAAAGGTCTTTTGTTGAAAGTTGATAAAAATCCCCAATTTTTCAAAGAAATACTATGAGAAATACCATCTTCTTTTCTAGGATGATTGCAGAGTTGTCTTGGCAAAACAAGAAATCACAAGATTACTAGAAACACTGCAGAAACAGCAGCAGCAGTTTACAGAGGTTGCAGATCATATTCAGTTGGATGCCAGTATTCCAGTCACTTTTACAAAGGTGATGTACTGTCCTTTGTTTTTACCTGTGCTTTCTGCAAACTGTGAGTAGCAGGAAATATAAATCAACTTAAAGAGAACAAACACTAGGAAATTCATGAGTTGTAGAATTTTAAGAAAAACTGTAATCAGTGGGAAATAGAAACAAATCAGACTAAGTCTCTCTGTTCTTATTTCCTGGTTTTATTGGAATTGTACCCAAAGCATATTAATTTTACATTTCTTTTTTTTTTTTTGGTTTTTCGAGACAGGGTTTCTCTGTATAGCCCTGGCTGTCCTGGAACTCACCCTGTAGACCAGGCTGGCTGGGATTAAAGGCATGCACCACCACCACCTGGCTCAAATTTTACATTTCTAATACATTATTGGTACTATCAGATGTTCAGCTAATAATTCAAATTTCTCAAATTTCTTTCCAAAGTAAAAGAATATTGAGACAATATCACTTATCCTTGAATTTTCTGTATAGCCTAAACCTTCTTTCTCTAACTCCCAATTACTGGTATTATGTGTGTGCACCACCATGCCTGGTTTCTAATAAAATTTTTAGTTGTTTTTGTTTTGAGAGAGAGAGAGAGAGAGACTCCAAAGAAGGTTCATATATGTGGTTGAAGTGTTGTTATCTTTTTATAATGTGTTCCAGTGATTTAAAAACATTAATGAGCCGGGTGGTGGTGGCGCATACCTTTAATCCCAGCACTTGGAAGGCAGAAAGCAGGCAGATTTCTGAGTTCAAGGCCAGCCTGGTCTACAAAGTGAATTCCAGGACAGCCAGGGTTACACAGAGAAACCCTGTCTCGAAAAAAACCAAAAGAAAAAAAAAAAAAAAACCAAAAAACCATTAATGAACTCTATTTTGTTTCCTGTTTTTAGGAATGATTAAAAAATAATTTTGTCACATAATTATGCAAAATGTTTACACAGTTGAAAGTCAAATCTGCAGTGCAGAATTCATTCAGGAACACTTCTGTCTCTGATTTCTGATGCTTTTCACTCTGTTTACTATAAAAAAACACTTAGAGTTTTCTTAGTTAATCATCTTTAAAAAACTAGACAAATGTTTGTTTTATATACTTTCTCCACTTTTAAAGGTGGAGTGCCTTTTACTAAAGTGTACATCTTAAAGGTCACTTCATATCAGTTGATTTGACTTTAATTTTTAGATAAGTTATTTTTCATAAAAAATTACCATAATCTAATACATCCAAAACATGTAATATACAGCTTTACCATCCTATCTATTATGTGTTCATGTTTGAGGTGAGAATGTGTGCAGAAGCCAGAGGCGGATGTCGTGTAATTTTTTTTAATGATTCTTTGGTTTGATCCCTTTAGATAGGGCCTCTCACTGAACCTGGAGCTAGACTGCGGGACAGTAAGCCACAGACGTCTCTCTGTCCTCCGCAGCACTAGGATTACAGGATTAGCACACACAACCATACCCTGGGTTTTATGTGGGTGCTAAGGGCAAGTTCCTCATAGAACCACTCTTAACAGTTACACTGAGCCATTGCTCCATCCTTAACCTTACCCCTTTTAAAATGATGGTTTCCTGCTGTTAAGTATTGTTGTAAACAGAGGTGCAGAAACTTTTTATCTTACAGACCTGAAACACATACTTTAAAGATCTTCTGTTTGATCCCTGCTAGCCACCATTCTCCTATTTGTCCTGTGAATTTTTTTAGTTTAGAAACCTCATCTCAGTGGAACAATTGTAACATCTATCTTTTTTGTGGCAGGCTGTTGAAGATTAAGGTAATATCCTGAAAGTTCATGTTATAGTATGTCAAGAGTTATATTTTTTTCTTAAGACTGATGACTGTTTCTCTGTATGTATAGATCACAATTTAATTTATTGGTTGTTGGATTCAGTTTACTAGAATTTTATTTTCTAGCTTATATCTTGTTATATTTGGTAAGGCAAAGAACAATGATGGGCACTAAGAATGCCTCAGCTTATCTTTGTTTGCAATACTAGGGATCATAGCTGGTCTTGTCCATTGTAAGAAAGCTTTTCACTAGTCCCAGCCCCAGTTCTCTCCTTGGTTTTATACTGACTAGCCCAAGCCCTATGGCTTCTTAGCTAAAATCGAGGGTTCTCATTGGATTTTAGTCTTTACATATTTTGCTTCTGAGATGTAGTATAGACTCCATTCAGAGCCCATATATAGATGAGGGTGATGCTTATGGGACATTATAGCTTAAGTAGAATGTAAAGGAACATCTCATATGTTTCTAAAAAATATTAACATTTAAAAAGAAAGTACGATTCTAAAAGGATTAAATCCAGGAAAATTTTTAATCAAAAAAGTAAAGAAAATAGTACTTAAAAAGGAAGCAAAATAATAATTTCTAACAACATATAGCACATATGAGTTAAGAAGGATTATACAGATTTTTACTTAAATTTAAAACATAATCTGGTAAATGTTTACTTTTTAGTCTTCATTTTATTATTCAGAGGAGGTTCAGGCCTTATAGCTATGAATGTATATACATATTTTATTTTAGAATTCTTTGTAAACATGAAAAAGTCAGAAATTATTTTAAATTAACAGACTGGTTAAATTGTTCAGAAATTATAATTAAACTATCAATAGTTTGGTCAGCATATATTAAAATGAAAAAAGCTTGCCATAATATATAGCATATAAAAAATAATAGTATTTATCTCCATAAAATATTTCAAAAGTGTATTTGGATGGTTGGGATATACTGGGTTTGTTACAGGTTTATGCCCTGAGTTTGGTTCCTACCAGTAGAGAAATAACAAAAAAAATTCCTTGAAAAATATATTTCTTCAGTTCTTCTTATCCAATATATATCTGGAAAAATATATATCAGCATTGTATTACTAACACATTTTTCAGGAAATTTAACAGCAAGATTTATTTTTAATTGATTTATCCCTTTTTTGAGGTTTTAATCTGTGTGATATTTATATGTCCATGTTTGTACATATACATGTGTGTGCATGCACCTGGAGGTCAGTGTCAAGAGCCTTACAGTTGTTTTGAGACAAGGTCTGTCAGTCAACATGGATCTCTAGGGCTCCATTTGTCTTGGCTTCCTGGTTCCCCTCAGTACTGGGTTTACAGCTGTGTATTACCACATAAAGCTTTTGTACATGCTGGGGATCTAAACTCAGGTGTTCATGCTTACATGGCAGGTCCATTGCTGATATAGCAGTTTCTTTTCCTCCCCCCCTCATTTTATGTATATATATTATTGGATATTTTCTTTATTTACATTTCAAATGTTATCCCCTTTCCTGATTTCCCCTCACTCCCTATCCATTCCCCCTCCCCTGCTTCTGTGAGGGTGTTCCTCCACCCACCCATCCACTCCTGCTTCCCCACCCTCAATTTCCTTAAACTGGGGCATCTATTGCGCCTTCATAGGACCAAGGACCTCTCCTCCCGCTGATGCCTGACAAGGCCATCCTCTGTTACATATACAGCTGGAGCCATGTGTACTCCTTGGTTGGTGGCTTAGTCCCCGGGAGCTCTTGGGATGGGGAGTCTGGTTGGTTGATATTGTTGTTCTTCCTATGGGGTTGCAAACCCCTTCAACTCCTTCTGTCCCTTCTCTTAACTCCTCTATTGGGGACCCCATTTAGTCCAATGGTTATTTGCGAACATCCACCTCTGTATTTGTAAGGCTTTGGCAGGGCCTCTCAGGAGACAGCTACATGAGGCTCCTTTCAACAAGCATTTCTTAGCATTGGCAATAGTGTCTGGGTTTGGTGACTGTATATGGCATGGATCCCCAGGCAGTCTCTAGATGGCCTTTCCTTCAGTGTCTGCTCTACACTTTGTCTCCATATTTTCTCCCATGAGTATTAGAAAGTTCCCCTTTCTAAGAAGGACTGAAGCACCCACACTTTGGTCTTCCTTCTTGAGCTTCATGTAGTCTGTGAATTATCTCTTGGGTATTTGAAGCTTTTGGGCTAATATCCACTTATCAGTGAATGTATACCATGTGTGTTCTTTTGTGATTGGATTACCTGACTCAGGAAGTATTTTCTAGTTCCATCCATTTGCATAAGAATTTCATGAACTCACTGCTTTTAAGAGCTGAGTAGTACTCCATTGTGTAAATGTACATTTTCTGCATCCTTTCCTCTGTTGAGGGACATCTGTGTTGTTTTCAGCTTCTGGCTATTATAAATAATGCTGCTATGAACATAGTGGAGCATGTGTCCTTGTTATATGTTGGAGAATCTATTGGGTATATGCCCAGAAGTGGTATAGCTGAATCCTCAGGTAATACTATGTCCAGTTTTCTTTCTTTTTTTGGTTTTTCGAAGACAGGGTTTCTCTGTATAGCCCTGGCTGTCCTGGAACTCACTCTGTAGACCAGGCTGGCCTCGAACTCAGAAATCCACCTGCCTCTGCCTCCCGAGCGCTGGGATTAAAGGTGTGCGCCACCATGCCGGGCTACTATGTCCAGTTTTCTAAGGAAACTCCAGACTGATTTCCAGAGTGCTTGTACCAGCTTGCAATCCCACCAACAGTGGAGGAGTGTTCTTTCTCCACATCCTCGCCAGCATCTGCTGTCACCTGAGTTTTTGATCTTAGCCATTCTGACTGGTGTGACATCCTCACCAGCATCTGCTGTCACCTGAGTTTTTGATCTTAGCAATTCTGACTGGTGTGACATCCTCACCAGTATCTGCTGTCACCTGAGTTTCTGATCTTAGCCATTCTGACTGGTATGAGGTAGAATCTCAGGGCTGTTTTGATTAACATTTCCCTGATGACTAAGGATGTTGAACATTTCTTTACGTGCTTCTCAGCCATTCCGTATTCCTCAGTTTCTTTGAGAATTCTTTGTTTAGCTTTGTACCCCATTTTAAAAAAAAAGAATTATTTATTATATGTAAGTACACTGTAGCTGTCTTCAGGCACTCCAGAGAGGGCATCAGATTTTGTTACGGATGGTTATGAGCCACCATGTGGTTGCTGGGATTTGAACTCGGGACCTTTGGAAGAGCAGTCGGCGCTCTTAACCACTGAGCCATCTAGCCAGCTCCCTGTACCCCATTTTTAACAGGGTTATTTGGTTCTCTGGAGTCTAACTTCTTGAGTTCTTTGCATATTTTGGATATTAGTCCTCTATCAGATGTAGGGTTGGTAAAGATCTTTTCCCAATCTGTTGGTTGCCATTTTGTCCTGTTGACAGTGTCCTTTGCCTTACAGAAGCTTTGCAGTTTTATGAAGTCCCATTTGTCTATTGTTGATCTTACAGCATAAGCCATTGGTGTTCTGTTCAGAAACTTTTCCCCTGTGCCCATGTGTTCGAGGGACATAGCAATTTCTTATAGACTGAATCCTCAGGTAATACTATGTCCAGTTTTCTTTCTTTCTTTTTTTTTTTTTTTTTGGTTTTTCTGCCCACCGTATTGTAATTTATTAGCACAGTATAAAAAATGTTATTAAGAGAAGATTCAGTTGTGGATTTGAACAAATAAAAGTGGGTATGTGGCTGAGCAATGGTGGTGCATGCCTTTAATTCCAGCACTCGGGAGGCAGAGGCAGGCGGATTTCTGAGTTTGATGCCAGCCTGGTCTACAGAGTGAGTTCCAGGACATCCAGGGCTACACAGAGAAACCCTGTCTCGAAAAAAGCAAAAAACAAAACCAAACAAAAGTGGATATATGTATTTCAATTTATATAAGACAGTTATAATTTTTTAAGAACAGTTTTGTTCATGGGGAGAATTTATTTTGATGAGACTGTTGGATTTAGAGCTCACTGATTGCAGTGAGCTGAAGGACTATGAGGCATGAAAATAATAAAGGTACTTTATAACTAAAAATTAAATTCTAGCATAGTGGCCTATGACTGTAATCTTAGTACCTTACATCATGAGTTTGAGGCAAGTGTGGGCTGTATGGGAAGTTTGAGATCAGCCTGGGTTTACACATCGGTTGAAAACAAAAAGCATAAATATTGTTATATTCTGACTTCCAATTTTTCAAAACCACAGGACAACAGAGTTCATATTGGACCCAAAATGGAAATCCGAGTAGTCACATTAGGATTAGATGGTGCTGGAAAAACTACCATTTTGTTCAAGTTAAAACAAGATGAATTTATGCAACCTATTCCAACAATTGGTAAGTTTGAATATTGATAGGCAACTGACTAATAGCTAGCTGGTTCTCTGATCAAGTTATTGCTATTCAGGTGATTCTTTTCTGGCACTAAGACATTATTGTTTCAGAGGGGGAAAATGAGATCATGTTGTGAGGCTGAAAGATGCATGGTGACATAGCAAAAAGGATTGAGTGTTGATGAGACAGTCAGAGGGAATGGAAGCTTAGATAATCTGACAGTGTTAGGAATGAGGAGGGCAGCAGCACAGAGCTGGCAGGTGTATGAAAGGATGGGTGAAGTTGTAGGCAGGCAGCAGCTATTAAAGGCAGACATCCCCAGAGACTAGCAGTAGAGTTTATTTGGCTTCAGTAGTTATTGTTATATCAAAACTATGAATAGAGATTTTCTTATGATTAGTGTGTCATTCATTGTTAAACTTAAATACAATATAAAATAATGTTTTGACAAAATAACAGGTTTTAATGTGGAAACTGTGGAATACAAAAATCTAAAATTCACCATTTGGGATGTGGGTGGAAAACACAAATTAAGACCATTGTGGAAACATTATTACCTCAATACACAAGGTAAGAGTCGATTGATATTCTTTATTAAACTTAAAAATATTCTTAAAATGAGTGTATAAGTGCTCTGATTTAATTAGCAAAACTGTTATTTAAATTAATGTGGAATTTGAGAGGAAGATATAAATGTATTTTATTTTAATTGAAAAAATAACAGAACTGCAATATGTACTTTTAGTATACTCTCATGATAGGCTATTATTATTATTCTTATTATTATCATTATTATTATTATTTTGGCTTTTTCGAGACAGGGTTTCTCTATATTGCCCTGGCTGTCCGGTAACTCACTCTGTAGACCAGGCTGGCCTAGAACTCAGAAATCCACCTGCCTCTGCCTCCCAAGTGCTGGGATTAAAGGCGTGCGCCACCATTATTATAGAATAAAAAACATACTTAGCTTCTCTTGGCTGTTATTAATGTTGAAGTCTATTATCAGTATTCCTATTGGTGTGGCTGCTGACAGTAATGTAGCATGAAGTTGAATTTGTGGAGTACATGTGTATTCTGAGGTCAACATTTAATCTACTATAATTGTCCAAGAACACTACACTATGATTTATAATTAATGCACTCCCAGAGGAACCTATTGAGGCTTTGTTTTGGCTAGGTACCAAGGGGCACATATCCCAGGGTTCCATCTAGACTTTATTCACACCTGGCTCCATTCTACACATTTGTGCCCCCTCCCATGAAGTATTACATACACCTATTTTATAATAATGGTGATATTTCTATTTCTTAAGATTATAGTTTTCTATACTACTTTTTTTTTTCGCGTTTTTAAGACAGAATCTCAGTATGTAGTCTTACCTGACCTTGAGCTTGCTATGTAGACTAGGTTAGCCTCAAATCATAAAGATCCATCTGTCTCTGCCTCTTGAGTGCTGGGAATAAAGGTGTGGGCTACCAGACTCAGCATTTTGTTGTTGTTTTTAACTTTTTAAGTTAACATACACAGTAATGAGTTTCATTATGGCATTTTTCATATGTATGCCTCATTAACACTTCTCCTTCCTCCTAGCGGTTTGCCTCTCCCTAAAGAGTTCTCACTTTGCTTTTGTAAAGAACAGGCAGCCTTAAGGGGGATCTTAAGCACATTTTCAGGGGGCAGGTTCTGAGGGACAGGTGGTTTTTTTTGGTTTTTTTGGTCCAGTTTTATAAAATCTATCAGAGGAGGAGAACCTGTGAGGCTCTCTAAACTCTTCATGAATTATTGCTTTAAGTGCTGACATTAAGTAGGCAGGTAGCCTTTAAATGAAGATAAGGGAAATAAGATTTAGCAGGAATAATGAAAGCAATTAATACTTTTTAATTTACTTAAACTTCATAAATAACTTGAAAATTTCTGTGTACTTTTGTAGCTGTTGTATTTGTTGTTGATAGTAGTCATAGAGACAGAATTAGTGAAGCACACAGTGAACTTGCAAAGTTGTTAACAGAAAAAGAACTCCGAGATGCCTTACTCTTGATTTTTGCCAACAAACAGGTAATGAATTTTTATATCAACATTTATTACTTTAGTAGTTTTGCATATTCCATATCATAAGTCATTTGAGAAGATATCAAAGAATCAATAGATACTTGTAAATTTCTGCTGTGGAAAATGTTACCTTGGATATTGTAGAGTATATGCACATACAAACCAAGTAAATGCATTCTTGTGTGTGTGTGTTCATGTTATATTCTAATATAAATAAATTAGGACATCACTGCAACAATATTAATAGAATGCTGAGACATAAGGAGAGACCTATTCTAAATTAGGTTGTATCTTAAAGTATGTAAAAGTGGATTTAGGTAGATCAAGAGTTTAGACTGGCCTGGCATATATGGCAATCTCAAAGCTAGCCTGAGTTATGTATCAAGACCTTGTCTCAAAAATAGGAAAAGCTGGAGCTGGAGCTGAGTGGTAGTGCTCCCATGTAACATATGCATGGCCTTGGTTTTGATCCCTTGAATGGTTTATAGTGGGGGATTAGGTCATATGATTGGAGTTTAAATTATGATAGGATTGAACTTACAGATGTATTTGAGTTTATATGTGAAGGAATAATATTAACAGGAAGAGAAACAGTAGCATAGCTATTTTTAGGGAGCATCGAACTAACATATATTAAATTCAGTTAAAGGATGAAGAAAACCTAGATTAATAGATCTGATCATGGAATAGAATGAACTAACATATATTAAATTCAGTTAAAGGATGAAGAAAACCTAGATTAATAGATCTGATCATGGAATAGAATGAAAAAGTTAATACTTTAATAAATTTTTTTTAAAAAAAGTTACAAAATAATCTACATTCCAAATGTTGCCTCCCTTCCTGATTCTCCCCTTTGTTTCTGAAAAGATGCTCCGCCACCTACCCTATCATAGCTATGATTGATTTCATTATTCATTCCTTAATATATAGAGATAATTCTAACCAAAACATTTTCTTAATTCTTTTAGTTAATCTTAGAATCTGAAAATGAATTTTGGTTTTGTTTAGGATTCAATCACAGTGTTATCAGTAGTTTTCTATATAATTAGTTAGAAAAATGATTCCTTGATTGATAGAAATCATACTCTATGTGTCTTTTAGGATGTAGCTGGAGCACTTTCAGTAGAAGAAATCACTGAACTCCTCAGTCTCCACAAACTATGCTGTGGAAGGAGTTGGTATATTCAGGGCTGTGATGCTCGAAGTGGAATGGGGCTCTACGAAGGGTTGGACTGGCTGTCCCGGCAACTTGTAGCTGCTGGAGTGTTGGATGTTGCTTGATTTTAATGCAGCAGTTATTTCATGCTTATGGTTAACAGTTACTTTGCATGTGATGCATTCTAAGAAATTCTACATCTCAAATGTGATAATTAATTTAGTATGTGTATATATGAATCCTGGACTGAGAAATGTACCATTGCTTTTAAAAAATATTCTGTGGCAAATTTAAATGAACCTGTTACATTGGTTAAATAGAGGTTTCTTGGATATACACTTTTAAAAGGTACATTAGGCATTGGAAACTTTCAGTGTATATATGTCCTTATATTGAGAGACAACTGGTCACAGACAATGAGTAGAAAGAAGGTCCTTTATTTTAGTGAAAGAACAGCCAGTGGAGTGCCTAACAGAGGAAGTATGGCTTCTTTACCCCACCCACCTTCTTATTGGCTTTGGCCATTGTGTACTAGAATTGAAGCTATACTGGGGTAATAGGATGGCTTTCCTTCCACATTTAGCATAACATCATTAGTGCTGGGGTCCATAAAATACAGAAAAGCATTTTTTCTACAATTTTATTATAACTCTCTCCTAAAGCATTTTGCATAACGCACAGTGAGAATGAAATGTTATCTAAGTGGACCTGATCATTAGACCAGAACTAAATTAAGAACAATAAAACTGTGAAAGTTGTTTGATCTTTACTCATAAGAACCATTTCCAGGACTGGGCCTAATTTTATTTTCCAGGTCATAGCCCTAAATTGGTCCTTTAGTTGTTCAACACATTTACTTAGGCTAAGTAGTGTGCATCCTTTGTTGGTAAAGTGTCATAAGTCACATGAAGAACCTGTCACCTTTATATAAACACATCGAGACCTAAATAGAAAACTACCTATACCTTAGGAAAGGTTTTTCAAACAGTGGGAATGCTAATTTCTTTAACAAGGTTTTCCAAGTTAAGTGCATTTACTTGACAATAAAAAGGATCAAGGCTCTTTAGGACAAGGTCTCAGTTAAAAGGAAGAACATGTCTAAAGTAAAAGAAACTTTTATAAAAAGTTTACATTTATTATGGCAGTGTTGTGAATAAAAGTTAAATTTTGTGTTCTTACAGTTTATTTGTAAAAGATACTCTTATTATGGAAGCATGATTTCTTATATTTAAATCGGTGGACCTCCTGTTACCAATGCTCTTTAGGATGAAGTTGAGAGCTAAATCTTAGTGCACTTGTTACAAGGACAGTGATTTTTAGGTGGCAATGTTCTGGTTCAGTTTTTTCAAATATACTTTTTTTTTTTTTTAAACTTAGGAACCAGCACTATATAAAGCCCATCAAATATTAGGGCAGTATGTAAATAAAAATATAATAATTTGCCGTTTTTCAAGAAAGTAACTGTTCACGCTGTTACAAGTAGTTTGTATGCATATGTAATACTTTGTAATTAAATTATTTAATATTTGACTGATTTTAGTAACTGTGAAAAATAAAGATGTTGCATTTATTTGTGAGACTTTGAATTGTTTTCTGTAGTAACTGAAAATATGTTAGCACTAAGATGTGAACTTGCTTTTCTTGTAAAATAAGAACTTTATTATTTCTCTAATTTTGTTAAACTTTGTAGTTCTTATTCTTACAATACAACTAATTTTAAAATTGTGCTTAAATCTGACTGTGATGTAGATATACTGTGGTGTTTATGTGTTACTTTTTCTTGGGTGGGCTCCTAATACTGTGCATAATAGTTAGATCCTTTGAGTAGTCATTGTTAAGACTGTATTAGTTTCTTCAGGGAAATATCCAACTCGAAGAATCAACAGATGTTTTAAGTATAATAGGATTTGCCTTATATCTCTGAAGTTCTATATTACATCTAATTATTATTGTATGAAATATGTAAAACAGGTATGTCAAGTGTATATAGCTCTGGTCTGTAATTCAAAAATGATTTATAGCCTCCAGAAGCCATTATTTGCACTTACATATATGATCAGTATAGAAAGCAATAAAATGTTTAAGTTATAAGGAGTTGTTATTCTAAAAATTGCTTAATAAACCATGTATCTAGTATCATGCTAGCTAACAATTTAAGTCATTATTAAAATTGGGCATAGCTCAATAGTCAAAACACTTGTCTAGCAAGGTTAAAGTCCTGGGTTTGATCCTAGCAAAGGAAAAGTGAAAAACTTCATTATTTGTGCTATGCCTAAAAGAAACAAACACATAAGAATGGAGACTGACTTATGTTTGAGAGAGGTTTTATTTGCTAATGCAAATAAATGCAGAGGTTTAGAAATACGTTATTTTATATATAGTTAACATATATACAAAAGGTTAAAAAAAACTGAAGGGAAAGTTGAATTGTTGACATAAACAAGAGTGAAAATTCCTGAGTTTTTCAAAGGTTAGTATACAAGGTTAATTTAACCTTGTTTCACAGGAAAATAAAGAACTTTTTTTTAAAGATTTATTTATTTATTATATGTAAGTACACTTGTAGCTGTCTTTAGACACTCCAGAAGAGGGCATCAAATTTCATTATGGATGGTTATGAACCACCATGTGGTTGCTGGGATTTGAACTTGGGACCTCCAGAAGAGCCGTCGGCACTCTTACAACCACTGAGCCATCTCACCAGCCCAATAAAGAACATTTAAAATGACCATTTGCATGGTCATGTCATTGTAATTACTGTGGTTTTATGACCTAGGCTCCGTTTCCATCCCCACCAAGAAAGGGGGTTGCTGAGCTTGAAAACCTAGTCTAAATACGAAAAAATAATACCTACATAACATTAGAAAAGTTCTCATTTTACAAAATGGTAACAGTGAAGACTGATGTACACCTGTATACAGAATCCAGGAGAACACGGATTAAGAATGAGATCATGTTGGTAGAATACTTGGTAATATGCACAAAGCACTGGGTTCAAGCATCAGCAGTACTGCATAAACTGGGCATGATGGTATGTGCCAGTGATAGTATCACTTGGGATCACTAGCTACATAGAGACTTTGAGGTTAGACTGGGATACATGAGTTCCTGTTTCAAATAAAATGACCTGAAAACAAAATTCATTAGTTGCATATGATTCTTCACTGAAAGTGAAATACTTAATGTTTGAGGAGTGAGGCATTATTACCACTTGATGGCAGTATTAATCAAAATTTTACATTATGGCTTTAGGAGTAGATAAGATTAGGTAGTTTAACGCGTGTAGTTAAGGTAAATGTAACAAAGTTATTAATGGAGTAAGCTCAAATTATTTTTAAAAGGAGAGCACACTTCACTTGCCAGGCATATTTAGACAGACTTTTCAATCTTGCAGGTTTCATCTCCATACAAAGTGAAATGATGATGCTGTGACCAGTGGTGAAACGAGGGTTCTGAAGCAGCTCTGTTGAGATGTTCTCTACATTTCTGAAGGAGGCTGTCTGAAGCCAGCGTCACTTGTTAGCAGTCAGTTATGGCAAAGGGACGTGAAGAAGAATATCAGTAGAGTTTAAATTCATTTACTGTGACAATTATCTGTCATTATGTAGTCCAGGCTGACCTGCCTCTACCTCTTACGTGCAGGCATGAGCCACTGCAGCCAGCTTACAGCTACCCTTTCTCTATCAGTCCGATCTACTGTCAGATACTAAACTTTATTGTTCTTGGTGGTATATTTAAGATTTAATTAAGCTGTAACTTGATAGGAGAAAGATTAGTTACATTAGGAAAAGCAAATAACCAGTCATTTGACACTTATATTTGAAAGAGAATTTTATAATATTAAGGAATATATACCTTTTGATCTTTTCTTCTTTTTAAGGACCACTAAACATAAGAGGGTATGTTTTTTTTAAAAGAATCCATTATTTAATACCAAATTCGAGTTATAATAACAGAATTGACCTATAAAAGAATGTCATTTGCCTCAATGTAGTGTGTTTCAATTTGTCACCCCTGAGAATCACAAATAGTCCAGAAAAGGCAGTGCTTTAAAAAAATAAAAAGGCCTTTAAGTAAAAATACGAAAATACAGTGTTTATATTTTAAAACATGATTTACATATTCAGCAAGTTTTAAACTTCCAAATGTGAAACAGTCTTGTGTTATTATAAATTGTCTTGTGAATGTAACAAAAGCAGTTTACTTGACAGTGATATTGATGATGCTGACATCCTCGTAAGGCTTATCGGTTTTGGGATTGACTTTAACATTAGAAATCCTCTGCACAACCTCCATTCCTTTAGTCACTCTTCCAAACACGGTGTGCTTATTATCAAGCCAAGGCTATATTGGAGATAAAAATGGAAAATTTTGGTAAACCCTAATTTATTAAATCACATCCACTGAGTGAACAAACAAATGGGAATTTAAATGTCACTTAATTTTCGTACATATTTATAATAAAGTGCAATACTTTGACAATGAATACTCAGCTTTAAAATTGTTCTGAGTTTATATAGAAAAGATAAAAAGTTATCCTGTAGTGTCCCTGGGGTATTAGACTACCCACCACAACAGAAAGATGCTAAGGTGCCTTGTAAAAAAGGCATAGTGCTCACAACATCTAGCCTAAGTGCCACCCTATTGTTAAATAGTACTGTTTAGGAATTATTAAGAAGGGAAAAAAATAGCACAGTTTTCCTTTTTAAATTTCAATCTGGTTGCTCAAATCACTAGATGAGGATATGATACAAAAATTGTCATTAATTTTTATACTATTTAGGCCAAAGGGAGTTGGAAGATATTTACCCAGTAGTAAGTTACTTTAAATGGTTTGAAAATAAGACTCCGGATGTTTTCCAAAGAAATGTCTCATGAGAAAGCAAGATAGCCTGGAATGGTTTAAGAAGACTGTACTTCGGCATAATTCAAAGGTGCATGGTGGCTTTACTACTTAACTTGATTTCTATCCATTACTGAGAACTGGGAGCACCAACACTGAAGTACTGTGAATGTTGCATTAGACTACGGAGCCTGGCAGAGATTTACAAACCTTTTTCCTTTACTGTTTGGTGTATAATTTAGTTGACACTCATACTTTTTCTGCTTTTGGAAAACTGTATAAAAAGGAGCTACGCAACCTTACACTGAGTCTCATGAGGACTGCACTGCGACTGGTAGGTTGGTGTAATATGGCTCAACAATAAAGTTTTTGTCTAGAATGCCGCTGATTATGACTTACACTCTTAGAGACAAAAAAAAAAAAAAAAAAGGTGAAGATTTGGTTTTAAAATTGGGAAATTACAATCTTAATTTCTCTAATCAAAGGATGAAGCTCACATCTACAACCCCAGAATGTGACAGGCTGATGCTGAGGTAGGAGAACTAACTGCAGGTTAAAGGCCAGGTTGGGCTTGCTTATATATATGATTTTGTCTTAATAAAAGTAAAAAGCACTAAATATTCGAAGGATGAAGAAATTGGCCACTACAAGTGAAATAATTTGTTCCAGCCTGTAAAAAGTTAGTAGTGGCAGACCGGAGATGAAAGTCAAGTACCCTGAACATAAAATATCACACTGCCTACTAGACAGAAATAGTGTTTTCTAAATTCAGTTGTTACATAGTTTAAATTTTCACCTTTAAATTCTTTTCATCTTCCATCTGGACAGATATAATAGTACGAGAACTGAATAATGCAGATACCCAGTAAAACTCACATTGTCAGATGATAAACTATTAACCTTAATTTATAGATAATGCATTATACTCACCGTTGGTACTACTGTTATAAAAAACTGGGATCCGTTCGTATTTGATCCAGCATTGGCCATGCTGAGTGTGTACGGTCTGTCATGTCGTAATGTTGAGTGGAATTCATCCTCAAACTCTCCTCCCCATATGCTTTCTCCCCCCATACCAGTTCCTGTTGGATCTCCTGTCTGAATCATGAAGCCCTGGTAACAGAAAGTATAAAAACAATACCTTATTTTTTTTTATATGTAATCTGGGTATATGAAGTGCAGTTATCTATCAAGAGAGATTTGTGGTCAGTGAAATATTCCAAATTCCTTAAATTATTTCATGACTGTATTAACCACATAGTAAGTTTGGGTGCTAGATTTCCATTGCTGAATCACTATTTATTCAACTACTGAAACAAAATGCAAATATCTTATAATGCATTATCTTTCCTAACAGTCCCCAGAAAGTTACAGGATTTATAACTTTAAAATCTTATCCAATTGCTCTCATACTCGTCCCTTTCTATTCCTCAAATACTGTGGCGTTCCTAGTGGACCATTTTTCTAATTTCATCAGAGCTTTAGTATCTGATATTTCCTTTTGCCATTTGTAACCTATCAGTAAGTTAATCACTGTGCAATGCTATGTGTAAAATGCTGGGACCAAGCTCACTGTTCCTCAGGTTCTCCGAGGTTGCATGTCATTATTGCTCTTCAATTTTCCAGATCTATTTCCTTATTTAGCTACTAGGTCAGTATATATCTCTTGACACACTCTTTACATTCATGACCATTCACTCATCTTGGCTTCTACCATCCATTTCTGTCTTATCTTTTAATAAAGTAGTATGTATTAAAGAAGAATTCATGAGACTTAAGCTCCTGTTATACAGTAACATACTTTCATTTAAATCACACGAGATGCATAATTTACCTTAATTATACGGTGGAATGTGTGCCCATTGTAATAACCGTTTCTGCTATGAACACAGAAGTTTTCCACAGTCTTGGGACACCTATAATATATTAACAATACGAAATTATTGAGGTTTTTTTTTTTTAAGTTCTTAAGTTCCATTTTCTAATGTTCTAAAGATCTTCTAAACACATCAGGACAGTCCTTCATAATCCGGTCTCAGGATAATGACAGTGGGAAGTGCAAGAGTGCATTCTCATGGTCTGTCTTTACACCACTGCTTAGTTTGATGATAATGGCATTTCAAGATCATTTAGCAGTTTAAAAACCCAAAGACAGCACCTTAATATACACACATGCAGCCAGGAATGGTGGTACACACCTTTAATTCCAGCACACAGAGGCAGAGGCAGGCAGAACTCTGAGTTCAAGGCCAGCCTGGTCTACAAAGCAAGTTCCAGGACAGTACGCAGAAGTAACCCTGACTCATCTCAAAAACAAAAACAAACGAAAAAAAGATACACACATGGTAATATCTATTTCTGGGAAAAAAAATCTTCTTATAAAAACAACGTTATAGTTCAGTGATTCCTGCACTTATTTATAGAAATGGCATCTAAGTTTAATCAGCTTTAAGTGACAATCATTCACTAAGAATATGAAATTTAGTCTATTACTCATCTCATGAAATTATTTCCTGATTTTTTTCATTATTTCACAATACCTCTCAGATCTGAGGATAAAAAGGGGAATCAAGAGAGTCTTGCCTCAAGTACTCATGCAACAGGTTCAAAAATGTATATTTACCAAGCAGTTGAAAAAGGACTGTTCAAGAATCTGTAACTGCTTACTTCTTTACTTAGTACCAAATTATTATATTCAAAATACGCACTTTTGATTGAGAACATTATAAAAGACATTATCTCTTCTAGATCCAAGAAAGCCAGAGATAATCCTATTATACTTGGTATTAATATTTTACAAATTCTAACTCTACAGAAGACTTTTCTCTTCTTTTTTTTTTTCGGTTTTTTGAGACAGGGTTTCTCTGTGTAGCCCTGGCTGTCCTGGAACTCACTCTGTAGACCAGGCTGGCCTCGAACTCAGAAATCTGCCTGCCTCTGCCTCCCAAGTTCTGGGATTAAAGGCGTGCGCCACCACTTCCCAGACTTTTCAACTGTAGAAATATTTTAAAGTCCTTATGTTGTTAATTGGAATTCTCTTTTAAAATTGTTGATATTTAACAAATACCAAAAAAAAGAAAAATTATTATCCCTACCTGAGGAATTTGCATTGGAAGTTGTCTACAAAAATCCCCACAAACCCTATCTGGACCTTCAGTTTCTGGTCCCAGTGGTATACACTTATGTACTTTACAGTTCCCCTCCACAGTCTGCTGGTGACTAAACAGGGCCTTGTGCATAAACTGTCCTCTCACTGGCAGCACTACCAGAGCCAGCATATTTTGTCCTCACAATAGGCTGCATTAAAACTGATCTCTGTCTCTAGAAGAGCTTAGATATCAGAATGTTAAGGATTAAATGTTTTATGCAAACAAATAATTCAAAATTCGTGAAAGCAACAAATGTAAGTTATACTCCAAATTGACATTGGTATTCGTAAGACAACAAAGGTTCTACGCACTCAACAGGAAAAAGTTTGATGTGAATGTCTCCCATGCTTGTGTGGACAATGGCACTATCTGAAACTCGCTTCGGCCCTTCAGCTTGAGTAGCTGCCATGACTTCTTCTTTAGAAGGTTTCTCATTAAAAACATCTCTGTCAGAATCTGCAGTTTTTGTATCTTCCGGCTCTCGTTTGGTAAACTGAAGAAAGAAAATGTGAGCAGCTGAATTAAACAACTTACCAAGTAAAATCTCACAAAGAAAATTTTACTTCTTAAGGGAAGTAAGAATTCACAAGAGACCCAGGTTAAGCTCAGAAAGCAGGAAAGTAAAAAGGAACCATGGGCTAGAGAGGGGCATAGTAGGATACAAGTGATATGAAAGGGTAAAGGGAGCTTTAACTGTGGAGAGGGAGAAAGTCAATACCAAAGGAGAGGAAGAAACTTTTCTATTCACCTACAAATACATATATAACACACGTAAGTGTATGTGTATACATGTATAATTCACCTACAAATACATATATAACACATGTAAGTGTATGTGCATACATGTATAATTTACCTAAAAATACATATATAACACATGTAAGTGTATGTGCATACATGTATAATTTACCTAAAAATACATATATAACACATGTAAGTGTATGTGCATACATGTATAATTCACCTAAAAATACATATATAACACATGTAAGTGTATGTGCATACATGTATAATTTAAAGGAAGTTGTAAATTTTGGGATGCCAACGCTACTCCCAAGAACCATAGTATGTGTATACATATATAGTTTAAATGAATTTATACAATTTGGGCTGGCAGTGCTATCCCCCTGTACTGGCTGGTTTTGTGTGTCAACTTGACACAGCTGGAGTTATCACAGAGAAAGGAGCTTCAGTTGAGGAAATGCCTCCATGAGATCCAGCTGTAAGGCATTTTCTCAATTAGTGATCAAGGGGGAAAGGCCCCTTGTGGGTGGGACCATCTCTGCGCTGGTAGCCTTGGGTTCTATAAGAGAGTAGGCTGAGCAAGCCAGGGGAGGCAAGCCAGTAAAGAACATCCCTCCATGGCCTCTGCATCAGCTCCTGCTCCCTGACCTGCTTGAGTTCCAGTCCTGACTTCCTTTGGTGATGAACAGCAGCATGGAAGTGTAAGCCGAATAAACCCTTTCCTCCCCAACTTGCTTCTTGGTCATGATGTTTGTGCAGGAATAGAAACCCTGACTAAAACACCCCCCAAACTATAGACTTACAAAAAAAATCTCAGTACCAGATACAAGTTGTTGGTCACTGGAGCCCAAGAAAGCACCCAAACAGTATAGGCTATTGCCACTGCCTATGATTGCCTCTCAGGTTGAAGTTAAGTCACTTAGGACACAGGAGAGGATCTGAGCTAAAAGCCTCCAGCCTAAGGGTGAGCTTTCAAAGTACTGGAACAAGGAAAGCAACCAACAGTTCGACCTTGCTGTGACACTTAGGATCTATAACAATGCTCAGCATGCATGACATCCCTAAGGGTGCAATAGTGGCACGCATATCTTGGAGGAGCCAACAACTGTCTAATTGCACATAAGGCTCACACAAGAGGAGGGAAATCATGTCCAGTATTGGAAGCCCAACTTCCTGAGGTAGGTGGTCATGGATCTTACAGGAGAACCTTAAACCATCAATTTACAAAACCAGCATAATTTTAACTGTATTCTAAATACCTATCCTTATATCTAAAGATAAGTATAGCTGTCATTCCAAACAAACAAACAAACAAACAAGCAAAAAAAAACCTTCTCTTTGCAACAGATGGAAATCATAAAAAACCACTACCACTACAACAAAAATGCAGAGAGCAACTGATCAAATAGTGTCCAGCTCCAGTGGATACATCTGCAATGTAAGCCTTGTACCTAAGGCTGAGAGCATGGAAGAGGGGGAAGGGGCAGTAAGATTTTAGGAACCAGAGGTCAGGAAATCTGCTATAAGATTATAATTCCCAGAAATGATAGGGCAGCATCACCCATGATATCTTACCAATATGGCTATCTAAATAAGATCTGAAAAAGCACAGTATCAATAGACATGCTAACATGGAATAGGGAGGTCTCTCAGGTCCTCAACCTTAAAGAACTGCAGGCAACTGAGGAATGTTGAAAGCAAGAGAAATAGTCTCCCCCAGAGATGAATCTCTAATTGGTTATCCAATACCAATTAGCTCTGAAATCATATACATGCAAGTAACATTAAAAGCACTGTATTTATACATTTATGCATTTACATAAAGTATGTGTGTGTGGGTGTGTATATATATATATATATATGAAATAGAAAGGGGAAAATGACATAATCATATTTTAATTGAAGAACAAGAGCAATCCACATTGTAGGGACCATTTCCCAACATAAGACAGGTAAAGCATTCTCAAATGGGATACAGTATCCTTTGGGTTGAAAGTCTTTTGGTTACACATGTAACAAGGTAACTAGTATTTCCCATAGTTCATTAGTCTTCTAGTCATAGCCAGAACTTGTTACTTTTCACAAGCAGATGACCTACATATAAAATATATTTCTGCGATTTACTAATTATGTCACTTGGACAAAGTAAAAAATTTTCATTTTCTCACCAATAATTGGGATTTATGAATGTATCATATATATGAATTTATAAAATACTTTTATTTCAAAATATTAGATTTAAAACAGAATATAAAATTCATAAGTATGTTACTTCTAAGCCTTGTTTAAGGATGCAGATATCTGATAACACTGAAAGAAAATTCATGTTCCCTAAATGAAACTTTTGAATAAAAAATTCTCTACTTCTTCAAATATTAAAAATGAGCATGCATACTTTAACCATCTAAAGTAAACTAGGGAAAGCCAAATAATAATAACCAAAATTTTTTATGAAATGGATAAAAACATTAGTATATATCAAGAATTATCTTTTATAATTTTAACTTCATTAGTAGCTAAATTATAGGTCAAAACTAGATCAACTCTTTTCATTTAGCATAATTAATGAGGTTTAAATTATGATTCTGAAAGGGTAAAAAAAATTCTCATGTTAAAGAATTTATCTATGCTAGGAAAAAGACTAACTAGGGCTGGGAAACTGCTAATGTTATAAGTTTATCAATTATGTTAGCTTGAACTCCTCCCAGAGGCTTACAATGCAGAGACATCAGAGTGCACACTCCAACAGGTCAGCCATTTGATTAAACTTTATGCACACAGTGAAGCCACAGGAGTCTCTATTTATTAACTTTAAGTCATCTGGAGGAAGAAAGCAGTGCCTTAAGTACCCCCATTCTCCCAACACAGGTTACTGATCTGTACCCCCAAAACATGTTGCATATGATGAGAGGCATCGGAAGATCACAGGCAGGCGCTTATGACTCAGTACTCAAGGTAAAAGATTTTGAAGCTGAGCCTTTAAGTAGAAGTTGAAAAGAAACATGATTGGAAGAAAGAATAACTAAAAATAGTTAAAATAATAATTACTACAAATAGAATAAATCTAGTCCAGTTAGTGTAGTAAATAAAAAAGAAAAAGGCTAAGGCCACAGAGGTGATAAAAGCCAGTAATAGACAACTGGGAGTCCTATTAGATCTGAGAAAGTTGTTTGTAGTGTAAAGGATATGATGCTAGGCGGACTGTGTACCTTACACTGTGTGCCTAACGGGAGGGCCTGTTGATAAGTCATTTGGAAGACTGAGTTTACCCCATCTTAGTAATCCCCTCCCAGTGCTAGGGCCTGAGCCCAGGGCTCTGTGTGTGCTGGGAAAGTAAATGATCACTGACAGCACTCCCAACAAGTGACAGCAATAAGTGACTTCTCCAGAGGAGGGGAAGATCTTCCAGGAACATACTGCTCTACTATAGTACTGCTACAGTGAGTGGAACGTCAAGGAAATCCGTAAGTGTATTCCATATGCGCATAGATATGCATATGTGCATACACGTCTAAAGAGAAAGTAACTGTATAAGTTCTGGGAAATTAGGTTCACGTGAAAAGTTGAAAAACAAAACATCTACAAATCAAAAGTAAAAACTGTTGTAAATACAATTATGAACATAATTATTAGTTTCTTACCATCTTGGCACAAATAGTAATAGAAGTCAGATTGGAAAAAAATTAAGCCTAAAGGGAAAGGATGCAGAAATACTTAGAAATCAATTCTTAGTTTAAAATTCTACAATATTAGTGCTGTAGGCTGGTGATTCAGGTGTTTAGGAAGTTTGCTATCACTGCCTACATTCTCTAAGAAAATAAAACTCCCAGCAAGGCTGGAAAGAACACTAATGTAATGGCCATCTCTCCAAGAGGATCACATACCATATAAAAGCGATTCTTTTTGAAAGATGTACAGACTATTGTTGGGTCAGCTTGAATATTCTGAAGAACAGGGTTTTCAGAAGCTTTCATCTCTATGGTAGCTGCAGCTCGATGCTTTTTGGCTATTCCCTGAAACAAAGCCAGCTGCATCACTCTAATGTTTTCTTGCTTGCCTAAGATCCGCACACACCTGAAAAATACAAATAAACTTAATCTAATACAACTGCCAGAATTAGATTGAGAAGAGAGCTCAGTGGATAAGTTGACTTACAGGCCTGAGGAATGGAATTTGGATGCTTAGTAGCCACATAAAACCCAGGTAGGCTTACCATAGTCCCAGTGCTTTTGACAGGATCCACAGGGCAAACTGGCTAGCTAGACTTGGCAGTAAAATTATTTAACATCAACCACTGACCACCTGCATACATGTGCAGACACATCTGTACAAATGCATTTGTACTATACAAACATGCAAGGAAAAAAGACCCAGAAAGAATTCCAATCATAACAGCTTGACATATGAAAATGAAAGTCAACTATCCTGGATGAGGTGTTTGATTCCGCGTGTAAAGGCAATTGCTGCTACACCTGCCAACATGAGTTCCATCCCCAAGAACCACAGGGTAGAACACGTGAGTTGGAGCCACTGAGTTGTCTCCTTGACTTTTACGAATGCACTGTGGCATGGGCTCCCCTACCCCAAAATAAAGAAACATATGTAAAAATTTCAGACAACTGTTTTCTATACCCAAAGGTATCTTAAATCTCTCTCTACCTAATTGTCCCCACAGTATTTTAAGTTGGTAGGTATTACTAGGTTAAAAAAATCCAATCATCAAGAAAACAAAAGGCTACAGACTTGGATACTTGCAGCATTCATATAAAGAACCTGGTAAAGAGCAGTTACACATCACAAATGAAGGACTCTTAAGATCACCAATAAAGGCAACCAAGCAAGTGAGGATACGTCAGTCACATACAAAAGGCAAGTAAGTACATGAAAGATGTTCCATATCATATATCAGGTAGAAAAACAAACAAGAACCTAGAATATATTAGAAAAGCTAAACCCAGAACACTGATGGATACTAAATGCTTGGAGCAACAAGAATTGCTATTCGTTGGTGGGAATGCAAAAGGCAGCACCTTGGAAGACAGTATGATGGCTTCTTATAAACCGAGCAGGGGGAGGGAGGAATGGGATATGGAGATTTGTGGAGGGGAAATGAGGAAAGGGGATAATATTTGAAATGTACATAAAGAAAATATCTAATAAAAAATAAATAAACAAAAGGAAAAGGAAAAAAACCTGTTACCATAGGATCCAGCAATTCAGCTCCTTGGTAGTTTTCCAGGAGATGAAAACTTACACACACACACACACACACACACACACACACACGTAAATGAAGCTTAGAGCAGCTTTACTTAGTATAAATGCCACTACTTGGAAGAAAGCAAGATGTCCCTTACTGGCTTGCTAAACAGGCAATTAAGTTGTTTTGTAAAGACAATGGGATAGTACTTAGTTTTTAAAAAAATGTGCTATCACGATATAGAAAGATGTAGAAGAATTTCAACTGCTATTATTAACTGAAAGAAATGAAAAGAAAGAGAGAAAGAGAGAGAGAAAGAAAGAAAGAAAGAAAGAAAGAAAGAAAGAAAAGAAATTAAATGAAAGAACATGAAAAGGCTAATTATCGAGTGACTAACATGTGATACTCTGGAAGCAGAGAAACCAGGAGAGAAGAACAGTAGCAGTAAGCTGAGCACGGGGGCTCACACCTGCATGTAATCCTCACTAGTGTAAGATCCTGTTATAAAACAACATCAACACCCAAATAAATAAATAGAAAGGTTAGCTATAGTAGTAGTAGTCATGCCAGAAGTTACAAGATTGAGTAACGAACAGTTGAAGCAGAACACTTTTGATATAATGTATAATACCGAGGGAACCTTAGTGTAAACAATGGGTAGACTTTATTTAGGTGATGTGCTATGTCAATGTAGGTTTCTATTACTCTGCATGGAGCTGTAAGAGCTGTCAGAGAATATATGGGAAAACTGTACCTTCTCCCCTATTTTGTTGTGAGCCTACAACTGCGTTTAAAGTCCTATTAAAGATAAAACAGACTTTGGGGCTGGGAAGATAGCTTAGTGGCTAAAAGGCTCTGGGTTCAGTTCCAAAGGCCGCAGCCTGTAAGCACAGATCAGTAACTCTGCTGAGGGGAGGGCGGGGAAAGGCAAAGGCAGGCAGATCTTTGGAGCTCACTGGCTAGCAAGTCTAGCCAAAATAGGTGAACTTCAAGTTCAGCAAGAGACACTGTTTCAAAAAAAATTAAGGTGGAGTGCAATAAAGACCGTTAACTTGATTTCTGGCACGTGCACACACCCACAAATAAAGCAGAGCCAAATCAACATTAATACAATTATTCCTCTTTACCAATGGGTTCTACGGCTTAGACTCAAACTTCAGACTAAAAATACTTTGTTTTAAATCATCTCTACTGAACATGTATACAATTTTTCCTTGTCATTATTCCATAAACAATATAGTACAACATGTATTTAGATAAAATTTATAATATAAATTATGAGTAATCTACAAATGATTTAAGTATAGTAGTATATGTACTTTATATGAGGGACAACTTGAATATCCTTAGAGTTTGGAATCACAAGGTATCCTGGTAAAAACCTCACACACACCAAAAGTTGAGTGTAAAGTTTTAACCTGTTCCTATTATTATAACTCTTTTACAAGCTTTCAATGATTTTATATTACTAAGAACTACAAGATTAATCTATTTATATGTAGGAATGTACGGAACAAGAAATTTTCTCAAAATATTCTTTAAGTTCTTTTGCTTCTATTCAGACATAGTATCTGATCGTAGATACTCTGTACTAACACCAAATGGGTTATTTGCACAAAAGACTTACTGTGGTTTTATGCATTTTAGCCCTGCCTTTATGTCTAGCAGGATGTGATGCTGAATTCTGTGGTTAAAATATTTGGCAACATTTAACACGAGCCTGGATAATTTAAATCAATAAGCAAAACATAGACTGAACCTTGTTTTTTTTTTTTAAAGGAAGAAAAAGAAGAAAAACTGCGTTTTCCCCCCCAACTTTGAAATTATGCATATCTTCTTTCCATTTATTTTATAAACACGAGTGGAAACTTTTTACATAAGATTATAAACAACTGAGAGACCACAGAAAGATCCAGTCAAAACATTTGGTTAAGTTTAGGCTTTTGGGACCTTTCCTCTCTCTTTGGAGCAAACAAGACTCTCATTGTTCCCCCAATGGGAGAAAGATCCCCAATAACTGCATTTAAAATACATAAATCATGGAGAACTTACCGATTCGTTTCTACATTTATTACTTTAATGCCCAGCATCGTTCCGTACAGCACAAAGTGTCCGGTTTCATCAAAAACGATGTTAACTAATCTCACAGCATCCACTTTCTCCAGCTCACGTTCTACAGCCATTCGTCGGCCAAATTCCATGTCTGGTAGTTGTTGCCTCATCTGCTGCAGTTCAGTAAACATCTAGGAAATAAGCTACGCATTAACAACATAACTACGTACATATATACTCACACGTGCATATATAAATTTAAACTGAGCACTAAATAGAAAAGGAACACATTGAGAGCCAGAAAGAATTTGTATAGTCACATAATTTTAGAGGCATTCTAAATCCTATGAACAGGAAGTTAAAGAAAACTTCAATTGTTGACTTCAATCACAGATAGTTTAAGCCCAATGTGGGTTGTTCCTGGCTGTAATTCCCTCAGTCTAAATTCAAAGGCAGCAGCACTGTGAGCTCTATGCTAGCCTGGCTACACAGTGAGTATAATCCAGTCTCAAACAAAACAACATACAAACAGCAAATCTGTGCTTCAGGTGTGTAGCTCACTTAAGGGTTAAGTGCTCAAGGCCCTGGGTTTGATCCCCATCAGCCCCTACCCCCAAACACACTATACTAATAGTTATTAATTTTTCTAACTTAAGAAACAAACACACTAAACCAGTTAGATTATATAACTAGTGCTTTCTTTACAAAAATGATATGCCTGCCCTTTAGGAGCCTCAGAGTAGCACTTTCAATGAAACAGGATGCAATTTACATAAGCAATTAAAATTTTTAGTAGGTATATCATATAAGGCAAAAAAAGTTTTTTTTTTATTCAACCTACTAAACATAAAATATTACCATTTCTATAACAGTTAATAAATAGAAAAACATTTTTCTATTACTGCTTTGGAATATTCTATGTATAGTACTTTTGGCTTATGTCTATTAGGTCTAGATACAACAAGGAGTCAAGTTACAAGGCAGCTGGACCTGCTAGTCTATGCCTGTAATCTCAGCATTTGGGAAGATGAGGCAGAATAGCCTGGGCTACACAGGAAGTTTCAGGCCAGCATAGATGACAGGGTAAACCCCTTTCCTCACCTCCCACAAACAAGCAAGCAAAGTGAATCACTTGAATAGTAGCAATTCATAACAGGCGACTCAGCTACATATAGCCTGTGAAATCTTGTATAAGAATCACGAAAACAATATATGATAAATATTAAATTTTGTTGAATAACTTTTCAAAAAAATTACATCTGTATGTGTGTCATGTATATTTATGTGGGTGCCTGTGGAGGCCAAAAGAGAACGGAATATCTCTTGGAACTGGAGACACAGGTAGCTATGAACTGTCTAACATGGGTACTGGCAACTGAATTTGGGTCCTACACAAGAACAGTAAAGCCCTCTTGACCAATGAGCAATCTCTCCAGCCCTGTTGAGTAACTCTATCTTGCTATATCAAAATTAGGACATCGAAAACTGTTTCAAGTTATTTCGATATGAGCAGTTAATTAATATTAGATGGATATGTTTAGAAAACAATGATTTTTAGGGGAACCCTTTATAGCTTGGGAATTTGGTTTACTTTTGATATTTAATGCACCATTTTCAAGATGTGGGTTACATCATTAATACTTTGTGTTAGTACTCCAAGAAACTTACAGAAGATAGGATCTTATTATTCAGCATTTCAGACACGTGGAACATCAGACAGTAGCTAACACTTTTATTATGGATGATAATAAGCTAGACTTACATCTCATTTACTTATATAAGTTTAATGTTTATGTTAACTAAAATCTCAGTCTTTTCTAGACAAAGGAAGAAAAATAAATATACAGAACTACAAAAACAAGAGGTATCTTAAAAGCCTGAGTCATGACTACATGATCTTAACAGTTCAGCGTTCATGTCTCTAGGTACTGCTTATTTATGTGCCCAGATTTACCTAGAAAGCTGGACTACTTTTCAGTAGTGGGAGACTCATGATTATTTTTGCTGAAAACTTACTTAGCTTTCAAGATATAAGTTCTACAGACAGTCATCTATTCATATAAATACATTTCACAAATATCCAATTTGGTAAACGCCTCGATAGAATCTTTTTACAATATTCTGGCATTCACAGCTTGGCCTCTATGATTCACAACTGCACTGATACATGCAATGATCCTGAATATCTCAGCTAATAAATACTAACAGATAAAATCTCACTTTCAATCTCTGTTATACTAGACTAGTTAAATAGTCTTAAATCACTGCAGTTCTTCCACTCACTCTAGGCAGCCATCTCCCAAATCCAAAACCAGCCCTCTGTGGAGTGTGGAATTGCTCATCTCTATACACACATTTATACTTAGGTTTGGTGTTGCAAATCATTAGTTTTACTGATACATGGTTTTCTTTTGCCACATTCTCATTCTGAATCCCAACTTCTGTCACAGCTTTCCTTTTCATCTCTGCTTGTCACTCAATCCTATCACCTCAACAAATGCTGAGAACAATAATGAAGCAATATCACATGATCAATGTAGAGAAGAGCATGAATGCGAGATTCAAGACAACTGAATTGTATCTTTAATGTGATAAGAGAAAATAATCAATATGTATCTATGTAGAAAAATATCCTTTATGAAACAGCAAAACATAACGACTATTAGAAAAGTAAAATCTGATTTAATTGCACTTACACTTAATGATTCATCAAAGACCCTCATGAGTTTTCCAGTTAAAAACCTGAAAATTCTAACTTTTCTGTCTGATCCAATGGTTGCTATTTTCTTCCCATCAGGTGAAAAACATATGCTGGTTGGATATGCCTTACACTTGGCAAATTCATATAAGTCTGTGTCTGTCTTATACTCCCAGTTCACATTTTTAGGGAATTTATATTCATGCGGCGGTCCAGTCCAGTACTCAATCATTCCGGATTTGTCAGAAGACACCACTGCTTTGTAAACTGGGTTTAGTCTTATTTGAGTAAGAGGGGATACATGGAGTTTGTCAAAAATATGAAGTGGCTGGTTATCTCCACGACCATCATAAATGAAAATTTTTCCTGTACTCTTCTCAGAAGCAGCAACTGAAGATATGGCATCTCCTGGGCAATATATCCACTCACATTGTCCAGGAAAATAGCTAAAGCCGTTACAAAGTGAGAAGGAGAAAAAGGAAGGTCAATACGATAAGCATCCCTCCATAGCCTATCCTTCATATCAAAACACTCTGGCCAACCTTTAGGAAGTTTGGGATTCTTTGCTGAAATGTAAAAGACAGGGAGGAACTACTCAGAATAGATACTAAATTTCTCTTTACTCTTTTTTTTCTTGCAGTACTAGGAATTGAATCCAGGGCCTTTTGCATAGTAAGTACTCGCTCTACCTCTGAGTTATGCCCAGTCCTGAATTCCCTCTTTCTACTATCATCAGTGTAACGATAACTATGATGACAACAAACCACAAGAGGAGAATTGTATACTTATTTTGGTTGGGTAGTTAGGAAACTTAATCATATCTGGATCTTAAGGTATTCTGAGGCATTGAGTATCTAACAGTATATATGTAAACCTTTTTAATAGGTTAGCATGTAATAGTATACTTTGTAAATCCATGCTTGGGACATTTATAATCAAAATAGTTAGATTCTGACTATTTTCAAAAGAAAACTATTGCCTTATCTTGATATTAAAACTGTAAGCATTGGACATGCTCTATGACGAACAATGTGCAAAAATGAACTTGATGTATTTAGTCTACATTCCAGACTTTTAATATTTGTTGTCTCCTGCAAAGTAGTCAATTTTAAAGTTACAATGTTATACCAATCACCATGGTGTTGATGCTCAAAACCTTTCTTGAACTCTTCCTTTAGAACGTCTATCAGTTCTGAAATAGACTCTTTTGAGTATTCTCAAAGAGCTAATGTTCAATTATTTGTTATTTTCAAAAATAGCAAATGCCTGGGGAAAGAAGCTGAAGAATAAGACCAGCAGGTCGAGCTAGGTAAATCTAACAAGCACAGTAACACTGGGTATCTTCTGTGGCTCATAAAAACCTGCTTACAAAACACGTGCCAAAGCTTAGATCTGATTTATATACACACCATTCAGTCCATAGCAGGACTTTTTATATAGTCTTTAGGACTATTGAAATGAGCTACATCTTTCCAAATTTAGGACTAAATAAGCTCATAAGGATGGGTGCCTAATCTAAGGAGCCCTTGCCCTTATCTGCCATCTCCTGTCTTCTTTAACCAAATGAGGAAATGTAGGAAGAGAGCCCTCATAAGAAATGAAATTGCTAGCATTGAATCTTAGATTTGTGGGATAAAAGCTTGTTTTTTAAAGTTGTGTAGCTTAAGGTCTGTGGTTATTTCTTTCAAGCAAAGCAAGTTCCCAAACATTCTGATATGACTTTTAAATTGATATTAATTTGGATATAGATAGTTAGTTTGTTATCTTTTAAAAAGTCATGCTTAAAACAAGTCTTATTTCTGTACTATTCAGCCACATAAGTTGAATATCAGTATCACTACACAATAAAGTTTAAAATCAATATAAATACACAAGTTTGTATCTTCAAAGTAAGTATAATATAGCAAGGAAGTTATTCTATCGGCAGTTAGGCTGATGGGTCTTCATCCATTCACTAAGTGGTATTAGTGGATAGGATGAGTCTCTGTTGTGATACTACTTGAAAATTTCAAGGTGGATCTGAGTTCGAGGCCAGCCTGATCAACCAAACAAGTTTTAGGATAGCCAGGGCTACAGAGAGAAACCCTGTCTCAAAAAACAAACAAACAGAAAAACTTGAATGAAAAAATCAGAAGCCTCCAAACAACACATGGATGTTCCCTGACTTTTCCATGTAAACCCACAAATGGTAAGATAATATATTCTGCTCAAAAATAGCCTATAATATGGTAAAGTTTAGTTTACACTTACTTTACTAAATTGAACACACACACACAGACACACACAGACACATGCTTTACAGAAATCTTACCCAAGCTTCAGCATGTTGATCATGTCAAAGTTCACTACATCAAACACCTTCATTGCTTTATCATCACCGACAGAACAGAACAATGCTCCCTCAGAGCTAACTGCAATACTCTCAATAATTCCTATTTCAAAAAATAAAATTAAAACATTCTGGTCAATACAAATAACATAAAGATCCACGACTCAAAGAAAAACAGCACAATACTTTAAAGAAATTTTAAAACAGTACAGCTTAAAAAATTATAAAGCTCTTACCAAGGTGACTACGAAAATGTTTAACAAACTCAATTCCTTCTTCTATTTTTTTCCAAAATTTAACATGTCCATCATGACTGGCAGTGATAATAAAATCTGTTCTGTATACATAAAAAAATTTAAAGTTAACTTCCAAAACAGAACTGAGTAATGTTAAAGCAAACATTGACTGACACCATTTGACTACTTCAATAATAGGCTTTTTGCTTTTTATGACAAGTTATCACTATGTAGTCTAAGCTAACTAGTTTTGAATTTCTGACCCTCCTGCTTGCTCCTGTCTCTATGGAGCTGGATTTATAGGTATATCCTACCACCTCCAGTTTGGCTTTAATTATTTTGACTTTGTTTTTAAATTTTCCTTTACAGGCACCATTATAGGAATATAAGCAATTAATATGAACCTCAAGAGGTAGGTTCAGAACTGAAAAAGGATTTACCGTTAAACAAACAAATAATGAGTTGGGCCTGGTGGTGTAAACCCAGCTACACAGGAGGCTGGAGCAGGAAGGTTGCCTAGGCCATAAAGAGGGTGCAAAGCCAGCTTTCACAACTTAACAAGGGAAATCCCATCTCAAAACAAAAACAAACAAAGAAAAAAGGAAATCTCCGTTGGAATCATTAAACTTTAGTATTTATTACTAAAACTACCCTGAACAGTCTTTTAAGGAGAAAATTTTCTACGTTTCAGAAGACTATAAACACCCAAACTACTTTCACATATAAAAAAGTCCAGCATAAATTTATTTCATATTATTCAATGTATTTTAGTTAAGAATCTAAAGATTTAACAATTTTTTTCTATCACACATATAAAAACTGAAACCATTTATTCAGCACAGTGCATATATAGTAAGTATTTTATACATACTAGTACTTTGACAACTACATTTATTCACACTACACCACATCCATACACGGTGAATAGCTTTAGATTTACTTAACCACAAAAATCACAGAGACATACAGACACAGACAGACACACACACGAAAAACCAGAAACAAAACAAAACAAAAAAACAAAACCAAAAAACCAACCAAACAAAACACAAGAACAACGAAACAACTTCCTGTTAAACTCTCCAGCTTGGGTTAGAAAAGCAGTGCTAGCATCTACCAGTTGCTTTATACATTAACAAACCTGAACTGCATTTGGCCAGATAATAATTATCCTATTATTATACTATTAAAGCTTTATGTCTCAAATGCAATTTGTTTTAAGAGATCAAGAGTAGACTCTTCTAAAGTCAACTTGGATAATCCCTGTCAATATAATCTAAGCCCTAATCAAAGCTCATTCATATTTCTACAGCAGCTGCCTGTTCTCCTTGTTCCTATTTTTGTCCTATTTTAATGCATTAGTATGGCCAACGTGCTCCTTTTAAAAATAGAAATGTGATGTTACTTGCTCACAGGTCCAAAATCCAAATAAAGAACAGAAAGCTAGAATTTAGCATATTAATTTTTTGCTTTAGCTTCTTCTGCCCCTTACTCTATTCCACAGTTTTCTCACCTATAAAATGAAAAATTTAAGATTCTTAAACTATTAAGATAAATGAGATAATTAATGAAATATAGCTCAAATAGGATCTATACATATCATGAGCTAAAAAATCAGGGGACCATTTTTACTGTTATTACCATTCTTTGAAATGTCCTATACATCCATTTTGAAGGTCCTCTGATAATTCCAGGAGGTTTGAGTTACATTATCTTCTCGATAGACACCAAAGAGGCCAACTTATTATCATTTCTATCTTAATACACTTTCTTCCTAGGAAAGCTCTGATAACATAATCCAGCCATTACTGATTTTTATCATCAAATATACATACACATACTAGGATGTTCTGTCTGACATATTTATTCTAAATAAGAAAACATGCAGGGTTTTGTTTAAGTAGTATAGAATTTGCAAAATTAAATCTATGAAATCCCCAAATTACTTCTGTAAATCCACTCATAATTGAACCTTAGATTTTTTCTGAGAATGTATACTATGATATACTTGGGGCTGGAGAGGCAGCTCAGTAGTTACGAGCACTGGCTGCTGTTTCAGGGGACCTGAGTTTAATTCCTAGCACCTATATGACAGTTTACAGTTTACAAAGGTCTGTAATGCTGATTCTGAGAGATCCATTGCACTCTTTTGGCTTCTGTAGGTATCAGGCATGCAGGTGGTGCAGAAACACATGCAAAACACTCATGCATATAAGATAAATGTAAAATGTAAAAGACAAAGTATGACACACTTACTTGGTACATACCACATGTGTGATAACATCTCTGTGCATGTAACTGCGCTCATACATGGATGCACTGGGGAGATTATCAAGGTAGACTCTTTCAAACTCTAGAACTGGGGGAGGGGGTAAAAAGTATTTTTAGTGAATGAAATTAACATGATTATTTAGAATTTTCTAAATTTTTATATTACCTTCTACATTTTAATTTCTTTCAATAAACATATGGGATACAAAAATTCAGTATTTGTTAATACCAATTATAACTCTTGTTACTTCTGAAGTTACTATGTCAGGTTCCCTGGGATTATATAAAAACTGTTTCAAAGACTTTATGTCTGTTGCAGTGTCTGTCAGGTGTGTGCAGGCAGGAACCCAGTGAGGCCAACAGAGGATGGTGAATGAATCTGAAATGGAATTCCAGCTGGGTTATGAGCTGTTTCCTGTGGGTCCCGAGAACCAAATGCAGGTGTTCTGCAGGATCAGCAAGGGCTTCTCACAACTGAGCTTCTAGCTCCTGGTTCAAAGGTTTTGATAATTGTGAGCGGTTCTGGCTTAATATGAGTGTGTAAATATAAAGCTTTATGGAAATAATTTCTATAACCATATAGAAACTAGTAGTAAGTGTTAATTTAACAAAAGCTGACAGCTATTTGTAAGATGTATGTTTAAAGACACTAGTCCTCTATTAAAGAGTCAGTATAAAGACCTGAAACATAAAAACAAACAAAACACTTAGATGTTTATAGCTGAGAAAATCCTAGCAAATCTAGTTGAGTGTCTTTCAGATAGTTTTCTAAAGTATAACACCTAGAAAAATGGAAAATTGATGAACATCAAAAAAATCTTAATTTTATGATGAGCCATGATCAATTTTCCTAGTAAATGCAATTTTTAGAAAATGCACTGTTTCAAAATAAAAAGATCAAACTAAGCTGGCAAATTAAACATGACCAAATCTTAGGTTCTTGTTACTGCTATATGGCACACTCAAAATTATGTACGACAAATTGCTTTTCAATTTTTTTTTTTTTTGCGTAATAGAATCCCCATTTTTATATGTGCCTAGTAACATTTGCTTAAATAGCCTTTCTTGGGTTCTTGTAGTAACAGTAAGGGTTAGGACCAGTATTTTGTGATAATTAGTACATATACATATACATGTATATATATATATATATATATATATATATATATATACACACACACACACACACACATACATGTACACATACATACATACATATTCTTAAAAAGTTTTCCTTTCTTCCCTTCTTCAGCTTTCAGCTTGGAGCTAGGTATTAATTAGAATCACAGCATTAATTCTAAGAACCCAGGACAATGAAAATGAGGGCCATATACTAGTTATTTTAGGGCAGGACGTGCCTAGGAACATTTGGAGTCACACTAATCCTGGGTTGCTTATTTTGTCATTTTCATAAAAGTGGTGCTCCATTATCTTTTTAATGCTGTTGTTTATTGGAATTTTCTGTAATGAGTATTTTCCTATATTCCAGCTTGCTTTTGTTGTTCGCTAATTCATTTAAATGTATTCAAGGGAACACGCACAGAAAGAAGAGAAAGACATAATTATTTTCCTTAGGAAATAGTTTATTTTAAGACAGGCAAGATGACTCTGAGTAACGATGCTTGCCTCTGGCAACCTGAGTTCAATCTTTGGAAGCCACACAAAGGTAGATGTAGAGAACCAACTCTACAAGGCTGTCCTCTGCCCTCCACTCCTGTACTAAGTATAAGCGTTCCCACCTCTCTGGTCCCACCAACACACAATAATAACAGATAAAATATTAAATACAGCTTAATTTGGGGCAGATAGAAGGCTCAGAGGTTAAGAGTACTGGCAGCTCTTCCATCTGTAACTCCAGTTCCAGTGATACCCTCTTCTGGACTCCTTGGGTACCTGACACCCACATGGTATACATGCCTGCAAAACACCCTTACACACAAAATAATAGTAATAATAATAAATGTTTAAAAAATAGCTTAACTCAAAGTACTGTCAAACAAGCATATATCATTGTGAAAGTATACACACAAAAGTCTAATCTTGCCTACATTTCCAAAAAATTTAAATCACTAAACACCTGTCATTTTAGATAAAGTTTTACATGATATTTTTGTAACAATTCTTTTATATGTAGTTTCGGGTCCCCCCCCCCCCAAACTCATACTTCATTGGTTGGCTTAAAAAAAAAAAATCTGGCTAAGGGAAAAGATTTTTCACATGATATACCTATTCCTGTCCCAACTCTATTGTTCATAAGACACTTGTTTCCTATGTCAGCATTTCAATGTTTGGTTTTTCTTTTGTTTTGTTTTCCTTCCTAAATTATCCTTCCATCCCTTCCATTTAAGCAGTTCTTGTAGTAATATTTAAGTGAAATAATAACAGCACAAATGTTATAAAATATTCATTTAAATTTGTATGCAAAACACTGTAGTAAGTGTTGGAGACAAAGTGCAAGATCCTTGTTCTTACATGCTTAGTCTAGTAGTGTTCAGGAAGTCACGTGAATAAATACACAACTACAAAAACTAGTAAGTGCCACGACGGCAAAAGCAGGATTGGGCAGAAAATGTAAGGAGCTAACTATAAGGGTGTCACTATCCAATGTTCAAAAAGCGCTGCACCTAAAACCTAGACCTGTTAAAAAGCTAGCATAGTTAAAGGAGAGAAATTACTCCAGATAGAGACACTTCACAGTATCTGGAAAGGAATGTAGAGGAGCCCTTACTCAAGGACAAGGTAGGGTTTTGAGAATGGACAGAATTGGGAGTCCTGCTTGGGGAAGTAAAGAGAGACAAACAGCCTCATAATCCATGTTAAGGTGTTTAATCCATGTTAAGGTGTTTGGGCTTTGTTCTGAAAATAAAAGGTTTTAAATAGTTCCACAGTCAGAATTGAGATTAACGCGTGAGCAAACGAACACACACACACACACACACACACACACACAAGACATTTACGAAAAAGTTCCTAGAACAGCCTTTAAAACAGTAAATGTTATCTCTTTACCAACCTTTAATATTATAAAATCTTGTTATTATTCACGTTAGTGGCAAAACTTTACTATATTGTCTCGAGTATGGCTTCAAATCCAGCTAGCTTAAGCAACTTCCCCTGAGTTTGAAAATTCATTACTAGACGAGTCAGGGTTCAAAACTTAAGTCTTTATGATTCTGAGAGCTCCTTCCCACACCTGCTCAATCAATATTAGGAATTCCAACTTCACACAGCAGCTATGAGGTCAATAAAAGCATCCAAACACAGAAATACAGGCAAGCACTAGTTTGTATCATCTCTGACAGTCAGGAATCAACGGTGTTACTTTTTTTTTTTTTTTTAACACGCCATACTAACACCAATTCACTCTTTAGGGAGGAAATGCAGTAAAGATCGTCCGTTCTAAGTGCACAAACCCACAATCTCACTCCCGCCCGCGGGCGTGCTTGAGATCAACCCTCCCACTCCGCCGGAGTAGCCGTCCAGCTTGCTCGCCGGCTCTCCGCAGCTACCTTTCCTCTTCTTGGCAAGGGTTGCCTCCACCGGTAAAGGCCCGACCCAGCGCTCTTCATTGTCATCATCATTTTCTTCGCTCCCCGCCACTGCCAGGGCCGGTTCTCGCTCGCTCAGTTCCGTTTTTTCTGATCCCTCTGGGTCTCGGCGCCTTCTCCTCCTCAGCTGCGAATCGCTCCCACTCTCGGTCGCCATGTTGTCCGAGGCGTTAGAAGAGACGCGACGACCGAGTGAACTAGGTTTCCCCGAGCCGCGGCGCAGCTTTTGCTCGTCAGCTGCCGGAAGCGCTTCTTGATTGGCTGCGGTGGGCGCAGCTGGTCCAATCAGCGAGCAGCGCGCGTAAACAGCGCGGCTTGGCTGTGTGGACGAGAGCGCTGAGGAGGCCGGAGGACTGAAGTGAGTTGAAACCGGCTCTGACTGGCAAAGGTCCCAGTTTTCTGTCAAGGAGGATGGCAGCTCGCGGGTTTGGGGGGACCCAGGTACCCCCTAGATCGGACGCTTACGCCTTACGAACTGGAGGTCTCGCGCTTCTCGGCCTCTCGGGCCAATGCTGTTCTAGAACCTACCGGGTTTTTCCCGAAAAAGCCGAGGGGCGGGGTTGGAAGGAACTTTTTGTTAAAAAGAATGAAGTAGATTTCTATCAGCTAAACTATATATTGAAATTACTGTAATTTATAAGGTGGTCTCCCTTTTAGAATATTCTTTTTGACTTGGAATGTGTATGTATGTGACGCTAGAAATTCAAGAAGGGCGTGTGTGTTGCGTTCCCTCCTCTCCACCTGCCTGTTCTACGGTTAACGATTAGCATGTAGTCTACGAGCCTTTGCTATTTCTGGATCTTTATATTTCTGTATAGGTTCTAGAATTTCCTCATCAAGTGCGACAGAGTTTTTGTCGCCTTTAGGATTTTAATTAACATAAAAGAGGACAATATGGGGGGAGTTGACATCTTCGCGTTATTGACACGTTTAACCTAGGAGCATGTTACCGTGTTCTGTCCAACAACAAAGCTGCATCGTGTTAAGCAATTTAAGACTTAAAAATTCCTTATGAGTAAAAAATACATTGGGGCGGTGTTTATTCTGATTTACATCTGATGTTGTAAACTACAGGTCCTCTCTGTCTACATCCTTAAAATTACCTAACTGTACCTCATGATACACTATCATCTCCTTTACAGCAGCCATCTAGTAACCTTGCCCTGGATGACTTTATTTCTTTTTTTTTTAATTTTTAATATTTTTTATTACATATTTTTCTCAATTACATTTCCAATGCTATCCCAAAAGTCCCCCATACCGCCCCCCACTTCCCTATCCACCCATTCCCATTCTTTTGACCCTGGCATTCCCCTATATTGGGGCATATAAAGTTTGCAAGTCCAATGGGCCTTTCTTTCCAGTGATGGCCGACTAGGCCATCTTTCGATACATATGCAGCTAGAGACAAGAGCTCCGGGGTTCTGGTTAGTTCATCATGTTGTTCCAACTATAGGGTTGCAGATCCCTTTAGCTCCTTGGGTACTTTCTCTAGCGACTTTATTTCTTAATATGCGATCTTTTGTTTTTTATTTGGGCCACTAGTTACTAATTTAAAGTGGGCTACTATCCAATGTTGCTTAATATTCTTTGAATTTTCTTGTTTTTTTTTTTTTTTTTTTTTTTTTGGTTTTTCGAGACAGGGTTTCTCTGTATAGCCCTGGCTGTCCTGGAACTCACTTTGTAGACCAGGCTGGCCTCGAACTCAGAAATCCGCCTGCCTCTGCCTCCTAAGTGCTGGGATTAAAGGCATGGGCCACAACACCTGGCTGTATCTGCTCTTAAAATTCAAATTCCTTGATACTTCCTCACAGTGGATCACCTTAGGTGCCATTTCACTTAGTTGGAAGAAGTAATTCAAACACATCTTCCACAAGCTCTTACCAATACATCTCCTCACCTACCTGAAATTTGCACTCTTGTTATTCTACTGACTCTCCTGTTACAATGGAACTTTTTAAAATTTAAATCCATTCTTCAGTTAGTGGATACTTAGTTGATTACATATCTGGGCTATTGTGAATGGTGCTATAGTAAACAAGATTGTAAACATCTTTTCAACATGCTAGTTTCCTTTGTTTGGATATATATCTAATAGTGGAATTTCTGGATCCTGTGGTAGTTCTGTTTCTAATTTTTGCTTACATCCATACTTTTTTTTTTTTTTTTAAATAATGGCTATATGAAAGTATTCCCTCCAACGGGTGCATGTTCATATTTCTCTTTCGATAAAAAGGACTTTTTGTTTATTAGTCACTCCTACATTCAGCAGATAGTTGTTTAATGCATGTGTCTTTTTTATTTAACGTTAGTAGTTGCAGTAAGGTGAAGAAAACTATAAAGGATATGTCAGAGAATAAACAGGAAGTACATCCAGATACTATTACAGATGTGGAAGCTGTTATAGATACAGAGGAGGAACTTATTAAAGAATGTGAAGAAATGTGGAAAGACATGGAAGATGTAAGTTTCAACAGATAAAAGTGATATATTAATATAATTTTACATAATTGACTTAGGAAAGAAACCGTGTTAGTTTCCCCATAACTTTTATTTTATAAATTATTTGTATAGATTTTATACCAAAAAGCATTCTTTAAAAATTTTTTATACTTGATAAGCTGTAGAAAGAGAAAAAAAAAATAATGGTAGTTCTGGTTCTCAGATTTTTTTGCTTATAGAGGTCATTCATACTATTGTATATAATGCACCATTAAGGGTATTATGGTAGAATGCAAAAAACTATACTTAGGAGAAATGTGTAAGGCATTATGAAGGAGTCAAGGTTACCTTTCTACAAGAAGTAAACGGATAATTAAGAACCTGTGAAATTAGGACAAGACAAAAATGGAAAAGTCTGAATGTATAGTTTAAAGAGGTTAGAGAAATCTTGGTAAGATTTTATGGAAAAATATATACTAGGAAAAGGAAATCTTGTGAACTAAGACTGTAGAGAATTAGCTTGGAATAAGAACATGGATTTTGTGGAGTGGGTTCAATGGGAGATCATTAAAAGGTTGAAATTCACTGTGAAATGATTGGCTACATGAAAACAATCGTTTTGTTGTGTTTTAATACAAGAGTACAGAAACAGGATGCTTTTAGAGAATCTCGTAGTCATCCTGGTAAGGCCTGATGAAGGCCTGAATGCTGTCATTGCAAGAGTGAATTCAAGAGATTCTAAGGAGGTTGGAACTATTCGGACACAAAAGTTAATAAATGCCAGATTAGAGGAAATCATGAATCATTTCAGTACCTGTTTGGGACAGTAGATGTTGACTGAATTAGTATCCAAATTAGAGAATATAGCTGTAGAACTAATACATAATTAAGAATTATGAGTGAAGCAAATATAGAAATTAAAATGTTGACCTTGAAATTATGAATTTTTTTTTGTGTGAGAGACACTTGATACACTATGCTATTTTGGTAAATTTTTTTCTCTTTAACATATGATATAAATCACAGACACAAGTAATATCCTACTTCAGTAAAGCAAGAGGGATGAATGAATTTTTTATGAATATAGAGAGCATCCTGCTCTTTTCACTAAACTTTATGAGTATGAACAATGAATAACATTTAAAAAAATCATTTTGTCAAAAATCCTTGGTGCTTTATGTCACTACTATATTTACTAAATAATTCTTACAATTCTTTTTTTGTTGTTTTCCACTATAGAAACTTGCATTTTACAAGATAACTTTAAATTTTACAGAAAATTACTACAATCAGATATGAGGACAGATAAGACTTAAGCTCCTCATATTTTAACGTATCAGACAACCATTAACATTGTTTGGTATTAAAGTCAGGCAAACAATATTTCTTTGAGGCATATCATGTTAACTACTTATTTGTTTTGTTATTATTCTATAGTACTTTTTTCATGTGTTTGCTTACCTCCCATTATGTGGCTTAGAATTCATGCAAGCTCGTGGGTGTTGTAATAATCACTGTTTTGGAGAGAGAGGGGAATGCAACCAAAGTTTCTGTAGGTGCTCTACTACTGAGCTACATATACAACTCTTCCTTTTTTCCTTTTGATACACTCACTTTGGAACCAGTTTGACTGCCTTCTTCATCTTATGTAAAAATTTAAATAAATTCTGTAAGGCATGTTTATATGTTTTTAAAAAGGATGTTGTATTGGGCTTGTTTACAAAAGGGAGAAGGGAATTGTCTATGGTTTGTAAGTATATCACTTGTTTTTCTTTACTTTTTAAATCAAGTGTCAGAATAAATTATCACTTATTGGAACTGAGACACTCACGAATGCAGATGCTCAGGTATGAACTTTTTTATTCCGCTCTAGAAAATAGATAAGCAGAATTCATTCTTTTTGTACAAAAGTTTATGTGTTTATATTAACTCCAATATAGCCTTATTAATATTTATATTTTTTAAATTAATTAGCATATGTGAGTGTGTGTGTGTGTGTGTGTGTGTGAGAGAGAGAGAGAGAGAGAGAGAGAGAGAGAGAGAAGTCCTATTGTGTTAAGAGTTCTCAAGTGATCTTTTGTAAGTTTGATGATTCTTAAAGCAGATGCATAGGACTCTATGTAGTCTACTTATGGCTGAGATTTATGATAGTGAAAGGATGCATTGTCAAATCAGGAAGGGAAAAAGGTACATGGGATAAAGTTGAGAGGAAACAAGATGTGAACTTTCAGGAGTTGTCTCACAATATAGTCATTTACCACTTTATATTAGCTTATCAACTTGTGAGGTGAAACATTGTTTACTCTTAGAGAAACTTGGCATCCAAACTCTACCTAGCAGATAATCAAAATACCAGAAGATGTTTGAATAGTTTTGGCATTGGAAGCCACTCTTAAAGAGTTCGTTTTTTGGAAACCATCTTGAAATCAGTCCAAGTTCACAAATCCAAGGCAAGGGCTGATCTATGTGCAGACCTTTTAAGAAGTATCAGTTTCTGCTTTGCTTTGATGACTCATTTCTGTATGCATAGTACCTTCATACCTTTAGCACTCAAACTCAGTTTTCTGTGATTTGTTTTCAAAGGCAGGGTCTCATTTAGCATACTCTGGCTTTGAACTTGCTCTGTTGCTGAAGCTGATCTTGAACTGACTCTTAGAGGGCTGATTTGAAAGCATATGTCACTATACCTGACTTAATTCTTTTCTGAAGCAGAAAGAAATATGGAGAAAACTTTTATAATATATTTCTTTAAAATATTATGGCTGTTTTAATTTACAAACTACTAATATATATTTAAAAGTCCTTTTTTGTGTGACACTGGAACTGCTCTCATCATTATCTTCACATATATTTTGAGTTGTTTTGAAGCAAAACTAAAAGCAGTTACAATATTTTTGAAAGATCACAGAAAGGAAATGAACATATTTAAGGAAAATTTGACTGAAAATACTGGCAAGACATAACATGCTATTTCTTTTGAGGGGAGAATGTCTTTCTATGTCAATATCATGGCTTTTTTGTTTGTTTGTTTTGTTTTAAGATATATTTAGGAAGTAAATGTGATATGCTTGGGTTCTTTTAGATTTGGTAGTAAGGCTGAATTCATTATTTTCCATAGCATATTATATCATTGCTGCAGAAGGCCATTTATGAGCAATGGTTATTATGATAGAATAAGTTTGGTGGTGCTCTTTTGTTGTCCACTTATTTTACAACTGTTATTACTGTATTATATTTTCATCTGTATATACAAGAAATAACTTGAAGTCTCTTTTTTTATAGCTCTCATTACTTATTATGCAAATGAAATGTTTGACTGCTGAACTTGGTCAATGGAAGAAAAGAAAACCCGAAAGTAAGATTCTTACTTTTAGGTTTGTATATTGTACACAAATTAATGCAGTATTAAATTAATGACCTCAAGAATGACAACATCCATTTGTTTTCAAAATTGCCCATGGTTGTTGATCTAGGATCCACTCCAGTTTTCTTTTCTACATTAAATTCTTATGTTAGAGCATAATAACTTGAACTGTGAAGACTTTATTATAGTAACTATTTTACCTTAAAGAATATTTTTACTGATTATGGAATTCATAGTTATCTTCTTTATCACCTGATAAGTCTACTGCTTCTGTTTTCCTATCTATAAGTAAAGCAAAATACTGTTTTCTTTGTATGGTTTTGTTGTTTTTCCTCCTGGCTGCTTTGAAGAATTTTAGCTTTCAGATGAAATTACAGTTTATGTTGGCATAGATTTCTTTAGGTTTACCTTATCCACTTTCTTAAATTTGTGGAGTTATGTCTTTTGCAAAACTTGAGAAACTCCATGACTATTTCATATTTTCTCAGTCTCTTAGCCTTTTCTTCACTACTGAAGTTCCAGCAACATGATGATGTTTCGTTCATTACGGTTCCACAGCTCTCCTAATGTTCTGTTTTCTAAATGTTTAATTATGAAAAATACACACAAACTGTATTCCTTCACTTTGTAAATAGCTGCCAAAACTCTTTGCACTGCATTTGTTGAAATGGGTTAGTACTTTTGTTAACCAGCTGTTACTAAAAAACAAAACAAAACATGGGATGAACAATTTATCACTAGCCAAAGTTTATTTGGCTTGTGGTTTTAGAAGTTTCAGTCCATGGTTGGTTGGCTGTGTCACTTTTGGACCTGTGGAAAGGGAAGACATGGTGACTGCCCATGGTGCTTATTTCATGCCCTCCAGGTCTCAGAGAAAGGCAAAAAGGTACCAGATTCCCGTGCTTCCAGGCCACCTCTCTAGTTACCCAATAATTTCTCTCTACTGCGGCGTTTTACCTCAGAAAGCTTCTGTTAGCTCTCATCAGTCTCAAAGTTGGCACCCAAGCCTTCAGCACATGATGTGGTGCAGATACCCTAACCGTACAAGAGTTACTCCAGAATTACATACAACGGACTTTAAAATTGTCCTTTAAAGTACATAGAGGATGGCTCTCTTTTAAAAGGCTTTCTAAAATAGTAGAAAAGTTTTTAGTAATATATCATTTGATAATTTCAAATCACATTTGATTAAAAACTAAAATTTTGAATAAATATTGACTAGTTTATTAATTTCTCTGGGAAATTAAATGTTTATTTCTCTTGGCTCGAAAACATGTATAATATGCTGTATATAATTTGTTGATTGTAGATGCATTTTTACAAAGAAGTCTGATATAATCTTACAGAGTTTTAACTATATTTCTATATAATTCCATTTCTGGGAGTATAGTCCTTGAAATTAAAGCACTAGTAAATAAAGACATAAAAACATGTCTAACATAGTATTAGTACTCAGTTTCAAAAATTATTACTACAATATAATAAATACACATAAAATATTATGAAGTTATTAAACGATGAATTAACTTATGTACCATGGGAGTTCTACTGAGTGAAAACGATGTTAACATATCTAGTATGCTATTCTTATAATACCAACCATGACAAGAAATAAACCTTTCATGTTTGTGAATGCTTCCATATATTTATAGGATTTATGACTACAGAGAAAATAATCCAAGGAACCTCTTTTATAAACATTACTAAGCATGTTTTTTAGGCCTTAGGAAAGAAAAGATCTTAAAAAAAAAGCATAGATATCAAATTATCTAGTGTTATATACTTGCAGTTATATGTGTAAAAATAGTAATCTAGAAGTCATAAAAATGAATATATTTTATAAAAGTTTGGTAATACATGAGTTAAATTGAAAAGAGTTATCTTAGAAAAGCCACAAAATCAAATTCTTGAAATTAACTAAGAGATATGACTTTGTTTTATTTTTATTTATGTAGTAATTCCCCTAAATGAAGACGTTTTGTTAACGTTAGGAAAAGAAGAGGTGAGTTGTTTTTAGTAATATTCTAAATAATTTATAGTTAGAACTTCTTTATATCAGTTTGTGACATAAGTAAACTAAACCACTCAACACATTAAAATTTATGTTTTTCATTGAACTAAGTTATTTTAAAGGTTTGAAATTTTTTATTTTTACTGTTTGTCTATGTATTTATTCTGATGTAAGTGTGAGAATGTGTGCATGTGGAGGTCAGAGGACAGCTTTGAGACAGGATTTCTTTGTTATTTTCCATTGGGTATGCCAGGGTAGCTAGCTCATAAGCTTCTATAAGGATTCTCCTTTTTCCACCTCCCTTTTGCCATAGCCATGCTGGGATTACAGACTATATTTTAGAGCTTTATCCTCACCAGAAATTAGTTCTTTGCCAGTATCTGCAGCAGATGGTTCTATAGCAAGCATCAGCTTGGTGTCCTTTAATTTAGTTTAAAATCAAATTTTTGATGAATCATTTGTTTCATGAGACCACCTCTTACCAAAGATGACAGTTGCAATAGTAGGTTTTCTCTTGTACTTCTGACCAATTGACTATGAATCAGTTTGCTTGTCTCCATCTTCAGGTGTGAATAATTTTCTAGAGAGACTCACGGATCTCACAGAAACTTTCTTACTCATTTGTTATAGAAGACATCACCAAAATATGCAGATGAAAAACTAGATGAAAAAGATGTATAGATTAAAGTCTATAGGAAAGGAACGGAGCTTTGGTATCCTGAGTGTGCTACCATGCCAGACCTTCCCGTCCATCCATTTAGCTGTTTAGAAGTTTCCTGAATCCATCCTTTTGATTTTTATATGAAAACTACTATGGAGGGAAAATTGACCAAATAATTGGTCAATAATTAACTTTCAGCTCTTTTTCTCTCTCCAAAAATTTGGGGCTAGAACTAAAAGTCCCAATCATGTGATCATGCCTTGGTCTTTCTAGTCTCTAGCCCTCATCTTAAAACTGGCTAGGCTCTGCTTTTCATCCAGTAGTGTATTAAAAGGTATTTACCATGTTAGAAATGTCTAGTGTGTTAGGACTGTTAAGCCAGGAAAAATGGATTAAGACCAAAATATCTTAGCATGGGGACTCAACAGCTGTCATTGGAAAGTTGAGACAGGAGAATTGCCCAGGGTTCAATAGTGAGTTTGAGTTAGTCTGAGTTACCTGTCTCAAAATATGGATAGGGGAAATAAGACTGAAATAACTATTTTATAGCATACTGTTGCTCAGTGGAGAGAAGGTTGTCTTTGTGATAAAGAAACAACGATTAGGAGTGGTGGTTCAAAGTTTTAATGTCAGCATTTGGGAGGCAGAGGCAGATAAATCTCTGAATTTGAGGCTAACCTGGTCCACAGAGCAAATTACACAGCTAGCCAGGGCTTCCCAGAGAAACCCTGTCTCTCAAAAACTGGACCAAACCAAACCAAACAAAACAAAACAAAAACCAACCAAATCTTCAGTCTGTTCATATTACCAAGATTGAGAAAGTGTGTTCACCTAGGTATGACATAGTGGGGTGGAAAATGTACAAACCTAGGGATATTTTGGGTACCTGTGGGAACAGATGGAGCCATGAGAACCACACTGGGGAAAACTGAAGGAATCCTGTTTATTACCTACCAATTTCAGTTCTTTCAGACTGTATCTGGATAAACCACCTTGATAGCCGCATAGGGCTGCAGAAACTGAGTGATCTACTGGGCTTGGCCTCAGGGCTCTAGGTCTTTGCCTTAAACAGCAAACCATATGTTAAATGGAGGCAGGTCCTGAGGCCAAACAGTTGCTGTAGCTTCAAGCTCTTAACAGTAATCTTTAAGTGATGGGACTTACTGCCTGTACTGGCTGGTTTTGTGTGTCAATTTGACACAGCTGGAGTTATCACAGAAAGGAGCTTCAGTTGAGGAAATGCCTCCATGAGATCCAGCTGTAAGGCATTTTCTCAATTAGTGATCAAGGGGGAGGGCCCCTTGTGGGTGGTACCATCCCTGGGCTGGTTCTTGGGTTCTATAAGAGAGCAGGCTGAGCAAACCAGGGGAGGCAAGCCAGTAAAGAACATCCCTCCATGGCCTCTGCATCAGCTCCTTCTTCCTGACCTGCTTGAGTTCCAGTCCTGACTTCCTTGGTGATGAAACAGCAATATGGAAGTGTAAGCCGAATAAACCCTTTCCTCCCCAACTTGCTTCTTGGTCATGATGTTTGTGCAGGAATAGAAACCCTGACTAAGACACTGCCCTTTACAAAGTTGAACCACTTTTCAGCATGTATAATCTAATCTTCCTCTCTACTCCATTTCCTAGTCAGGCACTCCGACAGGAGTTCCCATGAGTGTCTAGTTGTAGCAATATAGGGAAAGACAAACTGGATTGGTTTTGTTTTTGCAGGTGTGGTCTGCTATTTGGGAATCACTCCCACACTGGTCTATCTCCCTACCCCCTCACAACCCCCCCCCCCCCACTGAATTTAAAGTTTGTGAGAGCTATGGGCTTATTCTTTCATTAGGATTACCAGTCTGTTGTCAGAGCTTCATGGCTTATGATTTCAGCTTTCTGTCAGTGTGCATCCCTACAACCCCTAGTAGAGTTAAAGCTTTACAGGCCACTCCTACTTTTCCCTGTATAGCCTTTCTTCATGCTTTTCAGCTGCTCCATCATCTCTTTCATGATTTCTATTGGTCTTCCTTTCTTTAAACTATGTTTTAAATATTCTGACAATTCTCATTCTCATAGTACCAGAAGGGTAGTAATTCTCTTCATATTCACAAAGGGATTTATTTCACCACTGGATAACTGTAATATAATGGGCAAAATTGAACAACAACAACAACAAAAAACCCAAGTGATGTTTATAGTAGATTTATCATAGCTGTGTTTAACTAGAAAGAGGAAATTTTTTTCTAACCCTGTTTCTGAAGGGTTTTTTAAGCTAGAGATCATCAAATCTAGGGAGGGTTTTGTGCATGATAGAAGGGAAACTCTCCCAGTAAGCTCCATCCTTAGATCCATCCTTTTATTTTAAAGTAAGGAATTAACAGTGAATTTTTCATGCTTTCTGAATTCATTGTAATGACTTAAAGAGCTAGCTTTAGGCATCATTGATTTCTTTCCTCACCTCCTCCTCTCTCTGTTCCTTTCACCCCATCTCACATTTAATTTTTTTTTTTATTCCTTATCATTGTTTCTTTAAAAAACCAACAAACAAACAAACAAAAAGATTTATTTTTTTCCTGAATGTGGGTACACTATAGCTGTCTTCAGATACATCAGAAGAGGGCATCAGATCCCATAACAAATGGCTGTGAGCCACCATATGGTTGCTAGAAATTGAACTTAGGACCCCTGGAAGACCAGTGTTCTTAACTGCTGAGCCATCTCTCCAGCCCTCATTATTTCTTTAGTATTAAGAGCTTTATTTTTTTCTTTTTTTAGTTTATGATAAAAAAAAATAAGACCATTAATTTGAGAATTTTCTTGTTTCTGTTTTTCTAACAAGGATTTAAAATTTAATTATCCGAATATATATTTTATGTATGAGTGCTTTGTTTGCATTTATGGTTGCACACCAGAAGAGGGCATCAGATCCCATTTTAGATGACCGGCTGTAAGCCACCATGTTGCTGGGAATTCAACCCAAGATTTCTAGAAGAACACAAAATTCAGTTGCTCTTAACCATTGAGTCATCTTTTAAGCACTGCTTCTAGAAATTTTAATGTTATGTTTTTATTTTTAGTCATAATAATTGATGATTGAAGTTATAGTTTCTCAGTTCCCTATTTATTCTTTCTTTGTCACATAGCTTTGTTTTACAGCTTTTTTAGTGTCCACATATTTGCAGTTTCCTAATTTTCTTTGTTAATTTCTAATTTAATTCCATTGTTAGACAATTTAATATGGTATCAGTGTGATATTGTTCTTTTGATCTATTATTGATCTCATTAATGTAGTGATATGTATATGCTTATTCATTTTAATCCAACTTTTTTGTGGTCTCATTTTTCTCTTTTCTTGCTTTCTTGGTTTACATTTCTTTAAAAAAGCCTTTTTATTTCATGTTTTAGTTAGGGTTCTGTTGCTATGATGAGACACCATAACCATGGGAATTCTTGTAAAGGAAAGCATGTAATTGGGGCTGGCTTACAGTTCAAAGGTTTAGTCCATTGGGTTTTTTGTTTGTTTGTTTGTTTGTTTTTGTTTTTTTGTCTTGGTTTGGTTTGGTTTTTCGAGACAGGGTTTCTCTGTGTAGCCCTGGCTGTCCTGGAACTCACTTTGTAGACCAGGCTGGCCTCGAACTCAGAAATCTGCCTGCCTCTGCCTCCCAAGTGCTGGGATTAAAGGTGTGCCACCACCACCTGGCGGTTTAGTCCATTGTTATAATGTCAGAAAGCATGGTAGCACACAGGCAGATGGTGCTGCTGGAGAAGAAGCTGAGAGTTCTATATCCTAATCAGAAGGAAGCCGGAAGAGAGAGTGACACTGTGCCTGGCTTGAACATCTGAAACCCTAAAGCCCACCCCCATAACACACTTCCTCCAACAAGGCCATACCACAATATAATGCCACTTTCTAAGAGCCTTGGGGGCGGGGGCTATTTTTATTCAAACCGCCATATTACAGTACTGGATTTCTAGATATTTCTATTTTCTTATTTTGTTTTATTTTTTAGTTACTTTAGAGTTTATAAAACACATGTATAACTTATAATGGATTTAAAGTTAGAAAAAAATAATTAGTGGAAACCCTTGCAATTCAGAGAATAGAATAGTAATTAACATGTTTTTCCAAGGAAAGAATAGTAGATAAGAGGACAGCATGTAACTCAGTTTCACATGGTCTTTGTGTTGGTCAGGTATCTCAAATGGAACATTGTTAACTGTTAATTTGTTAAGCAGCTTTCGCTCCTACTGGTTTGTGTGTATGTTGTACCCGCCCAAAAGTTCTGGATTCATGAATGAAAGACACACGCACAGACACATATGTGCATGCATGTGAGCGTGTGTCAGCTAATTTTGATGTACCTTGACTAGATCAATGGCTGCGCACTTCTAAACCTCCCTGAGACTAGCACACACCCCTCTCTGGTATTCCTGAGTTAACATCTTTTAAAATCTACATTTCATTTCTGCTATCCCAAACACAATCAGGGAAGTGGCCTATCATAGTGATTCTCTCTCTCCCTTGGTCCCTTGCTCACGCAATCTAATAGTTCCACTTCTGTCTCCCTGCCCAGGCATTGACTTTATAGCAATTCTTTATTAGCAGTTAGATCTAGTTGGTGTCAGGGACCCTCAGGTCTGTAAGGGTGGCTTTGGGAGCCAAATTAAGAGAAAACATTAGAAGCAATTCCCAACATACCAGAAACCTTTGAATTTATTTTTTGCTCTGTCTGGAATTTTCTTCTACTAGATAGTAACTTTGTTTGATTTTGGTCTTTTTTCTGCTACTCACATGTTACCTAGTCAGAGATCTTTACAAATCATAATACCTTAGGACAGTTCTTCTTTGCACCTCATTGTGTTATTATTATTTTGGTTTATTTTTATCTTTCTGGTATATACCACCATTGCACTTACTGCTTAATTTCTGCATTACACTCTTTGTTTTCTTTACTCTTGCATTTTTCAGCAATGATTGCTGGCTAACAAGTTATGAATATTGAGTTGCAGGTTTAATCAATACTGAAAGAATGATAATCTATTCTTTGTCTTAATTGTGTGTTCTCATTAGAAAAAAATCTAATCTATTAAGTCCATTAATCTAGTTTCAATTTGAAATTAAAATATGTAGCTTGAAAATTCTTAAATTTTATATTTGTCAGTGATGTGTCACCAAAATTTACCATCTGCTTGCTGTATATTTATCATTTCCAACTTTTTCTGGTAAGCATTTTTACTGTTGGCTTCCACATTGAGACATTCTAGATCAATTTTACTGTTATTTGAAAACTGAACTATGTATAAACTAGGAGACAAAGCTTTAGCTTGAATTCTTTTATTCTAGTTCCAAAAATTGAGATGTGATCTTGAAATGGTACTATCTACCATTCAATCAAAGAATGAAAAGTTAAAAGAGGACTTAGAAAGGTAAATTTGTAATTTCTATTAATCATTGATACATACTGAGTTGGCACTTAAGTTTTTATTGACTATTGTTTTCCATGCTTAAAGGGAGCAACAGTGGTTGGATGAACAGCAGCAAATACTGGACACTCTTAACGTATTAAACAGTGATTTGAAAAATCAGGTGGTATCATTAACTGAATCAAGGTAATTCATTTTGTATTCTAGACTTTTTTCAGATTATTTTTGAAAAAAGAATTTATTGTATTATATAAAGCAGAAACAGTGGTCCTAAGTATTACCATTAGCTGTTTCATCTTTTTTTAGAATGACTTCTCTTACTATACTAGTTTCACTACTTGTTTTAAAGAATATTCTCTACTTTTATGGATCAAATGAAACTCCACAACATTTTGATCAATTTCCTGTGTAACCGGGAACGTGCACAAGTGTAATTTCTCAGTTTAATGTTTGTCTTATTATTTTGTATTATTAGAATCTTTAATGAACTGACAACTAAGATCCGTGGGATAAAGGAATTCAAGGAGAAGCTCTTGCTTACCTTGGGTGCTTTTTTAGACAATCATTTTCCTCTGCCTGATGCAAGTACTCCAAAGAAAAGGGTAAGTTTTAGAGAAGACAGTCTCTAAATGGTTATAATTGTATGTTTTTGTATAGGAACAAAAGCAAAGGAGTACGGCATAATGAGACATACACACAAATATTCCTTTATCCTATCATAGTTACCAAAAAATCCGAGATATTTTATTGTTTAATAAAATGGGATTGGTTAAATACATTTTTAAAGATTTAACATTTTATTTATTTATTTGTGTGTGTGTGTTTATTGTATGTGCACCCAGTGCCCACATGCTTGCATTGCCCAGTGTGTGTGTGGGATCAGAGGAAAACCTAATGGGAGTCTCTTTTCTGCTTCCACTGTGTCTGTTAAACATTGTCTCTGCTTCATGGTATCTGGCCAGCATACTGTATTAGTGGGCTGCCATAACAGAATACCAGAGACCCTGGCATAAAAATGGAATTTTTCTGTCTCAAGACTAGAAATGCAAGATTAAAGTACTCTCAGGGTTGGTTTCTGATGAGGTCTATTCCTGGCTGGGAGCTGACATCTTCTCACTCTGTTTACATTGATCTCAGCTCTACATGCAGGGGGAAAACTTTTTTTTAAAAGTTCTCTTACTGTCTTACTGTTACACAAAAACAAAACAACACACAACACACAAAACTCAAAACGTAGTCCTCATTGGAATTGGTCCCTGATGACCTCATGTAACACTTGTGTTCTCTTTCCAAATACAACTAACCAAATCTGAGTTTCAACACATACTTTTGAGGTACATAGTTCTGTTTACAACAGTGAACTTTACAACTTAATTACAAATACAAAAACAAAGTTAACCCAAATCCTTGCTCATCATTAACATGTTAGCAAGTCACTTACATAGTGAGTCACTAAAGTGGAGACACTGTCCTAAACACAGTGTGTACAGAAACAGGTTGATGGCTGATTGGTATAGGGGAATTTTATTCTTGCTATTATACCATCAATGATAAATATGATTTTAATTAATTTTGATAGAAGAAAAATGAAGTTCAAATGTTGTACTTGGAGAAATATTTCTTTGCTTCAAAATATTTTAGCACTGGAGAGAGAGAGAGAGACCTAAGACAAAGGGAACAAATAATGAGAAATATAAATGGTATAAGTTTGTATAACTTCATCTCTCAGTTTTAAGTAGTATGAATTTATTGATATAGAAATAAGAAACCATTCTTCCACCGAAACCTCCATTCTAATTTTGTTGTTTTTAATTTCAGTATTTATTTTGTATTGAGACACTACCATAGTATGCTTAGCGCTTATTCTATTTTATATTTGATTAATTACTTATTTTTATCAGTTCTTAAATTCAAGCCAATAATTTTTAGAAACTTTTTTATTTATCTTATTTATTTAATGTGTTTTGCATACACATATATCTATATACCACATGTGTGAGTTACAGAAGGTTGTGAATACCATGTGAGTGCTATGAATTGAACTCAGATCTTCTGGAAAAGCAATCAGAGCTCCTAACTATTAAGCCATTTTCTCCAGCCCCTTTAGCCAATTTTTTATAATTTATTTATTTATTGCCAAATGATTTCTCTTAGGAATTTCTGAGACTTAAGCATGCCTATTTAAATTTAATCTGTGTCTTTATATTTGCTAGTCAGTTCTGTAACTACTTTGCTTTCTCTATCTCTCTGACTCTCTCTCTCTGCTCAGAAGTTAGCAGAATTAAATAGATGTCCAAAAATTATAACATCTGCAGTTGTGTAAGAGCATATTCTTTCTTTTTATTTGTGATGGTTAAATCACACCTAGATCATTTGAGAGACTTAACCATGATTATAGTTATGAGGGATCTCAAACTATGTCATAAGAAAAAGTTGAAGAAACTAATGAAGATTAATATGTAAAACACTTGAGCATTATAGTGGCTGTCTTCTAATTTTTAAGAAATAAGTTACTCCATGTTATTCAAAGGTAAAAAGTTCGGTGAACTGAGTCAATGCTAGGAACTTTTGATATCTATTGGGACGTGTCAAGACCTATGGGAAGGTAAAAAGGAAGGAAGGCTCCCTTAGAAGCCTCCGTGAAGTGTAGTAGAATACGATGTGCTTGGGGAATTTTTTGTGTGGCTCAAACATACTACTTTATTTTATATTATATTTATTATACATATAATATAATATGTTTATGGGTAGCTTAAACTGTATCTTAAAATAAATATATAAAGGTTTCTATTAAATTTTTTAAGATTCTAACTTGTACCATGAAGTGTTGTTTACTCTCAGAATTTGTCTTCACCATGTACAATTACAACTAAGAAATGTTTTTAAGCCATACGGTTTGATATTCTGTCATGTTAATTGTTATTTACATTTCTCAAAGAAAAACGTTCAAGACTCGAATGCACAGCTGATAACACTGAATGAAATATTAGAGGTAAGTGTAGATTTTTTTGCTATCTCTTTAGTGAACAATTAGTGTTAAAGAAAAAAAAATACTACTTTTATTTTCTATTAAGAATACTTGTCCTGGACATGGTAACACTTGCCTTTAATCCCAGCACTCTGGAGGCAGAGGTAGGTGAATCTCTTGAGTTTGAGGCCAGCCCTGGTCTACAGAGTGAGTTCCAGAACAGCAGGGCTACAGTCTGTCTTGAAAAATGAAAATTTAAAAAGGTTTTTGTTGTTGTTGTTGTTATTGTTGTTTTTGATTCTTTAAGAGAGTTGCTCATTTACTATTTGCACCCTAAAATCTTGTGCTGTTATTCTGAAAGAATTCAACTCAGTTATGCACCTAAAACTTATAACTGAATTTATAATTTTTTCTTAAATAAAATGTTTCATTTATTAGAAAGACTAATTCTAGCCTTTTTAGTTTGACATTTATTTTGTTTTATAAATAGACAATACCTTTAGCATTGTAAAAATATACTTGAACTCCACCCAGGTTATTTATTTATTGATTGATTGATTGATTGATTGATTGGTGGTGGTGGTGGTGGTGGTGGTGGTGGTGGTTTTTCGAGACAGGGTTTCTCTGTGTAGCCCTGGCTGTCCTGGAACTCACTTTGTAGACCAGGCTGGCCTCGAACTCAGAAATTCGCCTGCCTCTGCCTCCTGAGTGCTGGAATTAAAGGCGTGCGCCACCACGCCCGGCTCCAACCAGGTTATTAAAGAAATGAATTACTTTAGAAAACCTTAGGCAGAGCAGTCTATGAAAATCAAATAGTCATTTGCTTTTTAATTCTTTCTTTTGTTGAAATAGATTTTTTCCATATACTATATTCTGATTATGATTTCCCCTCCCCAAGTCCTCTCAATTCCTTCTTTAACTCCCCTTCTATCTGGATCCACACCTTTTCTGTCACTGGTTTGAAAACAAATAAGCATCTATGGAATAATAATAAAAGAAAACAAAGATAAACAAATTGGAATAGAACAAAACAAACTGAAGAAAAAGAGCCAGAGAAAAACACGAGACACACATATAGGTGCAGAGACATACACATTCACACATCAGTAATCCCATAAAAACACAGAGCCAGAAACCAGTATATGTATATCTATGAACAAAAGATCAATATGGGTTTTAAAAAATGCTTTTCCGTGACATTATGAGACCAAGAAGCTGTAAAGAGGCCAGTGAGTATATTTTGTTGTTAGGTCCCACTCCGGGCCATGGGCTCTACCATCGGGAGTTGTTGGTTTCCCAGGGAGACTTTCTTGGAGAAAGCTACATTTTCATTTGCAAGTGCTATCAGTTGGATACAGCTTCTGGATTAGGGATGAGTTCCCTCCTATCTCTGGGACAAGTAAATTTAGAAGAGTATTTTCAGAACTTAATGCGTTGGGTATAAGCAATTGATGTAAGAATATATCAATATTATTAATATATAGTAATATATCACTATCTTTAAAAAGCTAGATAGAAATAGTTGTCTGATTTATAATCAGACACTGTGTCGATATTTCTGATTTCCCTAGTTTAAAACTAAAACCTTTCCTGGATGTATTCACTATCTTTTATAAGGTTAAGAAAAGCTCCTTTAGGCTAGTGAGATGATTTAGTGGTTAAACGTGCTTGGTGCACAGCCCAGTTGTATGAGTTTGATCCCCAGGACCCATGGAGTGATGGAGAGCCGATTCCTGCGCATTGTCCTCTAAGTTGTTTATCATTCTCTCTGTATTTGTGCATACAGAGAAACAAATGTCATAAAAATTGTAAAGTGACACTTTATGTAAAATATTGATGTTATCTGAAACACATGGTTAAAAATTGGGATACAAAGCCGGGCGTGGTGGCGCACGCCTTTAAGGCAGAGGCAGGCGGATTTCTGAGTTCGAGGCCAGCCTGGTCTACAAAGTGAGTTCAAGAACAGCCAGGGCTACACAGAGAAACCCTGTCTTGAAAAAAAAAATTGGGATACAATACAAAATACAAAACTTAGAAAACCAAATACTTTCTTTGCAGTTCATATTATCAGTGACAAAAATACTTAATCTACAGTTTAGTGAAAAAAATTTGCACACTCATTTTCAATTTGAATTTTTACCATGTTTCTACTATCTTTTTTATTAGAATTTTAATTAATATAATCTAATAAAAATTGAAAACGAAAGATAAGATCTCTTTAAATTAATATTTTTCAGTTATTCGTTCGCTTTCTATGGTATTGGGATAGAAAGCAGGTCCTCACCATAGACAAGTGCTGTACCAGTGAGTTATAGAGCCAGCTCATAAAAATTTTACAATATATTAAGATAAATAGTTACTATAAAATATGAAAGTATTTCTTTATCATAATACTTAAAGGAAAGGCGATTGTGACCTTTTTATTTCACAGGATGAAGGACTTGAAATGGTCATATTAGTAACAATTGACATTTTTATTTTATTTTCTGAATTTAAATATTGATATAACTAAGATTGAAATTAGGGGTTGGCAGATTAATTTTAGTCACTTTTATAACACTTTATATTTGTATAAATTGTACCTTTTCTTTTCATGATCTTTAAAATAATATTTTTCAGTTAAAACTTTAACCTGAAATTAATGATTTGTCACAAATTATGTACACCTAAAGAGTCCTTAATTGTCCTTAGTTCTCAGACCTAGTTTCATAAATTGTTAAAAGAACTGAGAGGTAGATGAAGAAGGAAAATAATAACACATTTACCATTTTTACCATTGAAATATTACTTTTCAAATAATTGAATATAATTGCTTCACAAAAAATCTCTGGGGGCTGGTGAGATGGCTCAGTGGGTAAGAGCACCCGACTGCTCTTCCGAAGGTCCGGAGTTCAAATCTCAGCAACCACATGGTGGCTCACAACCATCCGTAACGAGATCTGACTCTCTCTTCTGGAGTGTCTGAAGACAGCTACAGTGTACTTACATATAAATAAATAAATCTTTAAAAAAAAAAAAATCTCTGAAAATGCCAGTAGATTTGTTGAAGACTGTGGAGTCTCAGATATCATTAGCAAGCTTCTGTAAGCTTTCTGGTGATGGCAGTATTTTGGTTTTCTTTTCTTTTTTAAATACGTTTTTGAGATAACTTAAAAAGTAATGTTTGATTATGGTGTTTTCATATATATGTGTCATTGTACCTTGCTCATTTTTGCCCCAATTCTTACCTCCTTCTATCCTTACTCCTGTCTTCCTGATACCCTTCCACTAAATAGTCTCCCTTATTTTGTTTTTCTTTCCTTCCTCAACTCTTGCTTTCTTCCTTCTCTGTGCCTCTTTCTCTACTCTCTGTCCCACCATCACCACAAGTCTTTCATTCCATTCATACATATACACATACACACACACTCCTATTTAAATCTAGATTCTGTGTAAGGGGAACAGGACTTTGGTCTAAGTTTGGCTTATTTCATATTTTCTAGTTCCATTTTCCTAAAAGTCAGATAATTTCATTATATGCACATATATTAAATATATTTTTATATATCTATATGGTGTATATATAAGTATGTATATATGTATATTATATACATGTATATTTTGTATACATGTATAAGATATATAAAACGTTTTCTTTATGGACTAATCTGTTGATATTCTCCTGGAGTGAGAAACCTGCTTCTCAATACCTTAGACCTTAATAAGAAGCCACATTTCCATGTGGAATAGAATTTGAGAAATGCTACCCTATACTACTCAAAGTTTGTCAAATTTCACTGTAAGATCTCAACATCCTTGGTAAAGTAATCAGAAATATTCAAGGAGAAGATGAAGGAAATGATAATGGGAAACAACTATTTTTTGAAGAATAAGCATAAGAATAGTTGTGGTTATCTTTTTTTGTGTTCAGTTTGTAAAATTTTAATTTTTTCCCCATAATGATGGAGAAAAAACCCAGGGCCTTATGTAGCCAGCTATATTCTACAGTTGATGTAAAAATTTTATTTTTTATAATTCTTGTTCTTATTTTAAAGGAAATTATGCTCAAAGACATAGGAAAGTTGTAAATATTTTTAGGTAGTTTTTAGGAATTGTTTTCATTTTACTAGATTCATTTTAATACATATTTCATCCACTAGTATCTATAGTCTTAAAAATCAGATGTTGTTTACATAACAGTAATGTTCATTGGCACAAAACTATTGTTTTATGAAGGTATCTAGACTTCCCCACAAAAGGTATATTTCTAATCATTTTTTTCTTAGATGCTTATAAATAGAATGTTTGATGCTCCACATGATCCATATGTTAAAATTCGTGATTCCTTTTGGCCACCATACATTGAGCTACTTCTGCGTTACGGAATTGCTTTGAGACATCCAGAAGATCCATCCCAAATAAGATTAGAAGCTTTCCATCAGTAAAATGATGATTTGTTTTCACACAGTACGGAATCTTCACACCCATGGATAAAGGAAACACAATTTTACTATTTAAATAAAGAATATTATTTGCAAATCAAGGGCATAGTCTATCTTATTTTGTTGTTGTTTTTGTTGTTTTGAAATACAGTCTCATGTATCCCAGCTGGTATTGGGCTTGTTGAGTACTCAGTTGGTTTACAATCCTTCACGACCATGCATACCCTGGTTGTCCACCTTTGAAATGACTTACACTGCATTGTACATGTTCAAAATGGGCCTTTTCAATTCAATCAATGTGTTGAAGTTATAAACTCTGTAGGTAAGAATGCAAGTAAAAGTATTCTAGACTTTAAAGCATTTAATGTAACTTGCCTCATTCAGTATTCTTAGGAAAATCTTATGAATGTGTGATTTTGAAATAACAAAGAATCTTAAAAACAACAAAAGAATTTGTGATTTTTGCTAATTTACATTTTTTTAAACTGTGTCATCATTTAAACTATTTCAGTTCCATTTGGCATTTAGTAATAGCTTTATAATTAGTAATTATAATGAAATATTAATTTAGATTTTTTTCTTGTGCTGGGGATTGAACTTAGGACCTCATGCAAGGTAGGTAAGTAATTTTATATAGTAATATAGTAAATGATATAATTCTAAAATGTTATATGCATATGCTTTTATTTCTAGATGTGTTATAAATTGGAATATTTAGCCAAGCATACTGGCACATGCCTTTAATCTTAGCATTGGGAGGCAGAGGCAGGCATATTGCTATGAGTGGAGGTCAGCCTGGTCTACATAGTGATTTCCAGGACAGCACAGGCTATGTAGAGAGACATGTCTCAAAAAAACAAAAAACCCCAAAACCAACCAAATAAACAACAAACTAATGTTTAACACTAACTTGAATTATTATAGTATCTACAATAGCTCAGCCTGTCATCAAATTTACTAGTTCTCCAACTTCTTGAGTACCTGAACAAAAGCTGTGCTATGCTTGATTCAAACCCAGGCTTCATTTATGCTAAGCAAATATTCTACCAATAGAGCTACATCTTCAGTCCTGAAAATATTTGAATTTGCTGTATTAAAACTAATATTCTATTTTTCTAAAGAATCTAGCTATTCACAGGGCATGGTTGTGCACGCCTTTAATCCCAGCACCTGGGAGGCAGAGGCAGACGGATTTCTGAGTTCCAGGCCAGCCTGGTCTACAGAGTGAGTTCCAGGACAGCCAGGGCTATACAGAGAAACCCTGTCTCAAAAAAAACAACCAAACAAACAAAGATTTTAAAGAGTAGCTAGTGCCTGGTTTGGTTATATGGCAACACCTACTGCTTCTCTGGCCTTCATTTGGCTACATCGTATTGTCTCCTAGAACACAGATATTCCTGTGTTCCTAGGCTTCCTCCTTCTTCCCTTTTAAGTGCATCTAGGATCCTAGCCTATTGGAGTGCTACCAAACTTCAAGGAGGTCTTTCCTGTCTTTTTATTAATCCTCTCTAGATAACATCTTGAGGAGGAAGATATGTAAAGAAGTGTGGTTTACTAATTCCCTCAAAGTTTTCTAAAGACGTGATATTGAGCATCTTTTCAGACACATATTTGACATCTCTTCATCTTTTTCTGTGATCTCCAACGTAATATTTTAACCAGCCTTTACCCTCCAATTATTTTTTGTTGTTTTATATTTTTGAAGCTATTCTGAGTATTTTTTCTTTCCATAAAAACTTGGAGTTGGTCATCAAGATCTCAAAAATAACTTGTTACGATTTTTTATTGAGATGGAATTCGACCTATAGGTAAAATAACAGTATAACTTCTTATTCATGAATATACTTCCAGTTACTTAGATCTTGGATTTCTTCTATCAGATGTTTGTGCTTTGTTTACACAAACATTTCACATATTTTGTTAAGACTTATGACTTAGTTACTGTACTGGCTAGTTTTGTGTCAACTTGACACAGCTGGAGTTATCATAGAGAAAGGCGCTTCAGTTGAGAAAATGCCTCCATGAGATCCAGCTGTAAGGTATTTTCTCAACTAGTGATCAAGGGGGAAAGGCCCCTTGTGGGTGGGACCATCTCTGGGCTGGTAGTCTTGGGTTCTATAAGAGAGCAGCTGAGCAAGCCAGGGGAAGCAAGCCAGTAAGGAACATCCCTCCATGGCCTCTGCATCACCTCCTGCTTTCTGACCTGCTTGAGTTCCAGTCCTGACTTCCTTTAGTGATGAACAGCAATGTGGAAATGTAAGCTGAATAAACCCTTTCCTCTCCAACTGCTTCTTGGTCATAATGTTTTGTCCAGGAATAGAAACCCTGACAAATTGGTACCAGCAGAGTGGGGTATTCCTGCGACAACCTGACCATGTTTTGGGGAGGACTGTGGAAGGACTTTGGAACTTTGGGACAGACGATCCATTCAGTGTTAAGAGCTCTGTGAGATGTTGTGTAGGTGCTTGGAAGATAATGTTGAGAACAGTGCAGAAAAAATGGAGGCCTGGCTTGTGAAATTTCAGAGGGAAAATTAAAGACTCTTTTCAGGGCCATTGCCATTTTGGATTTTGAAGATTCTGTGGTTCTGGTTACCTGAGGCTGAAGAATCAGCTGTGATTAACAAGATACCAGAACTACTAAAGTAAAACCTTTGCATTACTGGGACTATTGATGCTGGTTAGCTGGAGTTAAGAAATTAGCGGTGATTAAAAGAGACCAGCATCACTGAGGTGAAATCTTCTGGGAAGTGTTTTCTGAGAGCACAGAGGCTGTGTTCCAGAGATAGCCAAGGTTGTACTTTGTGCTGTGGAAGGACTTAATAATGTGTAAGAGTTACCCAGGTGGTACTGGTTTTGAAGGCATGAAGGGGTCACGCAGAGCAGCTGAGGCTTGGCACTGTGAGAGGCCATGGAAGGCCATTGGTGAAGGTGCAGCCTCAGGTGCAACTGACAGCCCAGGACTGAAGGGGTCATGCAGTGTTTTGGAGATGCCAGTACCATGAGATGACCACCAAGAGCAGCAGCAGTGGAGTACAGGCATCTGGAGTCTAGAGGACGACGCGTGTGCTAGAAAGGGCATGGCTGGAGAAGTGACCCAAGCCCTTGGAGGAGCCCAGAAGATCGTGAGTTGGATCCCAGACATTGGATGATTGGAGATTGATTTTTGCTTTTGATTGTGACTGTGCCCTGATATTTTCCCTCTTGAAGGAAGAAACGATTTTAGTGGATCCCACAGTTAAGAGAATTTTAATTGTAAAAAGACTTTGGATTTTAAAAGATATTGGATATTTATAAAGGATTGAACTTTTAATATGTAAAGACTGTGGGACTTTTAAAGTTATTTAAGATCTTGGGGATGAATAAGAACTAAGGGTTGAGGTTACTAGTGATGTGTTTGTTGACAAGGGCTCAATTGTACTGGCTGGTTTTGTGTATCAACTTAACACACGCTGGAGTTATCACAGAGAAAGGAGCTTCAGTTGAGAAAATGCCTCCATGAGATCCAGCTGTAAGGCATTTTCTCAATTAGTGATCAAGGGGGAAAGGCTCCTTGTGGATGGGACCATCTCTGGGCTGGTAGTCTTGGGTTCTATAAGAGAGCAGGCTGAGCAAGCCAGGGGAGGCAAGCCAGTAAAGAACATCCCTCCATGGCCTCTGCATCAGCAGAACACTCACTTTCAGGCAATTAGGTCTAGGGTATTAAAGCCCACACCCACAGTGACACACCTACTCCAACAAAGTCACACTACTCCAATGAGGCCACATCCCCCAAGAGTGCCACTCCCTGGGCAAAGTAAATATAAACCATCACATTGCATTATGATGCTGAATAAGAATGATGAGGAGACATATTTGCCTTGCTCTAAATATTAAACATCTAGATTCTCACCATTAATTGTAAATGATGCTTTTATTTCCTGAGATGATGGGATGAGATGAGAGCCTTACCCAAACTGTTCAAATACACAACTTGGACTAAGGCCAGGACATTTCTGTCTCTATTCTATTCCTCGGATTGGAAGCTTCTACCCTAAACGCCACCTAATCCTCCAAGCTGACTTAATTCAATCCAGCTTTTCTCTGCTTATGAATGAATTGCGTGGCCTAGTACTAACGTTGGCAATATGTTCGAGTCTCCTGGCTTTCTCATTCTCTGGCTCATTCAATCTTGACCTATGTCTAACTTGTTCTCTTTGCAACCCGTCTCTGTAAAACTCTCCTGGTAAAACTGCCATACACACACACCATCCTTTCTTTTTCCCTGAACTGCTCGTAAGTACCTTCTTTCCTGTTGTTTTATGAGAATTTGGCATATCCTATCTCTGATTCATTTTGTCAAATCTTTCTTTACACCTCAATTAGAAATCACTTTCAAATATGGCTGCTTCCTTCTACAAACCTTATTCCACTGTTAGGAATTAAAGTGTCTACTAAAGGTGTGTCTACATTCCATCTGGCTCATATAGACCTAGGTCTTTGGATGTGATCTCTTGCTAGAGCAGCCATGTTGTTAGATTAAAATTCCTCTACAATTATATAGGATTTTATAGATTTTTAAGTCTGAAAAGATACCTAAGAGGTGTGTGTATATTCTTGGGCATCCAGAAGGTGACAGACCCCCTGGACCTGAAGCTATAGGTTGCTGAGAGCCGCCTAACATGGATTAGGACTGAACTTGGATCCCAAAACACAAAAGAATTCGTAACATCTTAGAGATCTTTCAAGCACCCCAAATTTCAAACTGCTCTTAAATTTTATCACAGATGGATGATGAATCTTGGCAAAAATATTTTTTTGTACCTTTTTGTGACTATAAGACTATTCTGAGTTATTCTTGGGGAGGGTGTTAAGTGGGGAGACTAGATTCCTTTGGTCCAGGTGTGTGTTCTCATTAATTTAGAGTTATAAACAGACATATAAAGCAAGTACAAGTTTTATTAATAAAGTACTTGAGAAAGCAAAAGCAGATATAGTGGGAGCAATGCCAGCAATTACCTTGCAAGACAACCGCAGAAGTACTCAGGGTGTTACTTTTTATGAGCTCAAAGTTGTTGATGAGCACAGATCACTTGACTACTTACACCTTTTATAACTATGTACCAAGCCACAGAACACTGCGGGCATGCACAGTATTCACTATTCACTAGAAACTATGAGATATGCAGTTGGAATCAATTTTTCCTTACCAATTTAGTGTCACCAGTGGAAGTTCACAAAACTGTCATTTGGAAAGAGCTTTAAACAACTACACATGCTTGGGTGCTTTGGAGCTGCCTAGCCATGCATTGACTGATCTCTAAAAATCTACGCCCAAAACAAATCTTTCCTCAAGTTATTTTTTTAGATATTCTGCCAATGACTGTTGTACAAGAAGGAAACTAAGATGAATAAAATAGCCAGAGAACATTTCCTGGGGCTTAATTTCTAACCAGAGATTTAATTTCTCCTACACCATTCTATACATTATAATTTTATACATTAATCAACAAAAGATATTAAACTACCATCATGACTTATGGAAAAAATATTCCCAACCCAAAAATATTGCTATTTCTAACCTGGTATACTTGTATTCAAAAGGTTTGTATTTCAGGACATTTCAGATTGTAGATGAAGAATCTCGATCCAGTAAAGTCTACAAATACTCTACAGCAAAATATACTCAACATTTCTCAAGCCTGAGCACTATAAACCCCCAATTTTCAAATCTGAAAGCCACCTAATTTTAATGTTTCAAGTATGGGATACCCAATCTTTATCATATCTGAGTCAATGAAATAACAATTTTTAAATCTTAATAGATTTTGGTGATTTTCCAGAAACCCTGAAAACAGAAGACATTGTTCTCAGCTCTTAATACATTTTCTACAACATTATTTAAAAAGCACAAAAAAGGTTTGAGGGACTAAGTTAGATTGGTTCTAGATAGAAACAAGTGTAATTTCTGTTTCTATCTTGCTAGAAAAGGATCTGATCATTGGTTAAGTAGAAAGTGAAATAGACTTGTCAGATAAATGACCCTACTTTATGTTACTTTTATCTACTCTTGGAACTTACAACAGAAGACAATACCTCCTTCTCAACAAAATTGTTGGATCTTCACTGCAGAATTATCTCTTGTTCAGATAACTTCAAAGCAGTCATTCAAAAGTTACTCACTCTTTCAGTATTTATACATAATCTTTCCCTAAAAGGAACATATATTCTCTAAAACTTTAAGTGGTGAATGAGGAGTGGGGGCTGAAAAGATGGCTCAGAGGTTAAGATCACTGTATTCTCTGTATTACTGGCTCATCTCATTCTATACACATAAAAAGCAGTAAGAACACCCCAAATAGGTTTCATTAGCATCTTGGTTGTAGCATGGAATGGTGTGTGTGTGTGTGTGTGTGTGTGTGTAGTATACAAAGGGTTTGTCTCTCAGATTGCTGTAAAGAATGAGTGGAGCTCTGTTTATGTAAGCAGTAGTGCGTGCACAGTTGCTATAACAGGTAGTGCTGCTCACATCCTACTAGTTGGAGGCTTTGGTATCTGTGAGTATGATCATCTGAAGCTGTTCTCTATGGGGTCATCTAAGGTTCTTTGAGGTGACCAAAGAGAACTTTCCCAAAGCTTTTGCAGTTATATACTTCTGTAGTAACTGAAGTAGAGTCTTGAAGCAAAGCCATAGTTGGAATTGAATCAACAGCAGTTGCAGTGTTTTTCAAAACTGGAACAAAATGTCTATGAACTGTGTGAAGGTCTTTTGAAGTCATTCCAGGAATGAGTTTCCTTGAACATCTTAAGTTTTTAAAAAAGCAGCTATAGCTAGTTTATTTTAATATGAGTAAATGAGTATTTAAAAAACTCAACTTGAAGGGACTGCTTGACTGACGGGCCTGAGGTTCAATATGAACTAACATGGCTGATACAAACTTCAGGAACAGTGGAATTATTTAGTTCATTGTCCCTAAATTCTGATAAACTTCAGATAATGCCAGTATTTCACTCTTGGGCCTCTTTCTCTTCAACTGTCTGGCAGTTATTAATAAAGCAGAAAACAACCAAAACCTGACTGATGTTGTTAATAAGGAAAAGCAGTCCATGCTTATAACACATATTTAACATGAGATAACATTCTTTAGGGAACGTCTTTTTCATGGGAGGAAATGTTTTAGTTTGTCTCCCAGTTTGAGAAGGTTCAGTTCATCACAGTGGAGAAAGCATGGCAACAGAACCAGCTATGGCTCCAGCAGTGGGACCACAGAGTACCTAGCTATATGTTGGAAGTCAGGAAAAGAAGCCAGTCCAGAAACAAGACAGAGCTGACTATAAGCGCCATCCCCCAGAAGCTCCCTTCATCCAGTCAGGTCACCTAAATATTCCACAAACTCTCAAAATACCACCACCAGCTGGCAATCAAGTATTAAAATACATGGGGTAGTATGGGACATACTACCCTCAAATCATAATATTTGGACCCTTTAGGCTCATGGATACCTCATAATGTAACGTACCTGCTGTTCAATTTCAAAAGTCTCATAGTTTTAGAGATGCTATACTCTTCAAAAGTTCAAGTTCTCTTCTAAGACTCAAGGCACGCTCATCTGTGGGCCCTTGTAAAAAACAAAACAACCCCCCCAAACAAATTATATATGTTCAAAATGCCATGACACAGAATTTCTATCCCCAGAATAGAGCATAGAAAGAAAGACCAGACCAAAAAAATCCAAGAACAGGGAAAATAGCAAGCCCTACACCCTCTATATCTAGTATCCATGGCTCATGGATGTCTTATTTGGAGTACAAGAAGCTTGGGTAGGCCTGTCCATCTGTCCTTGCCACCTGTAAACATGGTCTCTGTAATGTTGACTCCACTCAGTAACTACAGCTTTCTGGGTAAAACACCCTACATCCTGGCTTCTCCAACATACCATGGTTTATACTTTATAAGGTATAAGTATGATTTATTCTTTACCTTCACAGCTTTGCACAATGGTCTTCTTAGGATCACCTTTCAGGAAATCTGACCCTGTGACACATTGCTTGGCCTCAGTGGCTTTCTGGAACTTTGGTGGAAGTTTCTACAACCCTGTAGCTTTTGTATTCTGCATTTTTTGAAAGCAGCACCATGTTTTGCAATCAGTTCAAGATATAGTGTGGGCTTCTTGGAACTTGGTTGGTAGACTCTGAGCAGCTGTCTGGCTGAAAAAGATAAAATTTTCCCTTGGCAGCCTTGTTTGAGCAGAGAATCATGAAGCCTTTCTCCTTAGATACTTTTCCACCACCTTTATAAAAAATGAATTTCCAGGTAGTACGATGTCCAATTTTCTGAGGAACGATCAGACTGATTTCCAGAGTGGTTGTACCAGCTTGCAATCCCACCAGCAATGCAGGAGTGTTCCTCTTTCTTCACAATCTCGCCAGCATCTGCTGTCACTTGAGTTTTTGATCTTAGCCTTTCTGACTGGTGTGAGGTGGAATCTCAGGGTTTTTTGATTTTCATTTTCCTTATGACTAAGGATGCTGAACATTTCTTTAGGTGTTTCTCAGCCATTCAGTATTCCTCAGTTGAGAATTCTCTGTTTAGTTCTGTACTCTATTTTTAAAATAGGGTTATTTGGTTCTCTGGAGTCTAACTTTTGAGTTCTTTGTATATTTTGGTTATTAACCCACTATTGGATGTGGGATTGGTAACGATCTTTTCCCAATCTGTTGGTTGCCGTTTTACCCTATTGACAATGTGCTTTGACTTGCAGAAGCTTTGCAATTTTATGAGGTCCATTTGTCAATTCTTGATCTTAGAGCATAAGTTATTGGTGTTCTGTTCAGGGAATTTCCCCCTGTGCTCATGTGCTTGAGGCTCTTTCCCACTTTCTCTTCTATTAGTTTCAGTGTACCTGGTTTTATGTGGAGGTTCTTGATCCACTTGGACTTGAGCTTTGTACAAGGAGATAAGAGTGGATTGATTTGCATTCTTCTACATGCTAGTTGAGCCAGCACCTGAGTGAGGAACCACTAATACCACTCCTGGGCATATACCCAGAAGATGCTCAAACATATACTATGGACACATGTTCTACTATGTCATCACAGCCTTATTTATAATAGCCAGGAGCTGGAAACAAGCCAGATGTCCCTCAACAGAGGAATGGATACAGAAAATGTGGTGCATTTACATAATGGAGTACTACACAGCTATTAAAAACAATGAATTTATGAAATTCTTAGACAAATGGATGGAACTAGAAAATATCATCCTGAGTTAGGTAACCCAATCACAAAAGAACACACATGGTGGGCTGGTGAGATGGCTCAGTGGTTAAGAGCACCGACTGCTCTTCCGAAGGTCCTGAGTTCAAATCCCAGCAACCACATGGTGGCTCACAACCACCCGTAATGAGGTCTGCCAGCCTCTTCTGGTGTGTCTGAAGTCAGCTACAGTGTACTTACATATAATAAATAAATCTTAAAAAAAAAAGAACACACATGGTGTGCACTCACTGATAAGTGGATATTAGCTTATCCACTTATCCACCAGAAGCTCAGAATACCCAAGATACAATTCACAAACCACATGAAACTCAAGAAGAAGGAAGCCCAAAGTGTGGATACTTTGATCCTTCTTAGAAGGGGGAACAAAATACCCATGGAAGGAGTTACAGAGACAAAGTGTGGAGCAGAGACTGAAGGAATGACCACCCAGAGACTGCCCCACCTGGGGATCCATCCCATAAACAACCACCAAACCCAGACACTAGGCAGATGCCAACCAGAGTCTGCTGATAGGAGCCTGATATAGCTGTCTGCTGAGAGGCTCCATCAGTGTCTGACAAATACAGAGGTGGATGCTTTCAGCTTACCATTGGACTGAGCACAGGGTCCCCAATGAAGGAGCTAGAGAAAGGACCCAAGGAGCTGAAGGGGTTAGCAGTCCCATAGGAGGAACAACAACATGAACTAACCGGTACCCCCAGAGCTTCCAGGGACTAAACCACCAACCAAAGAGTACACATGGTGGGACTCATGGCTCTAACTGCATATATAGCAGAGGATGGCCTAGTCGATTATCAATGGGAGGAGAGGCCCTTGGTCCTGTGAAGGCTCTATGCCCCAGTGTAGGAGAATGCCAGGGCCAGGAAGCTGGAGTGGATGGGTTGGTGAGCAGGGGGAGTGGGAAGGGGATAGAGGGTTTCCAGAGGGGAAGTCAGGAGAGGGGATAACATTTAAAATGTAAATAAAGAAAATATCTAATAAAAAATGAATTTCTATTTTATAAATAGGAACCATTCTTGCACTCCAAATACTTTTATTTTTCTTTTGCAACTGTTCCTGCTTTTTTCCTTCCAAGAAACAATCTCTATTAGGATTTAAATTTTTTTAAAAATTTATTTATTTTTATTAGATATTTTCTTTATATACATTTCAAATGCTATCCTGAAAGTTCCCTATACCCTCCCTCTGCCCTGCTCCCCTACCCACCTACTCCCGCTTCTTGGTCCTGGCATTCCCCTGTACTGAGGCATATAAAGTTTGCAATACCAAGGGGCCTCTCCTCCCAATGATGGCCGACTAGGCCATCCTCTACTACATATGCAGCTAGAGATATGAGCTCTGGAGGTACTGGTTAGTTCATATTGTTGTTCCACCAATAGGGCTGCAGACCCCTTCAGTTCCTTGGGTACATTCTCTAGCTCCCCCATTGGGGGCCCTGTGTTCCATCAAATAGATGACTGTGAGCATCCACTTCTGTATTTGCCAGTCACTGGCATAGCCTCACAAGAGAAGCTATAACAGGGTCCCTTCAGCAAAATCTTGCTGGCATGTGCAATAGGATTTTTTTTTTTTTTTTTAGCTCATAGTTTGAGGTGATACTTGGTGAAAAATCATGATATTGAGAGCTGTTTTCAGCAGAGATAGTGAGGCTATGGAGGCAGCTAATTATACCACACAGTCAGAGAGCTGAGAGCAAAGTAGCATTTTTTTGTCATGCTAATCCCCATCCTAAAATACTATTAAAAACCCCAGCTGTTCCTCTTCAAATGTGTCAAGAGGATGGCATGCAGTGAGAGGATGACAAACTATTAAAAATTGGATGTATTAATAAGTTGGACGTGCTGGGCTGATAACGTGGTGTCTGACTGTCAATGAAGGGTGCCTGGGATATATATAGGAGTGGCAGAGTTTTTTTTTCTCTTGGTGTCCATTCTTCTTGAATTTTTTGACTGGTCAGCCTCATTTGGCACATTAGGATGAGTTGCCCACTTGAGGTGTCTGCCAGCATTTATCCTGAGATCTTTCATGCGTTCTGGTTGTTCATGTAATTGGAACGACAGGGATGAGGCCTGTTAAGTTTGTGAAGATCTGATGCACCATCAGACTTTTCCTTCCTGCCTTTGGCCTCGTGCCTGAGGACCCTGTGATGATGTTATGCTACTTGCAAGAGGCAGGGGGCTAATGGCTTTTGACCTAAAGCAATTTCAGATTATAGTTTAAATTTTCTTGATACAAGCTGTTTCTAAAATATTTTAGCATGAGAAAATTCATTTCAGGTTAGGGCCCTATATAGGCTTCTGGAACAGCAAAATCAATATTGAAAATGATAGAATGTAAATATTATCTATCAGTTAGGTGGTAATGTTATACTAATGTTTCTCTTTTTAGTAATTATATGGTTATGTAACTCCATTATGCTTTTAACTGGCTTTCTGAATAGAGATTGGGCAAAGTAAAGCATTTTTAAAAGTCCCAGTTTGGAGGGCTCAAAGTGAGACTATCAAGCCACATGCATATTTTTCTACTGAAAGGCACATGTACCAGAAAATTAAGGAAGTGAAGAAATCTAATGGAAAAATTTGAAAATGCAGATTTTGTTGATTGGCTTCTTTGCTGCTATCTGAGAACTAGTTTTTGTTTGAGTAATGCACTATTGCCTACGTAGCCATGCGTTTAGCTAAAGCAAATCAATGTAGCTGAATCCATTCTTAATGATTTATTGAAAAATCCATTTGGAGGATATACAGTTGGCAGAGTACTTCCTTAGCATTTTCAAAATTTCCCCACTTACACATAAATGACATGGTGGTACATGGTGACATGAGGTCTTCAATATATTTCTATTCATGTATATGTATGACATGTATGATAGAATTTCTACTAAATCACTTTTTAAAAGTTTTTTTGTTTGTCCACCCACTATTGTAAACAAATGTAGACACAGTGCTGGAGAGAAGGCTTATTGGTTAAGAGCATGTAGTGCTACTTTTCTAGAGTACCCAAGTTCAGTTTCTATCACACATGTTTTGTGGATCACAGTCACCTCTACCTCCAACACAATGGTCCCAATGTCTCTGGGCTCTGAAAGGAACTGTACTCACATGCACATAATATCATACAGGTACATATGTACATATAACTTTAAAATAATAAAATGATGTTAGAATACACACAAAAATAATAAAATTATTTTAGAATATACACAATATGAGATAGCATTGTTTTTTGAAGATAGAAACTACTGAGCTATGTTTTACCATAGAGGTTTCTTTCAACAAATCTGGATTATTTACTGTGTCAGAACCACAAATAAAGTGGGAACAAATTCTGAGAATTCTATGCCATTAGTGAGCTAATTGAAAATTGAGTGTTTTGGGAGGAATAACATCTATTGGAAAATTTCCTTGTGATTTAAAATTGTCGAGAAGAAGTCTATGTTACTGAAAGCTGAAAGCATCTTATCTGGTCGCAGCAACCAACAAAGGTAGGAAATGGGTAGATGTCATTCTAGATACAATTTTGTAGTTGTTACTTGAACTTGAAGATGTTCATTTTATTAATTTTTGAAGGAATAAATTTCTTTAATTAAAAATAGGAGACTTTGAAAAAAGTAGTAACAAATGGAATAATATTTAGGTATGAAAAGGAATTATAGGGCAGGCGTGTTGACATACTGGATTCAACAAGGTCAAGATCAACCTGGGCAACATAGGATAACTTCTCCCCAAAAAGCAGGCAGATAGACCTATAGAGAAATAAGCAAAAACAAAATTGGAAGTTTCTTTTCTGGTTAAATACAATAATTTCAATACACAACACTTGGTTGTATGAGTCAGTACACGTTAATAAATTTGAAAACTTTACCTAGAAAGATTACTAGAGAGAACACATAAGCAATATAGAGGAAGATTGAATATAATTCTCTTATGGTGGGAATGACAGATATGTAGTTTTGAGTAAATAAATTTTGAACATTTCTGACCGTTTACCAGCTAAAATTTGTAGAAATATTTATACACAAGGTGCCGTGCAAAAGAAAGGAAGCTAAATTCATGCCACAAAAATATTTAATGAAACTAAGTGTATTAACTGTGGAGCAGCAAGGAGATTTTTTTTTCCAAAAATATGGAAAACTAAAAATAGTAACAAACTAATAACATTGATGCATCCTGTCAGCAACAATAGATTTGATGCTGAGGGATATAAAAGACTATCAGACAGAAGTTTCATAAACAGCTAAAGAGTTATTCATAGGGACAGAATACATTTTCTGACTTGTAAATTAGAAATATTTCTTGCCTAAAGGTAGTACCTAAGTCCAAGGGAGAGTGGGGCGAAAGGAAAGAACGTATACAAAGACATGTAGGGAAAATGAGATTTTTTTTTAAAAAAAACGTTGTTGCAAGGATAACATAATTTTGAACAATTTGATTTTAAAATACATTTATGCTCAATGGAGGATTCTCCATAAAGTTATCAAGTTTGTAATAACTTCTCCATTATCACATAGTCATATACACAAGTATTATAATATGTCTTCTATATAGATATTATAAAATAGACATTGGATAGGGCGGGTAGCTTAGCTTTCTGTCAAAGTGTTTCCATGTTTGTTCTTTGTTTTGACTGGGGAACATGATATTCAAACTTGTGTAAAAGTGCACTGAGACATGGGCTCTTTCCTACCTCCTTACTGCTGGGACTCAAGCATGCACACCACATTCAGACTTTTAAAGTATGTGTTAGGATTGGCCTTAGGTGCTCTTGCTCGCATAGCAAGCACTGTACTAGCAGAGCTACATTCCCAGCTCCTACAATGATTAAAAGATTAAAATATATTTATTTTTTCTTCTACTTGCTTTATGGGTATGCAGTCTTTTCCAGTGCTACTTAGTGGTTTGTCTGATACAGCATCAATCTTTAATACCAATGCCACAATCATTGGACACTGTAACACATTTATTCCATTTCCCAATTCCTCTGCTATATTCAGAACACATTCTAATTTCATAGATATTAAGTGCCTTGAGATTTATTTATTTCTATTTTATGTACATAAGTATTTTGCCTGCCAGTATGTCTGTGTACCTTGTTTGTGCCTGGTACCTGCAGAGGTCAGAAGAGGGGAATGGATCCCCTGTAAAGGGACTTACCAATGATTTTGAGCCACCATTTAGCAGTTGGTACTAGAATTGAGGTTTCTTGCAAGAGTAACAAGCACTCTTAACCACTGAGGCAGCTCTCTGGCCCTAAGTTACTTAGTTTTAAACCCTGAAAGAGCTAATTATTATTGTTGTTGTTTTATACAATTAGTGTTCATTTAGATGTACCTATATGTTTATAATTTTGTTAGTTTTTTATTCCTTCCCAAAATTATGAGCATATGTTGGTATATGTAGATTGATTGATTGATTTGCAGTTGGCATCTTATTGTATTATAGAGATCCTCTAAACTCTACTAAAAACCTTTTAGAAATGATACATAAATTCATCACTGTGGTTTTCACCTTTTACAAAAACTATGTAAAAAGGAATAAAACATACAAAAACCTGAAACCAGAATCATTGAACCAATTGGAATAAATAATTGACTATATGCAACTATATCTATATCCATAACTATATTTATATCATCTATACTTATATCATTTATATCTCTATGTACATCAATATAGCAATATAGATACACACACATATATATAAATAGATGTAAACACATAGAAATTGAGCTAGATAGATACAAATACTTAGATAAATAAATATATATATATATATATATATATATATATATATATACACACACACACACACACACACACACACACACACACAGAGATATATATAGTCCCAGTTATCTATTGTTGACCTTAATTTTTGGATTAAGGTGAATTCTATTCAGAAAATACATTCATATATTACATAATGTATATGTATATATGTAAATAGATATTTAGGTAGATACAGGTATATATCTAGAAGCTCTCTAAATACAAATACATCCATTATATATACATTAAATATACATGATGTCTAATGAAGCTAAAAGTAATATGCACACAAACAGTTTTTAAAATATATTTGGGACATTAAACATGATAGAAAAATATGTCCTATAAAGTCTTCCATGAAAGGAAATTGTGACAAGTTCCTGATTAGACAGAAGCCATTCCATCTCTGCGGGAAAATACGCAGCATAACTGGCTTCATAGAATGAATTGGTTAGTGTTCCTGATGTTTTTATTTTGTGGAATAGTTTGAAGAGTATTGATATGAGGTCTTCTTTGAATGCACTGGACCTATCTGGTCCTGGGCTTTTTTTTTTTGGTTGGGAGACTTTTAATGACTATTTCTTTAGGAGTTATGGAACTGTTTAGATGGTTGATCTGATCCTGATTTAATAGGTATTTGATATCTGTCTAGAAAATTGTCTATTTCATCCAGATTTTCCAGTTTTGTTGAATTGGCTTTTGTAGTAGGATTTGATAATTTTTTGGATTTCCTCGATTTCTGTTCTTATGTCTCCCTTTTTATTTCTGATTTTGTTAGTTAAGATACTATCTCTGTCCCTTTTGGCTAGTCTGGCTAAGGGTTTATCTATCTTGTTGATTTTCTCAACAAAACAAAACAAAACAAAACAAAACAAAACAAAACACAACCAAAAACCAAAAAAACAAAACCCAAAACAGCTCCTGGTTTGGTTGATTCTTTGTATAGTTCTTTTTGTTTCAACTTGGTTGATTTCAGCCCTGAGTTTGATTATTTCCTGCCATCTAACCCCCTTGGGTATATTTGCTTTTTGTTTTAGAGCTTTCAGGTGTGCTGTTAAGCTGCTAATGTATGCTCTCTCCAGTTACTTTTTGGAGGCACTCAGAGCTGAGTTTTCTTCTTACCACTGATGTCATTGTGTCCCATAAGTTTGGGTATGTTGTGCCTTCATTTTCATCAAATTCTAAAGTCTTTAATTTCTTTATTTCTTCCTTGACCAAGTTATCATTGAATAGGGTGTTGTTCAGCTTCCATGTGTATGTGCATGTCTATTTATGGTAATCTGATAGGATGCATGGGATTATTTCCATCTTCTCGTATCTACTGAGGCTATGACCGATTATGTGGTCAGTTTTGGAGGAGATAACATGAGGTGCTGAGAAGAAGGTATATTCTTTTGTTTTAGGATGAAATATTCTATAGTTATCTGTTAAATCCATTTGGCTCATAACTTCTGTTAGTTTCACTGTGTCTCTGTTTAGTTTGTGTTTCCATGATCTTTCCATTGATGAGAGTGGGGTGTTGAAGTCTTCCACTATTATTGTGTGGGGTGTGATGTGTGCTTTGAGCTTTAGTAAAGTTTCTTTTTTGAATATGGGTACCCTTGCATTTGGAGCATAGATGTTCAAAATTGAGAGTTCTTCTTGGTAGATTTTTCCTTTGATGAGTTTGAAATGTCCTTCTGTATCTTTTTTGATAACTTTTGGTTGAAAGTTGATTTTATTTGCTATTAGAATGGCTACTCCAGCTTGTTTCTTGAGACCATTAAGTTCTATTAAAATATATGAGGATGGCCAGGTGCTGGGCCATACCTGTAATCTCATAATTTGGGAGGGAGAGGTAGGGGGTTCAGGAGTTTAAGACCAGTCTAAGCTATATAGCAAATTCCTGATTTTCCTGGGCTACACAATGAGTCTGTCAATAAAAAACCAAACAATTCTCTAAAACAAAACTCAATAAAACAAAAACAAAGAATAATTCTCACCATAACAAACAATAGCAGTAGCAAAAAGTGCATAAAGCCTGAGCCAGGCTCAGAGATCAAACAGCAGTTGTATATGTTGGAGTCTTTAGAGTCAGTCTGTAGTCTCTTGTCCCACATCTTACCAAATTCTAGGAGGTTCCTAGTTCTCCATATCCTTGGTATCACAAAGCTTTAACACATTTCTTCTTCTTTTTTTTAAAATATAGATTGCTTTTTTTTTTAAGATTTATTTATTTATTATATGTAAGTACACTGTAGCTGTCCTCAGATACTCCAGAAGAGGGCCATCAGATTTCGTTACGGATGCTTGTGAGCCACCATGTGGTTGCTGGGATTTGAACTCGGAACCTTCGGAAGAGCAATCGGCACTCTTAACCACTGAGCCATCTCGCCAGCCCCAACACATTTCTTCTTTATGAAAAGAAAAGAATTACTATTTCTGTGTTTTCTGTTGCGATTAAGCACTTTATTATAACCTATTGTTTGTTAGCTCATTTTTTTCTTGTAACCTGTCAGTTCATACCATTTTTTAAATCATTTTTTTTGTCTATGAGAGACTTGCAAGAAAATTCTTTAAAAATTTTTGATTTATAGTATGCTTTATTGATAACATTGTCTATTCTTGTCCTGGATTTTGCCTTGTTTCTTATTTTTAATGTTTTCTTAAATTTCATTTAATAAATGAAATTTATTAAAGATTAAAGAGTAAAGATTGTTTAATAAAGTTGTGCTGTTCAGAAACTATATGGAATTGGGGTTGGGTAGGTGACTCAGGGATTGAAAGGTTTGTCAAGAATTAAGACCCATGTTCAGATTGCCAGAAACCATCTTAAGCTGGATGTATGTAGTAGTCCCTATCTCTAACCAGCATATTTAAGGCAAGATGGGAGGAAGAGCTAGGAGAATCCCTGGAAGCTTGATTGCTAGCCTGTTGAATACAGTAGAGAAAAAATACTGCCTCCAGGAAGGTGGAAGGAAAGTTTCAGTACCAGAGGTTGTCTTCTAGCCTCTACATGTGTAATATAGCATGCCCATGTCTACTCACACACACATTTTAAAAACAGAAAGTGTATAGAGTTGGTTTTTAATCTTAATTAATTTATTTTTAGGCAGGGTGTCTAGCCTAGGCTTGCCACAGACTCACTGTATTACCCAGGATGTCTTTGAACTCCTGATCTTCCTGCCTCTGCTTTCCAAGTGCTGCTATTATAGACATGCACCACCACACCTGCTTCATGGATGTTGGGGATTTATCCATGCCACCAACTATATCATGTTCTCCAGCTTTTATTTTATTTTTTGAGACAGTGTTGCACTAGGTTGTCCAGGCATTCCTCCAATTTATGGCAATATTTCTGCCCTATTCTCCCGACTACTAGGTTTGTAGGTATGAATCAACAAGCTGGATTTCAAATTGAATTTTAAAATATTGAATTTTGCTTTACTGTCTCAGAGGAAGAATTAATAATATGTTATCTTGATAATCTCCCTCTTCAGTTTTACAAACATAGTATCAGAGGTTTTATTTTTTAATTTTTTGGTGTTTTTGAGACAGGGTTTCTCTGTGTAGCCAAACTCAGAAATCTGCCTGCCTCTGCCTCCCGAGTGCTGGGATTAAAGGCGTGCTCCATCACGCCCGGCTGTATCAGAGTTTTTAGTCACATTTGCTGAATATACCTACAGTTTAATTTTATGAAATACCTTATCCTTTAGCCTAAAAATTTAATTTTAACATATATATTAAGAAATTTAAAGTATCTCTCAGACTTTGTCTCTTTACTCCTTTTCTTTAAATACATATACTTATATCCCCCACCCCCTTTTTTTTAGTGATATGATCAAACTTACATGCTAGATAAGTGCTCCACCACTGAGCCATGTGCCAGCCCCCTTATGTAATTTCTTTTTTTTTTTTTTAATTAATTTATTTATTTATTGATTATATGTAAGTACACTGTAGCTGTCTTCAGACACTCCAGGAGAGGGCGCCAGATCTCGTTACGGATGGTTGTGAGCCACCATGTGGTTGCTGGGATTTGAACTCTGGACCTTCGGAAGAGCAGTCGGGTGCTCTTACCCACTGAGCCATCTCACCAGCCCCCCTTATGTAATTTCTATTATTCTCCCATTGGTTTCCTGAATGTGCTTTGTTCACTTAAGTTTATTATATTTTTAAAGACCACTTGAAAAGTTTTATTTTTTGAGAGTGTAGCTAGAGGATCTTTTAATTAAATGAAGACAGAAACAAAAGGCTGGAAGGAAAACTTTTGAAAGAAATACTGGTTATTATAATATTTTTGAAGAATTTCACTGTAACTGAAATTCATTCAAAATTGATTTTCCCCTTTCTTTTAGTATTCGGATTCAATCCAGTGCTTCATACATGTTGGTTTAGTGTTCTACTAATGAGTCACATCTCCAGCCCTCATTCATTTCAATTAAAACAGTAGGAAGTCGTTGCTGTAAAATATTTCCATGCTAGCAGAAGTGCAGAATATGATACTGCAATAGCAAGGGGCTGGGGAGCTGGCTCATAGCTAAGTGCACCTCCTTCTCTTGCAGAGAACCTGAGTTTGGACCGCAGCACTCATCTGAGAAGCTCACAGCCACCTGCATCTGCAGTTCCAGGGCATTCCAACAGGTTGGCCTCTTTGAGGACTTAAACTCAAGTATATATATCCATATGCAGACACGTGATTAAAAGTAAATCTTTTTTAAAAGATGGCAAGACATTAGAATAGGATCGAGAAATGAGGTACGACCTACACATTAAAGAGATTTCGGGGCACGGGGGTTGAAGAAAATGTGGCCAAAATATGCAAAGTTTCAGTTAGAATGAATAAGTTCAAGAGACCTGGTTATAACAATAATGTATTATATACTTGAAAATTCCTAAGTGAATAGTTTGTAGTGTTTTAGCAATAAAGAAACTTAAGTATGTACATTTATTAATACATAAATATCTTGATTTGCCTTTTAAATTTTGTTATTTTTGCTTTCCTGAGGAACAAATCCAGAGCTTTATATATTAGGCAAACAGTCTATCACTGAACCACACCTTAACCTTAAGTGGCTTGTTTTAGCCATTCCACAATGTATATATGGCTGTCAGTTTACATACTATAAATATGTATCATTTACTACTTAAAAATATAAATAATAAAAGGGAAATATTTACATCATAAAATGCTTTTGGATAGGACATAGCACCAAGGACTTGACTTTTCCTTGTATAACTACTGTTACTTCCAGCATTTGGTAGAGGCAAGGAAAATTAGAAAAGTTTCATTACTCTGTTTAGACACAGGATGGCACTCTTTGAATAAGTAATTAGCCAAAGTCTACTTCTCCCTGAAAAAAACCGGGCTTTAGGATGCAGCTACTTCCTAGGGCCAATTAACAGAGTAAAAGCTTTTCTCTTAGGTCATCTAGGTGGTTGGCGGCGACCCCTTTACTTAACTTTTCTGTGCTGGCTATACCCTTCTTAAGCCAGTGTTTGTAACGCTAAAGAAAGTTGAGTCTCATCTATTTAATGGATGATTTTATGCAAAGACAGCTAGCTAGCTCTGTGCCACATTTATTTTTTGGTGTTTACTAGTGTGTTATAAGATCTAGCAATCTCTATTACACACACACACACACACACACACACACACACACACACACACCTCAATGAATCTTTATTTAAAACTGTCAGTCCACTTTTACTATGCACTGAGCCAGATAGTGAAGATTAAGGTCAAGATGAGAGTTATCCCCTGGACAAATGTTATGGCCTTCCAACCCTTTAAGAATCATTGAAGTAACTGTATGGTTCCAGGTTCCCACCTATGCCTTCTTAAGCCATTCAAGGTTTTCCAGAACGGAAGGGGAAAAAAATATCAAATGGACAACAACGTTAACAGAAGTTAGAAATTTAAGAACCAGTATTTAGAACGTGCCTCCTCCTTATTTACATCCCTCAGGTACAATTTCATTTTCTGGTTCTGACCATAGGAAATTGACTGGGTGTTAATTAAAGACTGGAATTTCAAGGCTCAATTTTCCCCTCCCCCAACCTTGGCAACCCTTAAACAATTCCCAACCCCACACTCCAGGGTACAGACAGATAAATGATGCAGCAGATTACACAGCTGAAAGGCAATATTTGTCCTGAGCTATTTTCGATTTTCTTCCTGTTTCCGATACTTTCGCCAGACATTGTTTGCTTGCTTAGGACTTGGAAAGCGCAGTGGGCATATTTTTTCTCTAAGGTTTAATGCCAGGGGCTTTTTCCTGGTAAATGAAAGTGAAAGTGCTATGTGGGGGTGGTATTTTATCTTTAAAGGCTGAACTGGCAGCTGATGTGGAGGGGGAGGTGGGATTGGAAAGCTAGAAGAACCGGTTCTAATGTTTTGTTTGTTTATCTTGAAATCTCAGCAGGGCTCCCGTGTTGTCGTGCGGTCCCCACCCCACCCCCCCCCAACCTTTTTAGGGGGCTGACTTAGGCTTTATTTTCTTTTGAGCAATCATTGAAGTTTCTTTTAATGTACTACAAACAAGCAAAAACAAACAAACAAACAAAAAACAAATAAAACGAAATCCCCCCTCACTTGTGGCTTTCCCTGGTGCAGTTTAAAACACCATCTAGTCTCTCATCTGGAAATAATGCCACACTCCCCACCCCCTTTTCCTTTTATAGTTCCACATAACCTGAAGTCGATAATCACATGGAAAATGTGCAGGTCTCAATTTCGTTTCGTTTTTATTCTTTTGGTGGTATTTTCACTTGTTGAAGTTTATATTCAACACACAGGCGTTTTGTACATGTCTTTAAGTCTTGAAATTTTGCTCTACTGATCTAACTCCTTACATGACAAATTTTATGAATAACTTTTAAATATTTACTGCAGAAATTAAAATAAAACAAACAAACAAAAGTCAGAGAATGACACCAAAAAATCTAACAGTGACATTAGTCTATCCACCCCATCCCCCACCCCCTACCCCGTGCCTTTCCTTTTTCCAAGAATTGTAAATAACAAACCAGACAAGACTCCAGAGGTTAGAGGAGGAGGAAATAGGCGGGGTGGGTTAGGGGAGAGAGGTTAGAGGGCCGGAGTTTCTCTCATTCACAGGGTGGAAAAGTTGACATTGTCTAACCCCTTCTGAATGGCTGGTGGTTGGATACCCTGATTGTACCTCTACTTCCCCTCCCCCTCCACGTGACGACCCAGGACACATGCGCACCCGACGCAGCCGAGGCACATCTGCAGACTGACGTCAGTTTGTTCTGCCTCTGAGGAAAGCTGCCAAAATTTTCTTCTGCTGCAATTGAAGTTGGCTTGGGGCCGGCAGTGAGCTCGAGGGCTACTTCAACAAAACTTTTCCTGCCCTTCCTGCTCCTCTTGTCTTCTCTCTCCTGATACCTTTTGATGCTCTGCACATGTTATTTGCATAGCAAAGGCACTCAGCTGTCCAGGAAGAGAGGGCACCACTTCCACCCCTAATAAGCCTTTCCCCTCTTCTTTCTTTTTTCCTTTTTTTTTTTTTTTTGAGGGGGGGTGGGTGGGTGGGGGGAGGGAGGGAGTGAGTTGGGGGTTGCAAAGCACTTCTCAGGTTGATAGCCTTGGATGTATTGAACGGATTTTTTTCTTTTCTTTTTCTTTCTTTCCTTTCCTTTTTTTTTTGAAACTGCCAAATCGGAAAGTCTGTTCTTTAAAACTCCAGTTAGCGAGACTATAGGGTTTTATTCTGGCTGCAGAATAACTGGCTGGTGTGGCTTTGCAAGGGGGGGCGGGCAAAAAGAAAAGACAGAAGGGAGTACGTGAGTCGTCCAGTGCAATCTCTATTGTTTGAAATTTACTTTTTATCAAATTTGAAGATGAAAACGGTAAGGAAGACTTCACAATATTCAATGAAACCTTAAAAAAAAAAAACAACTTGTGCTTTGCTTATCTTCCGAATAACGCTTAGATATTCTCTCTCTGTCTCTCCGTCTCCCTTTCCCTCTCCCTCTCTCCCTCTCTCCCCTTCTCTCCCTCTCCTTCCCTCCCCCTCTTCTCTCTCTCTCTCTCTCTCTCTCTCTCTCTCTCTCTCTCTCTCTCTCTCTCTCTCTCTCTCTCCCTGTGTTGTGTCTACGCGCGCGTGCGTGCTTTATGGCAAGAAGTGAGTTTCACTAAACTCACATTACAGATAGAAATCTTTTAAACTCTAGTCTACTCGTGGATGTAAAATTCCGGGGCTTACAGGTATTTTATAATGTGAAAATACGCGCTTATTGTATGAATTTACATGTTGTGCGAAGTGGACTTGATTATGATCATCGTGGACTTTTAACTAATCACCAGATAGCGTGGAGAAGGTAATGATGATGTGTGCTTTTAATCGATTTCCAGACTTATGCAATTGCCTTCTGAGAATCCGTTTCATGTCAGTGTCTTTAGTATTCAGACAAGTGCATATTTCATGCCTGTGCTCTCAGGGTAGCAGTAGTGTGCTGGCTGAGCACCGATGCTCTAGGATATGTTAAGCTCTTAATAGGCTAATCAAAGAGATGAAAGCGTGTGGTTTTGATTTACTTTTGCCCACTTGGGCCATGCTAGACTCATAACTCTCTGGAGCCTTGTTTATCAGAGTATGTCTGTATATGGTGTATAAGACTGAAGTTCAGTGATTGGGGAGAGAGAACAAGAGTGCTGAAGGGAGTATTGGAAAATCTTTCTGATAATATATGCTATAATTTCTGTTTTTGATAAGCTGTCCACTTGTATTAGGGGCAAAGAGAGCAAGCCAGAGTAAGAAAGCACACTGAGAGGGAACAAGAGAGTAAGTTTCTTACTCTTGTTTTTATTTGAGCTGCTGGTGCAACGCGTTTGGGCCAAATGCCAACTGTCTGGGTCACACGCGTTTTATCCAAATAGATTTAGCGCTGCTGTCTGGAAATGGGCTGCTGAATGTTAACTTTAGGATCAACTCAACCAGGGCAGCTCAGACTGTTACCCTCTGTCTGGATGAAGTGGAATGGGAAGGGGGGTTGTGGGAGGGTGTGCAGAGAAGAGGGGAGAAAAGGAAAACCAAACCATTGCTTGCAACTTAAAAAAAATACACTGAATATAATTTTCAATTTACTCTCTTATGTTCAGAATTTTTGTACTATTTTTTCTTTCTTTTTCATTTCTTTTCTTAAGATTATTTTGATTAGACTGAAGTATTTAGTGGTGAATTTGCAGCCCTTAAAATTCATGACAGGGAAAGAAAGGCAATGTAAAACTGGTGCACTTAAAGGCAACTTAGAAAATTAATTTTGAAGATAATTATTTTCACCAAAGTAGTAGTGCAGTCTTGTTTATATTAACTTGATGCTTATATGTGAATATTAGTGATTCTTTGGAGTGTGCTACATTAAAGCAAATCATTCATTTGTCACAACTGGCAGCAAATTTTTCTGTGTAGTTATATTAATATTTTTTGTTATTCCTCAGAGGAAATCTTCCAATCATTAAGACTGAAATATTGTAAATAATTTTTATGTTTAGTCTAAAAACCTGCAAAATTTCTCTCTATTCTTGTCTGTTTTTACTACTTCCTCTTCATTTCCTTAGCAACCAAAAGTAGCTACTAGTGGTTTAGGGTGGGTCTGTGTGCCAAATCTTGCTGTTTGTGAGCTTAGCAACAGATGAATTGAGTTATCATATTAAGGAAAGGTAATAGCATATTTGGATTTTGTGGGAAGGGGGAGAAAAAAGATGTAGATAATTTGTCATAGTTTTACAAAAACAAATCCAAAACCAAAGTTGGTTATCAGTATTTTACACTAATACCAAGAAAGAGAAAAGTCATTTTTTAAGGAAAAAAAATGTTTCAATACAAGTAGCTTGTATTTGCCTTTAGCTTTGAGAGAATAATGGAATTTAGAGATTTATTTTGAGAAATTTTGTTTTGTATTGTTGCTTTTCTTAATAGATAAGTTTTGAGTAAATCTTGTGTTTAATTATACTTTTCTTTGGTGACAAATCTTACAAAATTTATAAGTGATCAAAATCTTTTATAATTAGAATCTTGTTGTGTCTTTAGAATACAATAGTTAATAAGTATTTGTTGAGAGGAAAAAAATTGAAAATGAAATGCAAGGTTTTTCATGTTTAAAAATAAAGAGCCTAAAAGGATCATGGTACTGTTGCTTTTTCCATGGAAACCAAATCAGCTTTAAAAGAAACATCCAGAATTAAGATGGATGGAAAAAATTGGGAAATAGTTAATTATGTTTTCTAGCTTCATAACAGTTAATGAGAGGAAATTATTACTTTAGCTACTTCTACATCACTTGAGTGGAAAGTCAGGCCATAAAGAAAAAATCAAGTAAGAGGCTTCAACTAGGGCAAACTACTGAGAGAATCACTGTAGTACAAGCTGTTTGGTATTATTTCTTCTACATAGCTAGTGTAGCTTAAAAATATGGAAGCAGTTAAATTATCCTTTAAACTGCCGGCTGGCTTATTTATAGTATGAGTAAAAGTCATATACAAAAAATCAAAGTGAACTGGGTATTTTTCTTATATAATTATCATAGCCTAGGTTCTCTACTCTGGTTTAAAAGAGATGGCAGTTTCCATATTGGATCCATGATATCCTACTATTCCACATTTTCTATGGAGGAGGACTATGAAACTAGTTTTGAAGGAAAAACTTTGAAAAGTAATGCTGTATAGGAAGAGGGGAGAGATAACTTTTGTTTAGTCACTCCATTGAAATAGAGACATGCTCTCTGGTGTAATCTAATTTGTTCTCTCACAAAGTCTTTGTAAGATAGATATTACTGTTTCAATTTTGTAGTTGAAAAAACAGATTCAGGAGTTTTGTAGCTTGAAGTCAAGCCTTTATGTTTTGCACAAAATAATAATACTGCTGTTCTTATACAATTTAAACAGTTTAATGCATTGTGACTTCTGGATATTTATTAGCATTTTAGTGTTAGGTGAACTTTAAAAATTATTTTCTTTCCACATACTTTATTGTGGCATCTAGATTAGCTTTCCCAGCAAGTGTCAGAAAGTAGGTTAAAACATTTCACTTGTACTGTGTGGGCGACTAAGAGTGATTCGATATTCTAGTAGTAATTTTAATTGAGCTCTAGCCAACTGAGCATTAATATGTAGTGTTAAGTTTTCTCTCTGACCATTGAGGGTTTAAAAGATAATGAGGAGGCAAGGAGAAAGGACTCTAAGTGATTGAGTGTCCATATACCAGATACTGTATCTAGTGATGAACAAGACCACACACTTCAGTCTATTTAGTTCAGGAACTCCTGTTCTTTCTATTATGTACCAATGCTTTTCTTACTGGGTAAGTCACTTTAGTTACTCACTTTTCCTATTAATGCTGCTAGCTTAGTTAACTTAGGTTTTTATAGGATAGTGTTAGAAAAGGTAGTAGCTCAGAAACTTCTCAATGAAGAACATGAAATTTCTAAAGGGGGGAAATGAACTCTAAATCAAGACCACTGTCTTGTAGCTTTGCCATTAGTTTCAGTGTCCAAGAAGACAAAAGGAAAGCTGTGGATAATTTAATGTAAATCTTATCATGAATGCTAGAAAATGAACTCAAACATGCTAATTATACATTCTTCTCTAAATGAAGATTAAATGTAAAGTTAATGGAGGGCCCACTTGATGTCAGATGTTATTACTGAAGGCATTCGAGTGCCTTGAAAAACTAACACACTAAGGAAGGATGTTATTCATGACGCAATAATTATACATTAATATTTCACCGTTAGGTTCGGAGTAACCATCTATGAGAAGGTTGCAACCAAGACAATAATTCAGTTATTTATTGTAATTGAATAAATGGTAGGATTTAGTTTATAGAATTTAAAACTTGTGAGTATGTACTTTTTGTCTCGACTAAATAGAAATAGAAGTTTTAAGATAAAACAACCCTATGCAAAGTTGCTTTAAAAAAACTGTTCACCCTAACAAATTCCACATGTGACTATACTATACAACATGGTTGTAGAGAACTACTATTGAATATTCAAAATAGTTCCTTAAGCTAGAAGTGTAATATAATACACAAAATTTAGATTTTTCAGCCGGACAGCCATGTTATTTAAATATTAACTCACTTATTTTCTAGCCACTTGATCTCTGTGAATGCCAATTTCTTAATGTCTTAATTCATGGCTGTATTAATTATCAATTGCTACATAACAAATACCGAGTAAATAATTTAGCACATATTCACTATGCCAGTTTCTATGAGTCCAGCTATGACTAACTGTGTCCTGGTGAGGTTATAATCAAAGTATTGGTAAGGACCGAGTTCTTTACAGGAAGCCCCATTGGTGAAGAACGGCCTTCTAAGGATTCTGGGGCAGGATTTACTTACTAGTGTGCTCGTGGATGGAGTGGGAGGTTCAGCTTCTTGTCAGCACTAGGTAGAGATTGCTCTGATTTCTTTTTTGTGAATATCTTAGTATTAATATTAAGTTGCTTCATTTAAGCCAAAGAAACAAAGTCTAGTACCAAGATTCTGAGCCAGAATCTTTTGTTATCGAATCATGAAGTGGCATCCTTTCAGTATTGAGACATTTTATTGATCAAAATTAAATTATTCAAGGGATGAGGATGACAGAAGAGTGTGTCTGTTTGTTTGTTTGTTTGTTTGTTGTTGTTTTTAAGAGTATGTCTGTTAAGAGACAGCCCCTTGCCGTGTGGTGGTGGCATACACCTTTAATTCCAGCACTTGGAAGGCAGAGGCAGGCAGATTTCGAATTCGAGGCCAGCCTGGTCTACAGAGTGAGTTCCAGGACAGCCAGGGATACACAGAGAAACCCTGTCTCGAAAAAAACAAAAAACAAAAAACAAAAAACAAAAAACAAAAACAAAAAAACAAGGGGAGCCGGGCGTGGTGGCGCACGCCTTTAATTCCAGCACTGTCTCGAAAAACCAAAAAAAAAACCACCCCCCCCCAAAAAAAAAGGGGGAAAAAAGTAACAGTCCCTATGAAATCTGGCGGAACCTGCCTTACTACGGGGTGCTGTTACTTAGTACGTGAAGACTGGTGGACGTAATCTATAATTTCAGTATCGTATTTTTGGTCTGACCTTAAACCACTTTCCTGTATGTTACTGTTTATGCTTTTGCACAGGAACCAAATTTCCTCTTTCTATTATTATTAATGTTAGTATGCATTTGCTTCATCTGCACTGCCTGCCATCTAGGCCTTCTCGAATGAGTTTCTTCTATCAGTAATGGTTATATCTATCAATATGACTAGTGAAATTCCTCTCATTTCCAAGATCTGTCTCAGGTGCTGTTTTGCACTAGTTTTCCTTAATCCATCTTCACTGACTTAGAGATAATTTCCTACGTTTGATTACTATAACATGTTTTTTAACTTCACTTGGGCTTTAACAATTATTTTTTTAAATTTTCTGTTACTTACATTATACATTCCTCATCAAGGACAAGGATTGTGTTTTAATCTTTTCTGTATTCTATTATTGATATAATGTCATTTTTAAACATAGAAAAAGCCATATTGTTGATCAATGAATTAACTTTTCCAAAGGCCAGGAGTTTGGTTACTTGTAGGACTGAATGTGAGGAATTTCAGGTAGTTATAATAACCTGTATTTCCAGCTTTAAAGGGAATGAATAATTGCACAGACTTTTATCCTTCTATATGCCTAACTGATTATATTTTATTCACTATTGGTTTATTTATTCATTTATTTTAAAGCAACAAATATGGCAAATATTTATTATGTGACTATTATGCACATTAAATATTTGGGATAATATTTTTAATATCTTCTACTACCTTTTTGATATCATATTTGTATTACTATATCTTACAGAGGTGATATAACTTTTATTCCAAAATCAGATATAGTATTATAGAAATCAGATTTTGAGCTGTGGCATAGTTATATACACAATAGGAATATGAGGATAGTAATTCTGATATTCTATCTGTTGGTCAGTCAAGTGGTCACATATGTAAATATTTTGAGGCCATGAATTCTGAGTGAGATTATTAATCAAAAGTAAGATGTATGAAATAGGATTTGAAAGGTATAATATTGGAGTGAAGCTGTAAAAACTTCTTGTCTTCTCAAGTACATTATACGGAGTTGAAATTACTTTACTTGAGTTGCTTAATACGTCCTGTAAGACTTCTAGATAAATTCTGCTGTAGCATAAATTGGGTCAGTTCTTAAGAAGTTTAGGTTGTCATAGTACCTAGGTGTTCATAGACAGTTGATAAATCTCATGTGCATTTGTAGATCCAAGTTGTCAGAACAAAGCACTGGTGCCCATAAAGTAGCACAGCAGTCTTGAAATATGAATGGGCTTAAAACACTTAGTTGAGGAATGGAATCACATGCTATTTGTCCAGTACATATGAGTGACTTAGACTATGCAGTTTGTCTGTTTTTATGTTATTAAAAGGCACTTAGCACATTATACCTCTCTGTTGTTATCTTCAGAGTTTTATTTTTAAATGATTACATAGTCTCTTCTTCAGATTTCTTCCCATGCCCTCTTCCTCCTCTTTTTTTTTTATTACTTCTCAAACATTGTGCATCAAAAAGTACTCTATAATCTATAGCTCCAAGATTCTTTCTTTGATTATTTAGCTGTCATGGAATTATCCTGCTAGCCATTTAGGTTTCTGATATTGTGTAAACTACATTAAGTTATTTGGAATTTATGTTATTTGGTAAGTATTCTTTAATCTGTAGTACATATGTTCATTCATGATATTTTTCAGTTAATTCAGATTTTTTGTCCCTCTAGGTTAAAAAGTGGCCACCATATTTAAGTGACCTATCACTCTGAGCTTTGCTAATGAAAAAATTTCATCATCGTTATTTTCTTCATTTTTGGATTGGAAAAATGAATCCAGACATAGAAGAAAGTGCAAGATGTTGGGGAAGAGTACTCGTTAAACAGTGGAGTATCTAACAACTTATTTGCAAGAAGGATTAAAGAATTAAGATTGTTATGCTTCGATATTGGTATGCTATTGACTCTCTAGCTCATAGGTAGCCTCCAAAAACCATTCAGTTTTCCAAATTATGGAAATTTCGTGGAAAACGTTGACTTGGATTCTGAGCCTCATCATGGCCTCATCAGAATTTTATAGTGACCACAGACTTTCATATAGTTCTCAAGGTAGGATTTCTGATTTTGAAACTTGAAATAGAAATGGTCACAAAATAAAAACTCTGAGTACTTAGTTTGGTAAATAGTTTCTTGGGGATATTTAGTCCGATGGAGAAAAAAACAAGGGTATTGTTAAGAGGATGTTCCACTTGTCCTTCTGAGATAATGCTTCACTGGGTTTTAGAGTTGACTATCTTTCTTAGAAGATGATATACTCCAAGCTGCGCTTTCCCTATGTTCTAAATCTTAATAGACTCATTCATTGCTATGGTTTTGAGCTAGGTTACTTTCAGACGGAATTCAAATATTTGCATTGTAGAAGAGGAAGAAATCAGATTCATTTTAATGCAGATTTAAATATGAACCCTTTCTTTAAAACACAAAGTAGTAATAAAATACTTTTCCAAACATAAGGATTTTTATCTTTATCATTTTTTATCCTTATCATTTTAATTCAGACAATTGAACTTTATATGATAGAAACAACCTCAGCAAAGAAAGTGCAAAAAAAGGAAATGTCGTATTGTATTTCCTGGCCCAGTTCATTTCTTATAGAGTTATTGAAAGCTAGACCTTTTGGATTTTTCTCCCATGAATACCCAGTAACAAATAATTTTTTCATGCTGATGAAGGTATTTGGAAGTATGTGTGTAAAGAGTATACCTTTGAAAGTAGATCAACAAAACTATAACATTTAGTTGGCTCTTACTCATAAAATATTTTAAATTATTTTCACCGGTTATAGTTTTCTAGGACTTTATAGTTATGGAATAAATTCTGTGCGTGGTCACTGAAGCAGTGTGCTGATAAACTGGTTTTCTCCTAGTGGCAAACCTACCTGAATAAAGGTCTGGCTAAGAAAGGGATGAGTCACTAATCTAAATAAGAAAACTGTGGGGCTGGAGAGAAGGTGCAGTGGTTAAGAACGCTGAATGAACTTGCAGAGGATCCATGCTTAGCTACAAGCACTCATATGACAGTTCCCATCTATCTGAAACTTCAGACCATGCTCTCTGGTGTCGAAGGAAACTGAGTGCATACATGGTGAATATACATACATGTAGATTTAAAATAGTTATGAACATAAAATAAAAGATAACAAATAAAATGTTTAATTGTTCTCTAATTTTTTGTTACACTCTTGATTTTTAACATTTTATTGAGATATAATATACATATAATACATCCACTAAAGAGTACATCTCAATGGTTGTTAGTAGGTTTTAGAACTGCACAGTATTACCATAAACAGCTTTAGTGCATTTTAATATTTTTCTTAGAAATAAAAACAAAAATCTGTGCCCATTGAGAGTCACTTCTAAATTCCCTAGTCCTAGGCAATTTCTACAATTTGAACTCTTTATGTCTAGAGATTTGCCTCTACTTCACCGAAATAGAACTATGTCATATTCAGTCTTTTGTGATTGGCTTCTTTTACTAAGTATAATGATTTTCTTCTTAGAAAATGAACTTTGATTAAGAAGTCAGTTGCCATGATGGCACACACCTTTAATTCCAGCATTGGGGAGGAGGAGGCAGGCAGATCTCTTACTAAGGCCAGAATGGTCAACAGAGTGAGTTCCAGGACAGTAAGGGCTTAAAAAAAAAGGCAATTTTCATGAAAGGTCATTGACATGTAATAACACATATCAGTGCTGGTTTCCTTTCCTTTTTTTTTTTTTTTGAGAATAATATTAGCTAGCTTATCACAACCTGCTTAGTAATCATCAGGCGATGGAGGGTTGCATTCTTTCTTTCTTGGGCTCTGATGAACAGTCCTGGTATAAGCATTCACACACAGATTTTTTTTTTTTTTTTTTTTTTTTGCTGTGTGTGTGTGTGTGTATGTATGTACCTGGGAGTAGAATTATAGCTAATTTATCTGATAATTTTATTTAATATTTTGAAGAAATGTCAGATTGGTTTCTAAAGTAACCATAGCCTTTCTCATTCTTAGTGATGATTTTGTTCTTTGAAGATAGTTTCTTCAGAGCCATAGGGATTTGGGTGGCTTACAAAGTTACTTTATCTGAGCTAAGCATTTTTTTTTTTTAAATGTGTATGTACTTTTTGTTCATGTAAGATTTCTGTACTCCTAGAAAAACTTTTGAAATCTATATATTAAAAATTAAATTTAGGAAAGAAGACTAGTCCCTCATAAATAATTTTTTTAAAATAATACTGTTTTGAGGAATGAAACTATTGAAACTTAAGTTTTTATTTTACTTTTTCATTCTGTTTACTATATCATTTTTCACTCACACCTTGCATAGAATGATGTATGCTTTCAATTGCCATCATTGCTCATGTTGCTACCTCTTTGTTCTGTTAAATGTTCTTTTCTTCCATGTGCTTTTTCTGGATCCTCTGCCTTGGGATTACAAAGAGGAATTCCTGACTTATCTTGAACACTACCAGCTAACTATTCCAATAAGAGTTGACCAAAATGGAGCTTTTCTCAGCTTTACTGTGAAAAATGATAAACACTCAAGGAGAAGACGGAGTATGGACCTTCTTGATCCACAGCAGGCAGTGTCTAAATTATTTTTTAAACTTTCAGCCTATGGCAAGCACTTTCACCTAAACTTGACTCTCAATACAAATTTTGTGTCCAAACATTTTACAGTAGAGTATTGGGGGAAAGATGGACCCCAGTGGAAACATGATTTTTTAGACAACTGTCACTACACAGGATACTTGCAAGATCAACATAGTACAACTAAAGTAGCTTTAAGCAACTGTGTTGGATTGGTAAGTAAATATAATTTTAAATTTCTAATGGGAAAATAAATTCACAATGTAAATGTCTTTTCTCAGCTTAAAATAAGTAGATAAATAAAATTTAAGTAGAAAGATAATAATTTTATGTTCATCATTCCTGATTCTCTTACCTTTATTTTTGCTATGTAATCTTGGAGTTGTGGGGAGAACTAATGAGATGATGTTTCTAGCAACAATGTGTCAACCTGGCCAGAAGGCCTGGGATGGTGGGGAATGGGGTCAATGGCTAAGTGGGCTACTTTCACCAGTGTCTAAAGAGTTTGGGATTGAGATATATTCAGAATTCCTTCTACTTGTTTGTACACTTGCCATTCAAAGGCAAATGGGGCCATTCTCCTCTCATTTTTCAGTTATTAAGTTACCCAGGATGCACCCATACTGCATGTGAACCTGGCCATTCAACTGGGCATTTCCACCCCTAGTCTTCCTTCCTGGTTCCCTCTTTAAAATGCCATAATTGCATCTTTATTGATGGCTAAAGACAATTCTATTGTGTGCATTTATCATCATTTCTTTTTCTTTAACCATTCATCTCTTGGTGGACATCTAGGCTGATTTTATCTTCTGGCTGTTGTGAGCAGACAGCTATAATGTGGATGTATAATTACCTTTGTGACATGTTGACTTAGTATATCCAGGAGTAGTCAAGCTAGGTCATGTTGGTAGTTTTTTGGAGGTTCTTCAATCTGATTTTCACTGTATGCCTACACACAAGTTTGTATTCCTACCAGCAGTGCATACAGATTCCTGTCATCCATGGCCTTGCCAGCATTACTTTTCAGGGCAATGTCTATTCTACTGGGATGAGACAAATCTTAAAGAAGTCTTATATGCATCTCCCCAATGGCTAGGGATATTGAACTCTTCTTCAGTATTTATTGGCCATTTGCATTTCTTCTATTAAGAACTATCTGTTCAATTAGTTATATCATTGTTGATTAGATGATTTATATGCAAGGTACATATAGTCTAGCTGATATATAGTTAGTAAATATTTACTCATTACCATTCTATACATTGTCTTTTAGTTCTGGTGATTGCTTACTTTGCTGTATAGAAGATTGTTAATTTCATTTGTCAAATCTTGAGATTATTTCTTGTGTTATTGGGGTGGTATTCAGAAAACCCTTGCCTCTACTTATGGCTTAAGTTATTTTTCTATAGCAATATCAAAGTTTCAGGTCTTATATTAACTAAGGTATTTGATCTATTTTAGATGTGTGTTAGGGCTAATTGAGATATGGTTTTAGTTTCATTTTTTGTGTGGAAATTTCATTTTCCTAGCACAGTACGTGTTAACATTTTCTCAACTTGACACAAAGCTAGAGTCATTTCAGAAGAGGAATCCTTAATTGAGAAAATGATTTCATTAGATTTGCCTGTAAACACACTTGTAGGACATTTTTCTGGATTGATCATTGATGTAGAAGGCTCTATCCCACTATGAATGGTGCATACCGGTTTACCTCCTGACAGCAGGCTCTGGGCTGTATAAAAAAGCAAGAGGAGCCAGCCAGTAAATAGTGTTCCTTCATGGTCTCGGGTTCAGTTCCTGCCTCCAGGTTCCTGTTCAGGTTCAGTTCCTGCCTCCAGGTTCTCCCCTTGAGTTCATGCCCTGGATGATGGATGATCTCTGTAAATTGCAAGATGAAATAAATCCTTGTGCCCCAAGTTGGTTTTGCTCATGATATTTTATCACAGCAATAGGAACCTAACTAGGGTGCATGTGGGCATAGCTGTGTAAGTTGATTTTTGTGACCTCTATTCTGTTTCACTGGTCAAAAGACCAACTTTTTGCCAGTCCTGTAATTTTTGTTCCTGTTACTTTCTGCGGCTCTTTAGTATATTTGGTATTGGGTGTTGTGACTCCTTCTACTGAGATTGATTTTTACTGTTGTCTTTTGTTCTTCTATAAAAAATTTTTATGATTGTTTTCTCCTTCTGTAAACAATGCCGTTAGAATTTTGATGTTGATTTTATTGAATAGATTGCTGTAGGTGGTATATAGCATAGAAATTTTTGCAATATTGATTTTTTTTCAGTTCATGAACAAGGGAAGTCTATTTTCAGATATATTTAATTTTTTTGTATTCAGTGCCTTATAATTTTTATTGTAGAGATTTTTCAATTTGTGGAAAGTTTTTTTTTTTTCTGGTCATGTCTATGAGGGTCTAAATAGTTCTTTGAATGTATAATTTTTTTCTCTAGATGTAGTACATTTCTGTTATAATTTTATTAAAGAAAGTGTCTATGTCTTTATTGTTTATCTAATGTGCCTCTTCTGCTCTCTTTTTTAACAATTGGATATTTTATTTGTTTACATTTCCAATGTTATTTCCTTTCCCGGTTTCCTGTCTGGAAACCTTCTATCCAACCCTCCTTACCCTGCTTCTATGAGGGTGCTCCTCCACCCACCTACCTACCCACTCCCGCCTCACCTCCCTAGCATTCCTCTATACTGGGGCATCAAGCCTTCACATGACCAAGGGCCTGCTCTCCCATTGATGCCAGATAAAGCCCCTTCAGCTCTTTCAGTCCTTCCCCTAACTCCTCCATTGGGGTCCCTGTACTCAGTCAGATGGTTGGCTATGAGCATCTGCATCTGTATTGGTCAGGATCTGGCAGAGCCTCTCAGGCTCCTGTATCAGGCTCCTGTCAGCAAGCATTTCTTGGCATCCACAGTAGTGTCTGGGTTTGGTGTCTGCGTGTGGGGATGGATCCCCAGGTGGAGAAGTCTCTGGATGATCTTTGCTTCAGTCTCTCTTCTACTCTTTGTCACTGTATTTCCTTTAGACAGCAATTATAGGTAAAAATTTTGGAAATGCATGGGTGACCTCAGTGTGTGTGTGTGTGTGTGGGGGGGGGAGGCGGAGTGTGAGAGGCATGCCTAACTCTGGATATAGTCTCAACAGGTTCTCCCTCTCCTTTTGGGGGTATTTCAGCTAATGTCATCCCCGTGGGGTCCTGGGAGACTCTTACTTTCCTGGCATCTGGGATTTTCTGGTTGCTACCTCCAGTTCCCCGTCCCCCATTGCTATGCACCTTTGTTCAATCTCCTCCCATAGCTGATTCTACCCCTCTCTTTCCCGTGCTCCTCCTCTCTTCCTCCCAAGTCCCTCCCACTCCCTACATCCCTTGATTACATTGTTCCCTCTTCTAAGTAGAACTGAAGCAACCACGCTTTGGTCTTCCTTCCTCTTGACTTCATGTGGTCCGTGAGTTATATCATGAATATTACATGCTTTTTGCCTAATATCTATCCACTTATCAGTGAGTACATACCATGTGTATTCTTTTGTGACTGAATTACCTCACTCAGGATGATTTTTTCTAGATCCATCCATTTGCCTGCGAATTTCATGAAGTCATTGTTTTTAATAGCTGAGTAGTACTCCATTGTGTAAATGAACCACATTTTCTGTATCCATTCCTCTGTTGAGGGACATATGGGTTGTTTCCAGCTTCTGGCTATTATATATATGGCTGTTATAAACATAGTGGAGCATGTGTCCTAGTTAAACATTGGAACATCTTCTGGGTATATTCCCAGGAGTGGTATAGCTGAGTCCTCAGGTATTACTATGACCAGTTTTCTGAGGAACCACCAGACTGATTACCAGAGTGGTTGTACCAACTTGCAATCCCACCAGCAGTGGGGGAGTGTTCCTCTTTCTGCACATCCTTGCCAGCATCTGCTGTCACCTGAGTTTTTGATCTTAGCCGTTCTTATTGGTGTAAGGTGGACTCTCAGGGTTGTTTTGATTTGCATTTCCTTGATGACTTACAGATGTTGAACATTTCTTTAGGTGCTTCTCGGTATTGGGGATTTGAGTCCATTGATGTTAAGAAATATTGAGGACTAGTGATTGTTGCTTCCTGTTATTTTTGTTGTTAGAGGTGGAATTGTTTGTGTGGCTATCTTCTTTTGGGTTTGTTGAAAGATTACTTTCTTGCTTTTTCTAGGGTATAGTTTCCCTCCTTGTGTTGGAGTTTTCCATCTATTTTCCTTTGTAGGGCAGCATTTGTGGAAAGATATTGTGTAAATTTGTTTTTGTCATGGAATATCTTGGTTTTTCCAGCTATGGTAATTGAGAGTTTTGCTGGGTATAGTAGCCTGAGCTGGCATTTGTGTTCTCTTAGGGTCTGTATGAGATCTGCCCAGGATCTTCTGGCTTTCATAGTCTCTGCTGAGAAGTCTGGTGTAATTCTGATAGGTCTGCCTTTATATGTTATTTGACCTTTTTCCCTTACTGCTTTTTATACTCTTTCTTTGTTTTGTGCATTTGGTGTTTTGACTGTTATGTGACGGGAGGAATTTCTTTTCTGGTCTAATCTATCTGGAGTTTTGTAGGCTTTTGTATATTTAAGTTAGGGAATTTTTTTTCTATAATTTTGTTGAAGATATTTGGCCCTCTAAGTTGGAAATCTTCACTTTCTTCTATACCTATCTTTAGGTTTTGTCTTCTCATTGTGTCCTGAATTTCCTGGATGTTTTGGGTTAGGAACATTTTGCATTTTGCATTTTCTTTTGACTGTTGTGTCAATGTTTTGCATGTTATTTTCTGCACCTGAGATTCTCTCTTCTCTTGTATTCTGTTGGTGATATTTGCATCTATAACTCCTGATCTCTTTCCTAGGTCTTCTATCTCCAAGGTTGTCTCTCTTTGTGATTTCTTAATTGTTTCTATTTCCATTTTTAGATCTTCGATGGTTTTGTCCAATCTTTCACTTTTTTGACTTTGTTTTCCTGTATTTATTTAAGGGATTTTTGTATTTCCTCTTTAAGGGCTTCTTTTTGTTTACCTGTTTTCTCCTGTAAGGGAATTATTTATGTCCTTCTTAAAGTCCTCTATCATCACCAAAAGATGTGATTTTAAATCAGAGTCTTGCTTTTCCAGTGTATTGGGGTATCCAGGGCTTGCTGTGGAGGGAGAACTGGGTTCTGATGGTGCCAGGTAACCTGGGTTTCTGTTCCTTAGGTTCTTGCACTTAATTAAGATGTTTTTATTTAAGATAAATTCCCTTTTGGATATGAAATAACAGGCTGAGAAATCAAGAAATTATATAATGCTGTATATACAGAGGAAGGAGAAACAACTTGCTGGAACTCAAGAGCTCCTGTTTCGTACAGTATCATACCATCTTAGGCCTGTTTAGTCATCTCCTTTTCAGCTGTCAGATCTTTTTTTTTTTTCTTAAGTACATTGCTGAGGTCTTCAGACACCAGAAGAGGGCATCAGATCCCATTACAGATGGTGGTGAGCCACCATGTGGTTGCTGGGAACTGAACTCAGGACATCTGGAAGAGCAGTCAGTGCTCTTAACCATCAATCCAGACCCCAGTTGTCATATCTTATAGTTTCTGGGTTTCAATGGAGTGGCATCTTTATCCTCTTAGCTAAATTAGAACTTACCATAAACAGCATTTATATTCCAGTTAATGTCATACTGTTGAAGCTCAAATCTTAAAGCTTTAATTAAGTTCAGTACAATGTTTCCACTATAAGTTTTATTTCTCAACTAAACTACTTGCTTTCTTTGAGAAAATCATTATGTCTTACATATCTTTGTATCAGTTAGAAACCCACAATGTGTCTCATATGCAGTAGGTTTAAATAAAGTTTGCTAGTGAAAAATAAGTTACCTGCATGAAAAATAAAATGTCACTAAATAAATAAATAAGAACTCTATTCTTAGCTAATCCTGTTTTCCTAATTATGTCAGATGAAATGATGACTCTAAATACAACTACCTTTTAACACCAAATAAAGTACACACTCTTTGAACCTATTTCCTCAGCTGAGAGGCTGAAAGTTAATCTAAATTACTCATTTTAAAACCACACTCTGGGGAACTCTACATGATTTGGATTGTTGGGCTCAAAATCATCGATATTTTTATTAATCAGTATACTAAGTATCCATATAATATTTCCTATGAGAAAAATTATTTTCTTCTCTAAAAAGAAAAAAAATCATTGAAAACATCTAATCCAAGTAATCTCTAATGTCCCTTTAATTTCAAAAGTTCTATGATTCTATTTAGAAAAATTTATTTTAAGTACTACATGCTTAGAAAGATACATAAGACATAATCAGACAAGCCGGGCGTGGTGGCCCACGCCTTTAATCCCATCACTCAGGAGGGAGGCAGAGGCAGGTGGATTTCTGAGTTCAAGGCCAGCCTGGTCTACAGAGTGAGTTCCAGGACAGCCAGGGCTACACACACACACAAAAAAGAGGAGTCCTTAGTAACTTTATATTATTTTTATTACTGTTTCTATCCCTTTGGGTAATAGTTCCTCTATTAAATATGAACACTGAGGAATAACTTAATACTATTTACAACTTCAAAATCTATATAAAATTACTTTACCAGGCAGTTTAACATCATACTAGAAAACTGAGCATAGTGTTTTAAAAACACAAGTAAATTTTGTTAAGACTTCTGATTAGAAGAAAGGGTAGGACAGAAATCTAGGGTTTGGCCCAGAAGAGCTAGGACACTGTAGTCATACTGGTCTATTATCAGTATTGCATTGAAAGCCTTTGATAAACAAAAAAACCAAAAAAAAAAAAAAAAAAAAAACAACTCAAGTTATTGAGGGAAATAAGATTCAAGCCTGGTAAGTAAGAAACAAGAAGAGGAATAAACCCTGACTGTCATTCATTTCTCTGAGCCCAAGAATGAAATTTTAGGAATGTATAAGATACATATGGCATCATCCCTCCACTAGCAGGCCTTGAAAGTATGAAAGCAGATCTGTTTGTACTAATCTCTGTGCTTTTGGTTACTCCCATACACCCAACACACTTGGAGATACGACCCAGCTGAAATAGCCACTCAAGGGGTCTAATCTAGAGAGTCTCAGGAAGATCCAAGTTTCAGCCCAGTCTATAGAATGCAAAACTTGCTACGGCCAACAAGGGCACCTGACAACAAAGCAAACAGTGATTGTAAAGATGGCTCTGACAGACATCGATATATGTTCAGTACAAATTGAACAAGACCATAGACTGAGATCAAATGACTCCATCATCCTTCTATGAATATAGTTCACAATCTCCAGTCTATTTGTGAGTTTCCAAAGAAAAGCTGCTACACCATATCCCTTGCTTCGTTCCTCCTTTGATTTTTAGCGGAATTTTACTTCTTTTTTTTTTTTTTTTTTTTTTTTTTAATTTGCACTCACTACTCTTCTTAATATATTCCTCTAATTTTGTTGATATATTTTTTCCATCTTTGGCAACTGCATTTTGAATTTTTTTCGTTTTCTTCTGTTTTTTTTTTAACCTATATCATTTACCCATTCTCTATATTTACTAGTATTATGACTTTATTTTATGGACTACTTTTAAATTCTATTATACAATTATTCTTACTCCATTTTTCATAGTCATCTAGTTATGGTTTTTAAACTCTTTGGGCAGAGGGAAGTGTTTTATTCTTTATTTTTTTTTTTTGCTTTCTAAAGTCTTTCCCTTTTCTCAACCCCTCCATATATCCACCTCTAACCCCCTTCTTTCTCTTTTCATCTATACAACCTCGCTTCACTTTCTTTTCTCTCCCTTCCTCAGTCTCCTTCCTGTTAGGCCTAAGTAATTTTAAACTTCATAAAACACTGTCATTTGGTTTTGGCATTTCCAGTCCATCCTCACTGATGACATATTAGTTAACTGTTACTGATTATAAAAATATATATCTTATATAGTTTGATATCACTCTTATCACAGTGATTCATTTTCAACTCTCCTAGTAATACTGAAGATTGAGCCCTCAGAAATAATTGCTCTATTTCTCTCTCTCTCTCTCTCTCTTTCTCTCTTCTCTCTCTCTCTCTCTCTCTCACATACACACACACCTGTCTCATACACATACACAGAATGAAAACAAAAACAAGCATGCATCTTCAAGTACTGATCTCAAAGGTACTGAAATACCACATGAAAAATTTCAGTTTGTGCTGAAAAAAAGGTCAGTGACATCAAATGAGTGCACAAATAAACAGCAGAGCTAACACCAGGCTCTATAGAGAGAAGTCAGCAACTTGGAGGGAAATAACAACAGAGGGGATGATAAAAACAAGAAGGTGGACGAAAAAAGTCGACAACAAAGAAATTTTAGTTAGGAAATGGATATTTGTTTAAAAAATATAGATATGGTAAAAGTAAAAAATAGGAGATGACTAAGCAGGCCTAAGATGGTATGATACTGTACGAAACAGGAGCTCTTGAGTTCCAGCAAGTTGTTTCGCCTTCCTTTGTATATACAGCATTATATAATTTCTTGATTTCTCAGCCTGTTATTTCATATCCAAAAGGGAGTTTATCTTAAATAAAAACATCTTAATTAATCTATCACTAACTAATGAACCTCAAATCCATGGTTATCACTAGAGAAGTTCACTTCTTCTATGTGTTAGTGTTTGCATCAGGCTGTTTTAGAAGAGGTCATTCAGGGATCTAGCAACCTTCTAAGGCTTTTACTTTTACTAAATTTGGGAGTGCTTTCCGTTCAGTTGGCTGTAGGGAAGGAGAGAATTCCACTGGAATGATACTTAGGGACTGACCCTGAAGATGATTTATAGCCCTTTGCCCTTTTGTATTGCGTAAAGCTTAATAACAAATGTATTCCTTAGCCCAGAAAATGAAATTAAGTACAATCTGGAAAGGAACTAAGTTTTTATAGACATCTCTACTACTCAAAAAATTGTTGATAAAATGTATATTTGACATATTTAGTACATTGCAGAACATATATAGGTATTTAATTGCCCTTCTTAAAACATGAAGAAATTTACATAATGCTTTACTTAATATGGAAAATACACAAATTTTAAATTAACATGTGTTTTAACTTCTGTTTTGAGGAGAGATTATCTTTTAATTTTAGTCATAAAGATATTTTAAAAAATGGCCCTTCTAGGTAAATCCTTTGTTGCTCCTTCTTTTAGCATGGTATTATTGCTACAGAAGATGAAGAATATTTTATTGAGCCTCTAAAGAACACTACAGAGGATTCCAAACATTTCAGTTATGAAAATGGCCATCCTCATGTTATTTACAAAAAGTCTACTCTTCAGCAACAACATATCTATGATCATTCTCATTGTGGGGTTTCAGGTGAGTGGAAGCTTGTGGGAGCATTGTGTCTTGCTGATGTTTCTTTTTTCTGGAAAGTAAAATATTAATAATAAAACTATGATAAAGACTTGGGTGGTTAGAGTTAACATGCCCAGAACCATCTTTAAAAGTATTACCTAGTAATAGTTTTAAGTCAGTTTGGAAGCTGTTAAAGAAATTTGTAAAATATGTCTATGTAAAATTTGATGTTCTTTTCTTTGAAGAGAAGAAAAGTGCCTTATTATTTACAACTTGCATACATAGGTATTCCATAGCACTCTTGGGTTAACCTGATATTTTCATTCTAGTATCAGAAATACATACCCTTGGAAGACTTTAAAAAAGAGAATGCTCACAGGTAGTGATAGAATTGAATAGGGAACTGCACATATACAGTAGGGCCAGCAAACCTAGGCTTCAGAGATAAAACAAAGTTTCATGGAAGATGTGACTCTTGAGGGGACTAAAGAAGGTCACCTGCTAGAGTGCTCCACAGAGAGAAGGCAGGAGTTATGAGATCCTGAGTGAAAGACATTGTCACATTCTATACATTAATAGTATTATCTGTGAGCATATGTATGGGTTGGAGATATAGAGGTGCAGTTTGTGGTACTCAAGTACCACTCAAGTTGTGAGAAATTAAGCTAGAGAGATTAGAAGGGACCAACAGGAAGAACTCAGCATCTTATAGAGTTCACTCACTGTGTACTGGAAATCTTCTGAAAGATTTTTAAGAAGCAGGAATGATATAAACCTATGTGTGTTACAGAAAGCCTGTTCTGGCAGCTATACAAGCCAAAGGAAGAGTGAGACTAGAGGTAGGGACTTAGGGTCCTAATATGAAAATAGAAAAATGTAGAGGACGTACTCCATCACAGCACAGCAAAAACTCCAGTGTAGCTGGAGTTTCCCAACCCCCCAGTTTGCTTATTTCAGCATACATTAGTCACTCGTTTTATTTATCATCATTGTTAGGGAAACCACTTTTACTCTTTAAAGATAGTTCTTTTTCTTAGGACTGGGTCTCACTTTGTAGCCCTGGGTAGCCTGTAGCCTACTATGTAGACCACACTTGTCTTGAACAAATACGACCTTCTTTTTTAAACTGATTTTTTCTTTCTGGTTATGGATTGCCAGGTTGATGAGTGAGTCCATCATTCTTGGATTTTACTAAGTATTCATTACAGGATCATTTTCTTTCATGGGTGTTTAAGGGTTCTTTCAAGGGTGTTAGGAGTTCTTTGTTCATTCTGCATACTTTCTTATTAAGTAAGGTTTAAAAATATCCCAGACTTTTTTTTTTAAAGATTTATTTATTTATTTATTTATTTGTTTATTTATTTATTTATTATAGCTGTCTTCAGACACTCCAGAAGAGAGAGTCAGATCTCATTATGGATGGTTGTGAGCCACCATGTGGTTGCTGGGATTTGAACTCAGGACCTCCGAAAGAGCAGTCAGTGCTCTTAACTGCTGAGCCATCTCTCCTGCCCCAAAAGAGGACTTTTAACTGCTAGATTCCAATACTTTATTAGCTGGACCTTGGTAGTGCCTGAGGAGGAGCAAGTGGCAAATAAGGGAACATACCTTGGTGGCTAGCTTTAGGAATGCAATCTAATGCAAGGGGCAGAAGGGTAAAAGGCAAAACCATGTTTGCCATGGTCGGGCAAGTGTTTGCCATGCTTCACAAAGAATTAGAGCCTTTCACAAAGAATTTGTTGTCTGACATACTGACAGTCAAGCAACCTACCAATTTAAAAAGCTAAAAGTCTAAAAATGTTAACAATCAGAATGGTTAATAGTAGCATTGACAGGCAATATTACTGTTTAGGATTCAGATGTTTATAAATAATCTTTCAAAGCTTTAAGTTAAAATAGATGGAAATTGAATGGATCAGAGAAGTAAAAATGATCAAATGAATGGTACTTAAATTCTGTATTTAGATAGTAAGCTGAATGAAAGATTAGGCATAACTTATCACAAAATCATTAATTTATATAACAAATAAAAAACAGGAGAAACTAGAGTTATACTAATATGAAAAACATCTTGATAATATTTCACAACAATTTTTGTTACAAATATAGTGTCTTGAAAAACACGTATTTATTACCCCACAGCCTTTGAGGATTGGAAACCTGAATGCTTAGCTTTAGCCAGAGCTGGATTTCACATGGCATCTTGACAGAAGGATACTCTTCGTCCCCATCCCCTTGGTAGCATTCATTCTTTGTGGTTGTAGATAGCTTTAGGTTTTGACTGGCCTGCTGGTGGGAGCCTATGAGTCCTTCCTTTGAGTTAAACAAAACAAAACAAAATAAAACATGATTGCATGCTTTCTCCAAGGCAACAAGGAAGAATGCAGAGTCAGCAAATTCTATAGTATTGTATATCATGTGTTTGCATATATGTAATCACTTGTATTCCAAGCTGTGGTTCTACCCATACTCACAAAACTGTATAAAAGCAGGGTTATTGTGGTAACCAGCTTGTTTGCCACTAAGGGGCATGAGCAAACACTGCTTCGAATAGACGGTTTAAAGAATTGGTATGTCCCTGTCTTCCTTGACCTTTAGAAATACAGATAATTATTTTTATGTGAGGTCCCAAAGTATTTAACCCTTTCTTCTCATGATAATTTCCATTTCTTCTTACTTTGTAAAATTTCTTCAGTCTACCAGTGCAAGGTTTTAGAAAGGCAAAAGCTAATGGGAATACAATTAAAATAGTGCCATTTCTGTCAATTATATATTAATTAAAATTTCCTCATTAACCATTTTGGCCTATTGGAGGTGATAAAAATGTTCAGTTCTGCATCAAGACATGAAAGAAACATGTTATAGTCCTCTGCCTACTCAAATTTATATAATAAATATAAATGAAGTGTTTACAAATGACACACAACGAGAAACTTTCCTCAGTTGGCAAACCTGATTTTTAAGAAATGAAAGATATACTGGGTGAACCATACCAATTATGGTTTTAAAATAAGTGTATTGCAACCCACCTAAGGCCCAAGGAACAAAAGAGGGAGCAGATAAGAGCAAAGGATGGTCAGTTTGCTGTAAAACTTTGTCTCCTAGTAATGCCAGAAGCTACACCTGTAAAGTTTCACTGACATGGCAGCCTCACTATGAGTTGAACAAGGATGACTCCAATAGACATGCCAAAGTGATTGGCAGTGATAGTGGTGGTACTTATGTGTGTGTGTGTTGGGTTGCAGTTACTCTCAACTCAACACTAATACTTACAGGAAACTGTGGAATGCGCACAGCATGAAAAATAGTGTTTTCAGGGAAGAGCAAATTAACTGGTTATCCAATACTAAATGAATGATCATTTCTGAAAACATAAGTGTAAGTACTAGTATACAGACAGAGCAGGCTTTATTTATGAATATATATATTCATGCAACATGTTATATACACACATTTGCATGTAATAGTAATTAATGAAAAACCGAGGCCATGAATTTGAGAAGGATGAAGGAGAAGTATATGGGAGGCCTTGGTGGAAGTAAAAGAAAAGAAAAAATGATATATATTATAGTCTTAAAAAGTGTTGCTAACATTTCTTTCAGGTCTTATATTAATACCCCTTACCTTTATTTTATTTTGCTTAGTCCATTTCCCAGGTGTGTGTGTAACCTTTTTTTTTTTTTAATCTTGTGTGAATGCGTGTGTGTGTGTGTGTAACATGCATGTTCTTATGGAGACCCCATGTTGATGTCAGAAATCCTCTATTGCAGTTCACGTATTTATTAAGACAGGGTCTCTAAGTTCAACCTACAGCTCACATATATGACTAACCTTGCTCGCTAGCTTGCTCTTGTAACTAAAATTACAAGTGAGTTGCTTCTTCATCTGGATTTAAGTGGTTTATGAGGATCTGAACTTGGTCAAGCATCTTGTTTACATGCTCTAACCAGTGTGCAACCCTACCTTTAGACTTTAGAAAAGTAATACTCTGAGTTTTCTGCCAACGTAAATAGTTTTAGAGATTAAAATCATGTGGGAAATATAATTCATAACATTTTCAATTCTGAACAGATTTTTATTTTATTTATTTATTTATTTATTTATTTATTTATTTATTTATTTATTGTATATCCCTGGCTATGGTGGAACTCAATCTGTTAATCAGGCTGGCTTCAAACTCAGAGAAATACTTGCCTCTGCCTCCTGAGTGCTGGAATTAAAGGTGTGCACCACCAGTGCCCTCTAACTAAGGCATTTTAACAAGAACATCTTATCATAACATGGGTGCTTTTTTACATGAGGGATAGATACTGGAGACTCACTGTTTTCAATCATCATGCTTTTAATCTATTAACTCTTAAATGATTTATTGCAGTATATATTCTAAAACCAAAGATTTTTTTTATAATGAAATTAGCTACTAGAATAATATGGAAGGCTTATTCAAAAGTCTATTAAGTAATTAATTTTATAGCTGTATTTATTTCATTTTATGATAAGTTAAATGTTTATATTAATTTTTTCAGATAACTAACTTGAAGATTTGAAATTTTTGTTATTTATATACTTTTTTATTCTCTTCCTTTAATACATTTAAATATCTTGATACATTTAAATTTTTATGAGAAGCATATCTATATGAGATCTCTTATATACATGTATTTGATTAGTTCATCTATCTGAATTACTTAATTATTTTTATTGTAGATCTCACAGGAAGTGGCAAACCTTGGTGGCTGAATAGGACATCTTCTTTTCCTTCTTTACCACCAATTAATGACACACATATTCATCACAGAGAGAGAAGATCAGTGAGCACTGAGAGATTTGTGGAGACTCTAGTAGTGGCAGACAAAATGATGGTGGGCTACCATGGCCGTAAAGACATTGAACATTATATTTTAAGTGTGATGAATATTGTAAGTTTGATCCCTCTATATAGTGTGTTACTAAATAGTTTATTGTGTTTTATATTAAGGTAATAAATTTTTACTAAAATAATGATAAAATTTTATTTGTGTAAAATGGTAAAAATGAATTTGTATTATTATTTTAATTTCTACTTGGGATCGAGTCTACAATTTGCACATAGTAAATACCTATTTGCTCTGCCATGAAATTGTACTGACTTTTCTTCCCCCAGACTAAACATTTGTCAATCAACTTTTTTTTTTTTTTTTTTTGGAGACAGGTTCTCTTTCATAACCCTGGTTATCTGGAACTCACTATATAAGCCAGGCTGGCCTTGAACTCAGAGATTTGCCTGATTATAGGCATGTATCGCCATATCCTGGTGGTCAATTAACTTTTGCATAGAAAATAAAATTTAAAATCTTATCATTCATTTTTAATGTGAATGGATAAATCTTATCTAAGGAACTTATAGATTTTATCTAAGGAGCTATAGATTTTGTGATGCAGACAATTCATGTCTAGGAGAAAATACTTCTTTTTGTAGACTTACATAAAATCCTTTAACCAAAGCCTCTTGAAATGGTACTGGGTAAAATAATAGATTTTAGTATATATCATAGAGTCATAAAGTCGCATTTTATCATTTTAGAAATTCAAAATATCACCCCATTATTTTTGTCTGACTTTTTGTCTTTTCTTATTTTCTGGAGGTCAGGTTGCCAAACTTTATCGTGACTCCAGTCTAGGAAACGTTGTGAATATTATAGTGGCTCGCTTAATTGTTCTCACTGAAGATCAGGTAAGAATGAATTACTTTATACATCAAAACTCTTAGGCTATAGGATTATCATTATGAACAGTTATATTTCTTTGTTACTTCACCTAGCAAGTCCTAGTTAAATATTTTTAACTCTAAACTTTATTTTTTATGCAATATTGAGATACTTTTAAATAATATACATCTCATGTATTGTTAAAACTTTCTCTCCATATATGCATACTTGCTACATGTTTCAGAATAAAAGATGAACATTTGATTTGTACGGCTTACCTGATGACAATGGTTTTGGTTGACTTTTGTATGCTGATGAGCTCATATATGTTCTCTTTACTGTTCAAGTTGGAAGTGGAAGGAAAGTCTGTTCAGTAATAAACTAAATGAGCACTAGGTCAGATGTTTTGGAGATAAAAATCAGCAAGAGATTCTTCCTAGAAACCACTGCTTCTAATTATAGTCCCACTTTAGTTTTCAAAAGTTTTGACAACTGACCTTAGTAATTTGTTTGGAACATTTCTGGTATGCATGTTGTATTGCAGCCAAACTTGGAGATAAACCATCATGCAGACAAGTCCCTCGATAGCTTCTGTAAGTGGCAGAAATCCATTCTCTCCCACCAAAGTGATGGAAACACCATTCCAGAAAATGGGATTGCCCACCACGATAATGCAGTTCTTATTACTAGGTATGGTTTGCTGCAAGTATTTTTCCTTTGATTGTTGTGTTTGCTTGATTATTATAACTATATTTGGTTTCCTCTACACCTCTTTCAGGTAATAAGGATAGGAAGAGCAAAGTGGGAATTTATTTTTTATTATTGTGAAAAACTTAGTCTTCTATTAATATGCTTGTATTAAATGAACTAAGTAAGAAAAAAAATTAAGATTTAATTCAGAAATATAATAAATAACTTTTCTCCTTTTAAGTCCTATTTATAATGTTTAGCTAGACATACAGATATCATTTGTTAATTACAGAAAATACTAAAAGCAAGATTTTAAAGTATGAGAAAGAAGTTGTCACTTTTGGTTATAAAATATAACTATTTGTATGTACTTCGCAGTTGTGTTAGGAACTTGATTTATGCTAATTAACTAAGAGGGAAGAGGAGATTTGTTGTGCATTTAATTCCATTATTTAAAGGAAGCACGGAAATGGAAAGAAGTATACCCAGATCTGGAGAGGCAGCTTAGTGGTTAAGAGCCTGTAGTGAAGTTCCCAGCATCCACTCTGGGCTTTTACAACTTCCTGTAGCTACAATTTTTGGGAATCTGATACCTTCTATGGCTAGTAGTATACAAATTGCATATATTCACACAAATACATTCATAAATATAAATAAAATTCCTTAAGAATCAGATTTATCATACTGTTTAAAAAGTTTCTCTCTCAAGAAAAGTCATTACCCTATTATAAGCCAATAAATTCATTCACTGCTTTCTAGTTTTACAAAGCTCTTTATATTTATTCACAAAAACTGTATAGTGTGATGATTTTTTGCATGATTGAAATAGGGAAACTTAATTAAAATAATTAAATAAGTGTTCTAAGGTCATTCAACTAAGAAATGAAAAAAAATAAAATAAAAGAATTAATCCCTAATGATCTTGTTCTCTTTTTACTCCCCTATACACCTTAATTCCTTTTGTATTCTTCTGAGGATGGGGTCTTCCTATGATCAGGCTGACATCTAGAACTAAGGATCCAGCTATCTACTTGTCTTAGCCTCCCAGATAGTTAGGCCTATAGGTGTGTACCACCATGCCAATGTTTGTTCTAATTTATTCCTATATTGATTATGCTTGGATAGAAACATGCTTTGATAATCCTAATATAGTACTTTTGACCACTTAACTGATCCCATCTACTGTGAGGCAGTGTCTCTGAGAATGGCTGAGCAGGGCACTGATCACTGAGTATAGCAGAATGTCATAGGAGTCATTTTACTGTTTTGTTTGTTTTGTTTTTGATTTTGGGGGGGGGGCAATAGTATTTGATTTTATACTAGGTCCTTGGGCTATCTAACCTCAGGTTCTTAGTCACCCAAGCAGTGTTGAATATGGTTCCATTCATGGAGAGGATGCTAAGTCTGATCACATTGCTTGTGTCACACACTTTATGCCACTATTGCCTTAGCATATTTTGCAGGCTAGATAGCATTTCAGATCAAAGGGTTCATGCCTGAGGTTGTGTCTATATTTCCTTTTTGGAAGCAAGCAGAGTATCTTCCTGTACCAAAGATACTAAAATGTAGGGGTGAAGGCTTTATGCAGGCACCAGCTTGATTTCTCCATGTTGAATGAGTATATTGATGTTTTCTTGCCATTCCTTTGTGAAAAGTAACATATAGTCTTTGCAATAGCCAGGTTTGTTTGGGGATTCCTATGGGACCCCTTTGGCCAACAACTCAATTAGATGTAACCTAATCCTGGTACTAGACGCTTTATTTGATGACAGGTTTTGGACTGTTAGGACTCTGGTTTCCCCATTACTTGGTTATTTCATTTATATTACCTTTGGATATATATATATATATGCTCCTACAGTGTTAGGTTTCCTTACTGCCCCTTAAATGGTCTTTAATTTTAGCTGTCTCTCCCTATAATCTCTCTGTCACCTTCTTCTCTCTATCTCCACACTTGATATTCCTATTCTAGCCTCTCCATTCATAACTATACATTCATTTTCTCTTTCCTGATGAGATTTATCAGTCTCCCTAGTCTCTTACTCTATATCTATCCTCTATCTTTCCAGATTGTACTTGGTTATCATTGATTTAAACACTAATATCCATATATAATTGAATATATCTATAGTTGTCTAAGTCTGGGATACCTCCTCAGGAGGTTTTTCTAGTTCCATCCATTCATCTGTGACTTTTTTTTTTTAACAACTGGGTAATACTCCATTATGTTGATGTAACCACATTGTCTATATCCATTATAAAGAAGCTCTTTAACCTGACTATTTTTATGTTGTTGGGTGAGGAGCATTGAATTCTCAGAGTATGTGATAAGACATTAATGTTTTAGCTAGGAATACTAAGTTAGGGAAGCTTAATTTGCAAGATTCATTCTCTCTGATACCTCTCGCCAACCTTGTCCCTCTATCTTTAGAGATAGAAATACTCCTTTCCTTGGGTACGTGGCACTTCAACGTATTGTGACTTGCCTCAGAGAAGATTTCTAGAGAGTCTTTTCTCTACATAAAGTCTTCAGATTCTTTCAGTTGAACACATTCAATGTAGCAATGCACAACACTTTATTTTATTTTTGTACTTTCAACCTGATCATTAATATTCTATATATGTCTATTGATTGAACTATAACAATAGATTCATGAACTAGTAGAGCCAAAAAAATTGTCATTGTTCAGAGAAGTAATACACCAAATCTAAAACACTGGTAGACATAGCAACCTTCATCAGCCACAGTAAGTATGGAGAATATGAATTTTTATTGATCATTTGTTAATAATTGTTTCTTTTAACTTGTAAGCACACTCTCTGACTTTATTATAAAATTATTTTCACAACCATCATGTACAAATGTAATGCCCGATCCCATGCCTCTCTCCTTCTTCCTCTTTGACTCTATGAGGGTCCTCCTCCGCCCACTCACCCATTCCTGCCATACCACTCTACCATTTCCCTTTACTGGGGCATCATACCTCCACAGGACCAAGGATGCCTCTGCCTATTGATGTCAGACAAGGCCATCCACTGCTAAATATGTATCTGGAGCCATGGATCCCTTCATGTATACTCTTTGGTTGGTGATTTAGTCCCTGGGAGCTCTTGGTGGTCAAGTTAGTTGATATTCTTCTTCCTATGGAGTTGCACCCCCCTTCAGTTCCTTCAGTCCTTCCCATAACTCTTCCATTCATGTCCCTGGGGCTCAGTCTGACAGTTGACTGTGAGTATCTGCATCTGTATTGGTAAGGTGCTGGTCATTTGATCTTTGACAAAGAAGTTTAAACGATCCAGTAGAAAAAAGATAGCACTTTCAACAAATGGTGCTGGTTCAACTGGCAGTCAACATGTAGAAGAATGCAAATCAGTCCATTCTTATCTCCGTGCAAAAAGCTCAAGTCCAAGTGGATAAGGGACGTCCACATAAAACCAGATACACTGAATCTAATAGAAGAGAAAGTGGGGAAGAGTCTTGAACATCTGGGCACAGGGGAAAAATTTCCTGAACAGAACACCAGTGGCTTATGCTCTAAGATTAAGAATCAACAAATGGAACCTCATAAAATTGCAAATCTTCTGTAAGGCAAAGGACACTGTCAATAGGACAAAATGGCAACCAACTGATTGAGAAAAGAACTTTACCAATGCTACATCCAATAGAGGGCTAATATCCAATATATAAAAAGAACTCAAGAAGTTAGACTCCAGAGAATCAACAACCCTATTAAAAAATGGGGAACAGAGTTAAACAGAATTTTCAACTGAGGAAACTTGAATGGCTGAGAACAACCTAAAGAAATGTTCAACATCCTTAGTCATCAGGGAAATGCAAATCAAAACAACCCTGAGATTCCATCTCACACAGTCAGAATGACTAAGATCAAAAACTCAGATGACAGCAGATGCTGGTGAGGATGTGGAGAAAGAGGAACACTCCTCCATTGCTGGTGGGATTCAAGCTGGTACAACCACTCTGGAAATCAGTCTGGCAATTTCTCAGAAAATTGGACATAGTACTACCAGAGGACCCAGCAATACATCTCCTGGGCATATACCCAGAAGATGTTCCAACTTGTAATAAGGACACATGCTCCACTATGTTCATAACAGCCATATTTATAATAGCCAGAAGCTGGAAAGAACCCAGATGTCCCTCAACAGAGGAATGGATACAGAAAATGTGGTACATTTACACAATGGAATACTATTAAGTTTTTAAAAGCAATGACTTCATGAAATTCGCAGGCAAATGGATGGAACTTGAAAATATCATCCTGAGTGAGATAACTCAGTCATAAAAGAACACACATGGTATGCACTCACTGATAAGTGGATATTTGCCCAAAAGTTTGACTACCCAAGACACAATTCACAGACCATATGAAGCCCAAGAAGAAGGAAGACCAAACGTGTGGATGCTTCAGTGCTCCTTAGAAGGGAACAAAATAAAGGAGAAAATATGGAGACAAAGTGTGGATCAGAGAATGAAAGAAAGGCCATCCAGAGACTGCCCCACCTCAGGATCCATCCCACATACAGTCACCACCAAACCTGGATGCTATTGTGGATGCTGGGAAGTGCTTGCTGATGGAAGCCTGATATGGCTGTCTCCTGAGAGGCTCTGCCAGAACCTGACAAATATATAGATGGTTGCTCTCAGCCAACCATTGGACTGAGCGTTGGGTCCCCGATGGAAGAGTTGGAGAAGGGACTGAAGGAGCTGAAGGGGTTTCTAGCCCCATGGGTAGAGCAACAGTGTCAACAGGTCAGACTCCCCAGAGCTCCCAGGGACTGGACCACCAACCAAAGAATACACATGGAGGGACCCATGGCTCTCACCACATATATGGCAGAGGATGGGCTAGTTGGACATCAGTGGGAGGAGAAGCCCTTGGGCCTGAGTGTGTTCGATGCCTCAGTGTAGGGAAATGCCAAAGTGGGAAGGCAGGAGTGGGTACGTGGGTGGGGGAAGCACCCTCATAGAGGTGGGGGAGGGGTTATGGGGTAAGGGGTTTCTAAAGGGGAGACCTGGAAAGGGGATAACATTTGAAATGTAAATAATGAATATATCCAGTGAAAAAGAGAGAGAGAGAGAAAGTGTAAAATACTAATTTGTAGACATGGTAGGAAATTTAGGAAGATGTTGGCATGAGTACAAAGCATTTATTTAGATAGGAATAAATTCAAGAAATATAGTATATATTCACTGACTACTGTTATTAACATATTGATTACATGAAAATAGCTAAGAGAGTGGATTTTGCTGTCTTTTTAAATTTTTATTTATTTTATTGTTTGATGGTTGCACACATATGTGTGATGTGTTTTTGTCAACTCCATCCCAATCCCTCCCTTGTTGTTCCTCCTCTGTACCTTTACTACTTTTTCCTCCCAAATCCATCAGCACTTTTTTTAATATTAAATTTTATTATTTGATCTTACACACATTGTTATTTTGTTGTATGTATATATGTATGTGCACCACATGTGTGTCTAGTACCTGGAGAGGGCATTGGATTTCTTGAACTAGAATTATAGATGGTTGTGAGCCATGATGTGAATGCTGGAAATTGAGTCGAGATCCTCTGGAAGATTGAGTAGTGCTCTTAAGTACTGGGCCATCTCTCTATCTCATGTGTGCTTTATTTAAAACCTACCCATTCCATTTAGTACTGCCACTATATGCATATGTTAGGGCCATGGACTGCAGAATGGGTAGCCTTTCTGGGGCCACATTGCTGAAGAAAACCAACCCCACCTCTCTGAGCAGCCATTCCCTGCCAGTAGTTCCTTATCTAGGTGTAGGACTTCATGAATCCCTCTCCCACCCATTCTGGGATTTTTTTTTTTTTTTTGGTTCTATCTTGCACAACTGTTCTGTCACAGGCTCAGTGCATGCATCCATGCCTCTTCCCTGGCATGTCCAGAAACACTGTTTTGAAGCAGTCTTCTTCCATTCCTGACTTTTGCAGTCTTCACACTTCTTTGTGATGACCTGAGCTTTAGGAGGGAGGGTGAGTGATAGAGATGTCCATTTTACGGTTCAGGACTCCATAGTAAGGGAGTGGTTTTAAGCATTTCTTTGTTTACACACAAAAATTCATATATAAGATAATGCATATGTTAAATAGGTTGACTTAGCTATTCTACAGTATATCTATGAATTAAAACATTATGTATTGCAAATCTATTCAACTTAATTTAGAAAAAGACAGCTAACAATTATGATTACTTATAACAGTAACTGGTAATTAAGAACACATTGGCATTCTACTTGGTTATGTATAAAGTCCATAACTTAACCATTTATGCTGTATTCCAAGATTTTCACCAGTTTGAACTTCAAAATTTTTTTTCTGCTATGCTATCACCCTTACCACCTAAGCTCCTCCTCTCTTTCTTCCTCCTTACTTCTGAGCTGGAGTGATAGGATAGTACTCCTCCTCCACACCATTGATGGTTCTGTGCTTAGCCATTATTGACAATGTACTAAATGAGAGAGAGAGAGAGACAGAGAGAGAGAGAGATAGAGACAGAGAGAGAGAGAGACAGAGACAGAGAGAGAGACAGAGAGAGAGAGAGAGGGAGAGAGAGAGGGAGAGAGAGAGAGACAGAGAGAGAGAGAGAGAGAGAGGGAGAGAGAGAGAGACAGAGACAGAGAGAGAGAGACAGAGAGAGAGAGAAACAGAGAGAGAGAGAGACAGAGAGAGAGAGAGAGAGAGACAGAGAGAGAGAGAGACAGAGAGAGAGAGAGAGACAGAGACAGAGAGAGAGAGAGAGACAGAGAGAGACAGAGAGAGACAGAGAGAGAGAGAGACAGAGACAGAGAGAGAGAGAGAGACAGAGAGAGAGAGAGAGAGGGATAGAGAGAGAGATTGAGAAAGAGAATATAATTAAAAGAAAGAAAAACTACTAAAATTTACACTGAAAAATCCCTAAGTCCCCCACCCCCACCCCTGTATCATGGAGTTGCTTTTAAAAAAGGAAACATGGTTGAACAACAGATTTATAAGGGAAGAGCAAGACTTACAGATTTTAATCTTGCTAACTTTTCGATGCTTATTAGGTACCCAAGAGGAAATGTCAAGTAGGCAGTTGGCTCTACTTTGGTAAGGAGCACTGAAATTAAGACATCAGTGTACAGCTGTGATTTAAAGCCAGTGAAGTAAACTACTATTCTTATAGGGAAGTGTTCTGAAATTTTGAATCTGCATTGCTTAAGTGTTTTAGAGCTCAGAGAGGAAGAAAGAGGCATCACAATAGAAGACAGAAAAACCAGCCACAGCCAGGGAGGGGGGCAAGGCTGAGAATGGTAAGGTGAGGAGTGAGCAGGGAGAAAGCAGATGGCCTTAGAAAGGCCATTCAGATAGTGTCATTTCTTTCTTAGGACAAAAGTTTCTTATGATGAAGATGTTTTAAGCTTTGTAAAATTTTATCTTGATATTTCTCTTTCTGAACTTAAATGTATTTGTTAGGTAAAAGAAATAAAATTATCTTGCCTGTTAATTTAGACTCTGTGTTCCCCAAAGTGAATTTTTCCAAACAATTTTAGAGTTTCAGTTTGCTTTCTTTAGATAATCAATGAAATAACTGAATTAATGTTTTTAAATGTTTATATTTCTTTTCATTATTAGATTTTTAAATTTGCATTTCAAATATTATCCCCTTTTTCTAGTTTCCCCTCTGAAAATCCCCGAACTCCTCCTCCCTCCCCTTGATCCCCAACCCCCCCCACTCCTGCTTCCTGGCCCAGGCATTTCTCTATACTGGGGCATAGAACCTTCACAGGACCAGGGGCCTCTACTCCCATTAATGACAGACTAGGCCATTCTCTGCTACATATTCAGTAGCCATGAGTCAGACCATGAGTTTTCTTTGATTGGTGGTTTAGTCCCAGGGAGCTCTGGGGTACTGGTTAGTTCATATTGTTGTTCCTCCTATGGGTCTGGAAACCCCTTCAGCTCCTTGGGTACTTTCTCTAGCTCCTTCATTGGGGACCCTGTGCTTCGTCCAATGGATGATTGGGGACATCCACTTCTGTATTTGCCAGGTACTGGCAAAGCGCCTCAGGAGACAGTTATATCAGGCTCCTGCCAGCTAGCTCTTGTTGGCATCCGCGATAGTGTCTGGGGTTGGTGTTTTTTTTATAGGATGGATGCCTAGGTGGGGCAGTCTCTGCATGGCCTTTGTTTCAATCTGTGCTCCGATCTTTATCTCTGTAACTTCTTCCATGGGTATTTTGTTCCCCCTTCTAAGAAGGATCAAAGTGTCCACACTTTGGTTTTCCTTTGAGTTTCATGTGTTTTTGCAAATTGTATCTTGGGTATTCTAAGTTTCTGGGCTAATATCCACTTATCAGTGAGTGCATATCATCTGTGTGTGTGTGTTTTTTTAAGATATTTTCTTTATTTACATTTCAAATTTTATCCCCTTTCATAGTTTTCCCCCTGAAAATTCCTTATCCCCTCTCCCTTCCCCCTGCTCCCCAACCCACCCACTCCCATTCCTGATCCTGGCATTCCCCTATACTGGAGCATAGAGCCTTCACAGGACCAAGGACCCCTCCTCCTATTGGTGACCGACTAGGCCATCCTCTGCTACATATATAGCTATAGCCACAAGTTCCACCATGTGTTATATTTGATTGGGGGTATAGTTCTAAGGAGCTCTGGGAGTACTGGTTAGTTCATATTGATGTTCCTCTTACGGGACTTTAGATCCCTTAAACTCCCTGGGTACTTTCTCTGGCTCCTTCATTGGGGACCTTGTGCTCCGTAAAATGTATGACTGTGAGCATCCACTTCTGCATTTGCCAGGCACTTCCAGAGCCTCACAGGAGACAGCTACCTGTATCAGGCTCCTGTCAACAGGCTCTTGTTGGTATCTGCCTAGTGTCTGGGATTGGTGGCTGTTTATGGGATGGATCCCCAGGTGGGACAGTCTCTGGAAGGTCCTTCCTTCCGTCTCTGCTCCAAACTTTGTCTCTGTGACTCCTTCCATGGGTATTTTGTTCTCCATTCTAAGGAAGAATGAAGTATCCATACTTTGATCTTCCTACTTCTTGCGTTTTATGTGTTTTGCAAATTATATCCTGGGTATTCTGAGCTTCTGGGCTAATATCCACTTATCAGTGATTGCATATCATGTGTGTTCTTTTGTGATTGGGTTACCTCACTCAGGATGATATCCTCCAGATTCATCCATTTGCCTAAAAATTTCATAAATTCATTGTTTTTAATAGCTGAGTTGTACTCCATTGTGTAAATGTACCACATTTTCTGTATTCATTCTTCTGTTGAGGGGCATCTGGGTTCTTTCCAGCTTCTGGCTATTATAAATAAGGCTGCTATGAACATAGTGGAGCATGTGTCCTTATTACAAGTTGAAACATCTTCTGGGTATATGCCCAGGAAATGTATTGCTGGATCTTCCTGTAGTACTATGTTCAATTTTCTGAGGAACTGCCAGACTGATTTCCAGAGTGGTTTTATCAGCTTGCAATCCCACCAGCAATGGAGGAGTGTTCCTCTTTCTCCACATCCTCACCAGCATCTGCTGTCACCTGAATTTTTGATCTTAGCCATTCTGACTGTGTGAGATGGAATGTTAGGGTTGTTTTGATTTGCATTTCCCTGATGATTAAGGATATTGAAAATTTTTTCAGGTACTTCTCAGTCATTCAGTATTCCTCAGTTGAGAATTCTTTGTTTAGCTCTGTTCCCCATTTTTTAATGGGGTTATTTGATTTTATGGAGTCCAGCTTCTTGACTTCTTTGTATTTATTAGATATTAGTCCCCTATCGGATTTAGGATTGGTAAAGACCCTTTCCCAATCTGTTGGTGGCCTTTTTGTCTCATTGACAGTGTCTTCTGCCTTACAGAAGCTTTGCAGTTTTATGAGGTCCCATTTGTTGATTCCTCGATCTTACAGCACAAGTCATTGCTCTTCTGTCAGGAATTTTTCTCCTGTGCGCAAATCTTCAAGGCTGTTCCCCACTTTCTTCTCTATAAGTTTTAGTGTCTCTGGTTTTATGTGGAGTTCCTTGATCCACTTAGACTCGAGCTTTGTACAAGGAGATAAGAATGGATCAATTTGCATTATTCTACATGCTAACCGCCAGTTGAGCCAGCACCATTTGTTGAAAATGCTGTCTTTTTTCCACTGGATGGTTTTAGCTCCTTTGTCAAAGATCAAGTGACTATAGGTGTGTGGGTTCATTTCTGGGTCTTCAATTCTATTCCATTGATCTACCTGTCTGTTGCTCTACCAGTACCGAGCAGTTTTTAATCACAATTGCTCTGTAGTGCAGCTAGCTGGAGGGCAGGCATGGTGATTCTACCAGAGGTTCTTTTATTGTTGAGAAGAGTTTTTGCTATCCTAGGTTTTTTGTTATTCCATACGAATTTGCAAATTGCCCTTTATAACTCTGTGAAGCATTGAGTTGGAATTTTGATGGGGATTGCATTGAATCTGTAGATTGCTTTAGGCAAAATAGCCATTTTTTACTATAGTAATCCTGCCAATCCATGAGCATTTTCATCTTCTGAGATCTTCTTCAATTTCTTTCTTCAGAGACTTGAAGTTCTTATCATACAGATCTTTCACTTCCTTAGTTAGAGTCACACCAAGGTATTTCATATTATTTGTGACTATTGTGAAGGGTGTTGTTTCCCTGATTTCTTTCTCAGCCTGTTTTTCCTTTGAGTAGAAAAAGGCCACTCACTTGTTTGAGTTAATTTTATATCCAGCTACTGCACTGAAATTGTTTATCAGGTTTAGGAGTTCTCTGGTGGGATTTTTAGGGTCACTTATATATACTATCATATCATCTGCAAAAAGTGATATTTTGATTTCTTCCTTTGCAATTTGTATCCCCTTGATCTCCTTTTGTTGTCTAATTGCTCTGGCTAGGACTTCAAGTACTATATTGAATAGGTAGGGAGAAAGTGGGCAGCCTTGTCTAGTCCCTGATTTCAGTGGGATTGCTTCAAGTTTCTCTCCATTTAGTTTGATGTTGGCTACTGGTTTGTTGTATATTGCTTTTATTATGTTTAGGTATGGGCCTTGAATTCCTGATCTTTCCAAGAATGGGTGTTTGATTTTGTCAAATGTTTTCTCAGCATCTATCTAATAAGATGATCATGTGACTTTTGTCTTTGAGTTTGTTTATATAGTCGATTAAATTGATGGATTTCTATATATTTAACCATCTCTGCATCCCTGGGATGAAGCCTACTTGATCATGATGGCTGATCCTCTTAATGTGTTTTTGGATTCAGTTTGTGAGAATTTTATTGAGTATTTTTGCATCAATATTCATAAGGGAAATTGGTCTGAAGTTCTCTTTCTTTGTTGGGTCGTTATGGAGGTTAGGTATCAGAGTAATTGTGGCTTCATAGAATGAATTGAGTAGAGTACCTTCTGTTTCTATTTTGTGGAATAGTTTGAGGAGAATTGGAATTAGGTCTTCTTTGAAGGTTTGCTAGAACTCTGCACTAAACCCATCTAGTCCTGGGCTGTTTTTGGTTGGGAGACTATTAATGACTGCTTCCTTTTTCTTTAGGGGATATGGGACTGTTTAGATTGTTAATCTGATCCTGATTTTACTTTGGTACCTGGTATCTGTCTAGGAAATTGTCCATTTCATCCTGATTTTCCTGTTTGGTAGGTAGGCCTTTTGTAGTAGGATCTGATGATGTTTTGGATTTCCTCAGGTTCTGTTGTCATGTTTCCTTTTTCATTTCTGATTTTGTTAATTAGGATACTGTCCTGTACCTTCTAGTTAGTCTGTCTAAGGGTTTATCTATCTTGTTGATTTTCTCAAAGAACCAGCTCCTGGTTCGGTTGATTCTTTGTATAGGTCTTTTTGTTTCTACTTGGTTGATTTCGTCCCTGAGTTTGATTATTTCCTGCCGTCTACTCCTCTTGGGTGCATTTGCTCCCTTTTGTTCTAGAGCTTTTAGGTGTGTTGTCAAGCTGCTAGTGTATGTTCTCTCTAGTTTGTTTGTTTGTCTGTTTGTTTGTTTTTGGCGGCACTCAGGGCTATGAGTTTTCCTCTTAGGATTGCTTTCACTATGTCCCATAAGTTTGGGTATGTTGTGATTTCATTTCCATTAAACTCTAAGAAGTCTTTAATCCCTTTATTTCTTCCTTGACAAAGTTATCATTGAGTAGAGTGTTGTTCAGCTTCCACGTGAATGTTGGCTTTCTATTATTTATGTTGTTAATGAAGATCAGCCTTAGTCCGTGGTGATCTTATAGGATACATGGGATAATTTCAAAATTTTTGTATCTGTTGAGGCCTTTTTTGTGACCACTTATATAGTCAATTTTGGAGAAGGTACCATGAGATGTTGAGAAGAAGGTATATCCTTTTGTTTTTGGATAAAATGTTGTGTAGATATCTGTTAAATCCATTTGTCCTGTGATTGTGTTAGTCTCTTGTCAGCATTCCTGGGAGTCCAACTCTCTCCTGAGTCCCAGTGGTCAGAGCACTCTCTGCAGGCAAGTTCTCCTCTTGCAGGGAAGGTATACAGACAGTGTGGACATCAGATCCACCTCCTGGCTGAAGAGGAAGGCCTAAAGTGACCCTGTCCAAGATGATCTGTTGCTTCTGCAGCCCACGTGCTCCCCTGTATGGACAGGTCTCTGAGAGACCCGGGATACAAAATGGTGCTCTCACCTGAGTCCCGGGGTCAGAGGTTTCTCTGGAGTATGCTAGTGTGTCTGTAGTGTGGGGAGTCCTCTGGGGATCATGGGAACGAACCCCAGCCGCTGGTCTGGTGGGTTTCCTTTGTCAGGAGCCCTTCTGGGTTGTTTTGGAACAGATGTTGTGTTCCACTCACCAGTGATCCCAAGATCCTGGGTGTGCTATGGCGCATGCGGCGTGGAGAATCCTCCTGTATTTCTTTAAGGGAGTTACTTATATTCTTCTTAAAATCCTCTACCAGCATCATGAGGTTTGATTTTAAACCTGAATCTTGCTTTCACGGTGTATTAGGGTATCCAGGACTCACTGTGGTGGGAGTACTGGGTTCTGATGATGCCGAGTAGTCTTGGTTTCTGTTGGTAAGAGTCTTATGTTTGCCCTTTGCCATCTGGCCATCTCTGGTGTTAGATGTTCTATCTGTCTCTGGCTGGAGCTTGTTCCTCCTGTGAGTCTGTAAGCCTGTGCCAGCACTCCTGGGAAGACCAGTGCATAGAGGACTGTGGAATAGCCCCACCTCCTGGTTGCAGATGTAGGACCATAGAACCCTGTCCCAGAAATTCTGCAGTTTCGTCAGTCTGTGCTCTCCTGAGTGGACCAGCCTTAGAGAGACACAGGAGAGAAAAATGGCGATCTTCCTTGAGTCTTGGGGTCAGAGCACTCCCTGGAGTGAAGTTCTCCTCAGGCAGGGAAGGTGCACAGAGGACTGAACATCAGCTTTATCTCCTGGTTTCCCAGAAGCTGTGTTGCTTCTGCAGCCTGTACACTCTTGAGTGGACCCACCTATGAGTCACTGGAGAAAAAATGGCCATGTTTATATTTCTTAAACTGAATAAATAATCAGGTTAAAATCTCTTGGCATATGAAATTAAATTTTGTTGTTGCTGTTGTTGGTTTTTTTTTTTTTCTTTTTTCTTTAAGCACTCAGGCGCTAGGTTAGTGATTAAGCAAGTGCTTTGGGCCTATGCTGTACTAAAATGACAGTATGTGGCATGAAGACAGTGAAATGTCTGCATGTGCCCAGCAATATCCAATGCTTTCTTATATGCAGCTGTCATAGTTACTGTGTGCTACATTGCTATTACTAGAACAGTTTACTGCTTGTCAGAATGTGAGCTGTGTGAGTTCTTTGTGTCAGCTGGGGAAATCTTTTTGTATATATTTTCAACATTGCAGTAGGGACTGGGGATTTACAGTAGAGCTACAGAAGCTTTAAAATATTAACAGCCCATTAAGTACAGGATATGGTCCATGAGTTTTAATGGGAAGTTGTTAAAAGGAGATGGAAGTGTTCCAATGTTTGGGATATGTAGTTAGTGGCAAAACACAGGGCAGAGAACCCTTAAAACCATATATATCTGTGGAGAATAATGGACAACCGCAACACATATCATTGACCCTCGTAAGTAGTGCTTGGAGCTCAGCAAGAAATCTACTTGGTGCATGTGTTTATCTTCCTTTTCAAAAGATAGCCAGTGAGATTGAGCTAAATTTTTCCCCCTGTGGATTTTAGATGCTTAGCATTCATTAAATCAAACCTTAAAAGACTTTGAAATAGCACCTACTTTGTTTAACTTTAAGAAATGATAAGACCCTTGAGATTAGTCTTTAGAAAGACCTTTTAGTGATTATCCAGAGTATTATAAAAAGGCAAGATTTTCAAAGGAAGACATTTTTAAAATGGAAAGTTGAGCACTTTGGAGCATCCTATTTATTACACGTTTTATGTATCATACATACTATTTATTCATTATGCACTTTGGAGCATACTATTCCTAAGCATCTTTTAGTTTATTGAACGGTGGTCCACTGTTACCGTGCACCACACAATTGGTTACTATTAAATCTGACATGCCGCCTGTGGTGTACGCACATTCTTAGATCTTCGTCAGTAGTCCAGGCTAGCTGTTACGTCTCTGCTTGCCCAGAGGAAGTACTTTTCTTTGAAGATCTTCAATTCTGAGCTATTCGTGTAGCTTCTTTGACTCAGTTTTCATTCTGTAAGACTCTGACTGAGGTTTCAGAGGATTATTTATATGATCAAATGAAATTGTGTACCTGAAAATACTTTATAAATTGTTAAATGATAAACCCAGGTTATGCAATGTCATTATTAGAAAGGACACGTCAGAAGCTAAGCTTCTGGAATGTCATAGATGGGTCCAAATATCTAAAATGTAGCTGTACTTAATGGTGTTCATTTTTCAACACTAAGTTTTATCACTTATTCTTTGAGTTTTAATTAATTTATTTTAAAAATTGGAGTTGAAAAAAGTGACAGCCCTGTTTAAACTTGAATAATAATAATAATTATTATTATTATTACCCCAACACACATACAGTAGAGGGCTTCTGGGTCTGTGTTCATTCAGAGATGAAGCACCTGACCATCAAGAGACTGGAGGCCCCAGGGAGTTAAGAGGTCAGGTGAGGTGTAGGGTGGGGACATCCACATGGAGACAGGGGGGTGGGGAGGAGGTATAAGGTATAGAAGACTCGAGGGTGGATGGGGAGGGAAATAAAATATGGAGTGTAAAAAATATGTTTATTCTTTTCTCTCAACATGCTAGGTAGATATTTTGAAAATTAGGCAGATATGCCTACATAATGAAGTGTGTTAATGTTTCTTAGTAAATCATAGTTTTTAAAATCAAATTCATATAGGCCTAAGTATTAAAAATTATAAAAATAAACTACATTGTGTAATACATATCCATAAACAAGTGTTGCTATACTTGTTTGGGACATATTTATAGAAGAATTCTATTACGTTCATAAGACATGTATTTCCTACATTTACCTTATGTAATCTTACATATTGTCCACACTCCCTGTGTTTGATACATGTAATACTCTAAACCTAGAGAGTACCAAAGGACAGCATTTGTTTTAGGACATTGCTGTTGATATCCTTTGGAGAAGGAATACTATATTGATTACTCTTTTTGTTTTGAGGTTTGAGCAAATTTTCAAGGTTGGCTTAAAAGGAATGACTGTAAAATGAAATATGCTAAGCACATTTTGAAAATCAGTTTTCAACAGGAAAAAGAAAATGAAAGCATTGCCAATTTGAAATGTTCAGAAAATGGCAGACTTGGCAGGGCATATTTGGAATATTTTGAGATTTTAGGTAATTTAGAAAGAAATATGAAGTATAATACTTTAATATTTCCTTTTTATTGTGTTCTGAATGACTGTAAGTATGCTTTATTGATTATTTAAACTCTCAAATAATTAAAGATATATTTTTGTTTTAAACTGCCAGCTTGTTTTATAATGTTGGTTTTTCCAATTTTAGCACTTGCTGAAAACAACCATAAAATTCTAAGATTGAAAACAAGCCTAAGTTTGCAAAGAAGGAGCTTAGAGTTTCCTCAGAAAACTGAGAAATGCTTGGTTATAATATAGTAATTTAGAGCCATGACTTAAAAAAATCAAACATTATAATGGTATGAATGATAGAGAGACTATGGAAAATAAAAATAAAAGGCTAAAGAAATAAGACCACTCAATGCAGTACCTAGCCTATGCTGTGTTCTGTACTAGAAGACAAAGGAAAAAGGGTATCTGTAAGTGAAATCATAAATTGGAATATAGGTTAGATAAACATACTGCAAATATAAGAGTGACTTCTTTATGGCTATATGAGAGAATATGCCTAAGGGAAGTAATACATACCAAAAATATTTAGGAATAATGAACCCTAATGTCAAAAGATTCAGGAAAAGACCTGTGTGTGTGTGTGTGTGCCCATGCATGCATGTGTGTTTGTGTGTGTGTCTTTTTCTGTATGTGTGGGTGGTGTGTGCCTGTGTATGTATGTATGAGACAGAAATTCACTTCACAAACATTTTATTATTGTGAGACATTTCAAACAAAATATTTCACATAAAGTCATAAAGCAGATACTTTTGGAAAGTCATAGTGAACAATATGATATCTACCTCTGCTGTCTGTAACTCTAGGTTTTGTAGATTATTTAATCAAAGAGAAAAAGACTGGGTACGATAAAAAGAAAATATCAACTAATTTAGGTTTTAGTACTTTGCTATTTCTATTATGCTAATGTATAAGAAGAAAGGGTTCAAACTGTTCTTCCTTTTAGGACACATGTAGAATTAGAGAAGTAGCTACATATGTGATTCTAATGATACAGCATTTGCTTGATGTGTGATGAGATATTGTCCATTCCTTTGCTTCTGTTTTTTTTCCCCCCCTGAGTACTTCTCTTCCTTCTGTCTTAGCTCCATGAGGAAATTGGTTAATGTTTTAATGTACTCTAGTTTTTACCAGCTCACTGAAATCTCTGGCAACCTAAAATCTAACAGTGTTCTTTTTACCTAATTTCCCCTATTTGATTCTATGATAGAGTTCCTCTTATGAACTATTTGGTTGGAAGAATCTTTTTTTTTCCTTCTCTTTTATTGGATATTCTATTTATTATTTCAAATGTTATCCCCTTTATTGATCTCCCCTCTGGAACCCCCCATCCCATCCCCCTCCTCCTGCTTCTATGAGGGTACTCACCCACCCACCTACCACTCCCACCTCCCCACTCTGGCATTCTCCTACACTGGGGCATCTAGCTTTCATATGACCAAGGGCCTCTTCTCCCATTGATGTCAGACAAGGCCATCCTCTGCTACATATGCTCCTGGAGCCATCGGTCCCTCCATATGTACTCTTTGGTTGGTGGTTTAGTCCCTGCAAGCTCTGGGGAGTCTGATTAGTTGATATTGTTGTTCTTCCTATGGGGTTGCAAACCCCTTCACCTCCTAAGTCCTGTCTCTAACTCCTTTATTTGGGACCCCGTGATCAGCTCAATGGTTGGCTGTGAGCATCTGCCTCTGTATTTGTCAGGTTCTGGCAGAGCCTCTCAGGAGGCTCCTGTCAGCAAGTACATCCTGGCATCCGCAATAGTGTCTGGGTCTGTTGACTTACTCACATGAGTATGTATTTTGTTACCAACACTCCAAGACTAATAACCATGTGAGAGTAAATAAAGAAAAGGACTCATATAAAGCATGGTCCATAAAAGTTGATCTTAGAAGGAAATGGCACCCCTCATAATAGTCACAAGTAATATAAAATACCTTGGTGTGACTCTCACCAAGCAAGTGAAAGATCTGTATGACAAGAACTTCAAGTCTCTGAAGAAAGAAATCGAAGATGATTCCAGAATATGAAAAGATCTCTCATGCTCATGGATTGGCAGGATTAATATAGTAAAAATGTCCATCTTGCTTAAACAATCTACCAATTCAATGCAATCCTCATCAAACTTCCAACTCAATTCTTCATAAAGTTAGAAAGAGCAATTCTCAAATTCATTTGGAATAACCAAAAACCCAAGATAGTGAAAACTATTCTCAACATTAAAAGAACCTCTGGTGGAATCACCATCCCTGACCTCAAGCTGTACTACGGAACAATAGTGATAAAAACTGTATGGTATTGGTACAGTGACTGACAGGTAGATCAATGGAATAGAATTAAAGACCCAGAAATGAACCCACATACCTATGGTCACTTGATCTTTGACAAAGGAGCTAAAACCATTCAGTAGAAAAAGGACAGCACTTTCAACAAATTGTGCTTGTTCAACTGGTGGTCAACATGTAGAAGAATGCAAATTCATCCATTCTTATCTCCCTGTACAAAGCTGAAGTCCATGTGAATCAAGGAACTCCATATAAAACCAGAGACTCTGAATCTAATAGAATAGAAAGTGGGAAAAAGTCTTGAACACATGGGCACAGGGGAGAAGTTCCTGAACAGAACACCAATGGCTTATGCTCTAATATCAAGAATCAACAAATGGGACCTTATAAAATTTCAAAGCTTTTGTAAGGCAAAGGACAATGTCAATAGGACAAAATGGCAACCAACTGATTGGGAAAAGATCTTTACCAATTCTACATCCAATAGAGGGCTAAAATCCAATATACAAAAAGAACACAAGAAGTTAGATTCCAGAGAATTAGATAACCTATTAAAAATGTCATACAGAACTAAACAAAGAATTCTCAACTGAGGTGTAGCCAATGGCCAAGAAACACCTAAAGAACTGTTCAACATTCTTAGAAGTAGAGACAGTTTCTTTCTTTTTTTTAATTTATTTTTTTATTAGGTATTTTCCTCGTTTACATTTTCAATGCTATCCCAAAAGTCCCCCATACCCACCCTCCCAATCCCCTACCCACCCACTCCCCCTTTTTGGCCCTGGGGTTCCCCTGTACTGGGGCATATAAAGTTTGCAAGTCCAATGGGCCTCTATTTGCAGTGATGGCCGACTAGGCCATCTTTTGATACATATGCAGCTAGAGACAAGAGCTCCGGGGTACTGGTTAGTTCATATTGTTGTTCCACCTATAGGGTTGCAGTTCCCTTTAGCTCCTTGGGTAATTTCTCTAGCTCCTCCATTGGGGGCCGTGTGATCCATACAATAGCTGACTGTGATCATCCACTTCTGTGTTTGCTAGGCCCCGGTATAGTCTCACAAGAGACAGCTATATCTGGGTCCTTTCAGCAAAATCTTGCTAGTGTATGCAATGGTGTCAGTGTTTGGAAGCTGATTATGGGATGGATCCCTGCATATGGCAATCACTAGATGGTCCATCCTTTCGTCACAGCTCCAAATTTTGTTTCTGTAACTCCTTCCATGGGTGTTTTGTTCCCATTTGTAAGAAGGGGCAAAGTGTCCACACTTTGGTCTTTGTTCTTCTTGAATTTCATGCGTTTAGCAAATTGTATCTTATATGTTGGGTATCCTAAGTTTCTGGGCTAATATCCACTTATCAGAGACAGTTTCTAATACTGTTTTATCCCAGACATCTGCTAAGCAGTTTGTGTATATTACTTCATGCAAATTCATAGTAATTTTGTATTATTATTCTGTCATATATAACCTCATATTTGAGAAATGTATAGCATAAAAGAGACTAGGTCACTCTAGTTAAAAAAAAAAAAACAAAAAAACCACAGTGCTAAATTTCAAACTTATGTCTATCTGACATTAACTTGTTGTCACTTGTGTTTAAATATTTGTTGGTATTTATTTTGTGCTAGACACTAATACCTCCATGAAATTTTACGGGTGGATCTTATCCTCTATGAAGGAAAGACAAGGGATGAACAATGGAAGAAATATGTATTGTTTATTAATTTCATTAATAGAATCCCCTAATGAAAAACATAGATTGTAATATGATTTGACTATTTTTACCAGCCACTTCACCAGAATGCATATTCTAAAATCTAATCTTAATGGTGATGGTATTAAGTAAAGGACATGTTTCCATAGGTAATTCATAATATTAATAGTAATTGTTGAGGGCAGAACCCTCATTATAAGATTATTTCCTTCATAGACAACGTTAAAGGGAACCTGATACCCTTTATCATTTGACTAAGTATACAGTATGAATGTTGCATCAGTGCCGCAGAGCCTACATTGGATCCCAGATGTTGGGGCTTTGACCTCACTTCTTAAACTTCATCAATATGAGTGATACATTTCCATTGCTTCTAAGTTACTCCTGTGAGTACATATTTTGTTATTAACACTCCAAGACTAATCACCATTCCAGAGTCAATAAACAAAAGTACTCCTATATAGCATGGTCCATAAAAGTTGATCTTAGGAGTGACACAGAAGTTAACTCTAGAAGCGTAAGAAATATCTGTAAAGGGCAAAGTGAAGCATCATCCAATCCTGAATAGAAACATACCCTAAAGCAAGAGGGAAGTTGTGGATCATAGGTCAGTAATAGGAGTGTGTGTGGAAATAGGCATGAAATGAAGTTGGAACTTGCAAGTGCCAGGCTCTCATATGTAGGACGCTGAGGGTTTGGGTGTTTTGTTTTGTTTGTGATTTTTTTTTTGGCCAATTTTCCATTTTTCAAAGAATTCTGCAAATACTGTGGACAATGCTGTTTGTATGACATGAAAATATTATTATTATTAAAAGTATAATGAACTTACCTTTAAGCTGTTTTATGGAAGTGTAATAAAATGACCCAACATCAAACAAAAAATTCCAAACTAAATTTGACAGTTTAAATCTGATCCAGAATTGGTAGCACTATTCTAGAAGGTTATGGAATCTTAAAGAAGTAAGGCATGTATGGTAAAAGGGGGCCTCTGGGAGAAAGCTCTTTGGGGTGTTATAGTCTTGTTAGATTAATATTCATTGCAAAGAACCTTGGGCTTTATACAGGGAGGATAGTAAAGATATCTTGAAGTCAAGTCCTTTCTGCTGAATGCCGTAGGTGTAATTATGTAAGTACACGTGACTCAGTTTGCTCTTCAAATAGGATACCTTAAAAATAGGACAGAAGGATTTCCCTCCTGCAGAATGACCTCTTAGAATATTTTCATAGGTTCAGCCAAACAAACACAAAGCGGCTACCACCGTCACAGTCAAAAGTAGTGGTTCTCAACCTTCTTAATGCTGTAACCCTTTAATAGAGTTCCTGGTGACTCCCAATCATAAAATTATTTTTTTCTGCTACTTCATAACTGTAATTTTTCTACTGTTATGAATTTGTAATGTAAATATTTTTAGGAATAGATGTTTGTCAAAGGGGTTGCAACTCACTGGTTGAGAAATACTGGTCTAAAGGCTCCCAGATACATCTCAACTGAGCTGCAGTATCATCTACATAGTTCTAGATATGGAGGCATTAAGAATGTGAGAGTTATAGGACCATGAAACTTGCACCATGTTTACTGAAAAAAAATGTTTTGAAGCTAGAAAATGTGTAGCAGATTTGAGTTCCAGGTCAGTGTATAAAGTTGTATATGTAAAACCTGAGTTGCATTAAAGATCCAAAGATAATGAAGATATCATGAATCAGGGCCATCTGTCAAGTAATACTACAGCTACCAATTTTAACTGGCTCTAGAGAGGGTCCATGTGTGCTGATGTCAGAACCATAAGGGAGAAATTTTCAAAGCCTCTTGGATTTCAGATGATGCCACCACCTACTATGAATGATGAATACAGAGAAACAAGGTGAAAGCTTTGTTCTGTTGGCTTTCATTCTTGTTTTGTCCTGTCTTATATTACTGTTTTTCCATTCCTTTGGGAATGGGAATGGTTACTCTCTTATTTAATGTAGAAAGTGCCTTAGTTTTTGTTTTGATTTCATTTATTATTTTTATTAATTTATTAATTTATTCATGTAACATCCCAATATCTGCCTCTCACTACTCCAAGTAACCCATCACACAGATTCTCCTCCATTTCTGCCTCCTCTCCTCCCCTCCCCTCCCCTCCTCCCCCCTCCCCTCCCCTCCCCTCCCCTCCCCTCCCCTCCCCTCCCCTCCTCCCCCCTCCCCTCTCCTCTCCCTCCTCTCCTCTCCCCCCTCCCCCCTCCCCTCCCCTCTTCCCTCCCTTCCTCTCCTCTTCTCTTCTGAGAAGTAGGAGGACCCTTGGATCCCCACAACCCCCTGAAGGTCAAGTCATGCAGGACTAGGTGTATCCTCTCCCATTGAGGCCAGATAAAGTGGCCTTGCAGGCAGGCAATAGATTCAGGGACAGCTCCTGCTTCAGGTGCTGGGGCACCTGCAAGAAGACCAAGCTCCACATCTGGTACATATGTGCAGAGGGCCTAGGTCCAGCCCATGCTCACTCTTTAGTTGGTGGTTTAGTCTCTGGAAGTCCCTAAGTTTTCAGGTTAGTTGCCTCTCTTGGTCTTTCTGTAGAGTCCCTCTCCTCTTCAGGTCCTATAGTCCTTACCACAGCTTTCCACAAGTCTCCCTGGACTCCTTCTTATGTTTGGCTGTTTAAAGATTATTTTATTATACATTTAGTAATAATAATGATACTTTTCATGCCATACAGCCATCTCAACTATTTTTCCATTGGCTACTTGGTGGAGCCTCTTGGAGGCTTCTGTCTGCAAGCATAACAGGGTATCATTAATAATGTCAAGGACTGGTTCTTGCCCATGGGTAGGTCTTAATTTTGGCCAGTTAGTGGTTGGCCAGTCCCTCCATCTCTGCTCTTTGTCCCTGTACATCTTGTAAGCAGGACACTTTTTGGGTAGAAGGTTAAATCAAGATCAGATAAATTATCTAAATAGTCCTATAACCCCTAAGGAAATAGAAACAGTCATTAAATGTTTCCAGGGGAAAAAAAGCCCAGGGCTAGATGGTTTTAATGCAGAATTCTTCTAAGCTTTTAAAGAAGAGCTAATACCAGTACTCTGCAAACTATGCTCCAAAATAAAAACAGAAGGAACATTGCCAAACTCACTCTATGAGGCCACAGTCACCCTGATACCTAAACCGTGCAAAGGCTCAACAAAGAAAGAGAATTTCAGACCTATTTCCCTTATTAACATTGATGCAAAAATACTCAATTAAATACTCCCTAATCAAATCCAAGTCATCTACCATGATCAAGTAGATTCCATCCCAGGGGTGAAGAGAAATTGAAAAAAACATTTTCATATAATTTCAATAACCCATCAGTGTAGTCCACTATATAAAAAACTGAAGATCTCATTAGATGCTGAAAAAGCTTTTCACAAAATTCAACAGCACTTCGAGTTAAAAGTCTTGGATATACCAGGGATACAAGGTTATTGTTTTGTTGTTATATTTTACTGGGGTTCACAGCTAATCATTTACCTTGTTAGGAGAATCTTTGGACTTTTGAAAAGTGAGTACTCTTGAAGAAGTAATTAAGCTCTTGCATATGAGATGGCCACAAGCCTTTAAGTATCAGGGGCAGATTACTCTGGTTTCAATCTGAAATGTTTCCTTCCCAGAGGCTAATGTATTTGAATACTTGATCCCTAGCTGAAAGTGGTGTTTTGGGGGTTGTAGAACCAGGAGACAGTATGACTTTGCTTCTATAGGCGTGTTACTGGGAGAAAGGCCTTTGAGCACATAGCCCAGCCCTGCTCTGGTCAGTACTCTGCCTCTTTGATCTGTTAGGATGTAAGGAGTCTACATCCTATCACACATTTTCACTGCTGTTACCTCTGGCATGCCTTTCTTGGTAAGATGACTGAAACTGTGAATTACTACCAACATTTCTTAAGTTGCTCCTGTCAGAGATTTGGCCATAATGAGAAGAAAAGTTACTAGTATAATAGCTAACTTGCTATCTTACTTGTATTTCAAGATAGTGGTAGGTTTAAATCAGATAGCCCTTAGAGACAGGGTTTAGACTTTTAAATGTCCAATGCAAGGAATACTATGCTGGTTGGCCTTACGTCAACTTGACACACAAACTAGAGTTACCTAAAAGGAGGAAATCTTAATTGAGAACATGCCTCCATAGGACCCTACTGTAGGGCATTTTCTTTATTAGTTATTGATGGGAACCACACAGCCCATTGTGGTTATTTCTATTCCTGACTGGTGGTCCTGGTTTCTATAAGAAAGCAGACTGAATAAGCCATGGGAATAAGTCTGTAAGCAGCACCCTGTCATGGACTCTGCAGCAGCTCCTGCTCCAGGTTCCTGCCCTGTTTGAGTTCTTCTCCTGACTTTTAATAATGAGCAGTGATAGGGATCTGTAAGCAAATAAACCCATTCCTCCCCAACTTGCATTTTTGGTCAATGGTGTTTCATCACAGCAATAGAAACCCTAACTAAGAAAGATGCCTAACAAACTCTATTTTTATTTTTAAGAACAGTGTATGGATGCTCTGAAATGGTTATTATTAGCTGTGTGTTTAAGGTGTAGATGAAGCACAAGTGACAATTTTATGTTTAAGTTGATGAGATATCTGTAGATACTTTATTTTGTATATTCAAATACTCCAAAATCTGAAGATACCAGAAATTAAAAATGTTCCTGGTTACAAGCTCTTTGGATAGCATGGTCTCTAAATGGAATTTTGAGTGATTGATTATTGTACTAGCCAGTTTTATGTCGACTTGACACAAACTAAATTCATTTGAAAAGAGGAAACCTCAATTAAAAGAAACTGTAGCTATAAGATCAGGATATAGGCAAGCTCATAGGGTGTTTTCTTAATTGAAGTATTCTGATACAACTCTCTATCCTCCTGCTCTGTTTTGTAAAATAATTGGTCTGTATTAAAAACAATTTTTTTCTCAATTCTTTTTCTTGGAATTGGTGCTGAGAAAGAAGAAACTCTGTCTTGGTTGCTACCCATGCCTTCTTGACTCTTGGATTGACTTCTATAATTTATTTTCTTTTTGGTTTTTTTCCCTGAAAGTCATCCAGGACCAACAGTATTTGTGGAGCAGAGCAGCAGTTCTGTTACTGAATGTGGTGGTGGGAAAGTCTCTGGAGTTTGCACTGACCATATATACTCAGTTTTCACATAGATTGAATCAGGCTTCACTAACACTTAGCATAATCTGAACATTATTAATGAGGATATGAGCTCAATGAGATGATAGTGTTAGGGACATGGATTCTGATGATATCCAGCATAGGTGAGAATCTTGTACCTTTTCTATGGAGTGGAAGTCCACAGAACTAAAACCTCCAGTAGTGTTCTGAGTATCCTCTTACTCAGCTACCAGCTGAGCAACATTGGAACTTGCTTTTTTTCTGGTTTTGGCTGTATTCAGATTTTATTAGTAGATTTTGTAGCATTTCCCTTACCTAAATACTGACCAGACTCTATCTTGCTTAACTCCCAAGATTGGGCACATTGAATTTTATTAGTCATTTTGCCTTTGGTATTTAAAAAAGAAAAGTTGCAAAATTTCATTTGATGATCATGAGGTTCAAACTAGAGCCAAGAGCTTACACCTGTAAGCATTTGATTGTGTAGGCTAGCTCATTTACTGAAAGTAGATAGCCATCCCAAACCTTTAAAGTTCTCGAAAGCCTATGGCCAATGGAAGTAATTACAAGCGAAGATACTGGTCTGCCCACTCCTGTAATCGCTTTCATTTTACCTCCTAGGAAGGGCATAGGTAGGTGCTTCTATACTTCCAAATAAAACCAACTGCACAAAACATTACCTTCTGCCAAGTATTTTTTTTTTAAGATTCAACTTGCACTTTTATTTATTTATTTATTTATTGGTTTTGGGGTTTTGGTTTTTGGTTTTTCTTTCTCTCTTTTTTAATAATTTAATTTTTTATTAGGTATTTTCCTCGTTTACATTTTCAATGCTATCCCAAAAGTCCCCCATACCCACCCTCCCAATCCCCTACCCACCCACTCCCCCTTTTTGGCCCTGGGGTTCCCCTGTACTGGGGCATATAAAGTTTGCAAGTCCAATGGGCCTCTCTTTGCAGTGATGGCTGACTAGGCCATCTTTTGATACATATGCAGCTAGAGACAAGAGCTCCGGGGTACTGGTTAGTTCATATTGTTGTTCCACCTATAGGGTTGCAGTTCCCTTTAGCTCCTTGGGTAATTTCTCTAGCTCCTCCATTGGGGGCTCTGTGATCCATCCAATAGCTGACTGCGATCATCCGCTTCTTTGTTTGCTAGGCCCCGGTATAGTCTCACAAGAGACAGCTATATCTGGGTCCTTTCAGCAAAATCTTGCTAGTGTATGCAATGGTGTCAGCGTTTGGAAGCTGATTATGGGATGGATCCCTGTATATGGCAATCACGAGATGGTCCATCCTTTCGTCACAGCTCCAAATTTTGTCTCTGTAACTCCTTCCATGGGTGTTTTGTTCCCATTTGTAAGAAGGGGCAAAGTGCCCACACTTTGGTCTTTGTTCTTCTTGAGTTTCATGCGTTTAGCAAATTGTATCTTATATGTTGGGTATCCTAAGTTTCTGGGCTAATATCCACTTCTCAGTGAGTACATATTGTGCGAGTTCCTTTGTGATTGGGTTACCTCACTCAGGATGATGCCCTCCAGTTCCATCCATTTGCCTAGAAATTTCATAAATTCATTTTTTTAATAGCTGAGTAGTACTCCATTGTGTAAATGTACCACATTTTCTGTATCCATTCCTCTGTTGAGGGGCATCTAGGTTCTTTCCAGCTTCTGGCTATTATAAATAAGGCTGCTACGAACATAGTGGAGAATGTGTCCTTCTTACCGGTTGGGACCTCTTCTGGATATATGCCCAGGAGAGGTACTGCGGGATCCTCCGGTAGTACTATGTCCAGTTTTCTGAGGAACCGCCAAACTGATTTCCAGAGTGGTTGTACAAGCTTGAAATCCCACCAACAATGGAGGAGTGTTCCTCTTTCTCCACATCCTCGCCAGCATCTGCTGTCACCTGAATTTTTGATCTTAGCTATTCTGACTGGAGTGAAGTGGAATCTCAGGGTTGTTTTGATTTGCATTTCCCTGATGATTAAGGATGTTGAACATTTTTTCAGGTGCTTCTCAGCCATTCGGTATTCCTCAGGTGAGAATTCTTTGTTCAGCTCTGAGCCCCATTTTTTAATGGGGTTATTTGATTTTCTGGAGTCCACCTTCTTGAGTTCTTTATATATATATTGGATATTAGTCCCCTATCCAATTTGGGATAGGTAAAGATCCTTTCCCAATCTGTTGGTGGCCTTTTTGTCTTATTGACGGTGTCTTTTGCCTTGCAGAAGCTTTGCAATTTTATGAGGTCCCATTTATCGATTCTCGATCTTACAGCACAAGCCATTGCTGTTCTATTCAGGAATTTTTCCCCTGTACCCATATCTTCGAGGCTTTTCCCTACTTTCTCCTCTATAAGTTTCAGTGTCTCTGGTTTTATGTGGAGTTCCTTAATCCACTTAGATTTGACCTTAGTACAAGGAGATAGAAATGGATCAATTCGCATTTTTCTACATGATAACCGCCAGTTGTGCCAGCACCATTTGTTAAAAATGCTGTCTTTTTTTCCACTGGATGGTTTTAGCTCCCTTGTCAAAGATCAAGTGACCATAGGTGTGTGGGTTCAACTCTGGGTCTTCAATTTTGTTCCATTGGTCTACTTGTCTGTCACTATACCAATACCATGCAGTTTTTATCACAATTGCTCTATAGTACAGCTTTAGGTCTGGCATGATGATTCCACCAGAGGTTCTTTTATCCTTGAGAAGGGTTTTTGCTATCCTAGGTTTTATGTTATTCCAGATGAATCTGCTGATTGCCCTTTCTAATTCGTTGAAGAATTGAGTTGGAATTTTGATGGGGATTGCATTGAATCTGTAGATTGCTTTTGGCAAGATAGCCATTTTTACAATGTTGATCCTGCCAATCCATGAGCATGGGAGATCTTTCCATCTTCTGAGATCTTCTTTAATTTCTTTCTTCAGAGACTTGAAGTTCTTATCATACAGATCTTTCACTTCCTTAGTTAGAGTCACGCCAAGGTATTTTATATTATTTGTGACTATTGAGAAGGGTGTTGTTTCCCTAATTTCTTTCTCAGCCTGTTTATCCTTTGTATAGAGAAAGGCCATTGACTTGTTTGAGTTAATTTTATATCCAGCTACTTAACTGAAGCTGTTTATCAGGCTTAGGAGTTCTCTGGTGGAATTTTTAGGGTCACTTATATATACTATCATATCATCTGCAAAGAGTGATATTTTGACTTCTTCCTTTCCAATTTGTATCCCCTTGATCTCCTTTTGTTGTCTAATTGCTCTGGCTAGGACTTCAAGTACAATGTTGAAAAGGTAGGGAGAGAGTGGACAGCCTTGTCTAGTCCCTGATTTTAGTGGGATTGCTTCCAGCTTCTTACCATTTACTTTGATGTTGGCTACTGGTTTGCTGTAGATTGCTTTTATCATGTTTAGGTATGGGCCTTGAATTCCTGATCTTTCCAAGACTTTTATCATGAATGGGTGTTGGATTTTGTCAAATGCTTTCTCTGCATCTAACGAGATGATCATGTGGTTTTTGTCTTTGAGTTTGTTTATATACTGGATTACGTTGATGGATTTCCGCATATTGAACCATCCTTGCATCCCTGGGATGAAACCTACTTGGTCAGGATGGATGATTGTTTTGATGTGTTCTTGGATTCGGTTAGCAAGAACTTTATTGAGGATTTTTGCATCGATATTCATAAGGGAAATTGGTCTGAAGTTCTCTATCTTTGTTGGGTCTTTTTGTGGTTTAGGTATCAGAGTAATTGTGGCTTCATAGAATGAGTTGGGTAGAGTACCTTCCGTTTCTATTTTGTGGAATAGTTTGTGAAGAACTGGAATTAGGTCTTCTTTGAAGGTCTGATAGAACTCTGCACTAAACCCATCTGGTCCTGGGCTTTTTTTTGGTTGGGAGACTATTAATGACTGCTTCTATTCCTTTAGGGGATATAGGACTGTTTAGATCATTAACCTGATCTTGATTTAGCATTGGTACCTGGTATCTGTCTAGAAACTTGTCCATTTCATCCAGGTTTTCCAGTTTTGTTGAGTATAGCCTTTTGTAGAAGGATCTGATGGTGTTTTGGATTTCTTCAGGATCTGTTGTTGTGTTTCCCTTTTCATTTCTGATTTTGTTAATTAGGTTGCTTTCCCTGTGCCCTCTAGTGAGTCTGGCTAAGGGTTTATCTATCTTGTTGATTTTCTCAAAGAAGCAGCTCCTTGATTGGTTGATTCTTTGAATAGTTCTTCTTGTTTCCACTTGGTTGATTTCACCCCTGAGTTTGATTATTTCCTGCCTTCTAACCCTCTTGGGTGAATTTGCTTGCTTTTGTTCTAGAGCTTTTAGGTGTGTTGTCAAGCTTCTAATGTGTGCGCTCTCTAGTTTCTTTTTGGAGGCACTCAGAGCTATGAGTTTTCCTCTTACAAATGCTTTCATTGTGTCCCATAAGTTTGGGTATGTTGTGGCTTCCTTTTCATTAAACTCCAAAAAGTCCTTAATTTCTTTCTTTATTCCTTCCTTGACCAAGTTATCATTGAGAAGAGTGTTGTTCAGTTTCCACGTGAATGTTGGCTTTCTATTAGTTATTTTGTTATTGAAGATCAGCCTTAGACCATGGTGATCTGATAGGATGCATGGGACAATTTCACTATTTTTGTACATGTTGAGGCTTGTTTTATGACCAATTATGTGGTCAATTTTGCAGAAGGTACCATGGGGTGCTGAGAAGAAGGTATATCCTTTTGTTTTAGGATAAAATGTTCTGTAGATATCTGTTAAGTCCATTTGTTTCATCACTTCTGTTAGTTTCACTGTGTCCCTGTTTAGTTTCTGTTTCCATGATCTGTCCATTGGTGAAAGTGGTGTGTTGAAGTCTCCCACTATTATTGTGTGAGGTGCAATGTGTGCTTTGAGCTTTACTAAAGTTTCTTTAATGAATGTGGCTGCCCTTGTATTTGGAGCACATATATTCAGAATTGAGAGTTCCTCTTGGAGGATTTTACCTTTGATGAGTATGAAGTGCCCCTCCTTGTCTTTGTTGATTATTTTGGGTTGGAAGTCGATTTTGTTAGATATTAAAATGGCTACTCCAGCTTATTTCTTCCTACCATTTGCTTGGAAAATTGTTTTCCAGCCTTTCATTCTGAGGTAGTGTCTATCTTTTTCTCTGAGATGAGTTTCCTGTAAGCAGCAAAATGTTGGGTCTTGTTTGTGTAGCCAATTTCTTAGTCTATGTCTTTTTATTGGGGAGTTGAGTCCATTGATATTAAGAGATATTAAGGAAAAGTAATTGTTGCTTCCTGTTATTTTTGTTGTTAAAGTTGGCATTCTGTTCTTGTGGCTGTCTTCTTTTAGGTTTGTTGACGGATTACCTTGTTGTTGTTTCTAGGGCGTGGTTCCCGTCCTTGTATTGGTTATTTTCTGTTATTATCCTTTGAAGGGCTGGATTCGTGGAGAGATAATGTGTGAATTTGGTTTTGTCGTGGAATACTTTGGTTTCTCCATCTATGTTAATTGAGAGTTTGGTTGGGTATAGTAGCCTGGGCTGGAATTTGTGTTCTCTTAGTGTCTGTATAACATCTGTCCAGGCTCTTCTGGCTTTCATAGTCTCTGGTGAAAAATCTGGTGTAATTCTGATAGGCTTGCCTTTATATGTTACTTGACCTTTTTCCCTTACTGCTTTTTTTTTTTTCACTGTTTTTTTTTTATTACATATTTTCCTCAATTACATTTCCAATGCTATCCCAAAAGTCACCCATACTGCCCCCCACTTCCCTACCCTCCCATTCCCATTCTTTTGGCCCTGGCATTCCCCTATATTGGGGCATATAAAGTTTGCAAGTCCAATGGGCCTCTCTTTCCAGTGATGGCCGACTAGGCCATCTTTCGATACATATGCAGCTAGAGACAAGAGCTCCGGGGTACTGGTTAGTTCATCATGTTGTTCCAACTATAGGGTTGCAGATCCCTTTAGCTCCTTGGGTACTTTCTCTAGCTTCTCCATTGGGAGCCCTGTGATACATCCAATAGCTGACTGTGAGCATCCACTCCTGTGTTTGCTAGGCCCCCCTTACTGCTTTTAGTATTCTATATTTAGTGCATTTGTTGTTCTGATTATTATGTGTCGGGAGGTATTTCTTTTCTGGTCCAGCCTATTTGGAGTTCTGTAGGCTTCTTGTATGTTCATGGGCATCTCTTTCTTTAGATTTGGGAAGTTTTCTTCTATAATTTTGTTGAAGATGTTTGCTGGTCCTTTGAGTTGAAAATCTTCATTCTCATCCACTCCTATTATCCGTAGGTTTGGTCTTCTCATTGTGTCCTGTATTTCCTGGATGTTTTGAGTTAGGATCTTTTTGCATTTTCCATTTTCTTTGATTGTTGTGCCGATTTTCTCTATGGAATCTTCTGCACCTGAGATTCTCTCTTCCATCTCTTGTATTCTGTTGCTGATGCTCGCATCTATGGTTCCAGATTTCTTTCCTAGGGTTTCTATCTCCAGCGTTGCCTCACTTTGGGTTTTCTTTATTGTGTCTACTTCCCTCTTTAGTTATTGGATGGTTTTATTGAATTCAATCACCTGTTTGGTTGTGTTTTCCTGCAATTCTTTAAGGGATTTTTGTATTTCCACTTTAATGTCTTCTACTTGTTTAGCAGTGTTCTCCTGTATTTCTTTAAGTGAGTTATTTAAGTCCTTCTTGATGTCCTCTACTATCATCATGAGATATGCTTTTAAATCCAGGTCTAGCTTTTCAGGTGTGTTGGGGTGCCCTGGACTGGGTGAAGTGTGAGTGCTGGGTTCTGATGATGGTGAGTGGTCTTGGTTTCTGTTAGTAAGATTCTTACGTTTACCTTTCGACATCTGGTAATCTCTGGAGTTAGTTGTTATAGTTGTCTCTGTTTAGAGATTGTTCCTCTGGTGATTTTGTTACCCTCTATGAGCAGACCTGGGACACTAGCTCTCTCCTTTGAGTTTCAGTGGTCAGAGCAGTCTCTGCAGGCAAGGTCTCCTCTTTCAGGGAAGGTGCACAGTTATCTGGTGTTTGGACCTCCTCCTGGCTGAAGAGGAAGGCCCAAAACAGGATCTTTCCCAGAAGCTGTGTTGCTTTGGCCTGTGCAGACTGCCCTCCATGGAGTCCCGGAACCAAGCTGGCTCCAGCGGAACGTGAGGTAGAAGCCTCACGTTCAGAGGCAGGCAGATTTCTGAGTTCAAGTCTAGCCTAGTCAATAGAGTGAGTTCCAGGATAGCCTGGGCTATAAAAGATCCTAGAAGGATCTTAAAATAATCCAGAAGTTCAGCTTTTCATGTTGAAACCATTTGTATTGATACAGAATGTCTTTTTTTTTTACTTTTATTTTTTTATTAGGTATTTTCTTCATTTACATTTCCAGTGCTATCCCAAAAGTCCCCCATACCCTCCCCCTATTCCCCCCCCTCACTCCCACTTTTTGGCCCTGGCGTTCCTCTATACTGAGGCATAAAGTTTGCACGACCAATGGGCCTCCCTTTCCTCTGATGGCCGACTAGGCCATCTTCTGATACATATGCAGCTAGAGACACGAGCTCGGGGGGTGTGTGGGGGGGAACTGGGTAGTTCATAATGTTGTTCCACCTAAAGGGTTGCAGACCCCTTTAGCTCCTTGCGTATTTTCTCTAGCTCCTCCATTGGGGGCCCTGTGATCCATCCAATAGCTGACTGTGAGCATCCACTTATGTGTTTGCTAGGCCCCGGCATAGTCTCACTAGGGACAGCTATATCAGGGTCCTATCAGCAAAATCTTGCTAGTGTATGCAATGGTGTCAGCGTCTGGAGGCTGATTATGGGATGGATCCCTGGATATGGCAGTCTCTAGATGGTCCATCCTTTTGTCTCAGCTCCAAACTTTGTCTCTGTAACTCCTTCCATGGGTGTTTTGTTCCCAATTCTAAGAAGGGGCACAGTGTCCACACTTTGGTCTTCGTTCTTCTTGAGTTTCATGTGTTTTGCAAATTGTAACTTATATCTTGGGTATTCTAAGTATCTGGGCTAATATCCACTTATCAGTGAGTACATATCATTTGAGTTCTTTTGTGATTGGGTTACCTCACTCAGGATAATGCCCTCCAGGTCCAAACATTTGCCTAGGAATTTCATAAATTCATTCTTTTTAATAGCTGAGTAGTACTCCATTGTATAAATGTACCACATTTTTTTGTATCCATTCCTCTGTTGAGGGGCATCTGGGTTCTTTCCAGCTTCTGGCTATTATAAATAAGGCTGCTATAAACATAGTGGAGCATGTGTCCTTCTTACCGGTTGGAACATCTTCTGGATATATGCCCAGGAGAGGTATTGCAGGATCCTCCGGTAGTACTATGTCCAATTTCCGAGGAACCGCCAGACTGATTTCCAGAGTGGTTGTACAAGCTTGCAATTCCACCAACAATGGAGGAGTGTTCCTCTTTCTCCACATCCTCGCCAGCATCTGCTGTCACCTGAATTTTTGATCTTAGCCATTCTGACTGGTGTGAGATGGAATCTCAGGGTTGTTTGATTTGCATTTCCCTGATGATTAAGGATGTTGAACATTTTTTCAGGTGCTTCTCAGCCATTCGGTATTCCTCAGGTGAGAATTCTTTGTTAAGCTCTGCACCCCATTTTTAATGGGGTTATTTGATTTTTTTTTAGTTCACCTTCTGAAGTTCTTTATATATATTGGATATTAGTCCCCTATCTGAATTAGGATAGGTAAAGATCCTTTCCCAATCTGTTGGTTGCCTTTTTGTCTTATTGACAATGTCTTTTGCCTTACAGAAGCGTTGCAATTTCATGTGGTCCCATTTGTCGATTCTTGATCTTACAGCACAAGCCATTGCAGTTCTATTCAGGATTTTTTCCCCCTGTGCCCATATCTTCGAGGCTTTTCCCCACTTTCTCTCTGTAAGTTTCACTGTCTCTGGTCTTATGTGGAGTTCCTTGATCCACTTATATTTGACCTTAGTACAAGGAGATAGGAATGGATCAATTCACATTCTTCTACATGATAACCACCAGTTGTGCCAGCACCATTTGTTGAAAATGCTGTCTTTTTTCCACTGGATGGTTTTAGCTCCCTTGTCAAAGATCAAGTGACCATAGGCGTGTGGGTTCATTTCTGGGTCTTCAATTCTATTCCATTGATCCACCTGTCTGTCGCCGTACCAGTACCATGCAGTTTTTATCACAATTGCTCTGTAGTACAGCTTTAGGTCAGGCATGGTGATTCCACCAGAGATTCTTTTATCCTTGAGAAGAGTTTTTGCTATCCTAGGTTTTTTGTTATTCCAGATGAATTTGGAGATTGCCCTTTCTAATTCGTTGAAAAATTGAGTTGGAATTTTGATGGGGATTGCATTGAATCTGTAGATTGCTTTTGGCAAGATAGCCATTTTTACTTTATTGACCCTGCCACTCCATGAGCATGGGAGATCTTTCCATCTTTTAAAAATAGTTGATGAATTATTTTTCCTTGAAGTTTAAAATCCCAGAGATAATTTTCTTACCTTGAATATTGTGTTGCTCGTCAAGTAGCTTTTTTTCCTGGAGATTATTTTCAATCTTAATTAATTAAATATATCACAAAACATGAAAGTCCACTAGCCTATGCTTTCAAAATTATTTGTATTTAATAGATTGTTGTTCATAATTTCAGTTTAAGGTTGATGAAAAAGTTAAAATAAAGTAGTAAAATAAGCTTGACAGTGTTTTAAAGATATTGACATGTTAATTGACAAATAGAAAAACAACATTGGTTTGAAATCAATTTCAACTAATTGATTAATTATCAACTAATAAACTTCATATATCATTTCAGAAAACACTAATTTTTGGGAAAATGGTATTTCTAAAATCTACACACTAATACTAAATATTTTTTATTTTTCTAATGCTAACTTAAAATATTTTCCAAAATGGCATTACCTTCAGCCAGCACATAACTGAGGTGTATCTTTTTTAGCTCAAAAGTAGATGCTTGTTATTATAATCTTCCTTGTAATGGATTAAACTATCTTAGTATATTATGTCTTAATATGTTGATTCCAAATTTCAAAAATAATAGCCACCATTCTAAGCAATCTATTTTGAAACTTTATCAGAAATATTTTATGACATTTTCTAATAATTTCCCCAAAAATGTAGAGGAAATTATTTACAGGAGAATTACATTTCCTCTGTGGCTTACTATGTATTCACAGAACTAGAGTATAGTCACTAATAAACAGAAAACAAATGGCTATTATTTAGTAAATAATTAATAAATAATGATGCTAGACTTCTGTTGGGTATGATTTCATGAATCCTATATACAATATGGTAGTTTTGAAAAATGCTAGTAATTTTAATATTGGTGTTTGGATTATAGATAACTTTTTTTTTTTTTTTTTTTGGTTTTTTCGAGACAGGGTTTCTCTGTGTAGCCCTGGCTGTCCTGGCACTCACTTTGTAGACCAGGCTGGCCTCGAACTCAGAAATCCGCCTGCCTCTGCCTCCCGAGTGCTGGGACTAAAGGTGTGCGCCACCACGCCCGGCTTTTTTCTTTTTTAAAGATTTATTTATTTATTATATGTAAGTACACTGTAGCTGTCTTTAGACACTCCAGAAGAGGGCACCAGATCTCGTTGCGGATGGTTGTGAGCCACCATGTGGTTGCTGGGATTTGAACTCTGGACCTTCGGAAGAGCAGTCGGGTGCTCTTACCCACTGAGCCATCTCACCAGCCCCATAGATAAACTTTTAAAACACATTCCTTCATGGGGCTTTAGAGTTGGCTTGTCAGTAAGGAACACTGGTTCTTGCAAAGGAGCCAAGTTCAGTTCCTAGGATCCACACAGCTCACAGCCGTTTATCACTCCAATTTTAGGGGGGTCCTATACTTATTCTGACACCCATTGGTAACATGTACAGACATACATCTAGGGAAGCACTCATACACATAAAATAAAATAATTAATTCTAACATTTAAAAATGTGTTTATGTATTTTAGGCATATGGGTGTTTTGTCTGCATTTATGTCTGCACACTGAAGAGGGTGTCAGATCCCATTATAGATCAACCAGTTGTGAGTCTCTATGTGAGTGCTAGGAATTGAACTCAGGACTTCTTTAAGAGAATCCAGTACTCCTTTCTTCTTATTTAATTTTGTTTTTTTACTTATTCATATTACATCTAGCTCACTGCCTCCCTCCCAATCACCCCCTCCGACAAGACTTTTCTCATCCCTCCTTCCCTTCTCCTCTGGGTGGGTAGGGAACCCTCTGTGTATCCCCCCACCCTGGCACTTCAAGTCTCTGCAATAACCAGTAATCTTAACTATGGAACTGTCTCTTCAGCCTCCAGTAAAAAATGTAAAAAGCATTATGTCAGGGTTCTTTTGATGCCAGACTACAAAAAAATATTTAGAACTTTCTCTTTTAAAAAAATATTTGTTGAATCAGGGTAGTTCCACTTGAGTTTTGAAGTTGCATTTTTGAGTGACTGCTCTACTAGACTGGGAACTGTCTAGTTTGCAGACTAGACTAAACGGTTGTGTCAGTCAGCTCACTGAAGGCAGTGCTCTACTGAAGCACACTAATTGGTAAGGAAGTGCAAAGAACTGAATATGATGGAAATTACCAAGAGATGGGAGTTTTTATCGTGAACATGAGGAACAGTTTTCTGTATCTCCTTCCCAGTGTTGAAATAATATAACAAACATCTAGCTATTTAATATGACTTTGAGCAGTGTTTACTTTCCTGACTTTATAAGAATTTTTAGAAAACAGTCTTGGGAATCCCTGGGATATTTTTTTTAAGATTTGTTTTTATTATTTATATGTATGTGTGGAGGTATGTGGAAATGAATGCAAATGTCCACAGAGGTTAAAGGTCCCCCTTGGAGCTGGGGTTACAGGCAGTTGTAAACAGCCTGATGTGAGTGCTGGTAGTTGAACTCAAGTCCTCAGGAAGAACAGTATGTGGTCTTAACCACTGAGCCATCTCTTCAGACGCTGTTTTTTGTTTTTGTTTTCTAAAGTTATTGTGTGAACATCAACCAGGAAATTACATTACAGTTTAAAGCCTTTGTATTCATTGATAGTGTTCCATCTGGCTTCATAGCAGGGCTGTGAAGTTGAGACAGACAGGATAGGATAATTAAAGTACAATGAGATGATTTGGAAGAGGGCTTATAATCAGTTATTGGTAGTACCAGAACTCCAATCTGAAAGGCTGACTTCATGTTCTTTTAATCATACATGATTTCATTTGATAACCTGATGATTACTGTGCAATAAAACTAGTAGTTCCGTAGATTGCACTGTCCAAAAGGTTTCTATCACAACAATACTTCAGATATGCATAGTTACTGCGTTCAAGCAGCCTTTCCTTCCTTCCTTCCAACCAATCCTTTTGTTCCTGGACGAATGTTAAAATTAACTGGTAAAACTATTCTTACACAAAGATAAAGAATTGAAGCAAGTGATGCCATGGGGTCAGACAATAATTTACATGGCTGCCAGTTTAGATCTTTGTTGTGGCATGAATTTGGTGTACCTCCTAGTCCCAATGGATTTTTTTTTCCACATCAGACAAAAACCACTGAGTGGTTTTGTGTAGTCTGGCAGGGTTGTTAGTTGCAGTGGTGTGGAAAAGGAAACAATTTGGGACTTCTAAATTGAAACTGAGGTGCCTATTCTATGAAGTGGGATTGGTGCTGAATTTGAGTACCAGATTTATGGATATATTTAAGACTTTTTTTTTTTTTTAAAGGTGATTGGTATTGGTTGCTGTTGACTACAATTGGAATACTGAAAATTATCATAATTGTATATTTCACAAAAGAAATTTTGGAGATGGATGGATTGTAAATTTACTACAAATTTAGAATCCAAACAAAACCCACTTCATTTATAAAGTATTTTAAGCTATTTGTTCTAATCTTACTATTTTTCTCCAGCCTAAAGCTTTTGCATTAAGGGCTACCCTACCTAATTTCCCTGTGGAATTCATTTTGAAATGTTCTGCAAAATCTGGAGAGAGGTTTATTCTATTTCACTATTGAGGATCCACTAAATTCAGTTAACTTCTCAGGAGAGCTCACATGGTAAAACATAAAAATAACATTTTCCTACAATTAACAATGAAAGGGCATTAGTTATTAAAAGTATGAAAAAATTTATAAGAAATTTGCAACATCATGCCTGTATTTTTAGCATCTTACAAGAAGTAGATAACTTTAGAGTTGTTTTGAGGAAATACTATTCATTTTTTCTTCTGAGTACTCATGAAATTTAATACTAAAGAACTACATGCATTACAGTGTGTGTGGTGGTGAGCTGTCCATGTGTGAAGGGAGAGAGGATGGGAACTTGTTACAAATTCGATAGTGCTGTTTTTATTGTTCCATTTTGCCTTTGTATTTCACAATGCCTGTAACAAGTTGACTAATTGTTTTTGCTCTTCTGAAGCCTTGGTAAGGTATAACTGGCAAGCAAAGTTATATACCTGTTCCATGTACAATGACATGCTGGTATTTGTATAAACTATGAAATTAACAAGTTCATTACCACATTCATACATAGAAATAAGCAAAGATTTTTTTCAAAATTCAATGAAAGATTATTGTATTGGCTTTGTTGTTTTATTTAACATGTTCCTTCTCCTGTCCTACTTTTCATCTCTGTCTGGCTATTATTTTATATTCTTTAAATACTGATGATGGTTACGATAGTATAAGAAAGCCAATAAGCACATGCTTGCTGTAGTAGTTAGGTGGGGCGTGTGTTACTTCTTGCTTTATGAAGGATAAGGTATTTGAAGTGTACTGAATAGATATCTAGAATTTTACAGAAGAAATGGGAGAAGAGTTTTTAATGAACTCTTTGTGGACAAAGAGAAATTCTAAATCTTTTAGGTAGTGGTGAATGTATAGTGAATACATTCTATAGAAGCAGACATAGGTTTGGGGTAGTAATAAATAATTCTAGAAATGCAAGCTGAATCAAGAGTGTGTCTTGAATTCCAAAGTACATTGTCTACATTTTTAGAGACAGTTTGGTTTTTTTTGGAGTCTGAGAATGGCTTGCATACAGCTATGTCAGTGAGCTGCAAGTGGAGATGGAGAGATAAGGGTGCACTGCTAACAGTTCATACTGCTTTTGTAGAGGACCAACGTTTAGTTTTCAGCACCCATATCAGGTAGGTCACAACTTTTTCTAACTCCAGTGCCAGGAGATTTTATGCTTCTGTTGTGCACATATTCCCTACCCCATACACATAACTAAGTCTTTAAAAGAACTTATGTATAAGAGAGACTTAATGATAAGATGTTTGCTTCATCTCAGCAGAAGGTAACTAGTGATGTAGGGTAAAGGACAAATATGCCAAGGAATATTTTTTCTGCCATACAAATAAAGAAAGAAGATACAAAGTTACTTCTAAATGTTCAAAGCTCAGTCCAACTATATTCCATTGCTGTGACAGAATGGCAACTATATGTAATTAAGCCTTTGATAATATAATTTTTCTAGTATCTTAAGATAGGTTATATCAATTTTATTCATGTTTCCCATCCTCTACTACACGGTAAGCTTTTAGTAAATATTTGTTAAAAACATGGATTAAAGTTTGATCTAGTACTATACATTTTTTTTTTTTAGTAAGTAGTTCCATGAATCCAATTTACCCAATTATGTGCTTATAAAGTACATTAAATATCTAACTGGTGACAACTTAAAATAATTTTATTTACATTAATGGCTTTTAGGTAGTGGAAGTTGAGATTGAAATTTAAAATTGTTATTTAATTATTTGGAATTTAAAATATCAAAAAAGGCTTGTAGATATGTGAAATAATACAATAGTTTTAGAGGTCTTTAATGTTACTAACTTTAAACCCTGTGCTATAGGCATCTTGTTGGCAGAACACTGGAGCACACTGACTTATAAGCCAGCCTAACTGAATTGAAGAGCTACTGGGTCAGTAAGATACCTGTTTCAAAAATTCAGGTGGATTGAGGAAGACAAGATTCCTGCCCTCTATAGTTGCAGTGTAGAAAACAGAGAGGGAAAGAGGGAGAGAGAGAGAGAGAGAGAGACAGAGAGACAGAGAGACAGAGGGAGAAATGTACTTGCATAATTTGTGGCAAACTAAACAGTTTTGGAGCAATGCGACATAGAAAAGGGGTGTTGATATTTTTAAAAGGTGAAAAACGGGAAGTTTAGAGAGGTCTGTTCATTTCTTCTCTGTGGCCCTTTGTTTTCAGAGATACGTATAGTTTTTTCTCCTGGGATTCAGGCATGTGTTTCATGTGAGAGTCTTATGAACTGCTTTAGTGAAGGACTTGAAAATCATTTACAACTTGCTAGAGGACTGTGAGGGCACAGGAGTGGTATTGAGTCTGCTGATTTTTCATATTTCTTTGGCTTTCAACAATCATTACCAATGTCACCACCATATCTAATAGAATCAATGGACATTATCCATAGGATATATTGGCTGGAACGATAACAAGAAAAGGTAATTTTGGACAGAGGCTTCAAGAACAAAGCAGGTGCCCTCTGATTCTTCTCAACCCCTTGCAGGTGTTTTGTTGTTGTTGTTGTAAATTGTCTTTATTTCTGAGAATTTCATACATAAACAATGAGATATCATTACATTTACCTATACTCCCCCTCCTAATAACCCCATATTTTCTTAGAGGCCTCTCCTAGCTTTACCTCTCATTTTTTCCTTTGATACCTATTATGTCAAACCTGCAGCCCTTCTGTGCATATCCTTAACACAGTGACTCTTCCTCTCCCAGTAGCTATCAACTGTTAGTAGCTCTTTGGTATGGGATGGGACCTTGAGGGCATCTATCTCATCTATACCAAGATTTGGTCTGCCTAGATACTGTGCAGGACTTGTACAGGCAAATGCATCTGCTTAGAGTTCATGCTTGCAATAGCACTGTTATGTCTGCAAAAACACTTCTCAGCACTCTTCCTCACCCTCCAATTCTTCTATTCTCTCTGCCTCTTCTTTTGTCACACTCCTTGAGCCTTGTTGGTGGTAGTGGAGACGTTCCATCTAGGACTGAGTCCTCATTCTTTTTCTCTAAGCACTTTGACTAGGTACACATCTCTCCATTGACTGCTATTTACTGTAAAGGCAGCTGCTTTGACAGAGATTGAGAGTAACCCAGATATGAGTATAAACATCAGGTGTTTACAATATAGGTCTTTTAAGGCAGTGCTGTATTTTACAGACTTCAAAGGAAGATGTTTTGGTCAGCTTTGTCTGATAATCATGTGCTGACAAAATTGATTTTAAAAATTAATAGTCAGTAATATTAACAACAGAAATATACAAATGTTATAAGCCACAGATACTCAACCTTTTTTTTTTTTAAATTTTACTCAATCAGCCCAACCACATTATGAATTAGGGTGAAAAAATTAGCCGAATGCATTATTTACCTCAAACTAGAACCTGGATTTCCTACAAACATTAGGCTTTGTGTGGTGTCTTAGTGTTTTTATGGCTATGACCAAACACCAGGACTAAAAAACGAGTTGGAAAGGAAAGGGTTTATTTACTTGGCTTACACTTCCACATCGTTGTTCATCATTGGAGGAAGTCAGGACAGGAACTCAAACAGGACCGAGTTTGGAGTCAGGAGCTGGTGCAAAGGCCATGGAGAATGCCGCTTACTGTCTTGTTCCTCATTGCTTGTTCAGCCTGCTTGATGTAGATCCCCAGGATTACCAGGCCAATGATGGCACCACTCACAATATGCTGGACACTTCCCCATCAACAACTAATTAAGAAAATACACTGGCCGGGCGTGGTGGCGCACGCCTTTAATCCCAGCACTCGGGAGGCAGAGGCAGGCAGATTTCTGAGTTCGAGGCCAGCCTGGTCTACAAAGTGAGTGCCAGGACAGCCAGGGCTACACAGAGAAACCCTGTCTCGAAAAACCAAAAAAAAAAAAAAAAAAAGAAAATACACTATAGGCTTGTCCACAGCTGAATGTTATGAAGACAGTTTCCCTTTTCTCAGGTGACTTCAGCTTGTGTCAAGTTGACTTAAAACTATCCAGCACTTATCAATTGCCTAAGATCATGTTTGTTCTTTGTGTGTGTGTCCACATATCTGTTTGCCTGTGTGCTCAGGCATATGTGTGTGCTAATGGTTTTCATGTTGAAGCCAGAGCACAACCTCTGACATTGTCCACTTGATTCTTGAGGCAGCGAGCATCCCTCACTGGCCTGAGCTCACCAAGTAGACTAGACTGGTTGGCCAGCAAGGCCCAGGAATTTCTTTGTCCTCACCTCTCCAGTGCTTAGTCAATTATGGGAATCAAATTCAGGTCCTTGTGCTTGCAAGGAAAGCCCTTTACTGAAGGAACCACATGCCTAACCTATTTCTTAATTCTTTATCATCATTTTTAGTATTTGTCTACTTAACACAATCTACAGTCACCTGGGAAGAGGAATCCTTAAGTGAGGACTTATGTCTACAAGCTTGTGTGTAGGCATGTCTGTAAGGCATTTTCTTGATCGATTATTGATGTGGGAGGGGCCAGTTCAATATGGGCAGTGACACTTCTGGGCAGGTGGTCCTGGGTTGTATCAGAAGCAAGGTGGAGAACAAGCTAATAAATGACTTACTTCCATGGTCTTTGCTTCAGCTCTTGTCAAGTCAATAATGTACTGTGTCATATAAGTGTAAGCCATTTTTATTCCCCAAGTTTCTTTTGGTTAGTGTTTCATCATAGCAGCAATAAGCAAATTAGACATGCCCTTAAAACATTGTAATTCTTTTGGAAAAAGAAAACAAAAGAAGTTGCACAGTGATAAGATTTTATTTTTATATCCAAATTCAGAATTTATAACAAAGTTTTTTTTATGTGTGTGTGATATATTTTCATATATTTGCATATGTGTGTGCATGTGGGTGCACCTACTTGTGTGTGTGTGTGTGTGTGTGTGTGTGTGTGTGTGTGTGTGTAAATTGCATTTTAACTGTTGTATTCCTGTTTTGGATTTCAGCGTACTTCTTGGCTTTGAGACTTTAATTTAACCCTTATTTTAGGGCTCCTGCTGCATCTTGTTAGTTAGGATTTATGTCGACTCCTATAAAGGATCCTGAGAGTGAAGGAAAGTCCACTTGTTTTCTTTAGTCTGTTATTTTTCCAGGTTCTACTGAAGCAAGATAATCCCCAAATTTTACATATGTGTGTGCATACATATATATGTGGGCTTGTGTGTGCATGTACATGTATGTGAGTGCCTGTCTGTGTGTTTTCCGAGTGTCAGAAATTGAATGGGACAAATCTGAAGCTTGAAAATTTTGACAATATCCATTAAAGTTTATAAGCAATATATAACATTGATAGTATCTCTGTTATGACTTTAAATTATAAATATGAAATTTAAAATGCAGTTACACATCATTTAAATTTTAACTGATCTCCTAAATTAATTTAACATTATATATAACTCTACTCATTCAATTATGAAAAATGTTTACTATAATCTAATTGTTGAAACCAGTTATCATTGCCAATTCTGTTCTTATGGTACAACTTGTCTGTCAGTAACAAGTTTGACTTCATTTTAACATGTTAATACGCTCTATGAAATAGTCATGTTTAAATTCCAATTGTAAGATATATAAATTAACTTGTAACAGGAAGACACCCAGAAAGGTATAGAGTCTTTCCAGGATGAAATCAAGATCCCCTGCCCCCCAGTTTTCCTTACTTAGTTCTTAATGTATTTCCTAGCATCAGATCTTCCTTGAATTGCCTCTTGTTTTATGTTTTGGAGAGTTCTGTAGTCATTGTACTAAACGAGGCTTAGGATAATTGATAGAAGTACACTTTTCTTTTAAAGTAGAAATAGAGTAATTGTGAAAGAAAAAAGATGAAGGAAAACTTGGATTTTAGTACAAATGTACTCTACAGGCAGACAAGTTTTAGTAAACTTGTGAATATACAAAATTGATGATATAGAAATAAATTCCATTTAGTTCCAAAATATATTTCACCCCTGAAATGACTTTGTTTAAATTTACTTGGATATTTATAGGATGAATTGTGTGTATGTAAAATAATATGTAATGTGGTAAATGTAATATGTAATATGTAACAAGGTAAATTGTCCATGATACCCAGAAGTAAAAAAAAAGTACCCATGGTACTTTTTTCTTCCTTTATTGAAAGTAGGATTTTTTTCCACAGATAATATATCCAGATACAGTTCCTCTTCTTCTACTCCTCCTAGTTACTCCCTGGATCTTCCATACAGATCCACTCCCTTCCTGTCTCTCATTTGATGACAAGCAGGAACTAAGGGATAATAATAAAATAAAATAAACATGAATCTTGATTTAACATCTCCAATGTAATATACTTTAAATATGTAAGTTGCTTTAATATCTTTTATACTGAGTTATGATGCACTCTGGTAATAGAGTCTAACATTTAAAAAACATTCAATTCAGTGATTAATTTATCTATTTGTTAAATCACTTAAGATTTTTGTATTTTCACCATCCTAAATTCTAGTGTACAAGTAGGAAAAATATGTAACACTGATTTAATTCCCACTGATATATTTATTACACTACCTTTATGTTTTGTTTCAGACAAATACCTATGTTAGAGTTGAAAGAACTTCAGGTAATCCTCAGAGACATATAGTCTGTAGCTATAACAAGAAAATACTCCTGCAGGATCAATGCGATTGTTATTAATAATAAAAGTTACTCATTGAATAGAAGCAGTAATAATCTGTAGACAAACTATTGGAAACAAGGCAACAGATGGTTTGATAGAACTGTCTTCTTTCTTACTGGAAGGTATCCTATTGACTTGCAGGCAGAGCTGTTGCATGCAGTCTGCCTTTCTGCATGGTGCTGGCCATGTCACATTCTTATCTAGCTGCTCAGAATTGTATCAGTTTTGATCTGAACAAACAGAGCTCCAGAAAAAAAATGCAATGAACATAGAAATGTTCTACAAATTTTATCTCTTTTTCTCCTCCATAGATATGATATCTGCACTTATAAAAATAAGCCCTGTGGAACACTGGGTAAGTTTGTTTTTGTTTTGAGAGTTGTTTGTTTGTTTGTTTGATAAAATGATTGTTTAGATTGTCTTTTTGAGGTAATGATGTTACTCTTGATTATTATTAATTTGGTTATTTTTCCTTCTGATGTATGAGACATGACCTTTCTAAAAATATTATTCTTCCCATAATAATGAATAAGTTCAATTTTTAATTGGTTTTATGTTCTCTGGCAAATGGTATGAGTGAGAACAACTTAGAGGATGGTTTAAATATCAGTAGTAATTTTAAATAAAAGTTACCACTCATTTTTATATTTTCTGTCTTTCTAATTCCTTGTTTAAAACAACAACAAAAATGAAGTGTTTGAGATCAATGGAAAGTTGTTCAAAATAAGACAATGAATTAAAAGAAAAAAAACCAGTCAAGTTGAGATACTTAGGAAGTAGGTGTAAAGAATAATACTTCTTTCGGTAAGTTTATCTCCTATGAATCCAGATATTATTTAAAAAAAATGTTAGTACAGTCAATGAAGAATTTAATAAAACAGTATTGCAAGAGATGGAGAAAGGAGGCGAACTTTCTTTCTTATGTTCCCTAAACATCTTTTGCTTTAAAAAAAAAATTAGTAAATATCTTGAATTTCCACTAAAAGAATATTTTGTTAAGAAGCAACAGTTGATATTGGTTGAAAGTAAAGTGCAAATACAAATGAATTGATAAGGTCACTTCCCAGTAGACCAGATAGCCAAGAACTAGTGCTATTTTAAGGCACAGGGAGTTTTAGTGTCGTGAAAACTTTCTACAAACTCAATATCTATGCAAAACAAAGTGAATCTTTTGACTTCTCTAGGTCAAATCTCAGTTTTCTTATCTGTATATGAATAATTTTGAAGTAAATTCCTGTTAACACTTTAAACATTTGGGAATATCCAGTTGGAGTTGAATTAGGAGAGACGTGTTCCCAGCTTCCTGGTGGTTCAGTGAAACATCCCTTCTAAGACAGGATTTTTCTCTTGCTTATTTTTCACGTGGCTTATTTCCTGTTTTCCTTGAGATTTATAACTACAGGAGAAATCCCAACTAGCCATTGCCTAGTGTTAACCATAGAAAAGTTTTCTAGTTAATACTACCAGAGAAAGAGTTCTCTGCTGAGCCAGCTTATATTGGGATTTTCTTTTTAGTGTTTTAAGGCCAACTGAGAAAACCTGAGACTGAGACTAACTTTAGTAGTTTCAATGTATTTATTGCTTTGTTATAATCTTTTAAACTTTCTTTTTTCTTAGTTTTCTTATTTATGAAGTAGGCATAATACCAGCTATTTAACCAAAGGTATATTGTTAAAATCAATGAAGAAAAAAATACAATTGCTTTGAAATTCAGTATTAGTTAAAGGAACAGGCATTAGTATTTAATGTAGAATCACCTGCAATGTTATATTCAATTCATTTATTTATTGTACAAATTCATTACATGTGCATTAAGAGTGTTATTTACTTCAGAACCAATGAACACTAAACCTCAAAGCAAGTATACATATAAACTAGCTTATGTCTTCAAGCATATTTTTCTTAAAGAAATAAGTGTGCACATTTTGATCAGTTCTTTGAAGGTGTATGACTTACATTGACAGGCTCTTTATTCTGACATTAGTAGTGCTACTACCTGGTGCTTTCAGTGTCAGTAATAAGAATCTGATGTAGCTTACTGTCTAATTTTTTTCCAAAATAATATATATATATATATATATATATATAGTATATATATATATATATATATATATATATATATATATATATATAGTAACTTTAGTATCTTAGTCAGGGTTTCTATTCCTGCACATACATCATGACCAAGAAACAAGTTGGGGAGGAAAGGGTTTATTTGGCTTACACTTCCATACTGCTGTTCATCACCAAGGAAGTCAGGACTGGAACTCAAGCAGGTCAGAAAGCAGGAGCTGATGCAGAGGCCATAGAGGGATGTTCTTTACTGGCTTGCTTCCCCTGGCTTGCTCAGCCTGCTCTCTTATAGAACCTAAGACAACCAGCCCAGAGATGGTCCCACCCACAAGGGGCCTTTCCTCTTTGATCACTAATTGAGAAAATGCCTTACAGCTGGATCTCATGGAGGCATTTCCTCAACTGAAACTCCTTTCTCTGTGGTAACTCCAGCTGTGTCAAGTTGACGAAAAACTAGCCAGTACACTTAGAAATTTGTCTCTATAATCAATAAATTATTGCAAGGTACATACGAATGTGTTTTGAAGCTCAATTACTTTTTTGTAAATTAAAATTATAATTTTTGAAAATGGAATGAAATATGTATATACATATATATGTGTATATATATATATATATATATATATATATATATAGTTGTATTGACTTCTATGTGGAAAATGTCAGTACAGTACAGTGTAGGTAATCTAATTGCCTAAAATTTGTTTATTTAATTATTTTGTATTGATATTTATAATTATTTTTTAAATAAGCTCTTGGTTAATAACTCTGATGGCCAGTTGTATTATAAGGGTAATTAGGGTTAAGGTTGCAAACTGATCGTCAAACTGAGGAAATTCAAATGACCCAAACAGTAATGAACCCCTGACTATCACTTGCACACATAGGAATTTTGAAAGCACTACTTGTTAGGAAACTAGAAAATGGTGAGAGTTAATGAGCATATACTAGTGTTTATTTTTGTATTAGTTAAGATTTACCTTTGCTCTCCAAATATATCTTTTCTACAATTGTTCTTTAGTAGAGTTAACAATTTTATGTCAGATATCAAGTAAACATGTTTATAACTACCCTGGGGTGGCAGTGAGAATCCCTAATTCAAAATACAGTCATAGAGCATACACTGAAAGAAAAGCCATTTCACACACAATAAAGGAAAAAACTAAAGAAAACAACAAACAGTTCACTCCAGCACCACCATCGTTAGAAAAACAATTGGGTAGTCTGTGGCAGTATAAGAGTTGTTAATTTGGGGCTGGTGAGATGACTCAGTGGGTAAGAGCACCCGACTGCTCTTCCGAAGGTCCGGAGTTCAAATCCCAGCAACCACTTGGTGGCTCACAACCATCCGCAATGAGATCTGACTCCCTCTTCTGGAGTGTCTGAAGACAGCTACAGTGTACTTACATATAATAAATAAATAAATCTTTAAAAAAAGAGAGAGAGATGTTAATTTGTCAATAATTATAATTAGTGATTGTTTAAACATGACTCAGAACAGGAACAATGCTCATTGTTATTTTGTTCTTCCCAAATGCTCTCCCATACTGAACCCAAAAGCTTAGAGCCAAATCCTGTTTTTTTCTGCATGGAGCATGCCTGTGTGCATACATGTGTGTGTTCTATAGCGGACATTCAAAGTAACATTTATAACATATTTTTCATTATCCAAAGAATGAATTCTTTTTGCCCCAAATGGTCCTTCTCTTTATTGTCTTCTTTTCAGGCCCCAGTAACTTTGAGTGGAATGGAAGGTCAGCTCAGTGGTGTCATGAGTGCTTATACTAACTCTGAGGCAGGAATCAACCCCGTTTTTCTTTCTTTCTTTCTTTCTTTCTTTCTTTCTTTCTTTCTTTCTTTCTTTCTCTTTCTTTTCTTTTCTTTCTTCCTTTCTTTCTTTCTTTCTTACTTTCTTTCTTTCTTTCTTTCTTTCTTTCTTTCTTTCTTTCTTTCTGCTTTCTTTCCTTTTTTGTTTCATACATTTTTATTTGATATTTTCTTTATTTACATTTCAAATGTTATCCCCTTTCCTAGTTTCCCTTCCAAAAATCCCCTATCCCCTCCCCCTGCTCCCCAACCCACCCACTCCCATTCCTGGTCCTGGCATTCCCCTATACTGGGGCATAGAACCTTTTTAGGACCAAGGGCCTCTCCTCCTATTGATGACCGACTAGGCCATCCTCTGCTACATATTTAGCTAGAGCCACAAATTCCAACATGTGTTATCTTTGATTGGTGGTATAGTTCCAAGGAGCTCTGGGAGTACTGGTTAGTTCATATTGATGTTCCTCCTATGGGGCTTCAGACTCCTTCAGCTCCTTGGGTACTTTTTCTAGCTCCTTCATTGGGGACCTTGTACTCTGTCCAATGGATGATTGTGAACATGCATTTCTGTATTTGCCAGGTACTGGCAGAGCCCCTCAGGAGACAGCTATATCAGGGTCCTGTTAGCAGGCTCTTGTTGGCATCTGCCATAGTGTCTAGGTTTGGTGGTTGTTTATGGGATGGATTCCCAAGTGGGGGCAGTCTCTGGATGGTCATCAACCCCCTTTCTACCTCTTCTGCTCATCCCTTATAAATCAGTAGGCGTACCCAACAATCACCTTAACTTTGTTATGTGTGTCTATTATTTTAATATATCAGAAAGAACAAGCAACACAATTCAGAGAGCTTCCTATGTAGAAAATATGGATTGAATAGCGTAAACAGTTCTCAATTCGTGCTCCTGGGGAATCACACCTCCCACAGAACACTGCTTGTTGCACTCAGTGACTATCAAGTGCACTGAGCTAAGGGGACTGTGGGAAGGTAGTTCCTGACACTGGAGAGGCAGGATAGCAGACTACATTTAAATGACTCTATTTCTCTGCATTTAGTACTTGGCATCTGCTTCTTTATAATGTATGGTATTTTTCATTTCTTATAAAACCTTTTTTTTTAAATTGCTGACTTAAAATTCTATACTAATCCACAGAGCATAATCCACAGAGAATGGTATTCATTTGGAAGTAAATACTAAAGCCTCCAAGGGGAAATTCCTCGAGTAACATAACGTTTCACTAGAAATCAGCCAATTAACACCATGGTTTTGCTTTATTAGTAAGAACTCTAAAGCACTGAAGGGGGTTGGGTGAGAAGAAAACAACATGGAATGTAGAAGTGACTTCCCTCCATAAAAAACACAACAACAATGTAAGCTGCTGCCATCAGGACTAATTTTAAAGGGTTGAAAAAGTACAAAAGTCTCCCATCTTTCATACTTTTTTAAACCCTGTTTTGAACCATCCATTTTGTTTTTTATAAAAATGTCATTTATGAAACCATTTGGGATTCCCTCTTTTTGTTAACTAAAATGTTGCTTGTATATTTTTATGAACCCACTAAATTTAAACAGATCTCTTTAGAAAAATAATGTGGATATATTTTGCTTTCTACAGCCTGAAGAATATTAAAATAGAAATGCTTTCTTGAATTCCCTTTTCTGGCTCAAGTTACTAGGTGGTCCCAAGTTACCAGAAGTAAAATTTATAAATCTAACCCCTAGTCTAGACATTTTCCAGCACTGACTGCAGTTCAAAAAATATTAATGTCTAGCCGGCAAAGTGAAATTTCCCCCAGTGATTTTGCAAACGACTAGAAAGTTAACCTTTTGCCAACTGCTCCTTCTGTGCATGGAGGTTATTAAAAAGAATCCAGGCATTTAGAAGCATGGGCTTTAAAAGGCTGAAGCACCTTGGCTTGACCCGTTGTGTCTTTCTGTTTATTCAGGCTTAGCCTCTGTGGCTGGAATGTGTGAGCCTGAAAGGAGCTGCAGCATTAATGAAGACATTGGCCTAGGGTCGGCTTTTACCATCGCACATGAGATTGGTCACAAGTGAGTGCATTTAAGAAAACCAAAATAAACTGGACAACTCCACTCTTATAACTTATAACTACTGTGTGGAAAGCCTGCACTCAATTCTTTTTTACAGCCTTTTTGACATCTTTCAATAGAGACTGTTATAATTTTGGGTATTGGGATAAATCATTGTAAGAACTGGAGACTTGTTAAATAGCCAAACATATCACCCTTGAGTATTGTTGTGGACATTTAAAACAGTGAGCTTTAGATGTCTTCTCTACACCTAATTCTTATAAAGTCCAATTTTGCAAGTAATCTCTCTTTTCATCAAGTGATAATTTATGTCTTATGGTCGTTTGTTTGGGCTTTTGTTTCCTCATTTTGTTTTATAGTCCAGATCTAGACAGGCTAGGCTGGAATGCACAGTAATCCTCCTGCCTCAGCCTTCTGGGTGTTGGAGTGACAAGAATGAGCCATTACTTCTGGCTCCATATATTTGTTTAAATTCATTTGACACTATTTCTTTCAAATGCATGTTTGGTTTCACCCTTTAAGAAGCTGGAAGAATATATTCTCTAGGCGTGATGGTTATGTAGATAACTAGTACTGTCAGGTGCACTCACATGCCATTGAGAAAACCGGGTATGTGTAAGAACCCATCCTTGGTTCTTAGGAGGACCTTAAGTTTTTAATATTTATTTCAAATAAATCAATGCCAATGTTTAAAATGATACTTTCTCCCAACCCCCAAGTGGCAATGAAACCCCTTATTTCAAAGAAGAGACAAAAGTGAATGTAAAAGTCTATGGATGTGAAAAGAGAAATTTGACACTATTTTTCATATTTGTGTTCTTACAACTGGAAGGTCATTTGTTCTTAGTAAGTGCTTAATGTGATTCAAACTAATGCTCTCATACAGGTAAAGCTAAACAAAAGAACCTCTTTTTTTTGGTTTATGCAACTTTATTGAAGAAAAATAAATCAATTACTAGGAGAGCTATTAGTTGATCACTCATCCATTGACAACTCGCATCATTTATTCAGTGCTATATTAAACAGTATTGGAAGATAGATTAACTAATAGCTCCAAGCCTCCTAACAATTTAAATGAAAATTACAAAATGTTTTGAGACCCTATTTTGGAATACAAAGGGTGTTTGACTTCCAATTTCCATTCTCTGTAGAACAAGAACAGGTCATTCCTTTATTGACATGCATAAAATACATCACATTTTCTGTTCTGCTGATGCTATAATGCAATACCAATTCTCCAGCCACATCAGTTATGAGCATAAAGTATATCAGGTAACCTCAACCCTCTAACAGTGGAAGGTTTAAACAAGAACGGATGCTGCTAGAATAATGCTGCTTCCTTTGATGTGACAGCTGAGCATCCATCTCCCTCCCCCTCAGATGGCTTCTTCAGCATGTTAGAGCAGTGAGGATTGGTTTAGTCTCATAACCAAGTTAGAGTGAAGACACTGGACACATAATACACATGCTCCAGTTTTTAAAACAATTTCTGAATCTTGGGCAACTGTTCTCGTGTAACTACTTTACAGTTTCTAAAAGCAGTTCTTGTCCAAAGCTGGAAGAACTTAAGTCTTCTCAGATGAGCATGGGAATGAATGGAGGGAAGTAAACAAAAAATAAAATTAAAAAAGATGAGGTCTGATAGGGGAGCAACTGGATAAGAAAATCAAAAGAGGAACAGTAATTTAAAGTTTATTCCAGCTATAATGCAGGTTATTCTGACTTCAAGGTAGCATCACATGGCATACTTCTGAGTCCGTTCCCGAAATATTCTGTTGTACGTATCTCTGTCTGTTTTATAGATCCGTGCAATCTCTGGCACTAGGGGGTCATCTGGGTTTGGATCACATAGCAGTGAACAAATGGGTAAAAGAACTTTGGAAATAGTTAAAGCAGGAGACCCCTGTGATCTTAGAATATCAAGACAAATGCTGCCCTTACTGTTACTATTCGGATGATAAATTCTTGTTGTAAATGCAACCGTAGGTGGATTGAAGGGGTAGTCTGTAGGAAAATGAATTGTCAAAGAGAATACACCACCTTGATATGGGCTGTCATTAGGTCCCCTAATTGTGGCTTGCCAATGAAACGTGTCATCTCCAACTGGACCTGCAGAACATTGTGCTGGAGGGTCACCGGCCAAATCACTAAGTTCCTTATTAATCCGTTTCAGCGCCGTAGTCTGTGCTTTTCGCCGGGCTCCTCACTATCCCGAGGTGTACTTAAAGGTCCGGCCAAAACTCTTGATTATCCCGGCGGCGGTGAAGGGTTGTCTCTTCTCACACCCAGGCGCTTGGGATGGAGGTGGCGGATCTTGCGAGAACCTCGTGGCAGGCTCGCCGGAGCTCCCCAAGAACCTCTTTTTACTGATAGATTTAGCTCTTGAGCCAAATCCTACTTTCTTCTAAGCCTAAGTTATTAACTTTAAACAGATGGCTAGTTATATCTACTACTTTAAAATTTGAAAGACAAGTAACTTTAATCGAGACAACAGTCTGTGGGAACCCACAGTATCTGTCTGATTTTAGTTACTGACTTACCTTTTTTAAATGGTGAAGTGGATGAAAATTAAAGGTACAAATAAAAATCAGTAATTTTGCTTCAGAGGTAATTCCTAAGAAAACTCCGTAGTTCAGGATCCCTCCCTCCCTCCCTTAATTTCTCCCTTCTTTTTCTTCCTCCCTTCCTTTCCCCTCCTTTCTTCCTTTCCCCTTCACTTCCTTCCTATTGCTCTTTCTCTCTTAAAATTTTAGCCCTAAGTAAATTTGAAGCAATTTGTTGTCTTTTTTTTTCTTTTTCTTTTTTTTTTTTAAATTGTAGTTGATTTGTGTATAAATCCAAGTAACCAGCAAGTTTTAACCTCGACTGGATTTAGAAAGAAAAAGTCACTACTAACCTTATAATGGTGCCTTAAAACATTGGCATTCCAGTTTTCATTGCAACAAACATTAGGGAACAATAGAAAAACCTCTCCTAACTAGTCAGTTCATCTTTAACTCACTCCAGACTCAGAATCTTATGTAATCGTACCGGTCTTTGGTCTTTGTGATCTGTTCTGTTCTGTTCTGTTCTGTTCTGTTCTGTTCTGTTCTGTTCTGTTCTGTTTGTTGTTCTACTTTGTTTTGTTGAGACTGGATCCCACAACGTAGGCTTGGTTGGCCTGGGACTCATAGAGATCTGCCTGCCTCTGTCTGACTCCATACCATATTTAATCGGCTCTGCTAGAGTCAATTGTATTGAAAAGTTCAGGTAGATACCAAATAGTGAGTGAATAATGTGTTATGAATGTACTGTCATTTTATACAGTCACCAGTTAGCCTAGGCCAGTGCTTACACTTGCATGCCCATTTTTTGTATTTATTTTTTGTTGTTGTTGTTTTTATCCTACTCCTTCTTTTAGATATATCTTAATGTTTTATCTGCATGTATGTATGTGCATTAAGTATGTGTCTGGTGTCTGCAAATGCCAGACAAAGGCCTTGAATCCCCTGCAACAGCTGTTACAGATGGTTGTGAGTCAACATGTGAGTGCTAGAAACTGAACCCTGGTCCTTGGCAAGAACAAGCATTCTTTATTGCCTCCGTGATCCCTTGTTAAATTTACATAACTTAGGTAAAACTGTTATTTCTTTATACCATCTATTAGCATTTTAACTACTTCACAAGCTTTCCAGATTTTATTTATTTGACCTGTGTGTAAGTCCTTTGAAAGAGTCCACAAATCAATGGTTTATACTTTACATAGAATAACTGTGAGAATGTAGACTATTCATCTTAAGTTGGTAACCTGGAGTACTGGTCTTTCACAGTTAATTCTTGTTTGAAAGTGTGCCTGTCTCTGGCACTTTTGCCTCCTCTGGATCCCTTTCCCCTGACTGGGCTGCCTTGTTAACATGAATGTGAGATGAGCCTAGTTCTACTGCAACTTGGTGTGCCAAGGCAGGTTGATATCTGAAGGGAAGAGGAGGAGGGGGAGGGGAGAGGGAGGAATTGGGAGTATAGGAATGAGAGGAAGCTGCTCTGTTTACATTAGGATGTAAGATAAATACATTAATGAAAAAAGGTGCCAGAAATGAAACATGGAAATTACACAAAATCCTTAGGATTGAGAGCTAGTACTTCCATTCAAATGTGTCATTTGACAGGAAGAACAAAAGGAAGCAACCAAACACTTGTATCTCATACCCAGATGACTATGATATTGCTGTCTTCTCTTCCTTTTTTTTTCTGGACAAGATCCTTTTATTTGTCATCATTTTATTGTGTGTGTCAGATTATAATTTGGTCAGGGAAAAATGTTTCATAAAAAGCCCTTAACTTTTAAGATTTTAGTGCTTAACTCAGCAGACATACTCTGGTACAATTCATACTATTAAAATATAGAAATACAGGCTGTAGAGGTAGCTTGGTGATAGAGTTTGACTAGCATGTGAAAGGCTTTCAGTTAAATATTTGATCCCTAGCACTTTATAAAAGTCCTCAAACCAAACAAGGAAATGAGTGAGAGCAATCCTTCCTGAGATGAAGTGGCAGCTGTAAACTTTCCAGCTGATTGCTGTGCCTTTGCTTGCCAGTTAAAAGTGTGTGTTGCCATGTGGCTTTTATCATGGTGAAGGATTTTAAGTGATAGGGTAATCTATGTAGATTCCTTGTTGCTGTAAGAACCTTTGACCATTAATCATTAAGAAGAATCCCGACTGAAGGAGTAGAATATATGAATAATTTTCTACTTTTCAAAATTTGTTTATAATGTGTTTTGTGCCCAACTTGTATTTTCATAGAAATACAATATTCATTTTAATGGGTATATTTTAATGTTTTTATAATGTTTAATAATGTTTTTATTTGGCCATGTCTTAGATAATGATTCTGTCTTTGTCTCTGTCTCTATCTCTCTGCATGTATGTGTACCTATGTGTGTGTGTGTGTGCACATGTGCATGTGTATGTACCCAAGGATGTAGAGGCCCAAGCAAACTTGATGTCATTCCTTGGGTATTGCCTACTTTCTTTCTGAGGCAGTCTCCCTGGCCATGTAGGCTAGGCTGGCTGGTAGTGAGCTCCTGCTATCTACTTCCCAAAGCTGGGGTTGCAAGTGTGAGACAAATGTAGATCCTTAGAGTTGAACTTGGCTTCTTGTGAGCATTTTTCAGACTGAGCCATTTCCCCAGATCCACCCCCTTGTAAAAATGTATTTTTATACTTTTGTGAAAAATTAAAAATTAGTTCTCTTGTCAAATGAAATGATAGACTTTATGTTTATTAATAGACAAATGCACTTAATAAAAGCTGAAAGGAAGACATATATTTTGAAAGATTGTTATAGGTAATTGTGTTGTTTTCATGGATTTTACAAGTTTAAAAATATATGACAAAGAAGGGTGGCAAGAAAGCAATCAGACACCTAATGTATTACAAAATGTTTAATGTATCTAATTATATGAACAGAAGTAATATTAAAGGAGGTCAAAAAAGTATTCTTTGTTTCTAGGGATGTATCAAAGTATTTTAAACTAAAGAGACAGAATGTCTTAGGTTTGAGTTTAAACTTAAGGCTAAAATATAAAAGAAGAATAACATCTTCAATTTTCTAGCACCAGTTGGGTATATTGGCAGTTCGTCATGCTGTTCTCTTTCTCATTGTATGTAGCTAACATTTTCACATAGAAAGAACAAGCTCTAGATAATGGTTACAGTGTAACTTAACTCACTATTGCAATTGAATGGGTTTTAACTTTGTTTTTTTACACTTTACTTTTATTTTTATTTGTGTATGTGTTTGTGTTATTTTAGATATTAATGACAAAACATTTTCTGTATAACTGATAACATTTCTGATAACGCAGGAGAGTTATCACGGCAAAGTTGCATTACTGCACCTATTTTCTCTGTCTTTGTAAACAGTGTTACCTTTAACCATATCACACCACTCCAGCTTATCTGATGTATTCCTAGAAGACATAGTAATAGTGGAAGAATAAATATAAATACATTACAGTGATTTCATGTACTTTTGGAGATCTAAGCCTCAGTTTAGATCAACTAAAACTTAGCTTATACTAGATGTCAACATTGTTTTGTGCACATTGGGAAAGATTTTAGGTACTAAATTTTGCTAGGTACCACACTGTCTCTGAATATCTTCCTATATAGACTTGCTATCTTGAGTTATTTGCTTTAGTAAATTGTATATAAAATAAAACAAAATTCTAAAGCCTTTTAAAAAAGAACACATGAACAGATTATAATAACTATTTTACTGATTGACTACTATATGCAAAAACATCTGAATCTATACCTAAGCACTGCTATATCTAAAAACATTTGCCAGATGTAGACGACTGAGTACTTATTACAACAGATGTTTCATAGCAAAAATCAGTTATAGGTAAGGACAGGTCACGAGTGGGAAAATCTAAAGAATATCTTATGCTCTTTCATTTTCTCTGATAACAGTGGAACTACTTAGCTTTGATATTTTACAGTTGTAAAAATTTAGAATACATCATTTTAAAAGTTGCCTCTTTTTGTTCTCCTTCCTTCATTCTTTCTTTCCTTCTGTTCTTTCTGTTTTTCAGATGTATTATCATTGTTAGCCTGGAATGAACTATATATTCCAAAATAGCCTCCAACTTCCAATAGTTCTCTTGCTTAGCATCACAGATTCTGAGATTATAGGTGTGAGTTAGCATCCCTGGAAGAAAAGGTTACATAAAAATAACAAACAAACAAACAATTGAATCATATTAAATAACTGTAGAAATTTGATTGTGTGATGTAATCTTTTGCATAACTGAATGATCATATTTATTTGCTTTTTTCTTTAGTGGCAGAATTCCAAAACACGTGCTCAATACACTATATACATTTCATTAAATGACTGATAGTATTAAGTACCACTATTCACTAACAAAAAGTGAGGTTGGGGTATTAGCAAAATGATTATCTTCAGATTCAAAATGCAAACTTTAATCTAGGCACCTTTTTAAGGATTTATTTATTTATTTTATATATATGAGTACACCATTGCTCTCTTCAGACACACCAGAAGAGGGCATCAGATCCCATTACAGATGCTTGTGAGCCACCATGTGGTTGCTGGGAATTGAACCTCTGGAAGAGCAGTTGGTGCTCTGAACTGCTGAACCATCTCTCCAGTCTAGGCACCTTTTTTTCTTTCTTTGGTAATTAGATATTTTCTTAATTTACATTTTCAATGTTACCCCCTTTTCTAGTTTGCCCTCTGAAAATCCCCTATCCCCTCCTCCCTCCCCCTGCTCTCCAACTCACCCACTCCTGCTTCCTGGCTCTGGCATTCCCTATACTGGGGCATAGAACCTTCACAGGACCAAGGAACTCTACTCCCATTGATAATCGACTAGGCCATTCTCTGCTACATATGCAGTTAGAGCCATGAGTCCCACCATGTGTTTTCTTTGATTGGTGGTTTAGTCCTAGGGAGCTCTGGGGGTGTACTGGTTAGTTTATATTGTTGTTCCTCCTATGGGGCTGCAAACTCCTTCAGCTCCTTGGGTACTTTCTCTAGCTCCTTCATTGGGGACCCTGTGCTTCGTCCAATGGATGGCTGTATTTGTCAGGCACTGGCAGAGCCTCTCAGGAGACAGCTATATCAGGCTCCTGTCAGCTAGCTCTTGTTGGCATCCGCGATAGTGTCTGGGTTTGGTGGTTGTTTATGGGATGGATCCCCAGGTGGGGCAGTCTCTGCAAGGCCATTTCTTCAGTCTCTTCTCGAAACTTTGTCTCTGTAATTCCTTTCATGGGTATTTTGTTTCCCCTTCTAAGAAGAATCGAAGTGTCCACACTTTGTTCTTCCTTCTTCTTGAGTTTCATGTGTTTTGCAAATTGTATCTGGGTATTCTGAGCTTCTGAGCTAACCACTTATCAGTGAGTGCGTATCATGTGTGTTCTTTTATGATTGGGCTACCTCACTTAGGATGATATCCTCCAGATCCATCCATTTATCTAAGAATTTCATATATTCATTGTTTTTAATAGCTGCATAGTACTCCATTATGTAAATGTACCATATTTTCTGTATCTTTTAAAATATGGTTTTTGATTAGTGTACCCAACAAATGCATCTTATTATGACATTTTAATTTACATGGTAGTTGGCTCTTGTTTTTCCTTCCATTTATTACCCCACTTGTTATTTTCCTCCCTCCCTCCCTCCTGTTCATCTCCCCAAATAAGTATCCTTCTACTTATATGTTACATGTATGTATATAAATCAGGGTTCTGCACATTGATTTGATATAAAAGTGGGATTTTCAGCAGACTATATGTAATAATGCAGATTAAATTTATATTCTGACAGCTGTGTTTACTATTTTTACTCTTACAATTCTCCCCCCTAGAACATAGTAAAAATTCTGCACCAAAATGAAGAGTACATCATATCTTTGTGGTACAAGATATATTGCATTGCTGATAACTAATGATTCATATAATGTAAGATGAAGTAAAACAGAGTATTGCATATCAGTTGCTTCTTAGATGTCTTTACAGAATAAAGGATCTATCTTTTGTAGTTATATAATTACCATATGTGAAGAAATTTTGCTTTGTTAATGTGGTTTCAAATAAAAACATACCCATTTACACCCAGAGACAAAAATTATACTTAAAAATGAAAGAATAAATATTCATGTCTTTGGGGAGAAAGATTGTATTAGCAACTATTGTTTTAACTTCATAAAATTTCCAACAGAAGGTAAATTAGTAATATTTAAATTAATCTACAAAGTAAACCTCACAGGAACACTTTTATTTTCATTTTTAAGCTACATCTAACAGCCACTGTCTTTATTCCTTTGCCCTTGATACTGTAGTTTTGCGTTGAGTAGTACAAGGCGTAAGAATCAAGAGCTTTGTTCTAGCTAAGACTTCTAGTACTTCTGCTGAATGAAAATGAGGAGAACAGATTTTCTTCTGTGATCTTCAGCCGTAGATGAGAGACATTCAAGTTTTGCCAGTGTGATGTCAGGCGCCAGCTTATGGTGTTTGGCCTGAATTGTACTTTATTGTTGCTCACAGACATCATTTGTTGCAACTTTTTAATATTGTAAAAAACAATTGGCTTTTCTGCCAATTTTTAATGTGCTCTAAAATATTTTTAAGTATCTTTACCATCCCTGAATACCAAAAATAGATTTGTTCATGAAAAAATAAAAAAAACTGTAGAAGTATGAATATAGTAATAGCCTAATAAAGTATGTTTCCATATCATAAACAAAACCAGAACTTATATAAAGATATATTTAAGAAATTGTTCATTTAGGAGTTCTGTGAATAGCTGTGAGTTTTTCCTCAGAACATGGAATATAATGGTGATAATTGATGTTGAGCTTTTCTGGCATAGAAATAATAGAAATGAGACTAAGTAATATGAACAAGACAGACAACGTTTCTTGATTAAAACTTTATTTTGAGCCAGCTGACTTAAGTCAAAGGGAGCCAGCACTGACCAGACATAATCAGGCAGCTTTTATTAATTTCCTTAGCAAACCAAAGTTTTGTAATTGTCCATTAGTCATGCATGGACAGTTTCCAAAGGCTCTCTTCTTGTGTGCAAACATTGGGCTTGATGTGCTAATGGGCCATTAACATTGATTTAGAAAGTGCTGCGTTCTACCTGGCATCATCATCTTGTATGAATGCCCTAACTCTATGGATAGGATGAGGGACTTTAAGTGCTGCAATTTATAAGAAAGTACAAGGGTGGCAAAGAAGATAGACAATTGTTCTAGTGAGTGGGTAGGTGAAGTAGTTAAATAGCCTTCTATTATAATCTTGGACAAATCTTTTCCTTTTCCATTTTCATTTTCTATTTCTTTCATTTCATTCTTTCTTTTTTCGTGTGTTACAAATCTTTTCTGAAATGTTTAGCATCTCTATATGAAGAGCTGAATAGTGTGATACAAATCTGAAGGCAGCTAAATGAGTAGGCATGGCGTAAACAGAGAGATGACAAGTCTATAATCTTAGTTTACTCATCTATCCTTAGGTATAGGTTTCCATTACTAGATAGAATTTGATGAACAGGCATGAGCTTGCTGGAGAGTTCTGTGGGGAGAATAGAGAGTGTGAGTGAGTTATAGGGAGGTAGGAGGTGAGGATCGCTCATATGTAGTGTACATATGTGAAATTATAAAATAAATAACTGAATAAATGTGTACACTTGTAATCCTACCTCTTGGTAGATGAAAATGGGAAGATCATTGTGTGAGGCCAACTAGACCCAAACACAAAGACAGCCTATCTCAAGAAATGAAACAGAAGGTCTCGTTTGTTAACAAAAGTAGCTGTCAAGTTTTTGCAAAGTGACCCATGAAACTGTAGAATCCACATTCAGAGCTATTTTCAAAGCTAGGAGGAACAAATAGTATATTGCTTTGCTCTAGGTCCTCCAGTGTATGATTTTCCAAGTTAATGAGGAGCAAGAGAAACTAGAGGGTTTTCTAAAGGTTTTCCTTTGGTTCCATTACTTCCTCGTGTTGTCCTTTGTGTAGTTATCTCAGACCCAAGTGGTCCTATCTTGGTTTGATCTCAAGCAGCTCCTCAAATGTAAGCATTCTACTTCGTGGCCTGATGTGTTTTGTGGGTAACAGGCAAGGACCTAGAGTTTCTATGTCTCTGGTCTCCTTGTGGTGGTTCTTGCTTGTTCTAATGGAGGCTAGATTACCTATACAGATAGTAACACAGTTTCAAGGACAAGTGGAATTCCTTCTTAAAAAGAGGTTTAGTACTAGTCAGGGTGTCAGACTTATAGCCAGGGTATCAAATACATTATTTTTTCAAATTATGACACCAAATATTTCCATTTGTCTTTTTTCTTGGCAGCTGAGCTTGTGTACACCAAGGCAACATAGCATTGTATGATGACTGTATGAAAGACATATCTTTATTTTGTGAGATGACAGAAATATGACATTAAAAGCAAAACCTTGCATTTTTATGCATTTTAGTCACATGTCAGTATTGGTTCCCTTAAAGCTATTTGTGCCTACCAACAGGACACTAATAAGACTCCGCCTAAGAGAAAGTCACTTTTAACTCTACCACATGTGAAAAGAATAGTACTTGGGTTAATTCAGAAGTGTCAGCTTTACACAGAAGGAATAATAAAGTTTCCTGAATTTTAAATTTGAACTATTTGTACTGGATTGTGTGGATCTGACTGTATCTAATTCAACTTGAAATTCTGCCTTAATATTCCTAGAAGATCATTTAAGGAATAATGTGTTGATGTCAAATTAGAATGATAATTGTTTGTGTTTGAGGAAGGCAATTTGTTTCAATTGAAGGCTCTGGGTACTCTCACATTCCTTCTCTTGGTTTCTGTTATTTCTTGCGCATGAATTAACAGCTTCTCTCTTCTATGCCATATGTATGTATAGAATACACTTTCGTTTCACTCATTCACAATGTCCTTTTTATCACTGTCCTGTCTTCTTTCTAAACATAGCTTTAGCTCACCTGTCAGATGGAATCCACATGCTTTCACTGTCAAGAGAGCATGTGTTTATATTTGTATTTATTAGCTACCTTGTATTTGCTTGTTCTGAACTACCTGTCCAGGGTTTCCTAGAACAATGCTCCTTATCTGTTTTGTGCTTAAATTAGTTTTCTACCATGACACATTTGTTAGAATGTAGTACTGTAAATATAAGTTATTTTTGAAATAATAGTTATCTAAAAAGGGTATTCCTATGCAGTCAACATATGCATCTCAGATTTCTTTTTATTAAAGTGTATTTTGAGTTCACTAGGCTTTAGAACAGGGAAAATATGACAAGGAAAGGACATCTTTGAGAAATGGATCTCATTGCAAAGAAAAACCACATTCTCTAAATATGCCAGGGTTTTAAAAGTGTATTTTGAAAACACAAAGGGATATAAGTCATGTATTAACTCTCTTTCACCAATGCTCATAAAAGGGGGGGTTCTGTGATTACCCATCACCTATACTTCAATGAATCATTGTTTTTTTCTGTAATTCCCTTTTGTATTGAATGAACATTACTAATATGTAAATGTGGAGTTATGTTAAAAAAAATTAACACTATCTTTAATGGGTCATTAATTTTGCTAAATTTCAGTTTCCTCATCTGAGAAGTGCATACATTCCCTTTTCTGCTGAAGGAGCAATTGAATCATGAGATATTGATAACATGTGAGAATATATGAGAAATGCAAAGAGATTCAGACATACGTTGTACATTGAATAATTCTTTTGTCTTTTTAATATTAATCTACATTGCTTTAAAGGTCTGGTCTTCTTGATCAAAGCCAACTATTGATATGACTAATAAATGACCCAATAAGGAAATAAATATAGGATGTGTTGTTGTTGGGCTTGTTGTTTTATTTTTCTTCTTTCTTTCTTTTATGTCTCTTCTGTTTCTTCCTCATTAAAACAGTTTTGGTATGAACCATGATGGAATTGGAAATTCTTGTGGGACGAAAGGTCATGAGGCAGCAAAACTTATGGCAGCTCATATTACTGCAAATACCAATCCCTTCTCCTGGTCTGCCTGCAGCCGAGACTACATCACCAGCTTTCTAGAGTAAGTAATCTCTGGAGAGGGATGATAAATTGTTCTAGAAGCAACTCATTGCGGGAAGCCTACTGTGCGTGCTTCAAATTTTGTATGAGTAGTTTTTGTAGGGTCCACTAACATTTCAGGCCGCTCTCACTTTATTAAATAAATCATCGGAGCATAGTTTCCAGGTCTTATACAAATAGTGAATAAACTAGAAGCGGGATGAGAATCGAAGTACGACTGATGTAATGAATGATTAGAATTTTTCAGTAAATTGGAAAGCATTTTCAGAAAGAATTTGCATGTTTATAATTTAATAGAGAATAACTCATACTTTAATTCAGTAATTCAGTATCATGATGTTTGTGAAAAAAGAAAACTGAATTCTTCAAGAGTGTCAAAGCATCTAATCATAACAAATAAGAGCCACAACTAAACAAGCACAGGAAGGGGGTATTTTGAGGAACAGTTTAAGAAGTCCATCTTTTGCACAGCTGGGGAGTTTCTTCATGGTTCTTCCATCTCAATTCACAGAATCTGGTTCTATGCATGTTATAAATGTGAGTGAGCACAACCAGGACAATGTTTAGGAAAAGAGTTTTTTCTCAGCTCACTTGTGTGTACTCTCACACTGGATTTTAGGACCCAGTGGACTTGACTATTGTTTTCTGTGAGGCCTTATATATTAGTTTATCTTTTTAATCTTAAGGTCCTGAGTTTTTAAATGACTTTAAATCGTAATACTTATCTCATTAGAGGTTTTATATATAATATTGATATTTATTAAAATTATAAGCATTACTATTTTAAGCAACATCAGAGTTTCAATAGTTTGTTGTTGTACCATTACTTTAGCTGTTTTAAATTAGGACAACTTACATAGGATAAAATTATGTCTTAAAAGTTTGTTTAACTAATAATAGCCAGGTCATAGCCTGAGAATTTATAATTGCAGAGAAAAGAAAGTTTAATTGCCCAGCACAGATCTTGTTTCAAAAATCAAAAGATGAATGTTAAAAATCAACCTTAAAAATGTATTAGTACAATCATTCAATTTGGAATTCATTTCAAAATGTTGTCCTGAACAACTATATTATATACTATCAATTTTTAATCTTAGTAAGAAAATAGTATAATATTACACTTGCCTTGTGCTAGACTGAGTGAAGTGCTATAAAAAGACAGTGAAGAATTTATTTGATATGTTTGGTAATTTTTAATACAAAGCACGGGCAACATCATTTTAAAGATAGTTTTGCATGAATTCACTTATATAAGTTATAAACATCATTGAAGTTGTCCTCTTGTAGAAACCTGACCAGATCTGAAATTTCTCTCTCGTCTTGGCATTTGTTTTCAAATTAAAATCTTAATCTCTATCATCATAAAAACAGATTGTGTAACATGCTCAGTATTTGTATTTTCAATGGCAGTCCTCTTGATTTTTAAAATTACAATTTCTTTCCCTCTGTATTCTGTTTCTGTCCCATTGGTGATTCTATAGCTCTTTAGCTAGTACCAGCTCTGTATATTAAATACAAGGAGTACAGCCTAATAAACATAATAAACTTGGTGTGTTTTTATGTACTAAAACCATACAGAAGTATAGATATATGCACTACCTTTGACCTCCTGCCAGATCTTATGTAGTTGGAACTGATCATGGCTGTTAAGACAGTACATAAGGGACTCTCTAGATTGCTAGTGATATACAGGGAAATGACCACTGGCTTTGTGAGAGACGCAGAACTATTAATATTTGCATTATAGAAGTCCATTGAATTAATTAAAGCATTTAATTCAAAGGTATTATTTAATCTTCATTGCTCTCCTGTATTTTGTATATATAAGCAAAATGAGTGTTGACCGGATTCTAATGGGCTTATTTATCCTATATTTTATAACAAGGGTTCTTTTGTAAATTCTCATGAAAATGCATGAAGTTAAAACCACTAGGAAATGGATAAATGTTTTTTTTTAAAAAATAAAAGAGAGAGAAGAAAAGAAAAAGAAAGAAAGAAAAAAGGCTTGCGAGAAAAATCAAGTCTGCCTCTCTAATAATAAACTAAGTAACTAAATCTTATTATAATTTGTCCAAGCAATAAAAGATTTTAAACACTAGCCTCATTAAAAAGATCACTTCACTGAGCCCAAAGATAAAATAGTAATTTTAAAAAGTCTTTGTTCTATTTCCTATTTAATGAGCTTGTTTTAACAGCTATGTGTGATATGTCTATATCTGTATCTGTGTCTTTATTTAAATCCAGAGACATTTTGCATTTTGGTCAATGATTAAGTTTGCATCTATGTTTTGTAGTTGGCTCAAAAGGACTTCGTTTTAGCTTTTCTTTTCAAGAAAAAGAAATCTTGAAAGAATAACTGTTAAGGAACTGCTAGCCAGTCAACAAAATACATACCTTCCTCTACTTAGAGAGTATATAGGACAACCGTGATGGAAGTCTTAACAATGAGTTTCTATGATTTATAGAAATCCATTATTCACTGTTTAACTGGACAAACAAAAAGACATGGCCTTAACATGCCACTAGAACACAGTCTCTCATGTCATTCTGCAACACTAGGTGCTATTGATCAGTCAGGAGATGGTGTTTACCAACTCCCAATATTTTTTTTCAGATTTCTTAAACTCGGTGATTCAATAAGTGGTTCATGAATCGCCCAGAAGCCGTCCTGATTAAATAATAAAGAACCCATTTCCGTTAAAATGGACGTGTTTTGCCAGCTTCTGATGTTTTCCGAAGACGGCTTTGCAGGTAGTGTCTTTCCTATCTGCCTGCGGGACTCCCTTATTTACTTATTTAGAAAATACAAAAAGATCAACCTGGTATGAAGGCTTAACTCATTGACTATGGGCTAATTTACCAGGCTGTGAAAAGCAGGTAGTTGTAATTTAGGACACATTTCCATTCATTCCCAACCACTTAGAAGTAGTTCAGAGCAATTTCTAAAAGATATAGGAGCTTTGTGAGTCATCTTTTACCCTATTTAAATTTTGTAAAATTGCTTGAACTCTCAGGTAGCTATATCACAATTGTTTGCCATTTCGATTTATATACAGAATCCGTGGAAGGTGATTGAATGCACTGAGTAGCATTGTTAGTACTGAAGGGGAACTAGGAAGAGGAGTGGGAGAAGTTATGGATGATGGACAAGGCCAAAGCACTCAAAGTTGCTCTCTAAAAGTTGCTTTTGAAGGTTAACATTACTCCATTAAATGGAAAATATGTTCTTAAGTGGAACCCCCCTCCTCCCAAAAGAAGTGTAGTATTCAAGAAATAACCTGCAGAACAGGTTTTCCTTAGTAGATTTGACACATGTTGAGACCCTTGCCCTTTTAACCATGCGTATCCTTGACAAGGTGTAATTATATGTAGGGTAGTTTCAGAGTAAGCCATTAACAGCACAAAATTTGTATATTTAAAACCCCAAGTTAATTATAGTCAAACATCCATGTTACACCGTCAATGACAGGAAGAAGAGGTCTGACTTTAGATATATACTTGTTTGCATTTGCATGTTATGTCATTACACTTATATTTAGTTGAAACGTTGTTAGTTTCATAAAAAAGTGATAAAGTTACTTATGAGAAGATAGATAAAAGACATTTAATTTGATGTAAATGATATAAGCCTAAGTCATGCTTAACTCATACGTATCAGAACACCTTGTGAAAAACAAGGTGGCATTAAATTACACTTGCTGCTGTTGTTAAGGCACTGTAATGTATGTTATTCTTAGGCAGATGTCCTTTAAGACTGGCCCACTGTGTTGCATGTAATTTTAAAAAACATATTTCCTCTTTTGCCTGGGGTGCGCTCCTGGCTTAGCTCCACTGAAGGCCAGCTGGTGCCTTTCTGAGAGCTGGAATGGCTCCCACAGTCCCTCCCAAGCTTCTCCAAGTCACCATCAATTACTCCGTCTTTTCTCTTTCTGTTGCCCACCTTAGCTCCATGGAAGAAAAACACTAGACCGGTTTATTATTTTAAAGCTTGCCAGGTAACACAATTGCTGGGCAAAGAAACCTGTAGCCCTAAACTATCAGCTAAGCTGTATCCGCCATCCGCTGGTGGCAGAGGCCGCTGGTGGCAGAGGCCGCTGGTTCTGGTCTCCTAAGACCTTACAATGGCTCCTGTGTCCTCCTGCTTCCAAAGCATGCTCTAAAGAGCCTTCCTCTCTCCCTGCAGCTGCTCTTCCTCCTCCTCCTGGGACCCAGAAGTCCCACCTTAAAAACATGCAACGCCACTGTATAGCTAAAGCTCTAATCTTTATATCCTTTTAAAATTTTTTTTTTATTTTTTTAGTAGGAGTAAACTTTCAATCTCAGTTAGTAATGCATTCTCATATGTTCTGGAAACAAAACCAGGAAGACATATTGTATAAAGATCTATAAATGTAGGTGGAAGACTGAAATTTGGTTCCTGTTTTTGTTTTCAGGGTTGACTTTGGGACTCTGAATAAAGGCTTACTAAATTAGAAGTGGGGTATATAGAATTACTTTACAATCATAATGCAGTGAGTTTTGGAAATATAAATATAACTTGATATACTATGAAGTTTTTGAAATCAATGAAGATAGATATGTATTCTTAAACTGATACATATTAGAGGAAAGAGAGTAAGCGCCTGATAATGTATGAAGTAAGCCTGATAATGTATGAAGACATTGTAATGAAACTTTCTAATTTGTATGATAACTTAAAACAATATTAAAAATCATTGGGAGATAGCTTAGTACAGTGGCTCTCAACCTGCGGATTGTGACCCCCCTTGGAGTGGATCATGTGATCCTTTTACAAGGTTCACATATTAGGTATCCTGCATGTCCGATATTTACATTACAATTCATAACAGCAAAATTATAGTTGGAAGTAAAAATGATGTAATTTTATGGTTGTGGGTCATTGCAACATGAGGAACTGTATTAAAGGGTCGCAGCATTAGGGAGGTTGAGAACCACAGTAAGGTGGTTGGGTAAAGTGTTTGGTGTACAAGCATAATTACCTGTGTTTGGCTCCCAGAACCCATGCCAAGGCCAGGAACAGTGGAATATACCTGTAGCCACCAATATATGTAGAGGGCTTGGGGCTAGCTGAATCCTGGGGTTTGATGGCTAGCCAGTCTACCTAAAACAGGTAGAGACTGTCTCAACAATAAGATGGAAATAATTAAGGAAGACATCTGACACTAACCTCTACCCTCCAACAACTGCAGGGCGAGTGCATCTTACACATGTTTGCCCATATGCATCCACCATGATGGAGGGCGGCACAGAGAGAAGAGCTACTAGTGTAAATTCAGAACTTTACCTCACAACATTTACAGTAACAAGAGTTACTCAGAGGAAAATTTTATTAGAATTGAGTAAGCAGAAATTCTTGGTTAAACACATACATGTGCACACACACATACACAAATACACTCACCAGAGAGAGAGAGAACTCTTCAGTTGTTAAATCTGCATTGCATAGATCCATATTCTTCACCTTCAGTGTCTGTATCTATACTGTTTTATAATGATAGTTGATAGCTTAGAAGCATAGTATCCTAAAATATTGTTTTTAAGAGTCAATTAATAATAATTATGCTATATAGTCTTTTCTTAATAGAAAGAAGCAGAAAAGGCACCAAGAAAACAGTAGACAAATTTGACTAACACTATACAACAATACATTTGCAATGCTTAATCTCAATTAAGAATTGTAGAGATGGCTCAGTGATTAGGAGCACGGACTGCTCTTCCAGAGGTACTGAGTTCAATTCCTAGCAACCACATGGTGGCTCACAACCATCTGTAAAGGCATCTAATACATACTCCTCTTGTGTGTCTGAAGACAGCTACAGTGTACTCACATACATAAAAATAAGTAAATAATATTTAAAAAAAAAGAATTAAAATGTCAAAATTGTTCCATTCCTCAAATATACTCATCCAAGCTTTGCTGTGTCTCAGGTGTGGTTGTTAGGAGAACAGTGCTGTCTGTACAGGCAGCAAGCATGTGGGGAGGAGGCACAGTTCAGTCATCTGCACAGAGACACGCTTTACTTCAGATCACTTGACTGAAAAGCTGCACTGCTGTGTACAGAGGGAGCCAGCACAATTCAAAAGGCTTTTGTTGATATGGTGTTCCTAAACACAGGCTCATTTTAAAAACAAACCTATGCTTTTCTTTTGTATTTTATTTCATGGAGGGTTTTAATCTTCTGTAAAATATACTCAACCCAGACAACTGATCTTGTCTAGTTATTTAATTAGCTACTAATACAAAAGAAATAGGTGCTTCCAGAGAACTGACCCAGGAATATGCTTTGGGGACCAACTCATGAGTCTCAAGAGTTTCGGCCCCAGGTCCCAGTCATGCTTGGCACTGTTGGCTCTGAAGGCCCTGGCAGGCCACACCTGATCTAATTTTTTTAAAAGCATACGAACGTTGACTAGAACATTATTATACCTCGAAACAAGAAATTATTTTTGGTTCTTCCTAAATTAAGCCAATTTTACCATCAAGAGAGAGTTACTTCCTCTCTGTGTCTACCTTTAAATTCTCTTCTGAGACTCATATACTACTGAAATTTTAGTTTACTTTGCTGTATTTCTGAAAGTCACTATTTGTATTTGTATTGGGCTCTCTCCTGGCTCCAGTTAGGTAATTATGTCCTATAATTTTTGTTGTGTTACTAATAAACATAATAATGTAAATTATTCAGTATATTCGGTATATATTTTTTGTTGATTTATAGTAATATTTACTTATTTTATTATATACTCAATTGTTTTCATAAATATATTTATACTTTGTAATAGAATAGTGATTTTTTTTTACTATTGTACTATCAAATGACCCCCCACCCCCCAGTCATTAACTTTAATATATTTTTGAAATTACTAGTTGGGTCTTACTTGGCTAAAGTTCATACATCATAATATCTAAAATGCTATTTTTATAATTCATCTACCAACAGGTGTGCTTTCTGAGGTATATGACACTTTCTAACTTAAAACAGAAAGGAACAAGTATAGGGTTGTGTAATCCATGAACAGTGCTCTTTGAGATGGCAAAACCTGTCTGTGTCAGTACAGGATTATTGTCTCATCATTCTTCTCTTTAAAAACTAGGGGAATGCCAGGGCCAGGAAGCAAGAGTCGGTGCGTTGGTGAGCAAGGGGATGGGGAAGGAGAGAGGGGGTTTTCTGAGGGGAAACCAGCAAAGGGGATAACATTTGAAATGTAAATAAAGAAGATATCTAATAAAAGAAAAAAAAAGAACTTTATATCCAACAAAGAGATTATTTCTAATAATTTTGTAACAATAAATAGGCTATTTAGATGATATTGATTTCTAAAACCCATAGAGTCTTATCATTTTAAAAGTAATAAATAATTTATATAATCTTTAAAAAGAACCTAGCACAGAGGAGCATAAAGAAGAAAAGACAATCTTGTATCCCTTTGGTCTGGGTCCACTTAGGAAGTGAACATTTCAGGTTTTAAAGATACTAATTTGCTGCTGTGAAAATATACTGTTATGTAACAAGTTAACTTTTACATTTTAGGAGTATAAAAAAGCTTGCAGGTGAATTTGAAACTCATTGTTTTTGTATGATTCTTCCCTGTTTGTAAATGAAATTTTGTGCTGTCCTAAATAACAGTTGAGGAACTTCAACTTGTGAAGTTATTTTCCTTTGGCAAAGTGGATGGAAAAGATTTGGGGGAAAAAAAAGCAAAAGTGCTGGCACAATGGACAGGAATGTTGGAAAAAATGTTAAGTGTTGGCATAGGAATTCTTTAAAAATTCTAACTCACATGGGAAATAAAAGTGAAAAAGCATCTGCCCTGTTTTACGCACACTGAATAAATGAAAACGAACATTTCAGTTAGCAAAGCTCTTTAAACTGAGGTACTCTGTCTGGCTTTGGGCAATCTTTATGTTATTTGTTCCACTGAGTTAAAATATTATGTTTTAGTAAAGACAAACTGTGTAAAGTAGAAATTATGTAGAAAGAACATTCCCTTATTCTAGTTCTGATGACCCTAAATGAAATATGAATTCGCTGAAAGACTAAACATTTCTAGTGTTTGTGAGCAAGTACTTTGGACCTTAGCTGTCCTTCAGCCTCTCAACTAGCGACATGTCTTACCACAGCACCTGTGTTCTATGTAAGGGGGAAGTATAGAAATGATTACAACTATCGTTATGATTACAACTATAAGTATTTTTGTTTAACTTTCCACAATTCATGTTTTTAATTGTACTACCAGATGTGGTTATATTTTCAATGAAAACAACAAGAAACTTAGAGCAATCTGAAATTCTGTTCTGGTTCCTTTAGAACTACTTTGAACCTGTGTTTTAAGGCCAACATTTTCAGATTGTTGTCTGAGATGCTTCCATTGCATTGTGGAGTTGGAGAAAAAGAACCTGGCACCTCATTTAGATGTCACTGAAATGATTCTACTTTGCTACATGATTATTTGTAGAATGTGTTGCTTTTCATGCATCAAATTATTAAAACAAATATCTCAACACATGGTTTCATAATTTTGAATGAAATAGTCTACGGAATACCTAATTTCCTTTGATGCTTTGTGTTGAACAGTTCAGGCCGTGGTACTTGCCTTGATAACGAGCCTCCAAAGCGTGACTTTCTTTATCCAGCTGTGGCCCCAGGCCAGGTGTATGATGCTGATGAACAATGTCGTTTCCAGTATGGAGCAACATCCCGCCAATGCAAATATGGGGTAAGAGGTCTCAATCCTTATGTTTAGCCCACAAATGTTCTCTTATAACACATGTTCAGGTAGGATAATGATGAACTTAGTTTGCTTTGAATGCATTATTAATTTATGTAATGCTTTTGACACTGATTTTTTGATAGTATAATTTCTAATTTTAAATATTTGAACAATACTAAATTAACATGATTCACAATATTTTGTTAAGGAGGCAAACAGAATTTTAGTAAGTTCTTCTTTTTTGTAATCTTGAGTTCATGATACTAACTTTACTTTGTCTTTTAAAATAGTTTAGTTTTAAGAAACTCTCTACTTCCTTTTCCTGGCATTCTTATAACTGTGCTAAAGGGCATTCTTACTGGCTTCTTGCCTTTACCTAAACTCATTCTAGCTAGAACTGAGTCATTTCAAGTTGCTTCACCCACTGTCCAATTCCCAATATAACAACCAAGAACAAAATGACATTATTCCCAAAATGAAATAACAGGACATAGCCATGGGAGGAAAATGTAGGCATCATGATTTTTCTCTTAATGTTCACTTTAAAAAGTCACAGTACCATATTAGAAATAGTTAAGTTCATTTTATAATTTCATAAATATTTTGCTGTCTAATATAGGAATGTGTGTAACGAAAAAGTAGGATTCTAAAATATCAGTCAGAGTGCCAAAAATTATTTACTTTTAAAAACCACATCTCGCCAGGCAGTGGTGGTGCACGCCTTTAATCCCAGCACTTGGGAAGCAGAGGCAGGCGGATTTCTGAGTTCAAGGACAGCCTGGTCTACAAAGTGAGTTCCAGGACAGCCAGGGCTACACAGAGAAACCCTGTCTCGACCCCCCGCCCCAAAAAAAAACAACAACAACAACAACAAAGACAAAAAAAAGCCAAACAAACAAAAAACCCCAAATCTCAAGGCTTCTTTGTTCTTATTGTGATACATAGAGATAGTCTGCATTCTTAAAAAGGGATGACAATAGAAGGAGGTAAGTTTACCATAGCTATTATTAGACTATATACACACTGTGCATTACCAGTTATTCCTCTTGGGCATGGAAAAATAGAAGGCAATTTAAGAAAATCTCTTGAGTGACAAATATAGTTATTCTTGGTGAACTTTGGCTGTCCTTTCAAGATCGTGTGTGGTTATCTGTGGATGTTAAACCCCATGTGAAACTTTGTTTTTTCACATTTGCTTAATATAATATTAAGTCTTAGTTTTGAATGGATCTAGTTTTTTTTTTTTTTAATAAAGTCACTCAAGTGTTAATCACAGTCACTACATTACTACATGTACTCAGTGATCCAGTGAGACTAGAGACACTTTTCCCCTTCCCTCACACTGGTTCTCATTTCTGTCAGTGAAGAAGTCTACATGTTAGCTTTTATTTTGGAAACTATGTTTGAACTTATCCATTAGCTTCTATTGTAGATTATTATTATTGTCATTATCATTATTACATTTATGGGATTCTTAATCTTGAAATCTTACTCATTCCAGATTGATAGGAATGAGACAAGTCCTAATTTTGAAACTATTTTCTGCTTTTTGATTCTTTTTGTTTATGCTCATGAACATTTCTGTAACAGAAATAAAATAAAATTAGAAAGCATGGTGAAGACATTAGCACTATAATATTCAGACTTTCTCACAAATCTTTTTTACTTTGTTTTGCAGCAAAGTGATGGCTTCACTAGATTCGTGTACTATATGAAATTCTTACACTCTTTTTATATTCTATTATAAATTTCCAGTTTGGATTCTTGATCTCCAATAGATTCTTTAAAATCCTTCCCAGCTGTTGAACTTGTATCTAAAGAATTGGGTCCATCATGCAAACTTTATATGCCCCAGTACAGGGGAACGCCAGGGACAAAAAAAACTGGGAATGGGTGGGTAGGGAAGTTGGGGGGAGAGTATGGGGGACTTTTGGGATAGCATTGGAAATGTAATTGAGGAAAAGATGTAATAAAAATATTAAAAAAAAAGAAAAAAAAGGAATTGGGTCCATATAATTATTATACCCAGTTTACACTGCTTTTTATCTTACATCTCCCTAACATTTTTAATAATTCTAAAATTATTATTACTCTGGAAATCAATTCAGTCTTTGAATATAGGAGTTCAGTCAGGGAAGTAAGTTGTGTTCCATGAATTAGCTGAAGGGAGTCTAGCATGACAAGGTGAGTCCTGAGCACACTGACATGTGGCTAGGAGAGTTGTCCTGAAATGATAACCATTTTGAAAGGTGATGAGTTTGGGAAAGGTTTTAAACACCTATAGAATGAACCATAACTGCTTAGTGATAAATTTTTTCCATCCCTTTCACTTTTGCCTTTATGTAGTAGTTAAGAGCTACCAATGACCAGCTCCATGGTTTTAGTGAATTCTAGTGTATGCATTCAGTTATATACATGTTAATCACAGTTGGCTATTTTATTTGGTTCACAGTTTTCTACAGTTTTCATTCCATAATATCTCTTTTTGTTTTCAAATTACCCATAATGCCTAGCAGCATAAAATGTATAATAGTTTTAAATACAAAGAGTAGGATATCACAGTAGAACATAACATCTGTCCCAATACCAAGAGTAACTGGGACCAGTGGAACCCAGGCACGCAGAAACTCTGCCAGACCAGTGGCACAAGTTCCTTCCAGCCTGTCTGGGCCAGTGTCCTCAGCAGACCTTGGGTGCAAACTCAGCAGCCAGTCCCACAACACCCAGAGGAAGCTCCACTCCCAGGTGCTCTAACAAACCCAGGATCTCAGGATCCCAGGAGCTTAGTCACACCAGGATCTCAGGGTCCCAGAGGCATCTTGACTCCCAAGAGCTCTGATACACCCAGGATCTCAGGATCCCAGGATCCCAGAATCACAGGATCACAGAGACAGCTTGACTCTGAGTTCTTTTTTTTTTTTTTTTTTTTTGGTTTTTCGAGACAGGGTTTCTCTGTATAGCCCTGGCTGTCCTGGAACTCACTTTGTAGACCAGGCTGGCCTCGAACTCAGAAATCCGCCTGCCTCTGCCTCCCGAGTGCTGGGATTAAAGGTGTGCGCCACCACGCCCGGCTGACTCTGAGGAGTTCTGACACAATCAGGATCATTGGAAGGACAGGTTCCAGTCAGACATAGCCAGGGCAGGTAGCACTAGAGATACTCAGATGGCAGTAGGCAAGCTTAAAAACAGAAGCAACAGAAACCAAGGTTTCTTGGAGTCATCAGAACCCGATTCTCCCACCAAAGCAAGTCCTAAATACACCATCAAACTGGAAAAGCAAGATTCAGATATAAAATCACTTCTCATGATAATGATAGATAAATTTAAGAAGGACATAAATAATTCCCTTAAAGAAATACAGGAGATCACAGGCAAAGAGCTAGAAGCCCTTATAGAGGAAACACAGAAATCCCTTAAATAATTACAGGAAAACACAATCAAACAGGCAAAGGAAATGAACAAAACCATCCAGAATCTAAAAATGGAACTAGAAACAATAAAGAAATCACAAAGGGAGACAACCTTGCAGTTAGAAAACCTAGGAAAGAAACCAGGAGTTATAGAGGCAAGCATCACCAACAGAATACAAGAGATAGAAGAGAGAATCTCAGTTGCAGAAGATACCAGAGAAAACATTGACACAACAGTCAAAGAAAGGTGGGAGGTGGCTTATAAGGGAACAACAAAGAGTGAGACTGAATCTTTTGCTTGATATTTATAATTATTGTATCAATTTTGAAGAAGAGGACCTTAAAGTTACTCTTTTTCTGAGATCAATGCTTTTCAAAATCATCACAGCCAATGAACCAGGATCTTACCCTCACCTAATATCTATGCCACCCTCCAAGCAGAACCATTGTTCATTGCAATAGTTGATGAATGACTTCATGGATAGACCATCTTAATACACACACCATTTCTTAAATGAATATAATCCCTGTGGGCTGAGAATTATGACAATCACTCAAGTCAAATAGCTTTGACCATAGCAGGAAATATATATCAAAATAATCGTGCCTACAATTCATTCCTTGGCACAGCAAAACTGTCAACTCTTAGCTTAGCTACTATGGAGGTAAAATCCTTTGGTGATGTGAGAGACATTGAAGTACAGTCTTATTACAATAAAATTCAGTGTCTAAAATTTCTTCTCATTTTTGGTTTGTACCACACACAGTAACAGCCAAGATTTTAAAGCTCTATTATAAACAAAACAATCAAACAAACAAAGACTTTATTTATGTTCATTTAATAATGTGTCCATCTTTTTTATGATTGGTAATATATATATATATTTGCTGAATATAATAAAAAAGTTATTTCAACTAAAAAAAATCGAGAGGAAAATGAACCATAAAAATTGCCATAATGAAGCCTACAATTTTGTATGCTAATTGAATAATTTTGAAAAGTGAAAAAAAGAATATCACAGTTCAATATATAGACTAAGATATTTGCATAATGAAATCTATAAGTGATGTGCAATTATATTTAACTGATATGTAGTTCCTTTTTCATGAGATGCTTTGGATTACATTGATAAAATTTATAATGGCTTTGTAATATTTTATAGGTGGGGAAATTAAAAGTACAGTGTGTGATTTGTGCACTCCAAGATTAAAATATGTAAAGGTTTGAGTCTGTCATGTCTGCTGCTTCTGTGTAGAGTCATTTTGTTAATAAGATAAAGATTGTAGATATTTCTTTTTGTTTTTCTTTTTTTGATCATTCCTCATCTTTTTAAAATTCTTTTTTAGAAAATTATTTACAATCCATCAGTTGCCCTCTGTCCCTATTCCCCCTCCCACAATTACTTGTGCCATTCCTCCTTTCCTGTCTCAGAGAGGATGCTCCCCCACACTGGGCTTTCCTCCTCCCCAGGGCCTCAAGTCTTTCCCACTGAGGCCAGACCAGACAGTTCTCTGCTGTATATGTGTCAGGGGCCTCAGACCAGCCTGTGTATACTATTTGGTTGGTAGCTGAGTGTCTCAGAGCTTCCATGAGTCCAGATTAGTTGAGACTGCTGGTCTTCCTATGGGGTCGTCCTCCTCTTCAACTTCTTCCATCCTTCGCCTAAATCAACCATAGGGGTCCTCGACTTCAGTCCAATGGTTGGGTGTAAGTATCTGCATCTGTCTCAGTCAGCTGCTTATTGGGTCTTTCAGAGGACAGCCATGCTAGGCTCCTGTCTGTAGTGTCAGGGCTTGGTGTCTCCCCATGAAGTGGATCCCCAGTTGGGCAGTCACTAGACTGCCTTTTCCTCAGTCTTGTCCCCATTTTTGTCCTTTTAGACCATCTTGTTTAGGAGAACACTTGTTTAATTTTCCTCAGGTAGTGTCTCATTCCTGGTCAGTAAAATTCTCAAACTCTTCATCTTAGCCCTGTCTTTTCAGAGAGAAATCATCTCTAAAATTACTGTTTGGGGACATACATCCTCAGATGTCTGAAATCTGAAATTGTGAAGTCTTAGAATCATGACATTTCTTACCACCACCACCACCACTATGGACAGCATCTCATGTTTTACTGGATTTACTGCACAGAATTACTGGGATTATAGGCATGTAGTATCATACTCAGTTTATGTGGTGCTAGGTTTAAACTCAGAGCCTTGTGTAGATGAAAACGATGCTCCTCTATCTAAATAGCATCCTCAGTCGTGTTTTCTGTGATTAAAAAAAGTTAGAGGCCAGTGAAATGAATGATTCAATGAGTGAAGGCACTTACCACCAGGCCTGAGGCCCTGGGATTAATCTTGGAACCTGTATGATGGAAAGAATTAACTAGCTCCTGCAAGTTGTTCTCTGACCTCCGTACCTGTTTGTTGTCTGTGAAGTATGTGTGTCTTTAAGATAAGACTCAAGTACAGACATGCAGCTTGTAAAGCTCGATCCTTACCATATTATCCTCAGATATCTGCCAACTCTGACTCTAAGGATGCCTTAGGAACTTTTTAGAAAAAGGACATTGCAAATAAAACAGCAGAACCATTGAACCAGTGTCTCCAGAAAAAAAAAAAATTTTTTTTTTTGCTCGTTCAGAGCAACAAACTCCTGTAAAGCTCTGTAGAATCTCTTTGCCAATTTTCTTACAATTCTCACTTTTCTTTCATTTTCAATAGTCTTTTTTAATTAGAAAATAATCATGAGATTAAACTGGCTGAAAGCAGATTGCAACAATAATGTTTAAATCTAGATGGAATTAACATATAGGCTTATGTGATATGTGTGGGTGATCTTTAGATTAGGACTTTTTCACTCTTTCATTTACTGGGCACATGGAAGGCATTCAATAAGTGTTCCCATTTCTTCTGTGAACATCTGTCTTGTGGTCGCATTCCTGAAGAGCTGCTACACTAGTAGTAGGAGATGGACCTTCTGTTCTCTGAAAGCATGGAGTATTCTGAGCCACATACCAACTCAAATTCTCCTTTAACTCTATACAAATGGAAATTCCCTTGATACAGTCCTGCTGTTTGATCATTATACAAAAATTTCTCTCAGTAAGTCTAGGTCATAGTGTTTTATTATTATGGAATTATTATTATTCCATAATTACTTTGCTTATTTGATTACTTTTAGTTAAATGATGCCTTCCTTGGTAACCTTACCTAAACGTATTCATGTCTATGCTTTCACATGCATAAGTCGTATCATTTTTTTTTGTTTGTCATTAGTGTTTATTACTTTCAAATATAATATGTATTTTCATTTTGTTTACTGCTCCCTTCCCTACTGGAGTCTATATAACTTGCATTCAGAACAGTTCCCATCCCATTGTAGGGCTTGTAACAACATTCTTGCAGCTATGCACGTCTTCTACAGAGCAGGACTTATGTTCAATAAAGAAGTAGCTGTTTACCCTCAAATAAATTGTCATGTCACACAACAGGAGCTTATCTTGCCTGGAAAATTATTATTGTTAGCACACCAGGTTCTTAACCGGTCTATGATTGTAGATGATTATGGTTGACTTCTCTACCCACCACCTCAAGAGCTTGTGTAGCATCTCCCTGCGCTGTGGATGCTATCTAAAAGGGAAGCTTCCAGCTCAGTTCCAGCTTGATATCTCTGTTCTGTATCCAAACTGTTTGTTTTCTTCTTGTCTACAGACTACAGTTTTTAATGCTTTCATACCTTATCCCGTTTGTTTATTATTTATTACTACAAATTAAGATCAAGTCATTATTCCTTTATCATTAAGAATTTTTTGTATTTTATTAGTATTTTTTAATATTTTAAGCTCTAAAAATTCTTTAAAAATAGATGCAGAGAAAATTGAAGATAATGTTGCTGAAATAATGAAAAACATTGAGAAACACGTATGAGAAAAGTTTGTAGAAAATGAGCTCAAGCAGTTTGGGTTTAGTGTTTATTCACTTTGTGTTTCCTTTTAATGCTAATGCTGTTTTTATTCTCTATAAAAACATTTCCAAAACTCACAACCATCTAATTTCTAAAGCAGAAGGTCTATAGATTATTAAAATTTCAAGTATTTCATATGTAGCAGGTGTATTAAGAGAAATAGAATTGTTTCTCTTAGATATCCTAAGGTAAATATGCACCATATATTAAGGCAAACTGCATAGTGTAGTTTAATATGGACTTACTTAGTAAAAGACACTGAAATATTGTAGTACTTCAAAAGTCTCTGCAATCTAAATGTGTATGTTTACTTGACATATAATTGTTACAAGTTTGCTTTGGTTTTTATTTTCCCCAAATGGCAAGACAAATCTCAGTTCCAGAGTCATAAATAGGCTTAAAGATCAGTACTTTTGTATTAATTATGGATCTTCCCGGTTTCCCTTCATTTATTATAACTATTTCATTTTCTTTTAAAAATACCTTCAAATTAGTGGTTATTTAACTAGAATTTCTAAATCATGCTTGTTTGTTTTATTCCCTTGCTAGAATCTATTGCATTTAAATTACCTACTTAATGCGATTATTCCCTTCAAGTACTAAGTGAGCATGTCTTATCCTTTTTGTTTGTTTGTTTGTTTGTTTGTTTGTTTAAGAAATTGGAGCACTACTTTGTACCTCACAAGAGAACAAAGCAAACATTTTTATCAGGTACCTACTACAAAGCAAATAAATCAACTTGAAAGCTGATTGAATGAAAACCTCAAAATAGTGACAGAAACAAAAGCACTTGACAAAAGTGCTTCTCTAACTCAAAAGTTATAGCATGAGGAAAGACCAAAAATGCGTTCTCTGAAGACAGACTGACTGTGACTAACAAATAGCACAATCTAATAGTGAACATGAAGCCAGCCATCATTGTCTCCAGAGATAAGGAAACACTGACAGACAGGTAAAAGACATGCATTTAAAAAGAGGTTTAATTTATGCTGAATAGGCATAGGGAAGGGTAAGACAGATGTGTGTTAAAGGAACCAGAATCAGAGAAAAGTACAAATTCTCAGAGCATGAATCTGAAGTAGATTAAAAAAATAAAAACAACAGGTAGGGCAAAGAAACAGCACTAAAATAAACCTTCAAATTCTTGAAAGCATTTGTAGCATTAGAGTTACAAGTAATCATAATATCTTCAAATGCTATGGTAAGAGTAATATCACTTTAGAATTGTATATTCAACTAAAATGAGGATAAATTAAGTATATGTTCAGAGAAATAGGGAAAAGAATTCTTTGCTTAGTTAATTACTAAAGGATCTATGTCACAAAAGAAATTGGATTCACAGCACTGGCAAGAACTGTCTAAACCAACATTAAACAACACATTTTGGATAGTGGGTGTGGGTCAAATTTTTAGGAGGCAAGAAAGTTTTCTGTCCCCTAATTGGGAGAATATGATTGCCAACTTTTAGTTTTAGCTATAGGAACAGTTTGAAAAGCATGCTTTAAGCATATGGATTCTGCCTTCCTCATTACAGTCTCTAGTTAACGTGGACAAAGGAAAAAAGAACAAAACCTAAGAAATGATTATGATTCATTAAAATTGGGGGAAAATGTGGTGTTACGACTAGAGAGATTGCTCAGTGGTTAAGGGAGCTGGCGGCTCTTGCAGAAGACCCAAATTTTATCCCCAGCACCTACACAGAGGCTCACAACTGTCTGTAACTAGTTTCTTATGACCTGATACACTTTCCTGGTGTTTGTGAGCACCAATTATGCAAGTGGTATATAAATATATATATATATAGGAAAGAGTGTCATGACAAATACGGTCTGTATTGATATTGTTTCTTTAGTTTTATCTTTTAGTTTTATAAAAGAACAGCTTTCCCTAATCCCTGTGATTTTACATGAAAGTATTTGTTCATTATGCTATCATTATGTCTGATGTGTGGTAGGTTCTCAATAAATATTTGCAAATGGAAAGAGAATGTTGCTGTCACTCTTTTTATTACCAGGCAATCTTCCTCCAGATTGTAGTTGATACCATGAAATTAAAGATTCTATCTCAGAGTTCACTCTCATTCACTGTTTCTTAACAGAAATGTCTCTTCAAAGAGCTGTTGATTTTTCTTTCCCCTTCCTTAAACTTGAGGACCAGCAGAATACCGGATTTTCCCGAGTCTTCTGAAACTTAAGATACTAGAAGAAACCCTATCACAGAGGCAAGGATGTATTCAACTAGAGAAGTCATGAAATTGATCGTGTTAAACTTGAACTTCTGTCGGGAATAAAGAACACATGCGAGAAAAATGTTGCTCAAGAAACAAGCTCGGGAAACAAACATTATTCCCATCAACTAACTGTACCTATCACTATTTCATTTAGGAAAAACAATTTGACAAGTATGATCTTTGTTTTATAGAAATTTCTCAAGAGATACAAAACTTTCAGCCTGCAGTTTACTTCACCATAGCTTGAAAATTTCATGAGAGTTTATTCACTAGTCAATATCCATATGCAAAGAAACTGGTCTATCAAAATATGTTTCCAGTATTCTAGAACTTCTTATTTGGTCTGAAATGAACTTTTCTTCTATGTTGACATTATCTTCCTAAATTCAGTATCAAATTCTTTCTTATTCAAGATTAAATGCCAATTGTGAATTCTGTTGTCAAAGTGTTCAGTGATCTTTATGACTGTGTTTTCCAGTGTAGATTTGTAGCCCTTTGCTTCATATAGGTAGTATTGTGTGATAAGTTAATTCCCTAGCAAAATGTCAATCTTCAGGAAGCCACTAAAGAACGAGCTCCTAAGATGCAGAAATCTGTCTCCCAAACACTGAGGAAGGTTGTATTGTCATTTTTGATATTACAACTGTGGAAAAAAAAGTACCTCAATCATCTACCACTTTGAGTAGAGGTTTTTTTCCTCAAGGGGCTTTCAGAAAGTAGCATTTTTATAACACAACTAAACTGTATGTTTTCCTAATGGATGCTCTGAGTATTGTCTTTTTCAGTAGTAGAATCTCATTGTATGATTATAGATAAAGTACATTTTAGGCTTCTTTTACCTTTGTCTGAAGTAAGACTTAACACCTAACAAAAAGAATAGGATACGCCAGGCCTGGTGGCCCACACCTTTAATCCCAGCACTCGGGAGGCAGAGGCAGGTGGATTTCTGAGTTCGAGGCCAGCCTGGTCTACAAAGTGAATTCCAGGACAGCCAGGGTTATACAGAGAAACCCTGTATCGAAAAACCAAAAAAAAAAAAAAAAAAAAAAAAAAAAAAAAGAATAAGATAGGATGTTCATTTTTCAAATTTTAAATACATTGTTCTATTAAATGTGTCTTTGTAAACTTGTTTGAATTTGTATAGCTTTTTTGCATATGGGTTAGTATTGTAAAACCTGTAAATAGTAGCAGTCATATTCTTTTGAAAATATTAAACTGAAAGAATGAACTGAAAAATACATTGTAAGAAGAACAAGGAAGTCTACTTATTTAGTTTCACTATAAACGGATCATTTTATGTTGATATTATGATCTCTTCTAATATCAGAATATATAATATTTAATAAAGATTTTAGCTCACTAGTTTCTAAATAGAGGTTACAATTATTAAGTATATTTAAAGTTTTTGAATTTAGTTTCTATTTTGTAGGTATGAGTGTTTTGATGTATGTATGTCTGTGTACCATGTGCATGCCTGGTGCCCTTGAAGGTCAGAGGGTATTGGATTCCCCAGAACTGTAGTTCCAGATGAGTGTGAGCTGCCATGAGGGTGCTGAGAACCAAACTCAGGTCTTTTGCAATAGCAACCCGTGCTGTTAACTGCTGAACCATTTCTCTAGCTCACAATTTTAAAACATTTTAAAGCGTAATATATATTTTATTTCACCTCCTGATTGATAGATGTCAACCCTAGTAGAAATCCAAAAGAATTCCAGGAATGTGCTAAAGTATACTGTTGGCATTTCCATTTGTATAGTCATCAGTTTCTATATTCTATCGCTTTATGTCTCAATTCTGTCTATGTCACATGGTTTCTTTATATCCGGAGAGTTAAGACATCACTTGAGACTTAAAGGTGAAAGGATTAAGTGCTATATGTTAGTTTATCTGTATTTTGATTTTATATTATAGAAAATATATTTTGATTCATAGTTCTAGTTCAAATCAATGATGGTGATGTTAATTGATGATCACATGTAAAAGAATAGCATTTTTGAGTATTTTTGATCTAAAGTTAATTTTAAAAATAAATATAACAGTTTACAGAGGTAAATTATTTAGACATAGTTTAGAATCTTAAAACTTACATAATATTTTATAGTGTCAGTGTTAGCAAATTTTCATAATTCTTTTGAGTCAGGAAACTGGATACTAATAGGGAAGGGGATAAGGTGGCTGCACATACCTAAAACGTCATGAACTTTATGAACAGTACTTTATGAACAGTACCTGTCATTGTGATAAGCTGAAAGTAACATTTCTAGATAATTCTTAGATGTACAAAAGTTAGATTTTAGATTATAAAATGACTCCAAAATGTATTTTATATTTCTTTACATTTATATGTTAAATTCTTACCCACTCTACAGTACATCTGTTTGTCTGTGCCTCTCTTCCCTCCTACCAGGTTTTAAAAAAATATTTTTTTTCATTCCCAAGTCCAGCTACAGTACAGGGTATAAACTTGTCTATCTCTGGAAGACAGCTTCTGTGTGCTCTCAAAAAACACTTACATAAGAATGTAATACTGGTGTCTTTTTTTTTTTCTATGGTTTTAGAGATAGGGTTTCTCTGTATAGCCCTGGCTGTCCTGGAACTCACTTTGTAGACCAGGCTGGCCTCCAACTCAGAAATCCGCCTGCCTCTGCCTCCCAAGTGCTGGGATTAAAGGCGTGTGCCACCATTGCTAGGCTTCCATTTTTTTTATTAGGTATTTTCTACATTTACATTTCAAATGCTTTCCCGAAAGTCCCCTATACCCTCCCCCTCCCTGCTCCCCTACCCACCCACTCCTACTTCTTGGCCCTGGTGTTCCCCTGTACTGGGGCATATAAAGTTTGCAAGACCAAGGGGCCTCTCTTCCCAGTGATGGCCGACTAGGCCATCTTCTGCTACATATGCAGCTAGAGACAGGAGCTCTGGAAGCACTGGTTAGTTCATATTGTTGTTCCACCTATAGGGTTACAGACCCCTTCAGCTCCTTCGGTACTTTCTCTAGCTCCTCCACTGGGGGCCCTGTGTTCCATCCAATAGCTGACTGTGAGCATCCACTTCTGTGTTTGTCAGGCACTGGCATAGACTCACAAGAGACAGCTATATCAGGGTCCTTTCAGCAATAGTGTCTGCGTTTGGTGGCTGATTATGGGATGGACCCCCGGGTGGGGCAGTCTCTGGATGGTCCATCCTTTCATCTCAGCTCCAAACTTTGTCTCTGTAACTCCTTCCATGGGTGTTTTGTTCCCAATTCTAAGAAGGAGCGAAGTGTCCACACTTTGGTCTTCATTCTTCTTGAGTTTCATGTGTTTTGCAAATTGTATCTTGGGTATTCTGTTTCTGGGCTAATATCCACTAATCAGTGAGTGCATATCATGCGAGTTCTTTTGTGATTGGGTTACCTCACTCAGGATGATACCCTCTAGATCCATCCATTTACCTAGGAATTTCATAAATTCATTGTTTTTAATAGCTGAGTAGTACTCCATTGTGTAAATGTACCACATTTTCTGTATCCATTTCTCTGTTGAGGAACATCTGGGTTCTTTCCAGCTTCTGGCTATTATAAATAAGGCTGCTATGAACATAGTGGAGCATGTGTTCTTCTTACCGGTTGGGACATCTTCTTGATATATGCCCAGGAGAGGTATTGCTGGGTCCTCCGGTAGTACTATGTCCAATTTTCTGAGGAACTGCCAGACTGATTTCCAGAGTGGTTGTACAAGCTTGCAATCCCACCAGCAATGTAGGAGTGTTCCTCTTTCTCCACATCCTCACCAACATCTGCTGTCACCTGAATTTTTGATCTTAGCCATTCTGACTGGTGTGAGGTGGAATCTCAGGGTTGTTTTGATTTGCATTTCCCTGATGATTAAGGATGTTGAACATATAAAATAATTTTTATTTGAATGTTGTGTAAGGAATTATTTACCTGGTAATGCTTCGTTAGTAGTTGTTGTTTGTAGTGTTACACATTTTTACCCATAAAAATTCTCTATATTCTTTTTTCTTATTCTCCCATATTAATAACATATCTGTACACTTTTATGAAAAGGTCCTCATTAGTATTAAATAGTAAGATTTACTTTATCTACTAAATCAAGGTTAGATTTAAGTGTAAGTGGTCCTGCTACATGAAAAACTGGCCCTCTGAGACAACATCACCCTGCATCCTCTTTTCAACAGCAGCAACTGATGCTGAATAACTGTGTGTTCTGTGCAAGAAATACACATGAGTTTACCCTCTATCCCTGATCAACTTGCTTTTGCCTTCTTTCCTAGGAAGTGTGTAGAGAGCTCTGGTGCCTCAGCAAAAGCAACCGCTGTGTTACCAACAGTATTCCAGCTGCTGAGGGGACACTGTGTCAGACTGGGAATATTGAGAAAGGGGTAAGTACAATGATTTGTTAATTGTTTGGCACATAGATTAAACTTGTCAATTTCCAGTGCTGATGTCTACACACTGGACATCTATATCACTTAAGATGTACTTTGAAATAATATATTTCTAATCAAGTAGTAGTTGTCCTATCTTTATGTCTACAAATGTGCCTTATGAAATACAAGGAGTTAACTTTTTTGTGTCAGTTTCATAAAAAAAGAATAAAAATAAAATAAAACAAAGCACTTTATTAGACATGGAAATTATGGCTAGATAATATTATTTTATATTCGTCTGACTTTAAAAAAATCTTCTCTAAGGATTGTTTATGCAGGGCTGGGGATATAACTGAAATGTTGAGCACTTTCCTAAAATGTATAAAGGTCTGGGCTCAATTTTCATCGCCACAGAGAAAAAGACCTGTTCAAACAGAAAAAATAGTTATATCCTGCTACAAACATTCTCTGGAATTGTTATATACATAAATTCTAGAATTTATTCTATGGAGTGAATTTATAACTAATACTTGTCATCTCTTCTCTGTTCTGCTTTCTTCCATGTGAGCTTGGCTACTTTCAACAAAGATCACACTGAATTTCAGCTTGCAGTGGGATACTTAAATAAAAAGAATGAAAGTTTTTGGGCAGCTGTCACAGTTTATTAATTCTTGCTGACGGCTTCATTCAGGACCCATGACCTAGTGCCATGTTGATGGCTTTTCCATGCTGTGTTTGGAAATGTTGGTAAATTATGCTAAATATAAGAATTGGTAAGGCTGTTTTTAAAGGATTAGGGATTTTTTTTTTCAAAATTTGTAAGTAGCCAATAAAAATACAGAGACCTTCATACACTACAAAAATTCTTTCTCTTGCTTTTTTCTTTCACTGAAGTAATAGAAAATATTAGGAACCACATTCTTGAAACAACAGCCTAGGTTTATTTTGGACTGCTGGTCCTTGTCAAGGACAAGCAGCAATTTACATCCATCTGCAAAGAAATGTACAAGTGAAGGAGGAAGCTGCAGTGGGGTCTGTTGCTTTGTTAGCCACTCACTGACTGACTGACTGACTGACTGTTCTTTCACGGTCTGGCCTAGTTACAGTTTCTCTTCCCCGAGAATAGCACTATCAATAGACTTCGTGCGTTTTTCTTTTACTTCATTTTTTAAGCTGGAAAATATTTGTCTTTAAATATTCATGACCTACAGATGTAACTCAGAGATAGAATACTTGCCTAGCATTCATAAGGACTTGGGTTTGTCTCCTAGCACTGCAGAAAGAGACAATGAGTAAACATCTCCTTCTGACGGACAATCTAAAAGTTATATCATCTTCAGTTATTAGTAATTATAATATGAGTGGTGGCTATTTGAATATACATGGCTCAATGTCACTAATCACTTAAACACATTTTAGTGTGTGTGCGCTGTACTTGATAGCAGGCCTTTAACTATCACATCATATAACTATATATGCATATATGTGATGAAGACTGAATATCTCTTAGAAATTACAAATTTGGAGGATGCTCAGAAAACATTTACAAGTGCACAATACTGGATTTAAGTTATTTAAGTAAATAGAGTAAGGATTATTCTTAAACATGAATAAAATAAGCATAGATAAAACAATGTGAATAAAATAGGGCAAATATATATTTCCTTCTTAATGGCTTACAGTGTGTTTTGTTTTTCAAGACACTGTTTCTCTGTGCAGCCTTGACTGTTTTGGAACTAGCTCTGTATACCAGGCTGACCTTGAATTCAAGAGATCTGCCTACCTCTGCTTCCCAAGTGTTGGGATTAAAGGTGTGTGTCACCACCACTTGGCTAAGGCTTATATTCTTAATTTAGTAGACTTTCAGATTCCCCCTTTTTTTTCAAATGAAGCCTGCATAATTTTAACAAATGCATTTGAAATGAGGATGGTTCTGGTTTCATAAGCTCCATACTGGTCCTTAGTTTGTCTTCGTAGACCTTACTAGCTCCCAGACCAAACCTCCACAGACCAGACTTCCACAGAATAACCTGGACTCCCTGAGAAACTACTAAGAACCTTTACAAGTACAGTAATGGTTGTGAGTTAAGATGTCAGTTTTATTCACGACACAATAGTGTACTATCGTAAGGTCATTATGGTGGCTGTCATGCTCTAAAGCTAATAGATAAAGCACATCTTAGTCATTTTCTCAGAAGCATGGATGATGGATAGTTTTAGGAATAGTGCTAACAAACCTTAAAGTGAATGAACCTGAGGGTGGGAAAAACCCAATGCAGATTCCTACCTAGAGGAACAATATAAAAAAAAATTTAGTTCAAAGTCTCAACAAGAATGAATATATGAAGTGTGATGAGGGCATGTGCCAGTAATTGCCATTATTTGTGAACTGTGGGTTCTAAGCTAGCCTGGGCAGTTTAGTGAGATTAGTCAATATAAACTTTAACGGTGAGTGATTGCTGAGGATAGCTTAGAGAAATAATATTTTACTTGGCATGTATGAAGTCCTAGTACAATAGGATATCATGTGTGTATATGCACACACATGCAGACACACAAAATTTCATTTTTTTCAAAAAGACTTTAGAGAACTAAATTAACCTGCATTTTACATAAAAAAGGGTGGGGGGAAAGATGAGTAGGCTGAGTTCTTTTTTAACTCATTGACTATATTTACTACTTATTTCTATAAATTTTTGTTATTAATAGTGACTTAGAGCTTTTATTTGAAATTCAAATGTTTATTTGGAAATGAAATCAGAACTCAGGACTCAGAATTTTGAATGAAAAAATAAAAAACCATTCTTAGGCCTGGTGACAAAATTAAAGTGGAAATTTCAATTGATCTGATCAACCTTGTGATTAATTTAATCTAGCCATGTAAATATAGGTGACATTCCCAATAATACTGATGGCAATGATACTGTTTTAAAAGTACTTTTCCTACGTCAGATACATCTCTCCATTTCTCTGTTGACAAAGCTCAATGTAGCAGATACTGTTTTTACATTATTTTATAGATGAAAGCATGAAGAACCCAACAATACACAACAATTTATACTGTACTGCTCCAGTAGTGACCTTTCTAATCCATAGCTGAAATACTTCCATTTTAATTTATCTTCTGCTAATGATTCGTGTGTATTGGAAAAAATGCAGTATTTCATTGCTATAGAAATTAAGTAGAATTAAGTATTACATGAGGTAGGCAATAGCAATATAATTTTCTCCAGTAAATGAATTCCTTGTTTATCAACATGTTGTAGTTGTTTGGTAAGAAATCACAGCAAGAAGTCAATGTAGGCATAATACTGAGCTAATATGTGCTAACATGAAAATTGATAAAAGAATGGGAACCTTAATAGAAGAGCAAACCAACTGTTACGTACCTGATGTGATAATGGAATGAGAGAATTACAGGGGAGTGAGCTTTTTAAACAGACTTTCTCAATATCATTGCTTGGCATCATTTTGTGCCAGGCTTAAACCTCGTAAACCAGCAGCAGGAGATGCCACACGGCATACAAGTGGCTTTAGAGATGCAAATAGAGTATCCACAAATTATGATCTTAACCTTGAGTTTCAAAATTACTCATCAAAAAGAATAAGAAGTAACCTATATCCAATCTAGCCATCCAAGCCAGTAGATATAACCAAAGCTGTTGATAGTTGTTGGAATAAAAATTTTTTAAAGGGAGGAGTTAGAAATTTCACTTGAGTGATAGCATAGACATAGCCAGGGGATTGGATTCATGATGATCTCGTCAAACTCTGGCTGCAAAAGTTGTGGGATGCTTGCCCGGAGGCACGGTTCCACAAATGTTCCACAACTGTTCCATGCACATTTAGCAGATGGAATAAGAAATATGGCCAAAAAATTAAAAACTGATATTTGCGTGAGTCCTGGGGGGTCTGACATTGCTATTACAGTCATTGGATGTTTGCCTGAATAAGCCATTCACAAACTGAATAAGAACCATATGGTCTGAATGGATGTGCTCAGGGACAGTAGCATTAAAAGGAGGAAATTTGATGAGCCCAGACGGTGTGCTGGTACTGCGTGTCCATGGGTCAGTCTCCTACAAATCAATCTATATTACTTTCAGCCAAAGAACTTTACTTGGATATAGCATTAACCATAGCCCCTTGAGTAGGAATTAGGGATACTGTATTTGATGAAATAGTAAATAAGGATTTAGATTGTACGAACTTCAGTAGTAGTGTTGGCATTGTTACTGAACAGGATATTAAGGATAATCAAAACCCAATCCTTATAATCCCTGTTCATGACCACAAAGAAAGTTTCAAATATTTGTTTTATTGCCAGAAGATTCATTTAATGATTCTATAAGATTCAATTAGAGATTTAGGCCAGCATTTGGGTTTACATATAAGTGACATTGATCCCTAATTTCTTTGTATGGAAGCATAGGGCTGGATTAGGAAGAGATTATTGCATGCCTTTTAAGCACTGGATATATAGCAGTGCATTTGTAACCTTATTCTTAATTCACCTAGGGTAGAATAGATTATGTTTTTACTGGACACCAAATAAACACACGGTGTGAGGACAAAATAGTTCTTACAAATGCCCTAGAAGTGTGAAGAGTGTGGATGACAAGTTCTGATTGGGAATTTGGACTGAAATGTAGCCTAAACAGCCACACAATTGCTCATTGGGAACACTGGACTTTGAGTAGTGCTGTGCTCCAGCCCTCTGCTTTTCTGATTTGAAACTGCTCTGGATTAAATCACCAATATCAGTTCTTTTAAAAAAGATTTCTTTAGAGTTATCTTATTACATATGCTAATTTGATCTAGTTCTGTTTATAGCAAGACAGTAAATAATTAAAAATAGTTCTAGGCAAAAACAAAACCATTCCCAAGCATTGTGGTTCATATCTATAATAGATATATCTTAGGATATAGATATAGCTACATCTTAAGATATCTTATATATATATCTATATCTTAGGAGATGGAGGCAGGAAGATTATCATGAATTCCAGACCAGGCTGAGCTTCAAAGTTAATTCTTCTAGTCCTGCCTGGCTACAGAGTATATTGTCTCAATAAGCCCCAAAATACAAAAACTCATTAGCAAATGAGAATTATACAGTTAAACAATGTAGTAATTCAATAAGTGATTTTTTTTATTAATTAGGACTGGTTTTAAAGAAAATGTTTAAAAGAATCACTGCTTTCTGGATAATGCTTTAAGAATATTCATTTAATTTAAAAGAAATGTGAAAATTAAGAAAAAAAACATGAAGTTTCATTTATCTCAGCTTTAGAATTTTGTTAACTACACTTAAATTAGCAGAAGGAAGAAGAAATATATAATTTACCTAGATAATTGGGTCTGTAGTAACAAGAGTATTAGTTAGAGCCATTCACGATTACTAGTTTGGATATAACCTTTGAGAGTCAAGGTCAGAAGCTGGATTATATCTATATAGCTAGCTTTCATACTTTAAAATGAAATTAATTCACCCTTGTGAAAATAGAGCTTTTGTTTGACAATTTTGCGATAAAGAATAGAAACACAATAGAACACTCAAAATCTTCATTTGTATATGCTTATTGGGTCTGTAGACTTCAAGTTTTTTTGCTTTGTATAATCTAATTATTCTATGCATGATTTACACATACTGAAATCTTTAATATTGATTAATAGAACTATTACTTCATCCATTTTTAGTCTCAGATGGGTATCTATAAACCCCCAATTATTCAATTAGATAACTTTTTAAAAAATAATATACTTCATTAAGATATTCACTAATGATAGAGAGAAGTAGCAATAACTGCAAAACAGGTAAGAACAAAGTAGGAAGAAATAAAACAAGATGCAAAGGAATATACCTGACGAAGATCAAAATCAAACAAGTTGCTTGGTAGATTTTAATTTCTTTTAATATATGTCTTGCATTGAACTAATTTGTAAAGTTTTCTTATTCTATCTATATTGGAGTCAAGAACTAAAAATTAGTTGCCATTTTAAAGTTAAGGAAACAAAAGGAATCAGGCGAATTGCTCTTGAGCCTAAAACATTGCTAGAATGAGAACTGAGAGTAGTAATAGAAAGCTTCCTCCTCATGCTGAAGTTGGTAGCTTGTAAGCTAGTTATGTGAGTTAACTAGTTATCAATTTGGAGACCAGTCTTGTTAGATATGGGGTATCTGATATTTATACTGTTACTGAGATCATTTTACCCATTCTTTCTATTATCATCGTTTTTATTACCCCATTATATAATTATAAAAACATAGTTAAATGCCTTCTAGAAAACTGTTTATTACATACTATGACTGTGTAGGCACGAAGTAATAATGAGAAAGCCAGGTGTGGAGGATCAGAAGGCCAAAGTAAGCCTTGGCTGTCACCAAATTCAAGGCTATCCTGTTCTACACGAGACCCTGTCCCTGAAATACCCAAGTCTCCAAAGTCTCCCAAAACTGATGAAAATTGAGCAGCATTTTGTAACTTAACTAATATATCTATCTTTTACTTTAAGAAATTTAGTTATGTAAAGTTTGGGATGAGAACCAAGAGAGGATAATGAAAAATATGTCATGCAAGAAGGAGGATAAACTATTTGTAGGGAAGAAGAGTACGTGGGAAGCTGGGGTCAAAGAAGAACAGAATATAATTATGTGTGTGTGTGTGTGTGTGTGTGTGTGTGTGTATGCATATGTATATATATGTACTATATATGCATAGTTCCTTGCATATATGAAAACATTAAAATGAAAAATTAATTTTTGTGAGCTAATTAAAAATTATGTATATGTTGGGGATTGAATGCTTAGATCTTTGGATGCAAAGGATCTGATCTACCACTGAGTTCCACTCTAGCCCAAAATAAAGTTCAAAAGGAAAGCAAGACTATGTGTGACTCTCACTGCCCTATATTTGGTGAATATAAACAGCAATAATTGTTAAATACTCATTATGTCTTTTAGTATTTCTATGGCCCTCAATATTCTTTTATCCCAACAAAGCTATAAACAGTAAAATATTTCTCTACAAATCATATGTATTGTCAAGGAAGTCTGAAATGGCAAGGAAACAAATATTAGTTTGTCTTCCTTAATCTTTTCTAGATCTTTTCTGGTATATAGTGACTAAAGTGTAACACAGAATCCAACAATTTAAGTATAATAGTTCATGTAATGATTTCTGCATGTATACTAGATACCAAATAGTACTGGAGGAAATCTTCATTTTAACAGGGTGCCTGTGGTCTTGGAAAGGTTCTTCCCCTCTTCTAATATGTTGCTACATGTTTCTGTGACATCCTTAAAATATGGCTAGTCTAAGGAACAGAATTTTAAAAATTAACAAAATCCATGTGATATTCTCAAGGCTAAGTGTATTCTAAGTAGGGGAGTGAACAAAGAAGACATTAATAAGATAATTAAATGGTTTCAAATGGGAAGAGAATTGAAATGGAGGACGTAAGCTATGTTAAATAAAATATCGGACACTTAGAAGTTAATCATATCATCATCCTAATTCTTTTTTTTTCACGTGTGCATCTTTATTTTTTTAAAAAGCAATTTTTATTAGATATTTTCTTCATTTACATTTCAAATGCTATCTCTAAAGTCCCCTATACCCTCCCCCTGCCCTGCTCCCAAACCCACTCACTCCCACTACCTGGCCCTGGCATTCCCCTGTACTGGGGCATATGATATTCACAAGAGTTAGGATGATGGTATGATTAACTTCTAAGTGTCCCATATTTTATTTAACATTCAACTTCTTAATTGTGTGATTCTGCTGACACTATATAACTATATAACTGTTCCCTATTGTTATCCATATAAACATATCACTTTCATAGCATGTTTAATTTGTTAATGTTTAATAATTTATAAACTATACCAACAAAAACCTATAAATGCTTGGATTAAAAGAAAACTTTTTTTTTTGCCATATACTGCAAATAAGATTTACCATGCTAGACTTATGAGCTAATTATATGATGTCTGCTTTTTGATAAATTATTTCAGGCACTCTCCTTAGATGCAGTTTGTGTGGCTTATTGCACACAGGAAAGCTGAGCAGAATTCCAGCATGCATGTTCATACAGGGGCCTTACACATGGCTAGTTAATATATATAAGGTGTTTGTGCCCAGTCCCTAGTGTCTTGGCATTACTTTTATTATGTCTGTCCTACTCCTGGATGAAATGCCACAACGCATTCTTTTACTATTACAGCCTCAACCAGTTTCTTTCTTTTTTTTTTAAAGAATGAACAATTACCATCATAAAATCTCCTTATTGGAAAACTTTCCATAATGTGTTATCATTTTAATATAAAGATTTTTCAAAGAATTACTATAATATCTAAAAATGATTTTTGAGGCCTATAGCTAACTCTATAATGAGAAACACTAAAAGTCTGGAAGAGAAATAAAGAAAAACCACCAAGTCAGGCCTTCTAAACTGGTACATGTTGGAGACTATAAATCTGCCCAGCAAATCACATTCACCTTTACCATTGTCTAAACACAGTTAAAAGCCTGTTCTGTACTTTCAAGAATGATAACACTTAAAATTGGTCATTATCTAATTTCTATAATGTTACGGACATCTCTTCATAACTCTATGTGCCTCAAAACTAATTCTGTGTTTTCTGTGCAATTTTACAGTGGTGTTATCAGGGAGATTGTGTTCCTTTTGGCACATGGCCCCAGAGTACTGATGGGGGCTGGGGTTCCTGGTCACTGTGGGGCGAGTGCAGCAGGACCTGCGGAGGAGGTGTCTCCTCATCCCTAAGACACTGTGACAGTCCAGCGTAAGTAGCTAAAGTAAGCCGGAGCCAACAAAAAGACACAGTTGGAAATGATTCAAAGCTGTGGTTTCACGTGTTATCTGTAAAAACATTTCCCTAGCAAGCCAAATGCTTGTCTTCGGAATAAGCCATGGGTCCAGGAAAGTGGAGGATCTTTGTTACACAGACTTCTTTTTCTTCCTTTCCCCTTATTGTATAAGTAAAAATCAGAAGAAAAAAACTTAAAAAGAAAGAAAAGAAAAACAAAAACAAAAATAACCCAAACCTTAAAATAGAAACGCATTGTCTGTCTAGATAAGCTAGAAATAATCAGATCTCCTTTTCTGAAAACTACTGAATTATGGATGAATCTAGGCCTGTTTTGTTTTTTTGTTTTGTTTTGTTTTGTTTTTTTTGTTTTTTTGGTTTTTTTTTTTGCTACATTACCATTATTCCCAGGAAAAAGAAGGGTTTTCACATGTCACATAAAATTATTACTGCCACATTACTGTTAAAAGTACCAATAAGAGGGCTTCAGGGGTTGAAATGCATTGATTTCCATCACAAATCACAGTGAAGACAATCCTGCCCATGCTCCTGTTGATCCTCTCCCAGAGCTACTTTGTCCAGGACTGTTCCATCAGGTCAGCCTGCTCCTTTCCCACTACTCTCCTCTCCAGCCAGCGTTCCTGTGGGGCAAGGCCAGCCCATCAGTGTTCTTTGGTAGCTCTATTTCTTCTCCATCTTACCAATGGACAGACAGACAGTTTCTTTAGTCTGCTTTTTCATGTTTTGCCTAAGATTCCTTGGCTGCAACTGCCTCCCTACCCATAATGCCTAGAACTGAGGCTGAGGACCATTTTGCTGACTAGTCTTTACTCAAGAATGAAGTTATAACATCTTTACCCACCCCCATCTGGATAAAGAATGGTCTTGTTTCATTTTTCTATTTGTTCTCATTTTAACACAGGACTCTTGGCTTTCTTCAAATGCCTTGTTTCTATTTTTTTAAACCTAGAAATAGTTTTATTTATAATAGCTCTGAATTCCATCTTCCCACTTTCAAGCAGTTATTGCCCTCCTACTAGACAGAGATTCCTCTTATAATTCATAAACCAACCATGACTGCCACCATAACCACAGTCTTGTGTTGACCTCTTAGTCCATTTCTCCCAAGTTGGTTCAAATTGATCAGTTCATTGGTCTTCAAAATATACTTCAAATCTACTGATACTTGATCCCTTCTTAGACAAGTCCAAGTCTAAATTCAGCATATACTGATATAAACTAGTATCTGAAAATGTGAATCCTTATGATAAATTAAAAGACTCAGGTACATCAGAGAATGATCTAGACCTCTTTCAAAAAGGAAGATGGTTTCTACTCAGTAATAGCACACTCAAATGATGGCATATATTTTTCTGTACTTCTAAATACTTTAAAAGTTAATTTATGAAAGCAAATATTTGGTATTGTAAATTTCATGATATTGGAAGTAATATAATACTATATAATGCAAAGCCATCTTATTTTTAATTTGATGTTTTAAACGTTATGTTGAAGGTAAATGAAAATACATTTTTGTATTATTTAGTATGAACTGGATCTATCCCCAGGAAGTCATTAAGTGTTATCTCTTTGCTTCCCACATGAAAGAAAGGACTATAGTTTTTATTGAATACAATTTAAATGGCTTTTCATTTTAAATATGTTTTTTAAACATCACTGAACTGAGTACTACTGTACTATGATAATTAAATATACTAATTTAATTATATTTTTATAAGAATATAAATCATAACTCTTAAGTTGTATGAATTATTTATAGTACTGCCTTATTTTCATGTCAAATAACCATACTCACTGTTAATAATTATCATCATGACCATAAAATGCTACATTTTGTATCTTCTTAAAGTAAACTTTGATATTTTTTAATCAAGCAATGTATGTGTCCTTTGTATGGATATATGTATTTTAATCACATATTAAAAAATGTTCTTTTTCAGACCTTCAGGAGGTGGAAAATACTGCCTTGGTGAAAGGAAACGTTACCGCTCGTGTAGCACAGATGTAAGTAAGCCAAAAACTTGTTATGGATAATTAGCTTACTCTTCTTCCAGGCAGCGAAAGCTTTTAACTTTAGGTTATTTAATCAGAAATCCATGTGTGTAAGGGTCACATGGGTTTCCTGAAAAGCTATCCTGAGCACTGTCAATTCCATCTCTAAGGCCATGAGGAAGGTCCAGATGGAAGCTCACAAGTAGGGAGAGCCACACATGCCCTCAACATCCCAGCCTCAACTCATGGCCTCAACACTCTGTTTCTTGGGTCTATAAAGATCTTCTCTTCCTCACAGTGAGAAGCCTCAGACTTCTACATCATCCCTCATCTCTTGGCATTCAGTCCCTTTCCAGCATTATAGTGTTTAGTATCTTCTGTCCTGAAGGATATATATATCGTTTCAGGCAATTGGTGTTAGTAACCAGTTGGTATGATGTTTCCTGGATAACAGTATTCACTATTGGGCTGGGAAGATGGCTCAGTGGTTAAGAGCAATGACTGATCTTCCATGGGTCCTGAGTTCAATTCACAGCAACCACATGGTGGCTCACAATCATCTGTAATGAGATTCAATGCCCTCTTCTGGTGTGTCTGAAGACAGCTACCATGTACTCAGATATATAATAGAAATAAATCTTTTTTCAAAAAACAAAACAAAATAATATTCACTTATTTCTTCTACTCTCAGCATTACCTAGCTGCCTATGGTTTTTTCATAGGGCTGATGCTTTGTGGACTTTCCCTCATCTGTTTTGACATGCCTGTTGTTGTCCTTGTTTAACTCATGGCGAGGCAGTCATATTAGTGATACTTTATGGGTATAGCTTCTAACATTTAATATGAGGAACTGTCACACAGGAAACTCCCTGATCTTCTGGCTCTTCTTTCAACAATGTTCTCTGCAGCTTAGGTTTGGGAATTATTTTATAGATGTGTTCATTGAAACTAGATTTCAAAACTATGCATTTTGATTGGTTTTGTTTTCTGTAATGGTCTTTAGTAGTGGCATCCATATTTTGTTGATAACCAACAGCTCTCTCAATGGACTTAAGACTCAACAAGAAGAAAGCCATGCCTAGTACTGGAATCTAGCCAATTACTCGGGGCTAGTGAAGCCATGGGTCTTGGAGGAGAACTTATAACCTCCAGTTTATTTACCCAGTGAATAGCTAACTGCACTCTCCATATTTACCACGGAGAAGATCATCTTCCTTACCAAGGAGATTTCCCTTTGCAACAGAAGAACCCAATTTCACATAAAGTCTAAATACAAGATATTAGGGGCAATGAAAAAAGATTTGCTTACACATCTAGAAAGAATTCCCTTTGATTTCTTAGTCTTTGTTATTTGTGACTTGTTGTTATAGAAGACTAGAATATAACTACTGGAGATATGCCTAAGCTCCTGGAGTGGAAAGTTACATTTTTCTAGCTTCTTAACTATCTTCCTGCTTCTTTGTATACTCAATGTGCAATAATGGTCTGTTGTAAAGGGCATTTTAGGTCTTCTGAAATCTGTCTTAATTGTATAAATTGTGTAATGAAATTAGGTGTGGCCTCAGTCAGTTTTATATGTTTGTATTCAGTTTTCTTTTCTCAGTTCTTTGCCAAATCTTAAATAGTATTGTTGTCTTGGTTGTGTAGACAGGAAAATTATAGCATATATTTGGAGCTAGAATTGTGGTTTAAAAAAAAAAAGTGTTCACTTGGGAATCAAATTGACTTGAGTCTGAATCCTGACTCCAACTCTACTTCTGTATGACATTGGCAAGCTACCTAACCTCACTAAAGTATTGCCAGCTTCTAAATAATAGGATATAGCTATACCAAACTTCTGAGGGTTTTTTGTTTGTTTGTTTTGAGAATGAAAAGTTTTAACATAAACAAAGTATCCTAGAGCTATTTCTAGTACCTAATATACAAATATAGCTATTATTACACCTTTACCTGTAGGTTTTAATGTAGTTTCATATATAAACGAAATATCAGGAGTAGACTAGCACTATGGAAGTGATTAATTAAGTGAATAACTGCTTATTGGTAATCTGGTGCTATTACAACAAATGGAGGCTTAGGAGTGAGTGTAGCAGAGCAGGCTTCTCTGAAAGCCTTTGGTCACTTTTGTCATTGTCTTACTTCCAGTCTAACCTTATTCTGCATCAGAAATAGATAGCTGAGAACATCCTGAAACTACAGAAATTGTCCCTAGGTAGAGAGATGCAGGATTAAGTGATAAGAAGGTAAAGTCGATCCATTGGTTATTAGTACTACACTGTGTCTCAGATTATAATTAGGAAACAGTCATGCACCAACTATTTTTTTCTTAGAAATATATCCAGGATACATGTGTGCTCAAATGTCTGAATGAGCAATATCTGTATGTCTCCTAGGTTAATCTGAATTTCAGGTGTTTTCAGAAGTAGGGATTAACTTTTAAAGTACAGAATAGAACTTGATGTATTTTGTTCTTACTAGAAGCTTAAGCATCACAAAGCATAATAAACATTTTATTATGTTTAGGGAATTTTTCTGCTGTAAATAGGTATTTGAAATTCAGGATGTATAGTATAGAAATAAATTTAATTTGAAAAGCTTGCATATAAGGATGTGGTATCAAACTCTACAGTACTCACAGGACAGAAAGAGCAGACTCATGCAAATTGTCCTCTACCCTCCACTTGTGAGACACACAAAGACAGGGAGGGGGAGGGGGGAGGGGGAAGGAGAGGGAGAGGGAGTGGGAGAGGGAATTTAAAGACTAAAATGAGAATTAAGTTAGACCAAATGCCTTACTTTCTAATTGCTGTGACAAAACACTATGACCAAAGCAACTTATAAAAATGTTTAATTTGGAGCTCAGAGGTGCAGAGGATTAGAGTTCATGAACATCATGGTAAGGAACAGGCTAGAAGGCAGGCAGAGATGGTGTTGGAGCAGTAGCCAAGAGCTTACACCCTTATCTGCAAAAGGAGAGACAGAGAGAGACAGGCAGACACACACACACACACACACACACACACAGAGAGAGAGAGAGAGAGAGAGAGAGAGAGAGAGAGAGAGAGAGAGAGAGCTTCTTCAACAAAGGCCACGCCTCCTAATCTTCTGCAACTCAGTTTCACCAACTGAGAGACAAGCATTCCAATATACAAGCCTCTGGTGGCCATTCTCATTCAAATACCCACATTCACTGTATGTGTTGACCACTACATTTAATTTTGGGAATGTGTAGGGGTAGCTCACTTTAATTCAACTGGTAGATACAATGTGATAGCTGGGGAGTCAGGGATCTTGTCTGGATTTGTAATGAGAAGTCCAGAATTGAGACCTCTATTAGCCTGTATTGTATCTTTATGTAATATAGACAACCTGTCAGGTTAGACAACCAAATGCATCCATGTTTTACATTAATTTGCAAAATGCATGACTGCTAAGTAGAATAGCATTTCGGTTTCAAGTACCTTCAGCTAAAACAGGATACAACCTACTAAGGTTATGTTGCTCTCCTGAAGAAGGAAGTCTATGAAAGTGTTGAAAGCTGGTCAGGTGTGTAAGAGTGAAGCATGTGTGCATTTGGCATACACATAGAAAGGAAGAAAATGCAAAATGTGGGAAAGAAGTAGCCCAGGAAAATGGAATAGCTTTCCTGCCACTCTCTGGTGATGGGGAAGTCTATGCCATCCAGTCTGCCAGTTTCCTTGATGGTCTGAAGAGGAAAGAAAGGGTTTCATTTTCAGCCCATTCCTCACTCAATGTCCAATAAGACATGTACTTGGGATGTGACTTTCAAAATACAGGTGTATTTTATAAATGAAAGAAAGACATAAAAACAGATTTGTAATTTTCCAAGGTTTGCTAGCAGACATGACGCTTCTCTCCATAACAATTTTTCTTCCTCAGTGGGTTTGCCTTCTTTCTAAAATGATCTACCAATAAAATGTTATGTTTAAGCAGAGTCAAATGCTTACCTATCTGAGTAGTTGAAAGTACAATATGGCTTATAGAATGTGTTAGTGTATACAGACCTGGGGAATGGTGGCAAACATGGGTTTGTGGTTGTCTTGTGGTTTAATTTGAAAATACTTAAAAACCCTGGAGACAGAAGCTGGTGGAATTGCTCTTGGGGTCATAGGGCCCTACTTGTTGGTTTTGGGAGAGCATATTTGATTACTTTGTTTTCTATACTGTATTGAGGACAGTGTTGGCATTGTCATCATTAAGTCACCTAAAAAACACACTACTTGTTAAACCCTACATTTTTTCTTAATTAAGCAATGATAGATTTTATGAATTGTTTTTCAAAAACTACTTTCCTTTGATCACATTCCAAACAGCAATTCCTGCTTAGTGTATAGTTAATCATCACATTTTCAGAGCATTCCCTGGTGAGAACACTGAAATCAGAACAGAGCTTGAACTCTAGGAACAAAGACATGCAAACCACCCCTTCCAGATCCTCCTAACACCTACCTCTAGAGTCTTCTGTGAATACATCAGCAATATTTCTGCCTTGGAGCTTTATTCTTGCATTTCTCTCCGTTTCTTTTACATCTTTTTCAGAGCTTCAAATAACTTACCTCCCACCTCACTACTCTGACCTTTGTCCTCTGCTTCATCTTTCTTCTCATAACAAACTAGGATATGTTTCAGGAAAGTGGAGATTTGAGGTTTTATTTTTTTTCCCTGTAATCCCAAAGTCTAGATTATATCTGACACATATTGAGCAACTCATAAATACTTGAGTGAATTTAATCTACTTCTTTGTGCCTTATTTTAAGGAGACTACTGGATAATTAAGATGCCCATGGTATCTTTCTACTAGGATGGTTTGTTCAGTATAAACTCAGAAGAAAGAATAAAATCACTTGGTTGTAGGAAGGCAAGTTTTAACAGAAAGTAAGGAAGTTGCTAACAATTGTAGCACTCTGAAAAGTGTTTATTCATCTGTAAATGTTTCTACAAATTTGGTGCCTACTTTGGGGAAAATTATATGTAAATTCAAAGCATAGTGTTCAACCTGCATTATATTATTTTTCACACCAATTCTTGAAAGATATGATTCTGTGTTGGCTCAAAAATTAATAATGAAGTTTGAATTTACCCACCAAGAATGTCTGTCAGATTAATGCTCAAGACAGAGATGCCAAGTTATGCTGCCTCGATCGAATTTGACTCCCTCCCTCCCCACCCCTGGTAAATAGTTGTATTGGAGCACAGACATAACCATTTACTTACATATTAAGTCTTATATTATTATTACATCATTTGGAATGGAACAGGAGGATGTTCCCATTTAGATGAAGGTGTTAGCTTTACACTTTGAAATTTATTTTCATGAATCAACCTTTCTATAGTCCCAGTTCATTTTATTAAAAAATGTTATTAAATGATTATGATTTCTTCATGAGAATGCTATAAAAGAGTACTCAGTCATAGAGTACTTAGGACTAGTTAAATGACATTTTATAACTATGATTTAATTTTATTGTAGCTGACCGTAGGAAAGGCACTCAGAAGAAAGAAATAAGTCAGAAACTTCATGTAATATCATCCAGGTGCTTCATTAAATGGCAATATCCTCTATTGACTATTTGTTTCTCTTCTGTTGAAAAGGGTTCTTAGAAAATACTAGAAAGCAGCATTTCTAATTTTGCATTCAGTGAATGTGTTAATGTGTTACCTCAGAGATTTATCTGTGCTGATACTTGTATAAGAACTGTTGTTTCTCCTTGTCTTTCTGTATGGTTCCTTTCTTTGGTATAGGTTGGCTTTCCCACCACTCAGAGTATATAATCTCTTCCTCCCTGACTGCATAGATTTACTCGGCTTTCCTCTTAATAATCCGCAATACAGTCTTAATAATCTCCCCTGGTTCCTTTCTTTAGTATCTCAATTACAATACTTTGGGATGTACTCAACTTTTTCTTTCAAAGTCAGTATTTCCCTAACTTACCAAATGTCACACTTGTCTTTCACACATGCAGCACCAACAGACAAGTTGTAAGATGCTGCTGTGTACTACTTACAAATCTTGAAACAGTTCTGTACTCTTTCCACTTCAATCTTGTCTTTTCAACAAGATTTAAAACTGCACTTGAATAAACTTTTAAGTGGTTGGATTTTTTTTATGTGAAAACTTGTATCTACAGTTTAAATTATATATATTTTAAAAATTGGTATTTGCTTTAAGAGCAGATTTGGTGCTTGGTAAAACCACTGACAGACAACTTTAGCTCTCGTGAAAATCTTTGAAAATATCTTAGAAAGGAACCAGGGAGCTGGTCCGTTGGTTAAAGGCACGGAGCATTCTTTGGGAGCACCCAACTCCAATCCCCAGGAGTCAGGTTAGGTGAATTCCAATACCTGTAGCTCTCACTCCATCTCTGGCACTCATGTGCATGTGCTCTTGTCCCCTTAAACACAGAGACATCATTAAAAAAAAATTAGTCTTTAAACAGTGGAAAAATCACTTGGAAAAACAATAATTCCTTAATATGTTCATCCCTTTTTTGACTTATATAACCAACTATGAATATGCCTCCATAAAAATCACAATCTTTTAGAACATTGGGAGGGTTTTTGCATTTGGTTGTATGGTTCTTGACCATGAACATTGTAGATGACAATGACCTGCCAAATGTGAATATTCCAAAGATCCAAACATTAGCCAAACTATGAAAAGAAGGCCTTGCAAGCATAGCATGACACACTGCACAGCTCATAATAGCTACTTTTTCATCTTTGTTAAAAGAAGGCAAAAGAGAAAGAATATGAAAAGCTTTAATTTTGGAATTGATGGTATAGTATTTCACTACACTGAGTATATTTTAAGATTTAAAGCTCTTAACATAATCTGAACCTAAGCCACTATTTTCAAATCCGAGGCTTTAGACTTAATATGCTAAAATTTTCAAACCATAATCTATAATAGATGATAGCCATGTAAATATTTGTACACCATGATCTATTATTATCACACATTTATGTTTATTATTTATTGTTTATGATTAATTAGCAACTATCTACTGTCATTTACTGATCTTGGACACTGTACTGATCTTGGTAGATGTCCAAGGAAAGTTCTAAGAAAAAGTCCTCAAGATTATCTATGACGATGCTTGTAACTCCATTGTCATTTATTCTATGCTAAGTATTTCCAGTGCTGGGAATGTGTTTTAGCTCCTCACTGCTCTTACCGAGCATAGATGGTATGTCCAGATTGGATCTCCAATGCTACCCTCCTCTTGTTTTGCTCTTTCGTGAAATATTTTGTTCTGTATTTAAGGGGAAAGTTTTCTTAGTGTTTCAAAAATTTATAGTTTTTTTTTAATTCCATAGAATTCTAAAAGATACATCAAATTGTTCTACTGCTAAAACATTCCATGAAATATACTTTGAATCTTTATGGAGTTATATTGTCAACAATAGAATTGAGGAGAGGGTAACTGTGGAATTTATAATTTAGATCTAGCTACACCGGAAAGATTTTTCTCTTTAAATTTTTCAGGTAAAAGAAGCACTCCAAACTTTATAACCAGTTATTTCCTTACCATTTTCTTAACCCTCTAAAAATATGTACACATTTGGTACCAATTTAACATTTCATTGTTTCTGAGGTTAAAAGATGAAATTTACATTTTAGTAAGTCCAAACCTCTTTAATTTGAAGGTGCTTGTAGTTGAATCCTAGCATTTTCCCCAGTTCAACTTATGGTTTTCTCTAGGAAGCATTTGTAGCAATCAGGGTACAAATTACAATTTACAAGCTGATTGTTGTCTTAGTACTCTGTATCTTAGTGCCTTAAAATAAAATCTACAAACCACTATGGCACCTGGACTTCAAATACTGTTACCAAGAGATTTTGTGTTTTACTTTCTTGTCTGGTTCCTATGTGTCTTTGTAAGGTGGAAAGATGACTGTGTAAAGACACTTGTGAAGTTCCATGGCAACTGCTAGCGCTGTAGTCATTTCTTCTCACCTACAATTTTTAGCTTACAATTTGGATACCTCAATGGGAATCCTTATTGTAAAGTGGTAAAACAAAAGTCAGAAAGACACTCAGAAGTGATAGGGTGATGGTCAGTCAGAAAGACACCTAGAGGTGATAGGGTGACAGTCAGTCAGAAAGACACCCAAAGGTGGTAGGGTGACAGTCAGTAAGTACAAATTTCAGGGACACTGTCCCTTGGTTTGGTATTTTACAACAATGGTACCATTTATGATTTTATTTTATTTTAGCCATGCCCTTTGGGTTCCCGAGATTTTCGAGAAAAACAGTGTGCAGACTTTGACAGTATGCCTTTCCGGGGAAAGCATTATAACTGGAAACCCTATACTGGAGGTAATGTATGACCCGGCAGAGCACTCATGCTTGAGAGCTTTGCAAATATGAGAGCATGTATACACATTCAGGCCTTCATAGACATGTTAGTTAGAGTTAGTGTTTGCTAGTGAAAGCAAAAAAATGTGCTTATATTATTTTATAATTCTCATATTTTAACTTTCCTATGATAGTATATATGCAACAATTTACAAATTGTTAGAAATTATCTTTTAAAAACCAATTCTCTTTAACAAGTTAAAAATCCTAGAAAATACATATTTGTATAAAACTCATAAAATATGAGCTCTGCTTGAGACTTTCCTGGGTAAATTATAATCATCGAATATTTGCAATTATCCCCCAAAACAAAATATGGCAACATAATTCAGCTCAACTAACTCCAATTTTTTCTTCTTCTTCTTCTTCTTCTTCTTCTTCTTCTTCTTCTTCTTCTTCTTCTTCTTCTTCTTCTTCTTCTTCTTCTTCTTCTTTTTATATGCACCCATGAGCACAAGACTTGTGTGGACAATTTACAGGGGTCAGTTTACTCCTTCCACCTTATTGGGTCTGTGGATTGAACTTAGGTCATCAGGCTTGGACACAGCATCTTTGCCCGTTAAGCTAAATTGCTGGCCCCATTTAAATTTTTGTATTGGATGTGGTTTTTGTTGTTTTGTTTTATTTTTGAGACAGATTTCTCTATGTAGCTCAGGCTTGCTTGAAACTCACTCTCCTACCAACTAACCTTCCTGAGTGCTGGGCTTGCAATTATGTGCCACCTTGCCTGGCTAGATGAAATGTTTTTCATTTTCTGAAAACATTTTTCGTGCTTATTTTGTACATACATCAAAGACTAATATTTGTCATTAAGCAGATGAGGCTTTTACTTTCAAAACATAAACTAAATTTTGTTGTGTGGAAATGTTTAGTGTACTATTAAAAGACTGTTTTATAAAATCCATCTTTAAAATTATATAAGAACAGAGTATTTAAAAGGTTTAGGCTATACCACTTATGTACTCACTGCCAATATTTTACTATTTATCATTTTATTATATGGATGCATATTCATCTATCTAGCTACTTACTAATCATCCTGATTTCGATGCATTTTAAATTAACCTGTAGCTGTTTTCTTCTGAATGCCTTACCATGTGTGTCATTGGCCATCGTTTAGTTATTCGCCCAGCTTTTTCTTCTGCCATGAGAATATGGACAATATCTTACCTGTGTTTTCTCTGAATTTTACCACCTGCATATTCACAGGAAGCCTGGGTGAGATACAGAATGTTGCCATTACTTCCATAATTACTCTAGTCCTTACTGCTCCAGATGTGTAGCTGCTTTTCATAGATTCAGAGTCTAAAGCAACAGAAACTTACTGCTCATAGCTTTGGCTGGAACCTAAGACCAGGGTGCCTGCCTGCAGGGGTGAGTTCTGGGGAGGACTCTTTTCTGAATTGCAGACTACCTTCTTCCCATTGTACCTCACATGACGCAAGAGGAGAGAAGCTGCTGGACACTCATCCTAGTCATAAGGACACAGTTCTCATGGCCCAGTTACTTTCCAAGGACTCCCCCTTCAAGTACCATCATATTGGCCTTAGGATTTGAACATAGAAGTTTGGAGAGGATATAAATGTTTAGTCCCAAAACAGTCTTCATATTTCTTCACAGTCAGTAGTCAAATGTCCATTCCAAAAACCACACATTGCTCATTTTTCTTATATAGTTTAGTTATGTCTGTTCAAGAACTTCATATAGTTGAATTATGCCCATTATTCTTTCTGCATGACTTATATCTAACCTGTGATTTTAAAAAATATTCATCCATATTGTGATATGTAGTAGTTCAATCTTTTTATTGTCATGTGGTATTCTGTAGTAATCAGTTTATTTTACCTTCTTTGTGTGTGGATGCCTGGGTTGTTTTAGTTTTCACTTGACATGCATAAAAACGCTGATGTGAATGCTCTGTTAGGTCTCTATGAACATGTTTCACTTTATCTTGGGGGAATGAACCAGAGTGAAGTGCTACACAGTAGCACAGGTGAGATTTGAATTTTCAAAGAAATTGCCAGATTTTTGTCAAAACTGAATATTCATATTACACTCCCGCCAACAACATCTGAGAATTCTCTTTCCTCCAACATCCTAATCAGTATTTGAGGTTTGCATGGAAAGTTAGTTTGCATTCCAGCTCATTGTATTATTTTTGTGTTCTTTTTCATGTACTTGGACATTTGTGGGGTTTTTTGTCTCTTCCCCCAAATTATTTTTTTCTTTTACAGTATTTTTTAATTTTATTATTTATTTTTATTTAATGTCTATGCTTATGTGGTACAATATAGTCATTTGAGGAATATAATGATAATATCAGGGTAACTGGCAACACTCATTACTATTTATATGTTAGAAGCCTTCAAACTCTTCTCCAATTATTTAGAAGGATATAACAAATTGTAGACTATCTTACAATGCAATGTAGAATAGGAGAACTAATTCCTCCTATTTAGTTGTATTTTTGGCATCTAAAAGTTATCTTTTCTCCATTTCCCTTGCTCGTTTACTTCCTATATTATGGTGACCATTGTTGTTCATTCAGTATGATCAACTTCTTCTCTTTGACAGATGAATAAGAACATGGGGCCTTTGTCTTTGTCCACCTGGCTTATTTGACCCAATCTAATGTACCGGAGTTCCATCAGTGTTGCCACATATGACATTCGTCATTCTTTCCATGGCTAAATAGTATTCCATCTTGTTTATATACCACAATAAAAACTCTATTCATCTAATGTCAGGCATCTTGATTGGTTACATATGTTGGAAATAGAAATTAGTACTGCAATAAATGTTCATCTTTGATGTCCAATATTAATATTAATTTCCTATCACTGTTTTATTTCTTATGGTTTGAGGCACTCTCATTTTGTTTTTCATAATGGCTATACTAATTTACATCCATAACAATCATGCCTAAGAGCTCCTGTCTCCACAGCATGTAGTTCATACTTTTTATCTTCTTAAAAATGTCTGTTGCGCCAGGCACGGTGGCGCACGCCTTTAATCCCAGCACTCGGGAGGCAGAGGCAGGCGGATTTCTGAGTTCGAGGCCAGCCTGGTCTACAGAGTGAGTTCCAGGACACCCAGGGCTACACAGGAAAACCCTGTCTTGAAAAACAAAACAAAACAAAACAAAACAAAAGTCTATTGCAACTGAGATGGGATAGAATCTCTGTAAAAGGTGAGAGATATCTAGTCTTTTTGTCCATTTTTTTAAACAAGGATATTTGACCATTTGTTTTGTTTGAAATGGGTCTTGCTATGTAAGCTAGGCTGACATTACACTCATGATCCTCCTACCTTATCCTTACAAGTGCTGGAAATACCATGTCACCATGCCACCTTGTCAATTTATCATTGGTTTTGGTTTTGGTTTGGTTTTGTGTTTGCAATAAGGTCTTGCTTTGTAGCCTACAGGCCTGCATCATATAATTTAAATGTATTCCCCTGTATGTGTATGTCTGTTTATATGAAATGTCTCTTTTTAGCTTTTTATGTACATCTGTATGTATCATTACTAGTGATGGAGTTTCTTGTTAGGTGCATGTTTCTAAATCTTTTTTTTTTAAATCCATTCAGCTATATTAAGTCTTTTGATTAGGAATATTAGATCATATTCATTCATGATCATTATTGATGAATAAGGGCTTGATTCAGTCATTTAGTCGAGTACTTTGTAATCACGTGGCATAGTCTTTCTTTTGCTATTTAGCTTTGTGGTGTTATAGTTTTGATTCTCTTCCTGGCTTTATGTCTGCATCTTACTGGTGACCTTTATTCTTTGATGCACTCTTCATGATGACAGCTATTATTCTTCTGCATCCACATTGAGGACATCTTTAGGAATTCTATTTACTTGCATTAGGATCAGCTAATACCATGTATTCTCTATGAATGTTCTCTGTGTGTGTAATCCTGATGTATTTTCTACAGCTATTAGTTACAGTGTTTTTGCACATATCCATGAGAGCAGATTGCTTGAGAGTGGAGTTTATCTTTTATATTCTTTCAAATTCTTTTCTGCTCTAGTTCTACCAACTACTGAAAAGAGGTATGTTAAACCCATGCTTATTATATGGCTCTGCTTCTTCTCTAGTCTTCATTTTACATATACTTGATACATTTCCTTATACACATTCAAGATGTTTGTATTAGAATGTCTGAAATTACTCAGATTTAATAATTGTTGTTTATGTAATTGTTGCATAGTGTGTTAGCTCTAAATTTGTAATGAGATATAACTTAGACTAATTGGTTGATAAACTCCTTTATTAAAGGAATCATCTCTAATTCTCTCTTTTAAAAAGTTATTTGTTTCAGTATGTGTGTATATATGTATGTGAAAGTATCGTTATGTGCATGTACTGGCTCTTCTGTGGAGGTCAGAGAGCAACATTTAGTGAGTCAGTTCTGTTCTTCTATTGGGAGTTCAAAGGGTAACACACAGGTCACCAGGAAAGAAACACTTACTCATTGACCCATCTCTCTGGCTCTTCAATTCTTTCTTTAATGAATAATTAGCTTGATTGAATAATAATTAGTGAATTGTTATAGGCCAATATGATGTTTTTATGAATGAATTCAGTGTGAAATAATTATGTGTACTAACATAAAACCAGTTCACATAGTTCTTCCTTTTTATGTGTGATGGCCTAAGTCTCTAGGTAGATTTTATGTGTATGGAAAAAATTTCAAGTACACACATATAACTACTAACTACATTATTTCCAGAATTTCTCTTAAAGCTATAAGTTTTTATCCTTTGACAAAAATCTCCCTATTTCTTTCATCACAGCCAGTCTTTGATAATTAACTTTCTCCCTTCTGCATTTCCAAGTTTGACCTTTTTTAGATTCTACTTAGGAGAGATCATGTAAGATTTGTCTTTCTATAAGTGGCCTATTTTGCTTATCTTAATGATTTGTTAAATTCTTCAATTTGTCTCAAAACTTAGGAAGACTGAATTTTGTGTATGCATTTAGTATATTGTGTCTGAGTGCATATTGTGTCTGTTTGTGTATCTCACCATTTCTGTATCTAGTTATCAACATTCAACTTGTCTTTATATTATGGCTTTTGTGAAATAATACAATAGTAAATATGGAGAATATTATAAAAGCTTTGAGATAGTGATTTTATGTTCTTTGGAGATTTACTCAGGAGTCAAATTGTTAGGATATAATATAGTGCTGGTTTTTATTTTTTTAAGAACCTCTACGCTTTCCATTATGGCTGTACCATCTTACATTCTTGGCAACAGTGTATAAGGAATACCTTTTCTCAAAATTCTTGCCCCATCTCATAGTGTGGCTTTTAACCAATGGGTTTCCAAGTAGTTATGAGATAATATCTCACTGTGGTTTTGGCTAGTATTTCTCTAGTGCTTAATGGGTTGAGAGGGGACACACTTTCCCAAGTACCTATGGGCTATATGCAACTTTTCTTGAGGAAAATGTCTATTTGATACAATTGGCTATTTCTTCTTCTTTTTTTTTTTAAAGATTTATTTATTTACTTTATGCATATGAGTACACCATTGCTCTCTTCAGACACACCAGAAGAGGGCAGCAGAACCTATTACAGATGGTTGTGAGCCACCATGTGGTTTCTGGGAATTGAACTCAGGACCTCTGGAAGAGCAGTCGGTGCTCTTAAGCCATCTCTCCAGCCTCCAATTGGCTATTTCTTAACTGGGTTATTTCTTGTTTTTACTAAATTTTTCTTGTTCTTTATATATTTGGAGTATTGACCCTTACTGCACATATGCTTTACAAATATGTTTTAGCATTCTACAAATTATCCTTTTATTCAAAGAATTTCTTTCTGGGTTTTTAAAAGTGTTTTAATTTTATACAGCCCCAATTGTTTACTTTGGCATCTATTGCCTATGCTATAGGTGTCATTTCTAAAAATCTACTGCAAAACCAATGTCATGGGATGTTATCCCAGTTCTCTTCTGATTGCTTAATAGCTTTGGCTCTCATGTGTAAGTCTTTAATTCATTTTGGACAGTTTAGTATGTGGTGTCTGATAAGACTATGACTTCATTTTTTTTCCATGTGAATTCTGGTTTTCTTTACATGGCCTATTCAAGATTACCCTTATATATCCTTGGCAGATTTGTTGAGGATCACTTGCTTTGTATGCATGGATTTATTCCACAAATCTCTGTTTTCTTTCATTGTTACAGTGCCTGCGTTAGAAATCACCACACTACTCTGATTTATAGAGTTATGAAATACAATGTGAAATCAGCAAGTGTGATTCTTCCAGCTTTACTCCTTTTCATATTTTTTAATTTATTTTTTTTTACTTATTCACTTTATATCCTGCTCAACTGCCACCTCCCAATCATCCCCTCCCACAATTCTTCCCCTATCCCCTTTTCCTCTGAGCAGATGGGGCCCCTCTGCATATCCCCCCAACCCTGAAACTTCAAGTCTCTGCGAGGTTAGGCAATTCCTTTCCCACTATAGGTGTCATAGACCTATAGACCAGACAAGGCAGCCCAGCTAGAAGAACATAGGCTAGCCCTGTTCCAGTTGTTTAGGGCCCAATGATGGTCAAGCTCCACATCTGCTACATATGAACACGGAGGCCTAGGTCCAGCCTGTATATGGTCTTTAAGGGTCCGCATTAGTGGACTCTGTTGGTCTTCCTGTGGAGGTCCTATCACTTTTCGGAGCCACAATCCCTCTTCCTATTCTTCTATAAAAGTCCCCAAGCTCCATCCACTGTTTAGCTGTGGGTGTCTGCATCTGTCTGGGTCAGCTGCTGGGTAGAGCTTCTCAGAGGACAACATGCTTCTGACTGTAAACATAACAGAGTATCATTAGTATATTATATGATAGTAATCATATATGATATACACAGTATATCATAGTGTGCTTGCCTATGGGATGGGTCTCAAGTTGGGCAGGTTATTGGTTGGCTATTCTCACAGTCTCTGCTCCCTCCTCCGTGCCTACATTAGTTGTAGACAGCATAAATTTTGCTCAAGATTTCTGTGGCTAGTCAGTGTCTTTTGTGATTCTGTAAGAATTCTGGGATTTTTTTTCCTATTGTTTCTCACATGATTTTTGTGCAGTCTTCAGGGTTCTGTAATCAGGGTTTTACTTTCAGTTAGGATGCCTTTTGCTCCTCTGCTTTCCTGGTTTATTCTTGTAGTAGTGTGTCCACTAGCAGGGTTGGAAGTGAGCAGCCTTCTGTTCTCCTGGAGGTTAGAAGAAAGGCCATGAACTTTTCTCACTTCTGTAGTATGTTAGCCATGGGTTTATCATAATGGCCTTTAATGTGTTAAAATGCATTCCTTCTGTTCCTAATTTAGAATTTTCATAATGAAAAGTTGGTTGAATTTTTGTCATTTTTTTTCTGTATCTATTTGAATGGTCATTTAAGTTTTTTGTCCTTTCCTTTTTAGAAGTAGTGTGGTAGATTTATTGATTTGTATTCTTGGACCAAACGTTTATCCCCAGTGTAAGTCCTACTTAATCATGATGGCCAGAAAAAGATGCTAGATACTATTCTGATCTTATTTTTGTTTATGTTTGTTTGTATCCTAAAATATTATATACTTTAAAGACTCTTTTGTATGCACTTGAAAGATACTTTTTAATATATTGAATGGAGTATACTGTGTATGTTGTGATCATTTGTCTACAAAAGCTTTTGCTTTGTGAGTTTCATGAAATATTTTATTACTAGTAAAATTGATTTATATAATGGATTACATGAAATATTTTGATGATGATGATGGTGATGATATATTTTATGCTAACCATAATATAAATTTGGTCACATAAAAAATTTATACATTTTAATCCTCTTGACTTTTGTTTATAATACCACATGTCTTTTTTTTAAATTAGATACTTTCTTCATTTACATTTCAAATGCTATCCCGAAAGTCCCCAGTACCCTCCCCCCACCCTGATCCCCAACCCATCCACTTCCTCTTCCTGGCCCTAGCATTCCCCTGTGCTGGGACATATAATCTTCGCAAGACCAAGGGACTCTCCTCCCATTGATGGCCAACTAGGCCATTCTCTGGTACATATTCAACTAGAGACAGAAGCAATGGAGGGGATGGTTAAATCATATTGTTGCTCCTCCTGTAGGGTTGCAGTCCCTTTTAGCTCCTTGGGTACATTATCTAGCTTCTTCATTGGGGGCCCTGTTTTCAATCCAATAGATGACTGAGCATCTACTTTTTTTTTTTTGCCAGGCACTGGCATAGCCTCACAAAAGACAGCTATATCACGTAAGCTATATCCTGTAAGCAAAATCTTGCTGGCATATGCAGTAGTGTCTGGGTTTGGTAGTTGTTTATGGGATGGATCCCTGGGTGGGGTAGTCTCTGGATGGTCCTTCCTTCTGTCTCTGCTCCAAACTTTGTCTCTGTAACTCCTTTCATGGGTATTTTGTTCCCCATTCTAAGAAGGAACAAAGTATTCCCATTTTGGTCTTCCTTCTTCTTGAGCTTCATGTGTTTTGCAAATTGTATCTTGGGTATTCTAAGTTTCTGGGCTAATATCCACTTATCAGTGAGTGCATATCATATGTGTCTTTTCTGATTAGATTACATCACTCAGGATGATATCCTCCAGATCCATCCATTTGCCTAAGAATTTCATGAAGTTAGTGTTTTTAATAGCTGAGTAGTACTCCATTGTGTAAATGTACCACATTTTCTGTATCCATTCCTCTGTTGAGGGACATCTGGGTTCTTTCCAGCTTCTGGCTATTATAAATAAGGTTGCTATGAACATAGTGGAGCATGTGTCCTTATTACAAGTTGGAACATTTTCTAGGTATATGCCCAGGAGAAGTATTGCGGGATCCTCCGGTAGTATTATGTCCAATTTTCTGAGGAACTGCCAGACTGATTCCCAAAGTGGTTGTACCAGCTTGCAATCCCACCAGCAATGTAGGAGTGTTTCTCTTTCTCCACTTCCTCGCCAGCATCTGCTGTCACCTGAATTTTTGATCTTAGCCATTCTGACTGGTGTGAGGTGGAATCTCAAGATTGTTTTGATTTGCATTTCCCTGATGAAAAAGGATGTTGAACATTTCTTTAGGTTTTCTCTGCCGTTTGATATTCCTCCGTTAAGAATTCTCTGTTTAGCTCTGTTCCTCATTTTTTAATAGAGTTATTTGTGTGGCCATCCAGCTGCTAAAGGATGAACAGTGTTTACTTAAATGGAGGGCTGGAAATGAAAAGGGAAGGGACCAAGAGAAGAACACAGTCAAGTCAAAGTTTTGATCAATGCATAAAGTTTAATATTTAGAATAGTGTATACAAAGGAAAAAACCCACAAAACCTATCTCTTGTTTTAGCTGGAGTATGTTGTAGAGTAATGTCAGTGTGGCAGCCAAATCAGCAAAGTTTCCATGGGAACTTGTAACTGTAGCCAAGGCAGATATCTTTATCTAGGCCAATAATGCCTGTCATGGCAAATGTTTAAGGTCTGTTTGAACTCAAATATGGCCAGTTGTGCAAACTGTTTAGTGCTGTGGAGGCTATATATTTGGTTCTCTGGAGTCTAACTTCTTGAGTTCTTTGTATATATTGGATATTAGCCCTCTATCAGATGTAGGATTATTAAAGACCTTTTCCCAATCTGTTGGTTGCCGTTTTGTCCCATTGACAGTGTCCTTACAGAAGCTTTGCAATTTTATGAGGTCTCATTTGTCAATTGTTGATCTTAGAGCATAAGCCATTGGTGTTCTGTTCAGGAAAATTTCCCCTGTGCCCATGTAGTCAAGGCTCTTCTATACTTTCTTTTCTATTAGTTTAAGTGTATGTGCCTTTAAGTGGAGATCCACTTGGACTTGAGGTTTGTACAAGGAAATAAGAATGGATCGATTTGCATTGTTCTACATGCTAACCGCCAGTTGAACCAGCATCATTTGTTGAAAATGCTGTCTTTTTTTCCACTGGATGTTTTTAACTCCTTGTCAAAGATCAAATGATCATAGGTATATGGGTTCATTTCTGAGTCTTCAGTTCTATTCCATTGATCTACCTGCCTGTTCCTATACCAATACCATGCTGTTTTTATCACTATTGTTCTGTAGTACAGCTTGAGGTCAGACATGGTGATTTCCCCCCAGAGGTTCTTTTAATGTTGAGAATAGTGATATTTTGACTTCTTCCTTTCCAATTTGTATCCTTTTGACCTCCTTTTGTTGCTTAATTGAAGATATTTACTGGTCCTTTAATTTAGGCTCTCTTCTATATCTATTATCCTTACTTTTGGTCTTTTCATTGTGTCCTGGATTTCCTGGATGTTTGGGTTAGGATCTCTTTTTATTATGCATTTTCTTTGTTGTGTCAATGTTTTCTATGGTATCTTGTGCACCTGAGATTCTCTCCTCTATATCTTGTATTCTGTTGGTGATGTTTGTACTTATGTCTCTTGATCTCTTTTTTAGGTTTTCTAGCTCCAGGGTTGTTTCCCTTTGTTATTTCTTTACTGTTTCTATTTCCATTTTTAGATCCTGGATGGTTTTGTTTTAATTCCTTCACCTTTTCCTATTATTCTTTAAGGGATTTTTGTGTTTCCTTTTTAAGGGCTTCTACCTGTTTACCTGTGTTCTCCTGTATGTCTTTGAGGAAGTCATTTATGTCCTTCTTAAAGTCCTCTATCAGCATCATGAGTTGTGATCTTTAAATCTAAATCTTGCTTTTCGGGTGTGTTGCGGTATCCAAGACTTACTGTGGTGGGAGGACTGGGTTCTGATGACGCCAAATAGCCTTGGTTTCTGTTGCTTAGGTTCTTGTGATGCCTCTAGCCATCTGGTTATCTCTGGTGTTAGTTGGTCTTGCTGTCTCTGACTAGAGCTTATCCCTCCTGTGGGCCTGTGAGCCTGTGATGTTAGTTGTGTCAGTATTCCTAGGGAGACCAGCTTTCTCTGGATGGGATTTGTATACAGAGGGCTGTGGGAAAGCCTTACTCTAGGGTGCACATGGAGACCAAAAGGTTCCTGTCCCCAGTTGCTCTGTGGTTCCTGTGCCCTGTGTGTTCCTGGTGGGTCCCCCTTTGGACAGTAATTTGAGCAAAAGTGGTGGTCTCACCTGTGGGCCTAGAAGTGAGAGCGCTCCTGAGAGACCAGGTTCTCTCCATGCAGGATTCCTGTGCAGAGAGGGCTGTGAGACAGTCTTAGCTCCAGGATGTAGATGGAGATTAGAGGGTGAATATTTTTACAGTGCTGATTTTGTGATAAATTGCTTAGGTTTTTTGCTTATGTTGAAATACATTTATTTCACACTTGATTTTGAAAGATAACTTTCTAGAATGAATAATTTTGGTTGACAGTTAATAGAGTTTGAAAATTTCCTGGATTTTAGGGCTTCTGCTGAGATGTTTGATAGTGTGTATTTGAATGCTTTTGCCTTTGCAATTGAGTTAAAATTTTTTTCTAACCAGTTTTAATAGTTTATTTAATAGGTTTAGCATCTTCACTATGATGTGTTGTGGAAAGATTCTTCTCTGGTCATTTACATTTAGTGTTCCAAGTGACTCTAGATCTTAAATGTTCATTTCTTTCCCCAGATCTGAAGAAAATTTAAATATAATTTTATTAAATAGGTTTTCTGTAACTTAAACTTTTATCTTGGCTCCTCAGCCACATATATTCTTAGGTTTAGTCCCTTAATCATGTGCCTCAGTCTTCAGATATTGCAGACATACATCTCTTTATTTCTTGATCTTGGTGATAGTATGTAGTATATACTATAAAATCATGATATACTTGCATTGCTATGACTTTTGTCTATTTTTCTACATCAAACTTAAAAATAAACATGTCTGAGTCATCAAATAGCTCAGCCACCAAGCCAAATGACTTGAGTTTGATCCCTAGGATCCATATTTTAAAAAGAGAGAAATGATACCCATGACTCTGACCTACAAATAAATATACACACTTACAAATACATAATCTTTATTTATAGATTAATATATTTGTGTGTATGTCTATATATATACATAGAGATATGAGATACACATTTCCAAGACATTAAAATGGTCATTATTTCATGTTTCTCATAAATCATACTATATATTGCTTCATCTACTAAAATCTAATATTATATTTCACATTTGTGTTCTCTTACTAATCTAATAAGAAATACATATATTTAGTGGCATTGTTAATTTTATCATTGATTAGATGACTTCATATAAAATTAGTTCCCTGACCCTTGGATGTTTGATGTTTGTATGACTTATACAGATTTAGTTTTGTTTTAACAGTGTGTATCCCTGCTTGATTGACATAGCATAGTTCTTGTATGGGATTTAGCAGAATCTATAACATAATTGTCATTTGTTCTAAAAGTTATTTTTCATATCTCCTAGAATTTCATTCGCTCATTTAAAAAAAAAAAGCATTACCCCTTTCATACTTATAAAAAAATTCAGTGGCTTCCACTGTGATTCTTTTGACCTAAAATCTATTGTATTATGTAGTGGGTACACCTGAATGACTTAAAGCACAAAGCAGCTCAGCGGACACTGTTTTATATTGTGTGTGCTATAAAAATAAACACAGTATTTAAAAAGGATTGTGGTCTAAAGTGTGCACTCAGGGACTGTGTACATAAATTGTAAATTTGATAAGAATAACATTGAATCATTCGTCCTTAGAAGAACCACTCCACTCTTTTCTTCTGTTTTATTTGTCTAGGTGGGGTAAAACCTTGTGCATTAAATTGCCTGGCTGAAGGCTACAATTTCTACACAGAGAGAGCTCCTGCTGTGATAGATGGGACACAGTGCAATGCAGACTCACTGGATATCTGTATCAATGGAGAATGCAAGGTGGCTCAGATTTTACTTCTCTGTTGGGGGTCTTGTCTTCTTTCAGATAGTCGCTTGTGCTGGGTTCTATGTTCAGTTTTCTTAAAGCCACATTTTAGATAAATTGAATTACAGTAAAGAACAACAATATAGCACATACATATGCATGCATACACATGTACACACATGCATGCACATACCAAAATGACTCATTTATATTATAAAATCAAGCAAAGGTGATTTCTTCTGTAATTTTAATTATATTTATAATAATTTTCAAGAATTTAAATTTAATTATATTTATAATATTTTATATTATAATATTTTTTGTATTTTTGAATTTGTATTATTCTCCTGCTCTGCTTATAAAGACTATAATAGGAAAAATGGGATAAGAATTTGACTCTTCTTCATGTGGCTACCATATGTTCTTATTGGAAGGCTTTATGTATTTCATAGTGGAATTATTTTCTCAAACTGTGAAATAGCTGTGTTTCACCTACTTTATCTCCTTTTAAAGAACTTTTAAAGATGGTTTTCATTACACAGTCAGTCTTATTAAACCATTTACTTTAGCATTAGCCAGAAGACTTGGTCAGGGTCGTGATCAAATCCACGGATCTTATCGTAATAAGAAAAGCCACAAAACCACTGTTCTCTTAACTTGTTTTGCTTGTTTTACTTTGAAGAGAAACACATTACTAAATGATACAAACTGAGAAAGAAGAGATAAAATCAGTGTGTTGCTTACCTTCATAATCTGCAAATTCCTTTTGATAACGTGCTTCTAGATCTGATGTTCCAGTTAATGTGTGTGTGTGTGTGTGTGTGTGTGTGTGTGTTTGTATGTGTGTAAACAGAAAAAAGAGAGATTTGTGTTTATGTGTATTTGTCTAGTACTTTATCTTCTCAAAGAAAATATATTTATGACAGTTTTTAGATGACAAGATATAATTCTAGGTTTTATTTGGGGAAATTTTCAGATGTATAAATTCAGGCACCAAAATATATCATATACATGTTAAAAATCTGTATTTTTATAATTAAATACAACATTAAAAGGTAAAATCTTAGTTTCTTAAGTCAAATGCTTACATCTCCCTTATTTATGCCAATTTGATTCCCAAACTAGAAACAGGTATTTGGTTTGGTTTTTTGTTTTTTTGTTTTTTCTTTTTTTAAAGCTTACTCAGGTGTGAACATTATAATTAGCAGCTAGCACTAACAATGGGCTGGAAAAGGCCATGATTTAGGATGGGCAGACAATTACAATCCCACAGAGGATGCGCTCAGTAGGACCTCTCTGTTATATCCCTGTAGAGGATGCGCTCAGTAGGACTCTCTCTGTTCTATCCCTGCAGAGGAGGAACTCAGTAAGACCCTCTCTGTTATATCCCTGCAGAGGATGCACTCAGTAGGACTCTCTATTATAGCCCTGCAGAGGATGCGCTCAGTAGGACTCTCTGTTATATCCCTGCAGAGGATGCACTCAGTAGGACTCTCTATGATAGCCCTGCAGAGGATGCACTCAGTAGGACTCTCTCTGTTATATCCCTGCAGAGGATGCACTCAGTAGGACTCTCTCTGTTATATCCCTGCAGAGGAGGAGCTCAGTGGAACCTCTCTATTATAGCCCCACAGAGGAGGAGCTCAGTAGTGTCCACTCTGTTAGAGCCGGGTAGGAGACCATGAGTCATTTTTTCCTAGTTCTTGAATTCCTTGACTGGGAGTAAAAGGAAGAGTCTGTTAACTAATAAACAACAATATTCTAAAGCATTAGAACATGGTATCTGTCAATGAAAGAGAAGTATAAGTTAGAAATAGTTCTATTTCTAGGGCATCCATTTTTTTCTAAGTTTAAGTATTTAGAAATGTTAACTACGGGCTGGAGAGATGGCTCAGTGGTTAAGAAATGTTAACTAAAGAGAGAATGACAATAGATGGGAAACTATTTCCTATTTTGATTTCCTTTATTGGAAATACAAGTAAATAACTAAGTTATATGTATTTGATTAGTTATGGTTCCAGAAATTTCCCTTTTTGACACACTGAATATTCTCTATTTTCAGCACGTAGGTTGTGATAATATTTTGGGATCTGATGCTAGGGAAGATAGGTGCCGAGTCTGTGGTGGGGATGGAAGCACCTGTGATGCCATTGAAGGGTTCTTCAATGACTCATTGCCCAGAGGAGGTGAGTACAGAAAGAATTCTTCCTCTGGTGGACTGCAGTAGTAAAGACTCTTGCTTTTCCTTTCCTCCCTACTGAAAGCTTCCTGTAGGTAGGCCAGACGTATCTTTTCCCCAGATATTGGTCCTTTCAGTCTGGTACATGTTAAATACAGCTTCATAAAGTTATCTTAATGTTATTTGACTTAGCTTTTTGGGGAGGACAGTTTGCTGAAGATTGAAAATAAGGTTTTGACCATGCAAGGCAAATATTCTTCCATTTTGCGTTTGACACCCCAGCCCTACATTTTTTGATAGCGTCCTAATTAAATTACCCTGTAGGGCTTGAATTCCCCGGCATAGGTGATTCTGGTCTCTCAGCCTCATTGGGTAGCTATGACTATGAGTGTGATACTACCACTTCCAACTTGCCATGCTTCTTTGAACTGGGATAAGCCATACAGCATTAGTGTGAGGAGAATGTGTTGAGAAAAGATGAACCAATATTACACATGCTAAGGCTGCAAAATATATTGAGATGATTTTAGACCAAAAAAAAAAAAAAATTAGGCCTAGGTAGGCAGGTCTCTATGAGTTCATGGCCAGCTTGGTCTACAAAGTGAATTCTAGGCCCAAGGACTACATAGTCATAGTCTTATTTCAAGCTCCCTCCCACCACTCCCAATTAAACTTTTTTCTCTAAAATGTCTTCATAGACGCACTGGAAATTTGTTTTTATTGTGCAGTTATGGAGTACAAAGTCACAGGAGGAACTAAAGCACTGAGAGCACTGCTGATATTAGATGCTGCGCTCCCGTTTTCTAGTTAGCTGCTTATTGCTGGCGGTCTTCTGTATTCCAGGTTATATGGAAGTGGTTCAGATCCCAAGAGGCTCTGTTCATATTGACGTAAGAGAAGTGTCCATGTCAAAAAATTACATTGGTAAGTTATTTTGCTAGATTTTTTTAAATTAGTGATATGAAAGACATAATACTGAAAGAAAGATGTTCCAAGTTGCAGCCATACACATAAAAAATACTAAGCACAAAAATTAGAGGCTTATAGTTACATTTTGCCATGTTAATTATTTGATTTTTAATTCAATATTATTAAAGTATAGCTTACATATAATGGAATACATAATAACCATATAGTTTGAATATTATTAATAATTATATAAATGCTACAACCAAGGTAGAAAACATGTCTATGATTCTAAACCTTAGTCCCTTTTGTAGTTAAATTGCCTTCAACCCTCTGCAGTTTAATTCTGTAGTCCCAACCTTGGTCTCAGGCAAACTTTGATCTGTTTTTAACTTATTTTTTATTTCTCATATGAGTGTGGTGTGTATATATGTACATTATCATAATTAATAATTCTAATCTTAAAACATTAATATAATATTTAATGATGATGAATATTTGAAACATAATCTTTTACTATTGTTAATAATGCTTCCGTGTGTATGTGAGTGTGTCTGTGTGTCTGTGTGTCTTGTGTGTTCCGGAACATGTGCACCTTTGTTTATTCATGTGAAGACCAGAGGTAAATACTGGTGTCATGCTTCAGCAGTCTTTCACTTTGTTTTTGAGATCGGATCTTTAACTGAGACCTGGGGCTTGCAGGTTAGTCTACACTGGCTGGCTACTGAGCCCAAGAAATGCATCTATTTCTTCCTCCCCAGAACAGGGTTTACAGGCACATGCCACTGTCCCTGACTTTTTTAAATGAGTCTTCTGAGGATCAACCTCGGGTCTTTATGCTTACAATGCAAACACTTTCCCAACTAAAGTAGTTCCCACCCCTGATTAAAGTTAAACGTTCATAAGCAAACTTTCTGTGAACATGTGGGGTTTTTTGTTTGTTTGGTTGGTTGGTTTTTGGGTTTTTTTGGTTGTTTTTTTGTTTGTGTGTGTGGTTTTTTTTTTTTTCAGTTTTTGTGATTTTATTTTAATCACAAAACATGCACACAAACTATTCATTTTCTTCGCTGCGTAGCCTGGCATGGTAGATTGGTGACTCTGATGGCCAGATGTGCTGCTCTTTCTAGTTGGCTTTTCGGTTCTTAGAGGACACATTGTGAGCAATCTTAGCACAGTAAGATTTGTTGCATATCAGCAGCACCTCCAGCTCCTTGACTTTGTGGACCAGGAACTTGCGGAAGTCGCTGGGCAGCAGGTACTTGGTTTTCTTGTTGCTCCCGTAACCGATGTTGGGCATCAGGATCTGGCCCTTGAACTTCTCCGCACCCTATTGTCGATGCCTCTGGGTTTCCTCCAGTTTCGGTTAATTTTCACATATCGGTCTGACTGGTGTCTGATGAACTTCTTGGTCCTCTTTTTGACGATTTTGGGCTTCACCAGAGGCCAGAGGGCAGCCATGGTGCTGCAAAATAGATGGCAGCCACCTCTTAGGCAGCACCGAGGAAGAAGAAGCGAACATGTGTTTTTATTCCTCCTGGATAAATTCCTAGAAGGAACTGATCTCGTTTAACTTTTTAAGAAATTAAACTTTTTAATTTAACTTTCAACTTTTCAAGAAATTATCATGACAATGGCAATGAATGCCTGAAATCCCATTACTTTGGGAGGCAGAGGCAGGAGGATCGGGAGTTCAAGGTCATCCTCAGATGCATGGTAAATTCCAGGTCACCTGGGTTACAAGAGACCCTGGAGAAAGAAAGAGACAGAGAGATAGAGAGGGATAGACAGACAGACAGAGAGGATAAAAGAGAGAGATTGCAAAAGTACAATCATTAGAGGAAAGAAAATGGTTGTTTATTAGAATATTAAAAACAGAGATATCATATGACCCAGCAATTCTACTTCTGAGTATAGATTATAAATTAAAATACTCACCACTTCGAAGATATTACTATACTACATGTTCATTACAGAATTGTCCCCAAAACCCCTGATATGCAAATAACCTAAGTGTGTGCTAAGGAATGAAAGAATAGGACAATCATGTTTTATTTTTGTGAGTAATATTCCTCAGCTTTAAAAATAAAACAAAGAAAGATAGCTCAGTAGTTAAAACCATGTACTGCTCTTGGAGAGGACATGAATTCAGGTCTCAACACCTTTGTAGGACAGCTCACTACTGCCTGTAACTCCAGCTCCATGGGATTGGACACTTTCTTCTTGAGTCTGGGGCACTATACTACATACATAGACACACATATATACACATAATTAAAAATGAAAAAGAAATATGGCTATTTAAACAAGACCTGACAAACTGACACAGATGAAAGAATTCATGCAGATCCTCACCCTTAGATTAAGAGCTACAAGTGATAAAAGCTGCTGAGAGAGGGAGAATTCATTTTTTCTCACAGATGGATACACTAAGTGATCATCTAATCCAACCCTAAGAAATAGACATATAAGCAACACTAAACAGACTCCTCAGGTTGCAGTGTGTGTGTGTGTGTGTGTGTGTGTGTGTGTGTGTATTATTATCAAACAATAGTAACTAAATAATAAGAGGTCATGAATTTGAAAGGGAGTGGGGGACATACATGGGAGGGGTTAGTGGGAAGAAGGGAAAATTATATTTTACTTTTAAAAATTGAAAAAAGAAAAATAAAGAAAGATAAAACAAGAAAATCCTACTATCTATGACAACATGAACAAAACCAAAAGACATTTTGCAAATTGACATAAACCAGATACAGACATAGACATGACAACATTTATAAGTACACTTTAAAAACATACATCTCATAGGAACAAAATAGAAAAGAGGTTGGTTACAGTAGGTCTTATTGGAGACTGATAGGTAAAGAGATGTTGATCAACAAGTTTAAACTTTCAGTTAAATGATAACTAAATCCTGCAGTTATATGTGATAAAAATGCATTGTTGTGTGACACTGTTCATGAGGAAATGTGAACAAACATCTATTCACTGGAGATAGGGAAGTGAAGACAGACTGAAGCTGGGCACTCAGTGTTCCTCGTAGGCTCCCGGATGAGTGGTTGCTTACAAGAGCGACGATTGCTCACACGGTTGCCTCACTAAGTCCAGCCCAACATAGATGACAGTTCCCCAAGGCTGGGAACCTAGAGGACACTGCAGACTGCAGGCAGCTCAGTAGGTAGAACAGGGTCCTTTGCAGGTAGACCGGTTTGTCTTTATTTGTGAAGGAAATCTGCTTTTTTGAGGATGCTTGGCTGGTTGGTCTCTGCTTCTTCTGGGGGCTAGTCTTGTCGTAGACTCTTCTTTTCACTGTGACTCTCCTGAGGACCACTCAGAAGTCTGTATGGCTTACGCGGTCTTGAGGAAATAGAACTACTCAGTTTCATAGACTTCCTGAGCTGTTTTGATGTGTTTACTTCCAGTTTTTAGTTCCCCTTAGAACTCCTATTGTTTCAACTTCCTGGAAAGTTTTAATCTCAGGAAATTTCTACACAATTATATGCTTGAAATTTACTAACATAACAGTCATCTCGCCACACATAAAAAGCAACTAACTAGGTAGTGGGCATTTTACAGAGTATGTCAGGTCATCACACTGCAAACAAAATTCTTCAACTTTATGGTTACCTAAGATACCTGAGATAAAAAAGAAATATATGGTTGTATTCTAAAGTGGATGCATGCTATTCAGAAGAGACCTGTTTTCATATTCTTGTCAATATTTGGTAACACAGTCTTTAACCACATAATAATAATTTGTTTTACTTTATTTTGTGAAGTCTCACTCTGTAGCCCTGGCTGTTCTGGAGCTTACTATGTGGATCAGACTGTCCTAGAAAAGAGACTCACCTGTCTCTGCTTCTTAGGTGCTGAGATTAAAGATGTGCAACACCGCACCATGCTGAACACCTTCATTCATGAAGTGTCTAACAATCATTTTAGCTATTTTTAACCTTTGGGATTTTGTTTTGTTTTGTTTTTTTGAGACCAGGACTAGTTATGTTTCCCAGGTTAATAAGAACATTGCTGTGTAGCCTAAGCTGAACTGAAATTATGATCCTCCTACCTCAGGTAAAAAATGTACTTGAAACTCTTTGGAATACAAACAATATGTTTTGTATTCATGTTCTATCTTAGAAATGTGTGTTGTAAGGTTGTAAACATTCTCTTCAGTATTCTTCAAGAAGTGGTGGTTTTTGTCCATACTGCTGCAGTGAGAACAAGAAATGACAGCTTTAAGGGATTCTAGGCGCACCTCAGAGGTAAAGTAGATGTCTACTATGCACAGAACCCTCAGCTGAATTTACAGCATCAAAAAGCAAAACTAAAACAAAGAATAGTTTTCACTTTTACATAAAGCAGAGCCCATTTCAGTTAGTTTTCATATACTGTGTGAAGGAAGGTTTTAGATTCTTTTTCCCGTAGAGATGGTGACCTTCTGCAGCGTCACATGTGAGAAGTGTGTCATTTTCTCAATTGGATTACAGTGCTATCTTTGTTAGGTATCAGCTGATACATGGGTCAATTTGTTGTCTGTATTCCTGATTTGGGTCTATGTGTTTATCCTTAAATCAAAGCCATACTATATTGGATAGTGGAAACTTTCAGCCAGGACTGAAATTTCCAGGCGTTAAATCTTTAAATTTGTGCTTAGTTTTTCAAATTAATTTTTGCTTTTTTACTTGAATTATAAGAATTAATATCTTAAATATATTTTAGCACTGCCTCTTAAAAAATACACTTGTATTTTTTTAGCCTTCTTTAGGCTACTTTTGTTATATTTTATTATATAAGTTTTGTATATTTTCTGGTATTAATATTCATGATGTTTTGAGCAGTCAGTGGTAGATTCACATCTAGATCTTGCACATGCTAGGCAAGCCCTCTACCAGTGAGCTATATCACCATTTCTTTATTTTCTGCTTTGCAATGACACCGTAATGCTATCAATTTTTAATTTTTATTTTCCAATTTTAATTATTATCATTATGTAACTCAGGTTTTTTATTTTTATTATTTTTTAATTTTTACTATTTTTAATTGTGTGTATGTCTGTGTGTCTGTGTGTGGGTATGTGCATGTGAATACAGATGCCTATGGCATCAGATCCTCTAGAATTAAAGTCATATCCAGATGTGAGCCAATCTGCATGGGTGCTGGGAACTGCACCTAGGTTCTCTATAAGAGTAATATTTGCTCTTAACCGAATCTTTTCAGCCCTCAACTAACTTCTTTTTATATTTCCCTTATATTTTGAGACCTAGTTATAATTATTTGCTCATTTTTATAGTGGTTTTATAAATTTGTGGTTTCTGGCTTTTCTTTTTCTTTCTTTCCTTTCTTTTTTCTTTCTTTCTTTCCTTGTTTTTTCATACAAAATGTATTTTTATTTCATTCTTTCCCAGTTCCTAACTCCTGTCAGACCTGTCCCAATTTCTTTTTTACTTATTTGGATAATTTATTTATTTACATTTCAAATGTTATCCCCTTTCCCGGTTTCCCCTCTGGAAACCCCTTATCCTACCCGCCCCCCCCCCTTACCCTGCTTCTATGAGGGTGCTCCCCCAACCACCTACCCATCCACCTCATAAACCAAGAATTGCTCTACACTGGGGCATCAAGCCTTCACTGGACCAAGGGCCTCCCCTCCCATCGATGTCAGATAAGGCCCCTTCAGCTCCTTCCTCTAAGTCCTCCATTGGGGTGCTTGTGCTCAGTTCCATGGTTGGCTGCGAGCATCCACATCTGTATGGGTCACTATTTGGCAGAGCCTCTCAGGAGACAGCTGTATCATTCTGCTGTCAGCAAGTACTTCTTGGCATCAGCAACAGTGTCTGGGTTTGGTGTCTGCGTATGGGGTGGATCCCAAGGTGGAACAGTCTATAGATGGCCTTTCTTTCAGTCTCTACTCCACTCCTTGTGCCTGTATTTCCTTTAGACAGTAGCAATTCTGGGCTAAAATTTTGGAGATGAGTGATTGGCCTCATCCCTCAACCAGGGGGCCATGTAGAACCTCTGGATATGGTCTCAACAGGTTATCCCTCCCCTTTCTGGGGTATTTCAGCTAATGTCATCCCTGTGGGGTCCTGGGAGGCTCTTGCTTTCCAGGCATCTGGGACTTTCTGATTGCTACCCACAGTTCCCCATCAGCCATTGCTATATACCTCTGTTTAATTTCCTGACCCTCTGTACATCGCCTCCATCTCCTCCCATATGTGATTCTTCCCCTCTTTTCCCCCTGCCGCTCCTCTCTTCCTCCCAAGTCCCTCCCACCCTATACTTCACATGATTATTTTGTTCCCCTTCTAAGTAGGACTGAAGCATCCACTCTTTGGTCTTCCTTCCTTTACAGCTTCTTTTGGTTCGTAAGTTATATCGTGGGTATTCCATGTTCTTTGCCTAGTATCGACTTATCAGTGAGTACATACCATGTATATTCTTTTGTAAGTTATTTCACTAAGGATATTTTCTAGATCAATCCATTTGCCTGGGAATTTCATGAAGTCATTGTTTTTAATAGCTGAGTAGTACTCCATTGTGTAAAATGTACCACATTTTCTGTATCCATTCCTCTGTTGCAGGACATCTGAGTTGTTTCCAGCTTTTGGCTATTATGAATATAGCTGCTATGAACATAGTGCAGCATGTGTCCTTATTAAATGGCAGAGCAGCTTCTGGGTATATGCCCAGGAGTGGTATAACTGGGTCCTCAGGTAGTACTATGACCAATTTTCTGAGGAACTGCCAGACTGATTTCCAGAGTGGTTGTACCAGCTTGCAATCTCACCAGCAATGGAGGAGTGCTCCTCTTTCTCCACATCCTCGCCAGCATCTGCTGTCATCAGAGTTTTTGATCTTAGCCATTTTGACTAGTGTGATGTGGAATCTCAGGGTCGTTTTGATTTGCATTTCCCTGATGACTAAGGATGTTGAACATTTTTTAGGTGCTTCTCAGCCATTTGCTATTCCTCAGTTGAGAATTCTTTGTTTAGCTCTGCACCCCATTTTTAATAGGGTTATTTGGTTCTCTGGAATCTAACTTCTTGAGTTCTTTGTAAATATTGGATAATAGCCCTCTATCTTATGTAGGATTTGCTAAAGATCTCTTCCCAATCTGTTGGTTGCCTTTTGATCTTATTGACAGTGTCCTTTGCCTTACAGAAGTTTGGCACTTTTATGAGGTCCCATTTGTCAATTCTTGATCTTATAGCACAAGCTATTGGTGTTCTGTTCAGGAATTTTTCCCCTGTGCCCATATCTTCAAAGCTCTTCCTCACTTTCTCCTCTATTAGTTTCACTGTCTCTGGTTTTATATGGAGTTCCTTGATCCATTTAGACTTGAGCTATGTACAAGGAGATAAGAATGGATTGATTGGCCTTGTTCTACATGCTAACTGCCAGTTGAGCCAGCACCATTTGTTGAAAATGCTGTCTTTTTTTTACTGCATGGTTTTAGCTCCTTTGTCAAAGATCCTATGTCAAAGTGACCATAGGTGTGGGGGTTCATTGCTGGATCTTCAATTCTAAGCCATTGATCTACCTATCTGTCACTGTAACAATACCATGTAGTTTTTATCAAAATTGCTCTGTAGTACAGCTTGAGGTAAGGGATGGTGCTTCCACCAGAGGCTCTTTTATTGTTGAAAGTAGTTTTCAGTATCCTGAGTTTTTGGTTATTCCAAATGAGTTTGAGAATTGCTCTTTCTAACTCTATGAAGAATTGAGTTGGAATTTTGATGGGGATTGCATTGAATCTGTAGATTGCTTTTGGCAAAATAGCCATTTTTACTATATTAATCCTGCCAATCCATGAGCATGGGAGATCTTTCCATCTTTTGAGGTCTTCTTTGATCTTCTTTGATTTCTTTCTTCAGAGACTTGAAGTTCTTATCATACAGATCTTTCACTTCCTTAGTTAGAGTCACACCAAGGTATTTTATATTATTTGTAACTATTGTGAAGGGTGTTGTTTCCCTAATTTCTTTCTCAGCCTGTTTTTCCTTTGTGTAGAGAAAGGCTACTGATTTGTTTGAGCTAATTTTATATCCAGCTAACTTTGCTGAAGTTGTTTATCAAGTTTAGGAGTTCTCTGGTGGAATTTTTCGGATCACTTATGTATACTGTCCTATCATCTGCAAATAGTGATATTTTGACTTCTTCCTTTCCAATTTGTATCCCTTTGATCTCCTTTTGTTGTCTAATTGCTCTGGCTAGGACTTCAAGTACTATATTGAATAGGTAGGGAGATAGTACGCAGTCTTGTCTAGTTCCTGATTTTAGTAAGATTCCTTCAAATGTCTCTCCATTTAGTTTGATGTTGGCTACTGTTTTGCTGTATATTGCTTTTACTGTGTTTAGGTATGGGCCTTGAATTCCTGATCTTTCCAAGACTTTTATCATGAATGGGTTTTGGATTTTGTCAAGTGCTTTTCAGCATTTAATGAGATGATCATATAGGTTTTTTTTGTCTTTGCGTTTGTTTATATAGTGATTACGTTGATGGGTTTCCATATATTGATCCATCCCTGCATCCCTTGGATGAAGCCTACTTGATCATGATGGATGACTGTTTTAATGTGTTCTTGTATTCGGATTGCAAGAATTTTATTAAGTATTTTTACATTGAGATTCATAAGGGAAATTGGTCTGAAGTCTGCTTTCTTTGTTGGGTCTTTGTGTGATTTAGGTATCAGAGTAATTGTGGCTTCATAGAACAAATTAGGTTGAGTACCCTCTGTTTCTATTTTGTGGAATAGTTTGAGGAGGGTTGGAATTAGGTCTTCTTTGAAGGTCTGATAGAACTCTACACTAAACCCATCAGGTCCTGGGCTTTTTTTTTTTTTTTTTTCTTTTTGGTTGAGAGACTATTAATTACTGTTTCTTTTTCTTTAGGGGATATGGGGCTGTTTAGATCGTTAATCTGATCCTGATTTAAATTTGGTACCTGGTATCTGTCTAGAAAATTGTCCATTTCATCCTGGTTTTCCAGTTTTGTCAAGTATAGGCTTTTGTAGTAGGATCTGATAATATTTTTGGATTTTCGCAGTTTCTGTTGTTGTGTCCTGCTTTTCATTTCTGAATATGTTAATTTGGATACTGTCTCTGTGCCCTCTAGTTAGTCTGGCAAAGGGTTTATCTATTTTGTTGATTTTCTCAAAGAACCAGCTCCTGGTTTGGTTGATTCTTTGTATAGTTCTTTTTCTTTCCACTTGCTTGATTTCAGCCCTGAGTTTGATTATTTATTGTTGTCTGCTCCTCTTGGGTGTATTTGCTTCTTTTTGTCTTAGAGCTTCCAGGTGTGCTGTCAAGATGCTAGTGTATGCTCTCTCCAGTTTGTTTTTGGAGGCACTCAGAGCTATGAGTTTTCCTCTTAGCACTGCTTTCATTGTGTCCCATAAGTTTGGGTATGTAGTGGCTTCATTTTCATTAAACTCTAAAAAGGGTTTTTAATTTTTTTCTTTATTTCTTCCTTGACCAAGTTATCATTGAATAGAGTGTTGTTCAGCTTCCATATGTATATGTAGTGGGAAGGCATACAAATTAGCATAGCACGCTTCCTGATGATATTTTCATGCATACCTTCATTCCGGTTGCTTCCTTCACCTCATACCCACTCCTCTGTTCCGTCTTCCTACCCCATCTCCTTCCTTCTACCTGTCTACTCCAACTGTTCCTCTGTAAACTTTCATGTCATGTGGTAAATCTTTTCTTTCCCAAGTACACTCTATATGTAGGCACTTCTACATTTAAAAAATATGCCTTTTCTATGCAGTTGTACAGTACACCTCTATGTGTTTCTCTCTCTCTCTCTCTCTCTCTCTCTCACACACACACACACACACACACTCACACACACCACTAAATAAAAATAATTAAGTTTTTACAATGTGGCTGGTGAGATAGTTCAGTGAATAAAAGCACTTTCCATATGACCCTGACAAGCTGAGTTCAATCCCTGGATTCTATGATGTAAAGAGAGAGTCCCACCTCTGACTTCTCCATGTGCATGCCACTCTTGTGCTGCCTCTCACTCACTCACACACATACTAATCATGAGCTCAATTTAAAACAGGCCTTTTGTATCCTACATATACTTTGCTGTTGATTTACTATTATATCTAAAAGTCTACCTTTTAATACTATAATGTCTCAATGTGTGTGGGAGTTTCTAACAAACATTTTCTAAAAAGGACCAGATAAACAAAATAATCACTTTGTGGACATATAGCCTCTGGCAAGGCTATTCAGTTCTGCCTTTGTAGTAAGATGACAGCCACAGATGTACGTAGGTGAATGGATATGACTATATTTCAATGAAACTTCATTAAAAAAACAAAGGATGGCTGTTCATGGTTGTAAACTTTTGAGTTATATAATTTGTATTTAATGTAGCTACCAATATCATTGGGTTTTAGAGGAGAAGAGAGGAGGGGAGGGGAGGGAAGGGGAGGGGAGGGGAGGAGAGGAGAGGGGGGAGGAAGAGAGGAAGGGGGAGGGAGGAGAGGTCCCCCATACCCACCCCCCCAATCCCCTACCCACCCATTCCCCCTTTTTGGCCCTGGAATTCCCCTGTACTGGGGCATATAAAGTTTGCAAGTCCAATGGGCCTCTCTTTGCAGTGATGGCCGACTAGGCCATCTTTTGATACATATGCAGCTAGAGTCAAGAGCTCCAGGGTACTGGTTAGTTCATATTGTTGTTCCACCTATAGGGTTGCAGTTCCCTTTAGCTCCTTGGGTAATTTCTCTAGCTCCTCCATTGGGGGCCGTGTGATCCATCCAATAGCTGACTGTGATCATCCACTTCTGTTTGCTAGGCCCCGGCTAAAATTTTTTTATTTGAGAAAATTTCAAGACATTTTTTGAGATTCATTTATTTATTTTTATTAGATATTTTCTTTATTTACATTTCAAATGCTATCCAAATGCTATTCAAATGCAGCTAGAGACACGAGCTCTGGGGGTACTGGTTAGTTCATATTGTTGTCCCACCTATAGGGTTGCAGACCCCTCAGCTCCTTGGGTGCTTTCTCTAGCTCCTCCATTGGGGGCCCTGTGTTCCATCCAATAGCTTACTGTGAGCATCCGCTTATGTATTTGCCAGGCACTGACATAGCTCACTTGAGACAGCTATATCAGGGTCCTTTCAGGAAAATCTTGTTTGTGCTTTATTATGATTATTAAATTTTCTTTGTTGGAATGCAAATATTTCTTTTTTTATTTTCTTTGTTTTTTATTTAAAACAATTTTTAAATTTGAATATATTTTGATCATATTCTTCCCCTCAAGTCCTTCCAGATCCTTCTCCCCTATCCACCCAACTTTTAAGTTCTTTCTCAAAAAGCAAATGAAAACCAAGTACAACAAACTCCCCCAAAATCAAGAAAACAAAATAAAGCCACACCCCAAAACAAAAAAACAAAAACAACATCAAACCAAAGCACCCACACACTCACATGCAAAAAAACCCCAAAAACCAAAAAACCCTGTAGAGCCCCATTATAAGTTGGTTACTTCTGAACACAGCACTCCAGGCATATCCTGGAGTGGTTGATATACCCAGTATCATTTACTGAAGAAAACTGATTTTCTTTTTCCTTGAACAGGTATAAATGACAGTTCAATTGTTCATCTTAACTTTAGTTTATTTGTTTTTGTCTTACCACATTGTAACAAAGGTTCAGATGTCCTTACATAACCTAATTCTGAATTATTTTTTAATAAGACAGAAATTGATTGGGGATATAGATCAGTAATCAAGCACTTGTCTAAGATATGTAAGCCCTTGGGCTCAAGAGAGAAAAGGAGACAGAAAAGGAGGTTGTGACAGAGAGGGAGAATAATATGGGAATCAATGCTTGAAAATGAGGATTGTAAAATACAAAATACAAAAAAAAAAACAAAAAAAAAAAAAAACCCAAAACCAAAACCAAATAGTGCTTAAATCTAGTTGAAACTGAGCAGGCCCAGTACACCTGTAGAATGGGCCTAAAGCACCTGGAAGTGGATTGGGAGTGGGAGTCAAACCTGGATTACCTCAGGAGACCCTATTTTAGAGGAAAGGAGAGGAGGGGAGGGAAGGGGAGGGAAGGGGAGGAGAGGGGAGGAGAGGAGAGGGGGGAGGGAGAGAGGAAGGGGGAGGGAGGAGAGGTTGAGTGAGAGAGTAGAGAAAAGGACAGAGGAAAGTTGAGAGAGGGATGAGTATAGCCTTATTGAAGAGTCTAGTAGCCATGAGGGAAGGTGAATGAATCTTTTCAGCATATCTGAAGGCAAGAACATGCTTACACATTTGCTAGGGGCTGGGAGGACAATAATGTTCTAGAAAGGTATATACCACAGTTCATTCAGTCCCTTTGTGCTGATTCTTCAGAGAAGCTGATAGATTTATCAGTAGTTAATTTATGAGTTTTGTAGAGAGGCTCTGTTGTCTGTGTGCCAGGATCACAAGTCTTCCCACACCATGGCCACTTAATCACTCTTTTGATATTTAAAAAGGAAAGTCTGCCCCTCACTTCTACCCTCCTGCAAAGTGGGTTTTTAAATATTTTAATGCCTTGCTTCCCCTCCCCTGTAAATGTGTCTTTTGTTTCCACCAATGATTTTTAGGCAATTACCCTCAACATTCATATGAAAGATTATTGATGTTCTTTCGTTCACATTTAGTTTCATTATTATTAATTCTGTTCTTGGACAATTGCAAACATATAATTCATTATTACCCTCTTTCCTGTACATACTCCCATCCCTGTCAAACTCCCCATTCCCTTTCTCAAATTTATTACTTGTAGTTTTGTTTTATGACCATTTATTTAGTTGAACCAGGATCATCTGTGTGGCTGTCGAACTGAAAGTATCCACTGGAGGCTAATGGGGTCACCAGTGGATATAAACTGAAGGCAGCAAGTCCCTTTTTCCTGGATCTATCTGTAGCATGTAGTTCAGCAGTGATTGATAGGGACACCTAAGCCCCTCCCCATTCCTGCCTGACTCTTACATGGACCCATTATTGTACAGAACTAATGTAGACGTCACAGCTGCTGATTCCAGTTTGTATTTAAAATGGTCAGCAGATGATATGGTGGCCTCCCATACTTCTGTAGACCAAGCACCTAGTAGGTTATGGGGGGGAGGCTTACAAGTCCAGCCCTAGGTTCATAGAGAGAGCTTGTCTCAGACATATAGCAAGGGTGCCCATAACCTCAGTGGCTGCCCTTTTTTGTTCTGCACCCCAGGCTGGCTTTAGACCATAGCTACCCCAGGTTTCTCATGTGCTTGGTGTCATCTTACCTTACCCTGTGGCTCCACAGTTTCTCAGTGTCTGGTTTCCACAGTCTTGTTCATGGATGGAGGAAGTAAGGCCCCTGGCTTTCTACCCTCATCCAATCTAGCTATCACCTATTTCCTGCCATGGGGACCCAGGATTTAGATATTGACCAAGTCCCATTTTTCTCTGCACTTTTTAATTTAAGAGGGTGGGACCCCAAGTAGAAATCTTCCTGTAATAAAGTCTGTCACTATTTGAGAGGAATAAAAGAAAACAGGGGAAGGAGAGACAGAAGGGAGAGGAGGAGAGGTGGGGGAAAATGGCCTAGCATCATTTATTAATAAAATGGGTGTTCATTATAAACTATAGTGCATAGTTGATACACGATATATTGATAAATGAAATTTCAAATATTTAGGTGGATTTCTGTTTTCTTTTCTAGCTTTAAAATCTGAAGGGGATGATTACTATATTAATGGTGCCTGGACTATTGACTGGCCTAGGAAATTTGATGTTTCGGGGACAGCTTTTCACTACAAGAGACCGACAGATGAACCAGAATCTTTGGAAGCTCTAGGACCCACCTCCGAGAACCTCATTGTAATGGTAAATATGTCTATGCCATTATGTTTTTACTGTAATTTCCATATTATAGGGTAGAAAAGGGTCAAGTTTAATCAGCTCTCTTTTACAGGTGATGGAATTAAGGGAATGAATGTAAAATGATTTACACAAGGGCGTAGAGACTGCAGAGTAAAGGCCATAGGTCTCTTTCAGGATGGCTTTTATCTTCTCAGGTTTTCATGAGTAAAAGTGTGAGGGGAGGTTATGTTTGGTTTGGCTTGGTGTTTTTGTTGGTTTGGTTTGGTTTTTGGTTTTGGGGATTTGTTTGTTTGAGACAGGGTTTCTCTGGATAACCTTAGCTATTCTGGAACTCACTCTGTAGACCAGGCTAGGTTCAAATCATAGAGATCAGCCTGCCTCTGCCTCCCAAGTGTTGGGATTAAAGGTGTTCACCACTGCTCAGTTTTAAGTAAAAGTTTTTTTGTTCTACAGTATAAATAAAAACAGTGACAAACTATTCATGAATGGGAAAAAAAAGAACACTTTATATAAACTCATTTGATTTAAAGTTGTCTTTAAGCCTTATCAGATAAGCACATTTGCCACCAAGCCTGACAACCTGAGTTCAATCCCCATGGTCCACACAATAGAAGGAGAGAACTAATTATGGCAAATTGACCTCTACATCTGTACATGCTCCAAGGCATATGTTCACACACACACACCCCTCAATAAATAAACAGGAATGTAATAATTTTTAAGTTGTGGTGAGTTTATGGTCAGCCTGGACCACAGAGTGAGATTGTCAAGAGCTAAAGTCAATAAGTAAATTAAATGTTCCAAATCCCCTGAAAAGACTTGCTCTGTGGCATTTTCCTCTTCAGAAGAAAAAAAGACATATCTGAATGAAGGCTCATTGTATTTTAATTATCTTCACCAGTTGTTTTCAATGGCAGGTTCTACTCCAAGAACAGAATTTGGGAATTAGGTACAAGTTCAATGTTCCCATCGTTCGTACTGGCAGTGGAGATAATGAAGTTGGCTTCATGTGGACTTATCAGCCCTGGGCGGAGTGCTCTGCTACTTGTGCTGGAGGTAAGACACCCACTAGGCAGCCCACAGCTGGCAGTGTGGGAGCAAAACCTACTCCGAGCTGTGTTTTGTTTGCTAAAGAAGCTAATTGAAAACATTTTTTGCAGGTTTGCTTCAAGCTGTAATTTAGCAAAAGAAACTTTGCTTAATTATATTACATTCTGTTTCTTTCAACCTCATGTAATTTACACAGATTTGTTGGTAAAATACATCTTGGCACAATGAGTATCTCTGCTGGTGCTTCTCCAAGACTATCTTGAAGGTGGGCTGTTTGCTTTTCATGAACACATTTTTGGTAAAGAACATCACAAGTTTTAAGTTAAAAACCAGCAAGAATCATACATCACAGATGCAACTTGTTGTAATGGGGCATGTGAATGTATGTGTGCTTGTATGTTTGTGTGTGTATGAGTGTGTGATTCCCACAATCCCATTCAAACTCCCTTCTCCAGCAATCAAAGTTAAGGGGCAATATACTGGGATGCTACATAATTCCTGTTGTCTGGGTCTCTGGGATAATGATGTTAGTGACCCCATGATAATCCCTCAGTGAGGTAGACATAGCTGTTAGGCAGTGGTTGGTGATGTGTTGGTTGTCCCATGTGCGTTTTTCATGGGTGCCTTTTCCCCACAATTTACTCTATTCCTAATCCTCCTCCCTCTAGTGGCCACCAATGCAATTCTTTACCTCTGGCTGGGAGAGCAGGACAGTTGGCTTCCTTCAAAGCCAACACCCTTGCTGCTTCATGGACTGGTGAGTAGAAGTGCTGTGAAAGCAGCATCTTCCTTCTCTCTGGAGACTAAGTGCACCACCTCCACCACAGAGCTGTTACAGTAGGCAAGGAGCAACCCATCCTTCATGGCCAAGGAGGCTGAGAGTACCTCACCATTCCAAAACCAAAGCACACATCTAAAATAATAACAGTCAGAGTGCTGAAATTGACATAAATAACACATTCCCATTCTAAACTGTGCAAAGTATATGCATTCTCTGGACCTTATCCACTAGATCTCTAAACACCTCAAGTATTTGAATAGGAAAAAATACTTTCAGAAAAATGATTCCCATATGGTAGAATCCATATTTTAACTCATAAAAATTAAAGTCATTCATTACTATAACTCTAATTATAGTAGTAAGGGCAACACAACATGAAAAAATAAAAAAAAGAAGATGAATATTGCTCTATTAATATTCACTTATGTGAAATACCATAAAACATGGTTAAGAAGAACTTGTTAGTCATTTTAAAAGTTCTCCTGTTCCCACACATTTCATGTGTGAGATGTCTGATGGCTCATGATATAAAGTTTTCAAAACTATGGTGCATCGTCACTTCTTTTAATGAAATCAATGATTAATACTTCTGCAGATTCCCCTTAACTAATTCACTTTTTGTTCCCGTAAATGCCATTGCACTTATATTTGAGATTTATACATAAATCTTCCTTTGCTAATTAAATCACTTTTTAGTTACTCTATAAATTAAGCTTCCCCTTTCTACCAACAAAAGTCTTCATTAGGATAATATATATTTAAGTTAGGCCCTTAGTAAAGTAGAATAAAGACTGACTAAGGATGAGCCCAAATAACGTAAAGTGTAGGCATTTTAACAATGATATCCTAAAGCTGAGGTCAGCTGGCTTTGGGAAAAGAAGCATGGTGGTATCTTCAAGTATGCAGCAGAATGCTGAACGAGAGCCCTGCTGCCTGTTCTTATTTTGATCAATTGCTATATTGGAGGATGGTTTAGACACAGTCTTGCCAGAAGTCAAGGACAGATTAAATGAATTCCCAATGTTTTTTCAACCCATGATTCTTTTTGTTCAGGGAGCATTAGACCAATAAAAGTGGAGGCAGCATGAAAACTTAATTCAAAAGAAAACTGAGATTATTGAAGTAAAAAGTATGAAAGTTTTAAATGAGCTATTCTTTTCTATAATACTCATTGAAAAATGGCAATGATTTGTCAGTAAGGAAGAAAAAAAAAAGAAGAAAACCAAAGAAAAACAGGAATCAAGCAAATCCCCTGGAAGGAGAGGTTTCTTTTCCACAGTGTAAACTACTTTGATTCTGGAGCTACTGATCTTGTATCTGAGGTGGTTCTGGGAACCCAAACTCTGCCTGAGTGTGAGTGATTATGAGCATTTATGGGGCTATTGTTTTTGTTGAGAGAGGGAAGTCAGTGGTTGAAAGTTGGCAGATGTGGTGTGCAGAACTGTCATTTGTCTTGGTCATCCAGATGCTATCTGGGGACCAGCTGTCTCAGTTCAGTTAGGGATTCATTTGAAAAGCTGATCTGGGGCCTTCATTTCAGACCTTCTGTAGAGAATCTTTGAGGAGGGACTGTGTTTTCACAAGCTCTCCAGATAGTTCTCTGCTCACACAAGATTTTGGATCACTGTTTCTGGCTTTCAGAGCAACTGAAACCTAGCACTGTAGACATAGACTTCAAGGACTGGTCACTGAAATCTGAATCTTTGAGAGCTAATGTTGCTCTAGAACAATATCTGGAACATTCTAGGGGAAAAAGCATTTATAGACAGTAAATGCTTATGAGCACCCATAAAGCCATGAAGCAATAATTTTGACAAATGCCTTATTTTCATTTCCAGTTGATGTGATAAAATACTCTGACAAAAACAACATAAGAAAGAAAGAATCTATTTAATCACAGTTATAAATTACAGTCCATCATGGCAGTGAAGCCAAAAGTCAACACACAGGAACTTGAAGCAGCTACTCACATTACATTCACAGTCAAGAGCAGAGCACAGTGAATGCATGCATGCATCCAGTGCTCCGCTTGCTTTGTCTAATAACCCTTTCCCAGGGAATGGTGTCACCCACAGTGGGTATGTTTTCCTATTAATCAATACAATCCCCCTCAGACATGCCCACAAGCCAGCCTGGTCTAGTCAATTCTTCCCTGAGATTCCCTTTCCAGGTAATACGAGATTGTATCAATTTGACAACTAAAACCAATGATCAAAAAGTATGTATACATCTTCTTTTCCCACTGTAGGAAATTGGGTGTCCTAGGGTAGATAACATATTATAGATACCAGCTATTGAACTTATTTTTCCTATATGTGCCTCTACTGTTAATTCCAGATATTTTAAATACTTGTGTATATTTGAAAGAAGTAATGTTCCTTAGGGCTCAGGAATGTTAATCAAAGAAGAGTCCAGATTCATTTACCATAATGGTAAAAAGGACTTAGAAACTAGACTCAGAAACTAGGGATAAAAATTAAAGTCAGTTATTAATTATGACATTTTACTTTGATCTTCCCAGGGAGGTACTGGGAAGTACTGGGATCCTTGAAGCTCTCAAGAATTTAAATGAAAAAAGCACCAGAAGAACTCTCAAAAAAACTTGTAGCTGGAGTCTCCTAAGACTCCTTTGTGTTACTGTTCATCAGTGTTCTAGGCAGACTTCACTGACACCAAGGCCTTTTGAACTGTGAGTCAGGGAACAAGAATGATAGTTTCCTGTGATGAGATATTTTAAGATAAGGAATTAAAACCTGTTTTTCTGTAGCTTAGCAGACCTGATGACAAATCTAATATACAGGAAACATTGGCGATGAGTCAGTTACTCTGAGTCAGTGATGAAGTACTTCCTTGAGTTGATCAGGAACATTAAGATGCTATGAGGTGTTGTCTTCAGGATTAATGTGACTTACAGATAAACTGTAATTATTCTGTGAAAAACTCACAAAATTAAGACTTTCCTTCTTTCATAAACCTTGTTACTTCTTCTAGAATTTGTTTCCAATGTGCTACTATTGAATTAATGATCATAATCGTGTGTTAATTAATTAAGGTCAGCTTAATTCTGAAAGTATATTATTTTATGATAAAAATGCAGAACCTGTCTTGAAATAGTAATTCATGCCATATAACATTTGCTCCATGGCTTTTGGTGGTAAAACTAGCAATTACTTTATCCTTACCCACTGGCTTCAGTCATCACCTGCCTCCTCTTTACCAATATTTGTATGAGTGTGTGTTTCCCACAATCCCATTCAAACTCCCTTCTCCAGCAATCAAAGTTAAGGGGCAATACTTAGGGGCAAAGTTAAGGGACAACTACTACGAGAGTATCTTAAAACACACAGTTTTAAGAAACAAACTGTTTCTGACTCAGGAGCACCGGTCTTGATAGTTTAGGAGCCTTGTGTCAGTAACTAGGCTAGATCCAAATGCCTAGTAAAGCCACATGATAATCTTTATTTAATTACAGGTGGCTTTGCAATGTGACTGTTTAATAACAAATGAAAAATGTATAGTTTATAAAACATATTGTGATACCTGGAATCCTTTGATCATCCCGAACAACCACACTAAATAACCTTTGCTATGACTAACTTTATTACATAAATAAACTTCAATTTAAATAAATTTTAAATTAGAGATGCAGCAGTAGAGGCTAGTTAGTAATATTTTAACATAGTGTTTCCCTAATAATAATAATTGCTTTCTCTTCACCACTTAGCACCTTTATAGTGTAACTTGCTATATATCCACCCAAGTATCTCCTTCACCAGCTTGAGTTTGTTCAAAAACTTTCCCCCCAAATCAGCTCTTAACTTGCCACAGGTTGGAAAGACCAGTACTCTAAATGCTCCTGAGGCCCTGATACTTGGACTCCCTCTGACACTCCATCGCTTATAAATGGCTAGGAGTTTAGTCTGAACATCAATTTTTTTTAAAGATCCCTGGAAAATTCTAAGGTGCAGTCCATAATTAAAAATTATTGATTTGGATTAAAAGTTTTAGCCCTCAGAAAGCTAACATCTCTTATTAATTGGCTACCAGTTAAATTCAAAGATTGATGAGATTCAGGAGTGAGGATTTGGGGTGGGAAACAGAGACCAACATCATTGAGTGGATTGGGAAAGTGGGAAAGTGGCAATCCATGATTTTAATTAGTGTGGCCATTGACTTGGACATGCCATAGAAAGTATATTTGGAGCTCAATTTGTTTATGTTTTTTATTTACCTGGTGGATCATTTATCACATCTAATTAATACTTTCAAAACTAATTGCAACTGTGCTAAACAGTTTGCAAAGGTTTTCATTGCAATTTCAACTTCCTCTGATACTTATATAACTAAAATGAGTAGGAGCAGAGCGTCCCAGATCTGAGGACACCACCAGAATTTAGTATTTTACAGCATTTTGGAGGTGAGATTTTTCAGGTTAAGAAAGCTCAACCAGTGAACTCTATGCAAATATTGTAAAGTCTACATTAATATAAAATGGAAACACTCAGGTCTCAAGCAGTTTGAATAAGATATGCTCAACTTATAAATGGCTGTTATAGTCAACCAACTTAAGCTACAAGTTAGAATGTCAGAAGCGTGCAACTCCTGTTATACCTCAGTGTTTATGAAAATTCCTAGCACTTCTTTTCGTAGCTTTAATTAAAAAGGAACCCCTTTTTAAGACAGTACTGTTTCTTAGAGAATGAATCTTGCAGAGAACAGCAATATTCATGATAATTTTCTGTTCTGTCTTGCAATTTTCCACTACTAAACCATCCTTTTACCATCTTCATGACCTACCCAACTTCTCTCACTTCATTTAGCCCTTGCAATTTTATAGGAAAGCCTACCAAGACCACTAATCAAGAGTCTTTAGCATGGTCTTTAACTTTGACCTGTTTTGCTGCCAAGGAATTAATTATTCACTGACAGTGAGAAGAAAAGAGGAATACCTATAATATTGTGTATGTGTTACTTGTTTACACTTTGAGTGTAACTGTAACAAGTTCTGCCTGTCCTCCATTAGATCACTAAGTGTCCTGATTGTCTGTCCACAGCAGTTTTCCCCCTAGGCTTTCCTTTGTTTCTCTTTGAGATGTGAAAGAATTTCATACCAAAGAACTCGTTTTTAAATGTTTCTTATAGTGTTCTTTCACTGTTAAACATTACATTGCAGATCATAAGAAGAAAGATGAGTTAAAGCTGTGCTAGATTGAGGAAGAGAAAGGAGGCAGAGTCATTGCAGAGAATATGTTTTGTTGTTGTTGTTGTTTAAAGATCAAAGAATATCAGTGAGCTATACCCCAACCCAACAAGCCTATTTTGTGTGTGCATATGTATGCATGTATATGTGTGTGTGTGTGTGTGTGTGTGTGTGTGTGAGAGAGAGAGAGAGAGAGAGAGAGAGAGAGAGCGTTGTTTTATGCATTTCTTCTTTCCTGGTAGGGATTTTTAAAATTTTATTATATGCATCATTGCCTGATTCATCTAGATTTTTCTATTTTGGAGCTGCTTTCTACTCTCTGACCTTGGGAAGTTGGTTCCAACTACTATTTTGGGTTTGCCAAAGACACGATAGGCGCTCATGGGTTGCTACAAAGTAGTATTCCTTTTCATGTTTTCATGTTCCAGCTATGAAATCACAGTAGCACTGGTTCTAGTCAACACAAGTTACTATTAAATTCCTCTGTCTCTCTCAATTCAGTCTAAGGCTGGTGTATGATTAAAACACAAAGTGAAAGGAAGGAAAACAGAAAAGATAAAATATATTTAAAATGGTCTCTGATAGCAAGTCTTTGTGACTTAAGTTTATGTAATATTCTATAATAATTTATAAATAATTTTTAAACTATCTTAATGAGTTTATCATATAAATTGTCTTAGCCTATGAAACATTAAATATTTCTTCATCATTTCTATGGTGATATCATTTGATGCCATATATTTTACTTACAAAAATGATACAATACAGATATAATGTAAACTTTAATGGTAGTAAGTCCATTCTGAATGGACACTTTAAATTGCTTATAAGGTAATTAGTAAAAAGATGAAATATTGAACCACATCATGCCTATAATCTCTGCACTTTAGGAGACCAAAATAGGAAATTGGTGCGTTAAAAGTAAGTAGTCTGAGCTACGTAGAGAGTTTGAGGCTAAGTGGACTTCATTTTAAACTCTCCTGAGAGAAGAAGAAGAAGAGAGAATAGGAAAAAGTGAGAGAGAAGCATAATACAGTCTTTAGGCTGGAGATGATACACAACTCAAAGGAGATACTCTCAAAGTACCAGATGAAGCAGAGAAAAATGTCTTATACGTAATTGAATTAAGTGTCCAATGAATTTCTTTGCCAATCCTAAAATGTCTAACACATTTAACATCACTAAGAGGTCATTTCATACAAGTGAGTCTTATAGGGCTTGATTTTGTAAATAACTGACACTATTAGGCATACACTAGAAAGTGAAAATAGATAAATGCCAATCTGAAATAGAGGAAAACAAAATCCAACAGGTTGAGGGTTTGTGTTGGTGGTGGCTGTCTCTGACTCTCTCTTTCTCTCTCTTTCCATCTGTCTCTCTCATTATCTCAGTCTCTGATGTTGCTGGGATTAAATTAAGGGCTTCATACATACTAGGCAAGTGACCTACCCTGAGCTATATCCTCAGCCCTATACTCTAGAATACAAGGAGAACACAGACAGAGCAGGAGAGGGCTTCAAAAATCTGAACTATTGAAATAAAGAGAAAGGGCAAAAGTAAACTAGAGCATGTTTAGGCAAGAAACACTAGAGGCCATCTAATTTGATTGTTGCATTTTGCAAAAAGAAATGAAAATTTGTCTTAGGTCCTTCACTGCCTAGAGCTAAGAGCAGTTGGAGGTGAAGGAAAACATAGAAACAAGATAGAGTGAGGTGGAAGGGGCATCATACTCAATTGATTATGAGAGTTCTTATATTATGAAGATTCGAAAGTGCAAAATCACCCAGTAATTTAACAAAATGAGAGGAGTGTACAACTAAAAATATCTAGAAATAGACTTGAAATAGACTTGAAAATGCAGTATTTTACTAGGTAAGGTAATATAATGACCTTTATCCTTTCCACTGCATTTTAATGTACTCTGATTGAGGCCAAGATTTTACCTTTCCACATAATAATTAAATTCATACCTTTAAACACTGATAGAACTTAATGGGTCAGATTAACTTAGACAATTTTTTTCATGAATGATGTTACTGTACTTCTATGTGTGCTGTGATCTCAAATAAATCTATTGTGTATGTGCCCTATCCTCATTTACCTTCAGTAAACACAATTTCTCTAGAAAAAAAAGATATTTGTTTTTAGACAGGATCTCACAATGTGGCCCTGGCTGCTATATAGACCAGAATGGCCTAGAACTCGCAGACATCCACCTGCCTCTACTTCCCAAATCTGGGATTAAAGGCATATGCCACCATGGCTAACAATGACATGTACACTATTTTTAGAGTAACATTTCCACTTTGATCATTCTGTTTCCTCAGGGCATCCACTGTTGCCTAGGACAGAAGGAAAACACTTGGAAGCAGAGAAAAGCAGCTTTTGACTGACTTTAAAAATGAGCAGTAGGCTCTTCAAAGAAGGAAGCCATGTGGGTGGAGTTGATTGGTACTCTGGGTGCCAGCTCTTAGATCCAAGGCAGATGGGCTTTGCTGTGTCCTGCAAATGTGTGTGTCTGGCCAATAATCACACAACAGAACAGCCAGATTCCAGGTCTTGAAGGCAAAGCAAACAGTTTTTTTTCCTGGCACTTGTCATTCTTTGAATGCTATCTGCGTTGAATATAGGGATTAAGTTAATATTACTGGCCATATGCTATGTATGTTGTGGTTATAGAATGTTGTCTTGGTTGCTAACTATTTTAGATGCTGTGGCTAAGCAAATTATTGCCTTAGCCACCAGCCACATTCTTAGTGTAAACCCTGAGTATTCCCTTCTCTCCCTCTCCAGAAATCTGTTTCTTGGGGAGAGATGACACATTGTGCCACTCCATTCAATTATTTGGAGATCAGTTAGCCTATCAATCCCAAGTGTACATTTATAGCTCTCTTTCTTTCCCATACTGACTTAATCATGTGTTCTGATATTGTCCACTTAGGACTGAAATGGTCGGTCTTGTAGCATTGGGAATCCCTCGATCTTTCTCCTGCCCTTGAGCACTGCTGGTCAGTGTTCATACTTCCTGGGCTAACACATGCCACTGTTTCAAGCTCAATATTCAAACACTAACTTCCTTTTTCTACTTTTAAAATGGTGACTGACATGAGGAGAGCAATATTAGAAATAAATCTGTAAAGGTATATAATTACCAAAAGCAAGGAGGACACTGCTCCCTGAGGCTCCCCTCAGCATTGGCCTGAGCTGTAAAGTTTCCTCACCTGAGACATCCACCTCACAGTGAGAACAATAAACAGTTCCATCCAGTACTTACTTGCCATTCTCTGGATTCCTTGCTCTTTTTCCTGTGTCATATACTATTACAAAATGCCACTAAAAACTATTTGCTATTGTGTACTTAAAGCAGTAATTCGAGAGGCATTTCTACAATGCCTCTGCATTGTAGAACAGAGGCTTTGGTAGTCAAAAGTAACTTTAAACTGTTGGCATATAAGATCTGATGAACTTAAAACTCCAGACCAAAAGCGAGGGGTACTTTTCTCTTCTTCTCTTTCCTTTCCTTTCCTCTCCTCTCCTCTCCTCTCCTCTCCTCTCCTCTCCTCTCCTCTCCTCTCCTCTCCTCTTCTCTTTTCCTTTTTCCTCTCAGAGTTGGGAATTAGAGCCAGTGTCTTGCACATGTTAGCCAAATCTGTATTACTGAGCCTCATCTCTCACTGAGCAGCTGCATTTCTAGCCCAGACTTACATTTACATATCTAAACTTGAAACCATCATTCATTGTATTTGATCCTTAAATATCAGAAATGAAAGATAGGCAAATTAAGAGGCTCTAAATAGTATATACTCTTTCTAAAATAGTTTTAAAGTCAATATGTATTATCAAAACAAATAAATTATTTATACTTTCATGTTTTAAGTTAATTATATTTTTGTAACATGGTGGGATTGCATAAATACAGTTTTATGCTAATAACTTTAGGTTTTTAAGAGAAAAATATAGTCAGTATACTTTTAATTTCATCAATTAAATTCTCAGATCATCTGCCACTCTCTAGGGGATAGAAACACTGAGACATGAAATTTTTTTTCCATTTGGTGTGCAGTGACTGGTTATATCTTATGCATTTTGCTAATAAACTATGGATTTGAAAGCACACTAATCTTGTGTAAATTTAGATCACAGAGAGGTTTAAAATAAACTTAGCAGTGTTTTACACATGACTTTAAAATAGGTTATATGTACATGAGACATGATCATATGCAAACATTCTTTTTTTCTACATTTTCTTATTAATTTTAATATTAGTCTGACATTCATTAGTACTGATGTATAATAGAAGTTATAATTTGTTCAATATAATATGTTCAATTTCCCAGGATATTTGGTAAGGTTATAAAGTTATCATGGTATAAGTACACAGGCATAGTCAGTTTTGTACAGCTTCTTGCATAACTTGCTGTTTAACAAATCACAAGCTCTCTCAAAGATTCATTCTTATACATTCACATATACCAATAAGCATATCCTGAAGACATGAACAAATTTCTTCTCTAAGCCACATAGTACCATGATATGACTAATAGTAAAAACCTACTTTAAAAGTAAGACAAAGAAAAATTAATCAATACAGTTCATAGTAGATGTTAGCAGTCCTTCTCCTTCATACCAGCTATCATTATTCTTTATAATATAAATGACTATGTGCTCCTTAAATGATAGCTCGTCTTCGACTCTTTTTTTTTTCTTATAAGACCGACATTTAATTGGGGCTGGCATACAGGTTGAGAAGTTCAGTCCATTACCATCAAGGCAGGGGCAAGGCAGCATCCAGGCAGGCATGGTGCAGGAGGAGCTCTACGCCATCTGAGGGCTGCTAGCAGAATACTGACTTCCAGGCAGTCAGGAGGAGGTTTTGTTTTTGTTTTTTTAGTTGTACATCTTATTTTATTTTTTAACATATATAAGAAAAACGTAATTAACCAAATACATGGACAAAATATATATATAAGAATCATATGATCATCTTAATGGAAACAGAAAAAGAAAGAAAGAAAGAAAGGAAGAAAGAAAGAAAGAAAGAAAGAAAGAAAGAAAGAAAGAAAGAAAGAAAGAAAACATCTTTGATAAAATTCAACATGCATTCTTAAGCCCTAGAACAAGTAGGGCTGTAGGAAACATATTCCAACATGATAAAGGATATGTATGACAAACTCATGGCCAATATCATCCTAAATGAATAAAACCATTAATAAGCCCCATTAAAGTCAGGAATGGGAGAGGACTGCCCACTGTCCCTACTGCCCATCCATAATGTGAGTGAAGCATTAGCTGGAGCAATAAGGCAAGAGAAGGGATACAATGGGAAAATATTAAGTCAAATTATTTTCAATTGAAGATTATATTATCTTATACCCAATGTTCCCAAAATTTGACTATAAAAATTGTAGAAATTATCAATAATTTCAGCAACGTGTTATGATACAAAATTTAGTTACAAAATTTACCAGTCTTAATACATATGAGTAATAAGCATGCTGAGAAAGAGATCATGGACACACTCCTCTTGCCAATCTCTCAAATAAAATATTTAGAATATACATAACAAAAGAGGTAAAAAAAAAAAGACTCTACAATGAAAACTTTAAATATGTGAAGGAAGAGATTAAGAAACATACTAGAATTTGAAGACCTCCCAAGCTTATAGCTTGGTAGAATTAACATTGTGAAAAAAGATCTTCCTACCAAAACAATTTACTGATTCAATGAAATCACAATCAACATCCTCATCACATTCTTCACATAAATAGAAAGAAAATCCTCAATTTGATATGGAGCAACAAAAGACTCAGAATAGCCAATAAGTCCTAGATGAGTGTTTGTTTCTATGCATTCTGCTCGTTTGAAGTGCCAAGTGCCTCTGTCTATGACCCCAACTTTTATACATCTGTTTCTATTGAGTCAGTTTTGTTCAATATTAGATGGCTACCCCAGCTTGTTTCTTGGGACCATTTGCTTGGAAAATTGTTTTCCAACCTTTTACTCTGAGGTAGTGTTTTTTTCACTGAGGTGCATTTCCTGTATGCAGCAAAATGCTGGGTCCTGATTGTGTGTGTATCCAGTCTATTAGTCTATGTCTTTTTAATAGGCAGTTGAGTCCATTGATGTTAAGAGATATTAAGGAAAAGTGATGGTTACTCTCTGCTATTTTTGTTGTTAGAGGTGGAATTCTGTTCATGTGGCTATCTTCTTTTAGGTTTGTTGAAAGATTACTCTCTTGCTTTCTCTAAGGTGTATTTTCTTCCCTTGTGTTGGAGTTTCCCCTTTATTATCCTTTGAAGGGCTATATTTGTTGAAAGATATTGTGTAAATTTGGTTTTGTCATGGAATACCTTGGTTTCTCCATCTATGGTAATTGGGAGTTTTGCTGGGTATAGTAGCCTGGGCTGGCATTTGTTGTCTCTTAGGGTCTGTATGAGATCTGCCCAGGACCTTCTGGCTTTGATAGTCTCTGGTGTAATTCTGATAGGTCTGCCTTTATATGATACTTGATCTTTTTCCCTTACTGCTTTTAATATTCTTTCTTTGTTTAGTGCATTTGGTGTTTTGATTATTATGTGTCGGGAGGAATTTCTTTGCTGGTCCAGTCTATTCAGGGTTCTGTAGGCTTCTTGTATGTTCATGGGCATCTCTCTCTTTAGGTTAGGGAAGTTTTCCTCTATAATTTTTCTTTTGTTTTGTTTTTCGAGACAGGGTTTCTCTGTGTAGCCCTGGTCTTCTATAATTTTTTTGAAGATAATGTACTGGTCCTTTAATTTAGTCTCTCTTCTATATCTATTTTCTTTATATTTGGTCTTCTCATTGTGTCCTGAATTTCCTGGATGTTTTGGGTTAGAAATTGTTTGCATGTTGCATTTTCTTTCACTGTTGTGTCAATGTTTTCTATGGTATCTTCTGTACCAGAGATTCTCTCATCTACTTGTATTCTGTTGGTGATGCTTGCATCTATGACTCCTGATCTCTTTTGTAGGTTTTCTATCTCCAGGGTTGTCTCCCGTTGTGATTTTGTGATTTCTTTATTGTTTCTATTTCCATTTTTAGATCCTGGATGGTTTTGTTCAGTTCCTTCACCTGTTTGGCTTTGTTTTCCTCTTATTCTTTAAGGGATTTTTGTGTTTCCTCTTTAAGGGCTTCTACCTGTTTACCTGCATTCTCCTGTATTTCTTTAAGGAAGTTATTTATGTCCTTCTTAAAAGATGGACATCTTAGAGATGTCCTCTATCATCGTCATGAGATGTGATTTTAAATCAAAATCTTGCTTTTGTGGTGTGTTAGGGTATCCAGAGCTCACTGTGGTGGGAGAACTGGGTTCAGATGATGACAAGTAACCTTGGTTTCTGTTGCTTATGTTATTATGCTTGCCTCCCGCCATCTGGTTCTTGCTAGTGCTCCCTGTCCTAGCTATATCTGACTGGAGCCTGTCCTTCCTGTGATCCTGGTTGTGTCAGAACTCCTCAGAGTGCAGCTGTCTCTGGGATGCTGTGATTCTGGGATCCTGTGATCCTGAGATCCTGGATGTGTCAGAGCTCCTGGGAGTCAAGCTTCCTCTGGGACCCTGAGATTCTGGTGTGACCAAGCCCCTGGGATCCTGGGATCCTGGGTGTGTTAGAGCGCCTGGGAGTGGAATTTCCTCTTGGTGTTGTGGGTCTGGCTGCAGAGTTCAGGCCCAAGATCTGACCAGAGCACCGACTCAGGCTGGAAGGAACCAATGGCACTGGTCGGGCAGGTCCTGCATCCCTAGATCCCACTGGTCCCAATTACTCCCGGTGGTGTTGGAACAGATGTTGTGTCATCCCCACCTCTGATCCTCTGATCCTGGGTGTGTTAGAGCGCCTGGGACTGGAGCTTCCTCTGGATGTTGTGGGACGGGCTGCCATATGGAAACATTCTAAACTCCATTTTTCTTGTTCACTTAGATTATTTCCATTGTATTTTCTACTTTCTAAAGTTAAAAGTTATATTCACCTTTAATTAAACACTGTGTTTAAAAATCAGTCCATTTAGGTTCATTTGTTTATGGTTATCCTGTTGATACTGACTTAAGATCAAAACAGGAAAACAGTCAACCTGCCAAGTGTATGGATACAAGCTGAAAATATGAACGCTATTAAATGAACACAATGTAATGCTGTGGGGTGATTAGAAATTGGTTAATGCCACATTGGTACAGCATTTTAGAAGAAAATTAATGAGTGTAAGGAAAAATATCCTTATAAAACAATTTTAGTTATCTTTTCAAGGACATTAATTTTTATTTATCAAAAAATAGCATATTGAAATTATAAAAACCTAGAAGCCCCTTATTCCTAGTTCTTAAGGATATATGTATGGAATGTACAGCCAAAGATGAGTCAACTTTTAATGCTTAATATGAAGTTCAAAGTCGTTTAAGAAGCACAAGTGTCTTATATTTTGTTCAGAGCGAATGATACACCAACCACATTGAGGTGGGAAATTTACTTGTGAGTCTGTGTATTGTTAAGGTATAATCACTGGGTCTTACCAAATAACCAAAGAGCTCTAGGCTCCAGAACAATGACATAAGACTATTCTCAATATTTATTTGATTCAGTGTGGTTTTGCCTATTTTCTTAAGTTTTAACAGTAAATATTACCTAGAAAACATTTTTGAAATTACATACATAGCTATAATTTATATAAAAGTGAAATGTAAATCTCTGCTAATTATTTATACTAAATAAAAGTCTGTGTGTGTGTGTGTGTGTGTGTGTGTGTGTGATTGCATTTTGTGAAGTGTGAGCAAGTTGTAGTGGATACTTCTGCCAATAATCATAAGCATATGCATAAGAATTTTGTAAATTGTAGAATGAGAATGTTTTAGTTATGCTAATAAGTCACGTGGACTAATATTTAAGAACAAAATAAGCATTTTGAAAATTAATATTACAACAAACTTATGTATTTTACTCTTTGACAGTGCTATAATCAAAAGGTATCCAAGTCTGTTAAAGTAAACAGACCAGTTTCTTATTACTTATACTAGTCTGACCTGGGATTCAAGCTGCGTAGGGCCTGCTTTAAAAATAAAGGCTGCTTTAAGCAAATGCATTTGTAATGCTCTCTTTAAGAAGCTGAACCTTTTTTTTTTTTTGTGAACAAATTTTTATAGGAGAAAAATGAATAAAAAGACTGAAGGAGGGAAAGAGGGAGCAGAAAAGGAAGAGAAGGAAGAATTGGTGAGGGAGATGGGAGAGACTGAGAGAACTTTAGAGAAATGCATATTGCTCTCCAAGCTCCCCAGTGCATTCTAGAGGCTAGATCTGGCCATGGATGGATGAGATATGGGAATGGTGCTTGTTGTTGGTCCGAGCAAGCTTGGTAAGGTTGTTCTGAACAGAGATAGGAGCCAAGACTCCTGTTCATCTTAGTGATGAGTCTAGAAGAGGAACCTGTAGGTTCTGAGTTCGGCTGAGTGTTGCTTGATAGATATGACTCCGAAGCTGAACTTTTATCTTAACTTTTAGAAACGAACTTACAGTTTCTGTCACTGAAATTAAGCCACATAGATTCCACTTCATAGTTTCAATGTTTATTCTGAGAATCAACCAACATACTGTATTAAATGCCAGCATTTTTCTTCTAAGAGTAGCCACATTTAATGCCTTTTAGAAATATATGGTAAACCTAAAAAAGCGATGCCTGGTCTTGATATAAACAAACATTTCCTTCAACTGGATATATTGCTTTTTGTAGCAATGTTAGTAGCTGAGCCCTGTGACTAACAGTGGAGGTATGTGACTAGGTAGCCACATGGCTATAGTTATCTACCCACAGGAATGACACAATGCAGAGGTAATCTGATGAAACATGGAGCATCTGAGAGCGGATCACAGCTATGCTTCTTGTGAATCATTCATCCCTCAAAAATTTTAATTTCAATAGTTAAAAAATTCCACTGCTGTCATTTGCTATTCTAGGGATTGGGAGGGAATGAATACAACATACTTTAAGACATTTGCCAGTAAACCGTTGGACTATATTTTAGACCCCTAAAAACATGTTACTGAAGGTGATCCTAGGAGTCTTGAGTCACTGAAAGCAATAAGATGTACCTTCTTCAACAACTCACCATTGAGATGGTAGCTGCAGAAGTTAGTCTGCTGAGATCAATAGGCTTAATAGATTTTCCTATCAATCTCTTATATTCAAAGGGACTAGTTGAATGTGACCAACCCAAGACAACTGATTCATGCCCAAGACATAAGCAGCCTTGGGAGAAGCCTAGTTCTTCCGGGGAAAATTTCCTTCATCAAAAGATCCTTTTTCATAAGAACTCCCACGTTTGTGAACAAATTTCTTTTTAAAAAAAGGTTATTACATCTTAAAAATAACCAGAAGAAAGGAAGGGATGGATGGAAAGAGATAGGCAGGCCGGTAGATTGATGGAAGAACATATAGAATTAGCTGGTATGTAAATCTGTGCTTCCCTGAATGCTGTGAGTGCTGCTTTTACATTCACCTTATGTGTCCATAGGGAAGGGGAGGGTGAGTTCACGGAAGAGCTCTCCTTCTTCTTTGATGCCCATTTCCAAGATGAAATTGTTAATAATGAATGAATGACATCTTTCGTATGATCTGAAACTTGCTTTTCTCTGATATTGTGAAATATGTCTCATTGCTTGATTCCTGATACTAAAGCAAAATGGTTATATATCAAATCTTTTCACAAAGGATGTTTATAAATAAAAGTCTGTCTGTGTATGTGTGTGTGTGTGTGTGTGTGTGTGTGTGAGATTGCACTTTGTGAAGTGTGAGCAAGTTGTAGTGGATACTTCTGCCAATAATCATAAGCATATGCATAAGAATTTTGTAAATTGTAGAAAGAGAATGTTTTTAGTTATGCTAATAAGTCACGTGGACTAATATTTAAGAACAAAATAAGCATTTTGTAAATTAATATTACAACAAACTTATGTATTTTACTCTTTGACAGTGGTATAATCAAAAGGTATCCAAGTCTGTTAAAATAAACAGACCAGTTTCTTGCAGTCCAGAAGTCTATTACTTATGACCTCTAACTTGATGTGCTCTTAGAAAGATGCAATCATAAAAGGAAGGAAATAAGTGAAATGTGTGGATGTGATATATTCATCATTTAAAATGACCTTGTTTTATCCTGTCCTATAAAATATCAGAAAGTAAATTAGTCCCTGTTGCTTTGTTTTTAAATACATATGCATATGCATGCATTGTCTTATACTAAAATATATACTAATACATTTTATATCCTATTTTGGAAAATTCAAGGATTTTTTTTTAAGGAAACCATGAAGATGTACATAAAATGGAAACATTAATTGCAGCTTCAAAACATCTATGGTTCTGAATACGAAAACAATCACTTTTGTCTAAAGTTTGACTATAATCGGCAACACTTCTGTCCTGTTTAGAGAACAGACAAGTGTTTCAGAACAGATAGGACACAGTATCCAGTGAGCTTGACTTCCCAGACGAAAGCAATACTTGCCTCACCTTTTGGAAGGGAAACTACTCTCCACTTAAGGATGCCATTCCTTTTTCTTAAAGGTATCCAAAGACAAGAAGTGGTCTGTAAAAGATTGGATGACAACTCCATTGTCCAGAACAATTTCTGTGATCCTGACAGTAAGCCACCTGAAAATCAAAGAGCCTGCAACACTGAGCCTTGCCCACCTGAGTAAGTATGACAAAAAGTGAAAATTCATTTCTTTGGATGAAAGAAAATATTGTGTATTCATATTTGCAAGTACACACCTTGCTTCTTGTAAAATTGTATGGTAGTTCCTGTGGAGTGAGACACAAAGCAGCCAGAGTGGTAGACAGACAGTTTTGGAAAGAGCATGTACTTTTCTTTTTCCTCTTCTCTGCTAGGTAGCTTTATAAACCCAACTCAAAATAAATCTTTAAAACTATGTAGAACAAATTGATGGTCAAAATCCATGGTCTAGGTTTGTCCCAATAGATTAGCATACCTTTGTGTAATTGTGAATTCAGATCATCAGGTTAATACCCTGCTATTTGAGATTTTAAATATCATGCTGGGCATCTACTTGGTATTTTAAGGCTTCTGGGTGATACTGGTTATACATGTTTTGGGGATTTTGTTTTGTTGTTGTTTTGTTTCTTTTGTTTTTTGTTTCATTTGTTTGTTTGTTTTTGTTTTCCAAGAGAGGGTTTCTTTGGGTAGTGCTGGCTGTCCTAGATTTATCTTATTCTGCAGACCATGCTTGCATTGAACTCGTAGAAATCCGCCTGCCTATGCCTCCTATGTGCTGGGATTAAAGGCAGGCACCACCACTACCTGGCTTCAAGCCTATATTCTCAAACCCAATGCCTTGAAGATTACAAGCTCTTTATCATTACATCTATATCAGTGGTTCTCAGCCTTCCTAATGCTGCCAACCCTTTAATGCATATGCTGTGGTGCCCCCAACCATAAAATTATTTTTATTGCTCTTTCGTGCCTATAATGAATAATAATGTAAACATCTGATATGCAGGATATCTGATATGTGACTCCCCCATCCCAAGGAGTCATTTTCCACAGGTTGAGAACCGTTGATCAATACATTGTAGAGCTGAATTTCTCAATAAAGGCCTTTTTAATGGTTTAATATTAATTGTCATATTAAAATATCTGATTAAATTAAGTTTCCTAGTTCCTCTCCTTTTGTAGTTCTGAAATGAAGTTTCTTGTTTAATGTGGGAGGTGGAATTCAAAAGAAAAGAATAAAGAGAATGTAAAATTAGAAAAGTTTAGTCTGATTAAGTCTGACATATCTTTATTGGTCAATTATTGCTGCTTTTTTTTAGTTTCTTCTTTCCTTGTTTGAATTCAGACAATGAAAGAGAAATTTTAGTTTGGAATGGTTTATATAAGATTCCAGTAGAGATTTGTATGCTAGGGATAATCACCATAGACTGCTATGATTCAGTAGGACTGGATGTGAGTGCAAAGGAAAGTTTCCCTTCTACACAGTGATGTGATGATGCACAGATAAAGGGAAGAAGAGAACTTCCTAATACCGCTGTTAGTATTTTAATGTATGTTATTTCCAGGTTTTTCTATGTACATATGGCCATGAATATGTAATGAAATGTTATAGTCCTTATATGTTCTGGTCAGTTCTTAGTATATTTTGAACATTATCTTTGATGACATTTTGTTGTTATGTCATTATTTATTTAAATTGAATTACAGTATTGTACAACCCTTGTTTTGTTTATGCTCTTGCTCTCCTGTGAAACCACCATACTAAACAGTTTTGCCACTAAAACTATGTTGTTCATAATTATACCCTCTGCAACATAAGGATGAATACAATTCCCAGCCAAGTAAGAAAATATTTTAGAATTGTGGCACATTGTCAAATTGTTCCCCAGTGCTTGCAATCCTAGCATGTGCTACGTACAAGACAGGAGAAGCAGAGCTAAGGAGCTCAGTACCAATATTGGCTACGTAGAGAATGTGTGCCATCCTGGGCTTCGTAAGGTTCTTTCTCAAACAACCAAATAGAATAAAGGGAAGCAAAAAGAACTGAAAAAAAAAATTAGGAAAATATAAAATTTCTACTAATTTCATTAATATAAATCACCTACTCTTTTATACTTACAAAGCTTTTCTCTTGCTTTAGTATACTCGTTTTTATACTTAGAATATTTCATATTTTGAATCAATCAAATTATGAAATTCATAATTTGAAAAAGGAATCTGTATTTTCTAAAATTATTAAGTTAAAACCCTTAGTAGCATTTTTTTAATCAGAAAGTATCTTTTGAAATAATAAAATGCTTTTAGTTTTTAGTTACATTAAGAGCTATATAGGTATGTATGGAAAGAGAGGACAGTAAGGTTCTCATTGGAGAGGAAAGACTTTGAAGAATAGAAAAAAGAAGCATGATTAGGAAAAGGATAATAATCGTGTTTATTGTAAATATGTTAAAGAGTCAGCAGAAGCCTTACTAGGGAGAATTAGCATGTGCCTGGAAGCAGCTTTTTTTTTTTAATTTATTTTTTTACACTCCATATTCCATTCCCCTCCCATCAACCCTTCCTCTGCTCTATATCCCACATCTCCTCCCCACCCCACCCTGTCTCCAGGTGGATGCTCCAACCCTCCATCCCACCTGACCTCTAAACTCCCTAGGGCCCCCAGTCTCTTGAGGGTTAGGTGCATCATCTCTGAATGCACACAGACCTGGAAGTCCTCTACTGTATGTGTGTTGGGGATCTCATATCAGCTGGTATATGCTGTCTGTTTGGTGGTCCAGTTTTGAGAGCTCTCAGGGGTCCAGATTAATTGAGATTGCTGGTCCTCCTACAAGGTAGCCCTTTTCCTCAGCTTCTTTCAGCTTTTCCTTAATTCAACAACAGGGGTCAGCTGCTTCTGTCCATTGGTTGGGTGCAAATATCTGCATCTGACTCTTTCAGCTGTTTGTTGGGTCTTCCTGGGTGTGGTCATGCTATGTCCCTTTTTGTGAGCTCTCCATAGCCTCAGTAATAGTGTCAGGCCTTGGGACCTCCCCTTGAGCTGGATCCCACTTTGGGCCTGTCGCTGGACCTCCTTTTCCTAAGGCTCCTCTCCATTTCCATCTCTATAATTCTTTCAGACAGGAACAATTATGGGCCAGAGACACATGACTGTGAGATGGCAACCCCACCCCTAACTTGATGTCCTGTCTTCCTGCTGGAGGTGGGCTCTATAAGTTCTCTCTCCCTACTTTTGAGCATTTCATCAAAGGTCCCTCCCTGTGAGTCCTGGGAGTCTCTCACCTCCCAGGTCTCTGGTGTACTCTGGGAGGTCCCTCCAACCTCCTATTTCCTGGGGTTGCCTGTTTACATTCTTTCTGCTGGCCCTCAGTCAGGTCCTTTTCCTCACCCAATACCAGATCAGGTTCCCCCCTCCCCATCCACTTTCCCTCCCAGCTCCCTCCCTCCCTCCCCACTTATGGTTGTCTTTTTCCCTCTCCCAAGTGGGACTGCCAAGAATCCAGTCTTTATAGTGCTGGGTTTTTATATCAATACTATTTTTACATATGAGCTTATGTATAAATCATTATTATAAATATTATTCCTATATAGTACCGTGGTTTCTAAATTTGTAGAATCCAAAGAAATAAAAACAAAAACCTATACATTGTAGTAATACTGAAACCAGAATTTAAAAACATCAATTAATCAATAAAATATGCACAACACTATTTGTTTAGTTTCTTCAAGACTATCTGAGCAAACAGATATAAAATAATTATCACATATGTTGCAGTAAAAGAATTATAAGCAACCATGTAAAAGATAGCCCGGAGTAGAAAGAGTTTGTTTCTTTGTACAAGGGACTGAACCCAGGGCCTAGGGCATGTCAGGCTCGCCATTGAGTTCTATTGCTAGACGTTTTTAATTTTTTGCATTCTATTTTTAAATGTGAGCTTATTAAGTTGCCTATGCTAGTCTTGGACTCATTGTGCATTTCCAGCAGCCTCCTGCTTCAGCTCACCAGCTAGCTGAGATGACAACCCTGTGCTACTAGGCTCAGTTAAAAAAGTATTTTCATCCAGGGGCTAGGTTTTGCTTGATAGAATCTTTTATGATTGAATGTTTGACAATTATTTTGAGTCATTGAACCTCACCCATGGACAATTATAATGTGTTAAGTTTAGAAAAAGATTCATGAGCATTCTCTATAAAACTATGAAATTTAAGACTAGGAAGAATCATAGAACAATCTCAGCCAACTCTCATCATTTCACAGATGAGGATTTTAATCTCTGGTGGTGTTTTTCCCATTATACCAGACATCACTAGCATTCTAAGTTACAAACCAAATGTCTAGTGGCACTTTATGTGTCTAGCTTTGTTTGCTTCATCAAAGCATCCCAATTGTCACAATTTAAAAGATGCTTATTATATTGCTATTTAAGAATTGAGAAAATTCTTTGCCTATAGAATGCTTATGGCACACAGTTCTATCCAATCTTAGTTTTATTTTCTAATTAATTAAATAAGGCTTTTAAACCTAAGAAAATTACAGCATATTGTAAGTAATAGGCTATATAATTAATTGTCTCTTGTTTATTAAAGATGATACTGCCAAATTGATTAAGGATGATATTGCCAAATTCTGAAGATTTTCTTAATTTTGTGATGTGTTTATAGGGAATGAAAAGTGATTTGACACTGCCGGGCGGTGGTGGCGCACACCTTTAATCCTAGCACTTGAGAGGCAGAGGCAAGCAGATTTCTGAGTTTGAGACCAGCCTGGTCTACAGAGTGAGTTCCAGGACAGCCAGGGCTACACAGAGAAACCCAATCTCTAAAAAAGGCAATAATTAATAATAATAATAAATAAAGTTTAAAAAAGTGATTTGACTTGATTCTGAAATAAAGGGTGGAAATCCTTTGTCTTTCTCATCCCCACAAATACTGGATATTAAACACACAGTTCAAAACTTTGTTTTTAATATAACTACTTAATAAGTTCATTTTCTTGCTTTGCCATTTTCCTTTAAATTATAATACAAAAAAAAATCTGGTTTTATGAGGAACTCTTCAAAAATGTCTGGTTTCATCAAGTTTAGATCAAAATTTTATGTAGTTCATCTCTTTTCCCCTTCTTCATGTATTGTTTTCTTAATAATAATCAGATAATGGAATGAGATCTGATTATACAGGACACAACAAGCCACTCTGCTTTCAGATGTTCAGAAGATGTCTCTTTCAGATGTTGAGAAGAGGCCAGCCATGGTAGCACACACTTTAATTCCAATACTTGGGAGGCAAAGACAGGTGGATCTCAGTAAGCTCAAGACCAGCCTGGTCTACACAGTTAGATCCTGTCTCCAAGCAAGCAAACAAAAAACAACTTGACCTTGACAAGAGCTCAGAAAGAACCAGCTCTAAGATGTCTCAGGCTAATGATGCAACAGCTGATATTCCCAGAACATTTTGTTACAGAATCTAAAGTGAGAACATATAGAACAAAGAAAAGCCCATCGGTGCATCAGACATGTAAGGAAGGAAATGAAGGAAGCAGTAATCTAAACTAGACAGGACAGGGAGACTGAGGCACGTGCAGTAGTAAGGTGGCAACATTTACTTCCATCATTAGGCTTTGAATAAGCGTTCAGAGAGACATGGGAAGGGAGAGTATGATGCATGGTACAGCTAAAACAGGAGCTGAATGTGAAGCTTGTGATTACAGTCAGGAAGGAAATGGGTAGTTTGACAAGTTAATAATTTACTTCCATGTATTCTGAGTTGATGAGTAAAATGATAAATTCAGACTAAGAATTTGGGGAGATACCACTGACCATAAAAGAGACAAAGAATAATAAAAATAAATAAATACTAAAACTACAGGAGTGCCTTGGGCCTGTGCTCTAAAGAATAGCAGTGCCACCCAAACCCTGCTGCCTGTGAGCACCTGGGTGTAAATGTGAAGGTCTCCATCCCTCGTACATGATGAGACCTAATGAGATCATGGCTGGAAGGGTTATGACTGAACTTTTTGTGGCTGTTATACACAATTTTGTTTTATCCCCTAATCTTGGTGAAGAAATCACTGTTGCAGATTGAATCAGAGTTTCACTATGGCTGGCATGCAAGTGATTATTCTCAGTACATATTTTTCTCCTTACCAAATATGGTACTAACAACTTGGAATCACGTTCATTTGTGGGAAAAAGAAAGAAAGAAAAGGATAAGGAAAAGTCTTTAAATCTTCTTTAGAAAATGACGTATCGGAAAAATATGGCACTATCAATTTTTTAACTTAACATTAAATCTTAATTTTAAAAGTGAATTTTAGGTAAAAAAAAATTCCTTGAGTTGGGAAATATATTTTAAGTTTCAAAATTGATTATGATATTTATAAATGCTATTTTCTCTATAAAGTAGTAATAAAACAAATAATCTTGAGTAAAAGTCATTTTGACCTGGTGGGCTAAATGTTGTCTTACATTAGGATGCTGGCACTCTGATGTCCATTTCCTGTCCTCTGATTGCCTTTCCTGCACAGTGGACTTTTGATCAGGAAAGTAGTGGGGGTTGGTTCTTAAGCTCTTCACATTCCTCTCTCTGGGTAGTTTCATACCGAAGAACATAAGCATGACAGCTGCATAGATTTATATCATAGAAGTCATAATCATAGATCAAAAAATCCTGTGATATATATTGTTTTCTACAATGTTATAAATGAAATTCACTGGAAATAACTGTTAATGGGAAATCAAGTCTTTGTTCCATTGTTGCTCTTTGTAGGACTTTAGAGAACTATTTTTCTAACACAGGATCTTAGTGTTTAGTCTTTTTTTGTTTTTGTTTTTGTTTTGTTTGTTTTTTTCCCTGGAGAATAAAGCAGACTACCTTTAAATGCTTATTAAGGTTATAATAATATTTATATCTCGGTCAAGATCCTGATGACAAATAATAAAATTTCAACTTGAGCTAACTTTAGTACATAGGGTTATTTCCCAAAGCTTAGGAAGGAGTAAGGGTAGACAGATATACTAGAATCATGGGCAGAGACATTAATCAGGTCTTCCCAGCTCCTGTTTGAGGGGTAACATGGCCTTGAGCACCTTTGTGGTAGGAAGGAAAAGGACTACTTTTGCTTCAGATGAATTGTATAAATTCTGAAGTAGAAGTCTTATTGGCCTGAACTGGGTCGTGGTTCCCACCGGAGAGTGATAGTGCAGAAGTAATACCAAACCCCATCTTGAAATTTTGTGCACGTGAGAGTTCATTGTGATGAAAAACAACAGACAAGGAATGGGGAACCTAGGACCAGCTTAAGACAGTTGAGCTTCTTCCCACGTGACTATGGAAACAAGCTCTTGGGGGTTTTGTGTGTGTGTGTGTGTGTGTGTGTGTGTGTGTGTGTGTGTGTGTGAGCGTGTGTTTCCTGCTTTCATAGAACTAGCTAAGGGCTCCACTTTTGCAGAAAAATATTATGGATACAGGTACCTGGCCTTTCTCTGTCCCTATAAGGACTATCAAGTCCTACTACATTCATGAGCTTTATTTGTAGAAATTGGAAAACAAATCCCCAGCTCCTTCGCAGTTTAGGACCCACTGTGAGAGAAGTGGCTGTGATGTCATAATCATAAAAGTCTTTACTGCTTCATGCTCTTACATTAGAACACCTTAGCATGTAACCTTGATTCCCCTTCAGAATGTCAAACTGGCAGCTTGAAATTAGCCTTAGTGAAATACTTAGACTTTATAAAAAGAAAAGGGCAAATGGCTCGACTCATAACTCTGTCCCTCCCATAGATAACCAGTTACTAAATATTTACCAGCATGTTCTAGAACTTTTAAATATATTATTTAAGCCTCATGGAAATCTTATAAAGTAATTTTTATCTTCAGAAATTAATGTTAAAAGAGAGAGAAAGCAAAAAGTTTTCGAAAACACATTGGGTATTATTTGTTTGAACTTAGTTTCTGCTTGCTTCAGAGCTTACCCATTGCACTTTGAATGGCAACCGAGTGACAGTGAACAGTGATTTGCCATATCAACTGAGCTGTTAGCTTTTCTAGGGAAAGCATGAAGTGCACTCAACTAACAGACTCACAGGGCACTGAAGACACTATTCTCTGTATTGCTGTGTATTGCTTCAGATGGTTCATTGGAGACTGGTTGGAGTGCAGCAAGACTTGTGATGGTGGGATGCGCACAAGGGCTGTGCTCTGCATCAGGAAAGTCGGACCTTCTGAAGAGGAAACACTGGACTACAGCGACTGCTTAACACACCGGCCTGTGGAGAAAGAGTCCTGCAACAACCAGTCATGTCCACCTCAGTGGGTAGCTTTGGACTGGTCCGAAGTAAGGAAATCTGAGGCTGTATGTTTTGAGATGTCTTAGTTATCAATTCCAAAACACTTACTATTTAAGCACACCTGAGCATGGATCTTAGACTGAACAAGTAAGAACTACCCAATGGTCAATTTGACCATGCTATGTTATATTATTGTTTGTCCAGAAGTAGGAGGTCTCAAAGAACTCAATGAGAAGCTCATCATTGATTTAATTAAGAAACCCACGTAAAGTGAGTTTGAAATAGCATTGTGGTGAGTACCCTTAGGAACTGTTCTTTTTGGTGTCTCACAAACTCGGTGACAGATTATTATGTGTAATCTGATTAAAATGAAATGGGGCATGCTTGTTAACAAAATGATATAAATCGAAGGCACCCAAAAAATGATCTTGTGTAAAACAAGATATTAAGCAGTTAATTCTTTTTTTTTTTTAAGATTTATTTATTTATTATATGTAAGTACACTGTAGCTGTCTTCAGACACTCCAGAAGAGGGCGCCAGATCTCGTTACAGATGGTTGTGAGCCACCATGTGGTTGCTGGGATTTGAACTCTGGACCTTTGGAAGAGCAGTCGGGTGCTCTTACCCACTGAGCCATCTCACCAGCCCTAAGCAGTTAATTCTTGACCCATCAGTACGCATGATACATACAAGCATGCAAACACACACACACACTCTATACAGGTGGCCCTCACCATCCTAAGACCATAACCCTTTAACATAATTCCTCATCTTGTGAAGACCCCCAACCATAACATTATTATAAAACTATCTTCATTGCTACTTAATGACTGTAATTTGCTACTGTTATGAATGATAATGAAAATGCCTGTGTTTTCCAGTGGTGTTAGGGGACCCCCTGGGAAGGGGTCACTTATGACCCACAGGTGGAGAACCACTGCTCTATACTCTCCTCACAGTTTCAGTAAAGGAGTGGAGTCCTTCTGTAGGATTGATTAATGTTAAGGAAAATGGATACCTAAAGAGTATTCTTTCAAGTCAATGAAACAGGATGCATACTAGGTTCTGTTCTATTATATCCTGTGAGAAACATTGTGCCCCTTGCTTTGAGAACTTTCAGTAGTCCTCTTGAGTTTGTCAGAAGCAAACAAAAACTTTGAAGATGTTTCTTTAGGAACCTCTGTATGTAACTATTCCCTTCTCCTTAAATGGCCTTGTTAAGATAATCTCTGGGTAGTTGGGAGTAGTGGTCATACACTTTTAATCCTAGCAACTGGAAGACTGGAAGACAAACCTCTATGGGTTTGAAGCCATCCAGCCAAGGCTACATCGAAAGACTTTAACTTCCTCTCATTAAAAAAATATGGACCACGGGCGCAAAATTCTGAGCAGTTGTAGTTATTCATAGACTATCTGGGAGGAATGTGGGTATTCTCTCAAGCTGCTTGGCTATATTACAGTCTTTGTAATCACATCTCGAGCAGGAGTGATTACTTGGAGTCCTAGTTTCAGTCAAGCATATAGATATTGGTATGATCTTGTCTGTGGTTGTAGAAAAGAAAACATTTCTTTTCCCCACAGGGAGTGCATGAATGCCTAATTTCACCTGAAAATGAAGTGCACTGATAACAATAGCCTCTGCATAGTTGTGAATATTCATGCCCAATATGAAAATGTATGGATGATGACCAATATTGATGACAAATTTGTTATTTGTAGGCCCAAGCAGAGAACGATTTAGAAGCTCAAGTGCAATGCTATATCAAAGATGGGGCTTTCCTGTCATATTTCATGGGCTTTGGGGTTACTTGCATAATGTAGACTTCCTTGCTTATGTTCTGCTATATGTAGTTCTAGATACACCTTCATATGTCACATTTGAAATCTCCACTCAAGAGGGTGTATTAAGTATCATAATGAGCCACTCAGACACTCTGCAGTATAGCTGGACCCAATTAAAGCAACTAAAATTTATCCCAGCAGCAGCAACACTCCTCAGAACCCGTCCCAATGTTCTGGGTCCCCAAATGAAAGAAACACACACACACACTTTATATTTTGATATGCCTAAAACAGCTCAATGGCTGGGCCACTTCCTAACGTCCACGTGGCTAATCCAACCCCCCTCTGATATTCCCGAGTTATTGCTTACAAAAATCTATCTTTCATCTTTGCTGCCCTAGGCCCAGTCACGCAGCCCTCTCAAGCTGCATTCCTCTGACTTCTACATGGCAACCGTGTTCTCTGTCCCATACCTCTCAGGCATGGCACCTTGGTTCTCCATCTCCCTGCATGGCGGATCCCCTCCTCCTTCCTCAGTCTCTTCCCCGGGAATCCTAAAAGTCTGGCCTGCTCAGCCATTAGCCGCCAGCAACTTTATTTACCGATCAAAACCAAAGAGTACACAAGGAGAGACCCACGGCTCCAGCTGCATATGTAGCAGAGGATGGCCTAGTCAGACATCAATGGGAGGAGAGGCCCTTGGTCCTGAGAAGGCTTGATGCCCCAGTGTAGGGGAATGCCAGGTCAGGGAAGCTAGTGAGTTGGTGAACAGGGGAGAGGTGATCGGGTAGAGGGTTCAGAGGGGAAACCAAAAAAGGGGATAACATTTGAAATGTAAATAAAGAAAATATCTAATTAAACAACAACTAGGGCAGAGTTCCCTCAGTGTCTTAAATTCAGACATGAAGATTCTCATGCAATTTTGTGGATCCAAATTAACAATACAAGCAGCATTAGACCAAACCCACAACACTGGAGTGTGTCTGTTACAGTGTTTCCAGCCAGTTCTAGTTGGCTTCAGTTCTTCAAGGGAGACTTAATATTCATTGCTACCCTTGGGAAATGACTTCTCAGCTTGCTAAGGTTGTAGCAGTTGTAAAAGGCTTTCCCCACCTTACTACTGCTGTACTTTTCCTTTCTTAAGAGGAGCCTGAAATAGGGTCAGAAGCCTTTTTAGCTAGTTGTAATAGAAGCTTAAGGACAAGAGAATTTGAAGAGAAAAGGAAAGCTTCTTTATAAAAATATAACGACATAAACACAAAATATTGTAACGTATATGCCAGTGGTTCCTGCAGTTAAAGACAGAAGGATTGTGAGTTTAAAGTCAGCCTGAACTTCAAATAAGTAAGTTCCAGATCAAACTGGACTACAGAGTGAGTTCCTTCCTCAAATAGGTAGAAAGGGCAAACGATGGAAAAGAGGGAAAGGAACACTAGTCATCCCTGAAAACTAAACCAATAAGAAACCTCTGCCAAGCAGTAAGACCAGTTCCTTTCATCTTGCCGTTGCACTTTTGTTCTCAAGTGAAATAACCAAACACAATCACCTTGAAGAAGGAGACCTTTAAATGGCATTGAGATGGAAGCTTTTCAGTAAATACAAGGTGTCCTTCTGGATTTAATTCACACAGGTTAAACTTACACTTCTTTTGTAATTTTTATTCTACTTTGCTGGTCTCAGGAGTGATGCTCTCGGGTGGCTTAAGAAGCACAGAGGCACTGGAAGTGCATGTGCCTGCAGTGCATGTGCTGAGGACACTGAATCTCACTTCTGACATCCTGTCTAAGACAGATGAATCACAAGCCTAGAAGAAAGGAGTGCTGGGAAGCAGAGTGCGCATGCGGGCCTCGCCCCTGAGGTTTCTCCGCAGATGCAGATGACCTAGGAAACCTGTCAGGTGCAGAGCATCGTTTAGGGAGTGCTGGCATTACTGTCTAGTTGAACACCATCTTTACTACCATTTTTTGTCAAGAGGGAGGAATGGCTGTTGTCTGTCACGCCTGTCTATTGTGCACAGGTGGGTTTCCCTTTCCGTGCTTTACCAAGAAGCCTAGCTCTTCCCTAATGGGTTAAGGTAAGGAAGGATAAACTGCACCAAACGCCCTCTGCCTTAGAAAAACAGGATCTCTCCCCGTGGGAGAAGTTGGCTCTGGAGAAGAACCAGCCACATTTGAGATCTTTTTAATCCAATCTTTTGAAAACTGCAGCCTATTTTCTTTGGACATACCCTTTGAAGACTCTCCTGTTCTTTCTGCTCCGTCCTCTGATTGTCTGATCGGAAGGATTTGCTGGATGGTGCACTCTGAATGAGCCTGGTCTAAGTGGTAGCCCCTGCCTTTACTGTTTTCTTAGAAGAGATTTTTTTAAATCTAATTTTATTATTAGACCTAGGTAATACAGTATGTAAAGACCAGAGTTGACTATAGGGACTATAGTTTGACTATAGGGATGGAGCGGCTGTGGCTGGCTCTGTAGGCCCAGACCCCGTGCACTCATTGAACAAGAATGTGTGAACACTTCTTAGCTTTTGACTAAGATCAAGTGGGCTAACAATGTGCAGCAATATACAGTAGTTCCCTTTTATCCTCTGGGACCCTCATGAAATGCTTTTCCTCTAAAGTTCATAAAATGTATTATTGTGAGTTAAAGGCAGAAAGCTGAACTATTACGGAGTAGTAGTAAAATACCATGTGGGAAATAATATTGGCTTGAAATGTAACTCATGGTGATGGAAATGGAGACAAATCATATCTGAAAAGAGTTGGATGAATGAGAGCTGGTGGTTTATATGGGAAGAGTGCGGCAGTAGTGAGGCTATGTTTGTTGATTTGGCTGTGAATATGAGTAATACATCAAGATTTTTGTTTCTGGGTTTTAACTCCTACCTTTGCCTCCACTGAAGGGATCTTAGAAGAATTGTGTGTTGTCTTCCTTAAAAATACATCCTAATGAATCTTTCTTTAAGTTGGAGGAAATATTTTCCATTACTGGATTCATTGTGTTAAAGAGACTACATAGAACCTTTGACTTTTTTTATCTGGAAAAAAAAACAATATTTTTCTCCCTTTCTATGACAATATGCCAATCTCAAAGACTATAAAACCTGGTAAAACCAGTCAAAAGCCGATGTTGAGAAAACACACAAGAATTTAATTTCTATGCTCACTCTCATAATATGTGGTATTGGTCTTTGTTCCCATGCCTGTCTCCTAAATAAGAATACAGGCATGTTGAGTATAGAGACTTTCATTTTCTTTCATGCCCCACCCCTCAAGTTCATGTAATTCCTCTGGACCAGTAGTTCTCAACCTTCTTAGCACTGTGATTCTTTAATACAGTTCTTCATGCTGTGGTGACTTCCAACTGTCAGTTATCTTTGTTGATGCTTCATAACTGTAATTTTCTACTGTTAAGAATTGTGAACTTGTTTAGAGATAGAAGTTTGCCAAAGGGGTTGCAACCCACAGGTTGAGAACCACTGCTATAGAAGATCAGTAAATATGTCTGAATGAAAGGTTCAAATCACATCTTGCACATGTGTATAAGACCCTGCATTGACTGAGAGGAAAAGAGATTTGGCAAAAAGGTTCTGAAAACTGTAGAACTTTAGTCAGCCACTGCATTTAGAGACATGTAAAAGAAAGGATTTGTGACATAGGAAGAAGTGTGGTTTTCTCCATTTGAAGAGCAGACACTAAATTCTTAATGTTTGTGACTTATGAACATGAGGAAGACCAGAGGTATTTATGCAGTAACCCTTTCCTGCAGGCATATATTCTTGATACTGCGAAAATAGTTGACCTACTCCACTGCCAACTTGCTGTACAAAGACATGTTCCTGTGGTTCACTAATAATGTAAAAGTTCCCTTTCAAAGACTACACCCAGTAAGCTTCCACATTCCAGAACTTAGCAGAATCTTATCACAGCTGAAGGAGGCCAAGAATAGGAAAGAATAGAAGAATAAGCCTAGCCCTAATAAAAGAAGAAAACGTTAGCCAAGAAAAGCAAACATTGATTTGAGCTCTTAAAGACCTTAGGGAAAAGATACAAGTGCTTCCCTTTGCTGACTGTGGAAGGAGCTTCAAAACTGATTGTTTCTTTAAGTAGGTATTTTATACATATGCACATTTACTTCAAGACTTTCTTCACACTTTCCTGTATTTAAATTGTTGTTAGCTGATATTTGTTTTTATTTCCAGTGTACTCCAAAATGTGGTTCAGGATTCAAGCATCGGATTGTTCTGTGCAAGAGCAGTGACCTTTCTAAAACATTCCCAGCTGCACAATGTCCAGAGGAGAGCAAGCCTCCTGCTCGCATCCGCTGCAGTCTGGGCCGCTGCCCTCCTCCCCGCTGGGTGACAGGAGACTGGGGCCAGGTAAGGCAGCCAGATGTGGGCTTCTTTGAGATACAAACCTAAACTGTTTGATTCGATCATTGTGAAGGCTTAAGAGTAAAAATTAACTCATAGAAATCCTAAGTATGAGATCTACCTATGAGACTACATAAGCCGTTGAGACCAGCTGTGGACACATCCCCACTTAGCCACATTTCTCCACATCTGTAATTATTCTACTCTATTTCTAGCATTATTATTGTTCCTATTATTATTTGAGAGTTTATTATAAAGGGCCAAAACTTTGATATGCCATGCTGGCTTCAAACTCACGATCCTCCTGTCTCAAACAGGGATCCCTGTTACTAACAGGGGTTATAGGTATGCACTACCATTCAAACCCCATGAATCCCAGGTTCACCTGTTCTTTCGATCCTAGCATTTCAAGTTCAATGTCAAGTAGACTCAATAAGTAGAAAGTAAAGAAGCCACAGCACTGGAGCCCTAGTTCTCAGCTAAGTTAGTAATAAATCAGTTAATACCAATGTCTTAGCTTTTAGCTTTTCCACTCATAAAGCATACAATTCCTCCTAACCTTACAATGAAGCTTTTAGGGACTTAATTCAAATACCCATGGGGTCAATAAGATAAAAAATTAATAATACTTATACTTCAAATTACTTTTCTCTGATGTGTATTGTGAATTAGGAAATAATACATAGGCCTATTGACATGTATCTTATATATATCAAACTATTTTATGCTTCAATTTGTATTTTTCTTTTTTAATAATAAAAAAATCACTTATTTGTTGTAAGTTATGGGGTTTCTGGGAGTGAAATGCAGGCCATCACTTTGGTGGTGCCCTCCTTACCCACTGAGACTTTTTGCTGGTCCACTTCCTATTTTCATTCTTTCCTTCATTCCTTATATATGTAGCTAATTTGTGCCATCTTGCTACCAGCCATGTTCAATTATATTTAAAAAGTCACAAAAATAACTATAATGCCTGTATTAATTAACAAAATTTAGCCATTATACAATCTACACACACACACACACAAATATATTCATATTTCAAAGTGTCAGACCATTCATGATAAATGAGTACAATTCTATCAAGTAAAAAACTTCTACCAAGTTTATTTAAAGAACACCAAATTGGTATATTTTATGTAGTAGGGAAATTATTCATTGTTCTTCTAAATATCAAAGAGGAAATCTGTTAAGCCACATTAAAAAAAATAGTATGCAGCTGTGCGTGGTCACTCATATCCATAATGTCAGCATTTGGGAGACTAAGGCAGGAGGTTCTTGAGATCAAGGCCAGCCTGTACTATATACTGTGACTCTCTTTAGTAATAATAATATCACAGAAAGTAATTGCTAATGGCTGGTGAAGTGGCTCAGTAGGTAAATTGCTTGCTGTGTAAGCATGAGAGCCTAAGTGCTAATCCCCAGCACCCATGTAAAAAAGCCACATGTAGTAGTATGTGTCTGTAACCTCAACACTGAAAAGGAAGACAGGATGATTCTTGTTACTAGCTGACTCCATGAGCTCCAGGTTCAGTGAAAGATACTGAGTCATAAAATAAGGTAGAGAACTACTGAGGAAGATGTCCAACATTAACTTCCAGCATTAACATGTACATGCACATACATATGTGTATACGTACACATATACTGTACAACACACATATAACACACACACACACAAAAGAATGGAGTAGATTTTTAGGTAGCCAGTTCTTGTGGAACTTTGTGTTTTTCCTGGAAAATGGTCAGTATTCATACATTATAAATAGACACTTTGCTCTGTGTCCAGCCCTATGGGAGGAAGTGTGATCATAAAATAACCAAAGATTTGCATCTCTACAGAATCACTTAGTTTAACTCACAAATTCTCAAGTGGCATATGCTTGATAAGATTAGGCATTCCACCGCTAATATTTTATTATTAACAGAATCTTCACTCAGAGTTTAATTGTACATAATTGACATTACACTATTGAAGGTTCTATACAGACACAGTGTTAGGAATTGTATGCTAAACCAGGTACTTAATTAGCTTCATGTAGCTGGAAAGAGAAAAGTATACTCACTGGCTAATACAGGCTAATACAGACTATCTCTAAGGTGTATGTGGCTGATAATTCCTTAGAAAATTCATGGTATTACACAAACTCTTTTTTAAATTAGTATTCATATTAGCATGCAGTGTGTGTGTGTGTGTGTGTGTGTGTGTGTGTGTGTGTGTGTGATGTGTACATGCACAGACATGTGCCACAATGAGCATGTAGAAGTCCTAGGACGACTCCCTGGAGTCAGTTCTCTCCTTTATGCAGATTCCAAAGATAGAACTCAGGTCACCAGGCTTGTGGCTTAAGAACTTTGCTCACTGAATGACCCCATGCATCCCTGCTTCACTTCTTCTATGAGATGTCCTCCTTACTTTCTTCTTAATTCTGCCACACTTGTTTGGAATAGTTATCCCTTATCTTCTGAGTACTTACTACATGTCTTCTGTTTTCTAAAATAATTCAATTCTTGAGTTTTGAAACCAATTCCATAGTAAAATGAACAAGTCATATGCCTCTCAATAAAGATTACATAGGGTCTTTAAAAGTTAATATGTATAATAATTAAAATAATGTTTTTTTTATCTGATAAGCAGTGACAATCAGTATTTTTTTTCAATATCTTTGAATTTAGTGCTCTGCTCAGTGTGGTCTTGGACAACAAATGCGAACTGTCCAGTGCCTTTCCTATACTGGACAGGCGTCTGTTGACTGTCCAGAAACTGTCCGGCCTCCATCCATGCAGCAGTGTGACAGCAAATGTGATAGCACCCCTCTCTCCAGTACTGAAGGTGAGTACCCCAAAGAGTTTGACTATGTGACTCTCCTCTACTGCCCCAGCCTTGGAAGAGTCCCCTGACTCACAGTTAGGGTACAGTATGTACCAAGAGTTCATGAAAGCTGTTATATGACCTGCCTATAACCAGGAAACCTGTTTTATCCTGATTGTTTCATTATATGTTTAACACTAAGTCACTCAACATCTGGAGAGAAATTTACATGTCTTTAAAATGACATGTCAAAGTGGCTATCTCTAAGGTCATATCTAACTTAGCATTCTGGTTGACCTTTGCCAGAACTCTGGAAATGCTTTCTACAATGAGTCCAAACTTGTAAGCAAGACATGGTGACACATGCCTTTTATCACAGCATTCAGGAGGCAAACCCTGTGAGTTTGAGGTTGATCTAAACAGTGAGTTCCAAGACAAGCAGCACTCTGTAGAGAGACCCTGTCTCAAAACACCAGAAAACAAAAGAAAAACAAGAACAAAAAACAAAAAACAGTTCTTGTGATACATATAAAGAAAGCATATGTTTAAAGCTGTGTGTTGTTTTTTTTTTATTGTTTTTATTAGGTATTTATTTCATTTACATTTCCAATGCTATCCCAAAAGTCCCCCACACGCTCCACCCCACCCCACCCCCACTCCCCCACTCCCCCACTCCCACTTCTTGGCCCTGGCATTCCCCTGTACTGAGGCATATAAAGTTTGCATGACCAATGGGCCTCTCTTTCCAGTGATGGCTGACTAGGCCATCTTCTGATACATATGCAGCTAGAGACACAAGCTCTGGGGGGTACTGGTTAGTTCATATTGTTGTTCCACCTATAGGGTTGCAGATCCCTTTAGCTCCTTGGTTGCTTTCTCTAGCTCCTCCATTGGGGGCCCTGTGATCCATCCAATAGATGACTGTGAGCATCCACTTCTGTGTTTGCTAGGCCCTGGAATAGTCTCACAAGAGACAGCTATATCTGGGTCCTTTCAGCAAAATCTTGCTAGTGTATGCAATGGTGTCAGCGTTTGGAAGCTGATTATGGGATGGATCCCCGGATATGGCAGTCTCTAGATGGTCCATCCTTTCGTCTCAGCTCCAAACTTTGTCTCTATAACTCCTTCCATGGGTGTTTTGTTCCCAATTATAAGAAGGGGCAAAGTGTCCACACTTTAGTCTTTGTTCTTCTTGAGTTTCATGTGTTTAGCAAATTGTATCTTATATCTTGGGTATTCTAAGTTTCTGGGCTAATATCAGTGAGTACATATTGTGCGAGTTCTTTTGTGATTGGATTACCTCACTCAGGATGATGCCCTCCAGGTCCATCCATTTGCCTAGGAATTTCATAAATTCATTCTTTTTAATAGCTGAGTAGTACTCCATTGTGTAAATGTACCACATTTTCTGTATCCATTCCTCTGTTGAGGGGCATCTGGGTTCTTTCCAGCTTCTGGCTATTATAAATAAAACTGTGTGTTTTAAATACCAGTTTCTCATTGTAGAGAAGTAAAAAAAAATTACTCTATGAAGGCTAAGAAAGGAGGGCACGGGTCTTTATACTTTGAAATTTCTTTCTTTTTCTTATACACTGAGAAATCCTTTTATTAACAGCAGATGCTGGCCAAAATCCTGAATTTTATCTTTCATTTAAGTAAAAGTACTTCATCCATGTAGGCATCATTCAAAATATCTTGAATGGTACTATATATGAGATTTTCCAAAACTATCCAGAATATTAAAATAATATAGCATAGTCAGGAATTTCAAGCTTTCTTCTTATATAAAATATATGCACAGGCTCACCAACAGCATCTGAAATCATGGAATTGAATTATATAAAGAGACCTAGTTCTGCTCTTAAAACAAACAAAAAGGAACAAAAAATTACAAAGTCCAATAATTTTCTAATGAAAATGAAATGTTTATAAAGCCTCTTCAAAAGAGTTCCTATTAGGTTGCTCTATCCAATTTTAAGAATGTCCTTAAACTGTGTTTATGGTTTTAAAGTTTCATTAGGGTTTTACTTGGAGAAGCATGGTCATCTTGTGGAGTGTGTACAGAGAGCTTGCCATCTTTGGCATGGCCTGTTTGTTACCTAAGACTCCACATAATGCATTTGTTGTAATGTGTGTTACATTTTAATGATGGCGTAGCCATGTCCCACATTAATTTAAAATTGTAATTTTAATTTGCAAACCTATAGCTCTAAATACCATCTACTTTTGTTCCTGTTCCTATAATAAGGTGTATCCTAGAAATGTATCTTTCATGTCTTGAAAATAATTCAAACTGTATAGCAAACAGAAGCTGTTTTTCTTGAAAATACATGTCTTTTAAGTGATCTCAATGAAAGCATCTCTCTTCTATCAGACGAGCAAACAACTTTCATTCATGATAAGTTATTAGCAACCTATCTTTTAGGTTTAGGAGGTTTTTCTTCTACTTCAGAATTGGAAGATGCAAGGTTAAATGGGAAAGAAGATATAACTAATCCATTAAACTACTCTGTATATTTGATCCTTTAATTCTACTTGAGTATATATATATATATATATATGTATGTGTGTGTGTGTGTGTGTGTGTACATATACACACATATATACATATCTAATCTTTCTGTATTCTATATCTGTATAATGTCATACAATTCTTATAATAATCTTCTGTGACATATTTTTGCTGATGAAAACAAAAGCAAAAAGACTGGGACCTGTGCCTCAGCATGGGCACAAAGGAGCAATGGTAATTGGCTCACATTACAAGTCTGATGGTAATTAGCCCAGATTATGAATCTGATGGTAATCTGCCCAGATTACAAGTCTAGGAAGTAGTAGACACACAAGGCAGGATTTGAACCCAGATTTGGCAGCTTTGAAGCATGTTAATTTTCTCTATACTTACATGCTATTCATTTTTACTGAGAAAGTGTTTTTCTATATAACCCATGCTGGCCTGGTATTATTAATGATCTTTCTGCCTCCGTCTTCCAAACTAGAATTCTAGGAGTATGCCTCCACTTCCAGCTTTTTTTTTTTTTAATTTAAAAAAAAAAGGTAGATGTGCCGTGTGAGGCTGTTTCTGTGAGTTCTAAGGAAGCTCCAAATGAAAATCAGTGACTTTGACCTTTTGGATCAGGCGTCCTCCACAGGCTAAGTGGTCTGGGAGCCAGCTGTACTGTATTGTTGGAGAAGTCCAAGGTGAACTCAGAAAGCAGTATTTGACCCAAATCATAAGTTGTCTCCAACAGAGAAAATGGATATGCAGATGGCAAGGGAGGGTTTTTACACAAACATAATGACTTAGTTTTGGGGATCAAATTGAAGAAGTAAGATGGACTTCTTAGGAAAAATCTGAAGGTCCAGTTTCTAGTTAATAATGCATAGTTGAAAGAATAAAGCTATCAGAAGAGTCAGGCTCTCTTGACTCCCATGGAGAGGCTGATGGAAGGCAGTTTAGTTCTGCCACTACAGAGCAGGTTAGGGGAGCTCTCTCAGGATCTAAAATGCAGCCCTGCCTTCAGAGTGCTGAGAATAAAATGGTCTGTAGTTAAAACCTTGGGAATTGTTTTAACTACTGAGACTTAGTTAATGGACACACACCTACTCAATTTTTTTATATAAAAATAATAAAGTTTCAAATACACAATAAAATTGAAAGACTTCTTCAGTGAACACTCATCATCTATTGCATTAACAGTTTAGTAAATTTGCTTTATTTTAGATATAATTCATCCTTCAAGGTGATTGGAATTTGGGGGGTCTTGTTTGCTTATTTTGTTTACAATTTCACATATATACACCTTGCACACTGTCTTCTCTCATTTCCACCTCCCTACACCTCTGCTTGTTCCCTTCCCCCACAATCTCTCTCACATTCATGTCTATTTGTTTTGTTTTGTGGCCCGCTGAGATTAATCAAGGCCATATGTGTAACCGTGGGTTTGGAACTATCCACTGGAGCCTGGTGAGCTCAGCAGACGGTACATAACTATAGACAGTGTTTTTTAGAGAACATACTCCATTCATCCTGCCATTAATCCATTTACTTTGCCAGACACCAAGACTAGGGATACCACAAAGTTCTGTCCACAAAGGAAGCGTAATTTAGTAGGGATGGTGATGTGCTGGCTGCCATGGTGAGCAGTATTTCAGCAGAGACATAAAGAAGCATTTCAAGTACCCAGGGAGTGTAATGAATGAACAGAGCATTCACTGCACAGTGAACAGGGTCTGGGCACTGGTTTGCCAACAGTTTACCAAGAAGATGCTGGGATGTGGGATGTCCCTGGCTCAGGCAAGTATGTGCAGCCATAATTGAATTGAAGTAAGATAAAAAAAAATAAACACACAGAAATTTTACAAATGGAGGGAAGTTTAAGCCAGCCAGAGACAATAAGAGAAAAACCAGAAGCAGAGCATCAAGACATTAAAGTGGGGAAAAGATACAGGCCAGTGCAGTTTGCTGTGTCCAACATCTGCTTTTGTTCTTTCGTTTCTGAAAGCCTTCAGTGAAAGGTTAAAACTTCATAGGCAGGCCCCTGACAGGCCTGACAGGCTGCCACTGTGAGTGTAACACCACATCACTGCCAAGAGTGAATTATACACAGACTGGGTACCACTGCATTTAAAATACACGTTTTTCAAGTGCATGTGACAGTTGGGTCTCGCCCATTCAAGCTCACCTGAAACTCTATCTCCAAATGCCATTTTATTCATTGTCCATGCAGTTTCATGTTTCCTCAAGTTTCTATGGGGAATCTTTTTAGCTTCTCAGTAGCACAAGGCACTCTGTCATGTAGTATTTGTTTCTGGCAGATTCATGGTGTGCCATGAGCTAGTAATTAAGCCAGAAAGCTGTGGGTAGTACACATTGGTCTACCAGCTTGAGATGTCACCTGGTGACTTTGCTGGGTCTCAGTTTCCCTCAGACACACTTCTCTGAGAAAGTCTAACCGGCTCCACAAATCTCCTAACAAAATTTATAAAACACATAGTTACAGAATTTAGTCCTTAATATGGAATCAGATATATGAAAATCAGTAAGAAGAACAAGAAAGGTGGTTCGAAGACTTCAATTTAAAGGAGATAAGGAAGACCAGGGTTTCTGTTTTCCTTCATCACTTCAAGGAGCTCCTATTCCACTTGGCATTCCATGCATAGTCCTGTCATTTGAGTTGGGATTACACCATCTTGAATGTGAGTGGCATCCCGGGGATACGACTGAGGGGGAGAGAGAAGAGGGAGGGAAGCAAAACAGAGAGCAATCGTCTACATTAACCTGAAACCAGAGTGGTAACTGATAGCACCTTGCTTCAGGGCTTGTTAATCCATCCCTTACTGCCCAAATGCATCAAGTGTCAAGGGCTCTGGTATGGTTTTAGGTGGAAAGTACGCAGACACCACCTCCTGAACTGCATGCCTATGAATCTTTTAGCTCTCCCATTTCTTGGTGGCTCTCCATTGCCATGGACAAGTTATCAAAGCTGATCATGGTTTTTTAATCCAAAAGATAAATCTTAGATGCTCAACTTATAGCTCCATTTACTGTACTCTTGTGAATCTTACAAGGAGCTTACAGGTGGACCAAATCAAGCTTTAATGTTGTAATGACTCTGAATCCAAGTGCATCCTAAATCCATAGCCTCTGTTTAATTTTGAAAGCATATCTTCTAGGTCAAAGTTTTGAAAGATTAATGTAAAACCCCTGAGAGAAACTCATTAGCACGTCAACGAAAAGAATGTTTATATATTTCTTACGAAGTAGCTTATCTAATTTTATTACTTAAAGCTACCAAAGTCTATTTCCAGCGTGTGTGGCGGGTTAGTTACAGTTCTAATGTGCTTGTATGGAAATAGTTTGTGAGCTCTGCCTAGGTTCTTCCTCCTTTAATACTGTGTGGCAGTTCATCTCCAGGGGTAGAGTAGGGTATAAAAGAGGTGAGACAAAATGTTTCCTAATGTCTACATGGTGAGGACTCCAGAGTTCAAAAACAATAGAAAGAATGCTTTCCTCCCAAGAGCACACTTAGCCAGGACTTGATGATAGAGAAGACATAATCAGATGCTCTCATCTTAAACTCTATGACCTTCACTGCCAAAAGGCCACAGAAGAGTGGCCCAGTGCTAGCACATCTGCCTGTAATAAAGAAAATATGATAGTAGAGACCAAATCTTTAAACAGACCAAATACAGAAAGCACTATGCCCTCCACTAAACCTGAAGAATCTATTTTAATACTTTCACTAGAGCATTGAAGATCATTCAGAAACTAAAACATATTTCTGTTGTGATTTTTTTTTTTTTACTTCAGTGGAAAAATGTGATTTTTTTTCCACAAAAGTCTGCCTTTCTGTGATATAGTCAGGTCATATGGTAGATTTTTTTTAAAGAGGAACCTCCAAACTCACTTCCATAATAGCTGGTATAAATAGTTTACATTTCCAGCTATACCACTCCTGGGTATTTAACCAAAGGAGTCATAGTCAACATATCACAGCAAGACTTGTACATCTACGTTTAATGCAGAAACTCACAATAGCTAAGTATGGACTCAACCTAGGTCTCCAACAGCAGAGGAATAGATAATAAAATATTTTTTAAAAAATATAAAGAAGAACAAACTTATGTGCAGGAAAATGGATGCAACCAAAAATAACCACAGTAAGTGAATTAAGCTAATAGACTAATATCATGTTTTCTCTCACTTGTGGATTATACATTTTAAATAAATAAATAAAATCATTTATATTATATGTCATGAACATAGATGCAAAACTTTCTAGGAAAGTAAAGGGGACTAACAGAAGAGGGTAGTATAAGGAGGGGAGAGAACAGAGTGTGTGTTAAAGGCACAGGGCATTGCTACATGAAGATGATCTTGTGTAGCACAATCTGTACAATGAATACACAGTGAAAACTATTTTAAACTACAACTTAGCTGTATGATAGATTAGCTCATGATTATAAGACAAACTATTTCATAATTTTAACATATTTTGAGAATGAGGCAGACTAGTAAGGAGCTAAGTTTTATAATTAAGACCTCTCAAATATGTCAGCAGTGTGTCGCTTACTAAAGACAGGCAGCCCTCGCTTACTAAATTAGAATGTCAGTGCTGATGTAGAAAATCACCAGTATCTTTAATCCTAGTTTAGTATTTTGAAGATTCTATTCAGCTTTCTATAATAATTGGGCTTTAAAACTTTTTATATCAATCATCAAACGCTTACTAATGTAACTACAATGAGAAAAGGTTAGGACTAATTCAGTCTACTCAGAATGTCTGGGACCTAGAAACATCTTTCTTTTCTCCCAAACATCTCTTCCCTTCTCTAAGAAGATAGATCAAACTCTCAAAAGTTATAAGACCTGGCCATGATACCCCACAGCCTGGCCTATCCCCGTGTCAGCTTGAATAGAGACCTACATTTTCATTTCAGTGCCAAGAATGCTGCCAAAACAAGAGTGCCTTTGCAGTCAGACAAAGGTGAGGTCTGACCTCAGTCTTTATAGTGACCCAGCTCTATGACCCAGCATGGGTCCCACAATCTTCCTAAGCTTAAGCTTTGCTGTCTATGGAAAGCTGACGTTCCACACACTTAAAAGGATTGAATATAAAACTGCCTAAGGTTATGCCTGACGTAAAGGAAGTGCTTGATAAATTACACTGCTTAATGCTGTTACTAAATTAAGCTCTTGTGGAGTTAAAAGACTGAGCAAATAAAAGACTAGCTGTGGCTGAGCTTGGGTGAATATGCTTTCATGAATCCAAATGTGTAATGAACTGATTTTTCTAGTCACAACAGTTCCTAGAAGGCAAAACCAAAGAGTAGGAACTGGATCTTCCACAGGGCCCTGTGTAGGAGCTCCACACTGCAGCAATGTTCTGTCTATCCCTGGTATCGCATCAAGGTCTGCTATCTGAGTCTCAGCCATCTTCAGAGCTTGCCCACGTCTTTCCTAGCTGCTGGCTGCTGGCCCCATGGTCTGCCTACACTGTTTAATAGTTTTTTGTTAATTCTCTGTCTGCATAAATGTGTAGACCTTCCTGGCAGCCTGTGCTCATCTGACAGATCTCAGAGTAATGATGTGTGACGGGTGTTGTCAGAGGCAGCTGTGAGTTACTGAGCTGGATACCTTGGCCTAGGCTTCTCGTTGTATGCATCACCTCATGTATGCTTTTCCAAGTAAGCAGGGCTTCTTCTGGTCTTCCTTTCTGAGCTTTAGAGTTGCGAACGTTAGAAGAGGCTGAGCCAGAGTTCACTGCAGCCTCGCTGGTTTCACGCCTTCCTTTCCTTGTGTGCTCACTTGCAATCAGCTCCTACCTCTCTAAGCTTGACCCTGCTTCTAGGACGTGATGATTTTCTGCTTCCAACTTAATTGAGAATTAACTTAACAAGGGTATTCAGAAGTTTAGGGAAGAACACCCGAGCTAATACCCACTTGCATCCCACCCCTGTAGACTAGATATAGTTTATGGCCTTCACTTGCAGTCTAGAGTCCAGCACCTACCCATGGAAAAATCCTCCACTATTTATATTTGGGTGGGTAGAAAAAGAAGAATTTATAAATATTCCATATTATTCATTATACATTTTAAAAATCTGTTGACAAAGTTGAAATCAAAGGGTTAAAATGTCTGTATTTACTCACATTTTGCTCAACTCAATTTTCCAGATCTAACATATCTTCCAAAAATGGAGTCATGATTCTTCCAATAAAGTTGTAACCCAAAGAATATTGCTCTCTCTTTGGTCTCCAAGCTGATTTGTGTCTCTGGGGGCAATATTTTCTCAGCAGTAATTGAAATATGTATCTTCATTGAGAAGGTTACCATTCATCCTTGCTTCCTTCCTAAAATCAGGCAAGAAGAACACTAATCCCTAATTACCAGTGACAGCAACAGCACTTCTGTCTCCTCCACTTACCGCTCTCCACGCTGCAGAAGAGGGTGCACTGTCGTCTGATTTCCTTTCTCAGTGCAAGTTTAAATGTGACGTCTTCATGCCCCTCCTTACATCTTTCAACTTTTGCACTGTTTAAAATGCAGGAGTCTGAATTGCCTTAAGTAGTTTCTCAGGATACTTCAGTATAATCCGGTGAAGGAATGTGAAAATTTAATTACTGTGTTCCCAAATAATTTTAAACCCCCAAATGAAATAACTATAATACTAGAGAGGAGTCACCTTTGCAGTAATGGGTTGTACTGATGAAGAGGAATGTGTGGCTCCTGTCAAAGTGCTCAGTCCCCATGGGAGGTGAGGGAAAGACTCATTCACCTTCTGGTTGCAAGAGCTGCATACTGCAGCTGTGGCCACTCTAAAACTGCTGAGAAAATACACACAGGAGCAAAGAAGGCCATAGCTCACTTCCAAATTGGAAAAAAAAAAGACATTTCTACGTTTCCAAAGCCCACAGACTGCTGTCCTGGGAGGCCAGCCCCTCATAGCCCTCCTTCTGGTAGTGGCGCTGCTGGGTCCAGACCACTGACTGTCTGCCATCCTTTGCATGCAGTATTACTGAGAGATGTGTGGACTTCGGTATCAAACAATGTAACTCATGTTTGATTCTGGATAACCTTACACGTTGAATAAAATAACCCTTGAGAAAGAAGCAATAAAAGCACTGTAAGAAAAATGACTCATGTGTCCAAGATGTCTAAAGTGATCACTCATCCCAGCAAATGGTAATTCTTTCAAGACACAGTGGGCATGCACCACACTTATAAAAGTCTGGAAGAAAAGCCTTGCATTTTTTAAAAATTGTGTTAAAATATACCAAAAGAATGTTTCTGGTAGGCTGTTCCAGACAGTGTGCTTAAAAATAAAAACAAAATCTTTTTTTTTTTTTTTTTAAGTCACAGGAACATACACATGAAGGTAGATCAGCCAGTGGCGTCCCTGTTAGCTGGGCAGGCTTATCAGCTTGTTTATGTGACTCTAATTGTTTCCCACTTTCTGCCTCCATTTGTTAGAGTGCAAAGATGTGAACAAAGTGGCTTATTGCCCACTGGTGCTGAAGTTCAAGTTCTGCAGTCGAGCATACTTCAGACAGATGTGTTGTAAGACCTGCCAAGGACACTGACCCGCAGAAAGCCAGAGAGTCCTGTCATTTCATCGTGGAAATGCGTCCATCAAAGAGAGCCACCCAGAGGGTGGATGGACGTCCTTACAGAAGCATTACCCTGTGGAAAATGTAACCACTGGTCAGCCCCAGCTGACAGGATTTCAATATTATTTTAACTTCTGTGAAGTGGGATTTATTGATCCAAAGTGCTGGACACAGTATCAGGAGGGAATGCCAGATCTGAGAGATCCAAACAACACAGGAAACTCGCTTACTGTGGATCGTTTGTGTTCTTTCGAGTAAATCTAATAGCCTGTTTACCTCCTTGGACCATTAAGATAATTTTTATTATGGACTTAGCGATGACACTGAATCCATTTGTATTTAAGACTGTTTAAAATGTAGTGATTATGACTTGGTTAACTATGAAAGTAGAAGAGATTCAGAATTCTTAAGTCACAGCTTAACAATATTTACTACTCTTTATCACCCCACGATAGCACCACGATTTAAATTATAAAATGGGCTTTAAACTGTAATTTAAGAAACAATTATAAATCAAAAGTAATGAAAGTGTGTAGTATTTTTCTTTATCCCACTCAGTTTCTTTAGGAATAGCCCCTGTTCTGAGCACTGCTGTGAGCCATGTATAAACTCTATTAAACAGTGAGGGGCTTGGTTTGAAGCCGCGCAGCAATTGCTGCAGCTGTGCAAGTCTATAAACTCAGTGCTAAGAGTCTGTGGCCAACTTGCCATTGTGCAAGGGAGGCTGAGATTTCCATTAAAACTTTAAGAGAAAAACATTTCAATTTCATGCAGAAGCCAGACCTAAGGTATGGCAGAGACTGAAGCAGCAGGCCCTTTGCAGCCATCAGTGGGATGCCTTATTTGAGTCACCCAGACTCCTTCGTGTTTACATCCCCATGAGCCACAGATCAGCTTCTGCCCTGCTGGGCTGTTGCATGCATGCTGAGCTTATGGAGATGGTGCCATGCGAAAGATAAGCTGGCTTAGCAACAGCCAGGCAGGCCCTTTTTCCATTTGCTGACAGTACGATGGGTTCCAGATGTCCCTTCTTTGATATGGTAGAAGGGCATTTATTTATATGAGAGCAAGTGTATATGTGTGTGTGTGTGTGTGTGTGTGTGTGTGTGTATGTGTGTGTGTGTGTGTGTGCAGACATTCCTGAGTGGGGGAACAGGTGAGTTTGCTTGCATATAAATGTGCTGTTTCTGTGAGTTTTAAAGTAGGGAAGGATAACAACCAAAGAAGAAAAGCTCCATGAAGAAAGATCACAAACTATAAGTTTAGAAGTCACTTGACCACATAATTTTTATAGATATTCTAAATGGCAGTTAAATGTGAAACCTGGTTTCCTAGGCGAGTCAGGTTCTAAAAAGCATACCTGACTGAACTGAAATGACTAGCTTAGGCCTTCCCACCTTCACGCTTCACAAGTGGCCATCAAAAGATTCAACAACTAGATTTTCTAAGGGTTCTTGTTTATGTTAATACTTCGTACTTGAACACTTGTAGCTTGTAGTAGGTTGTTGGTGAGTGTGCTTTGTGTCAAGCACACCTCCTTAGTCCTTCATGTATGTGCCCCATACACACAGCATCATCGAAAACACAAACTAAATGGCTACTTGGTAACAAAGAAAATATTTTCATTTAAGAGCATGTCTCACTTATCTACCACTGTGCTCTGAAGATAGATTTTGGTGTGTCACCTATGTGGTGACCTTAGGAAGGCTGTCACCAAAGGCCTCCTCAGCTTCTTGCTTGCTATGTACAGGTGGCCTGGATGTTAGCCCACACTCCAGTGTGACCAGCCATATCTCATTCCCTGCTTCTTTCTCAGTATCATCCCCTAAGTTCTCCAGAGGAGGCTATCAGTGATACAAAACATCTGGCCAAGCCCTCCATCTGACTGCCCTGAGAAGACCAGCCTAAGTGCCATCCCAGCCATTCCACTAAAGGAAGGCAACACATGGGAGCCTGGCCCAGACTTGAATTCCCTTGGTCCTTTTCAAAGGACAGTTAACTTGGTGCTAATGTGCCCTGGTAAAATATAGGAAGACTGGGTGATCGCTGAGGCAGTTTACAATAGGCTTGCTATCCAGACCTAATTTTTTGTACCAACATTAATATTAAACCATGCTTATATTCCAAGAAGATGTCCTACAATACTTGTAAAAAGCTGTATTTACCTCACTTGGAAGCTAACATCGCAAGGGCTGACTCCCCACCCCCACCCCCACCCCCAGGTACTGTGCAGTGCCTGCCTCTGCTACTGCTATGGTAAGAGATCAGCCTATGCTCTCTCTCCAGGAAGTGCATTGGCACAGTGGACAGGCTACTGCTGAGGGGAGCACAGCCTTCCATGGGGAAACAAAGCATGGTTTAACAGGATTCAACATTCTCAAAGTAGACCCTGAATTTAAACCCGAGCAGGTTACACAAAATGAAGAGCATCTTCCATAACACATTACAATGCCACTGCTACTGCAGCCATCTCTGGCCTCCGTGGTAACAATGGGATCAGCATCGGAGGCTGGGCTGCCCTGGCAGGCACTCCAAATGTTGTGAGCTATATTGACTACTTAGGGTACCAGGGTACCCATGGCTAGGAGCAGTGTCTGCCACGGGTATAAAAGCCTACCAAAATAGGAATGTCAAATATACCCAAATGATTGAACCCCTAAAGGCAGGTATGATTTCCCAATAGTCCATTTCATTAGGAATTTATGTATTTGAGTGAATGTCTTATAGGTATCGTTAATAATACAGAACAAAATTACCTTTGTATTATTGTGATTGCTTGTTGCTTATTATTTTATACTCGGTATTAATGTGGTACACTGTTACTATTTTTGCTTTTGTAAATTATATTCTAATTTATTGCCATGTTTCCTAACACCTGTCCTTTATTCATTCTCCTGCTTGTAATGAAAATGAAAGTCATTGTAACACTTGATGGAGTGAAATTTCATACCAGGCACAGATGTTTTTTAACATAGATAATTCAGTAAATAATAAAAACGTCAGCTTGTAAAAATAATGCGGATGAAATTGTCTGTTTCCTGAAATGCTTGCCTTGATCTTGTAGCAGCCAGAGCCTGTCCCTGAGGGCACCATCCGTACATTACTCAGGCACTGCCTGATGGAGGTGTTTGCTGTGATCTTAATCATGTCCTCGGGGATTGCATCTATCTGACTGTCGTAGCTCTAATAAATGCAAGGGCTTCAGCTTTTCCACTGGGCTTCCCCTGCAGAATAGCTAGCCACCCACCAGTACACTAAAGCTGGAAAGGAATCCATGGCCACTGCCACACCTTCGTTCTACTTGTGGACATTTCTATCTTCCATTCATTCCCTGCCGCCCCCCATAAATTATTCATTTTATTAAAGATACAAGGTGCTTCGCCATGGAAAGAAAACTGAACAGTGAACTGACACTAGACAGAGTTTTCTAGGATGATTCCACTGGGTGCATAGAAACACGATAGGCAGGCACACTTTTTCATCTTCAGACAGCCCCTCTTAGACCAAAGATAATTGAGAAACATAGAACCCTCTTTAATGTTTTCAGAGTAATACCTTGATCTGTTAACTAAGGAGACATGGATGACTGAACATGATGATGTCTCACTCTACCAACACTTGTCCCATACATACGCATGTAATATTGCACAGTAAAATAAATCTAATTGGGCCAAGCATGGTAGTACATATTTATTATCACAGCACTTGGCAGGTTGAGTCACGAGGCTAACCTTTGCTAGGTATCAAAACCCTGTCTCAGAATAACCAGTAAATCAACCAATCAATAAGATTGATGATGATGAGATGAGATGATTATGTAGCCTTGGGGGAGTGTTTCCCTGGCTATACTAGGCCCCAACCTTGAAAACATTATGAACACTCAATTGTTAAAAAGAGATTAAGGGAACCAACCGTTTCACCACATACTCCATTTGCAAAGCATAAGGATGCCAAGGAAAAAGACACACATTGACTTAGACTCCTGTAACTGTAATAGAGGCATCCAGTGAGATGGCTTTCCTTCTGGTGCATCTGTTAGGATGCTGTCCTGCTATGGGACTGACACTCTGAAGATCCTCCTCCTCTCTACAGGGCACTGTTCCATCCCCTAAGCCATTACAGGCCAAAGGCAGGAGATCTGCACAAGTAAATTAAGAACCAAGTTACTTAGTAACCTTGGTAACAAGAATGTGAATTGGAATGTCTAGGATACAATTAATTCTTTTAAAGGAAGGAAGAAATGTAATTCAAAAAGAAAAAAAAAAGTCTTAGCCCAGGAGAATTAGAAATTCTAAACAAGCGGTCACAGCACAGACACCAAATCAGTTCCTGGCAAGAGAGTGACAGATAATCTACACTTAAATTTTTTTTAAATGTTTTATTGATTCTCAATTTCATGCCATGCACCGCAATCCCACTCATTTCCCCATCCCTCCATATCTGCCCTCTGCCCTTGCAACTTACCCCCCCCCCAAAAAAATAAATAAACAACATTTTTAAAATCTCACTGGAAGCTATGGTGTATCACAGAAGTATACCCTTTTGTCCAAACACTTTATTTGCAAAGGTTTATTGCAATGACTCATTGGTCTGGTCAGAGGCCTCTGGCTTCTGCTCCACTCTCAACACTGGGACTCTTCTCAGATATCCTGTTTTTTCCCTGTGTCATGGCTGCAATACTCAGGGGAGCAGCTGCATCTCACCTGGACAGAGCAGTAGAGCTGGCCCCGAGAGCAAGGGCTTGAGAGTGGGAGACACCACCCTGCCCCTAGACAGAGCAGTCCTGGAGAGTCATACGTCATAAGGCCCTGCAACTGTCTGATAACTTTGGTTCTAAACATTGCTTTTCACCTCAGGGTAACAGAACATTGGGTCTGGCCAGGTAGAGTTCATCTGTCCATGACTTATTACTTGTGAAAACCAATCATCCTGGTGCTAGTCAGCTATAGAAGTACCTGAAAGAAACAACTCAAAAGAAAAACAGACTTTTCTTGGCTCATTGTTCTGATGGCTGGCTCGCTCCATGGGTTTCTGGCCTGCGCCAGGGCAAAGCAAGATGCTGGGAAGGCCTAGTAGAGGAAAGAGCTGCTCACTCAAAGCAGCCCAGGGGCAGGAAGAGGGAGAGGCCCAACCTGTGCCCCAGTAAGGACAATTGTGGTTAGAAGGTAACCTTATGAGTTCACACTACTGTGCACACAGCAAACTGCTGCGGGCATCACAGATATTCCGAGCAAAGACAGCAGTAGGAAATGCTTGTCTGCGGTCATCTCAGGAGTGGAAGCACTCAGTTATCCCTTTATCTAACTCAGATGTGCTTAGCAGCTGCATCACTCGTGCTACAGCAGGTACATACATATACTCCCTCATGGGATAGGATACACCAGAACCCAGCAGACAATACTATCAACCAACCAGTCACCGTCAATTGAGTCAGTTGCTAACAATCACAGAACCAGTGAGGGGATTGTTCCTTCCTTGGCATCTTGTCTACATCTGGGATGGGAAGTTGGGGGTGGGGGGTGGGGTATGCAGAGGTCAAAAAAGCAACTGACTGACTAGTCCAGAAGAAATGGGGTCCTCATTTCCTAGAAAACAGTAGGAAGGGCCTCAAGGCCCAAGAAGGGTGTGCTTTGGTCTTCTGTCTTGATGTGGGTACTAGTGTTCGGGATAAAAGGTCCTGGTGACAAAAAAAAAAGTGAGGACCAGTGGTTTGTAAGCATGTAGTTAGCATTTGTGGGAAAGTAGATCAGAGCTAGCCTAGGATAAAAGATGTCTGTCCCAGCCATCTGAAGAGTACACTCCCCGTCCTGGGAAAGCCTTGCTATAAATCATGGAGACTACCTTTTCTTGACAGCCCCCAATCCTTCCCCAAACACACAAATGACCTAGCTGACCTATTTCAACATAGCTGGAACCCGATGGTTCTTGGGTTGGCTTCGGTGTATATTTTAGGGAAGATAGTGGTTTCTCTCTATTTCAGTCAGACTAGTGCTGTTGAGACTTGAAAACTTAGGTCATCAGGTTGCCGCCAGTGAGAACATTCTTGACCTTCTGTGGTAGGTCCACAGAGTGGAACCAGGTGTTCTTTCAGCCCGAGCCAGAATGTACTGGCCGCCCAACTGGCCTCCTGCCTCCACTCCATGATGGGCTTCGTCTGGCTCACTACCAGACAGCTGTTCAGAGAGCCACAGGTGGCCGCCCACGTTCATGCCCAGCCAGCAGCTACACTGGCCTGACTGAACCTGGCAAGATATGTGGCTCTGCCCCTCTGCCCCTCATTCACTCATCCCCTCGGGAACCTGGCAAGCCCATGAGTAATTCAGAGCACTCACAAACCCATCTGTGGCTCAAAGATAAACTGTATTGTATGCTCTTCCTCTCCTTGCCATATCATCAAGACCGATATGTTTAAAAATCAAATTATTCCGACATAAGTAAATAGAACTTCAGTTCCTATTCGTTCTATTATCATTGATAGACTTTTTAAAATCACTTCCTGGTGAAATCCACGGTTAAGATGAAGACAAAAGACAATGACATCCCCAATTTCAAAAACTGGTATCAGAGCCACCATCCTAAGGACGTAGATGATAAGGACTTACAAGAGCATATTGGGTAGATGGGACTCACAGAGGCAGCTAACCTCTGTTCTGCGAGTCAATGAGAATGGGCGGGAAAGTAATCACAGCCAGATTAATGAGAATTGGAAATAATTTGGGTCATAGTTTTAAACTTTACTACATAAGAAACGAGTAAGATGGCTCATTAGGGAAAGGCATTTGCAGTCAAGCCTGACTACCAAGACCCACATGACCGGAGGAGAGAATGGATTTCTGTAAGTTACCCTTTGCCCTCGACATGTGCACACACACACACACACACACACACACAAGCCTTTTATAAAACCTTTCTAACACAAAGCAGCAAAAGTAAACATTTTGTCTTGAGATTAAAAAGAGAACTGATCTTGAAAAGCTAAGGTGTAATAGAAGAAAATACAGAACAGCATTCCATTTATATAGAATCCACATGTTAAAAGACAACAGAGAGTAATGGTGTGGGAACAGGATGGGGCGTGAGAGCAACAGAGTCACATGATGAATCCCAGGAATCAGACTCCAGAGACCAGCATCAGGGTGCAGATCAGTGTTTATGGCACAGCTCATAAGCTTATATGCAGTATTGGAGCCAACCCTAAGCCCCTAAATCCTCAGCCAATCGTATGTCACCACAACCTCACTGTGCCCCAGTGAAAGTCTTGCCTGATGAGGTAAGTTAGAAGGAGTAGGGGCAGGGGTGGAGGTGGGGCGGAGAGGGTACTGTCACCTGTTAGGAAGGGGTATGGGAGAAGCAGGCTCAGTTCCCTTTGGCTGTCTTGCCAGTGTGCTGGGAACCATCTTAGATCTACAGATCAGGACTATTCATGGAGTCGCAGGAGCCTATGCCAACTCACTCTCCATCCCGATTTACCCTTCACAAGGTTGATCTCCATATTCCCCACAGTGTAGACCTGTAATGCTGCTGGATGCAGGGTGGGTCAAGAAGACGCTGTTACCTGATGGGCTTAAGGCCTATATTTCCATCAATGTGCAATAGCCCCACTGAAAGGAAGTGAGAGGGCTGTGATTTTAATCCCAGATTTAATCTCGAACGCAGAAATGATTTGTACAAACTATCCCCTGTCTCTGGCCTTTAAGATTACCATGTCGGAACTCAACTCCCCAAATGACTTTATTCTCTCCCATGTCACCTTAGAGACCACTCTGTGCTCACTTTAGCACTAAAATAAAAATTCAGATCCATTTTAAATTTGCTTCTTTAGATTATCTCCCAAAGTGGGATGTGTTGACTTTTGAAAAGAAAAGGAAAAAAAAAAAAAAAAAAACCTAAATCAATGTCAAATCTAGTGAGTAATTTGCATATAATAATGTTGGTCAAAAATAGCTTATGTGCTGTGAAAATATTGCAAAAGAAACTTCAATTGTGTTCTGAATAGGTGACAAGTTTCAAAGGTTTCACTTGTTTCAATATAAAAATGACAGTGTTTTTGTCTAAAAGTGACTGACATCTCTTCTTAATTCAATGTAAAACTCGGATGTTTCAACAGCATGCCAATGTCTTGTTCTTCGAAATGTGGAAATCTGGAAATGTGGGAAATGCGGCCCTTCTAAAAGCGGCCCTTTTAGAAGTTCCCTGGGCAGCTGGGGATTTCTGGAAATGTGGGAAAGGTGGGAATCTTCGAAAGCAAGTGGGAATCTGAATCACCTGTGTCATGTCTACAGAGTGAGTTCCAGGACAGCCAGGGCTACACAGAGAAACCCTGTCTCAAGAAAAAAAGAAACATCTAGGCTGAAGATGGAGTCACCCTTAAGACCAGGAACCAAGCCTCTTCCCCTGGATCCTGGAAATTAGCAAACAGCTCTTGAGAGGAGCCAGTAAAGCGAGGTCTGTCAGCAGTGCTGGAGAATGCGCAGCCGCACTGATGCGCGGTGACGTACCGGCCCTGCACAGATGTGCCCCAGCACAGAAGGATGGGTGGACCCTGTTCACTAGCTTCTTCATTCTGTTTTCTTGTGGCAAGTCCAAAATGAGCCTACACAAGCAAAGTAACGACTTCCTAGGAGTGAGGGGTCCTCTCTTGGCCTCCTTGAAAAGTGAATCGGCAAAATACCTAACCCTGCATGGGGAAGGCCGCCGTTCTTGACTTCAAGACTCGTTCAAAGGGTAAGGGCTCCTTTACCCAGCTTCAACTCTGAATTTTCAGCTCAGGTTTTTAGTGAAACCTGTGTATATTCATATTAAGAGAGCAATTAAGCACTGCTTCCCGACATTATTTGTCTGAAAATTGTCTGAGAATCCATACTGTATTTTTTTGTTCATAATATATAAATATTTCTCCTCTTGCAAAATAACCGAATCATTTTAAATGTCCTTCCTCCATTTAAGCGGCCCTTTTAGAAGTTCTCTGGGCAGCTGGGGATTTCTTTTTCATAATTACCAGTGTCAGCAATGACACTTCTGGATCTAAAAGAGAACTTTATTTATTTATTTATTTATTTTTACTTATTTCTATTATTTTAATTATTTGCATGTGGAGGGGGCAGGGGGATATGTGCAGATGAAAACAAGTGCCCACCACGGTCAGAGATGTGTGATCCTTCTGGAATCAGCGTTCCATGCAGTGGTAAGCTGCCTGACGTGCGTGCTAGGAACTGAACTCAGGTTCTTGGGAAGAGCCGTGTGTATCCACAACTATGGAGTCCTCTCTCCAGCCCAAGACAATTTATTTTAAAACTAATGTTGGAAGGACACAGTGGCATACTCCAGTAGTTCCAGAAGGCCAAGGCAGGAAGATTGCCAATTCAAGGCCAGTCACTTCTAGGCTAGCCTGGGTTACATAGGGAGACCCTGTCTCCTAAAACTAAAAGGGAGGCCTTAGCCCCCTCCCTACCATATTCTAACCAGGTTGATCTTTCTGATTAATTCAGTTGCTGTTAGTGAAGAGAAAGGACCTAAAAAGCAGAGAAATGACATCTATTCATGGAGGTCTAAGGGAATTTAGACATTATGTATTTAGATAAAATACTATCTTCATAAGGGCCCAGCATGCTAAAAGAGAGAATAAAGTGTCCCAGGCACAGCTCAAAAATGTTTAATGCACAGTACCTGACTTTAGACAATTATCAGCACTTGTTTGTCTCCTTTTATCTTGTACATCTTTAAACCCATGCACAGGAGCAAGGATCAGCACCACCGTTCTCTGTTCAGTTCCCACAGTGGCCAGCACGGGGTGGCTCTTGTTTCCGTCTATACTCCTCTACCCTGGGTAATTTAAACAGATGTTACGGCAACTAAGCGCCATGGGGTTTTGTTATTTGTTATTGTTTGTTTATTTGTTTTGTCTTTGAGACCGTTGGAGACTTCATTGGCTCTGGACAAGCTTAAACTCAGGGATCTGTAATGCCAGCCAATCAACAGTGAGCAAAACCACACAAGAAAGTAGCTTCTAGGTTTGCTGTCTGTTTTTTGTTGGTGGTGGTGGTGGGTTTTTTTTTGTTTTGTTTTGTTTTGTTTTGTTTTTTGTTTCTTAAATAAAATCTCAGTTATTCAATTTTACCAATAAAGACTCAGGAGCCAGATGCTGGGATGAAAGCCTGCTATCTCAGAGAGGCAGGAGAAGTATCCAGTTGACCTTCCTCCTCAGCTGACATCCCAAAAGGAAGTTCCCCTCTTCCATACTGTCTCACACACCATTCAGACTGAATGTCCCTCCCTTCTACTTCCTGTGCATCTCTCTATTCCATCCTCCCGACTTCCTCTTACTGTTTTTTGGTTTGTTTGTTTGTTTGTTTGTTTTTTCCTATGTTCACTCCCAGTCAACAAGTAGCCTGCTCCAGCTCTTGACCTATGGCTGACTTTATTTCATCCTGTTTACAATAGTGTGTTAGGGCTGAGGCACAACACACCTAGAAGCAGGTTTTCCTAGTAAACAACACAATCTCGGGGTTCACAGTGTGACAAATCCTGCAACAGCTGTCTCACAACGAAGAAGAAAGAAATGAGGACCAGGTGTAAGCAGGCTCAAAGTGTTAGCGAAAACTGAGAAAGAACTCTTGGAGCTAGGAGAGATTGTCAGGGAGGAAAACCACGCTGTCACCATTCTGGTGGCCCAACTGAGGCCTTAGAGTGGAAACTAGCTGGGCACTGAGGTAGTTTACGTTGAGACTGTTCACTTGTTAGTGTGTAGGAGATGCAGTCAGCATTCCCGTACTGTATCTTCTTCCCTTTGCCCCAACCAGAGAAGAGATCTTGTGTAATTCCTCCAGTCAGAAGTGAGTATGTGTGCTATGTCAGTAGCTCTTGATCATCATGGACCCACCCATTCTGCCTCTTGTCTCAATATTGACATTTAAAAGCCAAAAGAGGACCAACAAACGAGCAAAACTTATCAATCCCAGTTGAGAGGAGGCAGATCTGGAGAGTTTAGAGTTCCAGGCCAGCCTGGATTACATAGAGACTTACCTGCTTACTATCAAGTTCGAGCCCAAGCTCACCCACCACTTCCTGGCCCATTTCCCTGCTGTGGGTCATACCTAGGAAGCCACACATTGAATGTCACCTCTCTGGGCTGGGCTCAGAAGAAAGCCGTGAAAACACCTCACAGGGAAACACGGCTCCGAGGCCGCTCTGCCAGGTGAAACCAATCCCTTGTGTGGCCACCTTTTTCCCAAAGATGATTTCAGACCCATTTTGCTTTGCCATCAGCATGGAGAGCTGCCCTGGTTAAACACCTTCAACCCATCGCTCTTCCCACCCAGCCCTACCATCCCACAATGCAAAATTCCCAGCTGTAGCGACTAATACTGAGTAATTCACTTCAGAGGAACACGCACAAATAAAGGTTGCTTCTTCAGTGCTGTGGCTCGGTGTCTGCAAGCAACTTGTAAATAGCTGGGGGTTTGCGGTGCTTTTGTTTATGCTGAAGGGCAATTTGGAAGTGGGAGAGCAATAAAACACACAAGGCATGTTGGGGAGAAAACAAGAGGAGAGAATTATTCCAATGCTAATGAAAGACACACATGTATACACACGATAAAGCTCACTGAACTGTGTGCCGTGTATGAGCTGTAAAACCATGCTAGGAAGTTTGGTAGGGGTAGAGCAGGTCCTCGGTGGGCACTCACCTGAGGCTTAAGGAGACTCCCCCATACCTACCAGACTCCTGACTTGGAACAAGTGCTGTGCTTCTCACGTAAAAGAAACATGTCCTATGGTCACGTAGGCTCAAGACAGAGTTCTCCATGCTAATGAGGTACCTAGAGGCCAGGAGGGCTTAGCCAATAAGGTTCCCCTTCCCAGACATTCCTCCCTGCAAAAGGCATTTAATCTCAGGCCCACCCTGAAAAGTAGGGTGTGGTTTTACAAATCCATTTTCCACCATGACAATAAACTGGTTTAGAACCATGAGCTGTCTCTTTTTCATCAAGATCTACTGTGGGGAGCCACGAAGAAGGCCTTTGCCTACAGAGCCACAGCCTAATCTCCCATAGAAGGCTACTCTGAGCCTACATCAGCCAAGATAAGGGATAATTTGAGATGGGAAAAACCGAAGCTCCCCCACCCCTCCCCCCAACTCTGTTCTCTGCTCTTCTGTAACTCCCAGCGGTGACTGGATGTCCAAGGGTCTGAGAATTCTACAGCCCTGACCTTGTCACAGGGCTGGGGACCCCCACCCTGCCAGCCAGCTCCTATATTTCAAACTGTGCTTGCCTACAGCTTGGCATGGAACTCCCCACATTCCACCTCCCCAAGTGGCCATGCCCAGAGGCTGAGTGGACTCGGGCCTACAACTCTACAGCTATGCACACATGCATTGCACACATGATTAAGCTCCCTAAACTATGTGTATAATACACACACAAATACACACTTGCACAGACAGCACTAAAGCTTAGTGAACCGGTCTCTTCTTTTTCTTCCTTCTTTCTTCTTGCCAAGCAGAAACAGGACAAGCAAGAGCCAGAGGCTCAAGTCTTTCATTAAAATGGTGGCCAGACTGGGGAGCATTAGGCTTGAAAACAAATCCTGAACCCTGGCCCAAGAGCAAGTTTTGCTCAGATTGGATCAGTGGCTTCACAACTTGCAGATTTCAGGGACTGAAATTTCAGGGACCCTTTGGAGACAGACAGAGGGCTGACCCTGCTTGACTCTGCCAAGGAAAGGCATGTTTGCATCCTGTCGTCTAACAGTCCACTGAAGCTGCCATCCAAGAAGCAAGTGCACTCGAGACCACAGAGTGGCTACATTTTGCTTGCTAGCTTACCTTTGTTTTTCCAGGAATGCCTTTTTACAGACAAGCAGACTTACAGAGGTAGCCGGCGTGAACACTGAGGCAGGCAGTTTCCTGGTATAGTCCAATTCTCCAGGTGGTGAGTGCTCCTCAGTCACCTTACCTGCCCTTATGTGTGTATGGCTTCCTTTATCTGCATGGCAATGGCATTGGGGGTCTAAGCAGGAAATGGCTATCGGGCAGGAACAACTGTCTTCATTGCTGGGTCACGACTCATCAGGAAGAGAAGAAGGATCGCTTCTCAATACAGTAGCTGTTTGCCCACGTGTCCATGTGAGCCCAGTGGAGACCATGACGATCCATCCTTATCTGGACTACACAAGGTCAGGTATGGGAGAAGGAACCAAGAACCCACATGGCATCCCAGGAAGTGGTGTCTGCTTCTTGGGTCTGAAGCTCTGTAGTTAGAAGCTGGAGGTCCCAGGGCTGCTAGGTTTTTCTCACAATCTAAGAAATAAATGCCTGAGGAGTTATAGCCAGGTCTAAAGCAGAGTCTTGTATAACCCGGGAGCCTGAAGAGCCGGGCCAAGTGACAGTATTGCTTGACTGTCCTCCATTCCTTTCACACACACACCCAATATATCTTAACAGTTATTCATTGTCACTGTGTGCCTTCTTGAGTCAGTCACAGAGGCTGAGGTACACCACAGAGCTGACCTTTCACCTTTGCCCCTTATAGGAAATTCCTGCAACTCCAGTTGAGAATTGCTAAGTGTGGTTTAAAATGAAGTTTTTACCACCTCAAAGAACTGTGCCAGCCTACAGGTGATGTGAAACCAGATTGTCAGCCCACTGTGACCCACTGGTGACATGGACTATAATGGACATTATACAAAAGATAAATTATAACTGTAAGCAAAGTCCAAAGAAATAGGTTTAAAAACCTTAAAAATTCTCAGTAATTCCTCCGACTAAGGAAAGAAGTAGACTGAGCAGGTGATGTTGAGCAGAACAAGGAAGCAGAAGCCCTGCCCACCACAGCACAGGCCAGAAAGGCCTCTTCTTTGAGAAATGCCATTCCCTTCCTCAAACCATCAAGGCATGGAGCTAATGGACCTTCCATTGGTTCCATGTCTGTGAACACACCCTCAAGAAGAGACCGGAAGGGATATGTGCACTCTACAGTCACCGAGGCCTTCCTCAAAAGAACTAAATGGTAAAAAAAAAAAAAAAAAAAAAAAAAAAATCCCATGAGTCTAGCATCAGACAAGTGAACACACTCAACTGTGTGTCCAGACATTCATCCAGTCTTAAAAGGAGGGAATTTCTGACACATTGTGTATCATGAAGGGATCCTTAAGACAATGAGCTAAATTAAATAGCCAGACACAGAGCAAGTATGTCCAATGGCACTTGTGTTGGCTCTCTGGAGTAGTCAAATCAGTCGAGCTGGAAAGTGGAATGGTTTTCAGGGGCAGTGAGGGCTGAGGGGTTATTGAACAAATGTAGGATTTCCATTTGAGAGGATGGAGGTCAATGGTGGAGACAGGGATGTGACTATGGGACTCTACTTTAAACTGCTAAACTGTACGAGTTAAATGAACAGATGTGGTGGTGTGCGCCTCTCATCTTTGAGACTGAAGCAGGGGATCCCACATTTGAGAATAGTCTGAGCTATGTTAGGAGACTGCCTGAGGGAGGGAGGGAGGGAGAGAGGGAGGGAGGGAGGGAGGGAGGGGAGATTAAGATGATTTTGATCTCAACTACTCAGAAGGTTGAAGCAGCAGGATCACAAATTCAAGGATAGACATAGCAAAACCCTGTCCCAAAATCAAGCGAGGCCAAGAAAAATCAAAGTCCGGGAAAGTTAGTCAGGGTAAAGCGCTTATCCAGTGTGTACACGACCCCTAAGTTAGTCAGGGTAAAGCGCTTGTCCAGTGTGTACACGACCCCTAAGTTAGTCAGGGTAAAGCACTTGTCCAGTGTGTACACGACCCCTAAGTTAGTCAGGGTAAAGCGCTTGTCCAGTGTGTACACGACCCCTAAGTTAGTCAGGGTAAAGCGCTTGTCCAGTGTGTACACGACCCCTAAGTTAGTCAGGGTAAAGCGCTTATCCAGTGTGTACACGACCCCTAAGTTTCATCCTCAGGACCTTTAAAAAATGGAAATGGAGCTGGGCATGGTGGTGAACACATTTAATCCCAGCATTTGAGAGGCAGAAACAGGCAGATTTCTGTGAGTTCAAGGACAGCCAGGTCTACAAAGCAAGTTCCAGGACAGCCAGGGCTATACAGAGAAACCCTGTCTTAGTCAGGGTTTCTATTCCTGCACAAACATCATAACCAAGAGACAAATTGGGGAGGAAAGGGTTTATTCTGCTTACACTTCCATGTTGCTGTTCATCACCAAAGGAAGTCAGGACTGGAACTCAAAACAGGTCAGGAAGCAGGAGCTGATGCAGAGGCCATGGAGGGATGTTGCTTACTGGCTTGCTTCCCCTGGCTTGCTCAGCCTGCTCTCTTATAGAACCCAAGACTACCAGCCCAGAGATGGCACCACCCACAATGGGCCCTCACCCTTTGATCACTAAATGAGAAAATGCCCTACAGCTGGATCTCATGGAAGCATTTCCCCAACTGAAGCTTTCTCTGTGATAACTCCAGCCTATGTCAAGTTGACACACAAAATCAGCCAGTACAATTGACCCCTTGTCAACTTGACACACAAACACATCACTAGTAAGCCTCAACCCTTACTTTCTTATCCATCCCCAAGATGTAAATGACTTTAAAAGTCCTACAGTCTTGCATATTAAAAGTTCAATCACTTTAAAACAACCACTATCTTTTAAAATTCAAAGTCTTTTAAAAATAAAACCTGCTACTGCCAGACAACATCTCAGCTGCTGTCCCCAGCTATGGAGCAGGCTAGGGAGAGAGAAATGTTTCTCTAAAGGACCCTGGGCAGAGACCTGGATGTACACACTTGCCAGACAGAAAGCAGTCCTGGATGACAAGCTCAACCCTTTTGCTTCATTGTGAATAGCTCCACAATGAGCGCACAGTTGGAAGAAAACAGCTCGTGCTCAGGGTTCCGGGGTGGGTGGGCTCGCTCTCAGAGCAGCAGGGCTCCACCCCATGCACCTGGGTACTCCGTCCATGCCATTTGCTAGACTGGCATGCTGTCGGCAGGGAAGGACACCACTCGCTCTCTGAGGAGCTTGAGAGCTTGGTCCAAGAGTAGAGAAACGGGCTTGAGCCAGCAGAGAGCATTTGGCCTGGTAGAAATGTAACACAATGATCAATAACCCTGCTGGGTTATGAACAGGAAGCTTGTATACTTCGGGCCCAGGTACTGTGGGAGGCGCTTCCTAAACCTGCCCGCTGCTCTCAGAAGCTTTGATTGACAGAGTCATGCCCATTCTGAGCAGAGGAGTTGCATTAACGGAGCGTCGTGTCAGCTTTTCCACAGTCGTATGGCACAGATAGCCCACCAGTTAGGTTTCCTGCCTCTCAGCCAAGGGAGGCAATTTTTAGCCCTCTCGACTCTCCTAACACAAGTGTCACCCACCAAACATCCAAAAAATTCTAGGGCCCGGCACGGCTCTGGCTTTCCGTTCAAGCTGGCAGACAATTGGGGACGTGAAATGGAGACCTTCCCAAAAGTGGGTAGGATGGCAGCCAAGAGGGACAGATGTGGCTTCCCCGGTCAGCGTCCTCTGCTGGAGGGAAGGAGACACCAGACACCCCTGATGTGTGATGGGGGAGGCTCACCCCTGGGGCTCTGCCATCTGGACACTGGCTGACTAGGGTGGCAAGCAGCAGACATCACACCTGCTCAGGGCAGCCTGCTTGTGAACATGATGGCACAGATTGAGGCTGTAAGTACCCCATGACCTGATGTCTCCTTTCAGTGAATCTGCGGCAGTGTAAAATGCCCAGACCCATTCAAAACAGCCAGAAACCGAACTATTTCCCCCCCACCCCACCCCCCCCCCACACACACAGGCGGGGCTGCCAAGGAGCTTATCAGCAAAGGGAAAAGAGCAGAACTCTGAGCCTGAGAAACACAACAGCAGCAAAACAAAAAGGCAGACAGAAACAGACAGAAAGGAGAGAGAGAGAGAGAGAGAGAGAGAGAGAGAGAGAGAGAGAGAGAGAGAGAGAAACAGGCAGAGAATTCGTTTACCCACAGAAGTAAGATACTAATTTCTGTAAACTCAACTGAAAGTCACCAAAGAGGAGAAGACACCAAGCCAGGAGAGGTGGCCAGTCCTTGGAGACATGGCATGTGGACCATGCTGGACCAGCTGTCCGGAATGACTGGATTGCTGTTGACGGGCCCAAGCCTCCAGGGAGCTGGGTTTTTGGATGCTGTTGCCATGGGCTGATCACAGTTGTTTACATCTGTTCCTTGGAGTACTGAAACAGTGCCCAGTGCCATACTCCAAGCCCCATGCTTCAGAAACCTAGCTGATCCCCTCAGACGCCAGGCCAGCTCTTAGAAGAGTCTTTTCAGGATGGGTCTTCAGACGGCACACTACGGACACTGTGTAGAGTCTGGAAGCAGTATCGAAGGGACTGTTTCCAGTGCCAGCATCTGCCTCCTGTCTATAGCTTCAGTTTCCTTTGGATACAGTGATGTGCACAGGCACAAACACCTCCCCCACTTGTTGATATGAGCCCTAACTGATAACCAGTGAGTAAATTCTCAGATTCCAAGACATTACTCTTCTATTGTTGCCTATTTTTTTCTTCTTTGTTTTTTTGAGACAGGGTTTCTCTGTGTAGCCCTGGCTGCCCTGGAACTTGCTTTGTAAACCAGGCTGGCCTTGAACTCACAGAGTGTTGTGTCTGGCCAGCAGCTCACATGTCTGGGTTCTAGTCTGGAAAGGCATCTTAGAAACCTGGAAGAGAAGAGGGGCTAGGCGGCCTACTGTGTGCTGGGATTAAAGACGTGTGTCACCACTGCTGTGTTGTCTATTATTGGTAACAAATGCAGACTTCAATTTCTCCTTTCCCCTTCTATCCTTTCTCCTTCCGTCCCTTCCCTCTTTCCATCCCCTTTCCCCCTGTGTTGCTGGAGATTGAACCCAGGGCCAGACTCACACATCAGGCAAATGCTCTCCTACTAAGCTACACCCCTGCCTCTCCACCCTTCATCCGGAGGCCGTGTGCTGCATTTTTGGATATTCCTGTAGGTAGGAGGCTGCTCCTCTTGACTGACCATTGCTTAGTACCACACAGCTCTGTGCCCTCAGTCCTGCAGTGTGCTTGACCCTAACGCTGCTCTCCTCTAAGCGATGTGACTGAATATTCCAGAAAAGTTTTGAGTATAGCCTCGACCTGTCACCAAAACATCAGTTCTACAGGAAATCATTCACCAAATCCTGAGACTCTCACTGTCACCTGAGAAAGGAAAGCCCTTACTAGCAGAAGCTGACAAGTTCCAGGATCCATAAGAAAACACCTCAATAGTGGCAGCTGAGGCTGTCTGTAACAAGATGGAATAAGCCCTCAAAAAATAAACTGTGTTTTTAAAATCACCAAAGGACATCACCGACCACATTCTTCACTGAAGGCTGCACACAGTACTTTCCTACCCACCGAACTTACTCCGTCCCAGGAAAGCAAACAGAGGGCACCCAGTCCTCCTCTACCTGTAACTTTAACGAAAATTCCCCAGCATGGTGGAATGAGACCAAGGGGATCCACATGTGTAAGAGCATCCTGCCCTACACACAGAGCAGTCATAAAGCTTCAGAGGGGTCACCAATGTTGGCACCCAGGAAGATAACAGAAATGGCTTGAATATTATGTAAACTGGAGGAGGGACCCGGGTGTAGAGGAATACAGCGTGAAAGAGGACAAGAAACTAGGCTTGGGGTGTATTTCAGTGGTAGAGTAGCTACTTAGCAAGCCCGAGGTCCTGGATCCAACCCCTTAGGGGTAGGGATGTGAGAGAATGAAGTGCATAAAAAAATTGCTATGACTGTGTTGCTCTCATATGAGAGCTGAAGAAAGACCAGCACCCAGGGAAGAGGAGCTTAAATATGAAATATTGAAATGGGAAGGCAGAAAAACTAAAGGATAGATATGAAACTTTGCTACAGAGTGGACAGTGGCTTGCCAGGAGACCAGCTCTGAGAACTTGCGCTGGCTGCTTTCTTTGTCTCTGTGACTGAATTTCTGATGGGAGCAGCTTATGGAAGCAGAGGTTCGGTCCTTAGACAGAAAAGATACCATTCTGCCTAGGCAGGGAAGTCACGGTGGAACACTCGGAGCTTCAGGGCTCAACCATGGGAGCCTGAGGCTACTTGATCATGTCTTTGTGGATCAGGAACAGAGAGGTCCTTGGGATGAAACAGAGGCAAAGCCATAACATGTTAAGACCCACTCCTATGGAACTATTGCCTAACCAACTAGGCTTGGGTCCAGAAGATTCCACAACCTCCCCTCCCCGCCCCCCTAGGAGCTCATGCTGGGGTTCATGTGTTCAAACATGTGAGCCCAAGGAGGGTAGTTTACATCTTAAGCTAAAATTCAGTATCTGGTAAGATAGAAAGCACGAGGCAGCCACAGCAAATATGTGAAGGAGACAAACAGAAGGACTAAGTTGACAGGAGATTGAAAAGGTCTGGCACCTTACATTTGGGGCATCTGCACAGTTCTTCCCCTCTAGACTGACATTCTACCCCCAAAACCAGTGGTTCTCAACCTTCCTGATGCTGCGACCCTTTACTACAGTTCCTCGTGCTGTGATGACCTCCAACCATAACATTATTTTTGTTGCAACTTCCTACCGTTAGGAATTGTAATGTCAATATCAGTGTTTTCTGGGGCTGGTGAGATGGCTCAGTGGGTAAGAGCACCCGACTGCTCTTCCGAAGGTCCAGAGTTCTAATCCCAGCAACCACATGGTGGCTCACAACCATCCGTAACGAGATCTGATGCCCTCTTCTGGAGTGTCTGAAGACAGCTACAGTGTACTTACATGTAATAAATAAATAAATCTTTAAAAAAAAAAAAAAATCAGTGTTTTCTAATGGTTTTAGACAACCCCTGCAAAAGCATCATGAGAATCCCAAAGGGGCTCCCAAAGTTGAGAACCACTGCCCCTGAATGAGCCTTGCAGAAAATTGGTGTCATGAAGTCTTGCTTCTTTGGTATCTTAATTAGGTTTCTATTGCTGTGATAAAATACAATGAACAAAACCAGCTTAAGGAGGACAGGGTTGATCCAGCCACTTTCCTGGCCAGAGGAAAGGGGTCCGCCTGGCCCAAGAGCGCTTTGCCTGAGCATCGGCAGCAGACATCTTGCTTCCGGGACCCTGCCCAGTGTATTCTGCACAAGTGAGAGTACGGAATACAGAAGCTAAAAGCTTCTGGGACAGGCAGGAGCCACAGAGCTTCGAAGGCAGCCCCCTTATCGGGCCCCAGACAGCTGGCTACTTTCCCGGCCAGAGGATAGGGGTCCGCCTGGGCCGGGAGCGCTTGGCCTGAGCATCGGCTGCAGACATCTTGGTTCCAGGACTCCTCCGAGAGTATTCTGCACAGGTGAGAGTGTAGAATACAGAAGCTAACAGCTTCTGGGACAGGCCAAAGCAACTCAGCTTTGGGACAGGTTCTGATTTGGGCCTTCGTCTTCGGCCAGGAGGGAGGTCCAAACGCAAGATATCTGTGCACCTTCCCTGTAAGAGGAGAGCTTGCCTGCAGAGAGTGTTCTGACCACTGAAACTCAGAGGAGAGAGCTAGTCTCCCAGGTCTGCTGATAGAGGCTACCAGAATCACTTGAGGAACAAGCTCTAACCAGAGACAACTATAACAACTAGCTCCAGAGATTACCAGATGGCGAAAGGCAAATGTAAGAATCCTACTAACAGAAATCAAGACCACTCACCATCATCAGAATGCAGCACTCCCACCCCACCTAGTCCTGGGCACCCCAACACAACCGAAAAGGTAGACCCGGATTTAAAAGCATATCTCATGATGATGGTAGAGGACATCAAGAAGGACTTTAATAAATCACTTAAAGAAATACAGGAGAACACTGCTAAAGAGTTACAAGTCCTTAAAGAAAAACAGGAAAATACAACCAAACAGGTAGAATTCCTTAAAAAAAAAAAAAAAAAAAAAAAACGGGAAAACACATCCAAACAGGTGATGGAAATGAACAAAACCATACTAGACCTTAAAAGGGAAGTAGACACAATAAAGAAAACCCACATGAGGCAATGCTGGAGATAGAAACCCTAGGAAAGAAATCTGGAACCATAGATGCGAACATCAGCAACAGAATATAAGAGATGGAAGAGAGAATCTCAGGTGCAGAAGATTCCATAGAGAACATCGGCACAACAATCAAAGAAAATACAAAAGGCAAAAGGATCCTAACTCAAAACACCCTGGAAATACAGGACACAATGCGAAGACCAAACCTACGGATAATAGGAGTTGATGAGAATGAATATTTTCAACTTAAAGGGCCAGCAAATATCTTCAACAAAATTATAGAAGAAAACTTCCAAAACCTGAAGAATGACATGCCCATGATCATAAAAGAAGCCTACAGAACTCCAAGTAGACTGGATCAGAAAAGAAATTCCTCCCAACACATAATAATCAGAACAACAAATGCACTAAATAAAGATAGAATATTAAAAGCAGTAAGGGAGAAAGGTCAAGTAACATATAAAGGCAGGCCTATCAGAATTACACCAGACTTTTCAAGAGACTATGAAAATTACAAGAGACTATGAAAGCCAGAAGAGCCTGGACAGATGTTATACAGACACTAAGAGAACACAAAGGCCAGCCCAGGCTACTATACCCGGCAAAACTCTCAATTACCATAGATGGAGAAACCAAAATATTCCACTACAAAACCAAATTCACGCATTATCTTTCCACGAATCCAGCCCTTCAAAGGATAATAACAGAAAAAAACCAATACAAGGACGGAAATCACGCCCTAGAAAAAGCAAGAAAGTAATCCCTCAACAAACCAAAAAGAAGACAGCCACAAGAACAGAATGCCAACTCTAACAACAAAAATAAAAGGAAACAACAATTACTTTTCCTTAATATCTTTTAATATCAATGGACTCAACTCCCCAATAAAAAGACATAGACTAACAGATTGGCTACACAAACAGGATCTAATATTCTGCGGCTTACAGGAAACCCATCTCAGGGAAAAGGACAGACACTACCTCAGAGTGAAAGGCTGGAAAACAATCTTCCAAGCAAATGGTCTGAAGAAGCAAGCTGGAGTAGCCATTATTATATTGAATAAAATAGACTTCCAACCCAAAGTTATCAAAAAAGACAAGGAGGGACACTTCATACTCATCAAAGGTAAAATCCTCCAAGAGGGACTCTCAATTCTGAATATCTATGCTCCAAATGCAAGGGCAGCCACATTCATTAAAGACACTTTAGTAAAGCTCAAAGCAAACATTGCACCTCACACAATAATAGTGGGAGACTTCAACATACCACTTTCATCAATGGACAGATCATGGAAACAGAAACTAAACAGGGACACAGTGAAACTAACAGAAGTTATGAAACAAATGGGCTTAACAGATATCTATAGAATATTTTATCCTAAAACAAAAGGATACACATTCTTCTCAGAACCTCACGGTTCTTTCTCCAAAATTGACCATATAATTGGTCGCAAAACAGGCCTCAACAGATACAAAAATATTGAAATTGTCCCATGCATCCTATCAGACCACCATGGACTAAGGCTGATCTTCAATAACAACATAAATAATGGAAAGCCAACATTCACGTGGAAACTGAACAACACTCTGCTCAATGATACCTTGGTCAAGGAAGGAATAAAGAAAGAAATTAAAGACTTATTAGAGTTTAATGAAAATGAAGCCACAACATACCCAAACCTATGGGACACAATGAAAGCATTTCTAAGAGGGAAACTCATAGCTCTGAGTGCCTCCAAGAAGAAACTGGAGAGAGCACACACTAGCAGCTTGACAACACACCTAAAAGCTCTAGAAAAAAATGAAGAAAATTCACCCAAGAGGAGTAGACTGCAGGAAATAATCAAACTCAGGGATGAAATCAACCAAGTGGAAACAAGAACTATTCAAAGAATTAACCAAACCAGGAGTTGGTTCTTTGAGAAAATCAACAAGATAGATAAACCCTTAGCTAGACTCACTAGAGGGCACAGGGACAACATCCTAATTAACAAAATCAGAAATGAAAAAGGAGACATAACAACAGATCCTGAAGAAATCCAAAACGCCATCAGATCCTTCTACAAAAGGCTATACTCAACAAAACTGGAAAACCTGGACGAAATAGACCAAATTCTAGACAGATACCAGGTACCAAAGTTAAATCAGGATCAAGGTAACGATCTAAACAGTCCCATATCCCCTAAAGAAATAGAAGCAGTCATTAATAGTCTCCCAGCCAAAAAAAAGTCCAGGACCAGATGGGTTTAGTGCAGAGTTCTACCAGACCTTCAAAGAAGATCTAATTCCAGTTCTGCACAAACTATTCCACAAAATAGAAGTAGAGGGAACTCTACCCAACTCATTCTATGAAGCCACAATTAATCTGATACCTAAACCACAGAAAGATCCAACAAAGATAGAGAACTTCAGACCAATTTCCCTTATGAATATAGATGCAAAAATACTCAATAAAATTCTCGCTACCAAATCCAAGAACACTTTAAAGCAATCATCCATCCTGACCAAGTATGTTTTATTCCAGGGATGCAGGGATGGTTTAATATACTGAAATCCATCAATGTAATCCATTATATAAACAAACTCAAAGACCAAAACCACATGATCATCTCGTTAGATGTGGAAAACGTATTCGACAAGATCCAACACCCATTCATGATAAAAGTCTTGGAAAGATCAGGAATTCAAGGCCCATACCTAAACATGATAAAAGCAATCTACAGCAAAACAGTAGCCAACATCAAAGTAAATGGTGAGAAGATGGAAGCAATCCCACTAAAATCAGTGACTAGACAAGGCTGCCCACTTTCTCCCTACCTATTCAACATAGTACTTGAAGTCCTAGCCAGAGCAATTAGACAACAAAAGGAGATCAAGGGGATACAAATTGGAAAAGATGAAGTCAAAATATCATTTTTTGCAGATGATATGATAGTATATATAAGTGACCCTAAAAATTCCACCAGAGAACTCCTAAACCTGATAAACAGCTTTGGTGAAGTAGCTGGATATAAAATTAACTCAAACATGTCAATGGCCTTTCTCTACACAAAGAATAAACAGGCTGAGAAGGAAATTAGGGAAACAACACTCTTCTCAATAGTCACAAATAATATAAAATATCTTGGCGTGACTCTAACTAAGGAAGTGAAAGATCTGTATGATAAAAACTTCAAGTCTCTGAAGAAAGAAATTAAAGAAGATCTCAGAAGATGGAAAGATCTCCCATGCTCATGGATTAGCAGGATCAACATTGTAAAAATGGCTATCTTGCCAAAAGCAATCTACAGATTCAATGCAATCCCCATCAAAATTCCAACTCAATTCTTCAACGAATTAGAAAGAGGAATCTGCAAATTCATCTAGAACAACAAAAAACCTAGGATAGCAAAAACTCTTCTCAAGGATAAAAGTACCTCTGGTGGCATCACCATGCCTGACCTAAAGCTTTACTACAGAGCAATTGTGATAAAAACTGCATGGTACTGGTATAGTGACAGACAAGTAGACCAATGGAATAGAATTGAAGACCCAGAAATGAACCCACACACCTATGGTCACTTGATCTTGGACAAGGGAGCAAAAACCATCCAGTGGAAAAAAGACAGCATTTTCAACAAATGGTGCTGACAAAACTGGTTGTTATCATGTAGAAGAATGCGAATAGATCCATTCCTATCTCCTTGTACTAAGGTCAAATCTAAGTGGATCAAGGAACTTCACATAAAACCAGAGACACTGAAACTTATAGAGGAGAATTGGGAAGAGCCTCGAAGATATGGGTACAGGGGGAAAATTCCTGAATAGAACAGCAATGGCTTGTGCTATAAGATCGAGGATTGACAAATGGGACCTCATGAAACTGCAAAGCTTCTGCAATGCAAAAGATACCGTCAATAAGACAAAAAGGCCACCAACAGATTGGGAAAGGATCTTCACCTATCCTAAATCAGATAGAGGACTAATATCCAATATATATAAAGAACTCAAGAGGGTGGACTCCAGAAAATCAAATAACCCCATTAAAAAATGGGGCTCAGAGCTAAACAAAGAATTCTCACCTGAGGAATACCGAATGGCAGAGAAGCACCTGAAAAAATGTTCAACATCCTTAATCATCAGAGAAATGCAAATCAAAACAACCCTGAGATTTCATCTCACACCAGTCAGAATGGCTAAGATCAAAAATTCAGGTGACAGCAGATGCTGGCGAGGATGTGGAAAAAGAGGAACACTCCTCCATTGTTGGTGGGATTGCAAGCTTGTACAACCACTCTGGAAATCAGTCTGGCGGTTCCTCAGAAAATTGGACATTGTACTAATGGAGGATCCCGCAATATCTTCTGAGCATGTATCCAGAAGATGTCCCAACTGGTAAGAAGGACACATGCTCCACTATGTTCATAGCAGCCTTATTTATAATAGCCAGAAGCTGGAAAGAACCCAAATGCCCCTCAACAGAGGAATGGATACAAAAAATGTGGTACATTTACACAATGGAGTACTACTCAGCTATTAAAAAGAATGAATTTATGAAATTCCTAGACAAATGGTTGGACCTGGAGGGCATCATCCTGAGTGAGGTAACACAATCACAAAAGAACTCAAATGATATGTACTCATTGATAAGTGGATATTAGCCCAGAAACTTAGTATAGCGAGATATAAGATACAATTTGCAAAACACATGAAACTGAAGAAGAACGAAGACCAAAGTGTGGACACTTTGCCCCTTCTTAGAATTGGAAACAATCACCCATGGAAGGAGTTACAGAGACAAAGTTTGGAGCTGAGACAAAAGGATGGACCATCTAGAGACTGCCATATCCAGGGATCCATCCCATAATTAGCCTCCAAACGATGACACCATTGCATACACTAGCAAGCGTTTGCTGAAAGGACCCTGTTATAGCTGTCTCTTGTGAGACTAGGCCGGGGCCTAGCAAACACATAAGTGGATGCTCACAGTCAGCTATTGGATGAATCATAGGGCCCCCAATGGAGGAGTTAGAGAAAGTATCCAAGGAGCTAAAGAGATTTGCAACCCTGTAGGTGCAACAACATTATGAACTAACCAATACCCCGGAGCTCTTGACTCTAGCTGCATATGTATCAAAAGATGGCCTAGTTGGCCATCACTGGAAAGAGAGGCCCATTGTACACGCAAACTTTATATGCCCCAGTGCAGGGGAACGCCAGGGCCAAAAGTGGGTGGGTAGGGGAGTGGGTAGGAGGGTATGGGGGACTTTTGGGATAGCATTGGAAATGTACATGAGGAAAATACCTAATAAAAAGTAAAAAAAAAAAAAAAAAAAAAGAAGAAGAAGAAGAAGAAGAAGAAGGACAGGGTTATATCACCTTATACTTCCAGGTGACCACCCATCACAAAGGGAAGTCAGGGCTGGAACTCAAGGTAGGAGCTGATGCAGAGTTCATAAAGGAGTGCTGCTTACTAACTTGCTCCCTGTGGCTTGCTCGACCTGTTTTGTTATAGCACCCAGGGTGGCACTACTCACAATGGTCTGGGTCCTTCTACACTGATCAAAAAATATGCACTACAGGCCAATCTGGTAGGTGATTTTCTTGATAAAGTTTCCTTTACCCAGATTACTTTAGCTTGTGTCAAGTTCACATAAAATTAGCCAGCTAGCACACTTGGCAACAGCTAAGCAGGTGGAACCGTGGTATAGATGGCCAATGGAACCTCCCTAGACATATGAAGTTCATATGTTAAGAACCTTCATGGATTCTGCCAGTCTATGGTTCTCGGTGACCTTACAGGACACCAACATTTGAGCTCTGTGGGTGGACATCTTCTGCTATAATGCATGGAGGTACAGAGAATGTTGGCTTAACAGAGAAAATCCAGAGGTGGCCAGAGCAGAGGGACCATCTGGCTACCAGGCAGAGCAGCTACTTTAGCTCCAGATAGTAGTGGAACATCTGGTTCCAGCCTTGTGAGAGATGACTCTTCCACTGATGTCCCATGAGACCCTCCTGACCTTTATGTCACCCTCTTCTTCACTCCACTGAGCTTATTCTTGTATGAAATTCCAATTCTATTTACTCATCCAGAACCCTTGAGGTCAAATGAAGAAGCCTAGACATTATTTCATGATGTGTGGAGACACTGTCTAACCAGTAAGGCAGAAGTTCTTCAACCACATTTACAGAACTTAGTGACCGACACCTGGTATGTAATGACCACTCCAGCAATTCATCAGATGGGTTTTGGCTTATTTTCTGTTGAGAATCCAGCTAGGTTGTCTATTCTACTCATAAACCTCAAATCTTCCTGCCCCAACCTTTCAAGTGGCTACAGGCATGTGTATCACCACTTTTACCTAATAAGTGGCTCTTGAATTAAAAAGTCAATCTTAGACTTAAGTCATTTGTGAGATACCACTCTGTAGCCCAATAAGAGAATAAAGAATCCTGAGAGAGAGAGAGAAAAAAAAAAACTTGCTATCTCTCACAATTCTTCCAGAAACAACTCATCTATTATGTAGTACATTCTTCATCTACATAGTATGCTTTTCAGATTATATTATATATAATATAATAGTGCTTAAATGGTACCAAAAGTCAGTTTTAATGTACTCTCCTTATAACATATGAGGATTAGAGATAGACATAATACACTCCCAAGTACCTTAATAACAAATATGCAAACACACAATGAAAAATACTGATGTGGACCTCTATATATTTCCTTTCAAGCAGCTCGACGTTTCTCAACTCTTGCTATTGTCTTGTATTTGGAAGAGAGTAATGACACAGATGAACTAGAGTATTAGCACATTAAAACACGGTGGCAAGGATGCATCATTAAAAAGTGACATCTTTGACCAGATAATAAGTGGCCCAGTGATGCCACTACAGTCTGGCATCCACCCCTAAGTTGGTGTTGATATTGGATCCCTCATGTGATGGTTTGAAAGTATGGGAGTTATGGGAGATGATTAGGTCTTGAGGATTGAGCCCCCATGAACACTGTAGTGCCCTACAGAAGAGGCTCTGTAGAAACACAGAAAAGGAAAAAGATTGTAACTAGGATACTGGTTAGTGCTCATAAGACATGGTTGTTGATGCTTTGACTTTGGGTTGTTAAGGACCACAAGTAGTAACTTCCTGTGGATCATTAGCAACCCAGGTTATAGTTCTCATCTCTGCAACACTCATTCTGTATGGTTTCTCCCCCTACTGATAACAGAGCTACACAATGGGTCCAGGCTGCCATGAGCTTCCACATGTCCTCTTTTGTAGGACAGCTAAATTATCTCTTATGTAAAATTCTTTGGACTCACTGGGTTTCAGATATTGAATTTTTCAGAATTTGGAATATTTGTCTAGGCTTTCAAATCTATAATGGTCTAGAACCCCAAACTTTTTAGATGCCATACCAACATGTTTTAGATTTGGGAGTGTTTGATTTGGATTGGATTGGATTTAGCCTTTTGTTTGTTTGTTTGTTTGTTTGTTTGTATGGTTGATTTTTTTAGACAGAGGCTCCAGTAGATCAAGTTCATCTTGGAATCACCAAGTCGTGGAGGGGGAACTTGAATTCCTAGGGTTAGAGGAGTGGGCACAATTCTTGGACTGGGGAATCATATCCAGGACTTCATGAGTGATAAGCAAGCAATTAACCAATTGAACCACATCTCCAGGTTCAATTTCAGAGCATCTTTTATTTTCAATTTTCAGGTTAAGGATGATCAAATTAATATGAATTGCAAAGTTTCCTTTTTGTTGACATGTTGGATTCCTGTTGCAAGCCATGCCAAGAGTCTGCCCCGGGACCTGCATGAGGCAGAGCATCATCAACACAGTTCATCTTCTTCAGGAGACAGGTCCACAGGAAGACAAAAAGCAGTAAGTAGAGGATAGTCTATAAACTGCTTTCACTGTAATTCCCTCTTGCCCCAGGGCAGGGGACAGCCTTACCATGCAGAGTCCGAGAAGTTTCTTTGAAGCCCAGGACAAGATAGGTCCCTATGGCACATGGTTTTTCAGTTACACTGCATCAGTTATAGAACTCTTAACAATACAGCAACCTCCTGAAGAAGTGAGACATGGGAAAATCAGCCCACACAAGATTTATAAGCTGAGCCTCTATAGGCTGTCCTGTAACCACTGCCATTTCTTGGGGCTGTGGCCACTTTGGCATCCATCTTTGCTCTTGACTCTTGGTGGCCAGCATCAAAGTCTCTTGGCTGGTGGCAGGCAGTGCTTCCTGTCTCCCAAAATAACCAGAGGTCATAGTTACCACCACCCAACAACACTCGCCTGCTGCTGGAGTCAGTGAGCAGACAGATGCAGTGGAGGAATTGAAGACTGGCTGTGTGATTTTTGTTTTGTTTTGATTTGTTTTAATAGAGTAAGGTCCTTTACAGAGAGAGAGTGACCAGACAGAATTGTATTCTATATTCCTGAAGAGAAAGAGAAAGCAGCTTAGCAGTCATTTAGTTATGATTTAATATTAACAAGCTCCAAACTTTCAAACCCCCTTCAACAGAGCCTTTCACCTTCCAAGTGACTTCAGCTGCTTCAACACAACCCCCTCTATGTCTGGGGCATCAATTTGATTTACAGAGCATTTCAAAATATTTATATATTTTTTAGGGTTTCCATCATAGCCTCAGCCAGTAACCTGCTGTGTTTGAAAATGTCTGGGCAGTAATTGTCATTGTTTGCAACAGCTATTTTGGAGTCTGGAGAGTACTGTGGCATTTTGTAGAATCTAGGAATGCAATTACCAACTTTGTATACACGATCCAAGTGGCTTTCTGGCTTCAGAAGCTCCACCCCCGGGGGAGAAGGGACAACAGCAAAACGTTTGTTTAATTTTTCTCTTGTAGTCGGTCAGTGATAGGTGGATTATATTAAGGCCAATTTGGCAGAAAGATTATTAGGGTAACAATTCCTTATAAGTACAAAACAATGTTGAATTAAACAAGGAAGAAAAATATGACCAGGGTGAAAAGCTCTTCTGACCCAGGGTCATATCTAAGTGTCTGGGGAAGAAATCAGATACCAAAGGGACGTCTGGGTCCTGGAGTGAGTCATCCTTCATGATGCAAGAGATTGTTTTCTACCAGTTAAAAGAAAGAGCTACAGTACCACTTAAAAATGACCTGTTAACAGTTAGGGGCTTTGTGTTTGAAGGGGGGTGGGGGTGGGGAAGACAAACCCCTACTGAGTAGGCCATTTTGGACCTTGGACCGTGTAGGTCAGTGCGCAGGTTCCCACTTGTCGTTGGGGATTTAGGCGTCTTAGATCTTATCAAGTTTTGAGGGGATAGGGTTGCTCCCAAATGATTTCTTCTCTTCAGTTTTATTTATGTATTTTTTTTCCCTCTTAGATGTTATCTGCAGACTGCAATGCTAGCTAGCACCCTTTCATAGTGTGAAACAGGGTCATTAGAATGAAACAGAGTTTGGAAACAGAATCTCTTGACTTCCAGGTGGGCAAGTGATTTGAGTAACTCCGAAGCTAGAAATAAGGATTTGTTAAGAAAGATCTTAAAACTTAAAACCATAACCTGCCCATGATTGGGTATACCTTAGAGGTAAAACACGATTTCAGCAAACAGGACCCCCTAAGAGTCCACCCCAATCAATAAAAGGAAAGAAAAAGGCTGGAGAGATGGGTCAGGGGCTAAAAGCACTGGTTGCTCATCCTGAGTTCAACTCCCAGCAACCACATGGTGGCCCGCAACCATCTGTAATAGGACCTGGTGCCCTCTTCTGATGTGTCTGAAGACAGCTACAGGGCACTCATACATAAAATAAATAAAAATAAAATCTTTAAAGGAAGAAAGGGGGATCACTAGTTTGCGAGTAACCGCTCCCACCCCCAAGGCTTTGTAAGTCTTCATTCCCGTGCCTGTGGAGTGTTGGGAATCTAACGCCCAGGAAAACAGCGCCCTCTGAGTTTTAGCACTGGATGGGTAACTTGCTCCCAGCTACATCTGTCCTTTGATGTGAAGTTTTGTTTTACAGCTGGCGTTTAGACAGCCAAGAGGTCTCAGGTCAACTACAACGAAGCGCCCTAGCTAGGGTCCTCTGTAGGTTATTGAGGTCCATGACTTCCGGGCCAAAGAAACCCGACCCTGGCATTCCTGGGCTCCTGCGTGGCTGGGACCTTTTTCTAGTTTATTTCTCCAACCAGCTTCTTCACCCCTGCATGGAATCACACTCAGGACAGACGCCTCCACCCCACCCTATCCCTTCCACCCCCATGAAACCACCCGTTTGTCCTGAAGCTCCGCTGCAAAGGGCCCGCCAGGCTCCCCCAGACATCTATGACAACAGCAGACGCCGGGCCAGGAGCACACACGAGCTGTCTCCAAACCGGATCCTTGCCAGCGACTCGGTGGGGGGAAGAGCTGCCTGGAGAAGGCTAATCATTCCCAGTCAGGCTGGCTGCAGCCCACTGCGGCTGCGCGGAGGCAGCCGTGGGCCCATTGTTCACGCAAGCAGTGGCCCAGGGCTTAGGGAGGAATCCCGGCCCAGACTCGGTGCTCAGAAGTGGTCAGAATTATGGAATTTAAACTGTCCACCACTTAAAGGAGTGGCCTCACGTCCGGTATCTTGATAAATCACCCAGAAAGCTGCAGCGGGAAGCGATGATCTTCAGGGAGGATCTTGATGGTTTTTTTCTTTTCAGATTATGCACATGACCAAGATAAAATACCTTTCAGAGTCTCATTTACATAAATTACATGGCTCTGAAATGCCAATTTCGTATCCGGACAGGTCTGTCTTTCAGCCAAGGGAGCTTTTACATGTGAGCTTCACTAGGTAACTCCACCCTCTTTCATCTATACTTAGTTACACTGGTTTGTCTTTTATTACTGTAAGCATGGCTTTGGAGTCCAGGAAATGAAAGCATTGGTATTTTGGTTCATTTATTCATTCTCTTTAAAAGGAGACCAATACTTTTGTGATGTAAAGATGTTCCCGGGGCAGCAATGGTAGCTTTTGCCGGAAGAGCGTATTTAACAATAAATTCATTATTCTTGCAGAATTTTCCTGGTGCCAGGAAAGCAACGTGAGCGGAGCCTCACAGGCTGGGATGGGGGTGGGAGGCTCCGAGCCCATGGGAATTCAACCAGCAGAAAGGACTTCAGACCCTCCTGGGTTCACTGCAATCAAGCGAAGAAAATACCTCCCACCACAAAATAGCAAGTTAACTGCTTCTCAAGTGTAGATAACCGGAGATTGGAAAGGGGATGGGTTCACTGTTGGTATCCCGTCTAAACTGCACCCCCACAGTTCCTGGCAACAGCCAGGTAGGCTTGGTCCATTATAGAAGGGGCTGCTTGGTGACTAATTTAACCCTCAAGTTCTGTCTCCTCCATTTGTGGTCACGTGGTTGAGGTGAAAGTCCCAACTTATCTCGCCTCCTTCTGGCGGTCAGCTCCACCAGAAAGTGTCCCAGAACTGCCAATCACCAGCACCTTATTAGCATACGAAAGACTTTATCTCGGCAAAGGTTGGGAGGAATTTGGCAGTAAGCCCAAGTCTCAGTGATAAATACAAAGACAACAGACTCAAAATACAAACAGGACAGTAGAAACACCAAAGAGAATTTTAAGTAGGTACTTGTAAGTTGTACCTTAAAGTAAGTACAGGTGGAGCTTGTAAGGCTTGATATCATACACAAAAATTGTACTGGAGTTTGAGATGAGAATTGGGTCCAGGATGATAATTATGTTGTTTGGATCATTGAACATGGGGGGGGGGGGGGCGGTGTCTCTCGATTCAAGGAACTTCTGGGATATTTGATTATTTTAATAAGAGTCTCTGAGCTACCCTGGTTTCTACCTTTTTAATTTCAAGACCCTGTAGTTCTTCAGTGGACCACAGATGCATATAAATAACTTTAGTCAAAGTAATACCCAAATCGTGGAATGTGGTGTTGAGACAATCCTGTCTCTCATAAGTGAGAGCTTCTGACTTGGGGGTGTTATGACCAGTAGCGTTTATGCCAAAGTCCGTGGCTGCAACCTTTTTGCCGTTTAGTAGGTCCCTGGTTTACTGCAATGTTACGGATTTCCATGTTATCAGAGTGAATATTTCCATAGATGATAGTTTGGTCAGGTAGAGCTCTGCAGAAATGAAATACAAAGTTAAACCTGAGAAGGCTAGGCTGACTCCATGACAGGCTTCAGATTGGCAGTTCAGGAGACGAGGCCTAAATCCTTGTTTCCAAGAACTGGGCAAGTCCAGGCAAGTCCAGGCCTCAGAAGCTGCCCTGCCACCTGGTCTGAGGCACAGACAATTGGGTCAGCAGTAGTTTCCAGACCTCTCCAGGAACAGTTTCTAGTCCCCACACCCAGGTAATGGTTCTGGAATGTCCCTAGAGATGAAGCAAAAGGTCACCTACCTTGGAATTCCCCTAATGTGCTTTAAGTCTGGCCTGCGAGTTCACTTGCTTATTTCTCTATCTTGGTAATAGGAGACCCCAACATGCTGAACTTCTGCAGAATAAAGCACTCTTTGTGTTTACACACTATTTGAGACCAGGGTATCATTCTTCAGGGAATCATGAACTCCTACCACTCAGACCTTGTGTTTCTCTCAGAATGAATCATCAGCCCCTCCACAGTGGAAGGCACTCCACTGTGGTCAAGCAAGTGACTCACAGGTCAGCTTGAGGGATGAGAACGTATCCAAGTCTGAATATCGACCCTTGTTGCTGGCAGTTGGATATGCTGCAGTACAGTGACCCTGAGTATTTATCTATTGTCATGTCAATTCATGGACCTCAACTCTGCTCCTGAGGGCATTTTGCTCATTGTCACTGTGGTAAGCGATGACAAATGTTGGGTGCTACATCTCTTCTTTACACTTCTATCTATGTGCCCTAACTGGTTTTCTTCTTGTTGTGACAAAAATACCTGGGGGGAAAAAGCAATTTAAGGGAGAAAACATGTGTTCTGGCTTACAGTTTGAAGGAATACCTTCCATCATTGCAGAGAAGGCATGGTGGCAGGTGCAAGAGACCAGCTGGTGACATTGTGCCTACAGGCAGGAAGAAGGGAGCAAAGAATGCTGGTACACAGCTAGGTTTCTCCTTTTTATGCAATCCAGGACCCAAGCCCAAGGAATGGTACTGTCCACCATTGGAGTGTGTCTTTGCATTTCAATTAAACTAATCTAGATCATCCCTTGTAGACACACCCAGAGGATTGTCTCATTAGTAATTCTAAATCATCTCAGGTTGACAATAACGTTAACCATCACAGCCCCAGGCCCAAGATCCATTGTCCCTTAATCTTAATCTTCCTTCTTCTGGGCTCCTGACAAGCCAGCTATACCACACACTACTTCCAATGAATTAGATTACATTCTAACTTGTGTCCACGTCTTGCCTGTGCCTTTTCTTCTCAGTCAGTTCTTGCTGTAGTGTGGTTCTCACAACCACTCTACAGCATGTAGTAGTATAATGCATCCATTTTTTTTCTCTCACATACCAAGCTGATTAATTGGCGAATCAAGCTTGATTTTTTTTTCCTTCACCAGGAACTAGTTGTAAGGGTTGTTCCATGTAAACCCAGAGTGAGATGAAGAAGGGAAAGAGGGGAGATGACGTAACAATGGTGGGTGACACACAGGTTTGAGCCCCCTTTTATTCAGATTGCTTGTGTCCTCTTGTCCTGCTGTTGTACCATTGTGGGTGGATTCCTACAAGGTCCTCTGACTCACTAAACTGAAATCTCATGTAGGATGAGCAATTTTTGGTGAATAATTTCACATATGAGTAGTTTTACACAGCTGGTATTCCATGCTCAGACACTCAATCAGGGCTCAAATATGTCTTAGTTTTCTCAACAGAGGTTAAATGTTCCACTGTGGCTAAGACAGTCTTGATTCATAATCCTGGGGATCTGAACTTGATTGTGTAGGTCTTGTCGTATGCATCATTTTCTACCACTGCTTTTCTGGGGTGAAATCCTTAAGTTCTGGAAGGTGATATGATCCAAGCTCCAGCATGGCTAGCACTATAACCTTTTCTGCTTAGACCCCACACTACATAAGTAAACTTTCATCCATAGACTAAGGCTGGGAAATATGGCTCAGTTGGTGCACTGCTTAACTCAGTTGGTTAGTGTGCATGAAGCTCTGAGTTAAATTCCCAGCTCCACATAAAACCAATCAGGCCTAGTGATGCATAGCAGTTAATCCCAGAACTCAGGATGTAGAGGTGGGAGGGTCATCGAAGGGTACGTGGCAAGTTCAGGATCAACCTGATGCATGAAACCCCTGACCAAACCAAACCAAATACAACAAGCAAGGTCTCTCTGCTCAAGCTCCATCCAGTGTGGAATCAGAGCCTTCTCCTGGCTGCCTGCAGAAGACAATCTCCTTTTTACTTCCTTCAGATCAAGATGGAGAACTCTTGGCTCCTCTAGCACCATGTCTGCCTGCATACTGCCATGCTTCCCACCATGATGATAATAGAGTTAATCTCTGAAAGTGTAAACCAGCCCCAATTAAATGTTTTTCTTCATAAGAGTTGCCTTGGTCATGATATCTCTTCACAGCAATAAGACTCAAACTAAGGCAATATATATGTATATACATGTATACATATATGTATATAACATTTTATATGTTGGGAGACTTATAAACAATAAAAACTATGTTTTTATAGTTATCCAGGCTGAGAAGTCAAGGTTACAGTACGGGTAGATTTGATGTCTGGTGAGGCCCCACATAGATGTTGCTTTCCTGGTAAGTCCTCCTGTGACGGAGGGACAAACAAGTTTCCCATGCTTCTCTGGTCATTAATTTCATCAGGAGGGATTTGTCTCATGACATATTACCTCCCAAAACCCCTAGACCTTAATGCTACTAGTTTGAGATTTAGGTTTCAATCTATAAGCTCTGGAGGCACACAAACACTCAGGCGACAGCAATAAATGAGGTGTGGACCAAGGTCCAAGTAATGGGCCTACAAGCTCCATAGTCATTTCCTCTGTCTCTGAGTGTGTAATTTTAGGAAAGATATATTTGGTGGTTGGTACAACCTTATATTAGTATGTGGAGTAAGGGTTATCATTATAAGGAAGGCAAAAAGAAATCCCTGAAGTTGTCCCATAAATAGCGAGTTGAAATCAATTGTGAATCCCAAGAAGATGAGAGAAATGTGCTTCTCTCAAGGTTATAACTACACTTGATTCTCCAGTCTGGCTTAGTCCAAAGCCAGTGGAACCCTGGAAGACACAGTAAGTTAGTACAGACTCAACCAAGCCATAATTCTAATTGACATTTGAGGTGGCAGATGTGGAGATGAACATGGTCTCCATACATGACTCGCCACCGATGATCTGGCAAATGCATTATTTTCTACCTTTATCATAAAAGAGGATCAGAATAGTTTTTACTCCCAGAGAATAAATGATCCACTCTTGTGGTTTTTAATTCTCTACCTCTTGTCACAACATATTCTAAAGACATCTGGACACTGTCCCCAGCATTATGTTAGTCTACCACATCACTAATTTCATAATTATTCATACGCTAGAACTAGTCATATATCTGTGCTCTGGTGTATGGATGATAAACCCATCATGATTTAAGAGATGACATTGGTAACTTTTAAGGACTGAGTGGTGAGGGTCCAAGGAATGATTGCACCTTGCATCATGAAGAAGGAGGTAAAATGCCTGGTGGGCCTGTTCTGTTAATGAAATCAGTATATTCCACACCTTAGAACTTCTTCCAACAAGGTCACAGCCCCTAATAGTGCCACTCCCCATGGGCCAAGCATTCAAACACATGAGTCTATGGAAGCTGTAAATACCCTAATACCAGCATATTTTTAAAAATATTTTTTTATGATTTAAAACAAGGTTTAAATTTAAATGTTTTGATCACATTATTCTCCTTCCCCAGGTCCTTCTAGAGTCCCTTTCTCACTCTCTACCCACTCAACTTTAAGTTCTTTCACAAAAAAATCCAAAAAACCAAAACCAAATCAAACAAACAAACAAAAAAACCAATACAATAAACCCTTCCCAACCCAAGCAAATAAAATATCACCCATAAAGAAAACCAAAACCAAAACCACAAAACAAAACAAACCACCAAACTGTAACCAAATAAAAGCACACACAAAAAACTGTGGAGTCCGCTATATGTTGGTCAACTTCTATACATGAAGAGTACCTTGAAGTGTTTGATTCCACTCCATTGGAAGTGTCACTCCATTGGAGAAAACTAATTTTACCTCTCCCAGCAGGTATAAATGACAGTCCATTTGCTCAGATTTACCTTAGTGGCTAGAATTTCATTTATTCATTTATTCTTTCTCTTTCTTTCTTTCTTTCTCTCTTTCTCTCTGTTTTCCTTTCTTTCTCTCTTTCTCTCTCTCTCTTCCTTTCTTCCACTTGTTTTTAATGTAACAATATAAAATATAACAAGATAAAGCAAAAACAATTGCATTGAAATTGGACAAGACAAACCAACAGAAGGAAAAGAGCCCAAGAGAAGACACAAGAATCAGAGACCCACTTGCTTGCACACTCAGAAATCCCATAAAAACACTAAACTGGACATCTTAATATACGCACAGAGACCTGGTTTAGACCAGTGTATGCCAATTCAATCTTTGTGAGTTTCCAGGAGCTTTGCTTGTGTTGATTTAGAAGGTCTTCTTTTCTTAATGTCTTCTATCCTCTGATACAGTAGAACCCCCCTAAAGCATATACATATATGAAGTACACACATCTAAATGAAATCACCAAATAATAGGGAGACAGAGCTCCATCTGGCTATCTCTTGTCACTAGATGAAGCTTCCAGTACCAAGATTGGGTTATATCTAACACTTGAATGTTCTTACAGTAATGAGGACCATAGGGCTATTATGAGATTCAGACCTTGATTCTAACAATTCTCAATTCTGTGGGTGTTCCCCTCTTCCTAGGGTAAAGCAACACAACTGAATGGCTACTGGCACTTACGGAATCATCACTATGCACATTCAGTGAGGTGTTACAGAGTCCTGCTTGCCTTTATTTTAAAGATTCCAGACCTAAGATCTTGCTCATATCTGGAAACTGAGTGAGGCCATAATCTTTTGCAGGGGTTATTTTCTTTTAGGCTCCTGATCATACTGGGTTGGTTATGATAGTCCAAGTATCAGTAGAGTTTTCTTCTTGCTTAATATCTCTCTATTTTGTCCAGTTTTTATAAATGATTTTATATGTCAGCTAGGTGGGGCACAGTGCTCTGATAGTCCATCAAATATGGTTGTTTCTATGAAGATATATAGGGTGAGCTTAACATTGAAATCAGAGGACGGTAATAAAGACATTTTTCCCTCCAGAATGTGGGTAAGCCTCATCCAATGGAAGGGCTAAAAAAAGGAAAGGCTGTTTCTCTCCAAAACAAGAAGGCATTCTGCCAGCAGACCGGCTACATACTCAGATCTTCACCTGTCAGCCTCCTCCAGATTTCGGAGCAAGGAGAAATACTTTTGTTCTCTACATATATCCTTTAGGTTCTGCTTCTCACGGCCTCCCTAATTCCACCCTGCATCCATTCTATTGGCTACCTCCATAACCCTTTGAGAGGTTGTTCCCGGGCCACCAATCAAGGTTATCACTCATTACAATAATTACATCCACTTTCATTATGTGGCTCCTGAGTTATATGCTACTGTCTCAGCAGTATTCTCTGGGGAGTATAGCAACCTCACTGTGGTCAGTGAATCCAGTGCTTTTCTGGTCTCTTTTACCCTCAGGCTTGGCCAGTGAGCAGCCATTGTGAAATGATTTAATGAGAGGGTACCCTTCTTAATGGTGTATTCCTCTTAGCTTTCGTAAATATTTATGTTAGCTGTTTGGGGCTGCTCAAACAGCCATCAGCTAGGTGGCTTATAAACAGACATTTATTTTTTTACAGGTCTGGATTTCCAAGGTCCAGACAGGCGAGTTCTGTTTGGTAAGAGACAGTTAATTCTTAGATGGCAATGTTTTCACTGCGTCTTCACATGGAGAAAGATCCATCTTAGTCCCCATCTTAGTCAGCGTTCTATTGCTGAGAAGAGGCACCACAACCACAGCTACTCTTATAAAGGAAAACATTTAATTGGGGTTGCCTTATAGGTTCAGAGGTTCAGTCCATTGTCATCATGGTGGGAAACATAGCAGCATCCACCCAGGCAACATGGTGCTGGAGAAGGAGCTGAGAGTTTTACATCTGGATTGGCAGGCAGCAGGAAGAGAGATACCAGACCTGGCTAGAGCATTTGAAACCTCAAAGCCCACCCCTAGTGACATACTTCCTCCAACAAGGACATACCTACTTCAACAAGTCCACAACTCTTAATAGTACTACTCCCCATAAGCCAGGGGTGGGGAAGGGGGGCATTTTCATTTAAACCACCACACTTCCTCCGGATTCTTTGAAAGGGTACTGCTCCCACAGTTAAAGGCTCAACTTTTATGACTTAATCACCTTCTAAAGGTCCTATCCCATAATGCTCTCATCATGGGGTTAGGATTTCAGCATATGAATATTGGAGAAGTGTCACATGACTTTTTTCATTGGTGGACGAAAACATTTACTTGTCCCAAATAGGTCACTGCTCAATCAAAGACAGTATCCTGTCTGGTCCAGCTTGGTGAGTCACTGGGGTTTGTTGTGGTTACAGGGGTACAGGCAACTCAACTGTAGCTCCAATACCAGGAAGCTCCCTGGACAGCTTACCTGCCCTTACACTACTGAGGGTCCCTCTTTGCCTCTTGGATGATGCACAAAAAAGCTGCTTGACTGAAAACTCCCTTATGAGTAGTTAAACTTTGTAGAACATCCTTTATACAACGCAAGGAGAGGAGGCACCTTATGAAATCTGACGGCTTAGGAGTCCTTCCTTGTTCACGGGGGAAGTTCATAGGTCAGATCTTGGGATTGAATCCTGCCAATACTCATCTGTTCTCTGATATGAAGTAGCAGTGACTATGTCCAACCAGAGGAAACAGCTATAATAAAAAAGGTGGATCCTCTAGACTACTGGTTCTCAGTTTGAGGAGGGGTCAAAAATCTTTTCACAGGGGTCTACTGCATTCTGAATATCAGGTATTTATTATTATGATCCATCATAGAAACAGAATTATAGTTATGAAGTAAAAACAAAATAATGTTATGGCTGGGGATCACCACAACCTGAGGAACTGTATTAAAGGGTCACAGTATTAGGAAGGTTGAGAACCACTGTGCTCTGGACTTTCCCATGAAACATGATCATTTAGGTAGCTTTCCCAGTACTACAGTATATTGACTTAGGTAAAATGAAAAATTCTGGCATCTCAACCTCCTGTAGCATGACCATTACTTCCTGTGCTTGGAGAAGCTACTGTAGCTGTGAATGTACATCATCTCCTAGCCCTGTTACCCTGATATCACATTCTAGTGTGATCAATAAACTTTCCTTTATCCAATCAATAAAACCTCTTATCCACACCAATAGGCTCTCCACCCAATCTGACATTCTAGTTCTTTCACTCAAGTGACTTAATAATTCCCTAGCTCCTGGTAGAATTGCTAGCTCTTTGTGATAGAGAAATTTTCTTTCTGTCAGGCCCTGTTGTCCCTCATTACCTAATCACAGTCTGGGTAAAAGGAGAGGGCCCTGAAGATAGACTCTGAGGAGAATGAGAGTTTTCCTCATTATCCTCAAGAAGAGAGAGATCGCTGTCCTTTAACAGGGAAGAGAAGACAACATCATTTCTGAGAGTTAATCTAGTTCCCAGATATCTGGGGATCCAAGATTGATCATAGCTATATGGATCTCCCCCACTGGGTCTTGATCCCATTCTTGTCTAGATGAAGCAAGCACACCTGCCATGTGGTTGTACTTCAGCTTGGATACTGTAGATGAAGTCCTGTTCTTAGCTCATTCCTTTGTACTGAGGGAATGGAGATGCTCTTTGGAAGATACCTGGGACATCTTACTTTCACAGCTCACCAACTTTTCCTTGTTCTGTGTATTTTATTCATTGTTCCTCGTGCCCACATTTCTTAGCATGGTTTTCTGATCTCTTTGGCCTTATAAGTTTCCTAATGTCCAACCTTTTGCTCTGGCTTCTCTGTTCCCTTCTGCTAGCATAACATTCCAATTTTAACAATGCTTAAGGTTCTGTTTATAAGGCTCTTCTACCCTATGCTGTACTTCATTGTGTTGAACCTACCACCAACTCTGCTGCAAGCGAGTCCTGTCTTCTAACCCATTCTTAATATCTGGTCTCCAGACCTTCTCTAAACGGAGACCCGAGATGGAGCTCATCAAACACAAGAATACACTGGAAATCATTCTCCGTAAAGGAGGGAATGAAGCAGATTAGGCAAAGGAAGACGATGAGTTGCAATGTGGACCTAAGAATAGCCACAGTGAACCCAGCAGACAACCCTAGAATTAAAACCATCCACAAGAAATCTTCCTTTCTGAGCAGAAAACAGGCCTGCCTTAATGGCCATCAAACAGTCATAGGATGGATATCACTCAAGCAGTGCCATGGGGAAAAATTTCTTAAACTAGTTGTGTGTTGTTTTTATTTGGGAGTTAATTAGAACAAAGTGATTTTATTTTTCCAAGAGTGTAAGACTTTCCTGTGTCCCCAGGCAATCTCTGACATGGCCAAGCCCCTGATGTCTGTCATCTGTCCAGTGATACAGCAGCTTGCACAATCCTTCCGTGCTAGGAGTCTAGATTGTGTAATGATATAAGCAATACATTATACATACACATCTGCACATACACACACATATGTGTGTATGTGATATAGGTGATATATGATATACATGCTATATGATATAAATATGCTGTTCCCATGGTAGCTGGAATTGTGGTCCTCATACCAAAGGCTCTTATGCTATATTCCTTGGCTCCCTACATATCATCTTTTAGATACTGCTTTGGTAGTGCATTGACTCTAGGTTTTATATATATATATATGTATATATATATATACATATACATATATATATGTGTGTATATTTAAGTATATATATATGCACACACACACATATATATGCATACATATATATTAATTAAATACACACACACACACACACACACCTACCTTTCCGGTTTCAAAAGCTTCTTTCAGGCTTCTATAGTCCTCTTTGGCTTTACTCATGAAATATTGTCTATGATTTCTTTGATCTTTTTGAAATATTCTTTTGTTAACCTTAAGCAACACAGCAGGATGAGTTAACATGTATTAGACTCTTTCTACTGTATAAAGAAATATGGGATAGATTATAACCCAGAGTCAATGTACTACCAAAGCAGTAGCTGAAAGCTGATATGTGGGCAGTCAATGGAGTGTAGCCTAAGAGCCTTCAGTGTGAGGGCCACAATTCCAGCTACCATGGCAACAGCAGCTATGACTTTGATCATGCAAAATAGGAAGCCAGAATGTATCCTTTTATAAAATGTTTAGGAAAAGACCAAGAAAAATGAAAACTTGACATAGCATTTTTCAGCCCATTCTGTGATGCTAAACTATGCAAAGACATTAGAAGAAAAAAACAAAAACAAAAACAGAAAACAAAAAACAAAACAAAAGACAACAGAAAAAAAAAATCCTAAAGACCAATATCCATCATGCACACAGAAAAAATATACTGGAAAAATCATAGTAACTCTAACCTGTATGTAAAGAATGGACAAGATACCATGACCACGTAAAGCTTAATACAGAATTATAAGGTGAGTTATATATTTGCAAGTCAATCAATGTAATTATAATATTACCAAACAAAAAAGAAAAATCATTTTCATTTTAGTAGATCAAAAGCACGTGACAAAAATTTATATTCATCCATGATCAAAATTGTCAGCAAGCAGGGAACAGAAGAAAACTCCCTCAAACCCATAAAGCTAACCTAGAAAACTTAGTTACTATTGCACTTAATGTAGAAAGATTAAGCAGTCTTCCCGAGTATTAACAAGATAATAATGTCCATTTTCTCGAATCTTATTCAATATAGAAAGAGAGGTTTTGTGCAATAACTAGGAAAGAAACCTGTGTTACAACTAATCACAAGGTAGAGTTGTGGAGCCCAGTCCCATTGGATACACTTACAACACAGCTTGTGTATCTATGGTTCAGGGATCATTTCTAACACGGGGCAGAAATATTAAAAGAGCCAGAGGAACAGGGAGATTTCTGTGAGACTGTTTCCTTGAAATTTCAGAAGAGCTATACCCATAAAGTCTCACCAACCTGACAGCCGAACAAGGACAACAGTTCCATCCAGGCTAATGTGTAAAGCTCTGGAGGCTCCAGTCCTACACAAAGACCCACAAGCAAGCAAGGAAATCTGCTCACTGGTGAGATCGTCTTCCCCAGGAAAGAGCACATTAGCTACCCAATACCAAATGATCAGCCCTGAAACCATACATACCAATAGCATTATATGGATTGAACAGGTTGTACTTATGTAGTTAGTAATGAATGTATATTACACATGTGTAATGCTAATATATTAATACTATATGAACGATATTCATACAGTTTAAAAATGGGTCACCAATTGGAAAGAAAGCAAGGAGGGGGAGGGGTGTGGGACAGCTTGAAAGGAAGAAAGGGAAAGGGAAAAGATGTCATTACATTATAATCCCAAAAACAGTTTTTAAAAATCTGTTCTATTACACACACAAAAAGAAAAATTAGTAAGTCATACAGATGGGAAGGGAAGACAGAATGCTGTTTGCATTTAGGTGCCACGATTGCCCACACAAAAATCAGTAGAAATGACAATGAAATGAATCATGGGGCAGGGTTTCCATATAAAAGGTCTCAGTGCCAAAATGAATGACATTTCTACACTTAACAGAAATAATTGGGAGTTAAAATTATATAGTTTTAAAATAGCATTTATAATAGCATCAGAATGATAATAAACTTAAGAAAATCAATGTGCTAGCTAGTTAATGTGAACTATTAAATACTAATGAAATTTAACATCTAAAACTATAGAACAAGTGCACGATGTGCATAAATCCTTAGGCTCAATATCATTGTCAAATCTCTCAGGATCAATTCAACATAATCAAATAAAAATTCCAATGGAAAATGTTTTGTACTAGTAAATCTCAGTTCTGTTGTTCTTACAAAATGAAAGTTAACCATCAGAAGAACATTACAAATTCCAAATCAATAGGAATGATAAGTGGGAATTAAATCAAATTTCAACCCCAAAGAAGTTAGGAGAGAGGAGCCTCACAAAGGACATAATCGATTTATGTTTTAAAGAGTTGATATAAATGTAAATGGTTAAAATAAACTTGGAAATACTGGCAATCCCAACAAGACCTAGGAGATTAAACTTAATTATTCAAAGTCAGTAATTCTCATATTGGGTTGGAAAAAACAAAAACCAGCAATCTGATTTTTCAAGTGATCGTTAATATATGACTACATAGAAAATCTGAAAGTAAAGGAAGAGGCAAAATATACTAGACAAGTTGTAAAGAAAACTAGGGTAGAAATAATCACATCTCCAAAACATGATTTCCTTTCCAAAATAAAAAGTGCTATGTAAATATGCTAGCTAAATAAACCATAATTATATGAACAACTTACTCACTTAAGGCTATATGGTACTATTATTTAATTATAATACAACTTACTCAAAACAATGACAATTTTGCTTTATGCTACTCTGATACTTGTATATAATAGATAATAGAGTAATCCTGCTCTGTATACACATCTATCAACTGTTGTAGGAATATTAAAAATGAACTGCAGTTCCTGCACTACTGCTGGGCTCCGGCAACTCTCTTCCCGTGGGCCTGGCCCGCCATGCACTGGAGGGCAATGACCAACCTGTTTTTTATCTCATGGAGACTCTGACTCAGAACTCCATAATCCCTCCACCCCACAGGTTCCCACTGTGGGGGTCATTACCATGCCAACCCTGTGCTTCAAATCCCCAATGGCCTTTGTGGTGCACATCAGGCAAACCCATGCTTTGCTGCTGTACCACTCTCTCTGGAAACCAGTCAAATCGTGAAGGAAAACGCTACACAGACTTAGTTTAGAAACAATGGTAACTCAACCACTGGGCGCAACAACTAAAATTCTAATCTTTTAAGCCTTATTAAATCTAAATCCTCTGGTGGCGAATCCTGAAGGATACTCCACTGAAACCGGGAGACACTTGTAATTACACCTTGTCCTTACACTATACCCAGCCAAAAGGGCCTGATTCACTCCTGCTTCCTCTCTTCCTCTGTCCAACCAGGAAGTCCCTCCTACTCGCCCAGTGATTGGCTCCTTTATTCATTAGAGGATTGGTTCACAAGAACAGCACCAGGCCTGTCCACAACAATCAACAATGTGTGGAAGCGAAGCTTGACAAACCTGAAATACAGAATTGGAGAGAAACAGACCATCTTCACCACACAGTTAAAAAAACATGATTCAGTGATGTGCATTAAATCTCTCAGGGGCATGACAGAGATGCACACCTTTTGAGCAAAAGGGGCCATTTAGTTCTGAGCCCCAATGTGAATACCAAAAACTGTAAATGATTCACACAATACTGACCTTATTCTGTCGCTTTACTGAAATAAAATTAGAAATGAGAAATTAAATAAAATTTGATTTCCCAAAGTAAAAGGGAAACACGAGACATTCAAAAAAGCATCACACATTTGTGCGTGTGTGTGAAATTTCTTTCTCCATCAGTGATCAGATGGTTTTGGATAAAATTAAGTCCAGAATTTCGGCTTCCCTCTTGCTTACTGTTTCTTTTAAAAGATGGAATGGTAGGTAAAGGCAGGCCAAAGTTTTATCAAATGTTCTGCTTCAGCTAGATAATACTTCTACCACATGTCTACATGATTAAAATATTTCAGTGCTATTACATCAGTTTAGTAATCTGTATTAAGAAAATATTACTTAAAAATAAAACAGTTCTCACATGCTCAGTCTAGCCAAGCTGCCTGTGACGTGCTCCTCTGACTCGGCTGCCTCCACGTCTGCAGAAGTTCCTTTGTCACCCAGTAGCTTCTCCTTGCTACTGATCTCTGCTCCATGGGTCCTCACCCAGGTCTGTACCAGGTCTCCTATGTCTCATTTTCATGGCTGCTTCAAAGTTGCCTTTCAAGGCGTCTCAGTTCGTGTGACCATCAGAGCGAACTTTCACCACCTTCGGTTCACTTTTATATCAATAACGAACCCCAACATTCTTCAACCTTTTTTCATGTTCTTTTCAACAGAGAATTTTGGGGTACCTTCTTTAAAAACTGTATTTATTTTACTGAGTGGGTACATATATCTGGGTACATGTATGAGCACCAGTTGTGTGCAAGTGTCCATAAAGGCCAGAAGAAAGAATTAGATTCCCTGGAACTAGAGCTACAGGCAGTTCTGAGCCATTGATGCGGGTGCTGGGAACTGAACCTAGGTCCTCTGCAAGATCAGCAAGTGTTCTTTACCCCTGAGACATCTCTTCAGCCCTACTGGGACCTTTTTGTTATGTTTTGTTGTTCTACGGGCACATTTCCCCATAGGAAATACTAGATATAGTTTTGTTAGTTTTTATTAGATACTTTCAGGTTCGTGTTTTTTGTTTTGTTTGTTTGTTTGTTTGTTGGTTGGTTTTTTTATCCTGACTTCCTTATTTTAAGGGCCTTTAAAAAAATAAATACTGAACCTCTCTATGCTCCAGTTTCATCTATAAAATGACAGTAATAGCCGGGCGTGGTGGCGCACGCCTTTAATCCCAGCACTCGGGAGGCAGAGGCAGGCGGATTTCTGAGTTCGAGGCCAGCCTGGTCTACAAAGTGAGTTCCAGGACAGCCAGGGCTATACAGAGAAACCCTGTCTCGAAAAACCAAAAAAAAAAAAAAAAAAAAAAAATGACAGTAATATTACTACCTATTTCATAAGATTGCTTTGAGTTTAATTAGAGAATATTTTTTTAAATGCTGAGGCCATTCTACAATGAGAGCTTAATAAGAATTAGCTGCTATTAAAATGATTTGCTCTTAAAATTTGATTTATGGCTCTCTTGATTTCTTTTGTGAATCTTTTGCCAAATACATTCCTGCCGGACTTTTTACGGTATCGTCCGTCCAATGCTTTCTGCTTCACAGTCCAGGAAACTGAACTACATTTTGACACCATTGGCAAGGCTGTCTGCTTACTTTGCACTGTTGGAATGAGACAAGAACAGATTTTTTTTTTTTTTTTTTTAGAAAAAAATTGTTTCTAAATCCTTTCTTCTACCCAGCATCTCAATTGAGAGGAATTGGTAGAAATTCTTCTCACACCTTTTCTGACTTTATCTAGCTTTCTGCACATGAATCAGCAGACATGGGTGGGCTCAAATTACAGAGTTCACAGCCAAGGTTGCTTCCATCATCCTTGAGCAGTGAGCTATCAGCCAACATGGCCCCTGTGTTCTGGGCAAGAGCCAGGTGCTTCTGACATGATAATAACTTGGGAAGCTCCAGTGTTCCAGTCTTCAAAATCTAATCAAATAACAGTCCTTGTTACCCATCTTTTTTCCTCCTTCCCTTATTTTTTTTTTAAACAGCTTCTTGTACTCTTCCAAGGATAGCATCATCTCTTCTAGCTTGCAAGAGAATAGACCCAAGTCTCACAAGTCTTTTGGCCTCCTGCTCAGCTATGAGAGCATCCTATATCTACAACGTAGATTTAGGGGAAAACCTTAAGTAGCCATCAAAGTCCTTATATGTGTGGTCCCTGAAGACATTCGCTCTGAAGGTCCCTCTGGACCGTACCTTCCTGTCCTAGCTACAGTTCCTGGTAACTTGCAGATGACCTGCTCTTGTCAATCTCCTAGGCCCACCTCTCATGCAGCTGCTAGTTGCTGCTCTATCTACCGTATATTGTCGACATCCATGCAACTATTAACCATGCATGTTCTAAAAGAACATGTCAGCTCTTTCCCTGTCTCTTCAAAAATCCATTTAATTTGCTGTAGTCGCATCATCCTGTGTTGAACTGTGTTGGGAGCTATTGAGACAACTCTTGATCTCTAAATTGGGCCTCTCCCCCTGAGAAGAAAAAGGGGTCAAAAGTGGGACCGACACACCAATTCCGAGAATGTTCCAGCCCTAAGCCATCGCCGTTGTCCTGACCACACCCTGATACCACCAAGTTCCTGCTTCCCCGTGTAGCTGCCAAAAGAAAGAATTTCTATTGCCCCCCCTCCCATAAGTACTTCTCCTTTTGCTTGTATTGCCCTACCCCTCCCACTGATAAGTATCTGTACTTCCCCTTTTGCTTGTGCATTTAAGCCTTGGGTCTTTCTCAAAATACGGGGCTTTGATACATTCCAGAACGGTTTCCGTGTCGTTATTCGTACAAGGCCCTCGTCTCTCTCTACCCCCCATTTGGTTCTTAGGAGGAGGTCCCCTCGTGACCCTCGAATAACTGGACCTGCTGGACAGGTCAGAACTGCCACTGAATCAGTTATCAGAAGGCTGGTTAAGGAAGTGGGGTCAATGAGAATGGCTGTGGGGAAGCATTCTCTTCCAAAGCAGAAAACAAACTGATGAACAGTGTCAAAACCAGCTGTGCTGAGACTCTGGACTTGAATCAAAGGCATACAACATCAACTTAGTGAAGGGAAGAGAAGATTCTCAATCTTTATAAGACAGTTTCGTTTGTGATATTTTAATTTATCCTGGATACCATGTCTCAACTTGATGACAACATTGAAGACAGCTGTCCCACACCCCGGTACCAACTTTCCTGTTTAAGGAAAGACCATAGAACTTTGCCTAGACTCAATGTCTTGTGGTTATTTGTTTTGGTATCTCTGAGGGTTCTCCAAAGTAGGAGTTCAAAAAGCTTGCCCTTTTGTCACTGAACTAGCAACTTTGTCAAAGCTAACATGACTACTGAGGTGACACTTGTTGAAAGCATTCCAAAGCAAATAAACCAATCTTTACTACTCAATGCAATAACAGTAACAAATGAAAAAGCTATACAAGAAATACTAGAAACTGGTAACTCTGTAAAACTCTCACGTAGTCTTGGGTATCTAGAAGACCATGGGTGTTTCCAGCACTCAGTGAATGTCCAGGAGAAACCTGAGATGTCCCCTCCTGTGCTTCACTGCCATCTCTGCTGAGAGCAAGAAGTGAACCCTAAGACAGTTAACTGCCAGGCTGAGCGTTGAAGACATGGCCCCATGCACACACATAGGCTCTCTGCCAAGACCTGGGGTTTTCACTTTTCCTTTGTTCAAACCTTTTTAATAGTTGTTGTCAACTTATTAGGTAACTAATAATTAAGTTAAAGGAATAACTACTTCTATAATCACATATCATAAAATACAGGCTTTACAAAATTAGTAGCAATAACAATAGACAATGGGCTACAATATTAGGTACAAACTCTGGAGAGGATAGAGACAAAGAGTTTGTAGCATGATCATTAAGAAATGTATTTTCCAGTAAAATAAATGAGATATGAAATGAAAAATTAAGACCTGCACAGAAGAGGACAAAGCCAATACAGACTGCTGTTAAAGAAACCCAGATATTATATGTACTAGACAAAGACTAGTCCACTACTGTATCTTAATTTATTTTTGCATATGTGTACAGTGTTCTGTGTATGGTTTGTGTATTGCTGGTGTGGGAGTGTGCATGGGTGTATATGCATGCGCATGGGGATGCCAGAGGGAAGGGAAGACAACATCTAGGGTCCTTCCTTAATCATATTCCACCTTTATTATGTGAGACAGGATCACCCACTAAACCTAATGCGCATCAGTTCTGCTACGGTGGTTAACCAGTGAATTAGCCTTCGCCCATACTCGCACCCCATTGCGTGTGTGTGTGTGTGTGTGTGTGTGTGTGTGTGTATGTTTCTGTTATGTTTGTAGTTGTTGTTTCTAATTGTTTTCACCACTGCATTATTTGTATATTTTCTAGTGTACCATTTTAGGAAAAAAAAAAAGGAGCTAGTTTTAATTAATGCCAACAGTGTACAAAACCTTGCTGTAGAATTCTTCCCTTAAGCATATTGATTATATGCTTCATAGATTCATAGTTACCTTGGCATAAAAATGCTTCTCAATATATGAAAATCCAGCTCGGTATGTCATGCTGAGGAAGAACAAAGAGGTAAGCTTCATGATCATCTCAATTGATCCATTTCAATTGGATCTTGAAATTCAATGCATGTTAATGGACCAAACCCCTTTAAAACTAGGAAGTCCTCTTTTAAGCAGAATTCTGGGACATATCTGTGATCCAGCACTTGAGGTTTGGTGGTGAGAGAATGCCTAGTTTAAGATTGTTTGGGCCACACATCCAAGGCCAACCTGGGCTACCTAGAGTGTCTGTATCTCTAACATGTGCTTCTTGGAGGCACAGATAGATGGATTCTGTTTCTTGACTCAATAATTTTGTATCATTTAAATGAGGCCGTTGATTGTTAAAGTTATTACTGAAATGTGTGTATTAATTGCGGTCATTCTGTTGCTGATTTTTGGTGTGTTGTTTGTGTTCTCAGTGAGATAATAGCACTAGGAATCCAAAAATAAAGTTGAGAAAGCATTTTTTTTTTTACAAAAAGCATTGTATCTACTCATTTTTTACTTTATGTGTGTTTACATGTATCTATACCTAGATAGATAGATGATAGATAGATAGATAGATAGACAGATATAGAGACAGAGACATGTATCCCTTGCATGTCTAGTGCCCTCAAAGGTTAGAAGATTATATTGGATCCACAAATAGCTGTCAGCATGTGGGTGAACCAGCAGGTGAGTACTGGGAACCCAACCCAGGTTCTCTGGTAGAGGAGTAAGTGCCATCTCTTCAGCACCAAAAACAGTTCTTTTGTAGCATCGTAAAAGGTGGGGTTTTTTGTTGTTGTTTAAAAAAAAAAAAAGAGACTTCCATAAGCAAGGTGTGGTGGTGCACAGCTGTGTATCACCTCTTGAGGTAAATACAGGAACATTAGAAGTTCAAGCTCAAACTTGGCTATATAGTGTGTCTGAGGCCAGTCTGATATATGAGACCTTGTTTCAAAAACAAACCAAAACCAAAAGTACAAATAACTTAGACATAAAGCTAATGTGATGTAAGACTTAAATACTGTAAATTACCAGTGGTGGAAAAAACTAAAGAGCTCACTACAGGTGTTCCATTTCCATTGAGTCAAGTAGTGCTGTCAGCTCGACAATTGTCTACAATGGTCAACAAGTCGAAGGGCACTCTTACCAAATTTTCTAGTTTTTCTGTAGAAAGAGACAAAAAGATTCTAAAATATTTGAAATGATAAAAAAAGTCCCAGATAGATAGTTTATTTAAAACACACACACACACACACACACACACACACACACACACACACGGAGAGGTGGCGGGGGAGGGAGGGAGTGAGGGAGGCAGAGAGAGAGAGAGAGAGAGAGAGAGATTGATTGATTGATTGATTGATTTTCTCACTTTGTAGCCCTGGCTGGCTTTGAACTCACCGAGATCTGTCTGCGTCTGTCTCCTTAGTACCAGGGTCAAAGGTGTGCACCACCATGCCTGGTTTAATGAATGTGAAACAAACATGCCTTTTTAGTTTTTAAACTGATCACAAATGTACTGCAATAAAAGGCATTTGGGATTGGTGTCAGCATAGACATAGCAATTGATGAGAAACGGGAATTCAGAAACAAACCCATGTAGTCATAGCTTATTGACAACGAGTGGCCAGACCGCAGGCAGCATGGAGAGAGTGACTTCTTTCCACACCAGATGATGACAAGTCAATGAGGTATTCCCAAGCAAAAGAAAGAGATCACATCCTCACCTCACACCTTATACTAACACTAACCCAAAATGAGTTAAAGACCCAGCTTCAAAGACTGAAACAGTTACGTTCTTAGAGCACAACCCGGCAGCAACTCCATCTCATCCTTGGATTTAGCAGTAGATCTTTCTTTTAGGTATGAAACCAAAAATACAATCAATAATTTAAAAAAGGAATAAGTGAGTCTTTATCACATAAATCTTTTTGCATGCACAGCTCCACCCCCCAAACTAAAAAGTGAAATCTTATAGATGGCAGTGTTTCAGACACATAAACACACTTAGCAATCATGAGACCAAGAAGCAAACTTAACTTGCAATTGACGCAAAAAAAAAAAAAATAATTATGAAGCACTTGAAAAGATGGTAGAGGGGCTGGAAAGATGGCTCAGCAGTTAAGAGCGCTGACTGCTCTTCTGAAGGTCCTGAGTTCAAATCCCAACAACCACATGGAGGCTCACAACCATCTGACATGAGCTCTGACACCCTCTTCTGTCTGAAGACAGCTACAGTGTACTTACATATAACAATAAATAAATCTTTGGGCCGGAGCAAGTGGGGCCGGAGTGAGCAGAGGTCCTAAGTTCAATTTCCAGCAACCACATGATGACTCACAACCATCTGTATAGCTACAGTGTACTCATATACATAAAATAAATAAATAAATAAATCTTAAAAAAAAAAAAAAAGAAAAGAAAAGATGCTAGAAATCCTTAGTCAATAAGGAAGCAAAACACCTACTCAGGGGGACAACACATCAGACCTACTAAGATGGCTACAATGATAATCATGCAATAAAACTTACAGTAAGTATAGATGAGATGGAAAAACTAATAATTTTCATATGTTCTGACAGAAATGTAAAGTGACACAGACACTATGGAAATCAGGTTGGCTTACATGATATAAGAATCCAGTAGTTGGCTGTCTCAGTTGTTTTATTATGGCCCCAAAGACCTGGTCTATGCTGGAAGTTCAAAGAAGCTGGTTCTAATATCAGTTAAAGATACAATGTCTTAGTTAGGGTTTTGCCTCTGGAAACAGATACCGTGACCAAGGCAACTCTTATAAAGGACAACATTTCATTGGGGCTGGCTTACAGGTTCAGAGGTTTAATCCATTATCATCAAGGCAGGAAGCATGGCAGTGTTTGGGTAGGCATGATACAGGAGAGGCTGAGAGGTCTACATCTTCATCTGAGGGCTGCTTGTAGAATACTCACTTCCAGGCAGTTAGGATGAAGATCTTAAAGCCCATGCCCACAGTGACACACCTACTCCAACAAGACCACACTTCCAAATAGTGCCACTCCTGGGGCCAAGCATATTAAACCCATGACAAGCAATGACAGCAAACGGTGGGTGAATTTGCCAGCACATGCGAAGACAAGCAGAGAAAAAGCAAAGTTTCTATTTTCCTTCTCCCCTTTGTCTGGATTGCCACTGAAAAGTGCAGTGCATGCCACCAACACTTACAGTGGGTAGACCTACTTCAAGTAATCTGATAGACAAAATCCCTTCACAGGAGTGTCCTGTGGCCTGCCTTTCGATTAACTCCAGATCCAATCAAGTTGACAGTCCATTATACTAGCTATTAATCCAAATAGTGTGTGATGGATAGAGCATACCGAAATTAGGAAGAGACAAAGCGCTTGGAGAGGCCCAAAGGGGAAGATTCTGAAAAAGTGGGTAAGATTTAACAGCTCGGGAGTAGGGCAAGGCAAGGAGATACAGCTTAGGGATTTCGTGCACAAAGGAGGGACTATTCCAGAGTATTAAGGAGACAAGCCTTGCTAGATCACTATAGAAGGCAACCGTGCAACAGAGTAACACTTCAAATGCTATGTTAAAACAAGTAATAATTAATGTCAGTGAACAGGGAGCCTTTCCTGCTGAGACTCTAAAAAACAAAATCATTGTCTAGTGTTACCAATTTTTCCTTCAAGGCGTCTGGTCTCTGAGATCTGTCTCTGCTATCTAAGGTCTACCCTGTAATACTGTGTTTCTGTTTTTTTTTTTTTGTTTTTTGTTTTTTGTTTTAAAGAAACAAAGTGTTAGTTATGACCCTGCACTTGTGGCGTCTGGCTCTGTTCGGAAGCTGCCTGCAACAGGTAGTTGTTTTCTTTGCTTCCATCCCATTACTTCCGGTAACATCCTTCGGGGACCCTGTGAAAGTATTCCCCTTCTCCTGATGTTTATAATCTGAGGGTGCTTATGGAGTTTCAACATTCCCTCTGCCCTGAGCCCAGCCAAGGTATACATGCTTAATACCTTTAATCTCTCCCCCTAAGTCACTCCCTCTGGTCCCTTAATCATCTTAATTGCTCTTCTCTGAAACGCAGCCAGCTCATTATGTTCATCTTCCTTGGGAGGCAATGAGGAACATAGTATTCCCCTTGTGGTCTCCCAGGGCTCATATATTACCTCCCAGTTTCATCATCCACGGCCGGACATGTGCAGCCACACCCCTCCGCGGTCCCCACCCACCCACACAGTGCACCCCGGCCCCCTGTAAATCCCGTATTTCACCAGGTTATCTCTGTATTTCCAGGTGGCCTGCTCCAAAACTTGGAAACCACGTTGGCTACAGACAGATCCGCATCCCAGGGTGGGGAGAAAGGGGGAGGGGTGTCTCTTACTGGAGAAGGTGGCTCAGGACCAGGCCGAGTATCTGGAAAACTGCAACTAAACTTGTATAAGACAACCTTGGAAGGGGAGAGGCTGCAGTCTGCCCAGAATTAGGCTGCAGCCTGCTGTGAGTGCTATGGCCTGCTGGGCTGTGAGAGCCTACAGAAAGAGGCAACTCCGGAGCTACAGCTCTGCTTCTAAGGATCCTTTATGTCTCCTCTCTATCTTCTCCTACCTAAGTGTATTCATAGCCCTTGGCTGTTACTGTGTAGCTTTCTGAGGAGAAATGCAAAGCGAACCAGATTACAAAGATCCTGTTTCAAGATCTGTTATCACCCTGTGGATAGAAACCTCCAGAAGCCCGAGCCTTTTGAAAGCACTGGTCTTGTTTCTTAAAGCTTTGAAAAGGAACACACACACACACACACACACACACACAACTTTGCTACTCTAAGGCTCTGGAGTTAAAAGTTAAACTGACTTTGAGGAACCCAGATGTTTGGGTCGCAGAAGGTTGACATGGGGACACACCTGGGGCTTCCTTGGGCGTCTGGAAGAAAATAGAAAAAGAAGAGGTGGCTCACAACCATCCCCTAACTCAAGCCACAGGGGATCCAATGTCGAGTTCTGACCTCTGAGCACATAGGGCCCATACATACCTGCAGGCAAAACACTCATACACACAAAACATAAATAAATCTAAATAACTTTTTTTAAAAAGACGTTTAAAGAAATTCCAGGAGGTTGTTCCCATGTTGAAGAGCATAGATGATGAGAGGTAGAGGGTCTTTGGCCCAGAGACCTGCAAAGGAGGAAGCGGAGAGGGAGTGGGAAGGGGCTCGTGCCTGCTGCCCTGGAATGTTCTACAGCCAGGGGCTTCGTTCCACTTTTTATTGAAACTTTGAAAGGCCTTTTTTTTTTTTTTCTTTTTTTTTTTTTTTTTTTTGGTTTTTCGAGACAGGGTTTCTCTGTAGCCCTGGCTGTCCTGGAACTCACTTTGTAGACCAGGCTGGCCTTGAACTCAGAAATCCACCTGCCTCTGCCTCCCAAGTGCTGGGATCAAAGGCGTGCGCCGCCTTAGCCGGAGTGCCTGGTGGAGGCAAGACCACAGGCCTGGCAAACCCTGCTGCCAGCCTTCTTAAGGACTCTACTCTGGGTGAAGTGTCTCCTTCTTTCCCTTCACTTACTAGAACTCTTTGGTACAGGGGAAACTACAGAGCAAGGTTTCTTCTAGCTGGGTGTCTTGAGTACCGGAGGCATGGTGAGGAGAGGGGAGGGAAGGAGGGAGAGGAAGGAGATGAGAAGGAGGAGGAGGAGAAGGAAGGGGAGGAGACTTGGAGAAGGGAGAGAGGAAAAAGGAACTGCCTAGATAATCTGTGGCAAGAGGAGGAAGGACCTAAGCTCTGCTTCCTTCCTCCTTCCTGCCCCTCCAGCATGGGTCTGCCCTGCAGTAGGCCAGAGTGCTTCCTTGTTCAAGACTAGTGATCCTACTGTTGCAGCCTTTCCGGTCCATTGGGTTCTCTGGAAAGGAATTCTTGAGAGCATTTCTTCTAGGATCGGAGGTCCTTGGCTCTTCTACTACCACACTTCCCGTATATACCAGGTTGCCAGAGAGGACAGAGAACTCCCAGTTTGAGTATCAGATAAATATGGGCAATTTTGATGATGCGTATTCATGTATCCCATAATTACGTCCTGTCCACTCTGCTTTGTTTGTATTGTTAAGCCTAAACACCTTTAAATCAGTATTTCTGACTTCATTTCTGTCCAGACAGCGACCTTTCAAAGCATGAAAGGGAAAAGTTCCCACGTCAGGAAGAACGGCTACCATTTCCGGTCTCTTGCTTTGTCCCTCTAGACTTGGCACGTGTTCAGCTTCAGGAGAAATCCTCGTAAGAGTTGAGGGAAGTCTGATGGAGTAGAAATGGAAGATGCAGTGAGTCCAGATCACCTAAGGCATCCACTAGAATTCCCAACCTGAGGTGCCTCCCCGCTAACAGCAGCGCTCTCCTTTTCTGGAGGAGTTTACAAGATGTGCTCTGGACACCAAAGTTAAATAGTAATCTCCCTCTGTAAGCAGTGTCTCTTAAGTAGGGTTTACATTTGGGATTAATAGTAAACTCCTTAGGCCTTACTGACAGAAGAATGCAGTTTGCCCAAATAAACAATCTTCCCATCAGATCTTAGGGACCAAACTTTGTCTTCCTAGCAAGGAGCATTTCCCAACTCTGAAGTCATTTGTAATGTGCTGGGAAGACGGTTTCAAAAAAAAAAAAAAAATGGATATCTTAGATACCATAAAAGGGAAAACAATTCTCCCTTTTGAAGTAATAAATACCATTTGTAGCAGAACTCCTTCAGTGTGCATTTCTGAATTATTTCCTGATAATGCTAGGCTTATAGAAGCTGGTGGTGCCCACTGCCTAGTAAGGAAGACGCTTACAGAACAATGTGGGTGTGGGCTTTTTCTGAATGTTACACATTCTTCTTGGGACATAAAACCAAGAATCCTTTCCACTGATTGGGTGACTGTAGGCTTCGTGGGACTGGACTTTTGTGGCAAAATGGAAGGGCCCTCAGATTGTGCCACACCATCTCCCAGCGGCCACTGTTGCCTTAGCCTCTCCGAGGAAAGCCATAGCAAAGGTTAACACCTCTCTACAGCACTGTTGAGTAAAAAAAAAAAATGTGAGTCCGTTAAGAAACAGACACCTTGCTGCTTTGCCACGTCTCAAGTCTTCCAGGAAAACTTCCCTCACACAGGCACCCACACTACAGCCTTTTGAAAATGCTATTCCACGTGGAACCCTCTCACCTGGCGTTTACTCTGTCTCTGCTTCCCTTTTCTAAGCCTCGGGCCTGTGGGCTGAGACCTGCCACTTCTGCTCATCACCCAGCGAATGACCTCCTGGCACTAATAATCGTCAGGCACTGTGCTAATAGGTGGAGCTCACCTCCGCTCATCTTAAAGACCCATTCTTCCCCCATGGTCTTTATGTTGTGTCCCCCACCCCCACCCCAGTTTTGTACAGAGGAAAATAAGACTTAAATAGAAACTAAGACTTAAAAGAACTCTGAAGTCAGCCTGTAAGTAAATGATAGCTCCAGGGTCAGATCATTTGTACAGGGAAAGCTAGAGGGTTGGTTGCAAACAGTTCCCTCCCCTTTTGCTCCTTATAAAGTTCGGATTGTAATACTTACCTTTCAGGGTTGTTCAGCAGGATAAATGAGAGTGTCTGTGAATGTTTCCAAAACTGTCTGGTGCTCCATAGGAAATCAGACCACATCAGGGGAAGACAGGCAAGGACAGACACCTCACAGAGGGAAGCTTGCTATGACAAATAACCAGCAGTTGGAAATAATTTGGAAGGGTAAAGGGACTCAGTCTATTCAAGAGTTTAAACCTAAAGGGAGGGAATTGTGGAATGCTCTTACATGCTTTAACAAAAGTCACTGTTCTTTTCTGATTTTAAAAGTAAAAACCATGGATATTTTGTAGGAGTAGGGAAAGCAAGAAAGTAAAAAGATAAAAATAAAATAACCTCTCCTCCCCTACACAATGACGTACAATGTTTTTTTTATTACCTAATTTTATATATGTGCAATGTACTTATAATGTTTGCTATGATTGCACTGCATACTATGTTCTTTGTTTTTGTTTTTGGGGTTTTTTGTTTTGAGCATTCTTTATCACTAAGCAATAACAGGAAAAATATTATAGAGTATGGGCAAGGAGAAGGACCCTCATTCACTTAACAATTTCTCTATCACTGGCTGGTGAGGTTTCTAGCTTCTACTGTTACAAGTAATACTGTGATAAATATGCTTATACAAGAAACTTCCACTACACTGAAAAGCTTATTTTGTCCAGATGAATTCTTAAAAGAACAGATGTTGGTCAAAGAGTTTGTATTTCTAAGGTCTTGAGTCATGTCATTGAAGAGCTTTCCAGAAAGGGTGTTGTGGTTTGAATAAATATGGCCTCCGTAGACTCCCATGTCTAAATGGTTGGCCCTTGACGAGTGGCACTGTTACGAGATGTGACCTTGTTGGAGGAAGTGTGTCACTGTGGAAGCATACTTTGAGGTCTTATATATGCTCAAGCTATGCTCAGTTTGAAACAGTCCCCTTCTGTTGCCTTCTGATCCAGATGTAGAACTCTCAGCTCCTCCTCCAGCACCATGGCTGCCTGCATGCTGTCATGCTTCCCACCATGATGATAATGGACTGAACCTCTGACACTACAAACCAGCCCCAATTAAGTATTTTCCTTTATAGGAGTTGCCTTGGTCATGGTGTCTTTTCACAGGAATGGAAACCAAAACTAAGACAGTTGTATTTATGTACTAGAAAATACATACGCACAAATATATACACATATGTATATGTAATAACAATTAGAGGAAAATAGGCCACTAATTTGAAAGAGAGCAAGAAGAGGTATATGGGAGGCTTTGGAGGAAGGAAACAGAGGGGGACATGTTATAATTATGCTGTGATATCAAAAATAAAAGAAATTGCAAAAATTAATAAAAAATTTCAAAGAAATTAACCAAATGTACTCAGGATATTATATTTCAATTCTAGCACTAGTGATCTTTTAAGTGGATACAATGTTGAACAGCTTGGCCTTTGAACATTTCCATTATAGCAGAAAATTTACAACACTGATAGAATATTAGCATACCTGCATTAATTTACGAGGTAACATTATATAGTTAGTCTTTGTTCTATTTGTTGAACCTCTTTTCTCGTGTATCATTTGTCTTTTAAAGTTACTTTTAGTTCCATAGTTAGGGGCTGGAGAGATGGCTCAGCAGTTAGGAGCACCTGATGCTCTCCAGAGGACTTAGGTTTGGTTCTCACACCCACATGGCAGCTGGCAACTTTGTAACTCTAGTTCCAAGGGATCTGATGCCCTCTTTTGGCCTCAATGAGCACCAGGCACAAACTTGGTGTACATAGATACACACAAAAACTCAGATACATATAAAAAAAATAAATGCTTTTTAAATATACCAGATCTGTCTTAAAGGCTGTTTATCACCACTTCTTGTATACCTATTGATTTAACTATAATTTTTAATTGTTTCTATTATGCATTTTGATGCTGATATTTATTTTAAAAAATTCATCATTGTAGATGCTTGGGAAGAAGTATGAGTCTTTGGTCCTTTGTACGTTTTTAAATTCTACTTCATTTTGGGTTACGTTTGTCACCCTTGCTTTGGTGAGACTAACTGTTTAAAATCTGCCTTAAGAAAATCTTTTAGCCAAGGTTCATCTTTTAAAATATATGGTTTTACTTTGTATATAATTTTGTAGTCATTTTTAAAGCTCTTATTTTATCTTAACTTTACTAAATTGAACTTGGTTCTTCTAATGGATCCCTTTATGTAACAGTTGCTGTGATTTTTAGGTTTAATTTTGTTCTATCAGACTGCTGATATATGACTTGAAGTAGTTACTTTCAAATGAACACCTTGTGTGAAACACTCCACGTGTGTGAATAAAGCAACAGATGACCAAAGGGGGTTAAACCCATGCACACCATAGACTATGTTCCTCTCAGTGTGATTGATTAAGGACAACTTAGCTGAAATGTTCCCTCAGGATTTTTTTCTCCTGTTGTTCGTTTGTTTGTTGTTTGACACAGAGTCTCCTTGGGTGGTTCAGATTCTCCTTCAGTTTTCAGGCTAGGCACCACAGGCTAGCATCCCAGGCTGGAACCACAGGCTGGCAGTCTTCCTGCCTCAACCTCTAGAGTGCCGAGTAGTACGCCCACCCTCATGTTTCCTAAAGGTTCTCTATCTATTTCCTAATTATCCTTTAGTAGAATAACAGAGAATTCCAAACTAGCACTTTTTATTTGGTAACAAATTGAATTTTCATTCTTGTATGATATCTTAGTTAGGGTTTTACTGCTGGGAACAGATACCATGACCAAGGCAACTCTCATAAGGACAGCGTTTAATTGTGACTGGCTTACAGGTTCAGAGGTTCAGTCCATTATCATCAAGGTGATGGTTACATCTAGGTAGTCATGGTGCAGGAGGAGCTGAGAGTTCTACATCTTCATCTGAAGGCCACTATGAGACTACTGGCTTCCAAGCAGCTAGGATGAGGGTCTTAAAGCCCACACCCACAGTGACACACCTACTCCAACAGGGCCACACCTTCTAATAGTACCACTCCCTGGGTCAAGCATATTCAAACTATAACGTATGATAATCTCCTCTAGTCTCATTCTCTCTCTCTCTCTCTCTCTCTCTCTCTCTCTCTCTCTCTCTCACACACACACACACACACACACCTTCACTCCCTACTTTTGTGTTGGGGTCCATTTTTAGGAACCTTTAGAGATTCAAGCCCAGACTCCAGCCCTTACGACTATCACTAATGTTTTCCTCTTTGTCTACTTCATGTGAACCTAGAAGAGATTTTGGTACAAGCCATAAAACTGAAGAATGTAGTAGATGGTGTTTTCTTTTAAAGCTAGTTTGCCTTCTCAAAACTGAAAAAATGGAGCAGTGTCTTTCCTTGCCTCTCACTCTGCTTCCAGCAATGTGATCCGTGCAGGTTTTATGCCAGGATGTCCATTTCATTTATGCCAGCACACTTTTTTCAATAATAATAACAATAAGAATAATAATGCCCTCAAGCTGCTTCTCTTGCACCTCACCCTGTTCTGGCCATGCTTCCTGTGTTATTTCACAGCACACATGTGCTCTTTTGCCTCTGGTGACACCAGCTTTAGTGGCAATTCACATGGTCAGCCTTACAGTTCTAGGTCATCTGCTTCAGCAAGAAGCTCTGCCATTTGTAAGTAATTTTGTATTCATTTACCTTTAGAGCTGCACTGTCAATTAACAATTGGTGTATATACAAGCACATAGGTTATAAAGAATCCCATGGATTTTCTCATGATGTAACCAGCACTCCAACCTCAAGAAAGAGCAGTCCCAGCGTCAGAGAAATGTCAGTCAAACCCTCTGCAGGGCCATCTTCTAAGGTAAGCTCTATCCTAGCCACTATCATTGTCGTGATCAATTACTTTTGCCTGATTTAAAATGTTGTTTGAGGCCAGGTGTGGTGGTGCACGCCTTTAATCCCAGCACTTGGGAGGCAGCGGCAGGAGGATTTCTGAGTTCCAGGCCAGCCTGGTCTACAAAGTGAGTTCCAGGACAGCCAGGGCTACACAGAGAAACCCCTTCTCAGAAAACAAAACAAAACAAAACAAAACAAAACAAAACAAAACAAAACAAAACAAAACAAACAATAAAACAAAAATGTTGTTTAAATGCAATAAAGTCCTCTCCCCCCTTCCTTCCCTCTCCTTCTTTCCATTCTCCTTTCCTCCTTCTCCTCTTCCCCTTCTTTCTCTTTCCCTCCTCCTTTTTCTTTTTCTTCCTCTCTCTTTTTTCTGAGATTCAGATCTGGTGCTGGCCAATAGACCAGATGATATTTGCCTTGTCCTATTCACTTCTTAGCTAGAGAGATTTCCCCCAGGGGTCACAGCAGGAGCAGTAGGAATACTCCGTAATCCAATCGCTAAGACTTTGAATTCTTAAACCCTTCTCTCACACAGTCTCTGATTCCTGAATATTCAGCATATATGATGCATGAAAAATAAAATTCCCAGGGCATATTTGGATATTCAGCATATATGGTGCATGACAAATATAATTCCCAGTGCATGTATAGAATTAATCAGGACCCGTTCAATGTGTGGCAAAGAGGAAAAATTACTGCAGCTTAGAAAAGACGTTTGTTTTTCTCTCACGTTAGAATCCAAAGACCAGGACCGCCATGAAAGTTCTCCAAAATGTTCTCAGAACTTAGGATTTATCCATACGAGGCCACAGTCTGTGTTCTCGGGATACAAAACTAGAATGCTGGGCAGTTTCATGGACAAGGTGCTTAGGAAAAGATGAACGGGGAAAGGAGCCAATTGTCTTGTACAAGGACTTATGTGTCCTCTACTTACATCCCACCAGTCAGAAGAAATCTGTTGTTCTACCAGTATTTGAAGGGCATAGTCAAGAAACTGCCAAAGTGGCTTTGCCGTTATTAGGGGGAAGGTGTTTATTGTGGATAAGACAAAGAAAATATACAGAGGCATCTAGAAGAGTTTAGAATGGGGAGGAAAGGAAGTGCGATGGACATGGTCAGGGATAACAAAGCCTGAGAGCAACAGAGAATAGTGCAGATAACAAGAAATTGAAGCTAGTGAGAATTGACAGGGACAGGGCTGTAAAGAGATGGGAGGGACTATTGAAACTGGACGGGGCCATTACAGGGCCCAGAGCTGCGGGAATGTTGGTCAAAGTACGGGAGCAGGAAGGACTTAGGGCAATTGGGAAATTCTGTCAGAAGCATCGGGCTCGTTGACTGAACCTGAAGAGACAGGAAGCAGTCATATTGTCTGGATTGGTTTACATATGCTTTGAGCCAGTCCAGGGCTGACGGATTCTGCAGGACCACCTTAGGCTATTGAAGTGAGCCCAAGCAGTGCTGCAGTTGATTCCTGGATGGTGTCTGTCAGCTGGGTGGAAATCTACTGGGATAACAGAAGGCAAAGTTAGGGAGTTTGGGGAGACTTAATCTTGGGTGTACATCTGAGACTTTCAGGCCTGTCTTGTGTTCCTGGTAGTTGGGGGTGTGGAAAGACATCTCGAGACCAAGGGAAAGTAAAAAGCCCACCTTTAGGGATAGGAAGTAGCCAGGAAAGCTTAAACTCTTGGCTGACAGGGGTATTAATCAGGCAAGGGATCCCAGAGTCCTTTTGATCGTGACAAATGGATCCAAGGCACGACTCCCTAAAGCTTACATAATTTTAAAATTTTTAACAAAACAAAACCAAAAACAAAACCGATAAAAGTTTCGATATAGTACCACTAACTGCTGTCTGTAATCTACACGGAAATCTTAGGAAAAGCAGTTAAGGGTCTGTAAACAGCTGGAGTAGACTCACACCTTTGAGCCATAGCAAAGCCAAGCCTGAAAAGTTATTAACATAGTAGAAGCATAAACATTCCTTTGCAATGCAGTGCCCAAAATGAACCTGTAAGCCACACCTGCCCAAGACCAGGTAACTTCCTAGAATGCTGGGAGTTCTTGGAAAATAACAAAGCCTCATGGAAAAGTACTGTGGCCTATAGGTTTGCCCTTAAAAACCCCTGCAACAAGTGGCTTGGCGCCATTGTCACCTGGGAAATTCCAGGAAGTGGTCCTGACCAAAGTCCATCTCTTGGTCAATATTTCAGATTTACTAAAGCTTACTTTAAATTTGGCCCAAAATTGTGGAACTGGTTTTTCTCCAGAGCATCTCAGACTCAACAGTAATAAGAGAATTTCTTGGCAGGAAAGAGAACAAATGGGAAGAGCTTGAGAACCCAAAAATTTACATTCCAGGTTAAAAGCATGAATATGCATTCCTAGGTCCAGAAGGTTGGATGTGTGTATCTACATACATGTGTGCATACATACATACACATATATGTATGACAGAGGTGTTTTAAGTTTTTTTTTTCAAGATTTATTTATTTATTATATGTAAGTACACTGTAGCTGTCTTCAGATACACGGATGGTTGTGAGCCACCATGTGGTTGCTGGGATTTGAACTCGGGACCTTCCAAAGAGCAGTCGATGCTCTTAACCGCTGAGCCATCTCTCCAGCCTTTAAGTTTATATTTTAAAAAGCCAAAAGAAATGTAAATTTTTGAACCTGTGGCAAGAATTTTGAGCTTTTTCCTATGATGATAGTAGCCCGTGCTTTACCAAGGCTAGATTAATAGCTTATCAGAACTCTATCGATTAATATGTTACAAGTCTGAGTTCAAAGCTTAACATCATATGGATAATCTTGAATCTCTTTTCTCACATACCTTAACTCACTTTCTCATACCTTCACACGCGTTCACACACCTGAAATCACGTTTGCAGAACTTTACAGCGTATACTTTAAACTTTGGACTTTTCTTTTTTAAATCTGGAAACGCCCAGTCATTTACCATGAGAGCGGTTGCTTACCTATTGAGCAGTCATTGAAAGGCAAGTTTTTTAAATAAAGGAATTGCCGCGACAGCATGGTAGCTTGAGCTTGTTTTCACATTGAAATCTGTCTGAGTTTGTCTTTCTCAGCATGAAGCCTGTCAGCGAGGTAAACCTCTAGAAAAAAGCAAGGCCTGGTTTCTGCAAGTGAAGCTAATCCGGGCTGACAAGTAAGCTTGTCTCAGCCTCAACGACTTTTGATCTAAGAGATTCTGGTAATTTAAACTTTAAAGTTTTAAAATGTGTGTCTTAGCAGGTACATGTCAATCTCTTGCACCCAAACTTACTGTAAATCCAGAATGCTCTACTTACGAAGGGACTGACCGGGCAGCGGGAGGGTCCGGCTGACAGCTTGCTTCTGCTGTGAGCTGGAATTACTGAGCTCGTGGGTTCTGTATCATTAAAATGACAGAAACTTACCCACTACCTGAAGAACCAGTCTGGCATCCTCCATGGTGAGCTCATGGCTTTGCTGCGGACATAAGTTGTCAGTCTTTGGACGCCACAGAGGGCAGCATTAAGACCAAGATCTGAAGGATTTGTCTGTGAAGGAGGACCATGGGGGGACTGGCCAGAGTGGGAGAGGCAGTCAACCCAATGGTGTCCACAGTTTGGGCAGAGCCACAGCGATGGACAAGGTCCAGGCAGGTCTTTACCCAGTGGTCAGTGTTAACACACTCAAAGCAAGCTCCAGATGCAGTCCATTGCTGACTGTCTGCTTTGGAAATAGCTTCAGCAGCTGCTACCAGAAAGTTCATATTTCTGTCTCTCATGAAGCCTTTTTCATCCAACACCTTAAATACCATATTCATCCGAGGGCCCTCATATCATATATTAAGTATACCTGCTCTTAAACCAACTTCAGGTGTTTTCAGTTACTTGCTTCAGACTTAACCTGGACAACATATACAGAAGGCTAAAGCTTGTCCCTGTAAATTAAATTTGCGTTTGCACTTAGTATGACTACAGGCGTACATTGATGAGTGTGATCATTTATAAGGTGACTGACCATTCATTCATATGTCTTAATTATCCTGAACAGATATAAGTTAGTAGCTTTTATAAGATTAGGACTTGACACTTTTATCGCTATTATGTTTGGGCCTTAAAAATATGAAGATCCTTTAGTATGAAACTTTAAACCATAAATACGGTCAGCATAGAGACTGGGAACCTTATTTTTCTGATCCTTTCATAGTGTACCTTTACAGAATATTACAGTGTTTTTGTATGATTTAGTTCAGCCAATAGATAAAGCTTAACAAAGTTAGCAAAGACAATGAGGCTAGACACACATCTCTAAGTGAGTTTCTGTTAGCTTGAATGGAGCTTAGGAATTCACAAACCTTACTAATCAAATATATGTTGTTCTTTCTCTAAAAGATTTTAGAAGCCTGGTCTTGAACACAGTAAAGTCATAAATAGGTTGACACATATGTCTAAGTCAGTTTCTGTTGGCCTGAGTAGACCTACACAACCTTACCACCAAACTTACCTTGCTAGTAATTTCTACTTCCATAAATAAGAATTGAACCAAAGTTACATACAAGCGTGCTGTAGCAAATAAGATGACCTATTCTCTGTAACTACCAATGCTTTGGTTGTAACTTTTTGGTTACAGATTTTACAGATCTTTTAAACCACATCCAATGAACTTACAAGTCCTGAGATACAGAAAGTTTATACAACGGTTTTACAAATCCTGAGATAAAAGAGAGTTTACATTTTAGTAAAGGTTTTTAGAAATATAGGGGTGGGGGGCGGTAATCTGAGAGTTAAACATCTGTGATTATACTTAGTTATTCTTAATGACAGAAAGACAAACCAAGGCGAGGAGCAGAAGATAAGCAGTAATCCCTCCTGGGAACCGTCTACTTCTCAGCTCTTCTTAGCACACGGTGTCCTTTCCTGGCTGTTCTGTCCTGCTGCCTTTCCCCTGTCACAGTCAGGTGGCCTCCCTAACTTAGGACAGATTCATTGGAAGAAACTTTTTAAAATTTACATCCTGATTGAAGCTCCCCTCCCTCCCTTCTCTCCTCTCATGCCCCTCCCCCATTGCCCCATCCCCCTTCTCCTTAGAGAAGGAAAGCTGGGGAAAACTTTCAAACAAGCTTGAATCTGGTGAGGGAAGGCCAAATTCCAGCCCTCTTAAGGAAGTAGATGGCATGTGACAATTTCTAATATCATCCATACCCAAAAGGCACTTGAAATCTCCATAAAACTGAATTTAGTGATCAGAGGGAGACACTAGAGTCAGCAGAGTAGAGAAAGTAGAAAAGGCTCACAGATAAGACAAGAACAGGAAGTAAAGAAGTCTTAGAACCAGAGATATTTGAGAGTGAAGAGCAGAGAGAGCTTAGAGGTAGGGGATTTGCCCATCACTTGTTTGTGCGGTGGCAGAAGTTGTTACAATCTGTGAGAATCTGGCAAGTGACTCATTTTTCCGGTCACTGAGACTGGTTATCTAGTTTCTACGTAGGTCAAGTCATTTGCAGTAAGACAGAAAGACTTTGATGAGATCTTCAAGTCTGAGGAGTGAGATTAGAGAAGAGAGTAAGAGTCGGTGGAGTTCGGGATCCAGCAGGCAAGCAAGAGAGATGGAGGAGTCCCAGTGGGCGGAGAGACAGGTGGGGAGGGAGATGGGAGAAGGCTCAAAAACAGCAATTCCCACAAAGGGAAGATTCCAAAAATGTCAAGAGAGACAGAGAGCCATCCGGGAGCAGGCTGGGGAAGAGCAAGGTAAATGGAATCTGTTGCGCTGTGTTCTAAAGCAGCATCCACCGAAATACTCCGAGGAATACTAGGTTAGTTAGGAGAGGGCAAGATGGCGTCTCTGCCACATCGGTAGCAGAGATCCCCGTTTCCATCTGGCATCAGGGCAGGGATGATCTCCACAGCCATTTTCTTAAACTCCCCATCCTGTTATAGTCAAGGAGTCATGATACCAAGAGGACCCAGAAGAAGCCTTTGTAGGTAAGGTAGGACTGCAGTGTGCTGACCCTCAAAGTAGTGCCAGGTAGCACAATGAGAACAGACCCGCTTTTCAAGGCATATACCTAGATGTTTGGCAGTGAGGAGGGAGTGGAAAGAAACAGCAACCTCTTTGGTTTATTCCATTTTAATTGGGAAAAACCTGTCAATCTTTCATAGTACTTCTCAAGTGAATCCCACGTGTTTTCTGTAGAATGTCCTCCCATGTTTTAGAGAAAGATGCTTTTATAGTTTTCCACTGATGGACATTTTAGCTCAGAGACGAGATCACATTAGGAATCATTAATCAGGCCACTATGCAATAAATTCATTTTGACTGGGAGTTGAGGGGACAAGAGTCATGCTTTAGAAGTACAAATGTACAGAGAATGTTTGGAGGCATGTGAACCGCTCAACCGTGAGTCTCTGGGCTCGAGACTATGAGCCTCCTCGAGGTCTGGAGACGATAGAAATGGAGTGGGAAGTGTTGTCTGTAAACCAGTTTCTCCCAAAGGAAGCACCAAGTATGTGTGAAATACTGGACATAACAAATGAGAGACGGAAATGAATGGGCTTAATGCGTAAAAGAATATTACCACTGCAGGGAAAAAAATAGGATGGGAGGAGCTCTGACTTACATGAAAATGTTCTTTTAATTTGGAAAGGGGTAAATTGAAAGGAAAAGCTATCAATGTGTGGAAGGAAACTGGGTTTTACTCAACAACCACTTAACTTTACGTCCAACTTGCTCCCTCTCTAAGTTAGGTCCTAGAGCATTAATCCAGCAAATTCGTTTCTCTTCACTGGCTGAGAGGATCTGTGCAGCAGATCTGGATCTGGTCCTTAGTGGTACCTCATGACATTTAACTGCAGAACTGAATATGGGAAGAGGTGAGGGTGACTCAGTGGTTACCAGCTGAGAGGAACGGTGAGTGTGGCAGGAGTTGAAGAGAGATAAGTTGCCTCAGAAGACAGAGAGAAGCTAACCCTGGAGCCGTATTTGGGAGGGTGCGAGCCTACGCTGTTTGCAGCAGTGGTATCTTCACTTGAAGCAAGGAGACTGAGATAATAATTAAAAATCTTCAAGATGAGAAGTTGATCCACAATGAACCAAGCTCTTCTGAGGCTGTACCAGGGGAGAGGAGCTGAAAAGAATAATAGGCTCAGGATGAGATGAGCAAATATAGTGTTCAAAGGAAGGTGGGGGTGGGAACTCTGAGCACACCAGAGTGACTGTAGACCATGAAGAAATAGAATCACTAGACAATGGCTTTATCCAACCCAAATGTCACAAACATGTGGACACAATGTCTTTTGAGTGTCATATAAAAGTCATTTCATTCTCTTCCTTTTGTAAAGCAGGAAACTCAAGAGTATTTCTCAAGATATCTGGCTTCTGAGGAGGCTTATTATTTTTTATCATTATCTCTCTCTCTCCCATTTCCTGACTCTTCTGAACCCTTGATCTGTCTTATACCCTGAATTTTACTTATCCCAGTAGTTTTTCTTGCCTCACTTCTTCCCCACACTTAATATTGACATGTACTGAAGGTTCTGGATTGAAGCCTTATACAGGGGAGAGTACTTAATTGTAGCTAACATGCCAAGGGATACTTCAAAGTAGAAAGTTAACATCAGGGTTCTTCCCAGGTCAATATATTTTTAAAAATATCTATCTATCTATCTATCTATCTATCTATCTATCTATCTATCTATCTATCTATCTATCTATGTGAGTATACTTTCACTCTCTTCATGCATACTAGAAGAGGGCATCAGATCCCATTACATATGGTTGTGAGCCACCATGTGATTGCTGGGAATTGAACTCGGGACCTCTGGAAGAGCAGTCAGTGCTCTTAACCACTGAGCCATCACTCCAGCGTGTCTCCAAGTCAATATCATATTGCTTGCTTACTGCACTTTGATTGACTCAGACACCCTCCAGCCTCATCATTAATATCCCTGTCAGCCTTACATCCATGGCAGGGAAATCCTGGCTGGATGGCTTCTCCATGTTAGGTAAGATAGTCCCATCGAACACAGCCTGCTAAGAGCATGCTCCTGAGCAAACAGGTTTCAGGCTGAGGGTGTGGGGGAGGTTACAATGCCCCTCTTCCTAGACAGAGGCGCTATGTCACTTTAGGCCGAATTTTGTTCAAAGAGAGGCTCTTGATTCAGGAGGGAAGATAGTAGCTTGACGACCCTTCAGGCCACTCAGAAGCTAGCTGACTTGTCTTCACTTTCTGGTTTTACCACGAAAGGGGATACCTGACTGCATCGACGACCAAATCCCAGTGAATTTTATTAATTTATCAATTATTTCATAGCTTGTTGTGAGGATGAATCAAAGTAATATATCTTAGCTCCTAAGATGAGTCCTTCACACAGAATAAGCATGGTTTCAGTGTTTGACATGACTTTGTTATTACGTTTATTTGACTGTTTTTTCAAGATAGAGTCTCACTATGTAGCCTTGGCTAGCTTGGAACTCACTACATAGAGCAGACTGACCTTGAACTCATAGAGCTCCACTTGCATCTACCTCTCAAGTGCTGGAATTAAAGGCCAATCACTGGCCAGTGCACTGGATTCTTTTTTTATTCCCTTTACATCCTGCTCACTGCCCCCTCCTAGTCATCTCCTCCCATAATACTTCCTTCATCCCTCCTCCCCTTCTCCACCCCTGGGTATCACCCTCATCCTGGCACAGCAAGTCTCTGTGAGACTAGGGCACTTCCTCTCCCACTGAGGGCAGACAAGACAGCCCAGCTAGAAGAGCATATCCCATAGGCAAGTAACAGCTTTTGGGATAGCCCTGTCCTCCCCCCCAACCCCCACCCTGCTCCAGGTGCTTGGTGCCCATGTGAAGATCCAGTTGCACATCTGCTACATGTGGTGTCCTGGATTCTTAATCCATTCTTTCCCTGAAGATGATCCTAGCACAAGTCCACAGTGATTGGCCTTTGGTGAGCAGACCCATCCTCTACACTTCCGCTTGCCTCTGTGGCACTTGCTGTTTAATTGTTTATTTTCATCGCTCTTCCTGCTACCTTTTGAGTGACTACATTAGTGACTTGGTAGGGTTCTTTTCTTTCTTTTTCTTTTTCTTCTTCTTCTTCTTTTTTTTTTTTTTTTTTTTTTTTCAAGACAGGGTTTCTCTGTGTAGCCCTGGCTGTCCTGGAACTCACTCTGTAGACCAGGCTGGCCTCGAACTCAGAAATCCTCCTGCCTCTGCCTCCAAAGTGCTGGGATTAAAGGCGTGCGCCACCACGCCCGGCTGGTAGGGTTCTTTTCTATCTGAACCTAAGTAATGTTTTACAGTCTTCTCTTCTCAGCTCCTTTCTTAAAATCAATAGTGTTTTCTGAATTATGTCACCTACACTTTTGCCATCAGCTGCTCCTCCTGATTAATCCAGCACTTCCCAAACTCATGCGGCTTTTGCCTCTTACCCAGGGTCCAACTCAAAATCCACCCTCACCCCCCCAACTTCACTTCTTTGTCTCTCATGTGTCTCCAAGTCAAGGTATCACAAATCCAATCTACTGGCCTCTGCAACAGCGCTATTTCCTATAGATGGCATTTCCGTTCCCAGCTCACAGTCTGAACTTAAAAACCTGTGAAGATAAAACAAAACCTTCCTCTTGTATATCCAATTAATCCTTTAATAAATCCTTTAATTTTTACTTTCTAAATAAGTCATTGTTATTTAGAGTACCAGTATTATTTTGATCAGAGTTCTAGCCAATTCCATTGCTTTCCTTCGCCTCAAACCAATCTGCCGGTGCATGTTTAGAGTGATGCTTCTAAATGCCAACCCGATCGTGCTACATTCTTCTTTTAAAATGTGTAATTATTTGCTGCTTTCTAAAATGATGGTTTTCAATTCCTTTACCAAGAACCTTAAGTTGTAAGGAAACACCCGGTAGATCCTCCTATGAGGCCCATTGACCTTACTCTTGATTAGCCACTTTAAGTTTATTCTATATTGTTATAAGTTAAGCTAATAGCAATAACATTAAGATCATAAAATATACTCAATTTGCAGGCAATGGTTAGTAGGTTCTTTTTTTGCTTTTTGTTTTGTTTTTTGAGACAGGGTTTCTCTGTATAGCCCTGACTGTCCTGGAACTCACTTTGTAGACCAGGCTGGCCTCGAACTCAGAAATCCGCCTGCCTCTGCCTCCCAAGTGCTGGGATTAAAGGCGTGCGCCACCACGCCCGGCTGATTAGTAGGTTCTTATGTATTTCAAAATGACTATTACTAGTCAAGACTCATGTCTTTAAAGATGACACACATATTGGTGGCTGTATAAGCTGCATAAACTCTTCGATGGTGCATAGAAATCCATTCTCCGAGTCTCGTCTCCATTCATGCTGCTCCCCTGGCCTTTGCATTCTATTTGGCCCCCATCTCCTTCAATCCCAGTTTTTCTCACCCAGTACCCTTCCCAGGGAGGCCTCTCCCACCTTTCCTCTGAGTACAGAACCCCCACCTCCCCCTCCAGCCTGACAAAAATGTTGGGAGAGATGTTTACAGAGTCTCGTTGAAGTGGCTCCCTTGTGCCGTTCTCTTTCTAGATACCAGCATGTTGGGGTTGTTCTGATGCTGCTGTGTATTAAAATGCTAAATTCTGTACCCCAAGATCTGGTTGCCCCAAGAATTCTCATCTACACCAGCTTTTGTTGTGCGAACCTTGATGCCCAAGTAAATTGGTCAATAAAAGGCTAAAGCCTGGGCTTGGGCAATAGAGAGAAGAAGGCAGAACTTTCTGGGAGGGAGAAAGGAACTCTGGGAAGGAGAAAGAGGAAGAAGGCTTTTTACCAGGAGACACCAAAGGAGCTGGACTTGACCACTGGCCTAGAAGGTTTAGCTGGCTGGGACTAGGTGGTCAGATTAACTTAGATGAGTTAGTCAAGAGTCTCACCGGATAAGGCCTAAGTTTTGAAATATTAAAAGGTCTCTGTGTGGTTATTTGGGGAACTAGCTGGTTAAGGAATAACTGCTGCCATATTAATTTCCAGCATTAACTATTATATATAAAATATTCATGATCACTTTTTACACCAGCACATATTCCTGTAATGATTATCACAGTTGTCATCTTCATACGTTCTGGGCTCCTGGGTGGCAGAGACTATGTTTTGTCCTTTATGTTCTGCTCTGAATTAATTTTATTTGGATCTCAATACCTTGACATTCCTCCCAGGATATTAGACCAAATCACCCATTTCTAAAAGTGGAATTATTTTCTAGTCACTAACACAAATGCCTCCAATCCGTATACAATTTATATTTTTAAATGATTTTGACATTTTGGCATCCTTTATGGCCAAGTGCTTCTCTAGGCAGTACCTAAGAAAGAGCATGGTTGGCAGATCTGAAGTGTAATTTCATTTACTTATACTTGCCCAGGCTCTGGTAGAGGTGTGAATGGGATACACAGGGCCAAAAGGCAAGCGGCCAGGGGTGGACGACCTGCAGCCTGGACAAAAGCACTATGGAAAAGGAAAAGCCACAGAGGTCTACTGTTGTCTCAGAGATGAGAATTTGCCTGGTTCCTACAACATCTGAGCGGGGAGCCTTCCAGGCAAGGTTATAAAATGCGAGGTGGTGTGTGTGTGTGTGTTTTAGTGGCATTATGGACAAATTTGTAAGGGGGAGAAGACTCACGTGGATCTGGGAAATAAGTAGCTTGGGGGGAGAATATGGAGAAAGTTTGACTTTGGCAGTATGTGCCACCGAAGGCACTGTGCGTAACATGGAAGAAATTAAAATTTCTTCTGTCTGTCCAAACAACTTTGCTGCGAGAACAACAACATGGCAGTCATTCATGAAGATGCACGGAAAAAAATTCAGCAAAAGTGAATACCTACCCAGGAGTCCTGAAGAGCCTGCTCAAGAACCACACTATTGTCGCCTCCGTAGAGATGGAAAGAAGCAACTCTTTAAGTGAAGAGTCCTGCTGGCCGTGAAAACTCCAAACCCTCCTACACCCGCTAGCCTATGGCCGTGAAAGCTGCTTGCCAATCTGTGTTCCATCTTTTGGCAAGAAACATGACCTGAACTCAGGCGTCTATTTATATTTTATTCAAGATTCCTGACTTCATGGGATAAAAATTGTCAGACTTCCAAATTCAAGTCGAAAGAAGTTAAAATCCTTTTTGTTTACAAAGCTCGTCTGTCCAATGGGGCTGGTGTTAATTAACTCTGACATCCCTAAATTCATTTTGCATATTCAGTGGTTGCTATGAAAGGCTAGGTCTGAAATAACAAACGCACAGACAGTACTATTAAGCAGGATGCAGGCAATACATATTTTTTTTCCTTGGTTGGCTTCTGTTACCAATCATACTTGCAGACGTGAGACCAGAGAGTTTCTGACAGTAAGTCCCACAAAAAGATACCGTTCATTTATTTTGGCAGGGAACGGGGCTATTCTAAGAAAGCAGCTGTGCATGGCAGAGTCCAGCATCATAACTCAAAATCTGCCCTGTCTCAGTGTTTGCAGGACATTGGGTTAGAGCACTTTAGAGCATGAGACACATGGATCGGTGCATCCAGAAAGGACAGTTAAAACACCCATCCTTTATGGGTATACAGCATTTTCAATTACTAAAGTAAAAACCATTTAAAAGACAATTCACTTTCCGCCGCTTTTGTCTGTGTAAGTTCCTACCACATTGCTCAATTGCATCTCCCCATAGATAGTTCTCTACCTGGCCTGGGCTGTTCAATAGAAGCTCATGTATGTATTGAAATCTCAAGCCAAGAGGTTGATGCTGACAACAGATATTCTCATGGTAATTTTTCAGATGAAGTTTGACAAACGCCCTATCTAAATAGAATATTTTGTTCAGGGCCCTGGGTTCATTCTCCAGCACCGAAAAGAGAAACTACACTCTTAATAGAATCTTTTGGATATAAAAAAGAAGCCAGTAATATAATAATTTCACCTGAGGCCATCTTAGACAGCACGAATGCAAGCTTAGTTCAGTTTGTGACATGCCCACATATGTGGTGTGTGTGTGTGTGGGGGGGGTGTCTGTCTGTCTGTCGGTCGGTCGGTCTATCCCAGGAGTCTACACTAGGAACAGAGACAAACATATTTATTTATGTCTTTCTGCAATGTCAGAATTCATTGACTAACAATAAATTCACAAGGTGCAGTAGTGGGTTTTTTTTTTTTTTTTTTGGCAACAATTGGCCAAGTAGTGGAGATTCCTTTGATAGCAGCCAAAGCAAATGCGGGTTCTTTTATTATAAGCTTCATTGCTAACATTAACTCGCAGCTTATGTGTTCCACATCACGGGCAAATCTCTCTATGGATACACACACACTTGCTAGCTAGGTGCTCTACCCTAAGCTATATCCTCACAGAGGGTAGGGGAGGAAGGGGGGAGAGGGAGAGGGAGAGGGAGAGGGAGAGGGAGAGGGAGAGGGAGAGGGAGAGGGAGAGGGAGAGGGAGAGGGAGAGGGAGAGGGAGAGGGAGAGGGAGAGGGAGAGGGGGAGAGGGGGAGAGAGAGAGAGAGAGAGAGAGAGAGAGAGAGAGAGAGAGAGAGAGAGAGAGAGAGAGACTACTATAGAGTTTAAGGAGTTTCAAAGATTCCCAGAGAGGAAGAAGCTTGAAGCTGATAGGAATTTGCAAAGAATGTGTGTGGTGGGGATTTTCGTAATGAACCCTGTAGGAGGCCTGCAGCAAGACACCAGGCTTTAGCAGAACCTCAGGTTGAGTTGAGCTGCAGAAGCAAGACAGGGGACTGTGAAGGTCTGGATTGAATAGGTGAATGCATACGCAAATGAACAGTAAGGCCTGGCAGATGAACCAGCAGACAGACAGATGGCTATTCAAGTAGGCTCTCTCAGTGGGGACTGAACTGAGCCAAAGGCCCTGGGACAGTGGGTTTTTCCCATGACATGCACACCAAGTGGTTAGGTGACAGGTCAGTTGGCCCTTTGGCATCACAGTATTAAGTGTCCTTTTTATGGAATCCAGGTGAGGGTGTTGCACCCTCTCTGCCCTCTGGTGCATCTGATAGATTCCCACGCCTGTTTTTCCTGCTGTGACTTTAATATGCCCAATGTGCATGTATGGCCCTCGTTTGCTCTGATAAGTTAATTTATAGAGTCGCACCTTTTTTTACTTTTAAGAATGTTATGTATCCGTTTGTGCCTTGTGGGTGGTACTGAACAGGCCCACAAAGGTTCAGAGTCATGTCTCTTGACTCAAAATGGAATCAAAAGCTATTTATAAAATAGAGTCTCTCAGGGTAAGGCGCAGTCTGAAAACCACTGTTTTACACAATATGGAGTAACTTAGAACAGGGCACACAGCCTGTTCTCATTAGCAGCCTTGTCTGCTATGAAGAGAATGGCTTTGTCTGGACTCTCGTGGCTAAAAGAAAAAAAAAATCACACTCAAACGATAAATACATTTGTCTGGTTGTTGTGGAGAAGCTTATTATAAAACCAGTGGTCACCTGAATGATAAGCTGAATGGGAAAGTAAGAAAGAAGAGAAAATTACAGGGGCCAAAGCAATGTCACCAGGTTAAAAAAAAAAAAAATCAAGTACCTTTACATAGCTCTAACTGGGCTCCTTGGCCACGGGTCTGGAATGAAATAGAACTAGCACACACATCATGGGCTTTTGTCTTTGAATATGTACAAGAGTCTAATTCATTCCAATGTTTACATCAGTGTAAGCACCCAGTTGCTTATGCATCTTATGGTTTTAGGAGAGAGACATGGGTTTGCACTTGAGGTCCACCTATATTCGATATATTTTTTAAAAAAAACCTTTTCTTTCTCAGTCTAGTCTCCTCCTTCCACTCTCCTTTAGACCAGACATCCCTAAACGAATCTATCCTTTGAACAGACTGAGCGGTTGTTGGAGGAACGTGCTTGCAGTTCCATGGAAACTGTCTGTGAGCCATGGAGCAAACCCTGGGCCTGTTGCATTGATACAGTGATATGTGTCTCTAATATAACACCTAACGAACAGGTCGAAAGGCTCCTGCAAGATCTGCTGCACAGGATGCTGGGAAGGAAGGTCAGAGCTAATTGGAAGTGCAACCTTCAGCTGCTTGGAGAAGGCAGTCCCTCCATCCTACAGGCAAACCCAGCCCTTCCTCCTCTCAGTAGGGTTCCTGTTTCCTAAATAGTGCTGATGGTTTTATTGCAGCCAGTGGAAGACAAGAGGCCTTTGGCTTCCTGTGCATCAATCACTTTGAGACAAGCTGGTCCTGAGACTTCAAGGTGTGTGTTCATAAGAGTTGGCCACACAAGCCTCACCCCTGAATTGTTGGAGTGCACTCAAACACGTCAGCTAACAGCAAGAGTCCAATTAATCAGACTCCGTGTTGGAAGGAGGTGTGAAGAAAACCCCAGTCTTCAAATGATTAAACATTGCGTCTCTGTTGTCTGTGATATCATAGACTGCTCCAAACTAGAGTCTTTGGCTTCTTTTTGTTGTATGATCCACAACATGAAAATATTCCTAAAGAGCCATATTTAAAGGGTTATTTAAAAATGCACGAGAGTATTAGCCAAGAACCCTCTGTGGCCCACAAACCCTGAATTATACCTGACCTTTCCAGAAAGAAAAGTGAGGCCATGCTGCTACCATAATGAGACATTTATTTATCACTTGCTTCCAGCTTAGACAGGTCTTACATCCTTCTGTATTGTTGGTGGGTCCAGCAGATACTTTTGCTTTGACTTAAGCAACTCAACTAAAACATGTGTAATTTGTGGGTTCCTCATCACTTTTCAGGCAAACAGCTACATCACTGTGCCCATGAGAACTGGGTTCAGAGCCAGCTTGCCAAAAGTAAGACTGGGCTTAGAAGGACACACCTTCTAATGCAGCTACCTTCCTATAGAATCTTTTGAGACATTTGATAATTTGGTGGTTTTTTTTAAAACCAAATATGCTTCTTTATTTTTTTTGGTTATTTATTTTAATTTATTTACATTTCAAGTGTTATCTCCTTACCCCGTTTCCCCCTATCCCATCCTCCCTCCCCCTGCTTCTATGAGGGTGTTCCTCCACCCACCCATCCTCCCACCTCCCTCCCACCTTCCCACCCTTGATTCCCCAACACTGAGGCATCTATTGAGCATTCATAGGACCAAGGGCCTCTCCTCTCATTGATGCCTGACAAGGCCATCCTCTGCTACACATGTAGCTGGAGCCATGTGTACTCCTTGGTTGGTGGCTTAGAGCTGGCTTTCCTCTAAGAATTGGGAAAGATGAGACTCTACATTAATTTCTAAATGTTCTAGTTAGATAGAAACAACCTTTCTGTGTGGGTTCCTCCCCTTTGCTCCTTGATCTGAATGCCTGGGGAGTCACAAGTGTTTTGCCAGCTGTAGCTCTGTGCGAACATTACCTGTATGTTGAGTGAATATCTTTGAACAGCTGATATCTTGTAGGCTGGCTAGGAGGATGCTGGAAGAAAGGGATAGAGGAGAGCATCCATTGTTTGGCTTTCTCTCTAGGCAAGCCTTAGTTTGAAGGAACACACATCCCGAGGCCAGTGTGAGCAGAGTAACTCCAGGCCTTCAGGTTGGACATCCACCCATCCACAGACTACACGAAAAGTTAGAATTTAAACAAATTTAGATGTGTTTAAAAAGTGGATGGGTGGCTTTAGGGGTGGCTGCTTGTATTCTAGTGCTAATTTGGGAATCCCCCAAGACTGGTTACCCCAAAGGTGAGAGAAGACCATGAGGAGGGAGGAGGATGAAGCCCCTGGGGAATAAAGGAAGAATGTGCAGGGGAGGAGAAAGGAGAAGCTGCCATGGGTCAGCTGAGCTGGAAGAATGTGGTCCTGAAGGATGACCAATCAGAGTTAAGAGCAGCCCAGGTGGAACATATAGTATACAGTAAGTAACAACTCGGGGTTATCAACAAGGAAGTAGATCCTAACAGCACGGAGGGCAGGCAGCTGCCCAGCCATTGTGCTATTTAGGGCATATTGTAAAGGCTGTGTGTCTTTCTTCCAGAACTCAATAATCAAAGGCGAGGTTATAGAAACCTGCAGCAGGTTTTAAATAATTTCTGCTATGGTGGCACTGTCACCATTTTCTACTTCATCCTCTCACTCCATCTTCTTCATCCCCTTTTTACAGTGCATTGACTTCAGCCATCATCCTTTCTGAGACCAGAACAGAGTGGTCTCAGTTTTGATGACCCAATCCCCCAAACAAACACAGTCTACGCTATTGTAACCTACTTCCAAGGAGCCCAAACCTGCCATACAAGCAAAGGTTGAAACTTCTCTTGATTTTTCTTCACCTTCAAAATAAAAGTTCTCCTCTGGAGCTGTATTTAAGATCTTCCTCATTCTCTTCTGCCTTCCTCCCTCATCTCCCATCTGTCACTCGGAAGAACCACGCATCCACACGCAGGTCGCCTCCTTCTGTACACTCTCATCTTGGATGCACCACATGACATATGTGTTCTTTCCCCAGCTTGCCACAGTAATGCATAACTGCCTTCTAAGTTGGGGCCAAGGGTCATGTTGAAGATGGAATCGCCACCAAGGACCTCTTTAAGAGGAAGGGACAGTGGCTTCAACTGATGTCCAGAATGCTAACATACTGTATGATATACCTGTATGATATGTCTTTTTCAGTTGATCATAACTTTGTTCATATATAATGTTCAGAATCAAGAAAAAAAAAAAACAAAATTGTCCGAGCATCAAAAACAACTGTGAAAGGGGACAGAGGCTGGATAGTGAGATGCTCAGCAAACCTAGGCACTTGCCACCAAGCCTGGTGGCTGAGTCTTGTTCCTGGGACCCAAAAGGTTGAAGGACAAAACCAACTTCTGCAAAGTTGACCTCTGACCTCCATATGTGCCTCAAGTATGGCACCTGCTCCTCCATACCATAAAAGTAAAACAAACAAAATCTAAAAAGCACTGAATCCTATGCATTAGCTCAGAAACAAATCTCGTGATGGTCAATTCATAGTCTACTCACTTTAGTATATATATTATATATGTGTATATATATATATATATATGTGTGTGTATATATATATATATATATATGTATATATATATATATATATATCCAAGATTTCATTTCCATCTTCTACCCTTTGAGTTTGTTTGGTTGGTTTTTTTTTTTTTTTTTCTTTTGGTTTTTCGAGACAGAGTTTCTCTGTATAGCCCTGGTTGTCCTGGAACTCACTCTGTAGACCAGGCTGGCCTCGAACTCAGAAATCTGCCTGCCTGAGCCTCCGAAGTGCTGGGATTAATGGTGTGTACCACCACCGCCCGCCCTTTGAGATTTTAATTAAAAAAACACATGGCAAAGTTAGACACAGATTTATCAACAACAGCAAAAAAGGAAGACGTGAGTATATTTAAGGAGGGAGGAACAGAGAGATAACAATGAGATATGACTCATAACTGCCTAAATCTGAGATCTTATAATACAGAGACTCATAGCTCAGCATATCTCAGTAGTACCTGACAATATAGATGAGTTTCAGCACAAGGATGCTATCAGCAAGCCTTAATGGTGGTGCTTCAGTGGTCAGGAAAAGACACCGCTATCCAGAAGGTAAGGCAGCTTTACCGTCAGTGAACGCTCAAGATTAGCTCTCACATTTGCTTTTCAAGTAAAGACGCAGTTGCAATTAGTTGCTCACAAAATATGATTAAGATTGGCTGGATGCGCTGGACGTGGTGGTGCATGCCTTTAATCCCAGCACTTGGGAAGTAGAGGCAGGCAGATTTCTGAGTTCGAGGCCAGCCTGGTCTACAAAGTGAGTTCCAGGACAGCCAGGGCTATACAGAGGTACCCTGTCTCGAAAAAACAACAACAACAAAAAGATTGGCTGGATGCATCCTCGCTAACAAAACCCTTTGACTCTAAGTTATTCCTAGATGGTGTTCACCTACTGTTACAATTCCTATTCATCAACTCCCTCTAAAAATAGTTCCTAAGCAATAAAATGAGTATTAATCTCAATTAGATTAAATGATCACAAATGCCTAACTAATTAGATCAATTTTCATGTAGATATTGAATGAGAAAAAGAAATAAAAAGGAAATGAAAGGACATCACTGCTCCTGAGTTTGGTGAGGAGAAGGTTTATTAAAATTATAGGTGAGAGCCTATCCAGAGACAAGCACATCTGGAAGAACCCAGAGTGGTCATGACCCTGAGCCGCATGAGGACACAGGGGAGGGGAAAAGAGAGGGGAGAACCAGGTGTAGCAGCAAGGAGGGTAAAGATACAAAAGGAACAGATAACTGAAATGTCTGGAGTATCTATGGAAGAGCCTCTGGAGAAAGGCAGCCCAGCCCTTCAGCTGGAAAGTTCAGGAAGAGGGCAGGGTACCACAGCCATACCTTGCTGGGGTGGGGGTGGGGGGTAACTGAGGAAGGCTGGGAGAACACAGAGACCAGGTCCGCTTTGATATGTCAAATACGCACCTCTGTTGTTTGTCCCAGGTTTGAAATGTAACAATTACGGGAATGAATATATGAACAGATAGCTATATGAATGAGTACACATATATGGATGCATATCTGTTAGAAATTTATCTCTATGACCTTTCTGCTGTTTCTGAACTAAAAGTTTGCTTATACCTTTGGAAAGAGTTTTCAAAATGGAAAGGAACTTAGTAAACACCTATTATCAAATTCTATGCTATACTTTTTCTTGAAATGAGAAGTGAACAGAGGAAACACAGGAAAAGATGAGAAAGGCACTGTGCCAGAATGTCGTGTTCCGGAACAGCAGGCCCACACTGATTGACAGGGATGCTTCTAGTAAGTGAAGGAAAGCCTTGCCGGGAGGTGGCTTTTCTCCATCTTCACTTGCTGATGGTCCTTCCGTTGGCCTCACAAAGCAGACTTTGCAAACGCAGCCTGACTCGTGCTTGAGGAATCAGACCTGCAAATCGATACTTTCAGACATACAAACCGACCAGGAGGACTGTTTCTAGGATGGATTCTTCCTTTCCAATAGCTTTGAATAAATAGGTTCCCTAGTACGTTGATAGCACACCAATCTCAGATAACCTGAGACACCTGCTTCTGAGTTTAACAGGATTCCCTGGCATGGCAGAGACTTTCAATAGCAAAACAATGATCCGCAGGGAAAACATGGACAGTGGGTCTTTGGGTCTTTTCTTACTTTTATATTTAATTTGGTTTCAAAAAGTTTTTATGCTTAAATAGGCCAATATGTTGGAATTTAAAGCTAAATACAGGACACAAAACATAGTTGAGCCAGAAAGTGGTAGTTCGTGCCTTTAATGCCCAGAAGGCAGAGGCAGGTGACTTTGTGAGTTCCAGGCCAAGCCTGCTCTATGGAGCAAGTTCCAGGAGTTTAAATACAAATTCCATATAAAAGAAAGCCAACCGTGTTACTCAATCCACTTGTTTTTAGGTGGAAAAATTACTGGCAGCTCTGAGATCCAGCTGTGAGCCTCCCCTTCACAACTACCCCTGCCACACAAGGTTCCTATTGGTCTTCCTGCATGTACAATCTTGAGAAATTGGTCTATCACCATCATCAATGTTGCAAGCATTGGTTAGCGATTTTTCCAATTTTTGTTTTTAAATTAAGCATTCCATATATGTGCTAACGTCTCCGTAGTCATATGTTTTATCATGAGGAATGAACTCTAAGTTCTAGGCTTTTGGCCTAAGATAAAACACGTTTGGCATCAATTCGGAGCCAGACATTCTTCTCTTAAGTTTGTAAGACTTTAGTGGGCCTCTCCTTCCTGGAATTCAGGGTCTTGTGTATGTATATGTGTTAAGTAAATGCTGAGACATGTAAGCAAATGCTGTTTTTAAGTAAATGTTTGAAAGTAAATCTGATTGTTTTAAGCAGTCTTAACTTTTTTTCTTTTTTTTTTCATAATTGTGGCTATGGGAGAGAAACTCTTAGTTTTTGGAGTGCCAAGGAATCTTTACCTTTCTGGATACTGAAGGACAGAAAACCCCAAAATCTTTCCCCGTGGGAGGAAGACTTTAGCAGATCCTACTAGCCTCAGTAAATTTCCTTCACCAAGATCTCTCGAGTCTGTGTGTACCGAAGGGCACAGGTTCTTTCCCAGCATCCTCCGGTGCCCTCCTTTCTTCCTCAGATTGTCTTTGAGAAGAGCGTTCATCTGAACGGGGAGGGGGGGCCTTCTCTTGGCTTTTTGTGGTAAGGGGAAAGCTGCATCAGTCTCTCCAGACACTGGAAGACGCACCTCATCCCCGCTCTGCTATCTTTTTGTGTGGAGTGAGGAAAAGACGTGATTTATCCTCCCAGTTGTACACTCAGCACTGTCTCGAGAACTTCCCTTCTCGGCTCTCCAAGGGGCTTGAAAATGAGTATTTCCTTGCTTTTGTTTGCTGATTGCAGAAAAGATTTCTATCTTCTTGCCTCACATTAGGTCTCACAAGCTAAGATTTCCTTCCTTTGGTAACACTTTGTCCCCTAAGCACTTTTAAAAGCCTCTCCTTGAGTTCGTCCACACTTAGCTTCACTTGTCTCTCTCTCTCTCCAATGTAGCCTTTAAAATGGACTGATTTGTAGTCTGTATATGGATGTTTTTTATCTGTCCTTGGAATGGTAAATTATTCTCCAACCCTCACTCACTTTCTTCCACTCTTAAGGTATACTAAAACAAAACAAAACAAAACAAAACAACCGTCCCCTGTCTAGTCCAAGGACTCCTATTTTGGTTTTGGTGGTATTTATTTCTAAAACATTCAGCAATTTCCACTCTCATACAATAACTCTTCTCCAGCCAGTCACGTATTGTCACCTACATGTTACCATGTGTCCTTGTGTTGTAAACTCAGCTCTGTTCAGGTAAAATGAAATTTATGTGCGCAGAAACAAAGGAGCAAAGACTCCCTCATTCTCTTGCTGTCCCCCTCCCCCACCTAGTTCCCAGCAGACAGGCACTCAATACCACAAGCATGTCAGGCTGCGGTTTAAGAATCTGTTGTATGTATGTGAGATGTCTGCGTACCTATCGGTATAATTTGCATAAGAATGAAGGAAAACTTGATGTAGGACGTAGACCAAGAAAATAGCATTACATGTTAAATTCAATTTTAATAAAATAAAACAGAAACTATATTGACATTTTCCAAGTTGTACTTGGTGGTTCAGGATTTGAAAACCAGTACTTAATAAAATCTGATTCCAATAAAAGAGTAGGCCCGAGGTTTATTTTAAAGAATTTGGGTTTGTATCTGGTTAATTCAATTCTTGCTTTAAAGTTTTTATCTAAAATGCCACTTCTCTCTTTAAAAAAAAAATGTACTCAACTGCTTTGAGCATGCCTGGGGAAGTGTGGGGAGAAGACAGTGTAATGCATAGGGGAGTGTGGGACATTGGTTTATCCGAGGACGCACAGCAGGCAATGGAGAGCCATTCAGAAAGCGCTCCCTGAAGGAGTTTGAGATCACAACTGATGGTTGTGAGAATTGTTTTGTGTCTAGTTCCTGGGATTGTTTTCAGGCCTTTTGAACACATGCACTGTTGGGTCTTGTGTCACAGACTAAGTAAGTATTCCCTTCAAAAAGGACACGTGAGCTACCTGACTTCTCCACTTGCCTCCTCCCTCCAGGCGTGCATTCAGCTTTTCAAGCATTCCAAAGTAACGGAGAAACCATACCAGTGGCCTCCAGACATGGCCAGCATTTAATGTGACCGTGCAATTTATCAGCTAATTAAAGGTCCTTTGGATAGAGACAGGTTTGTACTGTATATATTTCTTCATGTTACCATGCTTCAGGGTGAGTTCAGCTTCCAATTCAGGTTACTGTAAGGTGCTATTCTTACCCTTTATTTAATTCTGTCCTGCCAGGGCTTTTTAAATTCTACTGATTGTGTACGTATGACTGTCTTGTCTGCACTTATGTCTGTATATCACAAGTGTGCCCAATACCCACAGAGGGACTGGAGTTACAGACAGTTGGGCGTTACTATATGGATGTTGGAAAATGAACCCCAGTCCTCTGGAAGTACAGCCAGTCCTTTAACTGCTGAGTCCCTTCTCCAGCTCTCCCATTGTATACAGTTTTTAGCTGTTTAAGAGTAAACCGGCACTTCAGAGTGTGAGCTGCAGGCCACTTGATACAAATGCAAAGACACAAGTGGCACCCGAGTCCTGCTGACTCAGCCTTGGGGAAGAAAAGGCTCCAAGGAAGACACCAAGTTAATCCTCCATGAATAACACATCTGTGGACATCTTCAAGTGCCTATGCATGCCCTGCCTATGGACGGCTTAGTTGTATTTGATTCTAGAAGTAAAATTGAGTTCAAAAGAACTGGAAAAATCTATGTGCTAGAATGTCAGGAGAATATTTTCAGAGCCCCTGGGGAGACTGACAAGATTGCTGTCACAGGTAAAGACACTTGCCACCAAGCTTGACAACCTGGACTCAATCCAGGAAACTCATTATGAGGTGGAAGCAAAGAACCAACGTCTGCAAACTGTTCTAACTGCCTGCCATAGCACGCTGGGGTACACATGCACACATCTGTCCTTCCCAAAGAAGTAAATCTTAAGCAAAACAAAAGTCCGCCGGAGTGAGTGTGACCAAATGCTAGACCCCTTGTGATGATGGGTCCGGTTCGCGCCTTTTGTTGGCTGGTGGGATGTGATTGGCCTGCTGGGGCTCTCTGCCCTTCATAGCCTATAACTTTGTCGTTCTCCCATCTGGAGGCTGAGCCAGGGAGGAGAGTAACTTTCTGTTCCATCTCCCTGCCCCTTAGACTCAGAGAGCTTCTTGCAGTTGCCCATCAGATTGCAAGGCTGACAACTGTAAATATTCCAGATACAGGCCAGAAACCTCCTTAAATTTCATGTCTAGGGAATTCATTCCTGACTTTCTCTGAGTCATGAAGAAAAAGAAACGCTTCTTTCGGGGGCCTTTAGATTCACCTTCCAAGCCACGGTAATTCTAGCTTTGTTTCTGGCATCTGTGACCCAGGGCTCACCGTGCAACGTCTTTGACGGTTCCCTCCGCCCCTCAGCCGGTAGAGCTGGAGATATTTTCTTTTACAGATAATGTCAGCCCTGTAGGGGTCTTTAATTCCAGTGTGCATGCCATCCCCGTTGGGTTCCAGCAGGCTATCCAGGCTTTCCTCTGTGCTTCTTCTCCAACTCTCTCCAGTTCCTCAGCTGGCTGAAGCAGCCGGCTGCTGTTTTCCTTGGGGCTCTGTCACGTTCTGAGGTTTCTGATAGTGAGATTGTCCAGATCTTTGGTTTGTTCCTCAGCATTCTTAAGCTTGCCCATCAAAACTGCCACCCATCAAGTTTGCTTATCTATGTGCCTGTCTGGAACTGTCTGGCAACTCCATGCAGTTAGTTGGTTTTGCCTTCATTCTGGATGGCTGCAAGTGGGCATCTGGGTTTGTCTTGAGATTTCTCAACATCAGTATCCATCCTGGCAGACTTAGCTATCTCTTTAACATGCTAAGTTTCTTTATTTCTTTCTCCTCTCCTCTCCTCTCCTCTCCTCTCCTCTCCTCTCCTCTCCTCTCCTCTCCTCTCCTCTCCTCTCCTCTCCTCTCCTCTCCTCTCCTCTCCTCTCCTCTCCTCTCCTCTCCTCTCCTCTCCTCTCCTCTCCTCTCCTCTCCTCTCCTCTCCTCTCCTCTCCTCTCCTCTCCTCTCCTCTCCTCCTCTTCTCTTCTCTTCTCTTCTCTTCTCTTCTCTTCTCTTCTCTTCTCTTTTCTTTTTGTCTATCCATTTCATTGCTTAACGTCTCACAGAGCAGTGGAAGAGTCCTTTCTGTCACCCACCATTCATCATGAGAATCGACCTGAAGTCCCAACTTTATGTCTAGATAGTCAACTTTTTTGTGCAAGTGTGGTACTATAAGAATGTGGTTTGTGTGTGAGAGAGGAGGGTGGGAGGAGAGAGAGAGAGAGAAGAGAAAGGGAGAGAGAGGAGAGGAGTAGGGGAGAGAGAGAGAAGAGAAGAGAAAGGGAGAGAGAGGAGAGGAGTAGGGGAGAGAGAGAGAGAAAGAGAGAGAGAGAGAGAGAGAGAGAGAGAGAGAGAGGAGGGGGGAGAGGGAGAGAAAGAGAGGGAGAGAGACTGAGACCCTAGTGGCCCTCCATCAACAAGTAAGCAAAAGGTTAAGACTATATAAAGTGGGTCTTTACTCAGAATCCTCTTTTCCTTCCAGTCTGCCATTCTCGCCCCATCTGCAGCCACAGTCCAGCTGTTTTGGCCTGGCTCCAACAGCCTCCAATATTTAGCCTCCAAGCCCAGCACCTTCTTCCCAATTGAGGCATGCTCACACCAGACCACTATGGGGCACAGGCATCCCCTTCTACCATATACGCACAAATGATAGCAGTAACAACAATAAAAATTTCATCCCTGTCAAAGAGTGGCATTTATGCCTCTGCTTCTCTGAGTCTGGATTGACCTATGAGCATCATGACCAATAAAGAAAAGTGATCTGGGCCATAAGAAGCTTTACAGATTCCTTGTGGGTCTCTATTTTATGTTTGTTTGTTTGTTTATGAAGGTGAGGATGTGCACGCCTATGGTCCATGCCACACACGTAGAGATCAGAGAACAACTTATGAGAGTCAATTCTCTCCTACCATGTGGTCCTGGAGATCAAACAAGGTCATCAGGCTTGGCAGCAAGTCCTTTAACTCACTGAGCTGTTTGGCTGACCTCTGTGACTCTCTTAGGATGTTCACTCTGGGGGAATCCAGCCATAATACAAGAAATCCTACTATCCTGATACCACCATGCCACGAGGTAGCCCAAGATAGCCACATGGAAAAGCAATGCTGACAGAAACATGGCCAATAAATCCCTACTCCTGCCCACATGCCACACATGGGACTGATTGGGCAGGGGTGGGAGTAGCTTAGAAATTGTATGTTTGCCTGCCATTGTAAGGCTCTAGGTTTGATCCTCACCCCTGGGATATGGGGAAAGCTTCAGCTTCTGTGTCTGCTCTCATTCAAGTGCTCCGTGTGAGGGGCTTGGGAAGAGACCCTTGCATCTGAGTCCTAGACCCATGGAAGACAATATGAGCGTGCTGTTGTAAACCACTAGGCTTGGGTGTGGTTGCTAATGCAGCAACAGACTACTGAAATACCAAATATGCTTTTATATTTTTTTGTTCTTTCGTTTGTCTGGTTTTGGTTTCGTGCTTTGAGATAGGATCTCATTGTGGCATTGAACTCTCAACCCTCGAGCCTCAGCTTCCTGTGGGCTGAAATCGTTGGTGCGTACATAGCATGCCCAGCTAAAGCAAAGGTTCTATAAGAAAACCTTTGTGACCTTAAGTAGCGAAGCAGCTCATCTGGAATCTGAAAGTGTGCTCTGAGCTGACTTTAAAGGCTAGGACATGCTCGGTCACTGTCTCCAGAGCTTGGTGGTGATGAAGCACAGTTCAGCACTGATGGATTAGCTAAGAACTAGGAATTTATTCTTGGACAGTTTAACTTACAACACTACCTTGGGTATATGGTAGGGAATATAGTTCAGAGTTAGAGCACTGGCCTAGCATATAAGTCTGGGGTTTGTTTGACTCCCACCCCCCCACCCCCCAACATATAGGTTTGAAAATAGGCAACACTGAAAGTTAGGAAGAATGGCTTTATGTAGAAGTAATCAAATCTAGGCACTTTTTCCTTGCACACTCCTCCACCTATATCAGACAAGATAAACACAAGTACATGGAAGTGAACTGCCTTTCACAGATCTCATAGCTACATGGTGATAACGCCCAGGCACTTTCTCAGTGTCCTGGGCCGGGAACAATAGCACACACTGTGCCATGCTGGCTTATGTGCTCTGAGGAAGTCACAGTGCAGTCTGTGTGGTTTTGTCCTTCCATCTCTCCAACGTCTTCATGATGTCTTATGTGGCGGTGATCTGTGTCATGGGTCAAAGACCGCAGCAGCCTTTAGGCAAGCTTTGTATGTCACTCGACTTACCTGTGGCCAATCATATCCAAAAATATTAAATACAAGATTCTAGTCATGCATAATTCATAAATTTCAAATTATTTTTATTATAATACACTGTTATACTTCACACTGATTATTACTGCTAATCTACTGTGCCTAATTGATGAGTTAAACCTTGCCATAGGAATATATGTATAGGTATATGTAGGGTTTGATTCTGTCTACAGTGTCAGATGTCCCTTGGGAGGACTGATGCATCCCTTATTAACAAAGAAGGAATACCAGAGCTGCCCCAAGATTACCAGAAGGTTCAAAGGGATGGCCTATGGAAGTTACTCAGCACGTGCTCTGTACTGAATAAATGGCAAGTACCGTCTTTCAGAGCCTAGTGAAACAAATCCACCAAGCAGTCACCACAAGGGCCTTTAAATTGAAAGAACCCCCCCCCCCCGCCCCAAACAATACCCTAGGTATGAGAAATCCATCACTGGGGAGGACTGCAGAAGGGAATTCGACATCCCACCCTAGTTCCAACCCAGACAAGTAGACATTTAAACGACCTGTGAGAAATGAAAGGAGCGGGTTGTGGATAATTAGCTGGAGCGCATGGAATAACTCACTCTCCTGCAAAGGGAAGCAGACAGACTCGAGTCAGTTCTGGACACAAGAATTAAAAGAGAGTAGGCCTGGATGTCTGGAGTTCTTTCTGTCAACTTCTTTCCTTTCTCTCTCTCTCTCTCTCTCTCTCTCTCTCTCTCTCTCTCTCTCTCTCTCTCTCTCTCTCTCTCTCTTTTTATAAAATTAAGTACCTCTAGCTGTCTGTCTGCTGAAAAGAAGATCCATCACCCAGACTGTAAAAGCAGCTTTCTTTGCACTCGTCTCCCCAGACTTCTGTTGTGGTTACATGTCTCGCTGTGGTTAGCCCCACGTCTGCTTCTCTGTCTCCCTTGTATCATATGTGCTGTGTGTGTAAAACTCTTTATGTGGAGTCTGGGAATGGTTTTAATACATTCTCAGCAATAAGCCAGAACCTCTGCCTTTAATACCTGCTTCTGCCATTTCTCATCAATGGGGCTGCAAACACATGTGGGAAGCAGCCGCCCGTGACGGGTCGGGGCCCCGCCATGCAAGGAGAAGCAGATGGGGAGAAAAGGGGCTATTGTACTAAACACCTGTCCAGCCATCAGGAGCAGCCGTGAGCTACATTGGACAGAGACTCGGTTGTGAGCATAGTAAACAAGGCACACCCCAGGTGTAACCATCAAGAGTGTGGATGGAAACAAAAAAATAATTTCCATGCTTTTTTTTTTTTTTTTTTTTTTCACTCTGAATTCTAAGGTAAAATAACACAGCCATTGTTAGGAGACACCTTTGGAGGTAGGCTGATTATGAGTCTTTCAAACACCAGGTCTGTGTTTTAAGATTTGTGGTCAGCTATTTAGCTCAGAGCTGCAATTTTCTTGTCCTCCAGAATAAAGATAACAATGATCCCTGACTCACAAGCTGATTGTAAAGAGGATCACCCAGCAGTTGAACAAGGAACATGCATCTCGCTGCCTCGCACAGTGCAGATGGCTCTGTCCATTACACATAACTCATTTACCCTGGTCATGATTTTCAAGGTTATGGGGCGGAGGGTGGGGGTGGGTGGGAAACATTGAGGAGTAAAAGAGGCTGAACTAGATATCCAAATGACATCTTCAAATGTCACGGAACCTCCTCCACCCTTTAGGTGAGGATTATCATGTCTTCCTGATTCCCAGACTTGGGGATTTTAACCTGAGGTCTAGGAAGCCTCCGTCGTCCACCCCCACCCTCACCCCCCAATCTTCATGATGCTTTGCTCTAAAAGATGAGAAGACCTCAGGGTTTGTTTGGATCTGTTAGATGAGCTCAGAGTTGTTTTCAACTTGATGGATGGAGAATTGAACTCCTCTTCAAAGGAGCATGTCATAAGCGTTTACTACTGCTTGTGTGGTTTATATTTTTTTAAAAAATGCAGTTGTTAGGTCAGTTCGATAACTCATCAAATACAGGCTCCTGCCAACAAGACTGACCTGAGATCAACCCTCAGGACCCACATGGCAAAAGAAGAACACCAACTCCTGCCGGGCGCGGTGGTGCACACCTTTAATCCCAGCATCCCAGCACTTGGGAGGCAGAGGCAGGAGGATTTCTGAGTTCGAGGCCAGCTTGGTCTACAAAGTGAGTTCCAGGACAGCCAGGCTATACAGAGAAATCCTGTCTCGAAAAACAAGAAGAAGAAGAAGAAGAAGAAGAAGAAGAAGAAGAAGAAGAAGAAGAAGAAGAAGAAGAAGAAGAAGACCACCAACTCCTGAAAGGTCCTCTGACCCCGTGAGGTACCTCCATGTGGCTCATGTGCGCGTGAGCACACACACACCAAACAAACACATGTAATTCTTAGCATACTATTGTTTTGTCTGGAGACTAAAAGGAACCGACAGCCTGTGTGCTGCTGGCCGTTTTGCGGTAAGTACAATAGTGCACTGTGTTCACGGACTTCAACTAGCAATTAAGACTGAAACCTGCCTTCCCAGTGCCGCCTCTTAGTGTGTACTGCCCTCCTTCCTTGCCTTTCACAGAAGCTGGGGCTCAGAAGGGACAGCAGCTCTCTGAAGCCTCTGCTGGTGATCAATGGTGTCTGTCTCTCAGCATCTGTTCTGTCCAGCCGCTCTCTTTATTGCCTGTGCTCCATTTGATTGATGGTTGGTCATTAGGAGTCAAAGGAGCCTGTTCTGGCCACACAGTCCTACTCTGCTGTTTGGATCTAGAAACCGTCCTATCTCTCATCTTTGAAGAGCCCCTTGGGTCCAGATGATAGACACTCTCTGTATATGTCAGTTTACTACAAGATGCTGAGTGTGAAACTTTTAATCAAGTATTTCAGGGAAAGGCCACATCTGGAAGCAGTTATCCAGATGTTATAAACCACTCTGGCCAGCGTTTGCCAGACTGCTGGACAGGTGATGAGTACAGGACACACCGCTCCGTATGTGCAAGACTATCTGGACAGAGGAAGAGCTGGGAGACCTCTAACTCCTGTGCTCAGCCTTCCCTCGAAGGGACACTGGGACCGTGTCTTACACACCTCCAAGACCAGCGTGTCCTGGTTACTCAGACCTGAGTCTGTGGACTGATCGGCACTTGGCCCAGCTTCTTCACCCTGGGCACCTGTCCCCAGTAGCCAGAATTTAGCAGCTTGCTTCTGAGTGTATGTGTGTGACAGGTTGCGGGGAATGTTAGTTCTGACTTTTGGAGCAGCTAGAACAAAATAAAAGACATTTCTGAGAAATGAGAGAGAAGAGCTACAAGGCACAGGCTTTGCAGAAACTACAGCACCATTCAGCAGTGGTTCAGCTCTCCCCATTGTAAGGCCAAATGGATGTGGGTAACAGATTTCGTTCTCCATTTCTTTTCATTTGTATTAGTGTGGTATTTGCATATAGTATGTGTGTACATTCTCATGCATACAGTACATATTGAGTTCCTATAGGGGCCCAAGTTTGATATCTAAACTGCCCCCACCTCTCTTCTTGGTGGAGACAGGGTTTTCCAGTCAAACCCAGACTTCCCTCCTCTCACTAGACAGCCCACTCTGCCTCGCCGGGCTGAAGCTGCTTCAGCCAGTGAGCATGCGCGTGGGTTCTTAGGTTCTGAACTGCATGTGGTTCCCCTCCTTGTATACAAGTGCTTTAAGTGTGGAGTCTTCTCCCCAGCTCTTCGGGTGTCTCAGTCAGGGTTTCTATTCCTGCACAAACATCATGACCAAGAATCAAGTTGGGGCTGGGCGTGGTGGTGCACGCCTCTAATCCCAGCACTTGGGAGGCAGAGGCAGGCGGATTTCTGAGTTCGAGGCCAGCCTGGTCTACAGAGTGAGTTCCAGGACAGCCGGGGCTACACAGAGAAACCCTGTCTCGAAAAAAAATCAAAAAACAAACAAACAAAAAGAATGAAGTTGGAGAGGAAAGGGTTTATTCAGCTTACACTTTCATGTTGCTGTTCATCACCAAAGGAAGTCAGGACTGGAACTCAAGCAGGTCAGGAAGCAGGGGCTGATGCAGAGGCCATGGAGGGATGTTCCTTGCTGGCTTGTTTCCCCTGGCTTGCTCAGCCTGCTTTCTTATAGAACCCAAGACTACCAGCCCAGGGATGGCACCACCCACAATGGGCCCTTCCCAACCCCCACCCCCCTTGATCACTAATTGGGGAAATGCCTTACAGCTGGATCTCATGGAGGCATTTCCTCAACTGAAGCTCCTTTCTCTGTGCTAACTCCAGCTGTGTCAAGTTGACACAAAACTAGCCAGGACAGAAGGTCACTGATTTCTCAACCAACCTTATGATTTGATCTGAATGACCTTCTTGGTTTGGGCACTAGCTAGCGTCTAATGATGCTGCTACTTGCAGACTGAACCCATTTTCCTAACAAGGAAGCAACATGGTGTCGGGTAGAGCATCTATGGAGTCTTGAAGTAGAGGTGAACTATTTGCATTCAATTCACGGTGGCTGGAAAATGTGGCAGAGGTCCCTCGAATCATGGTTTAGATGCTGAGAGGATTCCGGGCACTAAGTAGGCATAACACAGTGAGTTAGTTCTTCCAGCTAGGGTCCATTTCCTCAAGTTGCTCAGCCTTCCAGAGCAGTTGAGGAAGACACATCAAAACATGAACTGGTGGGAAATGCTTCAGACTTAAGCCATAACACAACCCGTATGAGCCGGCAGGTACTGGCCATCACTGAAGCGGAGCCTCAGTTTAACTTTAGCCTTGGCTAGATTTTCTTCTTGAAGACACAGGAACAGGGCTGGAGAAGTAAAAGCAATTGCTGTGCAAATCTGGTAAAGTGGGTTTAACCTCCAGATCCCATGGTAGAAGGAAAGAACTGACCCCTGAAGGGTATCCACACACACCTTGGCTCAAATTGTCTCCCTCCCACACCCGTATCCCCACACACCCCGGTCATCACACACACACACACACACACAACCCACTCCCTGACACTAACATAAATAAAATAAGGACTAAAACATATGGATATTGTACTGCTAGAGATATGGCACAGCAGTGAAGTGATTAGCTGGTGCTGCTGAGGTCCTGGGTTCAATCCCAGCATGACAAATTAATGAATACATGCAAAATACAAAGAGAAAGTAAATAAAGAGCAGATGGGTACAGTCGTGATGGCTTATATTCCCAGCAAAAGGGAGGCTGTGACAGGAGAATTGCAAGTTCGAGGCTATCCTGAGCTCCATAGTGAGACCTTGTCTGAAAAATGAATGGCTGATGTTACCACCTAGCCCGGCTCTGAGCCTCTAAGCAGACGATGTGTGCAAAAGCTTAGAATGCAGCTGGTTCTTTGTGCTAAGCAAACGTGGGCTCTTCCTGTTAGTGCGAAGGCAAGCAGCCTCCTGTTGAGGAATGGTAGGAGCGAGGAGCCTTTGTGCTGAGACTCTTGGCTGGTGCCTGGGACTGGGAAGGAAAAGGCTGGTGGAAGGAAGGGCTGCCTGCTGCCTGCTGCTAGCCCCACTCCTACTTGTCATCTGGCCCAAACAGCTTGATTCAAGAAAACCAGCCACTCCACAGGAATTTCACACATGCAAATGAGGATTTTGATGGTCCTTATAAAACAACCTAGTTTAGTCTGAACAGTCCTTGCCATTTGAGAGCCAAAGTCCCCAAGATGGGCCCATTGACTGGACAATTACTCTAGTCTGAAACCAGCCTAGGGGACCACAGAGCAGCTGTGTTCAGGCCTCCAGTGGTGGAGGACCTCGGGCTCTGCTGCTGAGGGAGTGAATTATTCTGATGCAGAGTCAGTACTCAGACCTAGGAAACAAAAGAAACCCGCCTTCATTCAATACTGGGATCAAGCCAAAATGTCCATGTACCCTTTCAGAGTGAGACTCCTAGCTGGGCGTGGTGGCACACACCTATAATCCCCGAACTCTATATGCTGAGGCAAGAAAATCTAAAGAGTAAGTCCCTGCCTCAGCGGAAGGAAAAAGGCAAGCAGCATGCGTGAGAGAGGAGAGGGGTGGGGTGGGGGTGGGGAAGGAGAGAGAGAAGTGACAGACAGACAGACTCCTTGGTCTGTACAGCCTATAGGTCTGGCTAAGGTGCATTCAAATGTTTGCCACATTTGGTTTGCCAGATCTCCTTTATCTGACTCTGGTCACTTACCTCTTTGAAAAGTTTGTTTCTTTAAATTTTTGTTCAGGACAGTGAACTAATTGAGCGCTTGGAAAGATGTAAGCATAGTTTTACTTTGTTTTTATCCCGACATCTGGATTATTTTCCCCCTAGGCAAAGATCCATTAGCATCACAAAAAAATAAAACTGTATTTTTATTCAAAGTGTATTTTTGGTGAAAAATTTCTACTTTAAAGCCAATGACATTTATGTGACTTGATACAAAGATGGCTTCTCCATACTCATTTCTTACATGGTTCTTTTGGAGTGACTCCTTTTTTCCCTCGTGTTCAACTGAGACTGCCCCAAAGATACATACCATACATACATACATACTATACATACATACATACCATACATACATACATGTGCACATGTGCACACACACTCTGTCTTTTCCAGTCTCAACCATCCTGACTTCAGAGATCTTAGTTATTTTTGTTGTTTTATCTCTTGCTGCTAGTTAGCTGCCTTATAAAGAACTTGCTAAGAAACAGTGATGACTAACCTCTGAGTTATAATGAGCTAGTGACATTGCTCAGCAGGTAAAGATGCTGGCTGTAGAGCCAAGGACCTGAATCCAATCCCCAGAACCCATGCTAAAGTTGGAGGAAGAACCAACTTCACAAAGTTGCCCTCTGATCTCCACGTGACCATTACAGGGCACGGGTGCTCCCTTCTATCATATATGCACAAATAATAGCAGTAACATAACAATAAAAAATAATAATAGTAAACATGTCTTCAAAGTGTCATGTTTGCTGAGTCACAGGATGTCCAAAGAGAAAAGTCTAACAAATGTCTGGCATGGTGGTGCAGGTCTACAAAACCAGTGTGTACGGAGCTGAGGCAGAAGGATTGCAAGTTCCAAGTGAAAGCAAAGACTACATAACAAGACTCTGTAAAAAAACACAAACAAAAACAAAAACATCCTTCATCTCTGTCTTGCCTACAGTTACTCCTTAGGAACCGTTCTGTCTTAATAACCCACTTCTTAGGTCACTTGTGCCTGCTAAGAGCCTCGTGAGCAGCTCTCTTTTTCTGATTTAAAAAAAAAAATAGCCTATAGAGTCTCCTGCTTTATACTTCTGCTTATTCAAGGTTTATTTACAATGTCCTAGTAAAGCCGTTTGCTATGGGATCCTGGGACACAAAGCCAGTTTCAGAGATTCCCCATGAGTACTACCGTATTTAGGATCATGTGATAATGTTTTACTGTCAAAGATACCGGACTCTCACTGTGGGATCCAAGTTGAGTTTCATGCTCTTGGCTTAGGGAGACAATCAGGAAGAGGACCAAAAGTTTTACATGGGTTCAATCCAGGCCGCCATTGGGCTAGGAGCAGGGGAACTGCTCCACACCAGCTTTCCTTCAGTTGAATGATGATATGTGGGGGACATACAACTTCTACAATAAAACTTGGCAGTGTCTGGTACACATCATGACCACTTGCCTACAGATATGACTGAGTCCTATCAACTCTCACACTGCTTCTCAGTGCATCTGCATCTCATTGGAAAGTCCCCAAGGCTGTCTGTCCTGCCTATGGTTAATTTAGTCACTCTGGTCTCCAACTTCAGTCCTTCAACCTCTGCCTTTTGAGGTCAGAACTACAGGCCAAAGCACCATATCTGGCTTGTCATGGTCCTTTTCATTTCTCACGTACTGTGAACTTCTTTGACAGGTAAGATATTTTTCTATAAAATGATTTTTAATGCACAATTTATTTATAACACTGTTTTTGTAAGTTACTCAGAATAATAAATAATGCTATAGTAAATATTTTTGTACATATCTCTATTCCTAGACCTGGGTTTCGCCAAAGGTGCCCATCATAAAAAATTAATATTAAATCAATAACGATAATAATATTAAATGTTTTTAAACACTGAACTGGTGTTTCACATTTTCTCTGGTAACGACTATTCTTTAATTTTTAAAAATTAAAATGACGTCATTTTCTGCCTTTCCCTTCTTCCCCCCAATCCCTCCCAGGACCCCTTAAATCATGGCTCCTTTTTAATTTATTTATAATATGTTCATGCGTTATATATGCATACATACATAAATACAGTCTGCTAGGTTCATTTAATGTTGCTTGCTTGTGTGTGTGTTGCTCTCAGGGCTGACCACCTGATGTGTAATATCTATTTGGGGGTTCATCTCTGCAGAAGCCTGTTTCACCCAGTATCAACATTCCTTAGCTGCCTATATGTCTTTGTTTATGAGTAAAGCCCTGTGAGATCTTTTCCTTCCATGTTAACCCTGCCTATTGGTATTGTCTCTGTTCAGGTCGTTTTTTAGGCAGCCATATCCTTGAGATATGGTGATGCTTCCGTGCGGAGACAGCTACTGAAACCAAGACAGTCGACAAACAGCCTCAACAGACTGCATTTTAAGGAGCAGCCATTTAACCATTCAGCACCACAATGGAAGGATTTTGAGATTTTGAGAGCTCTTTAGAAACCAATTTTTGTGTACTCTAAAACCTGGATTAGAAACAGCATTCACGTGTGGAAATTTTAAACATTTAAACAAAGGAAGATGTAAATCATGATAGATATTTATCACAAGGTCAGTCAGACACTCTCCACTTTATCCGACAGCACACCAAAGTTTGTAAACTCTCTCTTGGAGAGGTGTTTTAATGTGTTAATGTGTCATAAGGGGTTGACTGGAAGAGACAGACTTGCACCTTCACTAGATTTTAAAAGAAAGGAGTTGTCACCGGTATATTTTGACCAAACGACTTCTTAAAGACACCAGAAGAACAGAGTTTGGAAAAGCCAGTGTAGCTGGCTGCCCTGGCAGCTCCCTCCTTCTGGGCTTTAATAACTCACTGGCAACATGAGGAAGTAGTTTGTGTTCCAGACTTTGCCTCCTGGTATCTAGATTTTTATAGGTGTTTTGACTGAGGTGTAGAAGAGGCATTTTTGGGGGCTGCTGATTTCTATTCCAGATTGTGGGATGTGAATAATTTGGTAAATTAACATCAATGCGTTAGACTGTTCTTTGCAGCGGCCTCTGGGCTGCCTGTTCCACTGGATGGTCACATTAATTTGCAGCCCACAGGAGGATGGCTGCTGGGCACATACGTCCAAGCTGAATTTCCTTTTTCAGGTCCCCCCACCCCCATTTTGGATATTCAGGTAGCCATGAAAGTCTGAGGCAGCTCTCTCTTGTGCATTCATAATTCTGGCCAAACCCAGGGCTTCCAAAACTAATACCAGGCAGGAAAGATCCAAACCTTAGTGCTTCTGTGGCTTTTTTTTTTTCTTCCTGAGGCCAGTTTTCATCCGTGCTTCCAATGATCAGTCTGTACCCATAGTTATACACTAAATACTTAAACTGTGTGTGCTACAAATGATGTTTTTCTAGCCTGTCCATAGAGCCTATTAAACCAGAGTTGGCAGTTTTCCATCCCTTAGGAGAAGCCTTTGGCATAAATAATATTGTCATTTGGGCAGGCTAGACATGGTCTGAAGAAGTGACCTTGTATAAATATTGTCTGAGGTATGACTGAGGCTAAATTATATGACAGGGAGCTAGTGTGTAGTCTGGGCTCTGGGCCCTCCTGGTAATGAAGTTGCTTCTTCTGGTAGTGGAGCCATCTAAATTCTAAATGCAGTCAAATACACCAGAGGTTGTTCAAGACACAGGAACCAGCTTTGTTATGAACCCCTGAGGTCCTGGGGATGGCAGGACAGTGTTGAGGCATCTCTGCTGTTCCAATGGTTTTGTCTTTTTAAGAGACAAGTTGTCCTAGAAAGTGCCTTTGTGCGGCACTTGAGACTGCTCAGTAGGTCAGCGTTTGATTTTTCCCACCCGCTCTTGGGGTGAGCAGCTGGCGCTGAACATGGAGTCTTGGGTATTGCTGGGCTATTTGTGGTTTACCAGGTAGCACAACATAGTCTCCCCTCAAAGACAGTTGCTTTCCTATATCCTCTTTTAACACCCAAATTTAGGATTTCATTTCCTTCTTCCTTCTCATTATTCAGATGTCTTCCCTTCCCTTCTCCTCCTCCTCTTCCTACTAATTGATCTGCCAGACTCGTCTTTCAGAAGCCTGATTTCCTTTGCAGCAGTATATCTATTTACCCACCCAGCCAACAAGTATGTACTGAATGCCAACTGTGTGCCAAGCATTTTGGTCTCTGTTATAATAAAATTTACATAGTAGTGGGAAAGATAGCTATTTGGCAGATACCCACAGCCCTGGGTTTAGCGTTATAAGTTACAGTGAATGCTCTTTAGGCCAAAAAGCAAGGTTCTTTGCCAGTATACAACAGAAAATGGAGATCGGAGAGCCAAGATAGGCTCTGCTGAGGTGGAGAGGGGGAGGGCCACACTGGGGGTGGGGGGCATGTTGACTGTGCTAAAATCCCATCTGTATTCCACTAGCAAAGGGGAGGCACTAAAGAATTTTTAAGCAAGACAGCGATTGGATAATTTGTATTGGAGCCCCCTCTTGGTTTGCAATGGGGACATATGACAGGCAGTGACTGAAGAGATGGCATGGGAGAGGTCACAGATGATCAGGTATCAACAGGGGAGTTGTAGGGGGTGGGAATGAGTACCATGTATGGGGGCGGGAGAACGGGATCTGAGTGGGGTGAAAGGTGAGGTGGGGAGTGTTAAGAGAGGGCTGAGACCTTCCATTTGAGCAATGGTTTGGGTTTCATGGTTACTGAGTGGGAAAATACAGCAAACAAAAGACTAAAAGTGTGTGTGTATGTGTGTGTGTGTGTTTACACTGTGTTTCCTTAGCAAAAGCTTTAAAGCTTAAAGCAAGAAAATCCTTGGTGATTTTCAAATAACAAGCAGGGGTTGGGTAGGGAGTGGAGCACAGAATATCCCTAATGTGAAAAATCTGGTGTCTGAAGTGCCCTAAAATCTGAAACTTTTCAGGACCAAACGACATAGGTGGAAAGTTCCATACTCCATGCTGTAAGTTGCAGATAAAGCACAGGCATGTAAAATTACCTTCAGCAATATGTATGTGAAACACGTGAATTCTGTGTTTAGGCATCTCAAAATCTCTCGTTATTTATATGCAAATATTCGAAAACTTTGTTTTTTTTTTAAAAAAAAAACAGAAATCCAAAATACTTCAGACTCAAACATTTCAGAAATCCTGACTAGAGAAAGAAGCAGTCTGAGGCTGAGGCTGCAAGCTGAAGGGCACAGATTATTTTTTTAATCTGGACAGTTTATGAAAGTACCAGGTTTCAGGCAGAGGAATTATATGGTCAGAATTACACTTTTGAAATGTTGCAATAACTACTGCAAACAGAAGGCATTCTGGGATCAAGGCCAGAATCAGGCCAGACATGTGACAATTATAATATCCCAGGTAGAAGAAGGTGATGGTGACTTAGACTAGAGTAGCAGCTTAGAGGGCCGTAAGAAGTTAGGTCCTGATTGGGCTTTGAGTGGAAGAGTTTGTGTTTTCTGATCAATTGGGTGTAGCAAGAGAGACAGAGAAGAACTGATAACCCCAGGGTTCTTGGCTGAAGCTCTGGAAGTGTGGATTGGCACTAAGAAGGAGGAGACCCTGGAACTCAGGAGCTTCGTTCTGAAGGTTAGGTTTGAAGTTCTTGTTAGACATCCAAGTAGAAAGATGAATTTGGCTGTCGGATGCACGGACTTACTAAAGCCCAAAGGAACAATCCAGAATGGGACATGCATCGTGGGTGCATTTGAAATGAAAACAGAAGATTCTCCAACCCACAGGAGAGCATGAGTTCACCAAGGAATAAAAATACTATAGAAGCTAGGTGGTGGTGGTGGTGGTGGTTGATGGTGGTGGTGGTGGTGGCAGAGACAGTGCAAGCCTTTAATCCCAGCAAGCCTTTAATCCCAGCACTTGGGGAGGCAGAGGCATATGGAGTTCTGTGAGTTCAAGGCCAGCCTGGTCTACAGAGCTAGTTCTAGGACAGCTAGAGTTACACGGAGAAATTAAACTGCTTTTCATGACTTAGGCTCTTTGCAAAAGTACTAACCAACAATTTGTCTTGTAAAATGCCCCTCAATATAGATTTGTCTGATATTTTTACATAGTCAGATGAAATTACATCTTCTTGGGAAAAAACAGTTTGAAAAACAAAATCAATCAAATAAAGAAAATAATATTATGGGAGAGAAACAGATGTGAACAACCTGCACATAAAGATGAAGATAACTCTAGTCAGTGATGTCCAATGTGATAAACACGAGGATACTGTGGACCTCCTAAAACTGTGTGCAACACTTTGTATGTACTTCTGCCAAAAAGATGTAATTTCATCTGACTGGGTAAAAATATTAGGCAAGTCTATATTGAGGGGCATTTTACAAGATAACTTGCTGGTTGGTACTTTTGCAAAGAGCCTAGGTCATGAAAAGCAGTGAATAGTGGAGCTAAATGTCATAGTTTTGAGGGACCTAAAGCAATACAGGAATCTGGAACAGACAAAATGTACTGAGGGGAAATGACTAGAACTCAAGTAAGGACTGTGGTGCAGGTACTAGGATTGTGCCACAATTATTTTGCTTGTTTTGACCAATGTACTATGGTTATATAAAATGTCAGTCTTCAACAAAACATGTTAGGGAAATAGAAGAATGTTCTATGTTATTGTGACTCATCTGCAAGTCTAATGTTATTCTAAAAGAAAAAGTTAAAGAAAATCAAATTTGTGGCTTTTGGACATGTACCCCCAAGGATGTGATCACTCTCATGTCCAGTCTGCTAGCTTAGCCCGGAGATGCTGGGGAAATGGGCAAGGCCACACTACAGAGCTCTCAGACTGTGTCAAAGAGCTTGGACTCTCTTCTAAGAACTAATGAAGGCTTAGGCAGAATATGTGGAAGGAGATGGGAAAATAGACGTGTTTGGTTTAAGCAAACAGAGACAAGAAAATGGAATAAATACCGGGTTAGGCTTGGATTCAGGCAAACACTCAGTTACTGTCAATTATTCATCCATCCTGCAAACAGAGTTGACCATGAGTTAGCTCATGATTCACAAGGGTGTTAGCACATTGTAACGTCTGGCTGGGAAGATTGCTCAAATCCCGGAGGATTATCCTCAAGAAGCCTTGCAGCATCCTGTTTCCCTCCTAAGTTCAGGCACAACTGCCGTGGGGATTTGAAGCTTGTTAGCCCGAAAAGTAAATTGTATGTCCATTACACATATCTGATCCTCCCTGTCTGGAATGACTCCAGAACAAAGATTATGGTTGGATTGAGATACCAACTTGTAGCACATGGGGGAAATGCCCAGGACAGACCTTGTAGGGATGAAGGGAGAAACCCTCGTCCTCATTCAGATATGCTGAGGGAGAAGGGATAGAAACCTCCACTGTAACAAAGTACCAGAGGCTGTTGGGTATAATAATTTAAAAGTCATTTAAAGAAATCCTTAAAGAAGACAGATGAGGTCTTTGAAGCTGAGGACTCCATCCTTTGCTGAGAAAAGCGAGCCATTCCCTATTTGACTTCCTTGTTGTTCCAGTGAGAGTGGGACAAAAATAAGGAAGTGTGTGTGTGTGTGTGTGTGTGATAGCTTTTGAACTAGTTTCTTTTGCACAGTACCCAACAGGACCAATGTAAGGGCAGAGTTGCTTTGGCTCATGCTAGAGGTCATCAAGGTGGGGTCGGTTTGTCAGAGTCCATGAAAACTGGACCTCGTGGATGAGGAAGTTTGTGTATTTCGGACCAGGAAGTAAAGAAGGAGGCAGGAAAGCTTCAGAAGGTCACATCCTGTGACTTGGCCTCCTTCCCTCAGTGAGGCCTCATCTGAATGTTTCATAGTCTCCCCAGAATAGCACCTCAGTTGGAGAAAAAGCTTTTTTTTTTTTTGAGATTATAATTACATCATTCTCCCTTCCCTTTCCTCCCTCCAAACTCCCCCATATACCCTTTCTTGCTCTTTTAACTGCATGGTCGTTTTTTCACTGATTGCTATTACCTGCATATAAAACACCCTGTGCAGGATATTTCAAGTCCTGACAGGTTGCACTGTGACATTTCCACAGGATCTCATCACAGCCACCCCACCGTAACCCAAATCCCCTTCTTCTTCAAGAGAAGCCTTAACCTGAGTTGCCTCCCTATGTGACTGACCTCATTGCCTGGCACGGTGGGAAACATGGCCACACTTTCCCCTGGGACCTTCTGAACTCATGTGGCCTTCCCTTTAGAGGCAGTGCCTATAAAAAAGTATTACATGTAACTGTTGGTTTCTGGATATTTACCTCATGATAGGCTCCTTCCATAATTGTCTCTAATCCTTTCAACAGCCCTTCAAAACAGTCTTTTTTTCATCTCCGTGTTTACAGGGAGTTTATGGCTGAGGAAATAAAGTCTCGGCTTGTCTGAAGTCAATATCCAAGTTGGCCAAGGAGGGATTTGAACCCAGTTTCTTGGAACGTAGACTTCCCAGAGCTTCCCATTCGCTCTGCTGCCTCGTTTGTCTCGAAGGAACTTGAGTGTCGCCCCTTAGGGACCCTCAGTTGCTCTGTACGAGGAAGACCACCCACTGTTGTTTCTGGAAGACCTTTCCTTGCACATGCGGACTGGAGGACTGGAATTGGCAGTGACCTGGAGGAGGCGAGGCCCCCTACTGGCTCACTGTAGGTAGTGATGGTTGTGGAGGCCTGAGGAGAGTGAGGGGGAAGGGCGGGGAGAAGGGAGAGCAGCACACCTGGGCTCCTCATGTTGGAAAATCACCAGGATGTTCTGTCAGCATTAGCCTGCAGCTACATTTCTGGCTGAAAATTTGGGTGGCTTCACCAAACCTCAAAGGCGGAAAGAACAAATCATGCAGAGAGAGACAGGCTCTCTGACAGGGAGGTGGGGTGGTGGGGTGGGGTGGGGTGGGGGTGTGCTATCTGGCTCCCTGCCACTGACTCGACGCGTGAAGAGGAACAGAGATGTCCTCTCTTCCTACCAGATTCAGCCATCTGTCCTGGGCATCACACAGAAAGGAGTCCAGGCCCCTACTGTGGGGTACGCCTGACAGGGAGAGGGATCCGGGTTCACAGAAGACCCAGCGGCCATGAGCAGTTTCATTAAGGGAAACGTGAGACAGGGCATCTTGTGCGCTGGAGGAGTTTTTAAGAAGGACAGAGATTTTCCCAGAAAATATGAACGGTTACAAAAAATAAAAAAATAAAAAAGGTTGTCGGAGTGAAGAAAAAGAAATTTCAAATTGCATGGACAAGGTATCACTTCACTTCTTTGGGGGAAAGGAGGGCAAGGTTTTATGTACTGGAGGACGACTTTAAGCTCCTGATCTCACTCTGCCTTCAGCCCCACACCCTCCAAGGGCTGGCATCACCGGTGCATGTCACCACACCTGTCTTTAGATGACACTTTTCAGGCAGTGTCTCCTGACCCTTGGGCTCCTGACTTCTCAAGTGCTCTTATGAATGCAGTACTTACCTGTTTGTGGCAATGCCCCGCCCCACCCTACCCTTCCAGCCGGCTCCACCTGCTCATCCAATCTCATTGTAACTCCTACCCTAGGGTCAACGGTATCGCACAAGTATTTGTTAAATGAAAAAAATAAAGGCTCTACAATTAGGTAAAACTTCTGACCTTGGCTGATTTCCAGAAGGCTCCTTGCCCTGGTTCTCCGTAGATTGGTAGAATTCAGACTTGCTAGACTTGCGGGTAGTCATTTCTGCTGCATGTTGGTTTTATTGTGTTCTTGAGGTTCTAGAGACCAAACAGAGAACTCTACCACTGAGATCTCTCCTCGGCCCTTGGTTATTTGATGTATTTAAGTTTTTTTTTGATGTATTTATTTTTATTTTATGCATACATGTTGGGGTCCAGATGGTCTGCAGTTCCTTTCTGAAACAAAAACTCTGACCCAGATGTGGGCCAGAGACTGCAGAAAACAGCGGGCATGAGACAAAGCAGAGGAAGAATAGCTTCTGGGACAAAGCAAGGCTTCAAGGCCAGGGAACTACAGAGAGAAGAGCTCAGGTAAAGGGGGAGGGACACTGGTCCACCACACTCTGATGGCTATGCTCTCCCTGGTAGCCGGTTAAGCAATATATAAACAGCAGTGGGGAAAAAAGAAGGTTCATTACAGAAATGAACTGCTTGTCATTTATCTCTGCCTACCATTACCAGGTCTTTGAGATACCCACCACTGTGCTGGTTGGCTATGGCATGTATGTATGTATGTATGTATACCACATGTGTGCAGTGCCTGAGGAGGCCAGAGAGGGCGCCAGACCCCTCAAACTTGCATTCCAGATAGTTGTTAGCGGCCTTGTGTCACTCAGGATACCTTTGAACTTACTATGTAGCTTAGGCTCTTTTAAAACTTGTTCTGTAGCCCAGGCTGGCCTCCAATGCACATAGTAGGATTACAGATATTTGCTACTATGCTCAGATGATACGGGGCCGGGAGTGGGGAAGCAGAGAAAGAAACAGCTCTTTCTAGGGGCACATTCAGTTTTCCAAGAGACACAGAAGTCTTTCGTCTCTGGCTTGAAATTTCCTTCTGCACCCGCGTGCTATGCAGAGCACTGTTTGCCACTTGAAGCTTCCTGTGCTTTCCCCAGGTGTCAGCATTGGCTGCTCGACTCGGGACAGGCCTCTCAGGCTCAGTCATCTCCGCTGAGATTATTGGGGTAGGGGTAGAGGGGTTAGTTCCTGTTAGTAAAAGAAAACAGGGCGGCCTGTCCAGCAGAGGCAGTTAAAGCGAAGAAAGAGAGGGTGTAATGGCAAGTCTTGGTTGTCAACTGAAACGAACTAAAACACAAGCTGCTGGTCCCTTCTGTGAGGGGTTATCTTCATCAACTTATCCGAAGCAGGGAGACCCACTTGAACTCTGAGACACCTTCTTGTGGGGCAGCCCAGAGAAAAGGCCACTGAGGAAGGACAGTTTGCTTCTTGCTGGCTTGCCTTCACTTCCACGGGCGAGTTCATCTGCCCTGTGCTGCCTCTGTCATGGACTGAGCTCTGAACCAACATTTTTGGAATTCTATGGCAGTTTCTGTGCCTTACTGGGACTGCTGCGACATCCAGTCTTAGCAACTGTACAAACTATAAGATTCTTGGCTTCTCCAGTATGAGATGGCTACTACAGGATTACTCAAGATGTACCTAACAATGGTGTGTGTGTGTTTAGAAAATGTGTACATGTGTATATGCATGTTTGTATGTATGTATGTATGTGTACCTGCATATGCATATATTCTCATAGTTCTGTTTCGTTAGAGAACGTTAACTAATATGGAGGTGAGGCAGGAGAGCAGTTGTCACTTTCTCTTTGTTTGTTTTAAACACATTGTCGCAGGGCAGTGGTGGCACACGCCTTTAATCCCAGTACTTGGGAGGCAGAGGCAGGCAGATTTCTGAGTTCAAGGCCAGCCTGGTCTACAGAGTGAGTTCCAGGACAGCCAAGGCTACACAGAGAAACCCTGTCTCGAAAAACAAAAACAAAAACAAACAAACAAAAAAGCACATTGTCAAGCTCTCTTTAAAGAATCGTCAAATCCTGAAAGTGGAACAACACTCAGAAAGCAGAGTGCCCGGGTTCGAGGCTCATCCTTATCCTGAGATGTTTACCTGGGTTGGAAACATTGGTGGATAGAGAGCACTTGAGAAGCAGGAGATGAAGCCCACAGTTTGACTAACATAGAGCCTAGCACAAACTGGGATCCCAAAGGCATGAGCTAGAAACCAAAGCAACAGCTCTGTCACACAGAAGGGAGGTGAAGGAGACTCCCCTGTATTGGCCTAGTTTTCCAGGTGGAGATGGAGTGATCTTTTCGCAAGCATCATAAGCCATAACTGGGCCGTCACCAGGTGGAGTGATCTGAGTGGACTCCACCAACGTGGGTGAAAACCTTTGAGTGAAGGGTTTAGTCTAAGTAGTACCAGTTCGCTGCCCCTGGGATACAAGTGAAGCTATTGGATTCCTTCTAAGAGGAACTCAACTTCAGCCCTGTCCTCCAGGAATTTTGCAGAAAAAGTTGCAAGGAAACTGAGCAACTCACAATAAAATAAAACTTAAACCCAGGCTAGGAAAACAGGGCACAGTAAATAAGAACAACAGCAGCAGCAGCAACAACAACAACAGCAGCAGCAACAACAACAACAGCAGTAGCAGCAACAACAGCAGCAGTAGCAGCAGCAACAACAACAACAGCAGCAGCAACAGCAGCAGCAGCAGCAGCAGCAGCAGCAAAACCACAGTGTTCAGTTATCAGAAAAATCAGACATTCAGAATTACAAAACTGGTGTGTAATTGAGTTTTTTAAAAAACAAGAGATTGAAAACATATTTAAGGAACAATTCAAAATGAATTTGAAAAAGAATCCTAAAAGAGCTTCATGAAACAAAACAAAATAGTAAAACAATTCAAAATGAATTTGAAAAAGAATCCTAAAAGAGCTTCATGAAACAAAACAAAATAGTAATTAAACTTTAAAATTCAGCAGGTGAGAACTAAGTAGAAGGCATTGACCCTAAAGAGAAAACTGGCAAAGCCGAAGACAGAAATAAAGGAATTAATCAGAACGCAGCACAGAAAGATAAACAAGAGAGCAACAAATAAGAGGAAATGGACTAGAAAGGCCACCGTGCTTTGTTTATTCATTTATTCATATTCTTGAGATGGGCTCATGTAGCCCAGGTTGGTCTCAAGCTTACTATGTAGCCGAGGATGACCCTGAACTATTCTCCTTTCACCTCCTGAGTGCCACTGTAACCAGTTTGTCCTGTGCTGTGGATACAGCCCAGGTCACCCTGCAAGCACGTCACCCATTATTTTCTGAGGGTTACGTTCCAGCCCTCAGGAGATAATGGGTAGGACACAGAAGAGATACTAGCTGAGTTTTTTTCTTTTCTTCACAAATATCATGTTTAGTTCCAGATTTTCTAATAATGCCTGAGAGAGATTAGAAACAAATCTACACATAAACATTTAGCAGTAAAACTGAAGGATACAAATTATAATTAAAAAAATCTTAAAATCCATCAAGGAACTGTGAAGCCACTTTGGTAAGCAGTTTGATGTATCCTTATGGTGTTAAACATACCCTGCAATTCCACTGTCTATGTATATAGTTCAAAACCACGTATTCCCCATGAGGTCAGAGGATCTGTGTTCACAGTATGAAACAGTAAGCAACCTACAGTCCCACCAACCAATGTCCAGACAAACAAAATACAGCATATCTATACAATGAGGAATATTATTCATCAATATATCCAAGGGAGGACTGACATTCTATGTGAATAAACATTCAAAGGGTTGTGCTTAGGTGAGAGAAGCCAGTCGCAAAAGGCCATGTATACTGTGCAATTCCATCAGTGTGTGATATACAAACAGAACATACAAATCCAGACACAGAAGACAAGAAGTTGCTGGGGGTGATCAAAACATTCTAATAGATGGCAATTGTGTTTGCAAAACTACATACACTAGGGACCACTGACTCTTGTGCTTAGAAAAGCGAGACTACGGTGCATGGGCTATATCTCAAGCTGCTATTTAAACAACAGTCAAAGCATACACCAGTTATTCTCCAAGGACCAGCAGTTCCAATAACTCTCTCTTTCTAGTAATGACAATGAGAGCCAGAATATAGTAGAGAAATATTTCTAGTCTTCTGTTGACAGACTAACACCATGCTCTGCAAGTAGTTATTCCTTATCTTTCAATAAGAATGGCCTTCTGCAGAGGAATGAGGAACACAGGTGCTATTAAGCATGTGGGTAAAGCGAAGCTAATTGTATGTGTCTAGAGTCATTAAAACGTTTAAATGTGAAGAGCATAGTGGGCAAGAAAAACAAACCAATTTTAAAAGGCAGGTTAGAATAGGGTCTGGGAAACCTAAAGAGATGGCACTCCTTGTGGTAGAGTCAGATTCAAATATGTTAGTTTTCATTGTGATAAGTCTAAATGACTAATATCATGCCTAGTAAAGAGACAAAATTACATGCTGAATAAAATTCAATTCCATATGCACGTTGTTTGGAAGGGAGAGTCCTAGAACCAGGAGGTAGAAAGAACATTGCAGGATGAGACGGGAGATTGAAACGGAAGCTAAAGGGAGAGCTGGAGAGATGGCTCAGGGCTTGAGAGCCTGGGCTGCTCTTTCAGAGGACCTGGGTTCTAGTCCTAGCATCCATGTGGTAGCCCCAAAACATTCAGTTCCAGGGACTCTGAAGCCTCTTCTGGCCTCTGAGGACACATGCAAGCAAAACACTTATACACATAAAATAAAAGTAAGTAAATGTCAAAAAAAAAAAAAAGAAAAAGAAAAAGAAAAGAAAAGAAAGAGAAAAAAAAGAGAAATAAAAGAAAGCCAAAGTAAATGTGTCAGTGCTTGGAAAAAGAGACTCAGGGCAGCCGGGCGTGGTGGTGGCGCACGCCTTTAATCCCAGCACTCGGGAGGCAGAGGCAGGTGGATTTCTGAGTTCTAGGCCAGCCTGGTCTACAGGACAGCCAGGGCTACACAGAGAAACCCTGTCTCGAAAAACCAAAAAAAAAAAAAAAAAAAAAAAAAAAAAAGAGAGACTCAGGGCACAGTGGACTTCTAGTACAATGACAGTCACTGTGTAGGAAGGACTCAGAACAAAATGGAGGAAGGGGTGTCCTAGTGTTCATCCTCTGATAAAAACTCAGGCCTCCATCAGACAGGGAAACTCCCTCACAAGACCCAAGGAGTGCACGCGTGTTCTAGCACACGTTAGAAACACCAAGAGATGTTCAGTAGAGGGAAATCCAAGCAGAAAATGTGAAAATGGTTTGTAGAGAAAATAATAAACTTCATTAAAAATAGATTAACGAGAATTTAGGAAATGGACCTAAAGGTAGCAACCTTTATGACTGGAGAAATGATAGCTCCTGTATTGATGGACATATTCAATAAAATCCCCATTCTCTTGGGGATTTCCCTGGAACTTGACAGTACATCCTTTTGTGTAGAGCAGAAGTTGAGACCGGCCTATAGTCTCTAGTGAAGACCAGTTGGGAGACTTTTCTACCACATACCAAAGCATAGTGAAATAACAAATTGATGTGGTATAGGTATGGCAACAGATAGACCAATGCAACCAACTAGAGCTCTCTAAACTGAGTTCCCAGTGTATATATGGAAACTCAAAGCTAGACTAGCCACCGTAGACTAATGTGGAAAAATACCTGGTGTAGGATCAATCGGTCATCCTTATGCAATACAATCAGATCTCTCCTTTTACCATACACAGACATCCAGGCCAAATGGAATAAAGATTTTAAAAAGAAAGCAAAGACAAAAAACAAAACAAAACAACCGTTAGAAGACAAGTTAGGAGAATGTCTTTATGATGTGTAATGACAAAGAAGAATTTATTTAAGTAAGAAACAAAAACATAAATCACAGTAGAAACGTGGAATTTTCAATTCTGTTAAATATCTCTCATCACAAGGCCATTGCACATAAGAGAAAAAAATCATAAAGGTGAACATGATATTCCAGTACATTAAATAAAATAGCCTACTGTCCAGCACATATTAAAGTTTCCTACACACACATACACACAGACATCCACCCACACATACACACAGACACACACACACACAGACACACACACACCCACAGACACCTACACCCTCACCCACCCACACTCACACCCCCTCACAACACACACACACACACACACAGCCTAGTAGAAAGATTGAAAAATAAGACAGAATGAAGAGAGAATCAGCCCTTATTAGTGTGCATCTAACTCACAGTTAGTAGAAATGTAATCTGGTATAAGCATTTGAATAAACCTTCAGTATATCTCACAAAATTAACCTGTGGCCTGGTAAGTGTTCTATTGTTGTGAAAAGACACCACGTCCATGGCAACTTTTATAAAGGAAAATATTTACCAGGGACTGGTTTACAAGTTCAGATGTTTAGTCCATTATCATCATGGAGGGCAGCATGGCAGCGTGCAGGCAGATGTGCTGTTGAAAAATTGCTGATAGTTCTACAACTGGATCCATGGGCAGCAGGAAGAGAGAAAGCCACTGGTCCTGGCTTGGGCTTTTGAAATCTCAGAGCCTTAATAGTGTCATTCCCTGGTGATCAAGCATTCAAATCTATGAGTGTAAAAGAGTGTAACAGAAGGGGGAATTCCTATGCCTGCTCTTGCTCTGAATAATGATATGGAGACCTATATGTTTATTATAAAGCTTCTTGCACTATAGCTGGTCAGATACTGAACTATTCTAACCCAACAATGCTGGCCTTAGACTACTTCGCAGCCACGTATCCCATTAACTGCATTCTTGGTCTTACTCTGGCCTCCTTCTTCATCTGTGTCCCTATGGCAACTTCCCTGGTTTCTATATGAGATCCCCTCCCTGGATCTCTGGGCCTGGAAGTGCTGCCTTATCTTCTTCTGCCCAGCTATAGGTTGATCTGCTCTTTATTGACCAATCAGAGGATGATGGAGGACAATGTTTACCAAATAGTGAGTCAGGAAATGTATTATAATGACAACACCAAAGTCCAGACTGCAGCCAAATGTCTGGGCACAGAAATCAGCATTCAAATACACAGTGCACAAAACATCCCCCAACATATGAGCCTATGGGGGCTATTTCTATTCAAACCATCAGACTATGTATATCTATTTTAAGTCTGTCCATTATTTGTGTCAGTATGTGGCTTAGAGAAACTACAGGTGTGTACTGAAGACACATAGAAGAAAGTAACTAGCAACATTATATATAACAGCTCTAACTGACTATACTTCAACTGTCTATTAAGAGTAGAATAGAGGGCTGGAGAGATGGCTCAGCAGTTAAGAGCACTGACTGCTCTTCTGAAGGTCCTGAGTTCAAATCTGAGCAACCACATGGTGGCTTGCAACCATCTGTAATGAGATCTTTTTTTTTTTTTTTTTGTTGCCCTGTGTCATGGAGATTCCATAGTTTTAGATTTGTAGGACCAGTTCCATCATCTACTCCTGCAGTTTATTAATGGGGTAGATGTTGGGGCTGTAATGAGATCTGATGCCCTCTTATGGGGTGTCTGAAGACAGCTCCAGTGTACTTACATATAAATAAATAAATAAATAAATAAATAAATAAATAAATAAACCCTTTTTTTAAAAAAGAGTAGAATAGATACATTTATACAGGACAGAAAAAGTGAACCAACTATTGCTGCCTGTATCAACATGGGAGAATCTCAGAAACCATAATAAAGAGAATCAGGCCCCTTGGATTGCCAGCACTGCAATTCTATTTATCCAGAAAACAAAATTAGTTCAACTAAGTCTCATATTTTAATACTCTTAGTCAAAACTATTTTGAGGAGCAAGAAATGGTTAATACAAAGTTCACATGATGTTTTTATTTGTTTGGTTGGTTTGGTTTTGGTTTTTTGAGACAGGCTTTCACTGGGTAGCCCTTGTTGGCCCAGAGCTCCCTATGCAGGCCAGGCTGGCCTCAAACTCACAAAGATACCCTGTCTCAGATTTTAGAGGATTTGGATTAAAGGCATGTGTAGCCCTGGCTGGCCAACAGCTCCCTATGAAGACCAGGCTGGCCTCAAATTCACAGAGATCCCCTTGTCTCTGCCTCCAGAGGACTTAGATTAAAGGCATGTGCCACCATGCATGCCCTGCCACACGCTGAATCTCTTGCTGAGTGAAGTGGGTTTGTAGAGTGAGCTACACAGAAGCCTCAATAACAGTGCCAACAGTCTAGGGGTTAAAAATCCTGTTATTGTTTTTTAAATTCTACAGATAAAATTTGTTAATTCATGCATGTATAATACAAGCCCCAATTAGATAAAAACTCAGTTTCCTGTTACTGTGCAAAGATTGAATGACCCATGACACCTAAGAGATTCTTAGTGTCTAAATCTAAGACAGAACCAAAGGACTTGCCAACGGACCAGTACAGGAGGCATGATGACAGGCCACAGTGCATCAGGCTGTGGATAAGAGGCATCTTCTCATGGGCTCCTCACATGAGATGCAGATACCCTGACATGGACTGGAACTCATCCAGCCCCAGAGGAATCTGCCAAGTCCAGTGGGCAGATGCATGTTTACAGTCTCTTAGCCTGACATCACGGCAATAAACCCAACCGACCATTTTTAATATATAAACGAGATTTGGGACACTATCCCCCCAACCCCTGCATAGGACTGTCACAAATCTGTGTGGAAGAAGATGACCCTCTTCACTGTATGCTTTTCTACATACCATGCCTGTCCCAAGCTATTGTTCTCACCGGCAAGAACACACTTGGACGACCGGATTCTTCTGCAGCAAAAGCTTTATTGCTTCTTCAGGAGGGAAGACCCAGAACCCGGAAAATGGTGCTGCTTATATAGCCCTCAGCATGGCGTGTCAGCACCTGATTTGTTCCTCACCCATCACCTCATTACTACGCCCCGAGATAGGCAGTGACTTGGTGTGAATTCACTCTCGCACCTGCGTACAAGGCTTGTTTACTATTTAGGCACAGCGGAAGCTAGCGCCATCTTGTAATGGCGATTGCACGGCTCTCCACACATGCCTGAAAAGATTCAGCAGAAGCAATGTCGCTACTTTTGGGAGCTGGGGTGGAAAGGAGGGGTTGTTGTTGTTTCTGGTGTTAATGGCCTTCAAGTTCTTTTTAATGAGCCTTAACTGAACATCTGATAAGTTCAAGGCACTTTGCCAAACACATGACATTGTGTGTTAAATTTTGTATTCCCAAAAGTTACCTCAATTTTTAAAATCTTTTTAAAAATTGTTATTTATTTACAGAGAATCCAAGCTTCCCTTTCCTCTTCTCTTTCCAGTCCCTCCCTCTCACCTCCTTCCCCCAACCTACACCTCCTTCCCTTCTCCTCAGAAAAGGTGAGGTCTCTTCCATGGATATCAACCAGCCTTGGCATATCAAGTTACAGCAAGACTAGGTGCATTGCACCTTCTTCTATTGAGGCATGGGAGGCAATTCTGTGTTGTTTTTTTTTTTAACAAATGTGATTTTTATCTAGAAACAGGGTAGACGATCAACGTATGACAAGGTCTTTAGGTAGAGCCTCAATCCAATCCAAATGGTCTTCTTATAAAAAGGGGGACTTTGAACACAGAAATACATATATGAGGAATGTCCAGTAGTCAAAATTATACTGACACAAGACATGGAACTCCAAGAAATTCGGAGAAAGGCTGTTATAGACTAAATGTGTATGCCTCTCCCCCACGTTCACATCCCCAATGTGAGGGTACCCCTTAGGGAGTTTCTTGGAGCCATTCCTAAAGCAATTACCCTTCTAAACAATGATCCACCAACCCCTTCACTCCTTTTCTCAACTAAAGACAGGGTCAGATTTGATCATCTGTAAACCAGGGTGCAGGGCTTCTCTAGCTACAGAGTCTGATGATTTCTGAAGCTAGACATTCTCAGCCTGCAAAACAACAGAGCATCCATTTCTATTGTTAATAGACTCCTCAGTCTACCAGATTTTCTGACAGCAGCCAGAGTGGCGCTAAGGAACAGGTCATAGCAGATTCTTTCCCAGTGCCTGCAGTGGGGCACAGCCCCTCAAGCACACCTTGAGCTTAGACTGTGCCTAATTAAACAGTACCTACCCAGTAGCTTCTGCATCACCCAGCACTGACTCACTGAGTCTTCTTACCATCTTCCACAGCAGAAACAAACAGAAAGCGATGGCTTGCCTACATGAGCTCATGGTTCAGTGCTGTGTTGACCTGAAAATAGGTGGAGAAGCAAGTGAGTACCGACAGTCCCAAATATCAAAGGCAGCCATGCTGGGAGCATCTCAGCTTGAACAGGGATCCTTAGGCTTCACTGATGCAGAGAGGAGTTGGTGCTTTGGGTGATTTTTGAACTGTAAAATCTGCCCTACCACCAGTAGGGTAGAAGTAGCCATATACAAAGCAACAAAAGCAACGGAGAAAAATGACATTTGGAGATGGGGAAATAGTTTGGTGTAGACAAAGCAGGGGACCCTGAGTGAAGAGAGAATCCTGGGAAAAATGGTCAAGAACCTCACCTCAGGAAGCTTGCTTTGCCAATCTAACGCATTTGAACACCATGTATGGACAATCCAGAGAGTTTTGAAAATTAAACATGGTAAGAGGAGGCCACCTTGAGATCTGTTCTTATAGATACAGCTTTACCATTAATCTAAATGGAACGAAAGATGAATGGGGGTCATTTGAGAGAAGGTTATCGCATCCACCAAGACCACAAACTGAAGTCAAGAACTCAGTCAGTAGTGGGCATTGGCCTGGGATGCAGGAGAAAGTGCCAGTTGATAACTGGGAGTGTGTGTGTGTGTGTGTGTGTGTGTCTACTAAGCATTTCTTGGACACCCTTCCTATGTTGAAGAATTTTCTAGTTAACGAGTCTGTCTGTATGGGATGAAGCCAGAAACTCTTTCCCAGTCTCCTAAGCTGAGACCCAGGCCTTGCATATCTGGTGCTGCCAGGACTTTAATTTGGAAGACAGGGCTAAGAAGGAGATAGCACATGGAGTCTGCTCTAGGGTAGTGGTGGATCACTGAGAGCAGCAGTCCTAGGAGCTGTTTCCTTCCCAGATTTGGCATGGCTCTGAGGCAATAGCAGGATCTCCGCTGGCTGGCCTTGCTGCACAATTTAGGCCTTGTTTCTCAAGCTGTGACTTGATGATGGTTTAATAATAGCGCTCTCTCTCTCTCTCTCTCTCTCTCTCTCTCTCTCTCTCTCTCTCCTAGAATACAATTTTTTATTTGCCACTAAGAACCTGACCTAATATCCATGGAAATTGCAGGATAATAATCAGCCGAGGCTGAGGACGACATTTGGAAGCATACTCAGACACTGAGTCTTGTGTGCTCCGTGAAGGATAGTGATGTCATCCGAGTTTGGACCGACTGCGATAGGACAGCTAGGAAGCCAGTGGAAGTAATAAAGAGTTCAGCTTTCTCCATGCTGAATCGGAGTGTCCTTTGGGACATTCAGTCAAAGACAGTGAGAAATATGAATCTCGGTATCAGTAAAAAAGGATAAAAACCAATTTAGGGGTTGTCAGGATATATTTCCTTATTAAATTATTATTAATTCAACTCTTGCATTGTGCCAGACAGTGAGGAAAAAGCTATGAATAAGACAGGACTCTGCTCTCATAATCCACTTAAGCTAATAGAATAAATCAGAAGTAAGTAAACAAGCAATATAAAACCTGATCTGAGGGGCGATAAACAGCAGAAAGAAAATAGATCAGAAGAGATAAATGGTGAAGCTTAAGGTTAGAATAGCGATTTTCGGCATATCCAGTCTCTTTCTGGATGGGCGTTTGGGTGAAGTTAGAGAACAAAGCCCGCCTAAGGTCAGGGACAAGGAAAGGCAGTGGAATCAAAGAGCAAACCACATGCAAGGAAAATCAACGCGGGACATCGAGGGTCAGAGTGAAGTGAGCACGGAGTTGGGAGACACCCCGGAGAAGGGGCTGAGACCATGCCCTGTTGTCTGTGTTGCTGCCTACAGTGAGGAATTTTTTAAAGTTTGATAAGAGCCACTACAAGACTTTGGTCAGCGAGAGCAATGGCTTCACAGATTTCCACGGCTTCCACGAGGCTTCTTGTGGGGGCAAAGAAGAAAAGAAAGTGGGAACTGAGAGAAGTGTTTAGTTTCTGGATGAAAAGAAGACAGTGTGTTTGTGCACTAAGGGGGAGGAGTCAGTGAGCACAGGATGTAAAGGAGAAGACCCGGATCTAAACAGCCCTATATCCCCCAAAGAAATAGAAGCAGTCATTAATAGTCTCCCAACTAAAAAAAAGCCCAGGACCAGATGGGTTTAGTGCAGAGTTCTATCAGACCTTCAAAGAAGATCTAATCCCAGTTCTTCAAAACTATTCCACAAAATAGAAACAGAAGGTACTCTACCCAACTCATTCTATGAAGCCACAATTACTCTGATACCTAAACCACAAAAAGACCCAACAAAGATAGAAAACTTCAGACCAATATCCCTTATGAATATTGATGCAAAAATCCTCAATAAAGTTCTTGCTAACCGAATCCAAGAACACATCAAAACAATCATCCATCCTGACCAAGTAGGTTTCATCCCAGGGATGCAGGGATGGTTCAATATATGGAAATCCATCAACGTAATCCAGTATATAAACAAACTCAAAGACAAAAACCACATGGTCATCTCCTTAGATGCGGAAAAAGCATTTGACAAGATCCAACACCCATTCATGATAAAAGTCTTGGAAAGATCAGGAATTCAAGGCCCATACCTAAACATGATAAAAGCAATCTACAGCAAACCAGTAGCCAACATCAAAGTAAATGGTGAGAAGCTTGAAGCAATCCCTCTAAAATCAGGGACTAGACAAGGCTGTCCACTTTCTCCATACCTATTCAACATTGTACTTGAAGTCCTAGCCAGAGCAATTCGACAACAAAAGGAGATCAAAGGGATACAAATTGGAAAAGATGAAGTCAAAATATCACTTTTTGCAGATGATATGATAGTATATATAAGTGACCCTAAAAATTCGACCAGAGAACTCCTAAGCCTGATAAACAGCTTCGGTGAAGTAGCTGGATATAAAATTAACTCAAACAAATCAATGGCCTTTCTCTACACAAAGAATAAACAGGCTGAGAAAGAAATTAGGGAAACAACACCCTTCTCAATAGTCACAAATAATATAAAATATCTTGGCCTGACTCTACTAAGGAAGTGAAAGATCTGTATAATAAAAACTTCAAGTCTCTGAAGAAAGAAATTATAGAAGATCTCAGAAGATGGAAAGATCTCCCATGCTCATGGATTGGCAGGATCAACATTGTAAAAACGGCTATCTTGCCAAAAGCAATCTACAGATTCAATGCAATCCCCATCAAAATTCCAAATCAATTCTTCAACGAATTAGAAAGTGCAATCTGCAAATTCATCTGGAATAACAAAAAACCTAGGATAGCAAAAACTCTTCTCAAGGATAAAAGAACCTCTGGTGGAATCACCATGCCGGACCTAAAGCTTTACTACAGAGCAATTGTGATAAAAACTGCATGGTACTGGTATAGTGACAGAACTCACACAATATGTATTCACTGATAAGTGGATATTAGCCCAAAACTTAGGATACCCAAGATATAAGATACAATTTGCTAAACGCATGAAACTCAAGAAGAATGAAGACCAAAGTGTGGACACTGTGCCCCTTCTTAGAATTGGGAACAAAACACCCAGGGAAGGAGTTACAGAGACAAAGTTCATAGCTGTGATGAAAGGATGGACCATTTAGAAACTGCCGTATCCAGAGATCCATCCCATAAGCAGCTTCTAAACGCTGACACCATTGCATACACTAGCAAGATTTTGCTGAAAGGACCCAAATATAGCTGTCTCTTGTGAGACGATGCCGGGGCCTAGCAAACACAGGAGTGGATGTTCACAGTCAGCTATTGGATGTATCACAGGGCTCCCAATGGAGAAGCTAGAGAAAGTACCCAAGGAGCTAAAGGGATCTGCAACCCTATTGTTGGAACAACATGATGGAACATCAGATGGAACAACCAGAACCCCGGAGCTCTTGTCTCTAGCTGCATATGTATCGAAAGATGGCCTAGTCGGCCATCACTGGAAAGAGAGGCCCATTGGACTTGCAAACTTTATATGCCCCAATATAGGGGAATGCCAGGGCCAAAAGAATGGGAATGGGTGGGTAGGGAAGTGGGGGGCGCTATGGGGGACTTTTGGGATAGCATTGGAAATGTAACTGAGGAAAATATGTAATAAAAATATTAAAAATTAAAAAATTAAAAAAAAAAAAAGGAGAAGACCCGGCCTGGTGACCTGAGTCAGTGGGCAAAAGTGCCTGCACCGAAGGGTCTAACAGCTAGCCCTAGGCTTCCAAGGCCAGGGACCCTAACCATTGCTCTAAACTGCTTTCCACTGTTGCCTGATGACTTGAGCTCACTCTTTGGACCCCCGCGCAGTGAAAGGATGCAGATGGCTCCTGAAGCTCTCTTCCAAAGGCCACACGGAAGAAGTGGCATACGATCACCCGAGTGCCTGCCTGCACAAGTGAGGAAGCAAACAAATAAATGTTGAGTTAATAAAAAATGATTGTGGAGAGGGGAGAATGGGGTAAAAATTGGAGTACTGGTTTGGGAAGGGGGCAGGTTGGAGAGAGATGCAAATGGTGCACGCAAAAGGCAGGAGGCATTTAGGGATGACTTGGGTTCTTCTTGAGTGGGAGTTGAATTTTAGTGGGGGTGGGAATCAGCGGTAAAGAGACCTTCAAGGGTGCTGTCCTACCCTCTTCTCAAGGAGCACGGTCTAACTCATGTTTTGGTGTTGTCTATAGGTCCCAGTAAATCTTTCAGCTTGGGTCCAACAAGCCGTCTCCCTCCTCAATCCTCCCCCTCAGCATCCCTTCTGCAATCCCACCTGCAGCCATGGGAAGCTCCCTGTCCAGAGTGAATTATTCATGGAATCTTTATCTCTCCTCTCTGGCAAAAGACTTTCCCCAGGAGGTCTGTGCTGAGCCCACCACAAGTAAAACATAGAACACAGGAAGAAGCAGAAAGCCAAGGCAAGACATTTTAAAGAGAACTCCGTTGCGAAGCATGATAAATAAAGATGCTAAGATGAGTGAGCAGATATAGACTATGTATTCCTTATTTAGGATTTAAACTTCTGCAGGGCAACAGTGGGAAGCAGTTTAGAGCAATGGTTAGGGTCCCTGGCCTTGGAAGCCTAGGGCTAGCTGTTAGACCCCTTGGTGCCCCGTGTCCTAATATATAAAGTGGACACTGCAGTAGAGCTACCCCATCTGTTTGGATGTTGAGGAGGTTAAAAGCTGAATGTATGTGAAGCCTCAGAAGGAACTCTGGTTGAAAGCAATTGATGATTGCTTTCTGTTGGTGTTAGGTGGGAACACAGGCATATTGTAAAACCTCCATAAGACACACTCAAGAAGAGACTTAAATACTTTCATAAGTATGCTGTAGGGGACATCAACATGGGGTCAGAGGATATCCTCTGATCTTAAGATTTCTTTTCTTCCTATGGGGAAACTTCTCTGCTGGGAAAGCCTGTAGTGGTAACCTTAGGATGAAGTGTGAGTTTGCTCAATGGGGAACTTCTTGACCACCATTCCCTGCTGCCCTCTTCCTTGTGATGCTTGCTCCTGCTCCAAAGAGCCCTATGACCCGCTCACCATGCAACATGCTCTGTATCAGCTTGTTAAGTCACCTGAGTCCCCAGTCTTCAGATGAGATTAGCACAGAAACAGTCAGACATCATTCTTCCTTTCAGGCAGTGTTTGTATTAGTGGAGAGGCAGCAGGTTCTGAACTTTGAGCAAGCACACTCTGTGAGATGGAGCTTGCCTTAGACAAGTCAGTAGGGACAAGTTGCAGGTACCTGGGGAGTCTCTGGGGACTTGCAGGTGCCTGAGGCTCATCCAAAGTGTTGGAATCTCTTAAGAGAATTAGCCAACATGTTCGTTTCCTTCTCAAGTGCCGTGATGAATCCATGATCAAAAGCAACTTAAGAGTTTATTTCATCTTGCAAGTTAGAGTCCATCTTCAAGGGAGCTCACCTAGAAGCGTGGAGGGAGGCACTTAAGGAGGCCGTGGAGGACTACTGCTTACTGGCTCTGCTCACAGGCTCACAATCAGCCACCTTTCTTATATCTTCCAACACCCCCTGTCCAAGCGTGTCCATAGTCCCCAGTGGGGTGGACCTTCCCATATCAACAATAACAACAACAACAACAGAAACAACAAATGCCTCGCAGTCCACAGGCTGGTCACAGGCATTCCCCCAGTTGAGGTACCTGCTGCCATGAGACGATAGTTTGTGTCAAGTTGACAAAATAAAACAAAAACAAACACAAACGAAAACCAAAATGAAACAAAACAAATAAAACTAACAAAAAACCAAGCAGCATAATACGTAAGGAATTAAATTGATCTGAATTCTTCATCTAGGAGTCAAATGTTGCCACATCTCTGTGCAGCTCCAGATGAAGGTTCTGATGTCTCTGCTGGGAAAAGAGAAGATCTTCAGTTTTGGAAAAAACCCAGCAAACCTCTAAGACTGCTCTGGAGTTCATGCAGCTGGGTATTGCACATCTCTTATAGGTGTGTGCAGTTTGCATTAAAACAAACCAAACAACATCACAATAGAGTTCTTCACATTTCTCTCCGCACTTTACAGTGTTCCCCCGGAAGTAACAGGCAGCTCAACACTCTGTCTCTGTCTCTTCGTTTTGATGGCAAAGAGGCTGGTTCTTGTCCGAGTACTTAAAGGCCTTGGAAGGGGTTATTGTGAAAGGAGAAATTTCAACACTACCACTGGATCATTTCATAACCAAGAGAATAGCCAGTGAAAAATTTGTGCCTTCTGTCTAAAGTAGTGGTTCTCAACCTTCCTAATGCTTTGACCCTTTAGTACAGTTCCTCATGTTGTGGTGACCCCCAACCATAAAATTATTTTTGTTGCTACCTCATAACTATAATTTTCCACTATTAGGAATCATAATGTAAATACTTGACATGCAGGATATCTGATCTCTGACTCCTGTGAAAGGGTTGTTCAAACCCAAAGATGTCGAGACCACAGATTAAGGACCACTGGTTTAAATAGACTGATAGTTCTGCATAACGCAGGCTTCTACCTAGATCTTGAGTTGGGATGGTGGGGGGGGGCAGGGGAGACAAGAAGTAAAAAACCTATCTGGGGACAGCTGAAGAAAGCTACACGTAGATTGCACATTAGAACCCTGCTGCTCTGAGTCTGGGATGTTGAAGAACAGCAGCAGTAGCATTTCCTGGAAGCTTGGTAGAAGTCCTGAGTAGAAGCCCCCACACCACTGACGGACATGCTGAACAAACCCTATACAGACGACACAGTTGTATCAATGTTACTCTTATTGTATTTCATAATGGTATCACTAGAGAAGAGTGTGTGTCTGTGTGTGTGTCTGTGTGTGTGTGTGCTTTCTAAGAGGAAGAGATAAGAAGCAAATCTCTAACTCATACCTCATACTGAAGGTGAAGTTTCTAAGGGTACAGGACCCCAGAATCTTGGATGACACAATGAATTATGGGGATGAAGTCATTAGCAGCTTCCGGATGACACTGGGCAAGTAGGAAGACATGCGCTGCACCAGGAGTATGGTAGAGTTAGACTAACCCTCACAGGAAGAGGGCCTAAGATCCATGCCTAAAATCTACAGGGATCTACTCCCACTACAGACAAGCCATTTTCAACTGGAGGACAGTTTAAAATTCCTTCATTCCACCGTTGCAATTCTTTCTCTCTCTCTCTCTCTCTCTCTCTCTCTCTCTCTCTCTCTCTCTCTCTCTCTCTCTCTCTCCTTTATTACAGCTTCACCACCTACTTCAACTTTAGTGTACTGGTGACAAAACAGAATGTCCAATGCCCCTTGCGTGTGTGACAGGGAAGAAGTGAGACCTGCCCTTGATGGAAACTTTTTCCGAGGTAGCAGATTTACTCTAAGGGGCAGCAGTCCCTGGGCTGGAGGTGTACTTTGTAGGAGTTGCCTGCAGAGGTTGCTAACACCCGGTGTCTTTTTTTTTTTTTTTTAAATGTACGTCCACCTTGTGCATCTATGTATTTTTGTGCTCAGTAATGAACTTTAGAATATTCTAGGTGTGTATGCTCCTCACACTAACTGCATTAAGTGTAAGTGTATATAGTATTCACTTCGTATTTCAACTCACTTTTTTTCTTTTTAAAAAAAGACTTACTTATTTACTTTATTTATATGAGTACACTGTTACTGTCTTCAGACACAGCAGAAGAGGGCATCAGATCCCATCACAGATGGTTTGTGAGCCACCATGTGGTAGCTGGGAATTGAACTCAGGACCTCTGGAAGAGCAGTCAGTGCTCTTAACTGCTGAGCCGGCTCTCCAGCCCCACCCCGTGTGCTTTAAAGTGTCATTGTTTCCTCAGTAGATCAGAGTGCTGTGTTCGGGGTAACCTTTGCTGGGACCTCCCCAGCAGCTGTCGCATCCCATAACAGGAAGTGGTAAGGATGAGCCTTCCACAGCCTCATCTGTCTGCGGCCCTAGAGGCTGTTGAGTCATGGCAGGGAATTTATTTCAAATAAAACCCAGCATAAGGCAAGGGCTGGAGGAAGGTTCTCCACCCACCTCCCGTTCCAAATTCCACTCAGGTTTGGAACCGAGCTGAACAATTTTCATTTTGAAAGATGAAAAGGTGGAAGAAAGAATTCGGCCTTTTTTTTTTTTTTGCTAACAGTAGAGAAAGATAAGCATCTCTCTCCGAAGGTACAAGGTCATGTTTACTCTTCTGGAATTCTCCTCGCCAGTTGTTTTTGCAGCACAATGCTACCCATGAGGCCTAACCCAAGAGAACCAGACATTCCCGACTGACTCAAATCATTCCGTCTTCTGAATTGTAACCTTCTGGCACCTCCACGGTTTCCGGATTTGTTCCAGTTTTCATCACACCCTGGGATGCCGAGTGGCAGGATCAAGCACAAGATGCCTTCTTCACCGCCCGGCTGGTTGCCTGCCTACCACCAGGCTGCAGATACAGGGTGCAGAGCATCTAGAGTGAAACAAAAATTCCATTCAAGGATTTCGTTCTCGTCCACACATGAGAGGCAGAAATGGTTTTATGGTTTATTTTCGTGATGGGACATCTTAGAAAGCAACAAAAGGTGAATTCCTAATTGGCAATTATTGATTGTTGAGGAACTCATTTTTGCCTGATTAAGGGAGTCACTAAAAATCCCACACAAACCCGTTAAAATTCGTCTTGCTGTAGTCACTAGGGGAAAGGAAAATGACAATATGGATGGTTAAGCCATGTGACTTTCTTTTTTTTGTTTTTTTTGTTTTGTTTTGTTTTGTTTTTTTTTTTGGTATTTTTCTGGAGACAGGGTTTCTCTGTGTAGCCCTGGCTGTCCTGGAACTCACTTTGTAGACCAGGCTAGCCTCGAACTCAGAAATCCGCCTGCCTCTGCCTCCCGAGTGCTGGGATTAAAGGCGTGCGCCACCACGCCCGGCTAGCCATGTGACTTTCAACTACAGTGCAATTTGACTCTTTTTCTAAGGCAAGTCATGATGTCTCTAGAAATCCCAAACAGTAACGCTAAATCCTTTCCTCTTTTCTTAGGTGGATGCAGACAAGATCGCAGCTGGGAGCTGGGATGCCTGTGTACGCGTGATACAGCGTAGCTGTTCTGTTCTCGGTCTACAAGAGACAAGAGATGACTTTCTGAGACTGGGGTGAGCCCTTCCATACTGTGTCTGTCCCATGCAGGCCAGGCTCATTGCACTTAGGTACTCTGGGATAATTGCCCCCTTGCCAAACATACTCCTCTGAATTATTTCATAAAACCACTTGATAAATGGCTTTATCAAGGCCATTGTGTCTTGAAGAACTTAAATTAGTCCCAGCTGAGTTTCTCTTCAGTTAAAATAGATTTAAGTAAAATGTAAGCGTAAAGCTGTTTCCATTTTAACGGCTGAAGCACATTCTGGCACCAAGCGCACCACCTTCTTTAGACATTTATGACTTTTGTGTTTGTTGGAAGCGAATGAGACCTCAGGTGGCTGTATCTACTTCTTATATTTATGACTTTTGTGTTTGTTGGATGCAAACAAGTTCTCGATTTTCTATCTGTAAAATAAAACAAGAACAGCTGCTTCATAAGGCTCTCGGAGTGATTAAAGGAGCTAACGTACCCTGAGCACTGGGCACGCAGGGGCACGCAGGGGCACGCAGGGGCACGCAGGGGGCACACAGGGGATGCTTCTGAACTGTTTAATCCCTTCACCTCAGGGCAGATGCATACACGTGGTGTGTGTAGCTGACTTAACTGTGTTAGTTTCTGTTTTCAAGTGACCATGCATTGTAAAGCAATGAATTTTAGCAGTAATTCAGAGGTGTGTGTGTGTGTGTGTGTGTGTGTGCACGCATGCGCACTCTACCTACCTTTTAACCATTTACCTGGGGGTATGGCTTATTGGGAAAAGCACTGGTCTAATGTGCAAGATTTTATCCCAACACCACAAGATAAAGTCAAAGAACTAAATCTAGAGTTTCATCTTAGTTTCTCTGAGGTGCCCGGTCCTTTCCCATGCTTTCCCCATATAACTTCTTTCTTGCTCAGCTGTGCAGGTTTGTAGACTTCTTTCTCGTATTGCGTACTCCTCCTCCACTGGCCTTCCTGTTTCCTTTTCTAATAATCTCACCTTTCCTTTAAGGCTCCTTCGAAATGTCCTTTTATCTATGCAGTCACCTTCAATTCCCTTAATGCAAAAATAATCTCTAGCTCACAGTCATTTTCGTGGCACTTAAAAAAAAATACAATTTTACATTTAAAATAGGGCCAATGAAGAAAAGCTGCAAAGGTTGCAGAGATGGTTCTCACGTACACCTTAGGCCAGTTCCCTAATGTTTACATCTCAGCATGGTAGATTTGTCCAAACTAAAAAGTGTTAGTTCAATCTAGAGGGGAGGGAGGAGTGGAGTGGAGTATTGTGTTGTTTTTAGAACAAGACAGTTCCCCGACAGAAGAACCACCCGAGAGCCGACCATTTAGATCCTACCACGGGTGGCAGCTATTTCCCCTGATATTTCATCTTCCCCGAGTATCGATGGATGGTTTATAGTTGCGAAGAGAAGGAAAGGACATTTTCTTAGGTGGTATAACCCCTGGCAGGGACCTCACTTTTGCAAATGATCTTTAGCCAGCTAACCTAGGATAGAATAAGAAACCAGGGCTGGCGAGATGGCTCAGTGGGTAAGAGCACTGACTGTTCTTCCAAAGGTCCAGAGTTCAAATCCCAGCAACCACATGGTGGCTCACAACCACCCGTAATGAGTTCTGACACCCTCTTCTGGTTTGTCTGAAATCAGCTACAGTGTACTTACGTATCATAATAAATAAATCTTTGAAAAAAAAAAGAATAAGAAACCAAATAAAATACAGTGGGGGTTGCTGGAACAAGAAGAGGAGGAAGAGAGGGAAAGGGATGGAGGAGGGGAAGAAGGAGGGAAGGAGGAGAGAGGAGGAAGAAGACGGAGGAGAAGAAAAGAAGCAGCAGCAAATAGAGGAGTATCTGGGAGGAGGGGATCAGCAGGAGCAGAAGGAGAACAAGAGAGGCCGAGGGGACGAATGTGCTCAGCACACAAGTCTCACAGTGAAAATGGCCATTCTTTAAAATTAAAAATAACCACCTAACTTTTGCACTTTTCATGTAAATTGTAACTGCCTGTGGACTCTAAACTCCCTGAGGTCAGGCCTTGTAGTCCCAAGCTTACCTTCTCTGTAATATGTCCAAGAGTTTGCTTACTGTGGATCGCGACAAATAATGCTGCCAGTGAAGTGGGCATGGGCGATGGCCTCAGCTGCCTACCTCCATCAAATCCCGTCTTATATTTTGCTTTTTTTTAATTACACTTATTAAAGCAGGACAAATACATAGAAAAATATGACTATAAATAAACCCAACGAATTGTGGCAGAATGAAAACTACCACCCGGTTCCTCAAATAGAATGCTTCCTGCACTCCAGCAGCCCCCAGGAGCCCCGCCCAGTAACGACTGCCCGTCATCTTGACTTCTTGTCCTGTCCTCACTTTCATTTTAATAACAGGACTCGGTTGTTGCGGTAATAGTTATAACGCAAACCACGTTTACACTATAATTATATCCAGACAAAGTGGCATGAATCTATTAAAACTTTAAAAAGTCACTGATCAAGGCAAGTGCATTGCAGTAGACATTCCAACAAGCAAACAATGCCCATTGTCCTCGTAGCTGACACAGCCTCTGCTTTGAGGCTGAGCTCGTGGTTGGGTGTACCCACTTAGGACTGAGGGCATTTCCGGTCCTGACAACGGCAAGCCAGTGTAGGAAGCAGGACATAAACCATTTTCGTTTCTGTTCCCTTAGAAACACACAGAACAAAATAAAGTTTGCCAAATGGAAATATACAAAACCACTGAGGAAATAAATGTTATTTTTAAGTTTCTAAGAAGGTATCACACGTAACTGGGGTGGGGGTGTGGGTGGAAAGAATTCAAAAGCCGAGTGACCTTTACCGAGACAGCATAGCAGGGTCAAATAGTGTCTAGGGGATGTGACTGAGGGGAGCTGACCTCAATGGACAGGATGAGAATGGAGTTGGCTTTCCTCCAACCCTGGGTGAGCTAGATGGCCAGAAGGAAAGCATCCTTCAGAAATGGGAACAGGCAAGAACCCTCATGGACCAAAAGAAGTGAGTGGGTGTGGAGATCTGGGGCTGGTAGGTTTGTTGCTGTTGGGTGTCAAAAGGCTCAGTCTTTTCTCTCAGACTCCGTTGGAGGTCATGGTGAAAGTCAAGTGAACTAAGTAGGTGACAGCTATACTGCCAGGAAAGGGAGACTGCTAGTCACCAAGTCTGGGAGAACCACCGCCATGATTGTCATCTTTAGGACCCTTATGTCACCGTTACACTGGTGGGTCTCAGCTGGCTCAGGAACTGATGGCTTCGTGGTCACAAACTTGCCAACTACTTTATAAATGTAGACAGAGTGTGGGCTGCTGGTCAGTCCAGCCTTCCTCACAGATTAGTATTCAGAACACTGGCTCTGCTGAAGACAAAGTTTGTGATGTAGTATCTCCCCTAAAGAGAAAGTCAACTGTGGCAAACAGAGGGCAATGCCAAGTCTTCCTGCTGAAGTGTTGGTCCTAAACAACACCCCTGGACAGGGAGCACCATGAGCAGGGCCCCATGCCCTTTACTAACCAGGATAAAATAGCAACAGGGTGTCTAAGACTTGAAAAAAGGACTCCTGAGGACTCTATCAAAGAGGACCTAATTCCAATACCCTTCAAACTATTCCACAAGATAGAATCAGAAGGTACTCTACCCAATTCATTCTATGAAGCCACAATTACGCTGATACCTAAACCACACAAAGACCCAACAAAGAGAGAGAACTTCAGACCAATTTCTCTTATGAATATCAATGCAGAAATACTCAATAAAGTTCTCGAAAACCGAATCCAAGAACACATCAAAATGATCATCCATCATGATCAAGTAGGCTTCATCCCAGGGATGCAGGGATGGTTCAATATATGGAAATCCATCAGCAGAATACACTACATAAACAAACTCAAAGAAAAAAACCACATGATCATCTCATTAGATGCTGAGAAAGCATTTGACAAAATCCAACACCCATTCATGATAAAAGTCTTGGAAAGATCAGGAATTCAAGGCCCATACCTAAACATAATAAAAGCAATATATAGCAAAGCAGTAGCCAACATCAAATTAAATGGAGAGGAACTTGAAGCAATCCCACTAAAATCAGGGACTAGACAAGGCAACCCACTCTCTCACTACCTATTCAATATAGTACTTGAAGTCCTAACCAGAGCAATTAGACAACAAAAGGAGATTAAAGGAATACAAATTGGAAAGGAAGAAGTCAAAATATCACTATTTGCAGATGATATGATAGTATATATAAGTGACTCTAAAAATTCCACCAGAGAACTCCTAAACCAGATAAACAGCTTCAGTGAAGTAGTTAGATATAAAGTTAACTCAAACAAATCAGTGGCCTTTCTCTACACAAAGCATAAACAGGCTGAGAAAGAGATTAGGGAAACAACACCCTTCTCAATAGTCACAAATAATATAAAATACTTTGCAGTGACTCTAACTAAGGAAGTGAAAGATCTGTATGATAAGAACTTCAAGTCTCTGAAGAAAGAAATCAAAGAACATCTCAGAAGATGGAAAGATCTCCCGTGCTCATGGATTGGCAGGATTAGTATAGTAAAAATGGCTATCTTGCCGAAAGCAATCTACAGATTCAATGCAATCCCCATAAAATTCCAACTCAATTCTTCACAGAGTTAGAAAGGGCAATTTGCAAATTCATCTGGAATAACAAAAAACCTAGGATAGCAAAAACTATTCCCAACAATAAAAGAACCTCTGGTGAAATCACCATGCCTGACCTCAAACTGTACTACAGAGCAATTGTGATAAAAACTGCATGCTCCTGGTACAGTGACAGTCAGGTAGATCAGTGGAAAAGAACTGAAGACCCAGAAATGAACCCACACACCTATGATCACTTGATCTTTGACAAGGGAGCTAAAACCATCCAGTGGAAACCGACAGCATTTTCAACAAATGGTGCTGGCTCAACTGGCAGTTATCATGTAGAAGAATGCGAATTGATCCATTCTTTTTTTTTTTTTTTTAAAGATTTATTTATTTATTATTATATGTAAGTACACTGTAGCTGTCTTCAGACACACCAGAAGAGGGCGTCAGGTCTCATTACGGATGGTTGTGAGCCACCATGTGGTTGCTGGGATTTGAACTCTGGACCTTCGGAAGAGCAGTAGGGTGCTCTTACCCACTGAGCCAGAATTGATCCATTCTTATCTCCTTGTACAAAGCTCAAGTCTAAGTGGATCAAGGACCTCCACATAAAACCAGATACACTGAAACTATAGAGGGGAAACTGGGGAAGAGCCTTGAAGATATGGGCACAGGGGAGAAATTCCTGAACAAAACAACAATGACTTGTGCTGTAAGATCAAGAATCAACAAATGAGACCTCCTAAAATTGCAAAGCTTCTGTAAGGCAAAGGACACTGTCAATAAGACAAAACGGCCACCAACAGATTGGGAAAGGATCTTTACCAATTCTAAATCCAATAGGGAGCTAATATCCAATATATATAAAGAACTCAAGAAGTTGGACTCCAGAAAATCAAATAACTATATTTAAAAATGGGGTATAAAGCTAAACAAAGAATTCACAACTGAGGAATAGCAAATGGCTGAGAAGCAACTAAAAAAATGTTCAACATCCTTAGTCATCAGGGAAATGCAAATCAAAACAACCCTGAATTTCCTCCTCACACCAGTCAGAATGGCTAAGATCAAAAATTCAGGTGACAGCAGATGCTGGTGAGGATGTGGAGAAAGAAGTACACTTCTCCATTGCTGGTGGGACTGCAAGCTGACACAACCACTCTGGAAATCAGTTTGGGGGGTTCCTCAGAAAATTGGACATAGTTTTACTGGACGATCCAGCAATACCATTCCTGGTCATATACCCAGAAGATGCTCCAAATTGTAATAAGGACACATGCTCCACTATGTTCATAGCACCCTTATTTATAATAGCCAGAAGCTGAAAAGAACCCAGATGTCCCTCAACAGAGGAATGGATACAGAAAATTTGGTACATTTACACAATGGAGTACTACTCGGCTATTTTAAACAATGAATTTATGAAATTCTTAGACAAATGAATGGATTTGGACGATATCATCCTAAGTGAGGTAACCCAATCACAAAAGAACACACATGATATACATTCACTGATAAGTGGATATTAGCCCAGAAACTTAGAATACCCAAGATACAATTTGCAAAACACATGAAACTCAAGAAGTAGGAAGACCAAAGTGTGGATACTTCGTTCCTCCTTAGAATGGGGAACAAAATACCCATGGAAGGAGTCACAGAGACAAATTTTGGAGCAGAGACAGAAGGAAGGACCATCCAGAGACTGCCCCACCTGGGGATCCATCCCATAATCAACCACCAAACCCAGACACTATCTCGGATGCCAACAAGAGGTAGCTGACAGGAGTCTGATATAGTTGTCTCCTGTGAGGCTCTGCCAGTATCTGACAAATACAGAAGTGGATGCTCACAGTCAACCACTAGACGGAGCGCAGGGCCCCCAATGAAGGAGATAGAGAAAGTTCCTAGGGAGCTGAAGGGGTTTGCAGCCTCCTAGGAGGAACAACAATATGAACTAACCAGTAGCTCTCTGGGACTAAACCACCAAGAAAGAAAACACATGGTGGGACTCATGGCTCTAGCTGCATATATCACAAAGGATGGCTTAGTCTGTCATCAATGGGAGGAGAGGCCCTTGGTCCTGTGAAGGTTTTATGCCCCAGTATGGGGAATGCCTGGGCCAGAAAGCAGGAATGGGTGGGTTGGGGAAGAGGGCGAAAGGGGAGAGGATAGGGGGTTTTTGGAGGGAAAACTAGGAAAGGGGATAACATTTGAAAGAATTGAAGGCAAGACAAAGGTTCTCTGAAAAAAATTCATGTTTTTGCTAAAATTAAGGAAAAAAACCTATAAATCATCTATAGCTTGGTAATATTGAACACCTGAAATTTTTGTTGCATGGGGAAAGAAAATAGACCAGAACGGAGGACATCAAAGAGAACAGATGCTAGAATGAAGAGAAGGGCTTTCGATGATTATACAAAGTTCTCTCTTGGAAACTATTTTCTTTGAGATGCTCCAGCCAAAACCCAGGGCTTTGTGCCCACAGGCAAGGCGCTTCTCCTGAGATTTTCCTGGGCTCTGATATTTCACCTTAAAGACAAACAAACAAACAAACAAACAAAACATGTTCTATCTAGTTTCACAATTATGACACAAAGAAAGAGGGCATTTGAGCCTTTGTACTTAAAAGCAAACAGTGGATCTGTGGGCTGACCTGGCTGTGGCCTTGTGGGCTTAGGTATGACCTCAGTAGCCCAGGCCTCTCTGCCTTGGCTGCCATCAAAGCTCTGCCTGGTTTGTCTCTAGCAAAGACAACATCACCCTAAGAAGGCCAGAAGGTGCTGATTAATCAGAAGTCAGGACTAATCCCAGAAAAGTAGGGCACGATGAGATCCCCGGGTGTCCCAGAAGAGATGGCCAGCACTTCACCGGATGTGTGTGCTCAGCAGGTCCTTCCCTGGGCTGAGCTGGTTCATTCCGTACCCGCTACAGTTGCATCTACTTGCTGTGCTCTTAAAGATGGGTATCACCACCATGCAGAGACAGTTGTTTGGCTCAGGCCTGCTTGGGTACCAGAGCCAAAAAGGGTAAATCAGATCCTGGACCCCTTGTAAGTCACGTGGAGGGAGAGGCCAGGCTTCGAAAGTATAGGGTTTTCCAGCTGCGAGGTTTAATGAGATCTGTACCATAGGCACATGCCATTTGTGATTTTTTTTTAATTTATTTTTTATTAAAATCATTTTAACGATTTTATCTCTTTAGAACACAGCAATCCGTAGCTTGGGGGAGTAGTGGGGATGTTTTGTCCACCTGCAGGAGTGGGATAGCAAGCCAGGATAGCGGTTCACCTTCCCGACCACCCTTGAGATGAGGGACGAGGGACCGTGAGGAACACAGGAGCAAGAGAATGGGTTTGTGTGGGATTATGAAGCTATGTCCTGATTGGTCTATTCTTGCATAAAGGTCAGCGAGGGAATCTTTATGTATAGAGGGCATATCCTCCTGAGGGGCATCTGAACATCAGTCACAGCCTGCTTATATTTGGAGTGGTTTTATAAAATCTAAGGATTTTGGGTGAGGCTACACCTCTTTTACAGTTCATCAGACAGGAAGAACAGCTTCAGCATGTGAGATGGGATTCACCGGGCTCTGTCTGGAGAGGCCACTGAGCTGCGGATGGGGGTGAGGGAGCTTGGGCTTGCCCAAGCTTGAGATTTTCCTCTTGCAGTTCATTAAGGAATTCTCACTTGCTTGGGTGCCTCCCAGTCTCCCGGCGCCCATCTGTGTTGTTGGATTGGTTAGTTGGATGTTACTGTCAGTTGTAGAACATGACTCTGGAGCAGTCAGGGTGTAGGAAAGGCCTGGAGATGAGTTTATGAAGGCAGAACAGACATCTCCCAACAAGATGGCCCTCGGTTACCGTCCTGCTCATTTGTTTCAACCACATCCAGGCTTTCCCCCCACAATCTTCTATTTTCTTTCCTTTCTCCTTTCTCTATAAAGCAAAGGTCCCACAAGGGTTAGCTGCACAGTGAGCGCTGTAGCGTGTCAGATTGCCTTGGCAGAGAGCAGTCCTTTTATCTGCCTTTTGATCAGTGTTGAGTCTCGGCTTTTAAATCTTTTGAACTCATATCCATTGTTCCAAACAAGCTGCTGCTGATTCTACAAGCCCTGTTCTCTTTTGATTGTATCATTTTGGCTCGAATAAGCTGTCCTTGTTCTCTCCTGGGCTAATGGAGTGAGGTGTGGAACAAAGGGGCTCAGAAGCAGCAATTAGTGGCTATCGGCTCCAGGCTCGGTGATCAGCTGGAAGCAGGTGACGACTTATCAAAAATTCAGCCCCTTTCCAGATCATGGGAGGAACAGATTGGGGGCTGATCTAAGCAGGGTTTCCCAACAGGGGCCATCATCAGGATAGCCTGTGAATCTTTCCAGAACAGGGTCCCCAGCTTTGGAAAGGCAGCCACCTGTTTTATTTTGTTTTCAAACAAAGCTCCTGTGTGATTCTACACCAGCCAAGGCAGGACCCCTGGCTTGGGGCCTCCATTACCTAATATCAGGCCCAACATTTGGCTTAGGCAATAAAACAGTGCCTCTTCTGGGATGGACTTGCTGATATGAAATTCCCAGGTTCTGAGAAACACTTGGCCCAGTTGTCCAAACTTCTGGATTTGCTGTTATGGGTGACCTTAAGATTTGACTCTAGGGTTGACGGGATCTTCAAAGATGCCTTAGGTTCCTGATCTTCTTTTTTTTTGGGGGGGGGGTTCGAGACAGGATTTCTCTGTATAGACCTGGCTGTCCTGGAACTCACTTTGTAGACCAGGCTGGCCTCAAACTCAGAAATCTGCCTGTCTCTGTCTCCCAAGTGCTGGGATTAAAGGCATGCACCACCACCGCCCGGCTGGTTCCTGATGTTCTTAATGACCAGGAGGAAAACAGGTATTGAAGGCTCAGGAAAGGATTTGGGCTCAGGTCCACGAAAGAAGGAAGCAAGGGATTAGAACCAGGAGACAGCTGCCCAACTCTTGATTTGAGCTCAGCCAGTGGTGAGGGGCTGTAGAGTCCCCTTCCAAAGAAACCAGCTTTAGCTAAACGTTCTACAACAGTCCCAACTGACTGGAAAGGAAACCGCAAGGATGAGCATTTTTGAACACTAGTACCTGTGGTTGGCACCCTCTCACACTCAGGCAGAGTTAGCCTCTACACACCCTTGATCTTTTGGAGTAGGAAATATGCCCAGGTTACCAAGAGGGAACTCAGGGTTGAGGTAGGTCATTGAGGGATCCAAGTCAGTCGAGGGCACTGACAGAACTTGAGCTTTTAATTTAATTTTTTATTTCTTTTTGATTTTTATTCATTTACATTTTTTGCTGGGCTGGTGTTTAAGCCAGGGGCCTCAAGCATACTAGATGATGAGCGCGTTCCCTTTACTTGTTTTTAGCTTTAGAATTTATCTAGTTTATGTGTATGCAGAACCTGAATTCTAGAACGTGGCCTTCTTTGATGTCAGAAGGCTTTTACAGATCTGCCAATCCAGAAATGAACAGAATTCAAGTTGAATAATTGGGGTGGTGGCAGTGACAGTAGCTGTGGGAGAATGAACAATAAGAACAATTTAAAACTGCAAAGAACAATTAGTTCTAAAACCACATCTTCCATATGTGGGGTTGTTCATGGACTGAGATCTTCACAGGCCTATGGCATTCTAAAGCCACCCTGAGGGTGACGTAGGGGCATAATAAAACAGTGCTGGGAGTGAGAACATGGCTATTAAAATCACATTTTAATAAATGACTATCCCTAGCTCTGTACAAAGCAAGCCAGTGTTAAGTGTCAGGACAACCTCTCACTTTAGCAGGGTCCGGGAAGTGTTTACCAGTTGGGTTTGACTAGACCGGTGACGACTCCTGGGCCTTGTTGTCCTTATAGCGCAGCCTAGAGAGGCCAGTGAAGGAAGAAGAGAGGAAATGACAAAGCACACTTTGGGGGATGACAGAAGTCTACAGATGAAAATAATCACACCTTGGGGATCTGGGAGGATCAGTAAACACTGCCCATTACTCACCAGTTGTAAGATCTCCCAGCACTAATCCACCTTGGCAGACAGAGGGACATTACCAAATGACTACACTGCCTGCTGGCTTCTTCCAGACTCCTGGCTGGGAGAGCAAACAAGTGAATATCCACTCTGGAAGATGGAATTGTTTCCAGTAGAGTCCATCTCAAGGAGGTCCTGCAGGCAAAGCAACCAGGATTTGAAATGTGATTTTTCACTTTTGTTGTTGTTATTGATCCATTCCAACAAACACTGGAACATCTGAATCCTGTCTTGGAAGCAGTTTTCTTAAGGTTTAACTGTATACACATCAGATCTGTGGCCACCATTTTCTCTTTCTGTAGTAATTTTAAAGGACGATGGGAATGCCAAAACCTGTCTCTGTTGTGTTGGCCCAGGAGAGTGAGAACTTGGGTTTTAGCATTTGTAGATTCAGTACTTTATCCTCAGTGTGGAAGGTGACTGGAGAAAAGTTCACTTGTAAAAAGGAAAACAAAACAAAATATTTCTTCCTTTATTGATGGGATAAAGGTCTTAACTACCAATAGCAAGGAAAATACAAAGAGGGCACATTCTAGAAGCCAGAAGACTGCTTTGGCTAGTACAGAGTTCTTAAATGGCTGCCTCCTCTTCAGATGGCTCTTGGTGTAATTGTTGAGAAACAGAAAAACTCTTGTTATTAATGAACAAGCTGGGGAAACGTTCACTAGGATATTCAAGGAGGTTCGGGGTAGTGTGCTTAACTCCTAAGTAGCCCTTGTCCTTGTTAGCACAGAGGGCATTTACTCTGGAGAGGAGACACTAAATGTACAGCTCACACTGAGTCTAAAGAGAGGGCTTCCCCAGCTGCTACAGGCAGCAGATGGACTGTAGCAGAACCTTTCCAGGCAGACCGTGGTCCACCAGTCAGTAGCTTGTGGAGACCTAAGACTACAACCAGCCTGTAGAAAAAGTATATTCACTACTTGTATTCCTCAGGGCTGGGAAGAATGTCTTTGTCCCTCATTTTGTTCAGTAGCCATTGGTTGGCGAGCTTGGTAAGGAGTTATCTTCTGCAGAGCTCTTTAGAAAGGTAAGTGGCAGAGGTGGTGGTGGGGATTGTGGCCATTGAGGGCTCTGGATTTCCTGTCTATTCTGAATTCTCAGGGTATTTTATCTATCTATCTATCTATCTATCTATCTATCTATCTATCTATGAACATTAAGCCTCTTCAGGAGACATAGAGACATACCAGGCCAAGTAGGGTCAATCTGCTTAACATTGGCTTCAGGGCCATGTTGTTGGAGGGACAAAGATGTGGTTCCTTAGAGAACTGGAGTGTGACAGATGGACAAGAAAACAGTAGGGCAGGCATTGTTACATTGCAGATGCAGGGAAGGATTTCCCCAAAGCTCATTTTTAGAATTTCTGATGTGTGGGAAGTGTCTTGGGAATGGTGCCTTTCCCTCAGCTTATACAAAGTCATTGCATGAGCTGGCAGTTTCTCTCAAGAAGAAAAAGCATTCAGTACTCAAAAGCCTTTTTATGTGATCAGTTATACTAAGGTAGTAGAATCAATTATGTATCTAAAGAGTCATCGATTAAGAGCTGACCCTTATCAATACACCGAGGTTCAGATCAAGGTGGGGAACATCGATGTATTTACATAAGAGGATCAATGGAAATGAATCTGCTTCGATTTGTTTCAGGACAAAAGACCTTTATGTTGTGAACATTCTCAAGGGTTTTCCTTCACAGCCCTCTCTCGCCCTCTCGCCCTCCCACAGGGGCATGACACTATTTGCTGTGGTTGCTAGAAGAGACTGGAAAGAGTCTGGAGAAGTGGGAAATAACCACCACTCAGACCAGAAGTAATTCTTGTGTATGGGATGTCTGGTGTATTTAAAAAGTAGCAAAGTGAGTCAAATGTACATTTGACTTTGCACTGTGCCACGCTACTGGCTTTTAAATAAAATTCTCCCGGTGTCTACTTCTATATCCTTGGGGAAAAGGAGTCCAGGAAAATAAGTTGATCCCAGGGCAAATGAAACCATATTGTCAAGGAAAAAAACAACCCAGAATGTCTTCTTGTGGGTATAGCTTGTTCTGCCAAGAGAAGGGTATCTAAGAGAACAAACACTCTAATCTTGGTGTTGATTAGCTTTTTGAAAAAGTAACTTGCTATCTGCTAAATCTCCTTTCTATAAGAGAAGGGCCATGGAAGCAGATATGAAACACCTGAATTACACTCATTGTTTTAGAGAAACCAACTGGTGTTCTACTCGATAAATAAGTGACTTGTTCAGCCTTGGAGTACTGGGCGAGACTTATCAAGATCATTAATTACATTTCCTGTCTTGCATTAGCAGTGTTTCGGAGGGTGTATGGTAGTTCTGGGAATGTAGACCAGACAAAGGTCCTACTATCATCTTAGGTTCTCAGGCTGACTGAATCAGACTTTGTGCAGCTTCTGTGAAAAATTTTACCATCAAAGGATAGACTGAGTTTGCCTAGGAACTCATTTCATAAAGGAGTCTTTAGGGTGATGTGACTCCTAGGTGAGCAAAGACATTAAATCGATGTTTACAGTTTGAGAGTCTCAGATCTGATAGGTGTTGCTCATTCTTTAGTTTCTGCCTTTGGATAGTAGCACCTGTCCAGGGCTGATCTTCAGGGAAGTGAAAAACAAAACCAAAGCATCACAATTAGTTGGGGGAGCTTAATAAGCAACGACAACAACAACAAAATCAACAACAACACAACGACAGGCCCTGGACCCCTACCCAAACTTGTCCTGAGTGTGGGAAATTAATGACAATAGGATCCTTGACCCCTTCATCTCCCCAGGGTGACTGCAATACACGAACACATTTCTACTCTTACATTCTGTGTTCTTCTAGGGTGTTTGTAGGGGCTGATATAACTTTAATTTTTTTCAAATCCTATTTTTAATGATGGTTCTTAATCAATTTAACCTCCCCTGTAGCCCACCACCCACCAGAGGTAGTGTGAAAGAAAGGACAGGGATGGGGGTAGGGCTGAGTGGATCTGTTTGGAAAGGTTCTTTGGAGCAACTCCCATCTGAGTTGTCTGGAAATTGGCAGTTCAATTCACAGGTTGGTAGCAGCAGCTTGATCCACTCGCAAACATTTCATGGATACACCAGCAATTCAGTTCAGTAGAGTCTGGTTAGCAACAGCAGTAACATGACCTAGCAGACAGCCAGGCCTCAGCCTCGGCTTGAGTCAGGAGGAGGGACCAATAGGAACGCCAGGAGAAGTTCTCAGGTGCACCTCTCTCAGGGAAGTGAAGATCAGTGAAGACTCGGGACCCACAAGCGTGGCACAGCTAGCTGTACCAGCAAGCCAAGCTCTGTCCCCATCACTCTGTCAAATCCTATTTATGCCCTCCACACATCATGTGTCCTCTGTGTGTCTTGCCTTAGCACATGCATCCAATCAGCCCAAGTCCTTGGAGTTCCGACAAGGAGAGCTCAACTATGCAATGTAAGGTGGACCAATAAATACATGCATGTCGTTAGCAAAGAATCCTTCATCACGAGTCTCTTCATGTGTTTGCTTTAGCAGAACATTCTCTTGATGTCTGCTTCAGTGAAACGTTCCTTCATGAGTCTACCTTAGTCTTTGATCTGTGTCCACTTTAGGAAAACCCCCCTTCACCTGTTTGCCCCAGCAAAACACCATCTAACACAACAGACTCTCCCAAGAACCCTTAAGTTTCCACTTCAGGGTTGGGTGGTGTGGGAGTGTGGAGAGAGAGTGCAAGAAATTTGAACAGAGCTTGGTCTCTCTGAAAGGCTTTTCCTTTCACTATTTTTATTGTTTTGGTTTTTATTTTAGTTCTGGGGCTTGAACCTGGGCCATTGCACATGGGAGGCAGCTCTCTAGCATCGAGTGGTATTTCAAACTATGAAAAATATTGTTTTGCTTTGCTTTTTTTTTTTTCTTCTTCATTGAACAAGCACGTGTTGGGAGAAAACTCAGTGTGTGTCTAAAGGGCACCCAACTGGTTGTGTGGGCTGATAGGCTTGGAGCTGAAAATGCTGGAGATGGCACATATGCAAAACCACGAATTCCATAAATACTCAGGATGCTCTTTAGTAAGCCAGGGCACCCACCCTGTGTGTTAGTTTTCCCCGCACTATGACAAATACCTGAGATGAATCAATTGGAGAGAGGGAAGGTTTATTTTGGCACAGGATTTCAGAAATGTTGGTCCATGGTTACTTGGTTACACTGTTGTGGAACATGGTAGCAAGTCAGGCCATTGTGGGAGCATGGAGGCAGCTAACCTCAAAGACTGTGGGGAAGGAAAAAGGAGATAATATCTCCTTCAAGAGCATACTTTCCATGACATTACTTCCTTCCACAAGGCGGATGCCCTAACCATCTACCACCTTCCTTTAGTGCTGTAGGCTAGGAACCCAGCTATAAACAGACGGACCTTTGGGGGACATTTAAGATCTCAACTGTGGCACCATCATGGTGCTAACTCTAATAAACTGAAGTCCTTGTTTGTGTCTAAAGGTAAGCCTGATTCTTATCAAATAAGATTTGAACATTTAAAAAAATTCCGTAAATAAATTCTAAGTCAAGGCCTGTGATCTTCAAACTTTTAGAAATCAGACTTTTAAATCACACAAGTAAACGTTTGTCCTCACTCAGCCTTTAAGGTATGCCTATAAATAGGCTTTTCAAATTCTAATTTGTTAAGCCAAATAAATAGGCACTGTGCAGTTTCTCATAATCTTACTGCACCTAATTATGCTTTATATTTCTTAGCTTGCACTGCATACTACATGAAAGCAGATACCATTAAAATTTACCCTTTCCAGCGACTATGCCTCCCGGATAGTGTGAATCTAGTACCGAATTGCTCTGGGATCCAGAGCTCATGGATTTGCCTTCTCTGTACCTGCTAACTGTAGGTCTGGCAGCAGGCTCGGAATGGAGGCTTTGGGGGATCCCTCTTGGTTTCCTCCTGTGGTGGGACTGCCCAGCAGCTGCTTTCCCAGGCCTTGCTGTCTGTCTCCAGCCTTGGGGTGATATGCATCTGACTCCCCTGTCTAGCCCATCACGACTTCCTGTTCTTGTTCTGTAATGTTTTTCAGATCCGCTTCTTCCTGTTGCCTTCCCAGCTTTCTGTTTCGGGCTTTAATTACCTCACATGCACCTGCACTCTCCTAAGATCCTCTTTCCTGTCTGCAGCTTTTCCTCTCACTGTTACTCTTCCTTCTCTTCACACAGCATCTCTTCCCGAAGCATCTTCGTTTCCATCCCACACCTCTTGCAGCAGCTCCCAGTTGCATCCAGTCCAGGTCCAGGTCTTCTTCTCCAAAGCTCCCCGCACTGCCCAGACCATCCATCTCCTTTTACAGCTGGACCCCACTCCAGCCAAGTAAACGTCCTGACAGTGTCTTATACAATGCTGCCACATCTGGCTAATCCAGTCAACTCTGTCAAATCTTCAGTTAATCATCTGGATGTTTTGTCTACAAGCCGCCAAACATCTGGATTGACTGAAGAAAGTCACTACATTGATGGAGGTTGGCTTTAAAAAAAAAATGGAATTGACCAGATGTTTTGGCATTACATAGACACACCATTGTCTCTAACATTTTTCTTAATAGTCTGTCTGCACAACTTTCTTCCCACCTGGAACATGACCTGCCTCCTTGATGGCATGTTTTCCTTTCCTTTCAAATTATGGTCAAAAACTCCCCCTGTCATGAGGTGGTTCTAGGTTGTTCTGACTAAGTCCATTGATTGGTCCTTCTGGCATTTATTTCATTTTTTACCTATATAATTATTTTCAATTGAAGTCTGTGTTTTTTTACTGGATCATAAACTCTCTAAGTCAGTAGACTGTCTACCAGAAAGGCACCTTGGTTCCTGAAGTGAGTGTCAGTAAACTGATGGTCAGAGGCAGAAGATCTGGGCTCAGTCTGATAGTCTAGCTTCTCTGTTTACTGTGTGGCACTGGAAAGTCACTTCACTTCACTAAGGCCCAAACCTTTTGGAAAGCAGAGTAAGGAGAGATGGGAATGCATCACAAGGTTGCTTATAAGAATCAAATGATTGAACGCAGTGCTTAGAAGAGGGCCAGGTAGAAGTGGGCATCCCCGAAGCACTAGCATTTCGCATTACAGTTCTGCATGTGTGAAAGCAGTTTTCCAGACTGTCTTTTCCTAGGCTGTGACAGGGCCTTGATGGGAGGATTAGATGGATTTGGTTGTTTCTGTCTGGGAGAAGGGATCTGGTATCTAGAGATTATCCAGTGTCGGAGTTGGTTTTTTAATTTTTTAAAATTTTTTAATTTTTTTTATGGTTTAGAGTTTTATTTTAGAAAGGCAGGGAGAAAGAGAGACGGTGGAGAGACCAGCCATGGCCAAGAGGAGAGAAGGGGGAAAGAAAAAGAGAGAGAGAAAGGCTGGAGAGAGAGAGAGAGAGAGAGAGAGAGAGGAGAGAGCAGAGTAGGGGGAATAAGAGCAAGAGAGCAAGAGGAGTGAGAGGCCGGAGCTGTTCTTGAGCTGAGATTGTAACCTTCTGCATGTTCATCATAAACACAACCTTTTTTTTTTCCCATGAAGATACTAAGCTTTAGCATGTAATAAACTCATATTGGCCTTTGAAAGTTCTTTCTGGAAAGAAGTGGTTTATCTGTCAATTTAGCAAATATTTATTAGATATCTGCTTTGTGTTAGGTTCTGAACACTGAGATACTAGTAAAAAAAAGTTGGCAAAATTAGTCCATTTTAATGGACTGAGTGCAAGAAAAATAACCTTCTTTAAAAATGTATTTTTTGTATGTACTGATGTTTGTCTGCACATATGTGTTCATGCTATGTGCATGCGTGGTAGTGGTAGAGGCTAGAGGAGGGTATTGGATCTCCTAGAATTGGAGCTGCAGGCAGTTACAAGCTACGTGAGTTCTGAGAACTGAATTTTGGTTCTCAGCAACTGCAGCAAGTGCTGTTGTTGGCTGTGCCATCTCTTTAGCTTAATAAACAGCCTAAGACTAGATTCCCTCATCTGTAAATGAATATAGCAGGCTCTGACCTCATGGGACAGTGTATAAACATTAAATACGTTATTAGGTAAAGTGCTTAGTGGTTAATATTATCATCGACTACAAATGACCAGGCAGATGGAGACTGAACGTGTAAAATGGAGAGGACTGCATTTCTAAAGGTAGAGTTGAATTCTCTGAAGCATCATCTAAACACTGACCAGAAAGAGCCAAGTGATGCTATCAGGCTGCCATGGCAATAGTGCTTTAGGTAGTGGGGCAGCTACTACAAAGACCTTGGGATGGAATACACAGAGCTTGCTTGTGAGCAGCCAGGGAAGAAAGTATGAGGGGAGGGTGACGAGAGAGGCAGTCAGGGAGACTGAGGAGCACAGCATGGCAACGCCACAGAGCCTCAGATACCATTGTAAGGGCCTCAATTTTTACTCTGAATTACATAGGGTTTAACTAAAACTTCCACTCACTTCCATGACGAAACATTACAAGGAAGTGGGAGAAGGCGAGGAGTCTAGATTCAGCTCTCTCTTCGTAGCCCATGTGAAAATGGATGCTTTGTCACATGGGTGGAAGCATTGGGAGACAGTGATATTCTGGGTCTATGTTGAAGGGAGGACCAACAGAAGACTGGAACAGCTTGAGTGTGGGAAGTAAAGACAGGTGCCCAGGTTATGTGGCCTCAGCAACTGAAAAGGTGGCATTGTCCAGGCACAGATGGGAAAACCGCCATGAAGTAGGGCTGGAGGGGCAAGGCTAGGAATGGCAGCTATGTTCAACTTTGGATGTGCCAGATTTGACAGACATGAGATTTCCTATGCAATGGACTTAGACCTTATAAGTCATGTAAGTTAAAAAATCACTTGCTGAAGTCTTTGGCTGATTGGGAAATATCATCCATAATACATTTGTACCCATAATATAGTATTACAATCAGAATCTAGAATAGAAGAAAAACAATACATGCCTCTTACCCTAAACAAAATATTTTCCTCAATATGAAAATTAAACACTGCTTTATCCGTATCACCGGAAAAAGAGAAGGAAGCTCACAGATTATAAGTTCACTGTAACTGCTGGGAACTAACTACAATGCATGTATTTTTAAGTGAGATGATGTATTTTTTTATATGTGGGCTACTTCATTTCTGGTATATTTTTTTTTATTGAAGTATTTGACTATTCCAATAGTCTTAACCTACATCAAGCATGGAAAATACAAATAAAAGTCAGTTCAGTATTTCCTAATTTCAAAATTATCTCCATTTCTTTCTTTCTTTTTTTTTAAAAAATAGCTAGCAGTCCATCATTAATGATCGCATTTGGCATCATAAGGATGAGAAAATAATAGTTTTCTAAAAGACAACAAATGTCTCTTTCTTCTTAACTGGTGCTGTAAAGAAAGTCTCCAGGAGAGAGTTTAGCTGATCAAAAACGTGAATGAGCGCCGTGATCTATCTCATTGTCAGGGAATAACTTCAGCAGATGCAGAGACCAGGCTTCTGCCTGCAGTTCATTGGTCGGAATCCCCGTCCTAAGGCAATGCTGCTCTTCTAAGTTAAGGAATGAATTAGTACGTTATCTCTCATTCTATTTCTAACGCCTCCTTCCCCCACCCCCGTAAGATTTGGTTTTCTTTTGAGGTGAGCATAAGATCAATTGAAATTCAATAGGAGAGGGGAAAAAAAAAACAAGAAAAAGTAAGGCTTTCGGACAACTTCATCAACTGAGAATCTAAAAGATACAAATCAATCATAGAACAGTTATCACATAAAATAGGAATGTCTGAGGATCACGGCTCTAGGAAAGGGACCACAGCAGTAAGCTCTGTGGTGCTGATGTCAGAGCTAGCACACAGATGAAGGCATCAGCCAGAAAGGAAACCGAACGAACAGCAAAAGGAACTAACACATCAGGGTTACCTCAGCGCTCGCCATCTGATGCTGGGGCAGCCTGACTGATGCTGCATTCTCTCAGCTCATTCAACACCACACCACTGACAAGAGCTCTCCTGGGGGCAGGGGCTGAGGAGGCAGTAGTTCTGACAAAGACATGGCCTGTGGGTCTGCTGAGGAGTGTGTGGTGTTGGGGAGGAGTGGTGGTCCTGTTACTGAATCCCCTTTCTACAGACCCAGTACTTCTGACAGCATCCTAGCAAGGTCTGATGTCTTAACCATTCTTCTTAGGATTGGAGTTTCATCTAGCAGGGATTTCTCTACAGTGGGGTTTCTCCATGAAAAGCTACAAGAAGCAAAGATAGGAAAATGTACCGTGCTTTCCAGTAAGCAGAAGTGAGGGTCACTGACAAACTGCTAGGTTGCTAGCTGTCACAGCTCTGGTGAAAGCCGACCTGCTCTTGTGAACAGCAGTGAAGAATGTAACCCCTCTACACTTCTCCACATCGACACTGGGTAAACGAATTGTTCACACTGATAGGCCGCTCAGTGTAACTCACTTCACACGTCCCCTGTCTTTCTGGTTATCACTAAGATAAAGCAGCATGTCTCTCAGCCATATTCTGCTTCTATCTAGCCCTTTCCATATAGGCCATACTGACACAACATGACAGGGCTATGTACCTCACACATACGATCTTATCAAGACCCCGGCAGTGACAGTTTGAAAAGGATGCCCACCGTCTGTCACTGAATGAGTTCTAAAAACAGCAGCAAACCACTCAGCTCCTCACACATTTTAATGACCTGTTTTATGATGTCCCCATTTTTAGATGGGCAGATGTATTTGTGGCCTCAGAGGAAACCAACCTGAAGGCATGTGACTGACGATGTGCATTTTCATAACATTAAAATCCCAGACAGATCTACATTAACTTCAATTACCCTCTGAGAAAGGACAGCCCAAGGGCTGGCTTGACCTCTTAACCTGCCACCAGCTTCACCCAAAGTAGAAGGCGTGGCTTGCCACAGTGAGAACAAAATGCCAATTGTTTTTCTCCTAGTGTTGTCACTGCAGAGTATAAGAACTCTGACAGGCTGCCTTGTCTCAGGATAATATCTAAGCCCAAAGATAAAAATGAAGTGAAGTTTAAAGGCGATTTTTAATATTCTTTCACATTTTAAGTTATTACTATTACTATACTACTGCTGCTGCTGCTGCTGCTACTACTACTACTATTATTACTACAGTTCATTTACTACTACTACTACTACTACTATTATTATTACTACTACAGTTCATTTACTTGGCCTAAACATTTCTTTGTGACTGCAAACATATTTAATAATGCCAAACTTAGTTTCTTATTCTTTTTGGAAATTACCTATTTAGTTAAATTTAGTGAGATTTGTAATGGTGAAATCCCACAACATTGTAGTTACTACTATATTTCAGAACCTTATGTTTTTTTTGCAGTTAAAATAAGATGAACATTTAGCTAAACTAAGATCTTAATTTTGTCATTCAGCTATCTTTCTTTCAGGGTATCAGAAGGCATCATGCACGCTTCCAAAGGAGGGACGCAACCAGAAATCCTATCCAGCTCTGGTGCCCATGTACTACAAAACCAGCATCTAAGGGTGCTGTAGTGGCTCACATACCTTTGAGGTAACCAATAGCTCTCTAACTGGACCTAAGACTCACTCAACAAGAGGGAAACCATGCCTGGTAGTGGAGACCTAGCCAGCTACCTAGGGCTAGTGACGCCATGGGTCTTGGAGGAAAATCTGCAACCATCACTTTATTAAAAAAGCATTATCCCCAACTGCATTGTAAATATTGTCCTTCTACCCACCGATAAAGTGTAGTCCTCAACTCATGCAGAGGATATCCTCTCTGCAACTGACGGAGATCATTACAGAAAATCATAGCCAATAAAAATACAGAGTTGTGGGGCCAGTCCCAATGGATACATCTACAAAACAACTCCCACACTTAAGGCTTGGGGAACACTGCAAAAGAAGAGGCAGAAAGATTCTAAGAACTAGATAACCAGAGAGTTTTATGCAAGGTTGTGTCACCTAGTCATGTCAGACGCTACAGTGACAAAATCACATCAATATGACTGACTAAATAGGAGCTTTAAAGGATAGTAACACTATGCTAATGTGGGTGGGGGTGGGCCCAAAGGCCTCTACCCGACACAAAAAACTAACAAATGCTCAGAGTAGAAGAAATTGTCTTCTCCAGGAAAGAGCACACCAATTGGTAATCCAATACCAAATGGTTGGCTCCAAAAACAAATATACAAGCAATATTATACAGACCAAGCAAGTTATGATTAGAAATATACAAGTGTATATATATATATATATATATACACATATGTATATATATATGCAGAAGTATATATACACAGAGACATATACAGGAGAGTATAGGAGGGTGTGAAGGGAGAAAAAGAAAGAAGCAAATGATACAATTAAATTATAATTTCAAAAATTAAAAAAAACATAAACTGTCTTCTAAAAACTGAAATTGTTCTCTGGTCCCTGCAGAGAGCACTAGTAAGTTCTACTGGGCTTATATGAATTGGTGAAGTGGCCACATCAGACGAATAATGGCAGAGATGGCGTTTCAACACATATGGACTCAGACATTTCATAATGTCTGCGAAGATGGACTCCGCCTAGCTGTCAGCAGAACTGAGTAAAGAAAACGTGCACGCTGTAGGACAGGGTTTCATCAGCTATAAACTTACGTCGTCTGCTGGAGAAAGGACGCAGGAGCAGAGCAGTCAGTCAGCAAATCCTGCCTCAACTGTCCACAACTCTGAGCTGACGGACATGCTCCAGAGCACTTCTACCACATCTCTCTTTTCTCTGAAACTTTCTCCATCTTCATTCAAAAGGAGGACTTTCTGGATACTGGGAGTCCTGTCTTCCTTCTCACCTCAGGTTTTAGTCACGGTCGCAAAAGACAAAGGTTGTGGTGGTTTCAGGCACACTTGAGTGTGTAAAGTAGAGTGCTGAGTACTGTTTTCTAACTGAAACTCAAGTGAACCCTGGGCATTTCTCTTTCATCCTCAGAGGAGAACACTAGTTTTTCATGTTTTTACACATTTGTTTTACATATGTGCATATCTATAGTGATATAAATAGTCTGTTATATGCTTAACATTTTTACATATCTGGTTTTGTTTGTTCCTTTTTAGAAATAGTAATATAGTTCTGCTTACTTATTTTTTTCCATGCTGAGAATCTAGTTCAGGGCCTAGTCCACTCGAGGCAACCCCCCTTCAGATGCGTGTCCAGAGTCAGGTGCTCTTTACTTCTATAAAATACCCCACAGTGGACTAGGAAATGACATCTTTGTACTCTATGAGGCTTTGATGGTTGTTAGCATATACTCATTTTGAACAATGTCTGAAAATTTCTTTAGTGTACAGGTCTAGGGTTCTAGCTTGTTGGCCGTGGGATAGTTTGGAGAGGATAGTGGTGGTGACTGGGCAAGGCAGGGGCGAGCATTTCTCCATCCTGTGTCTGCTGCCGGTGCCGAAGAACCAGTGCCTCAGGAAGAGGAAACAGACTTCATTACTTCTTCTGAAAAGATGTGGCTGGTGAGGTTTTATTAGGTGACTGAAGTCAGTCTGCCTGCTGTACAATTTTAGCACTCAGAGTTTAGGACTAAATATAGGTAACAGAAATACCCCATGTGAATGAGTGTGTCAAAGGCTAGCTTCTTGATGAGTTCTACTGGTGGCGCAGGTCTTGTGCACCCACATGCTCCTGGTGCTGGCGTGCGGCCAGGGCAGGGAGTGGCAGGCTGCACAGCAGTAGGCTGTCGGTTTAGTGAGCATGCATCTAGTGCTACTGTCCTGAAGCAGTCAGAGCATCCAGGTAGTAGGCTAGACAGAGTGAAGAGTAACCTGCCTATGGGCTCCTCATAAAGTAAAGCGGGAGGCCTATATGCTTATATGCAAAAAACCCCATCAATGTTAATGATTTTATTTTATAATTTTGATTTTGTATTAAGGTATCAGGGAAGTTTCTCTTATTCTTTCTGTGAGCACCTCTTATAAAACAACTGAACAAGGCTCCTTCACCCATTTCAGGGTAGAGGGACAGAGACATGCTAATGCAATCTGCAAATGGTTAACATTTAAACTGGAAAGAAACTGATTTTATTTCAGATTTAGTACTAGAAAAGGTCAATTAGGGAAAAATGTATCAGTAACCAAAAGCATTTGCTTACATCACTCCCGATTTACAAAAGGAGAGACCTGTTCTGAAAATCAGAACATAGGCTCTCATAGCCTTCCCACGGCCTCTCCGATTCCACAGACATGGCTGTGACAGGACACCCCACAGGGGCCACCACTCTGGCATCACCGCTCTGGCTCTCACCGCCTTTCCTTTTTCTCTCTCAACAGCTTTTTGCTCTCTTCCCGTCTCCTTTTGTTCACTGGGTTCCGAGGATCATAGATTTCAAATGTGTCTGAGTCCTGCATGCTTGCATCTTTCACTTTTCTGGTTTTGTCTTCAAACTGGAGCACATGTGACATCCTAAGGGGGAGAAGAGATGGCCTGGTTAATTCAGCCTGGGACCCACTATGGAAGCTCTCTACCCCACTCTCTGTGGCACAGGGAGCCAGGCAGCGCTCGTCCCACCTGGAGAGCAGTGCCACAGAACAGAGCTGAGGTCAGGAGCTTTGCCCAGTGGCAGAGTGCTGGCCTAGCAAAGCCTTGGGCTTGGCTCCCCAGAACTGCATAACAGAAACAAAGCAAAACTCTGGAAAGTAGGCCTGGAGTCTGTCTACTCCACTGCTCTGCCTTTCTAGGAGTCTGCTCCCATGCTCACTTTGAGTTCCTCCCGTGGTGGGAGGCTGTGATCTCGACCCTGGAGTCTCCTAAATCCATATTTGGAACTTGGTCCTCTTTCTTTGAGCAGTACACTCAGTCACGGGGAGCCAGGAGTGGAGCAAGCTGCCAGCTAATAAGCAGACCTATCTGATGGCTGTGTTTAGTGGGTTAAAGGGTCAAAAGCAAGGGTTTCAATAAAAACAAAACAAAACAAAAAACAAAGCAACAACAGCAGCAGCAGCAGCAACAACAATAGCAACAAAATCCAATCTTTAAATATTAGGGCTAATGTATAGCTCATTTGCCTCACGAGAGAGCATTTGCCTTGCAGACATAAAGCCCTGGGTTCAATCTCCAGCAAGCACCATTAGCAAATTAACGAAAACCAAATAAGCAGTGACAAACAGAACAAAAGTATGCATCCACAAATAGAAGTTTAAAAAGTAATTGAGAGTCATGTTCAGGTGGGATTGTGGCTGTCTTCTGGGAGGGGCTGAGTTTTTTTACGCACAAAGGAATGAAATTTCTGGCGTAACTCCATGAACTAACTTTCTCCTCTTACTGTTGACTACAGCAAATCTCACAACCCTGTCTTCCTACTTTAACAAACGCTTACTGGTCTTAAAGTATCAGCATGTGCTTGGTTCCTAAGTGGTCATAAGCTAGCTATCCTTAGCAGCAGGGAACTGTGCCAGTGATTAGCTGTGCCCCATTGTGAGGCATCAGAGATAAACGGAGGGTGGGGTGGGGTAGGGGGTGGTCAAAAGACTAGGCATCAGGGCAACTTGGTGAGATAGGAAAGAAAAAGATTCCGTTTTTATTTAACAAACAAGTGATGTGAATTTTCTACTAGCTATTTAATAAACAATCCAATGAGCATATTAGTGCATCCTTCACAACAGCAGACAGAACACAACCCTGCCTACAGCCCTTGCTACGCCAGCACTCTGACTTGCCTCAGCTCACATATGATTTGTATCGCAGAGATTTGGGCAGCTGGCCCTGTCGGGAGCTGTCGCTCTTCTCACTGCAGCTGCAGAGATGAAGAGTGACATTTATTTGTATGGGAAAGTCTGTGCTCAGATTCTGAAGATTCTCAAAGGGATTTGTAAGGAAAAGAAAGCATTATAGATACTGTCATTCTGAAGATTCAGTAGCACATGGCCACCTCCATCTCTTCTACTTTGGAAGCTTGCATCGATGTTGTGTCAGTGACACACAGATGACCAACATCATGTTTAAATGAGGTAAACCACATTCACAGTGGTATATATTATTAATAATGCATTGCTTGTTCTGACTTTAATAACTGATTGCAACATAGGATTACGCCAGGCAGTGTGAGAAAGCTGACTTCTAACAGTTTCATTGCTCCAGGAAGCACTGTCAATTGGAAAATGCAGCTTACAACCATTGGATTTGTATGTGGCTTCTCCCAGAGTCTGATTTTTTTTTTTTTGCTTTAAATTGCCTATGGTGTTCATTTAGGCATTAGCTTCTGAAAATGCCCAATTCATTGAAAAGGGCTGATTTTTCTATAGCCATGGAAACAAGGAGCCAGTAGGATTAGCTGGAAACACAAACTGGACCTAACCAATTGATGATGACTTACCTAGGTCTATTGGATCAGTGACAGTTGGTGTCACTGGGAAAGCCAACTACCAGTCCCAACCTCATGCTTCTGGAAGCCAGGGAACAGCAACAGCCTCTACTTCTGAAGGTGGTGCTGACCCTCGTCCCAGACTAACATAATGTCTGCAACTTGCCTTACGTGGTATGCTGGACAGTCTTAACTACACGTGATATGGTCGAGAGTTATAGGAAGGGAGGGTACCTCAACTGAGAAAATGTCTCCATAAGATCAGGCTGTAGGCATTTTCTTGGTTGGTGGGGGGAGGGAGGGACAGCCCACTGTGCATCCCTAGGCTGGTGGTCCTGAGTTCTATGAGAAAGTATACTTAACAAGCCATGAGGATCAAGTCTCCAAACAGCAACCCTCATGGTCTCTGCATCAGCTGCTCAGCTCCTCTCCTACTTCCTTTGATGATGTGGAAGTATAAGACAAATAATAAACCCTTTCTTCCTCTACTTACTTTCTGGTCATGGTGCTTTGTCACAGCAATAGAAACCCTGACTAAGACCTTGGGAGACAGTTATTTTTCACGTCAGTAATGCACTGTGTGAAGAGAGGCCTCCTCTTCAACACTTCTGATGTCTCTTCCATGCACCCTGCAAAGGAATTCCATGCTCTAGGAATTCGAGTGTGTTACTGGAAGGGAAGGGGAGCAAGTGCATTGGAGCTATCTATCAGCAAGGCTGTCCTGCTCAAGGCCCTTTACACAGGACAGGAGCGCAAGTCCTGCACTGAGAGCCCTTAACAGCTTACACCTGGAAGCTTGTGCCTAAGCTGGAATCCCAGGCCCCTCAAAACAATCTCATTTAATAGTTCCAGGTTGATGCTTCACTTACCCGACTACCTAGTTAGATTATTAACCTTTACACAAATTCATTGTTCTGTTTAAAAAGTGATTCCATATTCTCCCTCCAATACAGATTTTTTTTAATAACACCTATTTCCAGTAGAAACTATCCAAGCTTCAAAATGACTTTTCCAGATGTTGTCAATTAAAAACATAAAAAGGTACCTTCCTCCTTTCAATGCCACGAGGTAATCTTGCAACTATTGGACCTGGTTGGCTCTGGTATAAGAAATGAAATTTAGGCATGTGAGCCACAGAACCAAGTCTACAGGAAGAAACCTTCTCTCACAAATCTGAAAAACACAGAAAGCCATAAATTAAAGGAGCCGTCTGCTTCAACTGTTTGTTTCATACGCACTGCACTACACAGGTCCAACATTTTGATTAATAGCAATCTTAAACCCAGAGGAAAGAAGGGGCTCTCAGCTTACAGACTACTTCAGATTTAATACCATAACACTTAGGAGGGCTGGCTACTCCACAATAATACTGAATCTTTAACAGCAAAAAACAGTTCACCCATTTATCTTTCAACATGCTTTGGTCACTTCATTTTTAAAGGGAAAACAGAATAGTTATTATGATTTTGGGTATAATAAACTCCTGACCTCTGTGCCTCCATAAATCACGTGCCGTATGAATTGAAAGCATGCCCACACTTCAGACTCCTGTGAGGGCACACATGCAGACTAAGAACTTATAGTTCAGTTTTGTACATCCCAATAACTCAGCCCTGTGCACTTGTTGACTGTTATAAAACTGGACCAATCAGAGCAATGAATTCTTGTGGAATTAATTATACACTAATCATTTACATGTGAGAATTTCAGAACTTGTTTACTGGAAGGAAAAGACAGAAACTTAGTTCTGATTAACACAATCTTCAGCATAGGCTCAGATTCTCAAATAAAAGCACTGATGGTAGTTACATTTCAGAGAATGGAGGTTTCCTATCTTGAGTGGTATTAAACAAGGAATTTTACTTTGATGTGGGACTGTGCAAAAGCATAAACAAAAGTAAACAAGTGTTCTTTGCTGACTTCGCTAACAGTATTAAAATTCTCATATAACTGGGAAGACAGATTATGGGATGGTGGTGACATCTGTGCAGAAGTCAGAAGATCCAATTCTAGACTCAGTACACAATCCCAACATTAGCAATTTATTTCTGATTAAAATGTTCTGAAATGATTTATCCTGAGAGAAAGTAAACAGCTCTCTTGTTAAAAGATTTCAGAACCATTCCTTCTCATTTCCAAGTCACCCCAATTTAAGAACATTTCTCCTTGAAATAAACATATTTATTTTGTTTTCTGAATGGCTGTCCTGGTACCTTTCTGATGCCGGATTACAGGTATGTATGTGTCACTATGCCCCACTCACGACACACTTAATCATTCTGCTATTCTACTTACTGTTGTCATATTTTAACTATTAGTCCTCCTCAAATCCTTCCAGCCTCTGAAATAGTGTTTCTTATTCACTTCTCTTATCATACACCTCTACTGGGGAACGACTTACTGTCGGATTAGACTAAAATAGTTCGGGCAGAAGCACGTGATGTTCCAATGTGTTGTGTTGCTTCCTATGGCAGAGACTGTACTTTGCTCGTCAGCTTTCATTGTTTTCTAATTGTCTGTTTACTGAACTGTGAGGAGACTCAGGTTTTCAGACAGTGTACCTGGTTCACAGCTGTATGTCCAGTGCTGATCATGGCAATTTTTAATGAGAAGGAAACCTTTAGACCTTTGGAACTGGCCAAGCCTGGTACTCAAGGGTTGCTATGCAACCACTTGACCTTCTGTGGGCAGGGGCTGTCTTTTATTTTAATGATAAGCACCCTGAAACACCTACCAGGCTGCAGAGTCTCCAGTTGACTTTCATGACTTTCACAACTCAGCATACACACTAGTGGCCGCTCTGATGCTGCACTCTGTCAGGTACCGCAAGTTTACACCCTGACAAACTTCAGGGGGAGATGCCTCCCGCTCTTCATCTCCCACACCTCTTAATGTAGGGCTCAGGGAACAGAATTTTTGTTTTTTTACAAGCAGTATTTCCTAAGTAGTTTTAGAACTCTTACATCAGATGCAAGCTGAATGTGAAAATCTGCTGGCTATTCAAAAAAACCAAAACATTCCTACCAGGTGTCATCTTATGAGACTCTAATTTAATTATTCAAGGATGGGAGGGGGTCCCAGAACTAGTCATTAAAAACTTCATACTGGTTACTTTTAAACATACAGAACACAGAGCCAAAGATTAAGAAACTTTAACTTTCATACTGACTGTGAAGGCTCCATTTACGTTTGCTTTGTTCCTTCAGAGAGAGAGAGTAAAAAAAAAGCCAACCCTTTAGATAATAATGATAAAAATGAATAATAAAAAGTTTATTTGATAATGATAAAAATAATAATACAATTATTTATTATTATTATTATTGTGTGTGTGTATGTATAAATGTTTTGCTTTCATGTACATCTGTGTATCATGTGTGTGCCTGGTTCCCATGAAGGTCAGAAGAGGGAATCAGATCTCATGGAACTGGAGTTATGGTTGGTTCAATATATGGAAATCTGTCAATATAATCTACAATATAAGCAAACTGGGAGAAAAAAACCCCACATGATCATCTCATTAGATGCCTGGTACCCATGGAGGTCAAAAGAGGGTGTTAGTTCTCCTGCAACTGGAGTTATGGTTAGCTGTAAACCAATATGTGGGTGCTGGGAACCCAACCCAGGTCTTCTGCACAACAACAAGTGTTCTTTTTTTTTTTTTTTAAGGTTTCAAATGTTATCATTTATTGCTTGACCTTTCGTTCCATAGGTCACTGTCACAAAAATCAGTCAAATGGAATCAGAATTTTATGTAACTTACTAATGCCTGACTTCTCTCTCTCTCTCTTTTTTAAATTAGATATTTTTTCATTTACATTTCTAATGTTATCCCCTTTCCTAGTCCCCGCCCGCCCTGCTCCCCAACCCATCCACTCCTGCTTTCTGGCCCAGGCATTCCCCTATACTGGGGCATAGAAGCTACATAGGACAAGGGCCTCTCCTCCCATTGATGACCGACTAGGCCATCCTCTGCTACATATACAGCTAGAGCCATGAATCTCTCCATGTGTTTTCTTTGATTGGTGGTTTAGTTCCTGGGAGCTCTAGGGTTACTGATTAGTTCATATTGTTGTTCCCCCTATGGGGCTGCAAACCCCTTCAGCTCTTTGGGTACTTTCTCTAGCTCCTTCATTGGGGACCCTGTGCTCCGTCCAATTGGATGACTGTGAGCATCCACTTCTGTATTAGTCAGGCACTGTCAGAGCTTCTCAGGAGACAGCTATATCAGGCTCCTGTCAGCAAGCTCTTGTTGGCATCTGCAATAGTGTCTGGGTTTGGTGGTTGTTTATGGGATGGATCCCCAGGTGGGGTAGTTTCTGAATGGTCATGCCTTCAGTCTCTGCTCCGAACTTTGTAACTCCTTCCATGGGTATTTTGTTCCCCCTTCTAAAAAAGGATAGAAATATCCACACTTTGGTCTTCCTTCTTCTTGAGTTTCATGTATTTAGCAAATTGTATATTGGGTATTCTGAGCTTCTGGCTAATATCCACTTATCAGTGAGTGCATATCATGTGTGTTCTTTTGTGATTGGGTTACTTCACTTAGGCTGATACCCTCCAGGTTCATCCATTTGTCTGAGAATTTCATGAATTCATTGCTTTTAATAGCTGAGTAGTACTCCATTGTGTAAATATACCACATTTTCTGTACCCATTCCTCTGTTGAAGGACATCTGGGTTCTTTCCAGCTTCTTGCTATTGTAAATTAGTCTGCTATGAACATAGTGGAGCATGTGTCCTTATTACAATCAAGGAACTCCACATAAAACCAGAGACACTGAAACTTATAGAGGAGAAAGTGGGGAAGAGCCTCAAAGATATGGGCACAGGGGAGAAATTCCTGAAAAGAACAGCAGTGGCTTATGCTGTAAGATCAAGAATTGACAAATGGGACCTCATAAAATTGCAAAGCTTCTGTAAGGCAAAGGACACTCTCAATAGGACAAAACGGCAACCAACAAATTGGGAAAAGATCTTTACCAATCCTAAATCTGATAGGGGGCTAATACCCAATATATATAAAGAACTCAAGAAGTTGGACTCCAGAAAACCAAATAACCCTATTAAAAATGGGGTACAGAGCTAAACAAAGAATTCTCAACTGAGGAATACGGAATGGCTGAGAAGCACCTAAAAATGTTCAACATCCTTAATCATCAGGGAAATGCAAATCAAAACAATCCTGAGATTCCACCTCACACCAGTCAGAATGGCTAAGATCAAAAACTCAGGTGACAGCAGATGCTGGTGAGGATGTAGAGAAAGAGGAACACTTCTCTGTTGCTGGTGGGATTGCAAGCTGGTACAACCACTATGGAAATCAGTTTGGTGGTTCCTCAGAAAATTGAACATAGTTCTACCGGAAGATTCAGCAACAAGTGTTCTTAACTGCTGAGCCATCTCTCCAACCCCAAGACTGGATTCATATGACAAGGTACTCACACACTGGAAGAAGCTTATTGGTGCCTACTCTGCTCTTCAAATTGAGCAATTCCAAGGGCACAGTCCAGTCCTTATTTATAGTTTGAAAACAAGGTAATGAGGTAAACTCAATTAGTTACTCAACAGACATTTGAGGGCTTTTTATGAGTGAGGCCAATGCTAGTGACCAAGGACAAAAAGTCAATCATGACCCAGGCTCTGGTCTCCTGAAGCAAACTGTTCATTGGAAGAACACACAGACATGAGACAAATGTGTTTGGAATGTTAACCCAGCATTGAGGTAATAATGAGAACTCCCATTGAGAGCGCTCTCAAAGAAAAGAGGTTTCCATGTTGCCTGGTGGTGTCTGCACTGTGGAAGGCAGGGAAGAGAGGACCCCACCCCTTTCTCCTTGCAGAGCGAGAGGCTGAGCCCAGGCCTGTGCATGCTGGGTAAACACTCTAACATGGAGCTACACCCGCAGCCGACCAGTCCCCTCTCACAGGCAACCTCTGAGAGGGTAGAGGAACCTGTAAGCTGCTGACTAGATGGAAGAGGTAACAGGCTTTTATTTGCAGAGATGGACTGTTAACCTCAGGAATCAGTCAAAAGTGAATTCTGTGCTAGGTCTGGTAAGAAGTCACAATGGGTACTGCTTATTCTGGTGTGCAAGAAATTACAATGTAGCTATAAAGGGAGGATCATGTGGGCACTCCAGACTGGCTTCTAACGTCTTTCACCCCTCCCCCCCAATCCGTGTGCCACCCTTCCCCGCCACCCCCCCCACCCCCAACAAGGGTACATCTTTGGGAGAAAAGTGCTTAAAAAAAGAATCAACTTCTACTATGAATCCTGTTACTGTCTTAATTCCTTATTTTCTGGAAGCCCAGTCCCAGCTCCTATTTGTTCTACTTAGATGAGGACCTAGCTATGGCCATATTTAGCTGAAGGCACCTGAGGGGCAGAAGCAGGGCCGAGGACCACTCCTATGAGCATGGGTGTCTGATTATGTCAGGGGTCAAATTACTAAGGTTTACATTGTGGTCCATGGATCCCTGTTTCTGTCTCTCTCGGTCTCTCTTTCTCTGTCTTTCTTTCCTCTCTCTGTCTTATGTCTATATTTATTTATTTATCCCCGCTCCCCCCCCCACCCCCCACCCCACACACTCACTCCCTGCTGCAAACACACAGCCAATCTAGCTGTGAAAGCCCTTCTGGTTTAAAGCTCTTGGTCTACTGTGTACAAAAGGACCCCAAATTTCTCATATCCCTTCTTTATTCTGGCTCTTGTTTGCCTCACCATGCTCTGCAGGATCCCCATCTTTCATTTCAGATATGCCAGACTCTTTGTAGCTTCCTGGAGAATCTCCACTCCCTGAAACCTCCTTGCTGCTTCTGTATTTCCAAGACTTCACTCTCTTTGCCTCCCATTAGCTGTGCCACCACCCTGGCTCCTGCTGGGCCTGGCCCTCTTTCTCCAGCAGCGCAGAGATCCTCTCCTGGTGCCCCTGAGTCTTGTCCATAGCTCCAGCCATTTTCAGGGTGGTGCAACCCTGTCTCTCTGGGTCACAGTGCTCTGAAGAACAGAGGCTCTGTTTCACTGGCCTCTGTACCTCATCATGCAGCAATACTTGGCCAGAAAAATGCTGTTGATAAGTGCCTGTGAACACGTCCAATTTTCTGGGATTCCCATCACCTCGGAAAAAAAACCCTTTGGCTAGGATACTGATTTTCTTTACTTTTCTTCTTGATAGTTTTAATACTCAATTCCAAATTATTTAGCAATTACACACTGTATAAACTTCATTTTCAGGCAAGCAGTTCACCCTTTAAACTTTCTAACAAAGAAAAGGGATAGTTAGTACTAAAAAGGTGAGGCAAGGTATTTGAACAGATAGTACATTGTGCTATAGTAATCCACTGCTGACCTGTCTCAGATGGGCCAGTTAAACTGCTTAAAGATTAACATCTGCTCCTGTTTGCTTAGCTTGGAAGTGTGGGAAAATGCACTTAGTGTCCTCAACCAGCCTTCTTGGTTTGAATGACCTTGTTACTCTTTGAGAACATACACATAATTTGTTACAACATAACTTGTTTGCATGTTATGAGGACTTCCCATTTCCCTATTAGAATTCTTAAGAAACCCAACTAAATAGCTCCTGGTTATTATTTAAGTTCGTCATTCTTTGGACTCCAGAACACAAACCTAAATGATTTGGGGAATGGTTTGAAAGCCAGAAACAGTCTTTGTTTGTAAATACAAATTTCAGCACGACGAAACAGTTTCCAAGTGTTGCTTCCATCTGAGTCTTTGAAGGAGCACACTGTTCTGCAGGCTGCACCTCACTTTTGTCCCTGTTACTTTTCTACAAGGTTCTGCCCCTCCTTTCCTGGTCCTATCAAAGTCCAGTTTAATTACCACTTCTTCCTAAAATCTTTTCCCATTGCGTTGGCCCTCAAAATCTGCTCTGACTTCAACACTTTCTCGGGAAACCTTTGTGAATGAGGTCAGACCTGAGCTTGGCTCACTCACTGTGGCTGTGGGGAAGTCACCCTGCTTCTCCTGCCTGCTTTCTTACCTGGGAAGAAGATGGTAAGGCCCAGCCTAGCCACTTCACAGTGCTCACAAGTGAGGCTTGCACACCATGCCATCTGAAGGCTTCTGTAAATGGCAAAGGGGTCCGGATATAACTGTAACCCATGTGATTCATGCATGCTTTTCTCAGGTTGGCCTATATCCCAATGCCATGGATATGGTGGTGTACAAACAGAAATTTAATTTTCCACACTTTGAAGACAGAAGCCAACACTCACCTGATTAGGGCTCTCTCCTTGGGCTCTAAGATGTCCTTACACAGTGTGGGTGAATGGAGGGCAAGACTAGTCTGGCTTGCTTCTTATAGGAACACTGATCTCATCATGGGCGGGGGTGGGGGGTGGGGGGTGTTCACCCTTATGATCTCATCAATACCTAATTTCTCCCCAAATGCCCTACCTCCAAATACTATCATATTAGAGCTTTACCATATGAATGTGTGTGACAAATTGTACTACCTACAAACTATGTTTATACAAAAAATGTATCATTTTTGTAATTAGGCATTTTATAATACTGACATTCCTTATTTTTATGCATATCATCATTTAAAACAACAAACTTGGGCTCATCAGCCTTGGATGCTAACATGTATATTTCTAAATGTACATGTCTTCTTATATGGATCATTAACTAGTCAAGAACATTATTTATAGAAAGAATTAAAGTAAACCAATTCTGAGAGGGGAAAAAGAAAGATATGCTAAGAAGTTTTGAGAACAAAGTCACCCAGTCAGTGTTGTAAAGCAGACTGATCACAGGAACACACCCTCCATCTACCTGATGTCTTTTTCCTTGTGAGAACTTCATCTGGGACATCTCATTACTTTCCACAGTCATGTTTCCTTAGGCTATATCTTGGCAGTAGCAATTGGTTGTGTGTGTGTGTACGTGTGTGTGTGTACTGAATTGCCTTTTAAAAAATTTGTGTGTATGTGTTTATTTGGTGAATGTGGTGTCTGTGTACATATGAGTGTAGGTGTGTATGCAGAGGCCATAGGACACTTGGTGTCTTCTATCACTCTGAGCCTTATTCCTCTGAGGTAGGGTCTCTCACTGAATCTGGAGCTAGGCCAGTGGTCAGCAAGCTGCAGAGCTCCTCCTGTCTGCACCCCCCCACCCCCCCGCGCCCAGTGCTGGGAGTACTGGGATGCTTGAGGCCCATGTTTAGCTTCTTCTTTTTTTCCTTCATGGTTTCTCGGGATTTGAACTCAGGTTCTCACTCTCATGTAGCAAGTGATTTACACACTCCACTGTCTCTCCAGGTCAGGATGCCCATAAGTTCTTGTTTTGATCCCTGGTGAATTTTGAGGAGTGCCAGTTAGGTCTTTGCTGTGTGTTGTGCCACTACTATATGATGTTTTTCTTACCATAAGATGTGGTTTAAAGGTTCTGAAGGATTGTCATCGGATGCGGCGACACACTAACATGGCTCAATGACAGCTGTTACCCGTGACCATCAGGTTGAGGTTGTAGTACTCTTAAGGTTTCTCCTATGTACAGCTACTGCTCCCCTACCCTGCCAAGTTTCCTGCTTTTCCTATCACTATGGATAAGCCGCACCTCAGGTGTGGAGCTGTGTTCTTTTATGTTCTTTTATTCTCTTTGACCTGCTGAGGATAGAACCCACGGTTCAGCACACGCTAGGTACTCTTCTACAACCACATCTCCAGCACCCCGTTTTTCTTTTATCAGGAATGATGCTGGCAAGTTTTGTTTGCATGTTTCCTTCTCTCTTTCTATGGTATTTTTATTGGAACATATTAAGTTTACAGGATAATTTTGAAATAATGTGCTTTCTTATCCAGAGATGGCACTTTCCTATCTCTGTACTAGTTTGCAGTTTGTCTTTTATATAAAGATTCTGAGCACAGTTAGGTCTGTTGCCACATGTCAGCATGTAGACACATGGAGGTTATGTCAGCACCTCTACTGACTTCTGTGTTATCAGTGCTGTGTCTCACAATACTAAGGGACTCTCAGATCTCCCTCTGGAGTGCAGGACATTTGAGACACGAAGGTAAGCTGGTTTCTCTATTCCACCTTACAATAAGTAACGGGGCAGAAGCTATTGGAAGAGTATAAAGTAAGTCCCTACTCCAGAGTCAGGTTCCCAGCTCAGAGTCTTGACAAACCCAACTGGAAGCCTCATGCTACTGGAGAAGCTTTCCTGCCGATGAAAAACAAAGAGCACATAGATTCTGGAGATGTGAAAACTGTTCCCCAACCTCAGTACTTACTCCCAGTTTGTTAACCTTGGTACACCAACCTTGGTACTTACTCCCAGTTTGTTAACCTTGGTACACCAACCTCGGTACTTACTCCAGGTTTGTTAACCTTGGTACACCAACCTCGGTACTTACTCCAGGTTTGTTAACCTTGGTACTTACTCTCAGTTTGTTAAGACAGCACAGTACAAAAAGTCACACACTGTGGAAGTTAGCAGGAAATGGCCCTTAGAGGGAGTGGTGGTATTAGGAGGTGTGGCCTTGTTGGAGTAGGTGTGGCTTTTTCAGAGGGAGTACTTCATAGGGGTGGGCTTTGAGAAATTCAAACCAGGGCAAGTGATACACAGTTCCTTCCTCTCTGCAGATCTAAATGTAGAACTCTCAGCTCCTTCTTCAGTACAATATCTCCCTGTACAACCTCATGCTTACCTCTATGATGATAATGGACTAAACCTCTGAAATGTAAACCAGCCCCAATGAAATGTTTCATTTTCTAAGAGTTGCCATGGTCATGCTGTTCTTCATAGCAATAGCAATCCTAAGGCACATGTACTTTGGCTGCTCTTTAAAAGATAACTGGCTATTTGATTAATATTTTGACCTTTCATACCTTTTAGGTACATGTTTAAACATATTCCAAACACTACTTGGTTTTTTATTTCTGTTTTAAACTATCAGAATGTTATTTTTAGGTCACAAACTTAAAGACTTTAATTTTAGACTTTTCTTCATTACTGATCACAAGCAACTTATTGAGGAATTAAGAGAGGTTAGGATTTGGCGGGCGTGGTGGCACACGCCTTTAATCCCAGCACTTGGGTGGCAGAGGCAGGCGGGTTTCTGAGTTTGAGGCCAGCCTGGTCTACAGAGTTCGTTCCAGGACAGCCAGGCCTATACAGAGAAACCCGGTCTCGAAAAACCAAAAAAAAAAAAAAAAGAAGTGGTTAGGATTTATGTACCAGCATGCATGGAAAAAACCCATAGCGAAATCTTTTTCCAAAATGAAGTAGGCAGCTGAGATCACAAGTGAAATGAAAGAAGACAGGGTGGATGGAGAAACTCAATGAGTCCTGAGACGAGAGCAGTCTAAAAACTGATCCACAGCGAGCAGGGCCAGAGCCCTGTTTGTGGAGCAGAGCAGGCATCTCAGGATGGAGATGTCCCCGAGAAAGGCTATGATCATCAAGGAGAATCACCAAGGAGGGAAACTTAAGTAGGAAACAGAATAGCGACATAAAGGAATACATATAAAAAGGAAAACAGAAACAAAATACGTTTAAAACTGACAACAGGAGAAAAATAGGAACATAAACTCAAAACCCTTGAGCTAACAGAAATAAGTGGAAGAAAAGTGGAGATTTTGGGAAACCAGGCAAGGTGGAAACTAGGCACAGACTTGTGGAAAAAGAAAACCCAGATAGAAATCAGTGTACTGTCGATGTTCACCGCTAACATGGAAAAATTGCTTTTGTTCTGAGTTTTAAAGGAACACTGCCCTTCTGGGGTTTTGAAAAGCCAACTTTAAATAACGTCCTTCATTTTCCTTAGTTAAAAAATATTAGTAAATATTAGGTAGTGCTAGACTAAATGTGGAAGATATAATATTCCAAATATCAGCAGGAGAAGGTACTTCCTTGGCTTTCTGGCCTACCCAACAGCTTAACACTGAGCAGGGCCAGGTGGAAAGCTTTAAAAAGCTTTCCAGAATACATCTGTAGTGTGTGTCCTTACACCTGCTGGGTGCTTCAATCCACAGTTTAGCCAGGAATAGGAACTCTGCAGCCAGCAGACTAACAGTCCCAGAGAGGGAAGATGCAGCTCCCAACCAGGTCTGCTAAGCACTAGGGTACATGACTGGCTGCTCTTCTCATTCAAATCATATCTGTGATCACAGCTTCCCTTGTGAGAGAAATGTATTTCAGGACAGACTGCACACAAGAACAGAGTTAAGGCTGAAAAGCTTTCTTTACTCAAAAGAAAAAAGCAGCGGAGGTAACTTCAGGGGTTGGTTAGAGAGCTTAGAATTAAAATGATCACCATACCAGGGCCAGCAACTCTGACGAGGGCCTATTTATAACGAACCACGCTGGCCTTCTGCAATATTATTTATAGTTCTGTAGAAAATGAACACTAACCAGGGCCCCTGGTCTATAATCATATTCCTTCTTGCTTCCTTGGATCACCACCTCAGAACCTGACTGAGAGGGATGGAATACAACATTTGTGTTACGTTGAGCTCACAATTCTATGCCATCCAACGCTGAGCTACTTCAGCTTGAAACTGTCCACACAGTCTTGAAACTGTGTGGACAATGTTTTGCCATGTGTGCTTCCTCTCATTTCCATGCTTGAATGTATCTCTCTCCTCATGGAGAGAGCCCCTATTTCACTAGTGAGGCATTGCTATCCATAAATAAAATACACACAAAAATTCAAACCTCAAATATAAATCAGACTATTAAGAACTATGATAGAGGGGCTGGAGAGATGGCTCTTCTAGAGGTCCTGAGCTCAATTCTCAGCAACTTCATGGTGGCTCACAATCAATCATATGTAATGGGATCTGATGGCCTCTTCTGATGTGTCTGAAGATGGCTACAGTACTCATATAAGTAAATAAAATCTTTAAAAAAGCCGGGCAGTGGTGGTGCTTGCCTTTAAAGCCCAGCACTTGGGAGGCAGAGGCAGGTGGATTTTTGAGTTTGAGGCTAGCCTGGTCTACAAAGTGAGTTCCAGGACAGCCAGGGCTATACAGAGAAACCTTGTCTCAAAACCAAACCACAACAAAACAAATCTTAAAAAAGAAAAAAAAAAGAAGAAGAAGTATGATAGAATCTATGCTAAAACTAGTCACTGGCTATAGGTCAACGGAAGGTCTAGATGTCATCAACTTTAACAGAAATGGTACAAGTTCCAATCAACAGATCTACTGACACCCATGGTTAATTCTTAAAAACAACGCACAACATCAAAGATAACAGAGACACTTACTGAGAACTGACTGCTCTTAACTTCTTGGCAATGCCTATTTCTAAGCAGAAGCTAACTTGATTCACAAACTGACCCTGCCCCCTAAAAAGTGCCAGTATTACCCTTAATTACTTAATTTATACTTTGAGAAGCATCAATAGAAAGATTATGTAATTTCTCCAAGATCACAGAGCTAGGAAATTTCCAAGTGAGGATTCAAGATTAGGTCTAACCTTAACCTTCCATGCTCATAACCACCCTACTGTTTCTATTTCTCTGAAAATTATAGACAAGCACAGGAGTTCTAAACTAAGCTAAACAAGTCTCTCTCTCAAGTTTAATTCTTCAAATAATGTTTGAGATGTGAAATTTAACATCTTCCAAGATTTAAAAGAGTCTGGACGATTTATTTTAAGAACTACTTTTGGGGGCTTACTGGTACAGTTGAATACAACACTACTATATTAGAAAATATGAAAAATATGCAGGCTAATTCAGAAAAATTGTTGCTTGGGTGGAAAAACCTCAAATGACATTTGAAACAGAATGCCACAAAACATCAATGCATTAAGTTTCATTATCTAAGGGCTGGGAATGTGGCTGATTAGGAAGAATGCTTGCTTGCCTGGCAGACAGGGAGTTCTGGGTTTGGTCCCCAGCACTGTATAAAACTGGACATGATAGAACACACCTATAATCCCAGCTGGGGGAGGTCAAAGCAGGGAGATCAGAAGTTCAAAGTCAAGTGTGAGACCAGCCTTGTTACATGAGACCCTTTCACAAAAGCCACCTAGCCATCAAAGTCATGCTTTCCTTTCTCTAGCTTGCCATAATATCTTAATTATATTCATCTTTTGCCACCTCAAGTTTTTCCCATACAATATACTAACAAGATCTTGCTTGTACGGTTAAATGAAACTGATGATATGTGAATATTCAGCGTTAATAAGTGTCTAGTTTAAAATTTTTCTAGTCAAGGTCTGATTGCTGCACGGGCTGGTTACAAACTATGTAGTCAAGGCTAGCCTTGAACTCTTGTTCTCCCGAGTGTTGGCTTGTACACCCAAGCTGAATTAAAGAATTTCTTGCTCTCTTTCCTTTGAGACAGGGTCTCATTCTGTATCCCTGGTTGCCCTAGAACTTGTTATGCAGACCAGGCTGGTCTCAAATTCATAGAGACCTGCCTGCCTCTGCCTCCTGAGTACTGAAACTAAAGGCCTGTGCTATTCCCCTGTTCTGCTTTTTTTCCCTTTTGTTTCAGACTAGTCTTGAACTCAGGCAACCTTTTGGCCTCAGCTTTCTCTCAGGTGCTGGAATTTTACAGATATACACCATGCATGCCAGTCACAATTTAAGTATCTGGCTTGGAGGCATGAGGATCAGGAGTTCAAAGCACACCTCAGCTGCACAGCAAGTTTGAGGCCAACCGTACATGAGTTTTTACCTCAAAAGAAACCAACCAGTCAACCATCCACCCACCAACCAAAATTCAAAGCAAATCAGCTCAGTCACAGCAGCTTATCAGTTTAAATAATTCACCTAAGCAAAGAACAAAACATTATTGCTACATTTAACCTGGTGGTTATCTACAGTAGTACCAGAGAGGGAAGAGATTATTACTAATTCAAACTGACAAGTAGTTGAAGGACGGAGTATCTCCAGAGAGGGTTTTGTGGCTTGCATTTATACGTGGCCATCCTTAAGGTATTCTATAGAGTTACAGCAGGTAAAGCTGTGACAGTTTACTCTGAGACTTTGTTAAAATTTCTTGTGCTTCTGGTGCACAGAGAGTTGGAAAAACACCTGCCCGAGTGTCTCATTAAGAATACATACAGACTTGGACCAGAAAGATGGCAATTAAAACCCCGTATTCCAGTCTTTTTCATTCTAATGCTAGTTATTTTCCACATGTGATCTTTTCCATGTCTTTGAAGGGTTTGTCTAAAGACTAATTATTTCCTTCCTGGCACCAGGGCTGCAATTCAGGTAGAGGCCACCTGTTAAATAATGGGGCTTTTTTAATTTTAATTTTATTTTTTTATTGATTCCATGGTCTATTGTCTAAGTTTCTCCCAGGTGTGGATAACTAAAAGAAAATAAGAATGTAGCACATTATCCACGAAAACTCTGAGAGTAAAAATATAAATGTAGAACAATAAGGGCCCACCTTGGCCTCCCACACACCAGTCAGCAATGTGCTGCTAATAGTCATTACAAACAGGGCACTGGCAGAAGAACAGACACAAAAAATCAATGTAAGATAAAGAAATGAACTTAAAAATACACACAAGACCTCAATCTGATAATATCAGTGCAAGAAGCAGGATTACTCACTTTCTAGTATGCAATTTAGAACCAAAGAGTTCTAACGTTAGCCTAACATACCAAATCAGTTCCAGGTGTGCTTCTGATGAAAGTTAGAAATAAAATAAAATAAAATAATGGTGCAAAATACTAGCGAGGTATAGACGCATATTCATAAAATCCTGGGATTAGGAAGACTGTGAATAACATCAGGCAGAAAATACATAGGGAAATATTCAAATGTTTAGGATTCAACAAATATCACTTAGCATGTAGAGAAGGAAGAGAATCGCAGCACTATGGGAAAGCACAGTCCACAGCTACCAATAATGAAATGCTATCCACTGGAACTACTTGACAAAGAGCAAAGACAAAAGCCTTCAGGAAGTAAGGCTAAATACTCTTGGAATATGCCGAAAAGTAGGATGAAGACAAGTAAGAATAACTGAAAAACACAAAATTTAAAGCTGAAGACCCACTCGGATGGGTTCAGTATCCAGGCGTCTGTGATGGAGAAAAAGGTCAGGGAGTCTGAAGATAGATCATCACATAGTATCCACTCTGAACTAGAGAAAAGTGAAAAAAAATTAACTGAGCCTAGGGACCTGTGGGAAAACACTCAAGTCTAAAATTCAACACTGGAAAGCCAACGTGGCAAGGATACCAATTCTCCTCAGATTGATTAATAAACAATGGAATTCAAATAAAACCATAGCAGATTTATTTTGTACTTAAGAGAAACTGACTCTAAAGTTTACATGGAAAGACAAAACAAGGAGCAGAGCCAAAGCAACTCAGAGAAGAGAGAAGTGTTAAGACTCCTATTAGCTGGTTACTTACTACCAATGAGGCATTAGCATAAGCATGAGGATCAACAGAACAGGATAGTCTGCAAACCACAGAGAACCAAGCACTGACTTCCACCAGCCAGGGCACTCAGGAGGGAAAGGCAGGTTTGGAAACAATTATGTCATAACATCCAAACATCCAAACATCCAAAAGAAGAAACTAAAACTTAGCCTGAACCTCATATCTCACATAGTCCCTTACAAAACATGAGTAACAGATCTAACTGTAAAAGAATAAAACAATTAATGAAAACTTAGGAGAAAATTCTGTGAAAGAGGTCTTAAATATGACCACTCAAAGCACAATCCGTAAAGAAAAGGAAGTGCCAGTCAGACACTGAATGACCAGTGAAACATTGTTCATGAGTGTAATAAACAAATAAAAAGTAAAAAAAATTAGAATTAAAAATTAAAAGCATGAGAGAAAAATAGAAAATCTTATCTAGATCATATAGGGAACTCTGAAATCTCAGCAGCCAGTAACAGCCTGAAATAAATTCACAAAGGTCAGAAGGCAAGCACAGGACATATTAAAGTGATCACTGCCTTTCAAAACAGCAAGGGAAATAGCCGAAAGGTACTGCAGAGGAGTTTATACAGCTCTGCACACACATTTGTGCTTGCTGCACCTTGGCTCCCAGGTCCAGTGGGAACAATGTGGCACAAATTCAAACACTCCTTTCCTTAGGAAAAATCTGCATCAAGTCTGAAAAAGTATCTGAAAGTCTACTATATGTCAGGCACAGGTATCACAAATTACAGTTCATTAAATACTATATAAGATCAGTTTGACTTAATTTGTCTTATTTATGTATCCCAAAATATTGCCGAGCTAAAAACCCAGCTAAGACAACTCTTATGAAGCACTTAGAATCAATAAGATGTGACTAATGTTATAGTCTATTTTGAGAGGTTAGGCACAAATAAGTAATACAAAAAAATGATAAAAATTGTAAGCACTGCACAGTATTTTCCATATCCAACACATTTTATCCATAAAGTACTATATTGGAACTACTTGAGATCAAACTGATACCCGGAATCAAAGCTTCCAGGATGAACATGTTTGGTCATACCCTCTGATAAACGGGGACCAAGATGAGCACATAATTAGAGAGCCGGAGTTCCAGCAGTTCTCCAAGTATGGTATGAGAAGCCTGTGTCTACAAGGTCAAAGTCATCTGTATGGGCACGAAGACATTTATGTGTTGTTCACATCCTTTCATGAGCATATAGTGACATCATAAAATTACATTTATTTATTTGTGTATCTGTGTCCACACATGTGCTACTTGCCCCATGCATGTGGAGGCTAGAGGACATCTTGAAGGAGCTGGTTCTCTCTTACCATGTGGGTTCTAGTGACCAAACTCCGGTTGATAGCCTTGGTGGCAAACACCTTTCTTTACCTGTTGATATGTTTCACAGTCCATGTTCTAAAAGATCACAACATTACGTAGTGCACAAGAGAATCTACCTGTTCCTATCATGCTAGACGTTAGTGATTTGAAAAATGTAAAGCAATACCATTCTTCATGAAAACTTTCTGTTTTGCAGTTATAATTAGAACCACAACAATGACCAGGATAGCAAAATACCCCCAAGGGTACAAGAGTGGCACCCATATCTTGGCAGTTACCAACAGCTCCCTAATAGGACTTCCAGTCTCCTCAACAGGAAGAAAAGCATGCTTGGTATTGGGAACCTAGCCAACTACCCGTGCCCAATGAGGTCATGGATCTTAAACAGAATCCTCATCACTTCACTAAGCTACAATGATTCCTAACTGCATTCTATATACGTATCCTTATACAGACAGAGAAGTATAGCTCTCACTCATCAAAGACGTTTTCTTTGCAACAGACAGAAAACTACACACACACACACACAACTGGTCAAATGCAGACATCTGATTGTGGGTGCCCAGCCACAGTGGACATATTTACAACACAACTTGTATACATAAGGCTCAGGGAACATTGTGAAAGGGAGGCAGAGGCAGGTGAATTTCTGAGTTCGAGGCCAGCCAGGGCTACACAGAGAAACCCTGTCTCAAAACAAAACAAAACAAAACAAAACAAAAAACAAAACAAAACAAAAAAAGAGTCAGAGGATCAGAAAACCTGCAGTGATACTGTATCTCCTAGAAACAACAGAGAAATGTCAATTATGATTCCTCAACAAGATATGAACAAAGACAGCACCAATAGACATGCTAAGGGGTAAGAAAGAAATATCACGGGTGGTGATACCTCTAGACAAAAGAACTATAGACAACTCAGGGATGCTGAAAAAAGGAGCGTTAGTCTTTCACAAGGTGAACTCTAAATGGTTAACCAATACCAAGTAGTCAGCCCTGAAATTATATACAAACAACTCAGTAGGTTGTATTTATATATTAATGCATGTACACGTAATAATAACAAAGAACAAAAGGCCATGAATTTCAGGGGGAGAGAGAATGGGGGGACATGAGAGGGGCTAGAGGGTGAAAAGAAAAGGGTGGAAATGGTATAATTCTATTTTAATAAAAATGTTATTTATGTTAACATTATGGTTTTAAATTATTAAAGACATTTAAGGCTTCTTAGTTTTAACTTCTAAAAAGGCAAACACTAGTAGCAATATTCAAATGAAATTCTCAGGCTTGTCAATAATTTTTAAAAATCTCAACTTAAGAGACCTGCTACTAAGCTAGCACTGAAGGGTGCTGAGTCTTCACACGGCTGCCGAGGCTCTTGTTACCCACGCCTGGCAATGTCTGTAAGAGGAGAAGGCTTTAATTACAATGATTACTCACTGCCTCTATATCGTCCGTTTACTACCTGACTGAACAATCTATAAAAGCAGTGTGTTGTGAATATAAAACCTGCTTAGAGCTTCACCAGGATAAGCAACAAGATGAAGTTACGTTCAAAAGTGGTATTTCATGATGCGATCTGACCAGGTGGGTCTAAAAGTCAATAATCAGTTTTTAAACATTTGACTTATTAAAAATCCACTGTTTTGGATACCCAGACAACTGGTATTCATCACTTCTGTGCTGCGAACTCCAGAGGAAGGCTTTAAAACTTCTTCAAGTCAAATCAGGCTTGCAAAATCCCAGTCTCTAGCAAAACCAAACTACAACTGATGGATAAAACTGATTCTTAATGCAAGCCAAGGTGGAGCAATAAAATAGAGACAGAAGAAACCCAGACCCTAAAGTTCTAACACTCAGAGCCATCCTAGGATAGTTTTTCAGAATCAGGCCTAAGACGATGCAGGGATGAGGCTCCTGAGGGGAGGAGCCATGCTGACACTAGAACAACTTTATTAAAAACAGAAGCAAACCAGACCAAATGTGCATTTTCATTTTTTTAACACAAAAGCAGAAAATTTTTAAAAAATGTTATTCTCTTTCACTAAGGACAACAAAGAAACAATTAATTTTGAGATGATAACTGTGTTACAGGCAAATCTGAAGTGATATTTACTTGTGAGTATAAATTGGAATAACATTTGAAAATATTTAGCAGAGGCCTAACATGTGCCCTCACTGACTAAGCATTCCAGGCTTAAAAACAGAGAAAATGTGCAATAAAATAGATATATAGGTATTTCTTACAGTACTATTGATAATACCAAAGCCTGAAAACTAGAAAGAGTCTAAATATATAATATTATGGTCAAGTCAAGTAAGTATGTTTATAACCACATAATGGCATATCACACAATATAAAATGTTAAAATTATATAAAAAATATGACAAGCAGAAGTAATCAGTATATATTTCTAAAGACATAAGACAGAAAATCGATATACAATTTTGTTTAAGACATACATGGGCAAACATGTCTGGAAGAGTTTAAATTAAAGTCATATATACACAAATGTATATATATATATATATATATACACATATATATGTATGTATATATAATATATATAATGTGAATACACATTCCAGTCTATACATACACATTTATAGACTATACATGTAAATTCATTTGTATAGTATTTTTCTTTGAGTTTGAGACTATAGATGATTTTTATTTACTTTTTAAAAGGCTATACTATTTGCTTTCATGTAGTAAATATTCTCACTTCTGTAATAATCATTAAAGAATTGATTTGAGGTAATTATGCAAAGTTAGGATATCTGAATTATGCTGCACATGGTAAAGAGGAAAGCAGTAGAGAAGAGAGACGAAGAGCAGTGAGCCACCGTATTAGTTACCATTTTATCATGTATCTTTGTTGTATAGTATTATGATACTCTCTAGTTAAACAATCTGGGAAGACATTTTCAAGAGAACCTGAAAGTACACAGTGAATATCTTCAATAGTTCAGTCAGCTCTCATATGGCTTAAAAAAAAATAGAGCTGGCTCTACAACCTTCTCTCTAACCTTGTTTGACACTAATCAAGCTTTATTTAACCAAACCCAAAGTGGCATATATACACAAATGTATATATATATATATACATATATATGTATGTATATATAATATATATAATGTGAATACACATTCCAGTCTATACATACACATTTATTGACTTCATCCACACGGTCATACGAGTCCTCTGACTGATGCCTCCTGCCACGTGTCTAAATCATTTTATGAAATCCATGCTTGGAGAATGGTCTTACAACAGTGTGAGTCTGATATGCAGGACTGAGAAATGTAGTACTAAGAAGACTGCTCACCTGCTAAACCTTAATCTGGTGCCATCACTGCCACCAAAACTAGTAATGATTCTGAACTACGGAAAAATGCTATTGCAAGTGAGAAATTTCTATGCACTTGAGCTTCGTCTACCAATAACATTTTAAGTGCCTTGCTAGACAGTGAAATCTGGTAGTAATTATCAAACACAATACACACTGTTTACAATAGAATCATATTTCTTTTCTTTCTTTACCCCCTCCCACTCTTTCTTTTTTCTCGTTTCTTTTTTTTCTCTTCTTTTCCTTTCCTTTCCTTCCCTTTCCTTCCCTTCCCTTCCCTTCCCTTTCTTTTCTTTTCTTTTCTTTTCTTTTCTTTTCTTTTCTTTTCTTTTCTTTTCTTTTCTTTTCTTTTCCTTTTGCATGAAAAATAGAACACTGCTGAATGGTACCCAAATGCCTGTTGTATACCATGCCAACACAGCAGCTCAGCCAAAAATGTGAACGGAATGGTTTGCCAAGTAAAAGAAAACATAACAAATTGGTAATGGTTTCTATCTTGACAGAAACTGAAAATGATCCCTCAATGTGTGGCCACTCATGTGGACACATAAAAATGTCTTAGAAGCAATCATTTTCCTCAGATAACAGACCCTGACAGTGCCATGCAGCATATTGGCTGGCTTCCATGTCTCAAAAAAGTGGCAACCATGACCTACAAAAAGTCTGAGAACCATGTAATTTACACCTAACACACGGGCACATGCCCCATGCTCAAAGTTTGCTCTGGATCCTTCTGAGTATGGGCCCCCTTCCTGGGTAGAGCACACTTTTCCGAGACAGGATCTCAGTCATCAGAGACTCGGTGAGGCTGAGCTGGCTGATCTATGAACAGGCACAATGCAGTTCCATGGTCTGCAGTGCGATGCAAAGGCCTTACATCAGGATAGCATTCTAGAGGGTTCTGCATAGTGCCTGCATCACTAAAGTTACCCTTCTCAGGATGCTACTTAGATAAATACCAAAATTACTATGGAGGTACATACATAGAGTTTGATTCTCTCCTCAGAGGGCAACACTGGAAGGAACCGAAGTCCTCCTCCTGCTGATGGTAGCTGATTTCCCTGCCACCATACTTTGTCTTTTCTCCTTTACCACTTTTTTTTCCCTTCAGATAGAGAACCAGACAACAATACAGACCACTGGTTGGTCCCTCTAACCCCCATATAAGAAAATGTTCTTGTTTAACTTTCTAATAAGGAGACGAGATGGAACACTGATTATATGGTCAAATCCTTTAAAAATAAGAATGACTCATTTGAAAACACTTCATTGGTATCTGAAGATAAAGAGAACCTCAGGACTAGGAAATCCTTAGCCAAGGAAGAACCTTAGGATGCTAACTGGACTTGCCAAGCTGAAAGTAAATCTGAATCCTGTGGGTTAGGAATTTTGGGTGAAACTTCTGGGGTTTGAATTGATGGTGACTTTCCTGTTCAATAAAAAGTGCTTAGACGGCTTATAACAAAGGTTAGGAAAACTTACTGGGCATCAAGCTGCTCTTACAAAACACCCATCTTGGGGAGTTAGGGGAAAATGAATCAGAAACACATGGGTTATATTTCCTCAAAAATGCATAGATTCAACAATAAGGGGAAGAGGACTTGGTGAAATGTGGGGGTGTCAGCTGACCCCCAAATAAATAGTTGAAAGATATTTTGAGACACTGAAAGAATTCAAAATAAAACTAACCTTGTGGGGCTACATAAAGACAGGATGTTTTTCTATGCAGTGTGCATTTGTCTCTGTAGGTCACGAGCACTCATGAGCCTGTGCCTTTGGCACAGAACTGTAAGAGTAGCCAGCTTCTGCCTTCAAGCCCTTTGAATTTGTGCACAAACACTATATAAGTTGTAAAAACTGGTTAAGAGAGATCAGGGATTTATAAAGACTGGCATCCTAATCCAGATTCTGCAGAGACTATAAATTAATAGACAAGTACACAGATATTTTCCAAGGTCCAGGTAGGTACACTTTGTTCCACTCAAGTCCTTCTCACGTGGCACTGTTGTTGAGTCTTACTTGTTTAAATGTTTTCTTAATGAGTGTTTTTTTATGCCTTTTTAAATATGTGTCTAGCTCTTTTCCCTCCACCCACTAGATTTGTGAGTGCTCGACAAGTCTTGCTGACTGCTTTTCTGGAGGATGGGAGTGCTGGACAGTTTTGAAATAGGGGAGATGTTGGCAGGGAGCATGGGGCCATGACTCTGGGCTGGGGTAATGGCACATGGGACAGTTCAGAGGCTCCAGAGTTGAGTCACACGTGGAGGGGTGCTATACTGGTTGGCCTGTTTCAATGTGCCGGAGCCAGAGTACTGTGGAGGTGGAGGCAGTTAGGTGTGGGGAGGCCTAATATACTGCATCTGAAGTCAACTTGAGGACAGAGGTGTGATAAGGAAAAACACCGTTTGAGTGTTTTTGGTTTCTGCTTATATCTTCTTCCCCTGAATAAGGTCAAGTTCTACGTAAGGATGCATACGTGTCTTCTCTTTAAAAGCTGAAAAGCACCTAAAGGTAAAATTAATCATGCATGTGTTCCTAGGATCCTGTAGATCTTGAACAGGAAGTTGGTAGGAAATATATTACTAAAGTAGATGACTAAATTCTAAAATGTTTGTGGGAAAGTGTAAAGATATAATGAAGATAATTGACTTATTGTCTTTTAGGGTTGTTTCCGGACTGTTTAACACACAAACCTTTTTTTTCTTCCTTCCTTCCTTCCTTCCTTCCTTCCTTCCTTCCTTCCTTCCTTCCTTCCTTCCTCCCTTCCCTTCCCTTCCTTCCTTCCTCTCCCTCTCTCTTTCTTTCAGAATTTTAGAAATTACTTAGGGCATTGATCTTATAATTTTTTTCCTGGCTCACAAAATACTGGCGTCAGTTGAACACTTGGTGAGATCATTTAGTTTACATTGTAATTGTAAAGAAGTACAGGGGAGAGGAGGCCGGCAGGGTTAGTATCAAGTCTGACAGATGCTGCAACGGGAATGTCTCCACAGTGTCTTTACTCTGAGACACTTGTGCATAGTTAGTACTAAGAAATCAAAGACCTTACCAGCCTTCATCGTCTTCCACTTCTGCTTCAGGAACACTGTTTTCAGGTGTTTCAGTAATTGCTTGAGTGAGCTTAGATTTAAACTGGCTCAGCAGCGCCAGGGTCTGAAATGACAAGAAGACACTAAGCTGTTGATAAAGATCATTCAAGGAGAAATGCTTGGATTTGGTAGAAAAGAAAATATGCTGCTTAGATATAAGACACAGGTAACTGTTGTTCTTTCCTTTCTTTAAGTTAATAAAATTGCCTTTCAGGCTATAGCAGTAACATTAGCAAATCCTGATACTGTTCTGTTTGGATCTGGATTGGCATATTTCCTTAGAGAAGTTCTAGTATTCTCTATTCCAAGACTTAAATGTGCTGGGCAGCAGACATTCTAATTCTGCAAAATACATGCTCATTGATAAGTTTCTAGTGCTTACCCGACAGGAGAGCCAGTCACCAGCATATGTGGAATCAAACACAAAACTAAATGCTATTCATTAACAAATTTCCAAGATGTGAAATATTTACCCTGGAAGGTAGAATGGCTGAGCCCATCAATCTGCAGATAGTTAGTAAAATGGAAGAACAATTGAAGAAAACTTTTTCAATCTTAGACACTAAAGTGTGCATTCTCTCAGACTCAGCAACTCTGACCACACTTTCAAAACATAATCTGAGTCTAGAAAGTGACTTGTGCAGTAATATCACCTACATGGAATGTGAATGCTAACATGTTAAATGTCTATTAAAAGGAGCTTGATAAATTTGGTAAAAAGCAATAAATGTATTATTGAAAAGTTGTCAGAAATTATAGAAGAATTTTTGAGGCCTGTTTTTGAGGAAAAGAACACTCTGGATGTTTAGTTGTCTCGTAGCCTCTCTGGGCCAGAAGTAACAAATGGGCATCATGGCTCTGTAACTCACGTCTCTTGGTTACAGCCCATCCTAGAGCCTGAGCAGAAAACATGGGCTAGATATGAAAGGAATCAATGACCAAGGACTTAGAGCATGGCTCTTAAATACAGTTAGACCATTCTCACATGGGGAAGTTATTCTGGGTGCCTGGCCTTAGCAGCCTGTACTCAAATATCTACAACTAAGAGTCTCCTACTTGGCTTCTGTACCTCTAGTCTATCCCCAGTGTCCAGCTGTTGGGCTAGACGGCCCCAGAGTGCAAATGACATCACGTTATTTCCTGCTATCACTAGTTCGTTACTGGACAGACTAACCTGGTTCAAACGAGCAGACTCATGCTTAACTTTCTATCTTGGTTTTTGTCTTCTTTTGGCTGGGTTAGTCATATACAGTATTTTTCTCTTTGAACAAGGGTGAAGACTTCTCATACAGACTCCTTACACACTGGCCCTTCTGCCTCGACACAAACTGCTTCTACTTCACCTGGGTATCTCCTGGTTCATCTGTAAAGCTCAGAAAGACCTTCCTAGATTCTTTGGTCATGTGTAGGTCCATCTGGTGCACATTTATATAGTTCCCTGGGATCTAGCCTTGTGAAAATGCTCACAGCTTTTTGTTGGAATTACTTACTGATTGGCTCTCTCTGATAGTTCAGGGAAGTGAGAGAGCTACCTACTTACTGGCCACTGAAAACAGAGATTAGGTTCTTAATAGTTATTTGCCTTAAGGCTGGGGGTGGGTGGGTTACTATAAGTGCAGTTGCTATGCAGAAACTTTGAGACTACATTTATAAGACAGTTTGTAGTTAGAGTAACTTAACTAAAGAATCTTTGAGTTTTAATATGCTTTTATTTGACTTGTTTATATACTTTTATATCTCTAAAATGGTATATGCTCATACATGCAAGGTAACACCAAAAGTCTTAGTTTGAGAATTTCAGAATGTCCTCCTTTAAGATTAAAAAAATTTTTTTAAAGATTTATTTATTTCATGTATGTGAGTACTGTCACTGTCTTCAGACACATCAGAGGAGGGATTCCCATAACGGATGGTTGTGAGCTACCACGAGGTTGCTGGGAATTGAACTCAGGATCTCTGAAAGAGTAGTCAGTGCTACTAACCACTGAGCCATCTCTCTAGCCCGAGATTTAAAAATTGTATGTGTTATAAGCATTTGGTCTTCATGAACGTATGTGTACACATAGTACCAGGGGAGGTCAGATTTCTTGGAACCAGAGTTCCCCATGGCCGTGAGCCACAGTATGGGTGCTGGGAACTGAACACTGCTCCTTGCAAAGGCAGCAAGTGCTCTTAATCGCTGAGTCACCACACCAGCTCCAGTCTCACACCTTTTCAACACAGAAGGCAACTGAGACATTTGTTTTATCAAGTGCCATGTATCATCTGGCAAACTGGACAGCTGGTTCTATCTCTTCTCATTCTATTAATATTTTCACATTTAAACTTTAGAAAACTGAGAAATTTTCTTGTAACAAACAAGGAAATTAGTAGAAACCAATTTACAGACCAAGCTCCATCCTAGGCAGTGTCCAGCATGTGACAGACTGACTGCGGTGGAAGCTTACACTGCAAGCTTTGACAAACACAGCAAGCTGCCACTGCTCCCTGTTGTCATACAGGAGATACTCCTCCCTGAAATGTCTGAGAACATGGGCTTTAGGGAGCTCTTGTACTTGACATTAACAGAACTGAAATTTCAGTTTCAAGGTTTTTCACACACACACACACACACACACACACACACACACACACACACACACCTGGGAAGAACTCTAGCATGTGGATTGCCATGAGTGGCCAAGGTCACTGCATTCTGCCCTGTGCACTTTCCTTTTCATAAGGAGTGCTTCCTTGGACTCATAATTAGATTAGGCTCTACCTAACACCACTAGGAGAGAATAAAAATAAGCATTGAACTCTACACGGACTTTGGTTTTGAAGTTACCTGGTCCTCTCGAGAAGTTCCCTTCTTTGGCTGTTGCTTCCGCAAAGCTTCATACTTCTGCTTTTCTCGCCTGTACTCTGCAACAGCGCCATCTGGGGCAGCTTCTTCCTCTGTGGAACAGGAGCATAATCTCAGGGGTGGGGCACACGTACGCATTCAGGTTACCAGGGAGGGAGCTCAAACTAGGGTTTGCTTAAAGCAAGACAAAGACAAAATACATCCAAAGATCTACCAAAGTCTATTATTTTCTCGGTTACAAAGTGACAGGCACTAAATTTGTCAGGCTTTGCATTTTTTCTATACTGTATCATTTTATTTTTCTTCTATGCATTCTCTTAGGCTGACTGTAAAATAATTGATCTCACTTAAAAATAGTTTAGATTTTTTTAAATTCAGCAGTACTATTTTATATTGTTTCTATCCTTATAATATACATTTTCAAATATTGGTTGAGGTTTCAATAATTCACCACCTTTGCCTCCACTCCAGTTAAAATAACAAAAGTAAACTTCAGGTTGACGGTAAATAGGAAATAAATACACCTGCAAATTAAGTCAAGACAGCAGCAGAGGGAGAAAGAATTAATTTTAATAAGTCAGAATTTAGACAATAAATATACACATGCAGCTGTGCAATTAACAAACAAAACAAGCCAACAACACATAGTTAACAGTAGCTGCAACACACATGCTTAGTATCCACTTGGCTGGGATGGCTGTATTTGCCATATAGAAAATGATTCTTACAACAGATTTCTAAGGATTACTTTCACATTTTCCCTTGAATTCCATCCTTGACTGTCAGTCTTATTCTCCTGTAAGAGTTACACTTGAACTATCATGGGATCTAGCACCTGGAGGTGCCTTTAGCAGTCAACTCCCACCTGTGAGCCTACATACAGTCTCATACCTGCTGAATGCATGCTCTACCAATGAGCTACTCACATCTTGTCGGGAACACACTCCTTCCCAGCCTGGCATCCTACTTCTTTATTCTGTCTATCTCAAAGTGTTTTTTTTTTTTTTTTCCTCTTGGAGCTCACCTTGCTCTCTCAACTCCCTACCTTTTGTTGTTTCTTCTTTAAGACACACGAAAAACATTCTATCTCTCCATTCCCCAATTAATCTCCCTGCCTAGTTCCTGTTCCCTTTGAAGTCTTAGCCTGGCTGGCACTTGGTCCACACAGCCTTTCTGGTTACAGTCATAGCATCTGGCCAGGATGTTCCCCTGAGCTCCTAGACTGGCCCTTAGCACTTTGCAGACTTTATGGTAATTTACTGTTTACTTTTCTTTTCCTACTCGGGGACATTAAAATCCTGGAGGAAAAGTTCTATTTCCCTAGCACTTAGAGCAGAGCTTGGCGGAGTGATCCATGCTGATAAATAATGAGTCAAGTGAAAGAGAGAACACTGAAACTAGAGAGGGCAAGTGAAAAGGTGGCAGGTCAGTCTGGCCCCAGACCCACACTGCTGGGGCAAAACTACCCTGCCATCTGAGAGCTTCTGCTCTGCCACCTCAGGGAATCAGATCTACTTTCTGACATTTTCTATGGCAGCATTTTGAAGTTTCAATGCTAATGAATATCCTCAGAACCAGCTAGTGCTAAATATAAAGGACAGGTCCTTACATTTTTTAGCTACAAGACACAAAAGCCTTTGTGGTGAGAACTTTAATCAGTGATAGATGTGTTGAGCTACCGTTGCTACAGCTAAGTCAAGTTAATATTCACTCATGTTTATTTTAATGACTTTAACATGCATTCCTTTGTGTATAATCTTTTAGCAAGGGTCGATCCCTTGATTATACTTTTAAGACGTGTTTACAAAATAGATTAGAAAAATTTAAATAGGAAAGTCTTACTTTGTAGCCCAGGTTGCCCCCCAAATTTAAGATCTTCCTGCTTTAGCTTCTCTAGGGGCTTAGAATTATAGAGGCTTCCTACCACACTCAGTTTCAGAATATACATATATTGTGCAACAACAAAGCCTTATAAGTCAAAATTTAAAAGCCAGCATTAGATAAATTTAGGTATATAAAAATATATGGAAGGATTGTAGCCCTGAAGAGGATAGGAACTCCACAGGAAGACCAACATAGTCAACTAACCTGGACTGGACCTTTGGGGCTCTCAGCGACTAAACCACCAACCAAAGAGCATACATGAGCAGGGACCTAGGCCTCCCTGCTCATATACAGCAGATGTGGAGCTTGGTCTTTATGTGGATCTGGAACAACTGGAGCAGGGGTTACCTCAAATCTGTTGCCTGTCCATGGGATATGTTTTTCTAGTTGGGCTGCTTTGTCTGGCCTCAATGGGAAAGGATATGCCTAGCCCCACCAAGACTTGATGTGCCTGGGTCAGGGATACCCATACCTGGGAGGGGAATGCCACCCTCTCAGAGAAGGGGAGAGAGGATGGGGGGGGGGAGAATTGTGAGAGGGGGGGTGACTGGGAAGGGGCAATGAGTGGAATGTAAAGTGAATTAAAAAAAAAGCATGGAAATTCTATAGCAGTGTTGTCTACAGTAAAAGTCTTCAAATAATTTAGAGAATCGAACCAAACTGATTTTGGAATCTGGTTATGACTATATTGAGGGATATTTTATATATAATGAAATTTATTCAGAATATTGACTATAACCACACTGGTATTGCTTGTAATGTGTTTTTCTACCACAATTAACATGCATAATAACTCCTTGACCTTAAAAAGTATCTGGACTTCTCCAATAGTGGTCCATCTGCCTTCTTCAGACATCAGAGTCTTTTTTTTTTTCTTCTGAATTATAGTTCTGAGTTATAGAAGTTTACACAAGGGAATTATCCTGCATATAATCTCTCATGTCATTTATCAAAAACATCCACGTTGTTGGATAATCATGTACACAACTGAATGGCACTCCACAGTATGATCATACTGTGAGTATTAACTGTTGCACTAGCTGAGTACCATCTACACTGCTTCTATGATACTGTCACAGCGTCTGGGAGAGGGGCTGCCTCTCTCCATCATAACCCCTAGTTATGCAGGAGACTGAGCTGCCTGGCTACCCAGCTGGGCCTAGAACTGTATTTAACATTCTAGTGGGATGAATGATTTCTTCTTATGGTTCTGTTACTTTCCTACTGACAGCTAGTAGACTTTACTGTCCATTCATATAGCTGCTTTTGAACTGCTTGTTCAGATCTTGTGTTCATATTTTTGTCTTAATAATGTACTGAAAGTGGAAAAATATATTCCAGGTATAAGCCCTTTATCAGGCATTTTATTCTACAAATGTCTTTTCTTAGTATATAGTTTACATTTCTTTTGAAATGCCTTCCTCAGAGAGAAATTATATTTTAGTGGATGGCATTTTATACATTTTTAAAAATACTACTCATAAACACACAGAACACACCCTCACACACACCACACATTCACATACAGCACACACTCACACACACCCTCCCTTTTCAGTTATGTATGAATTGTTCACTCACTCCAAGATCACAGAAGTTCTTTCCCCTAATGTTTTCCTTTACACATTTTTTTTTTTAGTTCTTTTCATACTTAAAAGAAACTTTTACTCTGTTATGACTGATTTTGACAAACATTTAGGGTATATTATCACTCTTGCTGGGGGGGCATTTACCTTCTCTCTACCCTTTTCACTATGAAAACAATTCACTATGTGGTGGGGAATACAAAGTACTCTGAGCAGAGTCCAAAGCTACCTAGAGTCTGGTTGTGATGAGGTTTTCTCAGTAGGTATGCTTTTAGATATGGAAATATTTTAGTGTCCCTCTTTTTCTGCATTTTCCACATTTTAAATTACATGGAAAAGTTAAGGTATTTTAATGAATCACTTTTTCTCTTCCATATTAGACTTTATTCTTTATATATTTTCTAGTCATGGTAATGAAAATACAGGCATGTAATATAGATATGACTGAACACACTGTCTGATAATATCTCAATATTGTAATACTCATCCTTCCTAAGAGTATGTCCATCTCCGTCTCACAGCAGTGCTGTATCTGTACTTGGGAGTGTTAATGGTGAGCATTGAAAGGGAGGGACTCACTCAGGGATTCTAGGATCTCGTTGGTAATATTAAGTGCAATTAAAACAACAGAGATGTACATCACTAGTCAATAGGTTGCAGAATCAATTTAATTTTGGAAAATGTTAAGGAAATAGTTGGAGAGAGCTGTGGGCATTACTTAACTGACTGCAGATCAAACAAACACTACCTACCACTGTTTCCATCTTGCCCAGCACTAGTTGCTTGCATCCCACCTACAACCACAGACAGTCTCAGGAAAGCTCCATTCCATTGAACATTGGTTCAATAGACACACAGCAACTATACACAATGCTGGAACACCACCCCATACCCAGGTTGCTAAACCAAGGGGCAGCCAAAATAGTCTTGGACTGTAATCTTTAATTTATTTATTTATTTGGGCAGTTTTTTGAAAATTTTTTATTTTATTTTAATTAGGTATTTTCTTCATTTACATTTCCAATGCTATCCCAAATCTGCCTGCCTCTGCCTCCCAAGTGCTGAAATTAAAAGGCAAGTACCACCACTGCCCAGCTTTTTTTTTAAAATTAGGTATTTTCTTCATTTACATTTCCAATGCTATCCCAAAAGTCCCCCCATACCCTACCCCCCGACACTCCCCCCTCCATCCACTCCCACTTCTTGGCCCTGGCGTTCCCCTGTACTGAGGCATATAAAGTTTGCAAGACTGATGGGCCTCTCTTTCCAATGATGGCCAACTAGGCCATCTTCTGATACATATGTAGGTAGAGACACGAGCTCGGGGGGGGGGGGAACTGGTTAGTTCATATTGTTGTTCCACCTATAGGGCTGCAGACCCCTTTAGCTCCTTGGTTACTTTCTCTAGCTCCTCCATTGGGGCCCTGTGATCCATCTAATAGCTGACATCCACTTCTGTGTTTGCTAGGCCCCGGCATAGACTCACAAGAGTCAGCTATATCTGGGTCCTTTCAGCAAAATCTTGCTAGTGTGTGCAATGGTGTCAGCGTTTGGAGGCTGATATGGGATGGATCCCCGGGTATGGCAGTCTCTAGATGTTCCATCCTTTCGTCTCAGCTCCAAACTTTGTCTCTGTAACTCCTTCCATGGGTGTTTTGTTCCAATACTAAGAAGGGGCAAAGTGTCCACACTTCGTTCTTCTTGAGTTTCATGTGTTTAGCAAATGGTATCGTATATCTTGGGTATTCTAAGTTTCTGGGCTGATATCCACTTATCAGTGAGTACATATCAAGCCATTGCTGTTCTATTCAGAAAATTTTCCCCTGTGCCCATATCTTCGAGGCTTTTCCCTACTTTCTCCTCTATAAGTTTCACTGTCTCTGGTTTTATGTGGAGTTTCTTGATCTATTTAGATTTGGCCTTAGTACAAGGAGATAGGAATGGATCAATTCACATTCTTCTACATGATAACTGCCAGTTGTGCCAGCACCATTTGTTGAAAATGTTGTCTTTTTTCCACTGGATGGTTTTTGCTTCCTTGTCAAAGATCAAGTGACCATAGGTGTGTGGGTTCATTTCTGGGTCTTCAATTCTATTCCATTGGTCTACTTGTCTGTTGCTATACCAGTACCATGCAGTTTTTATCACAATTGCTCTGTAGTACAGCTGGAGGTCAGGCATGGTGATTCCACCAGAGGTTCTTTTATCCTTGAGAAGAGCTTTTGTTATCCTAGGTTTTTTTGTTGTTCCAGATGAATTTGCAGATTGCCCTTTCTAATTCCTTGAAGAATTGAGTTGGAATTTTGATGGGGATTGCATTGAATCTGTAGATTGCTTTTGGCAAGATAGCCATTTTTACTATATTGATCCTGCTAATCCATGAGCATGGGAGGTCTTTCCTCTTCTGAGATCTTCTTTAATTTCTTTCTTCAGAGACTTGAAGTTCTTATCATACAGTTCTTTCATACAGAGTCACACCAAGGTATTTTATATGTGACTATTGTAAAGGGTGTTGTTTCCCTAATTTCTTTCCTAGCCTGTTTATCCTTTGTGTAGAGAAAGGCTATTGACTTGTCTGAGTTAATTTTATATCCAGCTTCTTCACTGAAGCTGTTTATCAGGTTTAAAAGTTCTCTGGTGGAATTTTTAGGGTCACTTATATATACTACCATATCATCTGCAAAAAGTGATATTTTGACTTCTTCCTTCCAAATCTGTATCCCCTTGATCTCCTTTTGTTGTCAAATTGCTCTGGCTAGGACTTCAAGTATAATGTTGAATAGGTAGGGAGAAAGTGGGCAGCCTTGTCTAGTCCCTGATTTTAGTGGGATTGCTTCCAGCTTCTCACCATTTACTTTGATGTTGGCTACTGGTTTACTGTAGATTGCTTTTTATCATGTTTAGGCATGGGCCTTGAATTCCTGATCTTTCCAAGACTTTTATCATGAATGGTGCTGGATTTTGTCAAGTGCTTTCTTCGTATCCAATGAGATGATCATGTGGTTTTTGTCTTTGAGTTTGTTTATATAATGGATTACATTGATGGATTTTCATATATTAAACCATCCCTGCAACCCTGGGATGAAACCTACTTGGTCAGGATGGATGATTGTTTTGATGTGTTCTTGGATTCGGTTAGCGAGAATTTTATTGAGTATTTTTGCATCGATATTCATAAGGGAAATTAGTCTGAAGTTCTCTATTTTTGCTGGGTCTTTCTGTGGTTTAGGTATCAGAGTAATAGTGGCTTCATAAAATGAATTGGATAGAGTACCTTCTGCTTCTATTTTGTGGAATAGTTTGTGAAGAACTGGAATTAGATCTTCTTTGAAGGTCTGATAGAACTCTGCACTAAACCCATCTGGTCCTGGGCTCTTTTTAGTTGGGAGACTATTAATGACTGCTTCTATTTCTTTGGGGGATGTAGGGCTGTTTAGATCATTAACCTGATCCTCATTTAACTTTGGTACCTGGTATCTGTCTAGAAATTTGTCCATTTCACCCAGGATTTCCAGTTTTGTTGAGTATAGCCTTTTGTAGAAGGATATGATGGTGTTTTGGATTTCTTCAGGATCTGTTGTTATGTCTCCCTTTTCATTCCTGATTTTGTTAATTAGGATGCTGCCCCTGTGCCCCTTAGTGAGTCTGGCTAAGGGTTTATCTATCTTGTTGATTTTCTCAAAGAACCAGCTCCTGGTTTGATTGATTCTTTGAATAGTTGTTCTTGTTTCCACTTGGTTGATTTTGTCCCTGAGTTTGATTATTTCCTGCAGTCTACTTCTCTTGGGTGAATTTGCTTCCTTTTGTTCTAGAGCTTTTAGGTGTGTTGTCAAGCTGCTAATGTGTGCTCTCTCTAGTTTCTTTTTGGAGGCACTCAGAGCTATGAGTTTTCCTCTTAGGAATGCTTTCATTGTGTCCCATAAGTTTGGATATGTTGTGGTTCATTTTCATTAAACTCTAAAAAGTCTTTAATTTCTTTCTTTATTCCTTCCTTGACCAAGGTATCATTGAGAAAAGTGTTGTTCAGTTTCCAGGTGAATGTTGGCTTTCTATTGTTTATGTTGTTATTGAAGATCAGCCTTAGTCCATGGTGATCTGATAGGATGCATGGGAAAATTTCAATATTTTTGTATCTGCTGAGGCCTGTTTTGTGACCAATTATATTGTCAATTTTGGAGAAGGTACCATGAGGTGCTGAGAAGAAGGTATATCCTTTTGTTTTAGGATAAAATGTTCTGTAGATATCTGTTAAGTCCATTTGTTTCATAACTTCTGTTAGTTTCACTGTGTCCCTGTTTAGTTTCTGTTTCCATGATCTGTCCATTGATGAAAGTGGTGTATTGAAGTCTCCCATTATTGTTGTGTGAGGTGCAATGTGTGCTCTGAGCTTTACTAAAGTGTCTTTAATGAATGTGGCTGCCCTTGCATTTGGAGCATAGATATTCAGAATTGAGAGTTCCTCTTGGAAGATTTTACCTTTGATGAGTATGAAGTGCCCCTCCTTGTCTTTTTTGATACCTTTGGGTTGGAAGTCGATTTTATTTGATATTAGAATGGCTACTCCAGCTTGTTTCTTCATACCATTTGCTTGGAAAGTTGTTTTATAGCCTTTCCCTCTGAGGTAGTGTCTGTCTTTTTCCCTGAGATGGGTTTCCTGTAAGCAGAAAATGTTGGGTCCTGTTTGTGTAGCCAGTCTGTCAGTCTATGTCTTTTTATTGGGGAATTGAGTCCATTGATATTAAGAGATATTAAGGAAAAGTAATTGTTGCTTCCTATTATTTTTGCTGTTAAAGTTGGCATTCTGTTCTTGTGGCTGTCTTCTTTTAGGTTCGTTGCTTTTCTGCACCTGAGATTCTCTCTTCCATCTCTTGTATTCTGTTGCTGATGTTCGCATCCATGTTTCCAGATTTTTTTCCCTAGGGTTTCTATCTCCAGTGTTGCCTCACTTTGAGTTTTCTTTATTGTGTCTACTTCCATTTTTAGGTCTAGTATGGTTTTGTTCATTTCCATCACCTGTTTGGATGTGTTTTCCTGTTTTTCTTTAAGGACTTGTAACTCTTTAGCAGTATTCTCCTGCATTTCTTTAAGTGAGTTATTAAAGTCCTTCTTGATGTCCTCTACCATCATCATGGGATATGCTTTTAAATCTGGGTCTACGTTTTTGGGTGTGTTGGGGTGCCCTGGACTGGCTGAGGTGGGAGTGCTGGGTTCTGATGATGTTGAGTGGTCTTGGTTTCTGTTAGTAAGATTCTTACATTTGCCTTTCGCCATCTGGTAATCTTTGGAGTTAGTTGCTATAGTTGTCTCTGGTTAGAGCTTGTTCCTCTCGTGATTCTGTTAGCCTCTATCAGCAGACCTGGGAGACTAGCTCTCTCCTGAGTTTCAGTGGTCAGAGCACTCTCTGCAGGCAAGCTCTCCTCTTGCAGGGAAGGTGGACAGATATCTGGTGTTCGGACCTGCCTCCTGGCAGAAGATGAAGGCCTGAAACAGGGCTTATCCCAGAATCTGTGTAGCTTCTGTAGTCCACACTCTCACCTCTGCAGACTAGTCTCTCTGGGAACCAAGATGGCTCCCCCAGATGCTGTGGCAAAGTCCTCCTGGGTGGGGCGGACACCTCTCCTCTGGCAGGGAAGGTGCCAGGATGTCTGGAGCCCGAAAGTGGTCTGCCTCAGAAGCTCTATGGCTTCTGCCTGTCCCAGAAGCTGTTAGCTTCTCTAGTCTACACTCTCACCTGTGCAGACTAGTCTCGGCGGGATCCAGGAACCAAGATGGCTCCCCCAGATCTGTAATCTTATCTTGACCATGGCTTTTGGCTTCCAAAAAGGGAAACTGTAAAATCCAGCCTCTAGTCACAAGCAAAAGCATTTTGGCTTTTACTGACTGCATTTTGTGTTTAAAATGAAGAATGTGAATACTTGGGAACCTTAGGGTTAAACAGGTAAGGCACAGGCAGTAACCCAGCACAGGTGTAAATGTTCCATTCACCCCACATCCCATCCTCTACAATGTTCTAGAAGGACCCACAGTCTCTGGTGGCACAGAAGTTACAGTTTGCAGCTGTACCCCCCTTTGGGTTTGACTGAATGCATTCTGGAGGTTCTTGGTGCTTGATTGTGGTTCTTGGTCATTTACTCCAATTTACTCTGTGTTTTAAATGATCTGCTCACTATACTCAACAGAGGTAAGGAAGATTCTTCTGCTTACTATTGACAGGTGCTCTGGTAAGAACTGCTACACAGATGAATCACCTGAGTTTAAGGTTAGGGCAAAGCAGATGGCTGCACCATGCAGGTTGATCTAAGGGTGGTCTCACTAATCTGCTCATTTCTAGAACAGAATATTTTAGCAGGGAAACATGTTGCACTCTGGTTCAGTCTGATTGTTATCTTGTGATAATTTTCTCACACAGTTATAAAGTAAAAACAGATGGGCTTTACAGCACCTATGAAGGGAAACTTGATACTGCTTTGTGTTTATATGCCTGCATGTAGGATTAGTTTTTTTGTTTGTTTTGCTTTGCTTTTTGACACAGGGTTTCTCTGTGTAGTCCTGGCTGTCCTGGAACTTGCTTTGTAAACCAGGCTGGCCCTGAACTTAAGAGATCTTCCTGCCTCTGCCTCCTGAGTGCTAGGACCACCCAGCAGGTTTGTTAACTTTTATTTTACATGTTTGGGCACTTTGCCTGCACATATGTCTGTGTACCCCACTGTGTGCCTCCCATCTATGGAGACCAGAAGAGGGGTATCAGATTCCCTGGAACTAGAATTACAGATAGCTCTGAGCTGCTATATATTGATGTGCTTGGTTGGAATTGAGCACAGGTCCTTTGAAAGAGCAGTCAGTGCTCTTAACGACGGAACGATCTCTCCAGACCTAGAGCAGTTGTTCTGATATACTCCAAGTAATTAAAATACAATATACCATTGAATGTTATTTACTAAGATATGTTGATGGAATAAGAGAGAGATTCTATCTTATAGAAATGGTATTTCCTTCTAAAAGTTTAAAGATATTCTAGAATAAAGTTTGTGAACAAAATCATTTCAATCACAGCTAAAAAAATTATCTACATATCCCACTAAAATAATATTTAAAATCTTTAATTCTTACAAAAGTAATTTTCCTATACAAATTAATATTCACAACTGTTTCACAGTAAATGGGCCTCTCTTTAGCTACATAAATTTGCTAATGAATTCCATCCCTTATGACCTCAAGGATGGTAAGATTTGGTTGACTGTGTTCATAGAAATTAACCATAGAAAAGATCCATTACATAACTTATTTTACCTGTTTATTAACAGCAAAGAAAGGTTTAAAATGAAAGTCAGCTTTGGATTAAGAATGAATATAATGGTCTGGAGAGCTGGCTCAGCATTTGAGAGCACAGCTGCTCTTCCAGAGGTCCCTGGTTAGGTTCCTAGCACTCACATAGCTGCTTACAACCACTTGTTAATCCAGTCCCATAGGATCCAATACTCACTCCTACCTCAACTGATACTAGGCACGAACATGGGACACACACATCTATGCAGGCAAACACACATATACATGAAATAAAAATAATTTTTTAAAAGAAGAATTAAGGTAAGCTGGTCGCTAGTTTTTATGTGGGAAACATACTAGGCAGAATATAAAGACCTAATGAAATTCATGGTATGTAATTTTATTTTCTACAAATTAGTAATTCTAAACCATTAAAGTCAAAGTCTAGGTAGGCATATTGCTTTCAAAATATACTCTCTGGCCACTCTAGTTCTTTGTTTAGTGAAGTGAGGTAATAAATTAATTAATTAATCTTAACATCACTTGACTTAAGGATGTGTTTTCTTTTTGCTTTCATTGAGTCAGAAAGATTAGGAAAAAAGCTAGAGACTGAGCTAGAGCCTCAGCTGAGGCTTCACCAGGCAGGACCATGACACCAGGATTAAGCCTCTGCAGGTTCCATCTGAACTGAATGGAAACTATAGTTCAAACACATTTATAAGGTAAACTGAGCTAAAGGCAAAGGAAGCTTCTATTAAAAAAAAAAAAAGAGGCGATTAACTCATTCACTTCCTAAAAGTCTGTGTGTGTGTGTGTGTGTGTGTGTGTGTGGTCCATATTACTGTAAAGTGTGATCTACTACGAATGCTCACATGGCTACTGAACATTTACTTTCCATGTTTTAGGTTTCATCAGTAAGCTGATTACTTTCCTTATTTGTTTCACTTCATCAATTCTCTGTGTATTTGTAGCTAATCAGTTTTGATGTATTTACTTGTTGCTGACTTTAATAGATATATATTTTTAAATTTACAGAATTAAAGCTGTATTTGGCTCTTTTTCAAATTCATTACCTTTTCATAACTGTATTCGTTCACTGTGCTTCTAATCCTTAAACAATCTCTCCAGTTATTAAAACATACTTGTATCTTTTAGAGTCTTCTCGGGATCCTTTGGCTTTGCCTCTGGCTTTGCCTACAGAGGTCATTTCTCATGTTTCTGAATTTATTTCATTCACATATTTTTGTTATATTGCACAGGAAATTTTTGGCACACAGACTGCATAAAGTTTCCCTTGCATTTGTTTCTCAAAGACAACCAAGGCATTCTACTGGGCCAGGGGTCACCTTTTTCCAATTCTCATTTAGCATTCCTACTCCACATAGGTGGTCAGACTTTATGATCACTTATAAATTTATAATCATGTCTACTGGATACTTAGCATCTTGCTTTTTTAAATGAGAAAATTATTTTTTTCCTTTTTCTTTCCTTACATAGTTCTAAAAAAAAAATCAAGCTTTTTTTTCCTTTTTATGGTGACTTTCCTGGCAAGGTGGACAGTTTTTCTGGTTCTACCTAACCCAAGACCAAATACAAGAGATTAAAACTTGTAGCTATTAGAATTAACTATTAGAGCATACATCTGGGGTTGGTACCCTTCTGGGTAACCCTTATCTAGCACCAGCTTGCTCATTTCCTACTCTGGCTATACTTGCCTTTGTTTCTGTATCTAGTCCTCTTTTTCCTTTCTGTCTCTCCTTTCTCCATCCCTCCTCATAAGCATGTACAATTGTCCAAGTATGCACATGGGCTTGGGCTGTCTTCTATCTAGCACTCCCATATGTTTATAGGTGAATGGAGTATGGTAGTTGCCAGATCAGGGAGTAAGACACTTGTCTTTCATATGCTTGCTTCTCCTGAACAAAACTGAATAAGCAACTGGATGTCTCTAGTAGTATAAAACTGGACAATAAAACACATGAGAAATTTAAAAAAAAAAAAAACAAAAAAAAACATTTGTTTCCAGAAGTGGTCTATGTTTTATTAAGTGCCTTATGAAGCTACCTTATATTGGATTGTGATTTAGTAAAACAATATGACTACTTATCAACCAAAATTTTATGAAATATCCTGGAAATGGGAATTAAGAGAAGAGAGAACATTTACAAAAGACCTGTTGTGTGTCCCACACGAAACTGACGTGGTTTTGACTTTATGTACCTAATACTCAAAGAGATGTTTTGAAAGGATTGTGAAGGGCATACAATTGTAACATATTTGAAATATTAAGAAATCATACGGAGACTGCATTAGTTAGGGAAGCAGAAACCGGCCTGAGTAGGGCCACAGGCCTCATCCGGCCGGATCAGCACCAGGGTAGCTAGAGCGCAGGGTCGCCTGACACCCGCCAGCTACCCACGACCCCCGCCACAGGATTTTGAGACTGCTGGTGAGTGGAAAACAGCTTCTGCTCCAGTCCAATCACGCGGGAACTGAGACTGCTTTGGTTGGGGAGGGAGAAATCCGGCCTACATAGGGCCACAAGCCTCTTCCAGTCAGAAAAGCACCGGAGTAGCTAGGGCGCAGGGACGGCTGACACTCGCCAGCTACCCACAACACCCGCCACAGGATCTTAAGACTTCTGGTGAGTGGAACACAGCTTCTGCTCCAATACAATTGCGCGCAGGACCTGAGACTGCATTAGTTAGGGAAGCAGAAACCAGCCTGAGTAGGGCCACAGGCCTCATCCGGCTGAATCAGCACAGGGATAGCTAGAGCGCAGGGTCGCCTGACACCCGCCAGCTACCCACGACCCCTGCCACAGGATTTTGAGACTGCTGGTGAGTGGAACACAGCTTCTGCTCCAGTCCAATCACGCGGGACCTGAGACTGCTTTGGTTGGGGAGGCAGAAATCCGGCCTACGTAGGGCCACAAGCCTCTTCCGGTCAGAAAAGCACCGGGGTAGCTAGGGCACAGGGTCGGCTGATACTCGCCAGCTACCCACAACACCCGCCACAGGATCTTAAGACTTCTGGAGAGTGGAACACAGCTTCTGCTTCAATCCAATTGCGCGCGGGACCAGAGACTGCATTAGTTAGGGAAGCAGAAAACCGGCCTGAGTAGGACCACAGGCCTCTTCCGGCTGGACCAGCACCGGGGTACCGCCAGCCACCCACGACCCCCACCACAGGATTTTGAGACTGCTGGTGAGTGGAACACAGCTTCTGCTCCAATCTTTAAACAGTGACAACGACAACAACTAACCCCAGAGATTACCAGATGGCGAAAGGTAAACGTAATAATCTTACTAACAGAAACCAAGACCACTCACCATCATCAGAACCCAGCACTCCCACTTCGCCCAGTCCAGGGCACCCCAACACACCGGAAAAGCTAGACACGGATCTAAAAGCATATCTCCTGATGATGGTAGAGGACTGCAAGAAGGACTTTAATAACACACTTACAGAAATACAAAGGAACACTGGTAAACAGGTAGAAGACATTAAAGAGGAAGCACAAAAATCCCTTAAAGAATTGCAGGAGAACACTGCTAAAGAGTTACAAATCCTTAAAGAAAAACAGGATAACATAATCAAACAGGTAGAAGTCCTTAATGAAAAACAGGAAAACACATCCAAACAGATGATGGAAATGAACAAAACCATACTAGACCTAAAAAGGGAAGTAGACACAATAAAGAAAACCCAAAATGAGGCAACACTGGAGATAGAAACCCTAGGAAAGAAACCTGGAACCATAGATACCAACATCAGCAACAGAATACAAGAGATGGAAGAGAGAATCTCAGGTGCAGAAGATTCCATAGAGAACATCGGCACAACAATCAAGGAAAATGTAAAATGCAAAAAGATCCTAACTCAAAACATCCAAGAAATACAGGACACAATGAGAAGACCAAACCTACGGATAATAGGAGTGGATGAGAATGAAGATTTTCAACTCAAAGGACCAGCAAACATCTTCAACAAAATTATAGAAGAAAACTTCCCAAATCTAAAGAAAGAGATGCCCATGAACATACAAGAAGCCTACAGAACTCCAAATAGACTGGACCAGAAAAGAAATACCTCCTGACACATAATAATCAGAACAACAAATGCTCTAAATAAAGATAGAATACTAAAAGCAGTAAGAGAAAAAGGCCAAGTAACATATAAAGGCAAGCCTATCAGAATTACACCAGATTTTTCACCAGAGACTATGAAAGCCAGAAGATCCTGGACGGATGTTATACAGACACTAAAAGAACACAAATTCCAGCGCAGGCTACTATACCCAGCCAAACTCTCAATTAACATAGATGGAGAAACCAAAGTATTCCACGACAAAACCAAATTCACACATTATCTCTCCACGAATCCAGCCCTTCAAAGGATAATAACAGAAAAAAACCAATACAAGGACAGGAACCACGCCCTAGAAACAACAAGAAGGTAATCCCTCAACAAACCTAAAAGAAGACAGCCACAAGAACAGAATGCCAACTTTAACAACAAAAATAACAGGAAACAACAATTACTTTTCCTTAATATCTCTTAATATCAATGGACTCAACTCCCCAATAAAAAGACATAGACTAACAAACTGGCTACACAAACAAGACCCAACATTTTGCTGCTTACAGGAAACTCATCTCAGAGAAAAAGATAGACACTATCTCAGAATGAAAGGCTGGAAAAAAATTTTCCAAGCAAATGGTATGAAGAAACAAGCTGGAGTAGCCATTCTAATATCTGATAAGATTGACTTCCAACCCAAAGTCATTAAAAAAGACAGGGAGGGACACTTCATACTCATCAAAGGTAAAATCCTCCAAGAGGAACTATCAATCCTGAATATCTATGCTCCAAAAAGAAAGGCAGCCACATTCATTAAAGAAACTTTAGTAAATCTCAAAGCACACATTGCACCTCATACAATAATAGTGGGAGACTTCAACACACCACTTTCACCAATGGACAGATCATGGAAACAGAAACTAAACAGGGACACAGAGAAACTAAGAGAAATTATGAATCAAATGGATCTGGCAGATATCTACAGAACATTCTATCCTAAAACAAAAGGATATACCTTCTTCTCAGCACCTCATGGTACCTTCTCCAAAATTGACCACATAATTGGTCACAAAACAGGCCTCAACAGATACAAAAATATTGAAATTGTCCCATGCATCCTATCAGATCACCATGGACTAAGGCTGATCTTCAATAACAAAATAAATAATAGAAAGCCAACCTTCACGTGGAAACTGAACAACACTCTTCTCAATGATACCTTGGTCAAGGAAGGAATAAAGAAAGAAATTAAGGACTTTTTAGAGTTCAATGAAAATGAAGCCACAACATACCCAAACTTATGGGACACAATGAAAGCATTTCTAAGAGGAAAACTCATAGCTCTGAGTGCCTCCAAAAGGAAACTAGAGAGAGCACACATTAGCAGCTTGACAACATACCTAAAAGCACTAGAAAAAAAGGAAGCAAATTCACCCAAGAGGAGTAGACGGCAGGAAATAATCAAACTCAGGGGCGAAATCAACCAAGTGGAAACAAGAAGAACTATTCAAAGAATCAACCAATCAAGGAGCTGGTTCTTTGAGAAAATCAACAAGATAGATAAACCCTTAGCCAGACTCAGTAGAGGGCACAGGGAAAGCATCCTAATTAACAAAATCAGAAATGAAAAAGGAGACATAACAACAGATCCTGAAGACATCCAAAACACCATCAGATCCTTCTACCAAAGGCTATACTCAACAAAACTGGAGAACCTGGATGAAATGGAGAAGTTCCTAGACAGATACCAGGTACCAAAGTTGAATCAAGATCAGGTTAATGATCTAAACAGCCCTACATCCCCCAAAGAAATAGAAGCAGTCATTAATAGTCTCCCAACTAAAAAAAGCCCAGGACCAGATGGGTTTAGTGCAGAGTTCTATCAGACCTTCAAAGAAGATCTAATCCCAGTTCTTCACAAACTATTCCACAAAATAGAAACAGAAGGTACTCTACCCAACTCATTCTATGAAGCCACAATTTCTCTGATACCTAAACCACAAAAAGACCCAACAAAGATAGAAAACTTCAGACCAATATCCCTTATGAATATTGATGCAAAAATCCTCAATAAAGTTCTTGCTAACCGAATCCAAGAACACATCAAAACAATCATCCATCCTGACCAAGTAGGTTTCATCCCAGGGATGCAGGGATGGTTCAATATAAGGAAATCCATCAACGTAATCCAGTATATAAACAAACTCAAAGACAAAAACCACATGGTCATCTCGTTAGATGCGGAAAAAGCATTTGACAAGATCCAACACCCATTCATGATAAAAGTCTTGGAAAGATCAGGAATTCAAGGCCCATGCCTAAACATGATAAAAAGCAATCTACAGCAAACCAGTAGCCAACATCAAAGTAAATGGTGAGAAGCTTGAAGCAATCCCTCTAAAATCAGGGACTAGACAAGGCTGTCCACTTTCTCCATACCTATTCAACATTGTACCTGAAGTCCCAGCCAGAACAATTCGACAACAAAAGGAGATCAAAGGGATACAAATTGGAAAAGATGAAGTCAAAATATCACTCTTTGCAGATGATATGATAGTATATCTAAGTGACCCTAAAAATTCCACCAGAGAACTCCTAAGCCTGATAAACAGCTTCGGTGAAGTAGCTGGATATAAAATTAACTCAAACAAATCAATGGCCTTTCTCTACACAAAGAATAAACAGGCTGAGAAAGAAATTAGGGAAACAACACCCTTCTCAATAGTCACAAATAATATAAAATATCTTGGCGTGACTCTAACTAAGGAAGTGAAAGATCTGTATAATAAAAACTTCAAGTCTCTGAAGAAAGAAATTCTAGAAGATCTCAGAAGATGGAAAGATCTCCCATGCTCATGGATTGGCAGGATCAACATTGTAAAAATGGCTATCTTGCCAAAAGCAATCTACAGATTCAATGCAATCCCCATCAAAATTCCAAATCAATTCTTCAACGAATTAGAAAGTGCAATCTGCAAATTCATCTGGAATAACAAAAAACCTAGGATAGCAAAAACTCTTCTCAAGGATAAAAGAACCTCTGGTGGAATCACCATGCCGGACCTAAAGCTCTACTACAGAGAATTGTGATAAAAACTGCATGGTACTGGTATAGTGACAGACAAATAGACCAATGGAATAGAATTGAAGACCCAGAAATGAACCAACACACCTACGGTCACTTGATCTTCGACAAGGGAGCTAAAACCATCCAGTGGAAGAAAGACAGCATTTTCAACAAATGGTGCTGGCACAACTGGTTGTTAACATGTAGAAGAATGCGAATCGATCCATTCCTATCTCCTTGTACTAAGGTCAAGTCTAAGTGGATCAAGGAACTTCACATAAAACCAGAGACACTGAAACTTAATAGAGGAGAAAGTGGGGAAAAGCCTTGAAGATATGGGCACAGGGGAAAAATTCCTGAATAGAACAGTAATGGCTTGTGCTGTAAGATTGAGAATTGACAAGTGGGACCTCATGAAACTGCAAAGCTTCTGCAAGGCTAAAGACACCATCAATAAGACAAAAAAAACACCAACAGATTGGGAAAGGATCTTCACCTATCCTAAATCAGATAAGGGACTAATATCCAATACATATAAAGAACTCAAGAAGGTGGACTCCAGAAAGTCAAATAACCCCATTAAAAAATGGGGCTCAGAACTGAACAAAGAATTCTCACCTGAGGAATACCGAATGGCAGAGAAGCACCTGAAAAAATGTTCAACATCCTTAATCATCAGGGAAATGCAAATCAAAACAACCCTGAGATTCCACCTCACACCAGTCAGAATGGCTAAGATCAAAAATTCAGGTGACAGCAGATGCTGGCGAGGATGTGGAGAAAGAGGAACACTCCTCCATTGTTGGTGGGATTGCAAGCTTGTACAACCACTCTGGAAATCAGTCTGGCGGTTCCTCAGAAAATTGGACATAGTACTACCGGAGGGTCCAGCAATACCTCTCCTGGGCATATATCCAGAAGATGTCCCAACCGGTAAAAAGGACACATGCTCCACTATGTTCATAGCAGCCCTATTTATAATAGCCAGAAGCTGGAAAGAACCCAGATGTCCCTCAACAGAGGAATGGATACAGAAATTATGGTACATACACAATGGAGTACTACTCAGCTATTAAAAAGAATGAATTTATGAAATTCCTAGTCAAATGGATGGACCTGGAGGGCATCATCTTGAGTGAAGTAACACAATCACAAAAGAACTCACACAATATGTATTCACTGATAAGTGGATATTAGCCCAAAACTTAGGATACCCAAGATATAAGATACAATTTGCTAAACGCATGAAACTCAAGAAGAATGAAGACCAAAGTGTGGACACTGTGCACCTTCTTAGAATTGGGAACAAAACACCCAGGGAAGGAGTTACAGAGACAAAGTTCGTAGCTGTGATGAAAGGATGGACCATTTAGAGACTGCCGTATCCAGGGATCCATCCCATAAGCAGCTTCTAAACGCTGACACCATTGCATACACTAGCAAGATTTTGCTGAAAGGACCCAAATATAGCTGTCTCTTGTGAGACGATGCCGGGGCCTAGCAAACACAGGAGTGGATGTTCACAGTCAGCTATTGGATGTATCACAGGGCTCCCAATGGAGAAGCTAGAGAAAGTACCCAAGGAGCTAAAGGGATCTGCAACCCTATTGTTGGAACAACATGATGTACTAACCAGAACCCCGGAGCTCTTGTCTCTAGCTGCATATGTATGGAAAGATGGCCTAGTCGGCCATCAATGGAAAGAGAGGCCCATTGGACTTGCAAACTTTATATGCCCCAATATAGGGGAATGCCAGGGCCAAAAGAATGGGAATGGGTGGGTAGGGAAGTGGGGGGCGCTATGGGGGACTTTTGGGATAGCATTGGAAATGTAATTGAGGAAAATATGTAATAAAAATATTAAAAATCAAAAAAAAAAAGAAATCATACTACTTACTATAACGTTAGCACCAACATTTGGATTCCTATGTAGAACACCACTATTGTTAGGGTCTACATACCTCCAGTTACAGCATTAGAACAAGAATGTGACTATATTAGCTAGCTCCCTCTGAGACAAAGGCAGGTCAGGTTCTTGACAGGATCACCAGAATCACACCCTCACAACTGGAGTACCAGAGCCAATCAAGCAGTAAACTGAGAACCATCTCAATCTAAGTTCTTAGCTGATAGATGAGACAACTAAGTGCTAAGTCACTCAGTGAATGTTCCATGGGAGTCAGCAGATACAACTTACAACCCACTGACAGAAAGAGGACACAAATACCTTGGTTCTTGCTTATTACAAAGAATGTCCTTATCCCTCCTTCTACAAACTAGTGAGTAAATTTCATCTTTTTTTTTTTTTCCATTCAAATTTCTTGTCTACCCTAGCAAATGAACTCATGGTATCAACTCATAAACTTCATTCTAGAGGTAAAAGAGTTTATATCTATTATGGCTCTGAGACCAGAACTCAAGGAGCTAGCAGCTCTGCCCATGAAGTAAGAAACTTATTAAACAAAGCAAGCAGGCAGGCAGGCAGGCAGGCAGGCAGCCAGCCAGCCAGCCAGCAAGCCATGGCCTCTATATGCCAGAAGCCTACTTATAGAATGGTTTTAAGTGGCTCTGGATCCATCACCTCAAAGACTATTTTGTGAAATTTCCATAATAAATGAAATCTTTTATGTAAATGAAGGTGATATGGCAATAATAGTATACATATTTTTAAAAATCAAAGGGAAAGATTGCTACTAATGTGTAGTTGTGTTTATCATATAGTCTGGAAATGGCAATATATTTTTTCATCAAAATTTTGATTTATCAGAGCTTGAATCCAGGAAAAGTGCCACACTTGAAAATAAGTGCTACAATAGTAAACGTTTAAAGTAAATATTCACCATGTGCCAAATACTAGCAAGTGAATTACATTTTCAGTCCTTATACCCAACAACTGTATGAGGAAAGCATACTATTAATCCCATTTTGTTGGTTGGCACATTAAGGTAACAAAGGACTAAATCAGGTATATCATATCTCTGAGATATGAGGGATATCTCATGGGGATGGGAGTACGGTACATTACACCCATGTGCACTGGCTTCAAAATAATAATGTTAGAGAAATAGAAAGAAAAGGAAAGGTATAATTGAACATGCAAAGGCATTAGCTAATATAACCATATCTAGTAAATAAAACTGACTATAAAAAGAGCCCTTGTACTTTCCTCTAGTTTCAAATATATGGCTGCATGAACCATGAAAGAAGAGCAGTATGCCACACAGTAGGTTTACTCAAATGGTTTCTACCCCCAAACATTTTTTATGCCCTTTCCTACATTCCCCTTAGTCACGGCTCCCCTATACTCAAACTTTTAACACAGACCATAACTCCAAAGGGCACTGTATGGTAACTGCTGTTGTCTGGAGTACCTCTCGGCTGTAAATCCACAGCCTGTTCCTGTCCTGGCATAGGCCTTATATTGTATTATGTGGACAATAAACAGTAATAGCAACAGGGACAAATGATCATTTAAAGGTATCAAATTACAACAGTGTCTACAGTCATCTTTACTTTTACTGGACAGAATGGGTCTTTAAAGATTGTTCAAGGTCCTAGGGCCCCAGAATATACAGAGTTTTTCAATAGGTAGTTGATTAATTACATTGAGTTATAAGGATATATGGAATTTATGACCCTTGTTAAATTGATGGAGTCAATTTGAAGCAGTTATCACTGATGACTGCCTATGGGTACCAAGTCTTGTGGGTAGAAACTCGGAAGGAGTTGCAACCATTCACCATCTTCACCTTCTCCCTTAGGAAGCTGCTGGGGATGAAGACATTTCTCCCATCCGGTCACATCCCCTTTCAAAATCTGCCATGGTGATAATTATAATGGAAAGTGCTTGTGATAGCTAAATGTCTACGATGCAATCCATAATTTATTATCATTTTTCATAATTAAGACACATATTATTTATCACACAGCCACAATATAATCCTTACTTTGTCTAAAGGATACATGTTAGGATTATAGTAATAAGATGATTTCATAAGAAGTAGTGTCTTCTATATATACACAAACACTCAAAAAAAACTAGACAGAGAAACCTAAAAAGTCTATTTTACTATGAGTGAAACTTCATTTTGGCAATTTCCAGAGCCTGGGATTTTTCTTCTTCATTTCTGAAGCACCATCCAGGGTACTTTTATGCTATAATAAAATAATACTGGCTCCATCTGGTGGTCAATAAGCCTCCAGCTTCATGAAATCAGTCAAAGTGTTTAGGGGTTACTGGAAATATAATTGCACACTGTAGTATCTCAGATCTGAGATTAACCAAGTTTAATCCTGTTTTATTTAGATGGAAGTGTTATTTTTTTCCCTCTATACTTAGCCTCACTGTTTCATATTATTAAGGGGTTTACAATAATTCTTAACAGAATTTTTTTCCTGTATTTTTCTTTCAGCTAATCTGAGAAATGTGTAGGTAGCAAGTTTCTGAGAACAATTCAGTTAAAATTTATCCTGATTCTCAGATTGGATTCCAGATGGACTATAAAGTATAAAAATATCCACCGACCTCCAGCTGTATTTTCCATTAGACATTTGCACAACAGTAACCTGTGGGAGCTCAGAGCTAGGCCTTCTGTACATCTGCATTATAGTCAAAGCTTCATCTTGATTTTTAAATTATGTGTCAGAGGACTGTTTGCAGAACCACACCATGAAACATCAGTGCTAACAACTGTCAGGACTCTGCTAATTTTACAGATGGAGAAAATGAGGTTCAAAGAAGTCAAATGCACTCAACTGCAACTTCCAGAAATCACGTTACTTAATTTGTTTTTGTTACATTCACTTATGTGTCTATGTGTGTGTGAGTACATGTGCCATGTTGCATAGGTAGAAGTCAGAGGACAACTTACAGGATTGGTTCTGGTTTTTCACATGAAAGTCAAGGTTTTGCTCTGGTAGCAAACACCTTTACCCATAGACCATCTTTCTGTCCTACCTTACTTTTGAGACAGGGTCTGACTGAACCTATTGCTCAATGATCTGGCTCTAGGGATCATTCTGTCTCTGCTCCTCAATGCTGAGGTTACAGGCATGTATTTGGCTTTTGTGTGGGGTCTGGGGAGTTGAACTCAAGTCTTCTTGCTTTCACGGCAAGTGTTTTGACCAGTGAGCTGTCTTCCCACCTGAGATAAGTTTTTTAACAGGCTGATGCCTCCACTCTACATTCACTCCCATGGATGCTTTCTCACTGTAGATACTTTCTCTTTTAGTTTGGTTTTTTTGAAACAGGGTTTGTCTGTGTTGCCCTAGTTGTTCCAAAACTCAGAGAGCTGTGCCTGCTTCTGCCTCCTGTGTGTTAGTGGCTGGCCTTGCGCACTGTATATTCAGTTGCTGATTTCTGTGTCCAGTCTGGTTATTGAACCATCTCCTGCATTGGTGTTGTATAAAAAATGCTCCCCAATTTTCTCTGATTGGTTAGAAAAAAGCTGCTCAGCCTATGCTGGATAGAGAAGATAGGAAGGCTGGACTTCTGATTCCAGCCAGGGAGCCCAGGGAGAGCAACCACATGAAGAGACCAAGAGTGGCCATGAGGCTCCAGGAGGAGTCAAGTGGGAAGTCACCAAGGGAGTTTCTATGAGGACACACGTGGACCAGAGCGAGCCAGAGCAACACTCATACTGCAGGTAAAGCAGCTGGGAAGTAGACAGTTTAGAGGGTTAGAATAGATGAAGATCTGCCCAGTCATAGTGCTGAAAGCTTGGTAATAAATTTAATAGGCCTTTGTATCAATTATTCTGGAGTTAGAACAGGAACAGATAAGGCAATCATGCTTAAATTACAGTCAACACCTAAGTGCTGGGATTAAAGGCATGAGCTGCCACATCCAGCATTCACTGCTGATGTTTTCAACAGCTCAAGCAAGCATGATCATTTAGAAAATGGAGTGTATCCTTGGCATTTTAAAAATGATCTAGAATCAGGTTGGAAAAATGGTTCATTAGTTAAAAAAAGTGTTTGTTGCTCTTTCAAAAGACTCAAACTCAGTTCCCAGGACCAAAGTTACATGCACAAAACCACCTGTACTTCAGCTTGAGGGATCAGCAGCTTACCTCTGGCCTCTGTGCCTGCATGCACACGTGTGCCCACACACACAGGCTAACAATACATTTAAAAAATGTTCTCTAAGTATCTCCTTCCTACCTTCCTTCCTTTCTTCCTTCTTTCCTTTCTTCCTTTCACTTATTTTCCCGTAATGTGTTAGATTAAAAAAAGTTTTAAAACTCCTTTTATCTAAATACAAAATTTCACCATTTTTTCTCAGGATCATATTACTTTGTTTGGTTTATAATTCAAGTAACAGCTATTGTGTTAATAATGTATAGCCATAACAGGATTTAATTGAGGCTACTACAAAATATACTAAAATATATTTAAATTAATTTAGTTTAAAATATATTAAGAAATAGGGAAAGTGGGGTGAGGTGGTGGAGGCTTAGTCAGGAGATGAACTAGCTCAAGGCCAGGCTTGGGTACGTAGGGAGATCTTGCCTTTGAATTCAAGGGTTGGGAATGATAATTGCCCTGTCCACACAGGTCCTGAGTTTAATTCCCCAGTACTGAAGAGAGAACTTAAATCAGTAAGGATGGATTCTAAACAAAGAATATTAAATTGGGTTTTCTTCATTAGTAAATAATAAATTTTCCCTGTCTGACAAGTAACCCTTTCCCATACTTCTCCATTCTTCATGACCCCAAGAAAGAACTGTACCGTACAAATGATTATTAAGGGAATTCCTGGGAGACATCAATAGCTTTTCAGTAGGGATCCAGCTTTGTACATATCAGCTATGCTTTGTTGCTCCTGTTCAATTCACAGCTTCCTTCACCAAGGCTGACTGATGTTCCCACATGTCCTACAGAGCACAGTGTACTTCTCCAGATGTGTGACCCACAGCCTCATAGTTTGATAGCCATTTGACAGTGATTCTGTGTCACCCTCCTATGCTGGATGGGGAAACTACAAATTATGTATGTAGCATTGTAGCAAGAATGGAAGAGACAAACCCCAACCAACCCCACTGCCAAATACCCAAAAACCAAAACCAAACGAACAAAACCCTTAAGTTCAAAAGAAAAAGATTTCTGAAGCCAACTAGGTAAACTAAAAAATATAGCTATTAAAATTACCTGCATCTATGATCTTATCCCAGCAAACTAAAAACTGTAGAATATGTATGATTTTAGCAGTACTTAAAGGAAAGCTCTACTACTTTAAAAAAAAAATTAATGAATGAGATAACATTCTCCAAATACTTGCAAGAGTTTACATTAATCCTTAAAATACTTGCAAGTAAGGTGTGCCAAGGCAGGCATTATTTTTCCTCTGAGACCGGAGAAACTGAAGGAAGCAGTAAGTTTTCTAAAACTTACAACAACTTCCACAGCAGCACCACTTTTAGGACATGAGGTGACTGAGACACAGTGGGCTTTCCCACTTTACCTCCTGTAGCAGAAGGGCTATTCTTATCCCTATTTCACGCCTGAGGAAGCAGAGGTTCAGAGAGGTTAGGTCTCTTGCCTCAGGTTATAGGGCAAGATTACAGATGTGAAGGGCAAGGGTTTGAAACCCCAGCTTTCAGACTTCAAAGCCTGCTGCTTTTCTATCCTGTCACAAAGCAAACTAGTTAGGGTGGGTGGGGGAGGTGGCGGTGTGCACTGGAGGAAGGGAAACTGTTAGCTCCTGCCATGAAAGTTTGTACACTGGACAAGGAATAAGGCATAATCTACCAAGGGAGGCAGAAGAAATAACACAGAAAATTTGAGGAAGCTTTTGGGAAGTTCACTCAGGTGAGTGAGTGAAAGCCAGACAGAGTGAGGCAGCAAAATGATCTTGTAGGAGAAAGACATTTAGCCACAGTAGATGCAAGAGAGAGCAGAACCACTCTGTGAGGACAACTCACTGAAAGATGCATGTGAGGAAGACAGGGAACTCATTCTTTGAAAACAAAGACTGGATCAATAGGATGAGGATGGATAGGGTGAGGAAGGAGAGGATGAGGAGGTGAGACAGAACTGGGACCATGAAAGTGCTCCACTGAGGGACTGAAGCCTGCTAAGAGGTAGGTGGTCACACTTACTATCTGTATGCCAACACTTCACGAGATCATTCTCAAGTCTTCTATAAAACCCAGAATGCTTTAAAGTCTTCTCATTAATTATATTGCTAGCTTGAGGTAATTGATGGGACTACATTTCCAAGTTTGGTACCTACAATTCTTTTCATCATTAGTCTTAAGAGAGTTCAGAGAAAAAGAGCGGGGGAAGGAAGGGCTAGGAGGAACAAAGGAAAAACAATATAGAGAGCTTTCAAACTTTGGAGTTTACTTCTAACTACTTTAGGTAAAGCTATTTTTCCTCAGTTTTTTGTTTTGTTTTGTTTTTTCCAGAATACTACAATCTAAATAGGAAATGCATGTGACTTTTAAAACAGCATAGTCAGTCGTTTCTGGCTCTGTCTTACTGTCTTAGAATAGGTTATCTGCTTTGACCACGTTTTCTCCCTATCAGTTTACATGTGGTAGTCTTCCCATTTCTCCACGGTTAGCGACAGCTCTAACAAATTAAATTAGGAGATGGAGGAAAGGTAGGAGACCATCACCAAACTGCTTCCTTTGATAAGTGACTGTCCAAATGGTCTTTCTGGAACCTGGGTTTGGAGGATGGGTGGAACAGACGTCTTTGCTCAGCTTTAGTCTGATCCCATGCATTGCACGCAAGTACTCAGTTTGCTGAGCCGATCATCCAGCAATGGGTCATGTTGTTTGTGGCTCATTTCATTTTTAAAGGAAACAGTGCTTTGTAGCTTACAGTGGAAAGAGCACTGAGTAAAACTTCTGACTCCCAAATCCACTGAGTAAGTTAGGGTAGGCACTAAGTATCTTTAATGGTTTGGATTCTTCATTTGCTAAGTGGAAACTCTCCTTGGTTAAATTCTTCTCGGGATTGGTAAGAATGAACTGTAATGAAGCCTGAGGCAGGACAGTGTTTGTGTTATATAAATATGAAGTATGATGATTTGGCAATGAGTAATAGGTACTGTATTTTACATCTATAAGAAATTTTGTAGTTATAACTCCTTTCAAATAATTAAACCTCACTTGAAGAAGTAGAGAGCAGATGTAATTTTTCATTTTAGTACCATACATGTTTGAATAAAATATATTTATGTATATTCAATCCTACTGTCAAGGTACCAATAAGTCTGACAGGGAGAAATGTTAAAAATTCTTTTGAGAAAGGATCAAAACTTAACTTATATTTTCTATACATTTGGATGCTCAGATGCAGAACAGCTTACCATTGGGTTTACCTGTAATTCTGAACTTGCTCAAAGGCCAAACAGTATTCACTGGCAGGCTGTCTGGGGGAACAAGCTCTGCCTCTCCTGTTTCTGCTTATAGCTTGCACTTTCACAGACAGTGCCCTGATGAGTGTTGGGCATAACTCACTGAAATAAACCTGGGAAGTGGTTGTGCTGGAAAGCCCATGGTGCTCACTGGGAAATCCATCCAGTCAGTAAGCTGGGAACCAGAAAACCTCAGATCATCCTCTGAGGTCACCAGAACTGACTTTCTTAAGGGAGAGACTGCTTCTTTTTCAATAATTTATGTTGAGAATACAGACAGAGCTCAGCTAGTTATCTTGCGCTTGTTACAGTCTATCCGAGTAAATGAACGCTCTAAAACAGGGAAAGTGACGGTGAAAATGTATCTTCGGAAGAGGGATTGCAAGAGAATGGAAAACTAGGTGAGGTACTAAGAGTATGGAGCAGCAGCTCTTTAGGAAACAGCAACAGGGTGGCCTGAGCCCAGCAGTTGGAGGTCAGCCTACGCAAAGTGTGAGACTTCATCTAGGGGAAATAAGGGGGCAGGGTAAGGTAAGAGTGGAGAGATATAAACTGATGCTTTTCTGGTCCTGAGCCTTGAAGGGCTGTGCTCATCAAGTGCCCTTTTAGGCTTGTTTGCTCCAAGTATTTGTTAGGAAATTCTAAAAGCTAGATTGCTGGGCAGGGAGAAGATCAATCAAAATCAAGGATGCACTAAAATTTTTAAAAAAGAGTCCTGATAGTGGGTAACCTAATATAAATAAATAAGCAATCTCTCTCCCTTACCCTTCTCTTTTCTCCTCCTCCTTCTCCCCCCACCCCACCCCCTCCTCCAATACTACCACTATCACCTCCACCACCAAGCCCTTCTGGAACCTGGATTCTACCAAGAAAACTTCCTGAAGTTTAAATGAAAGTTCCCTGACTATTCAGGGATGAATAAAACTGCTCCCAGAAAAGATAGGCTATGAAGTGAAAATCCAAGTACCAGATAGGCTCCATCTCTGTAAGTGGTTTCTTAGGGAGGTCTCTGAGTGACCCAAGCAATACAGCTAACATAGGCCATTGACATGGCTGTTTTGGTTGCCTAAGTAGATGGCAACAACATTCTGCTTTAAGACACCTTATGCTTTGGTCACAGATAGTTTCTTTAGTAGTGTAGTCACTGATAAAGAGTCCATGCTCCTGTGAATAATTTCTCACTGAGGATCTATGAGCAACCATAATAAAAACTCCCTGAGCATTCGAAATCAATAATTAAATCCATAAAGACATGAGAGTAGAAGACTGAGTGGAAAGAGGAATGAGATCGGGGGAACAGAAGGGGTACAGGAGAGGGTAATGGGGTGAATATGATAAAACATTGGACATATGTATAAAAGGTCATGACAAAACCTATTATTATATACAGTAAACATATGCTAATTAAAAAGAAACAAGAGAAATACATTGTTCATCAAGGTGACTTGTCAAATGAAATTAAAGTCTCCAAATGTGGTATTATAAAATATACTTTCTAGGTGAAGGGAAAAAATTCAAAATAATTTCTGTTTTGAAAGAGAATTACTTAATTTATACTTTAATGTAGAAGATTATTTGGGTTTGTCTGATAAGTTCCATAAACAGAATTGGCACTAAGGCAATCTTACACTCTTCTTAGTGAAATGAAATATTTCTCACTCTCTTATTTTGGATTAGAATATAATTAGAGTCACATTCTCACTGATTAGTTTACAAAATCTTTGGCTTAGTCACCTTCACTCAGTAAAAAGGATAAAATGAGTGGGTGAAATTGAATATTTGGGGCTAGCAGCTTCCTGAGGTTCCAGATTTGCCTTGCAAATGTTTATTTCTTATTTTTCAGATGAGAATCACACTACTTATTAATATTGTCTTCAAGGCGTGAGTAAATACATCGTTAAGTTACACAGATTAGTAACAATGTGAATGACAGAAAAAATAAGCAAGGCGACCTTGAGAAACATTTATGAGTAGCCAAGTGTATTCTCTTCTTTCCCAACACTCAACCAGCATAATTATAAAACACATGCCACAGACTAGCAAAATCTTTGGCAGAAGTAGAGTAAATTTTGAAATTATTTTCCCTGCAGCCACACCCAAATGAGTGAAAATGAACACAATTACTCTTCTGCACATGTCTCGTACAGCAACTTAGTATGCACGGAATAAAGCATGAGGGATGTCTCTGAGCTGTGCGGCAGGCATGATATGCAGAATTTTCTACATTTTCCTATAGCTGACTTACGTCTCCTGTAGTCTCCAGTGATGCTGGGCTAAGATGTGCAGAAATAAGCCAGAGTGGAAAAACCAAAAGCAGTGTGGCTGGTTCTTGGCTTGGGCTATCTGATGGGGGTCCAAGCTGTAAGGATGCTTCTAAGGAAAAGGTACAGCAATACAGTGCCTGTATGTACTGCCAAACACAACTGCAGATGACAGGTGCAACATATGCACTTCTCTGTAAGTCTTCCCTAGGTAACCAGGAGCATGTAGGTATCCTGTGGCTGTTCTTTAAATTATCCTAGTGAAGGAAGACTACAGATGATTGAATGAAGAATCCAAACCCTTTCTACCCTGTGTTTGAGACGCATGATTTGAGAAACTGTATCAAGCTTTTTCTCACCTGCATGTGTCTGCACTGTTGTATTCTTTGTCTAAAGCATGTCTAATTTACTCATGAGCTAATGTACTCACATGAACTAGTAGCCTAAAAATGTGTATAAGCAAGGGCCTTCTAATGCAGAAGACGACGCACTGAGAAGTGAAGAACAAAATGTCAGAATGCTACTTACCTTTTACTGTGTCTTTTAATCTTTTTTGTTTATGGGGAGGGGCTACCATACATAGTATACCATATAATTATTTAGCATCAGCTACTTGTAAATAAAAATACACATGCAATCCCTGAACTGAAGTATTCCAAATTCATTTACAACCCAATGGTTTATCAATCACCAGATATTCAAAACATAAGATAGGCATATAATAGAATATTCTTTGATTACTAAAAGGGAAAGAAGTGCTTTGATACATGCTATAATATGGATGGACCATGACAACATGCTGAGAAGAAACTAGTAATTTAAAAACTATATATCACATGTCCTGTTATGGTTAGATTTAGAGCCACTTAGGACACTGATGAGCCAAACCTCTGGTATGGCTTTGATGGCATTTCCAGAGAGGATTAACTAAGGAAGAGTATATGGATCCTGAATGTGGGTAGCACCATCTACAGACTGGATTCCTGGAGGGACTTGCTAAATAGTTGCTTCTAAAGATCTGGTTACTCACAACTAGCAGATCCTCACACATACCAAGTGATACTATGTAGACTTGCTCCCCAATTTAAAACTATTGGCCAAATAAAAGTGGCTACAGCCAATTACTGTGGGGAATAGAAGAAACTGAGTTCAGTTACTAGGACGGCAGCTTCCCAGGTAGGGACCACAAGGAAGAAGGGGAAGAGGAGGAGAATGAAGGAGGAGGAAGAGAGAACAGGAGGTCTTCATTTGATGTGATGGATCAGGAGCATGTGCCAGAGTGAAAGACAACCCGCAGGACAGAATGCTAGAGCAGATGTAACTCGGGTGAGATTCAAACAGGAAGTATGTGGTAATGCAGCAGTAGAAGTTCAGAAAAAATAGATTTAGGGGTAATCACCCACTAATTGTACAAGAGCTGATTAAATAATCCATAGGACTCTGCCTCAGTTATTGGGAGGGGGGAATGACTGGGTTATATTAATAATTAATAGTTTATTAAAATCTACAAGTCTATGACCGCTGGCATTCTCCTACTCTCTGCTTTCTGGTTGGCCATATTGTAAATATTTCCCCTCTGCCACATCCTTCCACTGCATATCTTGTCTTCAGGATGAGACAACCATAACCCACCCTCTTACCCCTCCACCGCACCCCATTTAAAGCAGTAAGCCAAAATAAACCCTTCCTCCTCATTAAGTTCCTGCTTGATATCTTCTCACAGCAATAAGTAACCCGTAATGACCTGAACGGAGGGATCTATAGCTAGGACGTTGACTAGTGACTGCCTAGATCTGGAGACTGAGGCTGTAACAGGTAATAGCTACGGGTCATACCATGTCCTAAAGTGATTGTGCTTAAAAACTGTTACAATGGGTGAGTTACATGGTATGTAAATCATCTCTAAAAACTTTATAAAATAAGCTACCTGTTTAATCTATAGATGTAACAGCTGGTCTCAGTATGAGCTGGCTCTAGTTGAACCACCCTATCTAGAAGCTGTGCTAGATTTAATTGGGTCATTTTCCTCTTTCATGAGCTACTCCATGTTGACTGAATAGATACTCTGTCTCCTTCCCTGGCTATAAACTATAAATTTTATTCAACAGATAACTTTGTCTCCTTCCTCTGCTAAACTATAAACTTTATTTATATCATGGGCTAAAATAATTTTCAAAGTTCTTAAACAATTAAAAGTAAATCATAAAATGTTACTGAACATTTAAATGATTTTGCTCAGACATGCTGGTCATCTCATATATATGTCTAATAATGAATGCTATCATAAGACTGAAATCAAAACACTAAGAAAATAAAATGGAAAACAAAAGCAAAAAGAATATTATGCTTATTCAAGAAATAACATAATTTTATATAAATAAACTCTTGCAAAAAAAGCAGCAGGAGCAGCAGCAGCAGGAGGAGGTGTACATCTTAACTCCCTTTAAGTCAAAGGCTAAGTTGCTATAAAAGCTATGCACACACAGAAGCTCCACGCACACTTCAGGAAGCACATCTATCTACTGGCTCTCAGTACCTGACTCTGAATTTGAGAGTCAAAGACTGAATGTTTCCCGTTCGAGACCTGGAACCAGCACATAGATGTGTTCTCACTGCTTCTGTCCCTTAAATCCAGTCAGAGCAATAATGCAAGAACAATATCAGAACAAACAAAACTAAATTATCTTCATACGTAGAAAACTCAAGCAAAAAACAAGCCTCAGGAAATCTACAAAAAAAGTTACTAACTAGTACTACTAAACAGGCTTAGCAAGGTGGTAGGAGTTAACATTAGTATACAAAATCCAGTGTTTTTTTTTTTTTCTCTTCAGGCATTAGCAGCAAACATTAAGGAATTAAAATAAAAATATCACTTATAGCATTGTTTAACGTATTTCTTCTTCTTCTTCTTCTTTTTTTTGTTCTTTGTTTTTTGTTTTCTGAGACAGGGTTTCTCTGTATAGCCCTGGCTGTCCTGGAACTCACTTTGTAACTCAGAAATCCGCTTGCCTCTGCCTCCCAAGTGCTGGGATTAAAGGCGTGCACCACCACGCCTGGTTTTTAACATATTTCTAAAGTGAGCTAAATATCTCTACACATGAAACTATTCAACAAAACTGAAAGAAGTGAAGACTTACATGAATGGAAGAATAAAGTATTTGCAAAAACAGAAACAAAAAAAAACCCTAAATATTAGGATGCCATTCTTTTCAAATATTTGTAAATTCTGTATTATTACAAACAAGATTCTAGCAGGTTTTTTATTAAACTTTAAAAAATATTTTTAACCAAACAAATAACCAACAAACAAAAAGAGGACATAAAGTTAGGAGAGGGTAGGGAGGTAGATTTGGAGGAATTAAAGAGGAGTATGTGAATATGAGTGAGAGAGAGAGAGAGACAGAGAGAGAGAGAGAGAGAGAGAGAGAGAGAGATTGATTCACTTTATATGTTCTGTTTCCCTAGAGAACGCTGACTAATACAGTGGTCCTTTGCTGACTGAGATGTTATGGATGTATGACTGTAATTCAGTATAACTATGATTTATTCTATATTACCATTATCAATAGAACTATGATGCAAGCCACAGGTGGAATTTAAAATAGTCTAGTCTAGTGATTACATTAAAAAATAAAATGAAGTAGATAAAATTAATTATAAAAATTAAAAATTATCTAATATTAAAAACATTACGTCAACATGCAATTAAAACAGTTACTAGTAAGCTTACTAATGAGTTACTAATGAGCTTACTAATGAGTTACTAATGATGTTTGGGTTTTAAGATTTTAAAATCTGGCGTATATGTCACATTTATAGTGCATCTCAGTTTAGAAGATGTAGAGTTCAACTCATTTTAGATTCATCTATAAGGCTTCAAAGATTAGTGATGCCTAGGTCTTACACCTTGGACTCTAGAAACTCCAGGAGATTCTAAAATGCAGAAAATTTTGAGTATCAACAGACTAGTGACTAGGAGGCATAAGGCAAGACATTTTAGAGAAATGATCTCAAATAAAATCTTGAATATTGGCATTCATTAAGTACAGATGACTTTCCAAGAAGAGAGAGCTATGAGTCCAAAGGTCAAGCGATGAAATAGGTTTGTGTGTTAAACAGTTTACTTTTTATGGAGCATAGGGTCCTGGGCGAGTGATGAGATCTGTGTGGGAGTCAAAGTATAGGCCATGTAAGGCTTGTATTCAGTTAAAGGGCTTCATCCACTTGGAAATGAGATATCATTAAAGAACTTTATGAAAGAGATTGACACCTGGTCATGTTTGTGTTTAAAAAAAAAGCCACACACAGAATAAACTGGCAGCAATAGCAATCTGCCGGCAACCTGTTAGCAGATTGTTAAAATAGCCCAACAGAAACAGTGTGGCTGATGTGGCCATGGTAGGGCATACAGCTCTGGCTAGAAACTTATAGGGAAGTATGCAAAAGACAAATACGCAGAGCATATGTGCCCCTGGATATCCAAGGAGTTTACGTCTAATTCAGACATCTAAGATATTTAAATCTCTCCCAATAAAATGTCCCTGATGCCAAACTGAAGTTGGCTACAAAATTATTTTCTGGCCGGGCGTGGTGGCGCACGCCTTTAGTCCCAGCACTTGGGAGGCAGAGGCAGGTGGATTTCTGAGTTCGAGGCCAGCCTGGTCTACAGAGTGAGTTCCAGGACAGCCAGGGCTATACAGAGAAATCCTGTCTCGAAAAACCAAAAAAAAAAAAAAAACTTTCTGAACTTATTTCATAAGAACTATACACAACTGGTGTGTGTGTGTGTGTGTGTATTCCCCCCCACCCCCAGCATGGAATTAAGTCTCTTTGGATTGTTGCTGACTTTATACTTTTCTGCGTAGGCCAGTGAGAACAATCCTTGACATTCACCCCTCCTGATCTGTATGCCTCTGGTGCATATGCAAACCAAATTTGGCTCTTAAAACACTGCTCACTAAGAATGTGCTGTGTAATGATGAATGTTAGATGTTCATATCTTAAGACATAGGTCACAGACATCATTTGAGTTAGAACTGTTTTGCCCGGCTGAGGCTAGCTCCTTCAGAGATGAGGGGAAGTGCCTTGTAAATTCTTCTAGGTTGACCACAGAGCTATTACACATTTATTCTAACCCAGTGGCATCTGAATTCTTTTGACTAGACGCATATGGCAAATATATTTTTATATGTTTAGTATCTATGTAATATATAAAACTACTATAAGGTTAAGTGTTATAAAATTACAGACATACTATTTTTTATCAGCAAAGATGTCAACTTTATATTGTTTAACAATTAAAATTTTTGAAAAGTCACAAACAATTTACCCTTACTATATATGATACACTCTAGCATTTTCTGGCCTATGCCATTTCACTGAATAACAACAACAAAAGACGACTGAGACAAACTACTGCTTTCATGTTCCACCAGTAAATTACTGCCTGTAATTAAACTTAGTTCTACCCTCTAATTTACACTTTGTTAACAAATTAAAAGCATTTAAGAAAATGAATGTCTGGAAACTGTACCTAGGAAAACTTGGCTGACCTGATGAGGCTCATAGCAAATGTAGGTGCTTTAGAGATGGAAGAATTTTTACTAAGGCTTTTCTGATTAGACTTAGCTAGACTGATCATATAACACAGAAGGTGATTCAGTGCAGGGGTCTGATGTTCAGAATGGACATCATGATAGATTCCTAAATCTAACGACAGTTATGACCTTATATGTAACACTAAGTGCTCTTGTACAGGGGAAGCTGGAGGGGGTGCTTTGTGCTTTCTGGACCATCACTGCTGAGCCAGGATTCAGTTACAGAGCATCTTCTGAAGGTAAAGGTCTAGTTCTGTTAACAGTGAGTGAGCACAGATGATAAGACTGGAGATATGTATGCTGCTGCGTTCTGATTCAGCTTTGGAGCATACTGCAAAGACGTTTATGTAAAGATCGTGAACAGAAGCTTACTGACCATTTTGTCAAGGAAAGCTAGAAGAGGCTGTATTTCTTATCCAAATGATTCAACTGTTATCAGACAGATGCTCTTACTTGCAGGGGCGAGAATGACCCTCAGCACAAGATACAGGTGAATTAGACTGGTCTGCAGCTGAGCAATTCAATGCAGGCTAAGACAAGGTAGTAGGAATGCTGTTAGGCTGCTCATTGGTGTTGGTTAGCATGCACTGCCCGCATCGTCTGTGTTAGCAACAGCTATTTATCTGATGGAACAGTGTTGACAGAACTTGGACTTGTGCCAAACCTCCTGATGAGAAACAAGGTGGAACAGGCTGGCTAGAGGGAACGTTTCCTTTTTAGGAAGCAGCAGCAAGAAGATACATGGAAACAAGGTTGGAACACACTATCACTGCTGCAGATACCAGAACCATTTCTAAGTTAAAAAAAAAAAAAAAAACAGACTCTAACAATGTTGAATAAATGGCCAATGTGTGTACAAGAAGTCACTCAAATACACACATGAAAACTGTGTCTTAAAGAAAGAAATGGCTGCCTGGGGTGTGTGCCTGCAGCTGAGATGAGCAAGGTGCTGCTCAGTCTTTTTGCATCAGGCAGATTAAGTAACAGAAGACAAAAACTAGAGACAAAAATAATTAAGTCCTAGCCTGCGACAGGCCTGACCACTTACTATGCCAATCAAAAACCACATTCAGCTTATGCTGCAGATATAAAAAGCAGATGGAAATCAAATTGCTTGCCTAATTGCAGAAAAAAAGTCTAACCCAAGACAGTTTTATTAAGCTAACTAAGGGCAAGTGGAAACAGTTTCATCAATAAACCTCTTTCTTTCCCAACACACATGTCTTCGTTCAGTCTCAGAGCCTCAGAGCAGAACCCAACTCTTTCATCTGTTCCAATCTCTGACTTCATGTTTGTACAAGAGGATGCCCACTGTGCTTTCTTCACTGAATCACAGTGAGTCTGAGGGGCCATCACTGTTCCCCACAAATCTTGTGAATAAACATCTCTTTGTCCATAGTGCAATGATCAGTAGGTCCCTAACAGACACTGAAAGGAGCCTTAAGAACCCAGAATGCATTCTGAAGCATCAGACAGGGAATTACACACAGACACACACACACACACACACACACACACACACACACACACAGACTGTAAAGGAGTTTAGCATGCTGTAACTATCAGGAAAAATTTCTTCTCCATGAAAGAGTTTACAGATATCTGTTGTCTTTCTATAAGCTAACCAAAAAAGTAGCTATTGCTTTTATGTTAATCAGTCAATTTATGATCTCACAAAATAATGCCTTCATTAAGTTTGTTTTGAGTATTTAACTGTGTCCTTTACTTGAATGGGTGGTGAAAGCAGTGACTGCTGGCTGAGAAGACGATGATGTGGGAAAAATATCGGAGGAGCTTGCCACAAAAGACATAGTCTCCATTTAATTCTGTAAAAAGTATATGTTGCTAGTAAATAAGATTAGAAAATAACTTCTTGGTTATTATATAAGAATTTAGTTCACAAAACAGAAAAATTAAAGCCTCAAATACACAGTTCATATCTTTTCAAGTTACAGACATAAAACAATCTTTTTTTTTTTTTTCCCCCTGGAGGAAAGGCCTAGTTTCTTGACTCAAGAGGATTTTACTGTATTTTACAAAATATTATTGCACTGGATTTTGATGTATAGTTGCATATATTCTTGGGCAATGTAGGACCCATCAGCTACCAGGTGATACTGGGAGATCAGTAGCCATCTCTGGACACAGCTCCATCCTCTATGTAAACCTCAGTTGTTCTGGCTCCCCATGGTTCTTTCTATCACAGATACATGAAGGGAAAGAACTAAAAAGGATCAAGTTCTTTTTCTAAAGTATGGGTATGTGTTAAAAGCAGGGGCCTGCCTGAGTAATAATAATTCTACCTTCTCCTTTGGTATATCTAATTCTGATTTGTCTTAGTCAATGGAATACCAAGTATCTAAGGAAACACTATAACTGCCTAGAGTCACTCTAGTTAAACATTCATTTATGCAACTTACTTTTCAAGGTTTTGAGAGAAGGTAAGATATTGTTACAGGTGTTCAGAAACAACAATGAAGAAGGCAGACAAAAAATTTGTGAGGAGAAGGTAAAAAAAAGTCACACACATAACATAAAAGCATGACAGATAATACAGAGAAGAGTGTCTTAGAGAAGGGCAGCTGGGGCTTGCCAGGAAGGGCACATGAGTCTAAACAAGTTGATGCTGTGAGAAGGGAAGACCTGAGAGGGAAGGAATGAGCCTTCCCTAAGGCTCTGGTTTGCAAAAAGGCTGCTGCACAGGAGACCTAAGGAAATGAGATCATGGTTAGACAGCAGGGTACAGATCCTCAGAGTGCAGTTGACTCATGTAGGGGCCTTGGAGTTTTAGAAATCCACCAATGTTTGTTTGTTTTTTAAAGCACTGATAAGAGTCTGACAGATTTCAAAAGAAACTGAGGAGAGAGAGAACCACTACAATGACATCTGCAAGTAGGCGATGGGGCGGATGCAACGCCCAAGCAGAGGAGCTGGCCCAGCATCATGAGCTGTGCAGTGGAGTTGCCAGAGGGCAGGCCAGCAAATAGCATGGATCAGGTGAGTTGGTAGCTACAGCAGCAGTTTTCTTCCAGTTGTTTAGAGTTAGGAAATCCTACTGTCTCCCAGTGACGGTTCAGATCAAATGTATCACAAATTTTGTTCTGAACAACTATATGCCAAAGGAAGTCATGTAGAACTGCAACAAATATTTATGACCAGGAGGAAATTGACAGCTTAGTAAGCACAGGATCAAAGGTTCAGGAGGGTAGAGGGAAAGACAAGAAGTGGTAGTCGTACAGGATAATAGCAATAGAGGGAGGACTACCTACCCACCCTTGACTTTGAAATGTGATATACTTCATGGCATAGTATAATGACAAGCAGCTTGCCGCTCTAAAAGTTAATCACAAAACACTTTTTCTCTGTTAAGAATCCTGACAACTTCAATTCCTTTATAATATTAACTTGAATACAAACCTAAAACTTTATAAACTTAGGGTTTTTTTTCTTAGTAAGACATATAAAAGCACATGATATGGTATAACAGTTGTTTTATTCATCAGTTTCATCCTTCGCTCTTTGTCTCGACCTTTTAAACAAGAAGTATCATCATACTGATAGATGATTTTACACAGCTATCTCCAGTTTATACTGAAAAGTATACAAGATAGCCTGCTTTAAACATTTCAGAGTTTTAGGCTCTGCTTTTTCCTTTAGAAGAGTGTAGTTCTGCAGCCTGTGACAGCAGCTCCCTCTTTACTTTAGCAGATACCATTATCTTTTTCTTTTAGAATTATTTCTGTATACCTGAGCCCAATGACTCATTCACCGTTCAATAGAAGATAAAATATTTACAATTTTATTATGAAACACACATGGGACATTGCATGAGCAGACATAAAATTAAGCCTGAGATGACCAAAGTCTGGACTAAAACTATATTTATGCTGCTGAAGGCAAGAAAAATTATTTAGTCTACAGTAATGAGTAAGTAGTAGCAAAACAAATATTTGGTTGGCTGTGGAGAGCCAATGTTTTCATTCTGTGTTGTAAGCATGAAGGCTAAAAACAGGCTGGCCAAGCACATTCTGCCAGCAAAGAACACATGCATTCATCACACTTTTGTTGCATACAAAACACGATTCCTCATTTACAGATTCATATGCTTTATAAGTATTACATATTATTTATTACTATTATATATATTTAGATGTTACACATACATACATATATATGTTTAAATATTAACCATTTATGGCAAATTCTTTACTAGCCTAAAATATACCATGTCCTGTCCTTGAAAGTACTTCAGGATAGGGGTGTGGCTTAACAGGAGCTTAGCAAATACCGAGCCTTGGGTTTGATGCCCAATAACCTCACAAAGCCCAGCTACAGCAAAAGAGAAGAAGAAAGTGCTTTCATCTTAACCAATGCATTACAATGTATTACTAACAAATAGCAACGAGTTGTCTGTCTGATAGGAGAATAAGGGCTTTAATATTTTCATAATGTTTTCAATTTACTGACTGCTATGTTAAGAAATTAGTTATCAGTGGTGACACATACAGATACAGACACAGACACACAATTTAATAGATTGCAATGAGCTTGTTTATTTACTACTACTACTACTTCCATCTTACAGGTAAGGAAACTAAGGCTTAAACATGGCATACTCAAGATCGTCGAATCACAGATCAGAGTGAGCGATGCCAACTATAGCTGTCTAAGATGGCAGTATACTGTGATACTTCTGTGTCACTTCTGATAGTGTGGCAGAGGAGCAAATAGGCCTCACAAACATTAATTAATGTAATCAAACACTACTAGAAATCAAAGTATAACGGTTCCTCACTTCTTTACAGTACAAATATGATCATGAAATGGAGTGGAAGTTAGTTATACTGGTGATACTAAGTAAGAACAAAAGTTATTTCTCTTATGACAAAAAATATTCTACAGAAAACATACATGTATTAACTTTTAAGTAATGTATTTGCCTATATAAAAAAAGCAGCAAAAGAACTGAAGGTCTACCCTGTTGGAGAACACAGTTAGAAGAAATAGGAAAACAAGAACATGGCATGTAGAGTAGGTCTGTAATTGACTATCAGGGCCTCTCCCTGAGTTGGAAACTGTAAGGGCCTTCCAGCAAAATCCATAATCACCCAGTGCACAGACCTTGATTGCTAAACATTATTTCTTGGTGGTAAAATAGATCCTTAGGAAAACAGGATGATTTCAGGCCCTAGGAAGGCAAAGGACAATCTGCACCTAGAACAGCTTGTTAAAAGATATACAAGTACTTAAACACTACTAGGAATGTGTGAAATGAACACAGGGGTGACTTGGGCTCCCTGATGATGTGAAAGCCAACAACCAACAAACTACAGTGAACAGGATCAGATGCCATGAGTTTATCCTGACCTAGCAAGTAAACACAAAAGAAAGAAAATGGGATCCTAAAATGAAAGGAAACAAAAGTGTGATGAGTAGTGAGACATAATGTGAGACACATTTGACTCTCATGGCTTAGATCCCAGGTAGGAAAACAAAGACAACTGCAAAGCACATTAGAACACAAAAGGTGAAGGAAATACTTTGACTACAAGTGTTACTAACTTCCTAATTCTGATAAGTCTACCAGTCACACCAGACACATCCTAGAGAAAGCCCATTTAGTGCTCAGGAGGTATGCACCTGAAACAGGAATGACAAGGAAAGACGCTCAAAATCTACCAAATGGAGGACACCTGGCATGTGCTTGTCCTTCAAGATGAATGAGTATGTGCTGAATATGAAGGCATGAATGGATGTTAAAGGATAAGGCCAAGGGAGAAACAGCACACTAGAAACCAAGCACTTCATCACTTGAAGCTGTACAGGATGCTATTACCTTTGAAACACACACAGAAAGAGAGAAAGAAAGCACACTCACGTCTGTATAGTGAGAGCTTTCTGTGGGAGGCAGAAGAAGGAAACTAGAGAATAAACAGGAGGATTATAGTACATTCATGCTCAGTTTTATAAAAGTCCAAAACAAATATAAATATATTAAGGTAAATTGGGTTAAAAATGTGAAGGAAGCCCTGCACACACCTTTAATCCCAGCACCTGGGTGGCAGAGGCAGGCAGATCTCTGAGTTTGAGGCCAACCTGGTCTATGAAGCAAGTTTTGGGGCACAACTCAAACAAAACAAAACAAAACAAAACCAGCAAAAGTTCTGTACATACTCTCTTTTGTAATGTTTTCTGCATTTCATAAGCTAAAGAAACACCAAGAGCCCAAGAGTTCATGATAAACTAAATCCAGCTCCAAGCCTGAGAAGCAAGAACATCCTGGACAGGCATTCTTTGAAGGTGAGTCTCAAGTCAAGTAATGCTTTTTCTTTTCCCTTATTGGAAATCTGTAGCCTAGTAATTCCCCTTACACACAGACATTCTGAAAAATCAACCATTCTTCTGGCAACTAAAAGCTAGTAGAATTGTCAATGCCTGGCATTATACTGCGTAATTACTTCTTTACCAACAGGTCCATATTCACTCAGTGTCCCACTGGAATATAATCCTTAGAGGACAATACTTCAACAGTGTGTTTGTTTTACAAATTATACTGGAAAAATGATTAGACTGTAGAAAGTTAAAATATGGATTAATTAGTAGAGGATCAAATGTAGACTCTTAAGACCTATAACAAAAATAGCAAGTCTGATATAAATGAATTTTATGATTAGAAACAAATATTATCAATTATTTCTAAGAAATAACTATATTTGGTTTATTAGATCAGTAATAAAAATAAGATAAAGTAGTGTCAAAAGTTTATTAAATTCTTTATTAATAATTCAATCATGGTGGCAAAGGTAGGTGGATCTTTGAGTTTGAAGCCAGTCTGGTTTACAGATTGAGTTCCAAGACAACCATAACTATGTAGAAAGACCTCGTCTTTAGAAAACAAAAACAAAACAACAAAAAAATCCCTTCAACAACAACAAAATAAATAATTTATTTTGAATAAAACAGGTTCAAAGTTTCTAAATAATGTGTATCTGTTGAAATTAGGCTGGCTGCAATTTTAATTATTTTTTGTGGCCCTTCAGCATACAAATAGACTCATGCTTTAGATTAATACAGAGGAGAATACCATAAGAACGAACCATAAGATGTTCACTGGGATTCATGCAGATGCTTCTAAAACATGTGTGGAGCTTCTGGCTAGAAAAAAAAAGGTTAGTGAGAGGTTGCTGTGGTAGAAGTAGTAATTACACCTTTGGTGGGATTATTTTGATAGTCTAACATCAGTTGGGGAAAAGTCCAAAAGATGTGAAAGTGTTTGATGTAAGACATGAAGAAGGGACAAGCAAAAACGGTGGATGGTATTTCAGTCAATAAAACTCCAAGAAACCTGACACAAACAAGAAAGTGTAGGATAAAACCATGGGCTCACCAAGATAGTTTGGCGAGAATACTGGATTTGTATGGTGAAGAAATGGGAGAAAGGATCTTTAGTATGCATTATTGTAGATCTCCAAGAATCTATAAATATTTTGCAAAGGACAGGATGAGAACACAAGGAACTTTCTCAATAATCATATAAACTGGTACTACAGTCTAGTGAACACACCTCTTCCTGGAAGTGGGGCTCTATGCAACTCTTTAAATACAAAGCTTTAAAAATTGAAGATACACTGCTTAATTCTAAGACACTATTCTAGACTTACTTTTAATTTTACTCTGGCCAATATTTATGAGCCCAAATGACAAAAAGAAGCACCAAGGCCTAACTGTTAATTTGATGGAGCAACCACACACATATACATGTACAAACACAGAAACATATGTAAGTGTTTATATCGTTAATGGCTACAACAATGTTTTAAATTGTACAGAAAATACATGGAAGCAACACAATAAAATAATTTACATTTATGCCTTGCATTTCTCTATGGACATTAATATCCTTCAACAGATATTGTCTCACTGTTTTAAGAACTGCTATGAAATAATCTGATATTTCCTCCACACCATTAATTTTCAACAATCTTAAAGAATGGCTTTGTATATGGGCAGGATACAGTTACTGAGAGGTGGTGGAGTGAGGACAAAACAGTGGACAGGAGTGTAGGATATAATCAATACAACTTTGTGGCAACAGGCATCCATTTATGAAAGGAGCTGGCAGTGGTTGCATATGCTTATAATCCCAGCACTAGTGGATCTCTGAGTTTGAGGTGAGTTCCAGAACAGCTAGAGCTACACAGAGAAACCACTTTGAAAAACCAAAACCAACCAAGCAACCAAAAAAACCTGAATAAGAAACTGAATATATTTATAAAGTACAATATAATGTTCTGAAATATATATAAAAATTGAAACACACACACATAATAGAATGGCTAAAGCAGATAATTATTATCTTCCTATCCATGGTAAGAATATAATACTTAAAGTCTACTTTCCTTGAGATTTTCTTTTTTTTTTTTTTAATTAGGTATTTTCCTCATTTACATTTCCACTGCTATCCCAAAAGTCCCCGATACCCTCCCCCCCACTCCCACTTTTTGGCCCTGGCGCTCCCCTGTACTGTGGAAAGTGGAGGTAGAAATAGAAAAGTCCCCGATACCCTCCCCCCCACTCCCCTACACTTTTTGGCCCTGGCGCTCCCTGTACTGTGGAAAGTGGAGGTAGAAATAGAAAAGATGACAGCATCTAATGCACAGGGACCCCGAAATCTCTGCTGAGTCTCGAGTGCACGCCATCAGTTCATATGTACAGTTCTACTGTTGTGTCTGGAAGAAAACTGTTTCCACCACCTCTGACTCTTACAATCTTCTGTCCCCTCTTCAGCAAAAATCCCTGAGCCACGAGGGGAGGGGTATGGTAAAGACATCTATTCAGCTACATACTCCAAAGTCTCTCATTCTTTGAACACAGTGCACTTGTGGGTCTCTGTGCTAACTGCCATCTACTGCATGGACCTTCCCTGATGAGGGTTAAGCAATACACTAATCTGTGAGTACAACAGTATATCATTAGGAGTCATTTTATTGCTATGTTCATTTAGCAAGATACTAGTGGTAGGTTTCCCCTGGGTCTATGACTTATGTAGCCTTAGGTTCCTGGCTCACTAACAGTGTCAGAGATGGGCTCTTGTCATGGAATGGACCTAACAGCCATCAAAGAGTAGTCTCTTACCCCTAACATTTGTGCCACTATTGGCATCAGTCTTACAGGTAAGTCCTTACTATGCTCTTAGGGTTTGTGGCCTGATGACATTGATGCCTGTAGTCCGCAGTTTAGCCTTCTTTTACAGGACAGCCTCTTGATTTCTGTTTGCCTGAAGTACACCATCCCTAATACATTCAACCCCATACTCTGCTTTATTCCTTCACTCAGATGTCAGCTCTTACTTTTCTAAAGGCAACACATTTCTCTCTCATACTAAGCATTATAATAAATCTAGGCCTGGCTTTCCTGCTTTGTATCTTTTGAGGCCTCCAGGCCCCTTTACCTTGTGCCAGGATCTGTCTGATTAGTTAGACGCCTCGTGCTCACCTTCTCTTGATACCTCACCTTGCCCTTGCCTTGATATGGAATTTGAAGAGACATTTATTAGCTCTTCGTTCCCAAGTATCCTCTTTCTTTGGGGGCTGAATTATAAAATTTCAATTTTATCACTCAGTTTGCTAATATTCTTTTTAGCAGTGTTTAATTTGCTGTCAGCTCTGTTAGGTAATACATTTTCACTCTCAGAAGAGCTCTTCTACTTTCTAGCTGGCTTTTTTTTTTTTTAATATTTTCAAGTAATTTTAGAAGTAGACTATGCACATGCCTTTAATGCCAGCACACAGGAGCAGAAAAACAGCAGATCTCTGAGTTTGAGGTCAGCCTGATCTACATACAGAGTGAGTTCCAGGACAGCTGGGGCTACACAAGAGAAATCCTGTCTTGAAAACAAATAAAAACAGCCCCCCCCCCCCCAACGTGGGCTGGGTATGCTCCACATTCACTGTCTTAATAAAATCTGAGTTTTTGTGCACATGAGCTGGATGTTTGCTGTGTCTTTTAGCTTTCACTCAGGGTGACTGAACTGTATCTTTATGTGTTAATTCTGGGTCTCTCTCCCTCCATTCCCCTTCCCCTCTCTTTCTGTTTGAGGATAGGGGATGAAAGTAAGTTGACAGCTCCTCTCCGCCCGCCCCCCCCCCCCATTAAGCATTTAAGTTTGCTTCCATTAGACTTTTAGAGTCACTTAGGACTTAAGACTGTTTGCAATAGATTGTTGGCTGGAAGACCGTGGGCTCTCACCTTGTTGGAAGGTTGCTTTTTTCCTAGAATTTTGGACACTCCTATTCTTGCCATCTAATATTATGTGCCATGATCTGGGATAGTAAGTCTGCTGAGCACGAGCTAACCCAATTTTACTTTATTTTTATTTATTTATTTAGTCCTCCCAGCCCTATAGGTTGAGGTAATTTGGCTAGTCTTTTGTTAGATTTTTTTCCTGCTTTCAGAAGACCTTGGATTTTGTGAGAATTCCAAAATCAACGATCAAGTCACCAGCAAATGTCCTTTGGGCTAAGGTCAGATAAGTACTTCACATAATTCTCTCAGTTCACACCTTTACTTATTCCCTGGTTAAGTATTACTGATCTTTTTGCCAGCCATCGGAGCTCAAGAGAAGCTGTTCTTACATTCTATTCACAGTTTTTTTTTTTTTTTTTTTTTTTTTTTTGGTTTTTCGAGACAGGGTTTCTCTGTGTAGCCCTGGCTGTCCTGGCACTCACTTTGTAGACCAGGCTGGCCTCGAACTCAGAAATCCGCCTGCCTCTGCCTCCCGAGTGCTGGGATTAAAGGCGTGCGCCACCACGCCTGGCTTATTCACAGTTTTTTGTTGTTGTTGTTCTTCCATGGGAAGATCAATGTAAACTTTCTAGTTGGCCATGTTGCCAGAAACTGATGTTTTCCATAACATGTTATTTTTTTTGTCATCATTCCAAAATTATATATTCAATCTTTAGAAGGTTGCCTGTTTATGATAACAATGTGTTAGATTCTTCTAGTCAAAATCACAGTGGAATTTCATAATAAATTGTCTAATGTTGGATCACACTGGAATCTTGAATAGTGAAAGGAGCAGTGGTCTGGGGACCAGGGCTCTGGTGTGAATGCTCCCACTCTGTTGGGTAGTGTTCTCTGAGTCCTGGCAATGGCTAGCCTTTGAGTTTCTCATGGATAAGTCTGGCTGACGATCTGATCAGGACCCAACTACGGTGATTACAGACATGCAATGCTGTGTAACCAGAGCTCACTCGTGATCAGAGCTTCTGGTACTCAGTACATTCCTTGAGGCTACCTTACAATCACACTGTAAATGTTCAGCAGCACAGTCAGAAGTAGGCTTCTACTCTGCTATAGCCACTTCTAAAAATTACAGGCAAAAAAGTATACAATGTTCTTGTGCCACCAAAGTCATTTCTAAATGATTTCCTGGGTATTTAGATATTAGTTCTCAGAATTTTATTATTCTTTTGTCTGTTGTGACATTTCCAGTTGGCTGATGTAACCAATAATATAATTTAGTGATTAATTATCTGATTTTTAAGAAATAAATACTCAGACTTAAGAGCTGCAATTACAACACCTGCCAGGAGTTTTTGTGAGGAATCCTGAAAATACAACTATTGCATCAATCATGTAAGAAAGTCAATTTAATACTGTGTAGATTAAGCTGCTTTAATGTAATTGTGTAGATTAATCAGTTCTAATGTAGCAGGTACCCAGCGTGGAGCTGTGGAAGAGTCTTTTTTCAGTGTGGCTGAGTGTTGCAGGATGCTGAAGGTGCTCAGCACTCAAATGAGTTACTGGACACATTTGTCATTTTTTGGCAATGTAACACAAAAGGAAAACATCTTAAAATAAGATCTTGACAGCAGTCTGGGACAGTTAAAACTGTATTTCCAAGTGGGAACACTGTTTATAACCACTTTTAATGATATTAGTTTTTCCTCTGAGAGAATCTAAATTCTAAAACAAATCTATCAAGCAACATAAGGATGTACACATAGCCCCCATCATTTCCTTTACTTTCTATGTGGGAAAATCGAATTATTTCAATTTAGGATCTAAACAGCAAACTGTCTGCAATGTTTCCTTTCTGAATTATCATAAGTCATTAGAGAAAGGAATATGTGGCATACTACTAAATCAGTTAAGGATGGCTTAAATGGTTTTTGTCTTTAGTGTGAGCAGTAGAGATAACTCTCAAGAATGGAGTCCTTGGCTATTGATGCTACACATATTTTATACCCTAGGCCTGAGAGTCACGAGGAGTGTTTTTACTTTTATCTTTATACATATGGTCCCTATATTTACAATGCTCTATGCTTTATGCTAGCTGAAAGAACTGATAATTTAGGATTTGTTGGTCAGTTTCAATAAAAGATTTTTTAAAAGGCACACTATGAATTATAATAAAATCACATTACTAGGGCAAAAATAATGATGTTTACGTCTAAAGACAAAGTCTGGGAAAAAAGTATTATATATTAACCATGAGTGTGTTGGTCAACAGGATTAAGAGGATGATCTTTTCTATTTTTATGCTTTTGTACAATTCCAGTATTTTGTAAAGGATGTTACCTAATATCTATCTATCTATCTGTCTGTCTGTCTGTCTGTCTGTCTTTCTGTCTACTTACCTATCGACCTACCTACCCATAATTCCAGTATTTTGTAAAGGATATGTTACTTAATATCTTTCTTTCTGTCTTTCTGTCTATCTATCTGTCTGTCTGTCTGTCTATCTATCTATCTATTTATCTAACTATCTGTCCATTCATTCAAAATCCACCTATCCATCCATCCATCCCTCCCTCTATGGACTCTCTTTGTCTGAAGCAAGGTCTCACTATGAAGCATAGAATGATCTGGAACTCCTGGCCTTCCCTGCTGTGGGCATTACAGTTACGGGTCCTACACTTACCATGATGCTTTAAATTTTTTGCTCACTTATACATTTATTTATGTATTCATTCATTCATTCATTCATTCATTCATTCATTCCCTTTCTAAACTTTTCACAAAAAAAGTTACCACCCAACTTTTAAAATCCAAATGAAAAGCACTCATTCATTCTAGGAATATCAAGAAGAGGCCTGCAACCAGACTCACAAGTTAAAGAGTGTTTCTGACTTATATTACCAAAAGATCCAACTCTTTCTATACCCATAAGGTATATACAGCCTGACATCTGCTGAAGACCGTTACTGAGCATGTTACTTCCTCCATGCACTTGAAGCGTACCGCATGTTTGAAGTATGGCTTTTAGTAACAGAACTTAAGACAAAAACAGAGTGATGGGCCCTGCTTTTTGTTTGTTTGGGTTTTTTTTTTTTGTTTTTTCAAGACAGGGTTTCTCTGTGTAGCCCTGGCTGTCCTGGCACTCACTCTGTAGACCAGGCTGGCCTCAAACTCAGAAATTCACCTGCCTCTGCGTCCTAAGTGTTGGGATTAAAGGCGTGTGCCACCACTGCGCGGCTTTTGGCTTTCTTTTTGCTAATTTAGTCCTTGAATAATACCTGAGATATACACCACACACTATGTTAGATAATCTCATGTCAGCTTGACACATGTTAAAATCCTTTTAGAAAAGAAAACTTCAACTAAGAAAACCCCCACTCTCCACCCATGTAGCATTTTCTTGATGACGATCCATGTGGGAGGGCTCAACTCAGTGCAGGGGGTGCCACTGGTTGGTTGGTGCTTCTGCTGCTATAAGAAGGCAGGATGAGCAATTCATGAGGAGCAAGGAAGCAAGCAGTGCTCCTCTGTGTCCTCGGCTCTCCTTTCCTGCCTTCAGCTCATGCCCATGACTTTCTGTGATGATGGACTGGGATGTGGAAATATAAGATGAAGTAAACTCTTTCCTTCCAAAGTTGCATTTGGTAATGGTATTTATCACAGTAACAGAAAACCTAACTAAGGCAGGCGTTTTCGCCCTTTAGACATAAGTGCCCGTACCTTCATTACTTTTTAAACTGCTCTGAACCTTAGTGAGAAGAAACAGATGACTCCTGGCCTGAAAGGGTTTCTATGGAGCAAACACAAATATACTTCACATTTTACTCAATAAAGTTAAAATTAACACCTAAATGAGGACAAGACTTCGAGAATTTTTGACTGCGTAGTGCCCGAGGAACGTTAAAAGCCTGGGAAAAGGACCACTTTGCTCAATGAGAACTCACTATGTGTGCTGTTAGATTAATAGAGAGCAAACATTCCATGTGGGGTTTTCTTTCCCATAAAACCCAAGATTAAGCTACTTTAACATTACATATTGGGTAAACAGGAAGTAGTTAAATACATACACACACACACACACACACACACACCCCTTCATAACTCAGTCAAGCCCGGGGCCCCTCCTTTAATTCCGAAGTAAGAGATGGTAGAAACAACCTCACCTGGCCTGGTGCACTGAGAGGTGCACTGTACTGTGCTGGCGGTGTACCTCCGTAAGAGGAATTGATATCCTCCCTTTACTTATAGGCTCACATTGCCCCTGTCCTCTCACTTTTGGCAAGTATCACAGAGCAGGTACTGTCTGCTCAGAACTTAAGGGGGATCAGACACCTTATCTCCTTAAGGTTCATTAAAGTATTTGTCCAAACCTTTACCTCTGTGTGACTATGTTCAGTTTGTTACTACTTCTCAGACAATGAAACTTAAAGAACCCAGAGAGGATTTAGACATAATTTAATGAAAAAGACTAGAATGAGCCAACACAGGAAACCAACTTTCCCACTAATTAATTATAAATCTTATTTTAAATTTATTACCTCCTACAGCACTCCTGTGCACAAGCCAGGATGGTTCACAGTGGGACTAACAAGGCCCCAGATTGTAAACAAGGGTGTCCTGCAGTACATCTCTTGACATTGCAGGTATCTAAACCAAACACCATGTTCCTTGTTTACCTAAACTAGGGTGTTTCCTCGTAGAATCGACTGCAGATTCTGTAATCAACTAAGAGAAGGAATAATTTTGAGCTTTGCAAGATTCAATCTCACACTAATATGAAATGTTTACTTGGATGATTGTCCTACTAGCTGTATTCGCTGGCATTTGATTAGTTTATTAACCATTTAGGTACTGTCTGCAGTCTTTCTAAGGTAAACAGGAAACTACTGAGATGCCTACAAGCAAGCCCAGTGACATGGGATTTGTTTTCTAGGATTCACACAGTACAAACAGGGAATCATTCCTGCAAGTTGTCCTCTGACCAACATGCATGTTCTGTGGCATGTGTGTACCCATAGGCATAAATGTACACACACACACACACACACACACACACACACACATGAATATAATAAAAATTAAAAGTAAGTAGAAGACAAGTGGCAAAATTATGTGTTTCCTCTTAAGTGTACTTCTGTCTCTTAACTGATAATACTATATGACTCAAGGTATGGCAAAATTTATCTCTATAAACAAAGAAGATACAATGAGGCCATATTTCAAAGTAATTTGTGTAGCTTGATAGAACAGGTTTAAAATGACTAAGGGTAAGTCATTTTAAGTTTTGAATATGAATCTGGCCCAGGAAACTGGATAAAAATTATAAACCCAAGGTGGGTGTGGTGGAGCACGCCTTTAATAACAGCACTCGGGAGGCAGAGGCAGAAGGATTTCTGAGTTCGAGGCCAGCCTGGTCTCCAAAGTGAGTTCCAGGACAGCCAGGGCTATACAGAGAAACCCTGTCTCGAAAAACTAAAAAAAACAAAAACAAAAACAAAAACAAAACCATCCCCAGGCTTGCACAGTAAGTACCATTACCTGCTGAGCTACCTCACTAGTCCCCAAATCGTCTTATAGTGCTAGTATATAAGGAATGTACTATTACAACCAGAATTACTATTAAATTAGAATTATCAAAGTTACGCATTTTGGTCTCTTCAGATCAGCAGGTATAGTACATAAAAATTCATAGGGAAGACAGATCTATATTAGATAAAAATTTGCCATTCAAAATTATCTGAAGGCTTTAGAATATTGTTTACCTGCCTCTAAGTTAGTTTATTACTTAATTAAAGTTATATATTGCTAACACATTCAAAAGAAGAAATCATCTAGTTTCCAGAATGCTCAAATAACATAGTATTGGACTGAAATAAAATGCTTTACAAAAGCCAGATATACAGCTACACAGCCCAATCTTTCCTGAATAGGTTCACAGGAATATTCAGCTCAACTGATGTATAACACTGCAAAGTCAAGGTCAAATAACACTTTCCAACTTCTTTTCATGTGCAGACCTTACTATACAGAAACACACACAGGAACCTCTGGCTTTGTTCCCAGAATTAACCTTGGAATATCTGTTGACTGGGAAGACAGGCTGAGTTCTGACATGCACTAAAACATACTCAAAGGTTACTCTGTTTCTATAACTTTGTGTTGTAAGATAGCTTCTGGTATCATTTATAATCCCAAGAAGAAGTTCTATTGCTTAAAAATGTCAAAGCAACAGTTTTTTTTCAAATATAAAGTGGTATGTTGTGAAATTTATATTTTTATAATAATCCATTTTTATCACCATGTCACCAATACTTGCCAATTCTAAAAGTTCAAAATAGATTTAGAGGAAATACAATTCTAGGAAAAGGTAATCCATAATTTATACAATAAATAGGATCTAGAAAAGGCTGCATCAAACCAGACACACAACACACATAATTGTAATAAAATAGGGTTTGTGGCTTGATGCTCTTGCATCACCAGAGTCCACAGAACTAAAATGCTGAGGTTTGGTTTGTTGCTACGTATTGTAATGCTAAATTCTGTATCCTCAGGCCTAAGAATGAATTCTCGAGTTTACAGCTTTTGTTGTGCAAACCTTGTTCTTTAATTTAAAACTATTGGTTAAATAAAAATGGCTACAGCCAATTACTGGAAGGGTTAGAGATAGGTGGGGTTTTTTTGTTTGTTTTGTTTTGTTTTGTTTTGTTTTTGTTTTTTTTGTTTTTGTTTTTGTTTTTTTTTTTTTTTTTGAGTTACTGGGTTGAGCTCGACAGGAGAAGGAGAAGGGGAAAATGAGGAGGAGGAGAGAGAAGGTGCCAGGAGAAGCAGCAAGTATTGGGGGACATCACTGGGGAGAGAGCCAGGCCAGAAAAGTAGATTAGGAGTTTACCCCCAGGTAACTGTCAAAGCCGAATGAAATAAGGACAGTCTGAGTGTCACTTATTGTAAACTAGTTGAGGATAAGCTTGAACTGTTCGTACTACACTACAGTCCCATGGGATCAAATGGCCTCTTCTGTCTGCTGCACAGACGTACATATAGACAAAACACCCATAAACAGGAAATACATAAATAACTCTTTTAAAAAGGGAAAAATAAAATAGCCCATGAAGCTATTTAAACACTACTAGGAAAGATATTGCAAGGCTGTGATTCCTGGAGCTGAAGAGATGTCTCAGCAGTGCTTTCTGCCCTTCCTGAGAACCCCTTCTCAGTGTTCAGGCCTGAGAGCCCACACAGCATACAACTACCTGTAACTCCAACTTCAGGGCATTCTATTACCCCTTAGGCCTCTGTGCAGCCCTGTACACATGGAGTGTGCACATACACGCACATGCATATGTGGAAAAAAATAAAATTAAATGATAAATTTGTGATTCTGAAATGAATAATAATATGGATCTTCATAAGCCCATACTGAATGAAATAAAGAGTAGAGATTTAGATCTCTTTCTTTTTCTTCCTCTGTACTTCTAAGGAGATTATTTTTATTCCAAGTAATAAAAGTAGCAGAAATCAATGAAAACAGAATGCCTCTATTACAATACCATAGTAAATAACCAGAGAAAAGATCTACCACCTACCAATAGATGCTAAAAGTAATGCTGATGAAAAGTTGGATATTTTAATAGTCTAATAGTGTCTGTCTGCAAGTATTTGTAAATTGTAAGAAATAAAGAATGACTGCATAGTGCAGCACAGTAACACCCAACCATGGTGACACCAGGCGAGTCAGCAGACAGCTTTGTATTGCTAACAATGTGTGAACAATGCAATTTCTGTGTTGAGGTTTCCAAATCATGTTATGAGAAACCAAACTCAAGTTGACAAATATTTTTATAAAACATTTAACCAAGACTCTTTAAAGCAATGTTCTCAACTTTCCTGATGCTGCAACCCTTTAATACAGTTCCTGTTGTGGTTTACCACAACACCTGATATGCAGGACATCTGATATGTGACTGTGAGAGGAGTTGAGGCCTACAGGTTGAGAAGCACTGCGTTAAAGGTGAAGGAAGATATGGAAGACTAGGCAACAGTCAGAGTTGAGGACAGCAGAAACCTAAAGGCAATGTGGTACCTTAGACAGAAAAAGGATCCTAGAAGAACAGAAAGTCAAATTCCATCAAGGGCTACAGTTAGGTAAGAATCAGCGTGGTCAAGCACTAATTGGCTAACACCACTGTACTCTGCTTGATCTTAATGTTATAACTACATGGAAACTCAGAATTATGACATGCGGCATGTATAACTTTTTTTTTTCAAAATTGGGCTTCGAGATGCCTCAGCAGGTCAAGGTGCTTATTGTGCACCCTGATTGTCTAAGTTCCACCCTGAAATCCATGGAAAGCGCCAGCTGCTGCATTTATAGCCCTAGCACTCCTCCAGCAAAGGGAGACAATGCCTGGACAATCAGCTGGGAAGCCTGTGGGCCAGTCAGCCTAAAGCACATATCATTAGGAAGCAGGAAGACAGACCTAGCTAGCCTCAAACAAAAGGTGACATCTGACTCTCACAAACATGCCCTTGGGCCCCCTCCCCCAATATAAACAAACAAACTGGGAAAAAAAAGGTTCAAGGTCATTAGAAATAAAGTAAATATGCTTTAAAATTACTTCAAAATAAAACAATTTTAAAAAGCAGATCATCCTGAAAGCCTAGAAATTACAATGACAACCACCCTCACATTATTGAAGCTAGTTTTACCATTCAGATTTAGGACAAATCCAATTATTTGTATATGGTATACAGAAAATTAAAAAGAAGAAAATAATTGCTAAAACAAATCTCTAATAATGACACAAAAGACTCCAACATGGTTTGTTCTCATTTACATATAGACTGAAAGATTTCTCATGCTCATGGATTGGCAGGATTAATATAGTAAAAATGTCCATCTTGCTTAAACAATCTACCAATTCAATGCAATCCTCATCAAACTTCCAACTCAATTCTTCATGAAGTTAGAAAGAGCAATTCTCAAATTCATTTGGAATAACCAAAAACCCAAAAACTATTCTCAACAATAAAAGAACCTCTTGGGGAGAATCACCATGCCTGACCTAAAGCAAACTGACCTACAGAGCAATTGTGATAAAAACTGCTTGGTACTGGTATAGCGACAGACAGGTAGATCAATGGAATAGAATTAAAGGCCCAGATATGAACCCACACACCTATGGTCACTTGATCTTTGACAAAGGAGCTAAAACCATCCAGTGAAAAAAAGACAGCATTTTCAACAAATGGTGCTGGCTCAACTGGTGGTTAGCATGTAGAAGAATGTGAATTGATCCATTCTTATCTCCTTGTACAAAGCTCAAGTTTAAGTGGATCAAGGAACTCCACATAAAACAAGAGACACTAAAATGTATAGAGGAGAAAGTGGGGAAAAGCCTCGAAGATATGGGCATAGGGGAAAAATTCCTGAACAGAACACCAATGGCTGGTGCTGTAAGATCAAGAACCGACAAATGGGACCTCATAAAATTGTAAAGCTTCTGTAAGGCAAAATACACTGTCAATAAGACAAAAAGGCCACCAACAGATTGGGAAAGGATCTTTACCAATCCTGAATTAGATAGGGGACTAATATCCAATATATACAAAGAACTCAAGAGGCTGGACTCCAGAAAATCAAATAACCCCATTAAAAATGGGGTACAGAGCTAAACAAAGAATTCTCAACTGAGGAATACCGAACGGCTGAGAAGCACCTGAAAAAATGTTCAACATCCTTTCTCATCAGGGAAATGCAAATCAAAACAACCCTGAGATTCCACCTCACACCAGTCAGTATGGCTAAGATCAAAAATTCAGGTGACAGAAGATGCTGGTGAGGATGTGGAGAAAGAGGAATTCCACTCCATTGCTAGTGGAATTGCAAGCCTGGCAGTTACTCAGAAAACTGGACATAGTACTACCAGAAGATCCAGCAATTCTTATCCTGAGCATATACCCAGAAGATGTTCCAACTAGTAATAAGGACACATGCTCTACTATGTTCATAGCAGCCTTATTTATAATAGCCAGAAGCTGGAAAGAACCCAGATGTCCCTCAACAGAGGAATGTGTACAGAAAATGTGGTACATTTACACAATGGAGTACCACTCAGCTATTAAAAACAATGATTTTATGAAATTCTTAGGCAAATGGATGGATCTCGAGGATATCATCCTAAGTGAGGTAACAAAAGAACACACATGATATGCACTCACTGGCAAATACAGAAGTGGATGCTCACAGTCATCTATTGGATGAAACACAGGGCCCCCAATGAAGGAGCTAGAGAAAGTACCCAAGGAGCTAAAGGGGACTGCAACCCTATAGGACTAACAACAATATGAACTAACCACTACTCCCCAGAGCTTGTGTCTCTAGTTTCATATGTATCAGAGGATGGCCTAGTTGGCCATCAATGGGAGGAGAGGCCCTTGGTCTTGTGAAGATTATATGCCCCAGTACAGGTGAATGTCAGGGCCAGGAAGCAGGAGTGGGTGGGTTGGGGGGGGTGAGAGGGGAGGGTATAGGGGACTTTCAAGATAGCCTTTGAAATGTAAATGAAGAAAATATCTAATAAAAAAACCAGTTCAGTAGTGTTTTGATGAGCTTTATAAATATATTAGACTTTCTATGCCTTACTGTAGAATAAAACCAAATAAAAATGCAAGGGGTGAGATTGTAAAGAGCTTGTTACATAAGTATAAGGAACCCAGTTAGCATTCCCAGAATCCACGTAAAGCCAGTTATAGCGGTGCTTTCAGTCTTCCTATGGTGAGGTGAGATACAGAGATAGGAGAATCCCTGGAAGCTTCAAGGCCTGCTAGCAGTGGAGTGCAGCGTGGTGAGCATTGAGATAATGCATCTCAAAGAAACTGGAAAGCTGAAACTAATATGTGAACTTGTCCTCTGTCCTCTACAAAAGCTCCCTCTTGTGTGCACCTCAGTGCACATGCAGATATGCACAAATACACACATAACATCAAAGCAACAACAACGAAATCCAATAGAGATTTAATAAAATTCAAACCAACACACAAACATTTGTATGAGTCCTAGCATAGGTTAACATCCTTAAATGTGTTAGACTGTGCAATATAAAAAGAATGAAAAGTTCCTGTGCACTTTAATTCAGTTGTGCATTAAAGCAGCACTAAGTACTCACTCATTAAGCTTACTGAAAAGCAACAATTGTGGTCCTGTTGGCATCCAGCTTATTTTTTTTAGAAAAATTATCACCTTACATGAAAACTTATTTTTTTGTTAACTGCCCACAGCAAGTTTATCAAAACAAAACAAAACAAAAAACAAAGCCGCCAATCCTCAAGGAAGAGGAGGAAAGCAGGAGGATGCATTAACAAGGGAGAAAACAGAGGTGTCCAGAGAGTGGAAAGAGCTGAGGTGATGGCTAATTTGCTGAAGTGCTGAGTTTGGATCCCAGGTACCCACAGAAAAGCTGGGCATGCTGGAATGATCTGTAGCCCAAGCAAGGGAGGAAGACACACAAGGCCCTCTTTGGCTTGTTTAGATAACCAGTTAGTTGCAGGTCCACGTAAGGGCACTGTGTGAGAACAGGAAGTAGGCAGCTGATGACAGTCATCTATGTGAAGCTGACTTCTCCCCCCTCCTCTCCCACACATTAATAAAGGATAATGCGAGCCCCACAAAGCCCTTACCCTCACTTCCTTTCTCCACTTTTGTGACAGTTTCTTTCTTCTGTTTCGCTGCTAAGAGTTCTCGTTTTAACTGCCTTGCTTCTTTCCTGAGCTCTTCACTATAAAGAAAAGAAGATATGTAAGTTTACAATATACTGACAGAAAAACTGGTTTAGCAAAATCAGAACTGTTTGTTTTTAGATGAACTAAGTCAAAGAAAAATAGTCAATAAATTAACTTTCTGCTATATACATGCATTTGTAGATAGTATTACATAAGTAGTCATTTTCCACAATAACAGTGTAAAGATCTATAAATAGATCTCAACTCTATGGAATAGAATAAAGTAAGCGGCAGTTTGAATGAGATATCCTCTATAGTCGCATGCATGCATTTGAATAATGGGTCTCAGGTTGGTGCTACTGTTTGGCTGAGGAAGTGTGGCCTTCCTGGAGGAAATAGTGTCATTGGGGACAGATTTTTCTTCAATATGTTCAAAGACTTATGCCATGTTGAGTTTTCTCTCTTGGCTTCCTGTTTGCTGCTTTGAGATGTGAGCTCTAGGCTGTCCTGCTGAACTTCTGCAGCATGACAATGTTAGACTCTTACATCCCTGGAATGATAAGCCCAAAACAAACCCTTCTATATGCTGCCTTGGTCATGGTGTTTTCTCAGAGCAACAAAGAAGGAACTAACACAGTGTCTTAGTTAGGGTTTCTATTGCTGTGATGAAATGATATGACCAAAGAGCAACTTGTGGAGGAACAGGCTTATTTGATTTACACTTCCATATAGCTGCTCCTCATTAAACGAAGTCAGGACAGGAGCTCAAGTAGGGCAGGAGCTATCGGAATAGTGCTGCTTACTGGCTTGTTTCATGGCTTGCTCAGTCTACTTTCTAAAAGAACCTATGGCCCAGGTATGGAACTACCCACAATGCTCCGGGTTCTCCCTTATCAATATTTAATTAATAAAATGCCTTCAGTCAGATCTTACAGAGGCATTTTCTCAATTAAGGTTCCCTCCTTTGGATAACTAATTTATGTGTGTCAAATTGACATAAGACCAGCCAGTACATACAGCTGGTGAAAACTGGCCCATTTTCTGAATTTACTAGTGAAGTTAACACTAGTCTCAAGGGCTCTTGTGTCAAATCAAAATTTAAAAATGCATTTTTTTGAACATAGGGCCTTTGTAGGTATCCCAGGTTGACATGGGGAATGCTATATAACTCGAAGTGGCCTTGCCCCTACTTCCTCCTCTGGCATGTGCTAGTATACCTGGCACACACAAAAGATTTTGAGTAAGTACTGGTCATCAAATCTGGATATACATAAAATAGATCGACTTCAAACTTGTTAATCATCTATCAAAGTTTTACCAGTAATTATCATTTATTAAGCAATTATTACATGATAGTTGCATAGCTAAATTATTTAAAATTTATTTGATTATTCAAAATTTTTAGTTTTCTGGCTTATTTAAGTTTTCCCAGCCCTTGGGAGGCTGAAGAAGGACTACTGTGAGTTAAGTCATGTCTAGGCTATATGGTGAGTTCCAGGTCAGTCTGGGCGACAAAGTGAGACCGTGTTGTATCAAATCCCTGACCCAATTCTTTTTTTTTTAATTATGTATTTTCTTCATTTACATTTCCAATGCTATCCCAAAAGTCCCCATACCCTCCTTCCCCCACTCCCCTGCCCACCCACTCCCACTTCTTGGCCCTGGCATTCCCCTGTACTGAGGCATATAAAGTTTGCAAGACCAAGGGGCCTCTCTTCCCAATGATGGCTGACTAGGCCATCTTCTGCAACATATGCAGCTAGAGACACGAGCTCTGGGGTTACTGGTTAGTTCATATTGTTGTTCCACCTATCGGGTTGCAGACCCCTTTAGCTCCTTGGGTACTTTCTCTAGCTCCTCCATTGGGGACCCTGTGTTCCATCCAATAGCTGACTGTGAGCATCCACTTCTGTGTTTGCCAGGCACCGGCATAGCCTCATAAGGGACAGCTATAATCATGGTCCTTTCAGCAAAATCTTACTGGCGTGTGCAATGGTGTCAGCGTTTGGAGCCTGATTATGGGATGGATCCCTGGGTGCAGCAGTCTCTAGATGGTCCATCCTTTTGTCTCAGCTCCAAACTTTGTAACTCCTTCCATGGGTGTTTTGTTCCCAATTCTAAGAAGACCCAATTCTTAAAAACTTATCAAATGCCACATTTGGTATGTAATTTCCTCTTTATGAAACCTTCCATGCTAAAGTATTCTAAAAATTAACATGTGGTGTCGTATGTAACAGTGAGTGTGAAGTGACCTATTTCTGCAACACAATTTTAGGGCAGAAGATTCAAACTTACTTCCTGACAAAAATTTTTAACTGTTTATACCATGCACCTTAGTTTGGCTATGGTTTACTATTCCCTCAGTGTCCATGGGGTGGATTTTTGTCCTCAATCATAGTATAGGGATGGAAAGAACCTTTAAGAGGTAGCAAGTGGGTAGGTAGGGGAACATCCTCATAGAAGCAGGGGGAAAGGGGATAAGATAGGAGATTTCTGGGGTTGGGGGTAAACCAGTAAAGGGAATAACGTAATATAAAAATATTAAAAAAAAAGAAAAAAAAAAAAGGAAGGGAGTCCTTAGGACAGTTGGAGGAGGCTGGCGTTAAAAGGAATTTAGCTTCCTGTTTTAAGACCTAATCTGTCTTTTAAACATGCTTTCAACACTGATGTTTACCATCAGGTTAATACAGCTATGGTGGGGTCTTGCTAAAGCTGTTAGGCTGTTTGCCTTTATTACTAAATATATACTGCTTATATATTTATTATTTATTTAATCTATTTAATATATGAAGTAAAGTAATTTAATATATATCTAGGTAACGAATACAAATTCTAGACATGTTATATCCTTAAAAAACAAGTATTCACTCTATTTACAGGAAAGCCAAACTGGATCAAGTATGCTTACAGAAGACTGGAAGATCAAGCAGACACCACACCCTAATTTCCAATGTTATTATTCAAGCCAAACTTAAGCCTAGATAGTTCTACATTAATCCATCCTTACAGGCACATCTAATCAGCTCACAGTCCCACAAGGACAGCTGTGAATGTAGCCCAACACAAAGTTTCAAAGCCCCTTAAAACATTAGGGTATTTTTGCAATTTCTTTTTGTAACTTAATTTCACAGTCCTTGAGTATGAACTTTGTATATGATCATGTTATGTCACCATGTCAAAAAGCAGAACACTGCTTTGTGTAAAGCTTCCTCTTGGTCCTGATTCTCACTGTAGTCCTTACTAACAAGTTCTAGATTTATCAAAGTGAAAGGCCTTATAAATATGCAAGCTTCAGTTCTTTTAATTTTCTACACAAACAACCCCATTTTGTGTTTCTTGGCTTTTAAGACCCTTAAACTATCCTCTCTAATCCAAGTTCACTACCTCTTAAATATTTTCAGTCCTTTGTTTCTAACAGAGCTTGCAGTACTCTTAAAATCACCAAAACCACTTCCTTAGCTATACTGCATGGTCTACCCATGGATTGTAATCCCATTAGCATGGTATTATTTCTGGATACTATACTGATAGTCACTTTACTACTATCATCATCAGAACTCCTAAGTTTCTTGAATCATCTGCAAGGCCATTGCAGATGACATTGCTGCTTGAAGTAACTGTGACTACAATTCAGGTTGTCCAGCATTCCTTCAGGGATAAAAGACACACTTCCATTGAAGAGTAACCTTAGATGTAAGCTGCCACCTGGGGCTTTGCCCTTGTAACAAATGTCCTTATGATGTCAGTGTGCACTGAGGTTTTGGAGCCCATGTTTAGCATTCTACGGTAGAAACTCTTTCCTCTTTGACAATTTTAGGCATTCTTACTCACTAACCCGTTCATTCAGCAAACAAACAAACTCAAATTTCCCTATAGTCTGATGGAATCAAGTGATTATTATCTTTACAAATGGACTCCATCCTGGAAAGAGCAGTTTATATATACAGTCTGCTTTGCAATCTCTGGCAATCTATCCCTCTTACGTCTCCCGAACTGTTTCTATACCAACCAAATTCAATGACCTGTGTTGAGATCTCTTCTTTCCAGATGGTCTCGCTGTCATTCAAAGATGTTAATTACTTCCTTCCTGAAATTCTACCTGAACCAGACTTGTCAGCATTCTGGAGTCAAGATTTCCCAATTGTCCTTGTCTTGGTTATTCTTTCTCTTCTTAACGTAAATGTGCTGGGGTTTCCTTATCTGCATGTAGTGGCACTTTAGTCTCCTGATATCAAACACCATTCCTAGATAGGTTACTTGCAAATCTAGGTTGAATGCTTTGCCTTGAGTTTAGTCCTACCTCTCTAACGCGTACACATTTCCATGTAGAGTATGGAGAATGCCTCACAAAATAAATATAAGATATAACATATAAGCAGTTAAAAAATTGTGAAAATGAGCAGGGCCGTGGTGATGCGTGCCTTTTATCCCAGCCCTTGGGAGGCAGAGACAGGGGTATCTCTGTGACTGGTTCAGGGCTGGCCTAGCTACAGAGCTAATTCCAGGACTGTTAAGGCTATACACACACACACACACACACACATACACACACACTCTGTCTTGAAACTTCCTCCAACCCCCTAAAAAGTAAAAAGAAAATCTTTATTTATAAATAATTTAATTATTTAAATTAAAGATATTTTTGTTTCAAAAAATAAAAAGAAAATATTACCTTATATACAAGATATTTTTACATCTGTTGTATTAAGTCTTCTCAATCTGTTATCTATTTTACTCTTAAGGAGTACTGAAATTCTGCCTAACCACATTTCAAGGGCTCTGACCTAGACGGACAGCCCATCAGATGTCTCAATATAACCACACACTCTCGAATACAAATAGGATATCTTCCCAGTTTTGTGAACAAGTCTATTTTTCATGTAGCTAATGGTAGATTATCTATCTCAGGAAAAGACTTCAAACTTCTTCAGGACTGCTCTGTTTTCATTGGATCAGTGTTAAAGTACACATCTCACACATACAATACTTCCTCTTGGCACTCACTATCAATGCCAACTTCAGGCTCTTATATACACCTATGATAACACAATTACTTCCTTCTTCTTGAAGTTTGTGGAAACAATCCTAGAAATCTCTAGTTCAGTCACTGTGACTAAACTGTATAGTCTCCTCTACCCACTAGACATTCCTGTCTTTTATTCTGCTGGTTTTTAGTTGGGTACATGATTCAGTCACTTAGAGAATGTTTCTTTCTTTTTTTTTTTTTTTAAGATTTATTTATTTATTATATGTAAGTACACTGTAGCTGTCTTCAGACACACCAGAAGAGGGCACCAGATCTCCTTACAGATGGTTGTTAGCCACCATGTGGTTGCTGGGATTTGAACTCTGGACCTTTGGAAGAGCAGTCGGGTGCTCTTACCCACTGAGCCATCTCACCAGCCCGAGAATGTTTCTTGAAGACTAAGATTATTCTGCAGGTTGAAAAGCAAATGCTGCATTTCTATAGGTCAGTCAAATCAGCTATGAGGATAATTTGAAGTAAATAAAGAATGAGGCTAAGGAAGTTTTTCTCATATAAGATACTATTGCACCAGAAAAGAACATAGTTAATTAAGAAAATTAACTTGGATTAAGCAGTCTGGATCAAAAGTCAACTCCATCACGTATCAGTTGAAGAGTGACTTAGATCAGTTACTTAACTTCTCTGAGACTCAGTTCTCCTACTACATAGTTAAGAATGGTTGTAAGATACTGAGTACACAATAAATGTTCAAGAGTACTTATCATGTTGGTCAGATATGTAAAATATCACCTTTTCTTAGGACTGTTTATCATGTAGGAAAATTTTATAATTATTTAAATGAAAGCCACCCTTGGTATCTATAGAGAATAATTTTATCCATAATTTGAAAGTGTAAAATAGTAAAAATTTAATAGATTTGGATACTCTGTTGAAGTAATGTAGCATAAACTGAACAAAAATGACTAAAAGACAAAGTGAGACAGAAAAACATAGATCTACACAAAATATTATAAATTTCTCACTATGTTGAATTTTTCAAGTGATTGAGGACTTTCAATGTTGTAAAAATCTTTCAGAGTAGTAAAATATCACATTTGTCAATGCTTTTGGAGTCGATAACTCTTGGAATAAAGTATAACTTTAAAAATTACTATTTAGATCACAGTCTAATTTTAGGGATCCCAATCTTACATTCTCTAGAACATAACCCCTATCCACTGGCAAGAAATATGTTTAAATCTGTTAAAACAAAAATGAAAATTATAATCTTGAAATAAAAATCAGGATTACTGCCAAAACCGTGGGCCTACTTTAGGGTCCAAAAAAGCAACTGCTCAGCCTCCTCAAGGCCTACCTAGTTTCTGTTTAGATAATAAGAGAAAGTGTTTTTATAAATGGCTTCTGCTGTTATTAAGTCTAATGTAAATTTTTTTTTCTAGTGGGTATGTTTTTAATTATATAGTCATCTGAATTTTAATACAGTTTGAATACAACACTATTAACCAATAAATAATTCTGTACTGTCCTAGTATATATTTTAATCTAATAAATCTACAGTACCTTGCCTTCTTACTAGAGATTACTAATTTATTTAACAATATCTAATATTTACATGTAGCATTCTGGATATAGGCACAGAAATCAAGGTAAGAAAGAAAAGATGGGAACATAATGCCAATAAATTCTTCAATTCAGTTACTTCACTGATGACAATCTTCTTAATAACATGTAACACAGGCACTGTGTAGGTAGAGGCTGAGGTTGATGGAAAGTAGATACCACCATTCACTGAGGGAACTAGAAAGTAAAAACAAAAATCTATAAATTCTAGTCTCTGTTCTTTATAACACAGCATACCAACCCCAACACAAACTCTTCAAGGAGCTTGCATTGCAAAGGGCATAAACCTTGTCTACCAGTAATGAAAGCAGTGCATGATTAAAAAGTAACAAAGAAATGACTGAAGCACTTAGAAATTCAGCAACAGAAAGATTTGCGCAGGCTAAGTGAGAGATGACTTTGCAGAAGAGCCATGTGAACTAGACCCTAAACAATAGTTAGGAGTGGGCCATGTGGAGCCAGTATGAAGAGGCATCCAAATGGTAACTTTAAATCTGGACAGGAAGTAGAGAGTAAGAAGAATGAACAAGAACAGTTAATTGATTCAGTAGATAAGGGTGCTAGACGTACAGCTGGACAACTGAGTTCTGCCCCTAGAACACATCTAAAAAAGCTGGCTGTGAGCCAGGTAAGGAGGTGCACACTGTTAATATTAGCATTCAGGAGGCAGCAGCAAGTGCGTCTTTGTAAGCTTGAGTTCCAGGTCGTCTGCTTTACATAGTGAGTTTCTAGGTTAGCCTGGGGTATTCAAAGAGATCCTGTCTCAAAACAAACATACAATTCCATTCCTCTCTTTCCTAGTTCTGACAAAGCCACTAGAATGCTGGTGTCAGGATCACTTGGCATCAGTTCCTGACTTAACTCCACCTTTCCTTTCACATCACAGTGTCTGTCTATCTGTCTACTTTGAGCTTAACTCTACACAGATGTCAAATTCACCTGAGCTGTATGTAAAGTCTACTGAATTGTGCACTCATCTCCATAAATTAAGCACACTTCTTTCTCAAGTGTTCAAGTACTCTCATGAGCTAGCTTCAAAACACATTTTCCTACTTTATCTTCCATGTAGACTATACAATTACTCTAAATTTCAGTCAAAATATACTAGTCGTCATTACCTTGGCTAAATTTAAGCTTTGGCACACATGCCCTTTGTTCATGCCATCTCTGGGACTTAAAATACTGCTATTTTACTATTGCTCTTTACTAAAATCTTCATCTTTTCAGACTTCATGGAAAAAGTGGCACTCAAGCTGTGGCTCTATTCAGAACATACTATATGACAAGGTCAGTGCAAAAAAAAAATAAGGATTAACATGAAAAACTACACTACCATGTACTCAGAAGGAAATTACATCTGTAATCAAAATATGTCACAACCAATTCATGACTGTTAAATTATAGGAGCAACTTAATGGAGTAAGAGTTTTAAAAGAAATTATAAAATGAAACTGAATATCATAACAAGATCTACTCTGCCACTGGTTTTTCTTTTTCTTTTAAAGTTAATGTAAGGGCTGGAGAGGTACCTCAATTAGCAAAATGCTAAGGATATATATAAAACAGCAACTATGTTCAGTTAGTAAAATGCTAAGGGTATATACGAAAAAACCAAGTGTGTTGTACACTAACTTTAAAATATGAAGGAAATACCTTGAATGGGGAGATAACATTCCTCCCAGAAGCTATAAGATATTAAATAGAAATCTCAGTCCTAGGTGTGAGATACCTTCCTTTGAGCTGTTGCTTAGAGATATTCCAGAGGCCCCCAAACAATGCAGACTTCTGCATCTGTCTTGGTTATCCACCATAACTAGACAATAGTCCACTGCTGAAGGTACCACATACTTTGGCTGTAGGCACAGACAAATCAAGCTGGAACAGAAGTGTAAGCTCCTTCCCTACTAGCTGGCTCTCAGTGCTATGGGAAGCTATATAGGCTGCTAGGAGAAAAGTAAGTCATGGTTTTTCCCAGCTATGAATATAAACCTTCCAGGCAAGTTGTGCCCACTGACTTAGTGGTGTGACCCTTGTGAGGGTAATTAACTGCTCTTTGGCTGAATCTGGGGCCTGTTCACAGGAGGGAATTCATTCGTGGAATAGTAGACCTGGTAATAAACTCATGGCTAACTGGAGGTCTCCATTGGGTTTCTCTCCTCTGAGATGGGTAACCCTGTGGAAGAGTGTGAGGAAAACCTGTAGGAGTCATAGAGGATGAAGGAGACCATATGAACATGCTCCCCAATCAACCAAGCAGGACTCATATGGACTCATAGCGACATAGGGACTGCATGGACCTGCTCCAGGTCCTCTGCACTTATAGCTGTTAGCTTGCTGTTTTGGTGAGACCCTAACAGTGGAAGTGCGTGTATCTGACTCTTTCCCCTGCTCTTGAGACTCTCTTCCTCCTGTTGAGTTGCCTTGTCCACTCCCCTTATTAGTGCTTTCACTCTTCATTCTATTTGGTTGTCATCCCTTGGAGGCCTGCTCTTTTCTGAGGAGGAAACAGAGGGTGAGTGGATCTGGGGGAGAGTCAAGGTTGGGGTAGATTGAGGAGAAGTGGATGAGGGGAAACTGGTTCAGATATAGTGTATGAGAGAAGAATCTAGTATCAACTAAAACAAAGAAAAGAAGAAAAGAAAAAGTATAATAGCTAGAAAGCCTCAGGCCCTAAGTCCATGGGAATTTTCATTACAACTGGATGGATATTTACATTATAACTCATAATAGTAGCAAAATTACAGTTATGAGGTAGCAACAAAAATAATTTTCTGGTTGGGAGTCCCCACATCATGAAGAACTGTATTAAAGGGTCACAGCATTGGGAAGGCTGGGAACCTACTGCTTCAGGAGAAACCTACTACTGTTCATTTGCTAAATTGTCACTCTGTCCAGTTCTCCTTGAAATATTTACATTTATACTCATAGGTGAGCATTACTCTTAAATTGATCAGAGAAACTTCTGGTTGTAGCAGGCAGCAATTAAGTTGAGATTCAGAACTGGCCAAGGTGTTGAGACATCTCTAATATACCTCAAAGGTTCAGGGAACATTGCAGAAGATGAGGATGGTTAAGAGTGCTTTCAAATGCTGTCTTCGAGATAAAAAAGTTGTTGCAACCATGATATTGACATTTGTGGTAGTTAACTGCACAAAGATGGGCCATCAACATTCATCATGAATGGGGAAGGACCCACCAGGTCCCAGCCCATCTGAGAAGTTGAGAGTCAGCTAAGGGGTTACTGAGTAGAGAGAGACATATTCTTCAGTGGTTTATTTAGCAGCTGGTAAACTGCTCCAGCTCAAGCAAATAACCCACTACTCCAGCTCATGTAAGCAACCTTAATTAGGTTCCATGGGACACAAACAGAAAGGCGTGAAACCCAATATCCATGTTCGAATTCTAAATCTTAGACAAAACATTTGAACGTATTTAGGCAGGGTTATTTATCAGCGATCTAGGCTTAACATTATTGTCTGGACACTAGAAAGCAATTAATCCTTCAATTTAGTTTTATCAACACAAGAAAACTCTGGATAAGATATACATTAATAATTCTGAGCTATATTATCAAAAATTTAAGTGTAAATAATTATTGTATTCAGGTTATTTTATTTCAAATCTTTTGGCATTAGGACAGTAAAGCCCGTTATGAATTAAATTATTTCATCTCAGTTCTCACATCTAAAATATAGTGAGATGTCAAATAATTTAATATTCATCTTGGACACAGACACAAGTTAGAAACAATATGAGTCAGGGCAGAACTACACACTGGCTCAGACACCCAGCTCTTAATGCACTCCCTTCTCAACTGTGAGCTGCCCATACTAGGAAAAATTCTTGTAGATTTGCCTAGCTTTAATTTTCCCCTGCTACTTCCCTCATTTTCTTCAGGTACCATGAATGTTCCTTGGAGGGTAGATGAATTTATACCCGCTCCTTTTTTTATTCTTGTGGAATGATAGGTATTATAATGGAAGTTGCTGAATTCAAACAGTGATCATCACTAATATTTACCTTTAAAGGCAAAAAACTATCCAGCCCTGATTCTTTGATTTGCCTTTAAGAGAACTGTAGTCAAAAAAAGAAACACATTAGTTTCTTATATAAGATAATGAATAAATGTGCTTAGAGTCTTCATTAAAGAAGTTGATGAGTTCACTATAGACTGCTGTTCTTAAGTCATGGAGCTAACACTTGAAACGCCTGCTATTCCTCAACATAAGAATTCCTAACACATGGAAATAGCTAGCAGCCAAACAGTACAATTTTATGACTTTCAGTTTGCTGCTTTAACCACAACATATCAATTTGGTCATAATGAGACAATAACTTGGCTGTTGATAAAAATCATTGAATCACTACAATACAAGCCTTTAATAGGTATTAAGACTATGGCACAGTTTTTACACTTATGGTAGCATCAGCTGGAGCAGAGATATAGATTTGCTATAACTCATAAATACCATAATGTACTGTTGCTTATGCACAGACTTGGAAAGAAAATCAGGGACATCTCACTGTGATTCCAATCTTGGTTCTATGTGTTGCTGGTGGTAAGACAGTAGAGAACCAAGGAGCCAAGCTAGGTCTCTGCTCCTAATCTTGAGAAGAAGAATAGAACTAAAAGACAGCGATTCAATGGAAATCAGCAGACCCCACATGACACTTGGCCTAGAAGAAACACAAAGCTGTTCCTGTGGTGATGGTGGCTTTCATCCCTTATAGGACACTACTACTGTCAGTGTTCACAGTGTCTAGAACCAGTTATTAACAAAATGAGAGTCTATCCAGCCAACCAAGCAACCAATCAACCAAAAAAAAAAACCTCACATCTTTGTATATTTTTAATGGGCATATAAATTTCAAAATCTTAACGTTAAGTTTCTTTTGTTTGATTCACTACTTGAATTAAATATCATTAGTCATGAAAATACAATATATCGATTTCAGAGAGCTAAACATCAGAAGACTCCCATATTTTAACACTCATCATTAAGCACTTGGAACCAAACTGCTTTTCTTTCACTATAATCCTATTAAAATAGGAATATACAAGGCAAAGAAGAATTGTATATACATTTATACATCTTGTGAGACCATCTAATAGAAAACATAGGCAAAGGCATTCTGAAGCACTCTATCGGAACATAAATTCAGTCTGAGAGACAGTGTTCCATGTGTTCTCTACGATCTGCTATACATGTACACAGAAATAGAAGGCTCCTCCTTTCTTAAGCATACAACAATTCAGAAAGAAGGGATTTAAATGCAGTTGTAGTCTTTATACGAATCCATATGAAAGATCACATGGATTTTTAAACAGAAACTGGACATTTGATATAAAATGCTACCAGTCTTTGAAAGATTGTTTTCAAATCTTACTTTAAAAAACAAAAATACCAAACTGAACAAGGGTAAATGCTGCAACAGAAATGTAAAATGCCTCAAATAACAGTAGACATGGCTATTCTGTCCAAATAGTGCGTTAAGTAGTGCCTTGTAGTTTTGAACAGTATTTTAAGAAAAAAAATATGTTATTTGACTTTCCAGAAGTAAATTCTTTATGGCTAAAAATTATCTTTAGAAATATGTATCTTCCAGGACCCAACTTTATAAACACTAACACAATCTAGAACACAAATAAGATTTCCAGTAAGACAATGTATTAATCTGAAATCTGAAATCTTGTGATCATTCTTAGCAGTGACTAAAGTCCCCTCTCTTTCCTTCCTTGTTGTTCAGAGAATTTTTTTACTTAGTTATTGTTGACCCACATTCCTTGTACTCTCATTTTTATCTCTTTCCTTCTTTCTCCTCCCTCTCTTTCTTCCTTCCTTCTTTTTTTCCCCAAGATAGGGTTTCTCTGTGTAGCCCTGGCTATCCTGGAACTTGCTCTATATACCAGCATGGCCTCCAAGTCAGAAATCTGCCTGCCTCTGCTTCCCAAATACTGGGATTAAATGTGTGTGTGTGTGTGTGTGTGTGTGTGTGTGTGTGTGAGATCAGGTCCCTTCTTCCTTTCTTTCTTATCATCTTTTCTTCTTCAATAAACTTTTTTTTAATTTATTTTTTATTAGATATTTTCTTCATTTACATTTCAATTGCTATCCCCACAGCCCCCAATACCTTCCACCCGCCCTGCTCCCCAACCCACCCACTCCTGCTTCCTGGCCCTGGCATTTCCCTGTACTGGGGCATATGATCTTTGCAATACTAAGGGACTCTCCTCCCATTGATGGCCAACTAGGCCATCCTCTGATACATATGCAGCTAGAGACACAGTTCTGGGGAGGTAATGGTTAGTTCATATCGTTGTTCCTCCTATAGGGTTGCAGACCCCTTTAGCTCCTTGGGTATTTTCTCTAGCTCCATCATTGGGGGCCCTGTGATCCATCCAATAGCTGACTGTGAGCATCCACTTCTGTATTTGCCAGGCATTGGCATAGACTCACAAGAGAGAAAGAGAGAGAGCTATTTCAGGGTCCTGTCAACAAAATCTTTCTGGCATATGCAATAGTGCCTGGGTTTGGTGGTTGTATATGGGATGGATCCCCAGGTGGGGCAGTCTCTGGATGATCCTTCCATCTTAGCTCCGAACTTTGTCTCTGTAACTCCTTCCATGGGTATTTTGTTCCCTATTCTAAGAAGGAATGAAGTATCTACACTGTGGTCTTCATTCTTCTTGAGTTTCATGCGTTTAGCAAATTGTATCTTATATCATGTGTATCCTAAGTTTCTGGACTAATATCCACTTATCAGTGAGTACATATTGTGTGAGTTCCTTTGTGATTGGGTTACCTCACACAGGATGATGCCCTCCAGGTCAATTCATTTGCCTAGGAATTTCATAAATTCATTATTTTTAATAGCTGAGTAGTACTCCATTGTGTAAATGTACCACATTTTCTGTATCCATTCCTCTGTTGAGGGGCATCTGGGTTCTTTCCAGCTTCTGGCTATTATAAATAAGGCCGCTATGAACATAGTGGAGCATGTGTCCTTCTTACCGGTTGGAACATCTTCTGGATATATGCCCAGGAGAGGTATTGCTGGATCCTCTGGTAGTATTATGTCCAATTTTCTGAGGAACCGCCAAACTGATTTCCAGAGTGGTTGTACAAGCTTGCAATCCCACCAACAATGAAGGAGTGTTCCTCTTTCTCCACATCCTCGCCAGCATCTGCTGTCACCTGAATTTTTGATCTTAGCCATTCTGACTGGTGTGAGGTAGAATCTCAGGGTTGTTTTGATTTGCATTTCCCTGATGAAATTTTATTCAAATACTTCATATTCTTTTTTCATATAATTAAATATTCATATTACTATTGGATCACTTAACATATCAATGCAAGCTTTTTCATCTTTTCTGTTAAAAAAATATACAGTTTCTATCTGACATCCTTACTGAAACTTTATAATATAAAATATAGGAATTACATTTTATACTGGGAAACTTTCCTCTGTGATCCTTTCTGTTTTCTCTTAGCTTATGCTCTATTGGTCATTACAATTTAAATGTGAACTTAAGAAAGAAGCTGATTTATTGAAGGAAAGATTGATTTAGTTTTAATATTTTTAATTGAAGAAATATCATACTATTACTTAATTTTTACACTTAAAAGATTAAAATACATCCTGTTCTATTTATGATATATAATTACAAATCTAGACTGTAGGAGAACCCTGGTCTTCCGGATGACCTTTGCATTCCAAGAATAAGAGATTTCTCTCTTAAGGCATTTAAAAATACTGTCTTCAGAGATGGGGGAATAGCTCAGCTGGCACAATGCTTGTGGCATAAACATGAGAAGCTGGTGAAGAAGAACTCAAGTAAAAGGCAAGAGTATTAGTGTCCATCTGAAACCTCAGCATTAGGCATTCAGAGACAGGAGGATTCCTGGGGCTCGCTGGCCAGCCAGTCTCCTCAAATCCTTTAGCCCCAAGTTCAGCAAGAGACCAAAAAAACAAGGTGCAGAGTGCTTGACAAAGACATCAGATGCAAGACTTCTAGCTTCCACACACAAGCCTCATTGTGTTTTCACTTGTATGCACACATTAATATGTATACACACACACACACACACATTCCCAAGGAAACAAAACAACCCATTTTAATCAGTGTTTGGAATAAGACTGGTGTGTATAGAGAGTGATAGGGGCTGGCAAGTCCTTGAGGGAATCTGACTTATTCAACTAGCATAGGCACAAGCAGGAAGCATGAACAGCTGGTTTTATAATGAAAGGCTTAGAGTGTCGGCCTACAGTCAGGTAAACTTTGAGACAAATTTTTGACTTGACTACATTTTTAACACCAGACATCCCACTATTCCCTGTCATCCCCCAAACTGTCAGATCTAAAATGGAATAATGTTTACCATTAGATAACAGTTAGATGAAAGACTTTTACCCACTTCTCAAATACTTACTAAAGAATGCTAAGATTTAACAACCAAGAAAGTGCTCAGTTTTAATTTTTGAATAGTGAATTCTCCCTCTATGATTTCTCTGTCTTATTTGAGAGGTGGCTCTATAGTTACTGCACCTTGAACTCTGGCTTAAGGAAGGTCCTGTGAGAATAAAAAAGCATGTAACAGTGTCTAGTTGGGAAAGAAGTTTTGACAAAGGATAATGTGGAAATCCTTTCCAAAGGGACATCCTGGCCATGAGCCATGGCCTCTTCATCACTCTACTTGATTTATTCAAGTGGACTCACTTCCATGGGGCGTGAGCTCACCAATCCTGGCTGCTCTACCTGGCCAACTTGCTCAGGGAACCAGTCACCTATCTCTGTCTCCTGGGTACTGGGATTACAGATGGCCACCACAGCTGCCCACCTTGTACTTGGGTTCTGAGATTCCTCATCCTTGCATGCAAATGCTTATACACTGAGCCATCTTTCCAGTCCACTAGACATATTAATGGAAAAAGCTGAAGTAGTTTCTAAAAGAAAATCTAAGAAGCTAAATTTACTACAGAATCTTGAAAAGGTTACTCAGTATGTAGTTAGTGCTTAATAAACACAAGCACAAACCAGGAACAGTATGAGAAGACTAATCCTGGAACTACTGAAGGAAAATGTAGAGACGTAAGAACAGGGAGATTTTGTGAAAATAAAAATACATTCCAAACATAGCACATATAATAAAATCAGAGAACACAACATTAGACAAAACAACGTACACATAAAAAAGATGAAGTCATATCGTGAGGTCTATATTCACTGGAAATAGTAACCTTTAGAAAATGACTGAAGATTTTCCATTTCTCACAGAGTTCTTTACTGACACTAAAATGCTTTTCACATTATGTAAAAGAATGAATGTGTGGACAAACATTTTTAAACACAGCACACATGGGATGGACTAAGTAAGGGAAAAAGGATGAGGTGGAATTTTATTTTGTTTAATTTTTGCTGACCACCTGGTCTTTTATCAGCATGGATTAAAAATTATACAAAATGGCTTATAAAAGACCACAAAGCTCAACAGCTGTGCAAAGTGACTTATTTACTTGTGTGTAGGAAATCCTCTTAAATCACTAAGATTCCACAATTTAAATTTGGTGATGTTGGTCCTACCCTTTATTTCATGTCTGTATGTTCCGCAATGGAGGAACAAACACTGAGCTCCTCATTTACCTGAAAGCCAGTTTCAGGTGTGGTGAGCAGCAAGGTATGTGCTTCTACTGAGCCGCCCAGGAACATGGTCAAACCCAAGTCAGTCTGCTTCAGGTCTGTTATCAAAGACATCTCTCTGCCAGCCTTCCTGATGATCACTACACAGTGATAATGAGGAGGAAGAGGATGATATGTACTTTGTTTTGTGTTTCTAGTCCCACATTCACCACTTTGGGTAGGTAGGGGTTTTCCAGTCTGTACTGCCCTTCTTCATCTGAGTGACAACTGTCTAAGTTGTCAACATCTAACTAGAAGGCTTGGTCTCTCCCAGTTCATCTGCCTTTCTGAATTATGGTCACCACACAGATCTGTGACTTTGTATGCAAACCAGAACATGGCCACTTTTTAATCAAATCTTTATCAGGTTTGATTTCACATCTTTGCTCTTGCACCCCTTAATTCTCAAAGTCCAAACTACATGGTTCTTCATGGTCTCCCCTTTATCCTCATCTCAACTTCTTGCTTCATCCTTCATATATAGTCTATGCGTTTATTTTTTTTTAATTTTATTTCATGTCTGTATGTGCCTCATATGTGTGCAGTGCCCTAGGAGGCCAGAAAAGGTGTTGGGTGTGGCAGTTTTGAGCCACCTGACCTGGGTGCTGGGAACTGGACTCAGGTCTTTTATAAGAGCCATCTCTCCAGACCCTACTGCACATGTTTAAAACCCACACTAGTGCCTGGAACCTATCACGATCATGGTGCCTAAGGCCCTCCTCCCAGTACTCCTCGTTCCCCACAGCTCAGACATGCCACTCTTTAATCTTGACTTCTTGGGCATGTTCTCCACAAAAATTTCTCTCAACTCCAGTATGGTACCCAAGGCCCTTCATTAGCCCTGTTGTGTCATATTTCAATGTTGGTTCACTGTTTTGGTATGGCTTACAGTCAAACAGAACTGCTATTTCACTTTGCAACTCAAACAACTAGCAGAAGAGCTGACAATGTTGAGTACTCAATGAATATGCCACACTGACTAAGCAGTTAAGTATTTAGCTAAATGCTAATTATTGTTTTAGATCATTTAGTGTTTTGATTTTCATTATTAAGTAGATTTTCTAAAAAGTACACTTAACACTACACACACTATATATATATATAAATAGTTTGGTTCCCTTAATTTCTAGTAATACATATCAATAAGTTCCAGATATTGATCCTAATAATCCTAACGTGTTCAAGTATCTGCACACACACATAAGGGTGCACTGAGTGTACATTACAATACTGTGTACAATGAGAAGTTTCCAATAATTAGGCCATATCTTAGACATAATATAAGAAAACCAGAGTGTTAGTCCATTTATATAATCATATATTCAAAACCAGAGTGTTATTCCATTTATATAATTCATTTATTCACATACATATATTGTATATGCCTACACACAAAAACAAAAATAAAGGTATCAAAATGAAACCAGTGGTTAGCTCTGCAGAATGTAATATATGACTTAATGATTTTATAAATTGTAAAGTCTGATGACAAAGATAAACTTGCTTTTGTTTGGAAAGAAGTTTTTGGTGGGAATGCATTCCTTCTGTACCCTTCTCTAGGGTTAAAATACTTGATGTAACTAAGAAGAAAAATTTACTCAAATAAAAATATTCTGGTATTCAAGACACTTAATGACTGTATATTTAATTTCTACCATGGTTTCACTATCTATCACATATTTTTCAAATAAATTCATTAAGTCAAGAACAGAACAAAAGATGTAACATGCCTTCCTCATAGAATAAATGAATTTTATCATACAGTATGTTCCAATTTGTACTAAGTAACAAGTCTATTACTACAATGTACGTACAGAGGCTTTCAGTGTAGGTCTCTAAGATTTCCACTGAAGGTCTACTATCCACCACCTTAGAAACGGGCTATATGATTGATAAAACTACAGGTCCATACCAGCTGAAAGGGAGAAAGGGAGGGAGGGAAGGAGGGAGGGAGGGAGGGAGGGAGAGAAAAGAATAAGAATGCTCCAGTTTTAGTGTTCTCCCTTCACAGAAACATTTTGAAAATGACTGACACGTGCCTGGGATGCCTCAGCTTCTGCATGAGTCTACTAAGCCAGTATGTACTAAGCCACTAAGAGGATAATTTTGGAGATTTAATATAAGCTTGTACCTCTCATTTTACTTTTAAAATTGTCCTTCCTGATAGCCATGGGAGGAGACAGAGGAGAGAAGAGGTAGAAAGGGGGAAAGAGAAGAAGAGGAATTCATGTAATTATGTCTTCCAAGAATAAACAACAAAACCCTAAACCTAGGGGGAAAAAAAGGAAGAGGAAGAAGAGAAGGAAGAGGAAGAGGAGGAAACAAATTAAACCTGCTTTTCTTCTTTTCTAATGCTACAAGACACACTGTAAATAATGTGGCAGTTTGTGGACACAGCAGGCTCTAGGGCACCTGTAGAGCCCATCATTTTGATCTGTCTGACTTTTATAAAAACACTCATTTACACTTAAATCTTTGCTCTAAATGAATTTACAGATTGTTTCCAAAAAGCTGAAGGGGCTTAGCTGAGACAAGCTGTAACCTCAGTGGCCTTACAGAAGGGCTGACTCATGCCAAGGTTGCTGCAGGCTCTGGGTCTTCTTTTCCATGATAGACAACCTGGCCCTGGTCTTCCTACTCCTCTACTACCTGGCAGACAGGCACCATCCAAACCTTGCCTGACCTGCTAGAACAGCACCCCCCTCCTCCCGAGAGAATGAGGACAAGAAGGGCCAGGAAAAGCACTTTGGAAACTACTTGCACCTAATAAAACATATTTTAATTTAACTAATGTGAAATCCAAAGTGAATTCCATCAGTCTAAATGGGAAAGATGCTTTATTTATATTTATTTATATGAGTTCTTAATTTAGGCTTGATTCATGCCTCATGAATAAAACTACCAGTTTATAAAATACACTGCATATTGGTCTTCATGAGCCCTTACAAATCTTTAACAGACCAGTAGGACATGTGGCAAGATTCAATATTTGTCTTAATTTTGTGAATAAACAAAACTTTTATAGAAAAAGTTCAATAAAATTATAATCAACAAAGTAATATAATTAGAATTCCATGTCTGCTTTTTTATTCCTCTAGTCCAAAATTTCTCCTAAGAACTGTACTAAGCATATCAGATAAACTTATGACATTGACAGCCATATCAAAATCTAAAATGATGAGGCTGGGGAGATAACTCAGTGGATAAGAGCACTTGGAGTAAAAGCAGAAGTCCCTGAGTTCAAATCCCTAGCACCCATGTAAGAGCCAGTCATGACCATGTAGACCCACCACTGGGAGGCAGATATACACAGATCCTGGGAGTTCACTGGCCAGCAAGTCTTAGCTAAAACAGTGAACTTCAGGTTCAATGTGAGAACTTGTCTCAAAAATAGCAATAGTAAAATAATAGTAACAATAATGATGTGGACAGTGATTAAGGGATACACATGTGATGTTCTTAATCTGCATGTGTACAGGTGCACATATGTGCATACTCCAAGTATGCATACAAAACATATATCACATGATCTGGAGAGATGATACTTTACAGATATAGTGTGGATAATTAGAAACAATGGAGTACAGAAAGATAAACTGGTAAGAAATGGCTAATAAGTAACACATTAGATAGAAAAGAGTATACAATAACTAGAGCCACAAAGAATAGACCGGGTAGAATAAAACTAACACTTTTATACACATTACACTGTCAACACTAAAACAAAAGCTATACTGAATATATATCACTAAAGACAGCATAGGAAAAAAAATAGACACAGGTGCATTTTTGGTTGATTATTCTTTAAATGGCATTTCTAAATGTTTTAGCAAATACCAGAACCACCTGATGTTTTGCTAAAACTCATAATGCTGACTCCAGCATGCCTCCTACAGCTTTAGAGTGAGGACTAACACGCACCCTGGAGAACTGGTGCAGACAGTCTGGTGACTTTGAGGACCCCTGGTTCAAAGAAATGTTACAGAAGTAATGCATAGTTTTATTAATATTCTTCTAGTTTAAAAACTGTACAAAGCACTACCAGAATTATTTAGCTACTTTACATTTGATCAAAATTTAATATATTGATAATTGGGCATACTAAAAATTTAGGAGACAACCAAGAAATGGGTTGGTCAAGCTTTTCTCTCAAAGCCATTATTAAACAAATTTAGATTCTCTGGGATTCAGAGGAATGGTCCTTCACTGCACATGTAACAGAAGGAGTTTTCCGATGGTTTTTCTAATACACAGGCTAGGGGGGTTAGAAAGAATGCTTTGGGTGAGGAGGGCAGTCTTCTGCAGTTTCCATAACTTCATGAATTTTCAATACTCTGTGGCTGCTTTGGGGTTGGTATTTTACTCAGCATTGAGAATGAATATGTGGCATATTTATAATAATAATTAGTTCAAAAGGGCATGAAACTGGTAATTTGGTAATGAGTATTCAATGTAATTTATAATAATAAATTAGTTCAAAAGGGCATGAAACTGGTAATTTGGTAATGAGTATTCAATGTAATGTAACAAACACACAAAAGCAGATCAACAAACACGTTCTGGAGGCCTAGGAATATCCTTCCCTTCTCCTCTTCTTTTATAGAGCGTATGCTCCATTTGCTGAGAGGAAGTCAGTTCTGCTACACCATGCAGTAAAGCCTGGGTCCAACTCTACACCTGAGGGCAAATGTACCAAGAAGTGCTAGAATATTGTGGCTGAGATTGTACTCTCATGCTTCACTGGTCTGCAGAATAACTTCTTAACCATCAACTGCATATCTGTCGAAATGCTTAACTAGGCTTTCTTTGCTAGGATATTGAGTTTGTGTATAAACTTAGACCCATGTCTTCTATGTGGTTCAAATTCTGATTGGCTTTATTCCCTCTGATGTTAGGAGCAAATTAATGATAAAATACTAATTGCCATCATTAAGATTTTATCTTGTTCAACAGCCATACTAAAAGTATACCAATAATTTAGAAAAGCAGGTCTCTTAAAGTGTAAATTCACATTGCAAAAGTGCTTGTGAATTAAAGCTGCACAATGTATTTATAACAACTACAGTAACAATAGCAAAAGCCAATACCATGTATGCTTTCTCCTTGGTAAACTCTGAACACTCTGCAACCCCAGAGACAAGTCTGCACTGGAGTTCAAACCTCACTAGCTATGTGATACAGGGGAAGTCTGCACACTCCCCTGGGTTACTTCCTAATATGCAAGAAAGAGGAATGACCACAGGGAGGGCTTTACACAAATCTTGACTTTAGTGTTATACAATTTGCCCCTTCTCTTCTCTATCCATGCCATGTAGTGAGCAATCAAAGGCACAGGCTCTCTATGGAATACGTCATTCAAGCGTGAAATACAATCTCTTCAATACATAGGAAACAATTCCAAATATTAGTCCACAAAAAAGCCTAAATATACTTAGAAGGGTTAAAAATCAAACAATGTTCTAAGACAACAAGAAATGAGATTTGAAACTAAGAACAATGAAATATTTGACAAATTTGTAAGTAGTGGAAAATAATATTCCTAAATAACCAATGGGTTAAAGAAGTCACAGGGAAGTTAAAATACTTTGAGTAGAATGAACTGAAAATAAACTTATTCCAATTCTTCATAGAATACACCTAAAGCAAGGCTTTGGAGGGAAATACCCAATTTTAAGTTGTTGCCTACATTAATAGTCTTCATAATAAAACAATCGACCCACGGAAACTGAAACGTACTCTGTATGCCTTTGATAGACTATAAGCCTTAGGTAAATAAGCTATCAATAGGAGTATTCTTGAGCCTAATACTCTTCTCATTTTTCCCCTGTTAAGGAGCATATAACATATTTAGGGACAGCAAAATCAGCCAGTCATCTTTTTCTTGGCAATGACTATTTGGAATTGTTCTTCTGGGGGTCCTAAAAGATAATGTGATGACTTAAAGATAGAATTACTGAACATGGTCTTTGAATCACAAGACTTTCTGATGATCAGCTAAGTGTACATACACTTAGCAAAGAGATGGGCTTATCATCTGTTTTATAGATGAGGAAGCTGAGGCTCAAACTAAGAAAGCTCTCTGACAGACAGTGCCTGTCTCAAGTTCCATAACTTAAAATCTGTTATGTACACTGTGATCATTTTCACTGACTCTTTCATATGCTTTGGTTATAATGAGGTAGTCTAGTCTAAATTCTAAACATTTTAAATCTGGATCCATTTTCTTATAGGCACAATATATAACAAACAGATGTGACTGGAAGACTGTAAAATAAGTGTAGCCCTGAAAAGATGAAAATTGCCCCCAGTATTACAGTGTTTCTTACTTATTTATCAGCTGTTTGGAGCCAGAACACTCAGCAAAAAGACATAGTTTCACAAATAAAGAATTCAGTATTACAAAGGAAAAATAGCAGCCTAAATAAAAAGTTTAATCCTAGGGCTGAAGAGATGGCTTGGTCATCAAAGGCCAGGCTTATAACCAAAACGATAAAAGCTACAATCCTAAATAAAACTGTTTTCCTCTTAATCAAGGCAAGCAAGTTTTCTCTCAAAGTAACCTCAAAAACAAAATAACCTCTGACCCAATTATTAACCTTCCCCTATTTGATAGCATTTCCATTTAAATCTTTCCCCAAAGTCCTTGTTTATGTAGCATACATGCACTCATGCACACATCAGAAAAGGCTATGACTTATATGCTACAGTGCATGATAACATCCTTTTCTCTGTTTATTTCCTTATAGATTTGTACAGAAACTGCATAATGGTTATACTGTAGCACTTCCAACTATTTCTTTAATGAAACACTCAGTTCTTAGAAAGTGATGGAGAACAGGGCTGTCTGGGTTTACTACACAAGTGAACTATGTTAGTTAAGACACAGACTCTTAAAGGGTAATCTTTAAAGATTAACAATGGCACATTCTCTCCTGCTGTAAATATTAAGTGTAGTCAGTCTCTTTGACCAAACACAAGAATATTCTTATATATTTGATGACTTTTTGAACATTTTATACCAATAAATTTTAAGTTTCTCAACATAAAAAATACATACATGAAGAACTGATATGTTAATTATTTTACTTAATCATCTTCAAGATATATATCAAAACATCACATTATACTCCCTAAGTGTGTATGTGTATGTATATCACAGTTAACTGTAAAGAACAAATAAAAATAAGAAATATATTGATTAATGAGAAAAGTACACTATGAGCCAAAGATTAGCCACCTGAGGCACACAGTCCTAGTTATTCCATAAAATACATTAGTACCAAAAGTATGTTAAACTAACTAAGGGTCTCATAGGAGTTCCCAAACCTGAAGGATTCCTAATGCTCCCTCAGTTGTCTTGGTAGGCAACATCTAGCAGTCTTCTTGCATTTTGGAAATATTCTAAGATAGGCAGAGTGTAGAACCCAGCTTCTACTTCAGAAATCAATGACCTGGAAAGATCTTATCCACATGACAGCTAAAGCATATATTATTATACCTATACATGTCCATTTCAACAGATGAATACTATAGTTTTATAGTTACATATCATGGCTTTAGTTTATTAACATATCTTTAAAAAGATAGAGGACATTGGTAGACCCAGGCAACTGATATGAGATCCTTCCCTGTTGGTACTATTCTTGTTTACCTTCCAGGACTCTCCCAAGTTTATTAATAATAAAAGATTTTTAAAAGCTTGTTTGAACCGGCCATAATGAAATGGAATCTAGTAACACCATAGAGAGCAGCCATAAGGGCTGTGACAGCAACTGTGGAGGTAGACCACGGTCATGATGCTCCAGAAGGCACAGTCTACATGAGGAACCGAAGCAGAGAGAATGCACATTCTTTCTCCGGCTCCTCTCCAGCCTTCCTATTTTGTAAGTTCAGCCACATCACTCTGATGTGTTCATTTTTGGTTAACCAAGTGGGTTTCTGCTAACGATACCAAGAATTTGAATAGATCAGACTGACTTGATATCTAGTATATTATGCATTTGCACATAGAAATTATTCTACCATGGATTTTTAATTCTTCAAAGCAAGGTACACAAGGAAAAGAGGGACATCAGCATATTCAAAAGATTTTGGCTTTCAAATAGCTTGACACTCCTTTTCAGAGGCTAGCAAGGTAGCTCAGTGGGTAAAGGGGCTTGCTGCCAAGCCTGACAAGCAAAGTTCAACCCCTGGGACCCATGTGGTAGAAGGATGCAACCCACTCCCTCAAGCTGCCATTTGGCCCCAATCCTGCATCATAGCACAGCTTCAACTCATTGTCTCACCACAATAAATACATGTAAAACAAACCATCAAAGAATATTCCTCTATCCTTTAGAAGCAACTATGATAACATCTTAATGAACTAAATTCTGAGATACAAATAATATAGGGAAGTAACAAATGCCAGCATAATGGCAGGTGGGGTCTGTTGTGAACTAACCTCAGCTTTGACCATGATGCCCTAAAAGAAGACTGATTGTAAATGCCATCTTTGGCCAATAAACATCAACACAAACAAACCAATACAAAGGACACAAGAGGAGTCTTGGGTATCCCTAGAACAACTAAAAATGTGCTTACATTTTTGGTGTGCCCTCTTTGCACCCAAGACCATAATGCACCAAAGCTAATACACACAAAGGCTACAAAAAGAGAAGGATGGAGGAGAGTCCACAGGCAGAATGAAGGCCTGGAACAAAAGCTCCCACTTAAGATAGCCCTGGGCTCCTAGGCACTTGAGCAACCTCAGCTGAGGTCCCATGCACTGCAGGGAGATCCAATCATCTACTTATATTCCAACCCAGCTCCTGACACACAGAATTAAAAGCTTTGTTTAGTTACTGAGCTCAGGGATTGCTTTTTATAAAATAGGTAACTGAAATAGGACCATGTACTATGATATGAAATTCTTTATATTTTGATAACACGCTATATGCACTGAGAAGCTGTCAATAATGAATACCTGAAGAAACTTATTTTTTATAATTTTAAATCACAAGAAGTTAGACTTAAATTATCTGAAATTATGAGAAAATACTAGTGTTCATTTTACAACAGTTAAAAAATACTACTGTATATGTAAAACTCCTACCCAAAAATTGATGGAAAATTTTACACCACAAAGATCGATGCCATGATAGACATGAAATACCACAACTGATCTTAAATGAGACCCGTATGTTGAATTGAGCCTGTCGTGAAAGCAGTCAAAACAACAAAGGTAAAACTGAAAACCTGGAGTGAGGTTGACATTTTAACCTTATCTGATGTCAAATGTGAAACAATATTGGAGTGCTCTGAACCCAAATCTATGAGGGTCCGCGGGCTGATGTAGACTCTCAACCTCAATAGCACAGAGAGCAGAAACTTTCTTTAGAAAGATGATTTCTGGTGGGTAGTTTACTATAATAAATATTAATGATACTTATATTTTATTCATATTGAATGTTTAGATATATTTAACATTTTAGTACTGTTGTGTTAAATACAGTATTTCATTAATAATAATTCAGCAAGTATAAATAAAAAAAAGTGATTTGCTTGCAATGACTTGTTAAGAATGTACTGGTGTGGCACAGCAGCACACTGAATTGAGAGTACAGATTTGAAATGGTGGCTCTCATTGTTGCTACTGTTGTTACTATTATTGTTATTCTGCTTATGACTACAGTGCCTCACCTCAAAAAGGATTCTAGTAATAGTAACTGTGCTTAGTGTTGGTGAGAAGTTTCCTGAGTTCACATGGAAGAGAGGATACAGACAAGCCAAGTGAACACTTGTTATTCAATAATGATAAAACAATGATACAGGCTCAAAAGAGAAATAACATTGTACAAATTTTCACATGCTCTAGAAAACATCTAGAGAAAATGAACATAAGGAACCTCATAGAGCCTGTGAGACATAGTAGCACCCATCATACTAATAAACTTCTAATGGAAACAGATCTGAAGACATCATCTGATTCATCTTCTAGTATGTGCCTTCCTGTTGTTTCCATATACTTTTATTTTTGTAGTGTGTGTGTGTGTGTGTGTGTGTGTGTGTGTGTAAAACAAGGTCTTACTCTCTAGTGCAGTTGGCTGGGAACTTACTATAAAACAGCTGGCTCACCTAAAGTTTGTGATGACCCTCCTGCTTCGGCCTTCCAAGTGCCAGAATTATTGGTGTGTGAGACCATGCCTGGCTTTTCTACAAATACAGTCTAGACTTATTTACACATGGTCTGCTTATGTGTAATAACTTTGCCATTCTTGATAATGAGTACTATTTATGACTTCAGTTAATTTTTCCATTCTATTGTGAATTCTAGTCAGGCTTCACTCTTAAAAATACAGTTAAACTGCTTTTCTTTTAAGTATACTTTAGGTATAGTACAATGAGGAATATCACAAATGTATATAGTTCAAAGAGTTGTGACAGATACACACACACACACACACACACACACACACATATATATATACACACACACACACACCTATAACATAATAACCTTGAGCGTTCCATGTCAACATGACCAGTGTCATTCCTCCTTGCCAATGCCCTATCCTGTCACAGCAGAGCCTGGGTTTTTTTTGTCCTAACAATCTGTATGCATGGAGTTATACGGTATGTTCTCATTAGTCTAGAGTTCATCATTCAACACAAACTATTTTTGAGAGCCCAGAAACTGTTATAGTATATATTACCACTCTGCTGCTTCTGTTTGTTTGTTTGTTTGTTTGTTTTGGGGGGCTGATGTCTAGTATTCTTGATGTTTATTTTCCACACAATTTGTTACCCACCAAACTGTTGATGTAAATTAAGGTGGCGTCTAGTGTTTAGTCATTAAGAGCTCTTAGGGTATAAATGCAACAAGTCTTGGGGGAGGGGGAGCAAAGGCTGAGTACCTGGACATAACGGGTCATAGGCTATATGCACACTTACTGTCACACAATACTACCCTACTTTTCATCATGTGTTACAGTCACACTGGCAACTTGTACTTAGCAGTTCCGGTTTTCTACATTTTGCTTACTTTTTTTTTTTTCAATTCCTTTTCTCCCCCTCCTTCTTTCCTTCCTTGTTTAAAAGCTAATCTATTGGATATTTGTCTTAGGGTTTCTAATGCTGTTTTGAAATACTATGACCATAAACGAGTTGCAGAGGGAAGAGTGGTACTTTGTTTACACTTCCACATCAGTCTAGAATTGAGGAAAACTGAGGCAGGAACTCAAGCAGGAACTTTAAGTGCTTTTTACTGGCTTTCTCCCATGGCTTGCTTAGCCTGCTTTCTTATAGCATCCATCAGTCCTGAAGTAGAACCACCCACAATGGACTTGCCCCCCCACCCCCACTAATCACTAAGAAAATGCCCTACAGACTTGCTTACTGGAAAATTTTATGGCACTATTTTCTTAAGTCCATAGCCTGCTTCTCAAATGACAAGTTGGCATAAAAGTATCTAAGACAGTATCATAGTGGCTAAATCTTGTTTTATGGAATACAACAAACATTTTTATGGATTATCAGCAACTTACTTGGTTTCTTCCCCTGAATATTTAAGTTTTTACCAAATCTTAAAATAATCTACTTAACTTTGGACAGTACATTTCTAGACCCAAGTCTTTTATCAAATACATTTTATAGATAGTTCCTCCTCATCTATAGCTACTTATTTTCTCCATTTTGCTGAAATCTTCTGCTTCTTTACAGTACACTTGATACTGGAATGATAGACAGACAGTGCAGTCAGAATCCCAATGCTCACCTAGTAAATCCAGAAGAGAAGGCAACCCGAGGCAAGCTCTGATGAAGGGCCTGGTCACTGGCCCACACTAGGATGTGCTCCAATCTTTTAATGATCCGACTTGATCCGAATTGATTTCTGGTTTTAACACCCATACCCCCACCTGCACTGTACATGACATCTAGTGTTTCAGTATAACTACTCTATTGATGTAGTTATAATACTGAGTAATCTCTCAACTCCTGAATTTCAGAGGCATTAAACTGGGTATTATAAGGAAGGGGCACACAATATATGCCCCAGTTTGTCAACAGCTACTAACAGGCCCTGTCTAGCCATTATTCTTAAATCATGTAGTGTAGGTCCCTGGCTGGGTCTTATTTTATAGACTATGTACTGTTAGATTGTTTAAACCTAGTAGACAGCACGTAGACATCCTGGCTACTCCTATCCTACCCATACAAAGACATCTGTCTTTGTCTTGTTTGGTCAGTGTTGAATACCAGTCAGTGAGGAAACTGTGGTGAAAAGGAAGTGCAGTCTTTATTAGGCAGTGATGAATGGACTGGATACTGAAATTTAACCTGGTAATAAATAGTGATGCCTAGACTTTATTCTTCAAAACAATATACTGCCCAGCTGCTAACTCACTCAAACCTTAAATCACACACAAGCTTGCACGTCTCCTGTCTGGTACCTTTTGAGGGAGAATGGGCTGGAAAACACATTGTCAACCAATATTTTCCTCTTTGCTACTAACTTATTACTATTCTTTGCAGGCTTTCCTATCTTACAAACATTAATCACCAATATTACACTTTTAACTTGAGCTAACCACTTTAGCTAGGAACATCTGGTATATTACAAGGTATTATTGTATGACGATCATTTGTAGAAATAATAAAATTGAAAGCAGATCTGACTTTCATGGCTATAATAGACTTCCTTATTTGGAAAGGCTGTGGAAAGACAACTAAGAATAAGTTAATTTCTGATGCTCCTGAATATTTCTCAAAATATTTGCCATTATTTAACTCAATTTCTACCACTTAAAAATACCATCTATTAAATGATCTTTTCTAACAATGAACATCCCCAAATGATCTAAATCTCTAAATTCTTTCTGGAGTTACTTTTTGTAACAAGTCATCAAGTTCTTGTCCCCGAAGCCCACCGTGGAGTGGAGTGGCACACAAAACACAGACGGCAGTATAGGTCTAAAATCACACCACCACAAGAGAGCACAGCACAGCACAACACCACAATAGAGATGGTGCAGGCCTGTAACTACAATAATACATTATAGTATACCATACCACAACACAATATAACTTAACAGTGTAGCCTGTAATCACAACTTATCATACCATACCACAGCAATACCATGTTGAGATCATAACAATACCACACCAATCGTAACACTACCCCACAATAACACAGATGTGTACAAGGGTATGTGTACAGGTCTGAAATCACACCACCACAGTACCACATCACAACACAGGACATCACAACACACTATCATGGATTGACATGTGGTCAGGCCTCTAGTTACAGCACTTGAAAGGCCATTATGGGTTATATGAGATCCTATTTCAAATGGCTAGTTTACAAAAAGATAATGAAAACACAAAAACAAAAACGCCAGCAATAATCCTTGCTTAAGGACTAAACAGAATTTGGACATAATCTAAGAACCTGTTACATTTAAGAAACAAGTTTCATCTTTTTTTTAAGGTTTATTTATTTTAGGTACGTGAGTACACTGTAGCTGTCTTCAGACACACCAGAAGAGAGCATCGGATTCCATCACAGATAATCCTGAGCCACCATGTGGTTGCTGGAAATTGAACTCAGGACCTCGGGAAGAGGAGTGCTCTTGATCGCTGAACCATCTCTCTAGCCGCAAGAAACACATTTCTTAAAGAAAAGTATTTCAGAAGGGCTTCATAGTTTTCAGAATGTATGTATAGAAACTGTTTTAAGTAAACCTTTAAAAAGTGGGCAGGTCATGACTACCGAGGAAGGAGAGTTGATTTTCTTCAGGGTGTAGCTACAGGTAAGTTGTCTACAAGCCAGTTAATAATACCGCACCCGTGCACATATAAGCAATTCTAAGTGAACTCAGTGGGTTATTTTAAAAAGAGACATTAAAAGTAGGAAAAAGACACATGATCTGGGAGGAGGAAGTGTAAGACAGAGTAGGAAATGGATAAGAGGAAAATGGAGAGAGAATATGATTAAATACGCTATAGACATGAATAAAATTATCAAATAAAACCCCCAAAACATTAAGTGCTTTAGAATATTTCTTTTAATATTTCAGATTTACTTTTAACAATATAGGCCACAAGTGCTTTATTACAACATAAGTATATTACCAATCTCAAATACTGAAACAACTATGAATTAAATCAACTGTTTTCATCATAATGATAATGAATGGTGAGGGTCCAAGACTAAACTGCCTTATCACTGGAGCCCTAAAAGAAAATGTGAAGTATCTGCCATAGAAAAACAACAACAACAACAATAAAAACAGCCCAAACACTGTGATTAGGGTACATTTATCTAAAGCCTCTGATGCCTAGAAGTACAAAGAATGATGTGTAACTTTCCAGCTTAGAGAAGATGATGATGTCAGAAACATGTCCCACAAGCCACCCTTCTTCCTGACAGCTCATAAGCCTTTCCCGTGCTTACTATGACCGCCTTAGGAAGGGCTGGTTGCCCCACCCCCTCCCGCTGCTCTTCCCCTTGCCCCAAGATGACACCACACAGCATCAGGAAAGAACTTTCTCCTGTTCTGATATTAGTAGTTACAAAGACGTCTACAACCTCTTCTGCCTTGTCTTCTCACATAAAAAGAAAAACCCAAAAAATCTTTCTGGAAGATTCCTGGCCATCAAGGGAACGCAAATTCTGAAATGGTTCTGAGGTGCTGTTACCATGGTAGACCCAACCGCCCCCTGTGGAGGTGTGCTTCAGGCACTGCTCAGTAAATATCAACCGCTCCCTGTGGAGGTGTGCTTCAGTCACTGCTCAGTAAATATCAACCGGGAGGTGAAAAGGTTTGCTTCCTCCACCGAACCTCCTAGCATTTGGTTTTGATTCACAAGTACATCTGCACCTTAGTTAGTTCTTATATCGCTCTAAACAAAAAATTCCCAAAAGTTCCAAATTAATTAAAATGCCCCAACTTTAAACAGAAGATTAACCATTCCCTTCTTTGTGTCAGTACTATCTGTCCAAGGTGAAACAGCTCTGAAGCATAACATGCCAGGAAATTTGGAGATCCCAAACATGTATGTGCTAGCTGCAAGCACAACAGTGTGTGAGAATGGTGACATCACTACTACTGCCTACACACTCTCGTGTAATGGTTACTTAGAAGGAAGACTTACTCCTCTTTTATTTACTTCAAAATCATTCCCTGAATATGACAGCAATAAATCTTTTTCAAGAGGCTTAGAATTGCTCATCGTTAGAACATTAATGTTGAGGTTACCAAGTTTCATTCCAGATAGCAAACGTTTAAACATGACCATACTAACTATAAACTTGGCTTGTGACATTAATGATCTCACACCAGTCTTTAGGCACTACAAGAGTGAAAAAAGAGGAAAGAAAGAAAGAAAGAAAGAAAGAAAGAGAGAGAGAGAGAGAGAGAGAGAGAGAGAGAGAGAGAGAGAGAGAGAGAGAAAGAAAGAAAGAAAGAAAGAAAGAAAGAAAGAAAGAAAGAAAGAAAGAAAAGCAAAGAAAGAAGGAAGGAAGAAATCAAGCTAGCTAAATAACACGGCACTGGATATATTAATCCAGCTTTCTGTTGGCAAGAATCATTCTGAACAAACCTTTGACTTGGAGGTGTACTAAGTGGATTTCTTATGGAGGAACAAGAATACCTATCCTTTATAGGTGCTATAATAAACTTGTAGAACCATGAGAGCAGACTACTAAAGTCAAAAATAGCTTAGATTCTAAGCAAGGGCTGTGATGGATATCTATTAGAAGGACACCTATAAATAAACCTCAGTGCTAACACTGAAATAAATAGCTGCAGACATGGCTATTTCTAAGAAGTGTTTCCTTTATTTTATACTAAAGTACAGAACATTGACTCTATTAAGAATCTCTGACAAAGACCAACTGTATTAAGCAACACTCTATGAAAATAAAATGTCCTAGTTCTCCTTTACCAGCTTCTGAAGAGCAGCTACTATGTGTAGGGAAATGCCCAAGACCCTGAAGTCTTAGGGCAATACCTCTCCCATCCACTGGGATACATGGTACTGAAATAGAGAGAGCAAATAACAAAACAAACAAACCCACAGGGGAAAACAACGAGCGTGACTTTCTGGAGAACCTGGAAGGCTGTACAGCCAGTGGGGATGTCAAGTGCAGCAGTTGCTATGGCTAACAGTACAGAACATTCTCAAAAAATTAAAAATACATGTTCAGTATGAGCCAGCGATCCCACTGAATATAGCCTCGAAAGGAGATATTTATATATTTGTGTTTGTGTTAACATTCACAGCAGGCAAGAGTGGAAGCAACCTAAATATTCTTACAGATAAGAAAATATGGCATATGCACACAATGGAATGATATCCACACTTAAAGGTAAGGGAATTCTTATCCCATACCATGGATGAGCCTTGAAGAGTGTTTGCTAAGTTAACTGAGCCAGTCACAAGACTGGGAGTCTATGGAAAGAATGCAGCTGTATGGAGAAAATGAAGCATTAGAAACAGACCAGACTCCAGGCCTATAAGGAGGAGGTACAGTGTGAATATATTCAGCAGTATCAGTTTACACACATAAATGGTTAGGCTGGTTAATTGTACCTGACTTGTATTTTGTCTACAGTTGAAATAAAAAATTCTTAAGGTAAACTCTGAGTGGAAGGAGAAAAAGATTATGTCAACACTTTGTTCAGCAGTGATTAGGCAAACAGAGTGTTGATGACATATAGAAGTAAGGTATACGTCTCATGATGCTTCCTCAGAGAGATATGGAAGCTAAGGACTCAAGCACAAAGAGTTCTAAAACCCATTCTTATAACAACAATAGCAAAACGGTTTTTGTCCTTCATCACTTGTAGCACAGTGACTCCCACAGAAACACAGGCACTGCTCTGTGGTATGGCAGCTGCAGAGCTACTCTGTCCCACTCTGGACCTTGTCTGCCTGCTATAAAGTTTTCATTAGTGTTGAGTCCAAACTTCCCACTTAGTTCCTTTCACTGGCTGCTCTTGGTTCTGTCCTGTGAGCACCAGAGAGGACAAGAATAACCAAGTTCTTTGGCTTGAACAACTTCTTATTGTAAAAGGCATCACAGAAAATACAGTAATTTTAAAGTCTCTCGTTTCCTTGTAGTAAATCTTTTAGCCTAATGCTCTAAATGATAAACAATAGGATAACAGCATTTTAAATTGTTTTCTTCTATAACAGAGTTTAAAGGCTGAGGCAGGAGGACTGCCATGACAATGACCAGCCAGAATTCCCCATGGCTCAATACAATCTGAGTAGACACAAAGGTATGACACATTACTTATAGTTTTAGACTTTCTATCAGAAAGTACAAATATGAAAGGCTCAAGAGTGACCTGATTTCTGTGTTAACTAACACATGCATTTTTCACAGTCTCACTATGGCATTTCTGCACATCATTTTCTTGTTCCTGTTGCTCCTCCTCCACTCACTGCCCCTCATGCCCTGCTAACCCCTTGTAACTTGCTGTTTCCAGTAGCTTCTTTTAGAATGTCCCTACTTCTTCAAGCACCTGGAATCAGACTTTGAAACATTGTCTGCCTCTCTTGTTTTTCCTAGAATAACTCTCATAAATCTAGATGTTAAATAAGATACTCCGGACTAAAGATTAGAACAGAAGCATATGTTCTGATTAAGCATCAACCTCATTTTTATTTGTGTTAGGGATTTCATCTATGAAGCACTTAAGCAGCCTGAAGTGATTAGAATGTTTTCAGTCACTGTGATCTCTGGGGTAATTTGCACATATATAAACATGAACTGATACTAAGCACTAACTATCAAACACTAAATCACTGAAGCACTTTAATCAATTACTTATAGTTCATCTCTATGAAAATCTCTCTTTTTTTTAATTTTATTTAAACCTCTTGTGTCTCGGCACTAGAACTTTATTTCAGGACCTAAGGAAAGCAATCTAGGCAATAGTCCTGTGCTCTCTAAATCCCAATGATTGATAGGCTACAGTGTGTACTCAAGTTCTTTTGAATGTTTCCGAAAAGTCTGGTTCCAAGCACTTACTAGAAGCTCTGCTAGCTTTTAAATGGGTTGGAATTCACCTGAAAAAGGAAAGAAAATGAGTCAAATAAATTAACGGTCATTAAGATTTCAACAGAGTCCTGAATGAATGAGCATCCAGTGAGCTTCCTTACACTTGGTATTTAACGATAATAAATCTTCATCTGAAATAAGCAAAGGCTTCTCTTCGTATCATTTACTTATCATTTAATTTCAACCATATGAGTAAGTTTAATATTTGTCAAATTTATGATGCATTTTAATTTTAATATCCATTTCAGTGATTAAGTGACTACAACTGTATTTCTACTTTGATTTTTTTCAGTACTAAACAAATTATGGTGGGATATGATAGCACACTCCTGTAACTCCAGCATAGGCCAGATGAGGTAATATGATAAGTTCAAGGCTAGCCATGAATCCATATCAAAACCCTGATTCAAAAAACAATCAAATTTCTGTTCCTGTTTAGGGATAGATAGAATACAGTTATTTCTTGAAGTGCCTTTGTTGTTCTGTTACACAGTTATTTCCTCTGAGATTAAGCCTTCCATGTTGGAAGGAAATGCCTTAAGAAACAGAATGCTCTAAGACATCCTCAGGCAAGCTAAGCTGCCTGGAAGAAGCAGGCCAAGCTGCCTGGAATACACTAAGCGCAACTTGAGCCATATAAAAAGAATACTTTTAGATTTGATGAGCTGCCTGGTGTGTGCAAAGTACTCCAAGTTTCCAGCTTACACGATCTGTAGCCATGCTGTGTGGGGTTTGGTGATGCAGGTGTTTTTGAGTCTTTTGTGCTCCTGTAACATCTCACCCATATTCCTGTAAGTAACCCTAGTAAAATTCATTGGCTCTCCAAACTGGATTATAGTGGAATCTGTAGTTTGGTTTGTTGTCGGTTCCTTATTTGGTGGCTGTTCATATCTCAGGAATAATGTTCTACAACATCTTCCTCAAATTAAACAAAACAGAACCTATCAGTCCTTTTTTTTAAAAAGAAAAAAATTTCTTCATAGAACGTAAGGCTTTTTCTGCCATTACATTCTTTCCAATAGATGCAGATAAATGAAAAATTGTACATAGTTTTAAGTTCTATTGGGGTTGAAATTAAAGGGACTACCAATTTCTTTTGGGAGTTAAGCCACAAATAGAATTAATTGTTAAACTTGATTTTAATATTTTAATATTTTAAATATACTCTAAACACAATTTAATTAGAATTGAGATACTAAGTCAGGCATGGTAAAGACCACCCATAATCCTAACATTTGAGAGGTTGAAGCAGTAAGATTAGAAGGGCAAGACAGCCTTGGCTACACAGCAAGTTTGAGATGAGGCTGTCTCTAAAAATAATGATGATAAAAATTTATTTTATATATATATATAATATATATATATATGCATCAAATTCTTAGTTGCATTTGTTTTTAACATAGAAACTGCTAGGCTCTTTATCTTCTCTGTGATGAATTTAGATGCCAGAGGAAAACTGTCTGATTTTCCTGATTACAGCGTCACAGTGATGTTTTCAGAATCTCAAAGTAAATACAAATAGCAAAAGAGTTAAAAATCTTTCAAAACCCTCAAGGTTCTTAATAAATTAGTAAAGATAATATTGGGCAAGTGATTCCTACCGTCTTCCTTACTGACATGCAACTGTTTACCAAGTAGCTAGAGTTTTTCAAGGAACATTGCTATTAAAATTAAACAAAACCACAAAATAAATAACCTCACATGGGGGGTAACTTTTCTTCACATTGTGTGAAGGTATGCCTCTATAATTTTCATTTGTTAATTCTGTACCAGCAGAGAACTGGCAGGGTTCTGGTACTGTCATTTCTACAGCCCATCACCGGATTTTCTACTTTGTAAATATCTATCCTTCCGCACCTGCTTAAAAAAAAGGCAATCTAGAAATGGGTCAGAGGTTATCGCGCTACTGATTGGTTGTAATAAAGAGCTGACAGTCATTAGCTAAGGCAGGAAGGAGGAGGGCGGAACTTCTGGGTAGAGAGTGACTTAGAGAGAAGGGGAGAATCAGAATCAAGATGGACACAGCAGAAACAGACAAGAACTGCAGGGGTGGGGATATCTAGAGCTAGCCATGTGATTGGTCAGGTTGTAGGTTAAGTTAGATGAGCTAGCTGGAAGACTGATCTAGCTTTAAACTTAATTAGTAGCCTCTGTGTCATTATTTATACCGTGGGTGGTCCTTGAAAAGTCTCACATTGTTTTGGTCCTGGAAAGATTAAACCTCAAAGCATTGAGGGATGAGCCGTTCCGTGTCAATGACTGCTCTAGTAGGATCTGAAGACTACTAGCAAATCTTTACTGGTAAAGGAACTTGGGAGAAATTTATGAGTTTGAAAGCAATATTAGGCCTTTTTACCTGCTGTGGTCAGAAACTGTAGACCGTCTTGATGAGATCTACTGAAGGGCATGTGACATTGCTAGAGCACCATTCTTGGGGATCAGAGGACAACACAGAGACTAAGCAGGAAACTCAGAGGTAGTACACTAGTGAGGGCCAGTGATCAGCAAGCTTTGAAAGGGTCTTCATCGTGAGTTATCACAAGAACACTGTTGGATGCAGCAGGTGTTCCTCCCATACCTGGGTTCTGTTGCTGGCCCTCCTTAGCATCCCAACTCCTTTGAAGCTATGTTCTATACTTAGCAATCAACTACTGTTTTCTGACATACGGACGCTTGGATTTCTGATTTTTAAGCCACAGGTCAGAGATTTGGCTCTGTTGAGGACAAGCCTGCAGAATTCTATGATGAGCAGCCATCTGTAGCTAGCTGAAAGGCCACCTGCAGTAAGTTTTTCCAAAAGGAACTGTGAAGGACAAGATCTAAGGCAATTTCTAACTTGAAGTATCTTGTCCACAGATGATCTGCTCAAGCAGTTAGGGTGCCATTATAAGAAGCATGGGTCATCATCTTTATTTATTTCTCTTTGAATCAATCAATTGCCATGTCTTCTTTCACAGCCAACTCTTCTGTGTTTCTGCAAGTGCTTTAACCTTTCTTTTACACAATCACCAAAGATTCTTTTTTTTATTGGATATTTTCTTTATTTACATTTCAAATGCTATCCTGAAAGTTCCCTATACCCTCTCCCCACCCTGCTCCCCTACCCACCCACTTTCACTTCTTGGTCCTGGCATTCCCCTGTACTGGGGCATATAAAGTTTGCAAGACCTAGGGGCCTCTCTTCCCAATGATGGCCAACTAGGCCATCTTCTGCTACATATGCAGCTAGAGACATGAGCTCTGGGGGTATTGGTTAGTTCATTCTTAACTGACCCTCTGTTTCTAGTTCCTCCTTTCAAAAATCTATATTATCAAAGTGGTATTCAGTAATCTTAAATAAACTCACAAAGAAATTTGAAATCATATGCCTCAAGATCACACTCCTGTTCCCAGTGTTTGCCTAGTGAGATAGACAGACCCTTCCCGTTCCTTCCGTTGCCAGCTCCCATGCGCTGCTCTTGCTTTGATACTTTCTCAAGTCCCCTCTAAAAGAAATGAGCTCCTTGTATCCATCCTTATCAACATTTAACCCATTCTATTAAGCTTTCTCTGTTGACAGATATCAACTATCCGTGCCTTCAATTCTTTTAGTACTGTTTCTATCTATATGCCTACCCATGAACTTCTGGGCCTAGTCAACTACATTCTCAGAATATACCTTTTATTCCTTCTTTCTCCCTAACAAATATTTAAGGAACAGGACTTAAATTTCTCATCTTTATATCTAAATAGCTAGCACACTTAAGGGCCTTGTGAATCTACTCTAAAGGTACTAGGACTTCACTTATTCTCTCTCATTAATAAACACTTCCTGAGTACCTACTCTATGACAGACACAGAGGCTAGGAATTCACAAAGGGAATTCAATTTAAAAATTGAAAAATGATTCAATATGATGGAAAAATATATATTACAAAACAATGGTTTCTCAGGGGTCAGGTTTTCATAGTATGGCTTGTCACTTTTTGTACGTTCCCTAGGCAAATATGATCAATTTAGACTTGAGTACAAAAATCATTCTCAGCTCAAACATAATTGTTTTTACAAATTTAGTCCAGTTAGATTATCTTGTTTCAGTTCTTTTTCCTTTTGATGCAAAAACACAAGATCTCATTGCTTAGTCTAAAACTCAGAATTATACAGGTCAGCTTTAATACCTATAACAAATAGGCTGTCAACATCATGTGTTAAAGGGAAGAGTACCTGAGGATTAATTCTGCTTTCTCCCTCTGCATAAGAAAGTGTTCTTGCTGAGGCTGAGTTTGGTTCAAGAACTAAGAAAGCCTGACAATTATAAACATTCCCTTAAAAGGATATCCACAGATTGTTAGTTCAAGTTATTCTGGAATTGTGATGAAAGGGAAGAGCCTACAAACCGTTAACTCTTTTGGAACAGTGAATATAAAAGTCAGTGATAGAGGAAATGAACTTTCCTGACTCAGTAGCCTTGCTTTACTTATATATATTTATTAGCCACTGTATAGTAAGTAAGTGTATGTATTAAGGTCACTGAAGCTGAAAGAAACTATGCTGAGATAGACTTCATCTCTTTCTCCCTGATGTTAGTAATGAGAACACACTGGATCTTGATTAATTGGAAAATAAATCTAAAGGCGTTCAAAATGTGTATTCTCGTATTTATACATAACCTACCCAAAACACTATACAATGTTAGAACAAGATGGTAAAACAATCTGATCACTTTTATTGAATAAGCTTGCTAGTCATGAGTAATGGGTCAAACACATAACAATACTAATTGCCCAGACACTCTTGTTTAGCTACATGAATGTATCCAGAAACCTCTAAGGAGACTGTTATATCAGTAATTTTGTTGTTGATGCTATTATTTTATTTCATTTTTAAAGGATTGCTCATTTTTTAAAGAAATGATACCCCAAACATTAAAAAAAATTGCCTCCTCAGTGAAATAGTATTAAATTTTCAACCTTAAAAAAATTCTAAAGGAAAATAGTTTGTAAGCTAACGAGTACCCCAGCTATCATATGTTGGAAGAAGTTTAGCACAATTCCACATTACAGTAAGAGATAAAACTGTATATAAGAAAGACTGCTCCCCTTTTCCCATGGGGACTTTGGTGTGCAATGGTTGCAAACAGCAGCTCCTTGGTGTGGTGTATGTAGCCTATTATCTATATGGGTTGCCTCAAGGGACCTTGGAGACAATTTTCTGCCAGTTGGTAATCAAGCCTCTGATCACAATGCTGTCCCTGATCTAGGCTCCAGACAGGGATGCGTGGTGCCTTTGGGAAGCCCCAGGGCACAGTGGCCAGGGTTCACATTGGCCAGGTCATCATGTCCATCCGAACCAAGTTGCAGAATAAGGAACATGTGATTGAGGCTCTGCGAAGAGCCAAGTTCAAGTTCCCTGGCCGCCAGAAGATCCACATCTCAAAGAAGTGGGGCTTCACCAAGTTTAATGCAGATGAATTTGAAGACATGGTTGCTGAGAAGCGGCTCATTCCTGATGGCTGTGGTGTCAAATATATCCCCAACCGTGGTCCTCTGGACAAGTGGAGAGCCCTGCATTCCTGAAGGCTTCAATAGTTCTCTCCTATACCCTACCAAATCGTGTTCAGTAATAAATCTCGCATCAAGTTCGCTTAAAAAAAAAAAGAAAGAAAAGAAAGACTGCTATCAGGTGAGGTTTCTGTTCTCTTTTTTAAATGGAAACTACAACAGCAAAGTATATTTTTTTAGCCTGAAATACTTGGCTACAAAGACAAACCATTCTGCTATTAATAGCAGTATATGTGGTGTGCATGTATATGTATGTGGGTGTGGAGATTGGAGGTTGACATCTACAGTCTTCCTTGATTGTTTTCCAATTTATATATTGAGGCAGGGCTCTTGAATCAACCCAGAGCTCATTCAATATCTCACTAGCCAACTTCTGGGGATCCCATTTTTGAGATCCCCAAGTACTGGGATGACAGGAGAGTCATTACACCCATCACATACTCTCATGGGTGCTGACTACCCAAGCTCTGAGATTCACATGTATTTGCCAAGGGCTTTTTACTCATTGAGCCTTCTCTTTTGCCCCAATACTAATTATTAAGTATGGTAAATTCATTAATAATTTTTCTGTGTTATCCATTAAAAGGAATTTAAATCTTAATTAGTTTGAAGATCAAATTTGACACTTGGTAGCCAAAGTAAGCAGTGAAGTCACATTTTAAAATATTTCACCAGACAAATGATTCTATTTAAAAAGGCTGGAGAGACGGCTCAGCAGGTAAAGGCACTCGCCTCCAAGCCAGCCAGCCTGAGCTCAATCCCCAGGATCCACATAGTGCAAAGAGACCTGAGTCTGGCCTGTATGTGTGTGTGTGTGTGTGTGTATGTATGTGTGTGTGTGTTTACACCTGCACACGTGAAACAAGGGTAATTAAGTAGGCTATTCAAGAATGTATCATTTCTAAATCCTAATCTCAAGAAACAAAACTACAATTAAATTTGATAGTGGTCACAGTATTGTCATTTTATACAAAGTGCCCACCCTCTGCTATATTTACTATTATCAAAAAATACATTCATAAGCCTTAAAAGCTGAACTTGCTAAATGACAATGGAGTGAGCACTCATTTTTGAACCATCCTCATTGGGACTGGAAAAGGCCTGAGATTGAATGTCTTCAAGCACAGTTACACACACCCACAAATGGCCTGCCTACTGCAGACATGAATGTTTGTTTGTAACACTGGGTGGAGATGAAGTGGCAAGCATAAAGGGCATCCTTTCAAAAGCTCTCCCAGTATATGGAAACTCTTACTTTCTCGTTTATATAAACTGGTCCTGTAGCTCAGATAAATACAAGTCTTCTGAAATAGAAACATCACAGCAGCCTCACTAAACTTAGCGTTGTTCTCCATGATGGGCATATATTCTGAGCTCCACCTTCAGCAAACAAATGTAAAGGTACTGAAAAGGAAGCAGTCTTTATATCACCAGATTTAGGAATGACGACTGAAGAGATGTTACTGACAATACTGTTCCTCTGTTGGGTGACTTACACAATATGATGCATTGTCTTCCTCCAGACAGAGCTGTGAACCACAACCTTTTGTCAAAGGTTGTACTAACTCACATCAAATTCGGCTTGATGTGACTGGGCCAGCTTCCTCTGACCACACAGTAAATTGGGAACATGCTTTGCTTCTTCTCTCTTTTTTAAAGGTCATAGGCCTGGGACCTCTACAGACAGTAGTATCATTAAAGGGAAAATTCTACTTGGTTCCAAGAATGGCAAAAACATCTTCACAGAGGAAACTGTTGATTAGCAATTGAATGAAAGTAAAAACATAACTTGTAAAGCAGGGCCTAAAAATAGGATACAGAGCTCACAGAACCACAGGCAGGCAGTGCTGTTTGTACCGAATGCCTTGAGAGTCACCTCTCCCTTTTCCCTTCCATTGTCTCCTAGAGCCACTAAAGAACATCAGGTTACATCAAGAAGCTTGAGAAAAAAGCATCCGTAGAATAAACTTACCTGTAAGCTATTAGCTGAAATTCACTAAGTGATACAAAGCCTATTCTTTATGAGTGTAGTAAGGAAAATACAGTGCAGTCTTGTGGCTTTAATTAACTATCTGCTTATTTGAATACAAAATTCACATATTTGTAGAACTGGGTGTGTCGTATAACTTACATGGTAGCTTGTAGCTTCTTCAGATTTTTCCTTAACTGAGCATTGTAGCTTATTCCTCTAATACCAGAATGTTAGAGACTCAGGCAGAAGTAATGCCAAGAGCAAAAGGCCAGCCTGGGCTACTACACAGGAAGAGCTATCAAGTGAGAGCTTTCCTTAAAACACCATTCCATCCACCTCTGAATATCTTTCCTGTACTATGCGAGATGTCTATTTTATCACCAAAATTAACCAAATAAGCTTTAACTCTCATTTGGTTTTTATTATCCCCATATCAGTAATGTCAAGAAACAAGTTCAAAAGACACATGAGCACAAAAACAGCATAAATAGTACCATAAAAATCTTTATCTTTTTTCTTTATTCAAGAATAAAATAGGGGCTAGAGAGATGGCTCAGTGTTTAAGAGCCCTGTACTATTATTGTGATTTTGCTGGGGGTCAGAGTTAAATTCCCATCACCCAGATCACACTTTACAGCCTCTTATAACTCTTGCTCTAGAGGATATGAAGCCTCTGACCTCCACAGGCACCCACCCACAGATACATACACTTAAAAAAAAAGGAGGAGGAGGAGGAGGGAAGGAGAAGGAGGATGGGGAGGAAGAGGAAGAGAGAAGAAGGAGGAGGAGGAGGGTTCATAAAAATTAGAAAAATGGCTTATAAAATAAAGCCATAGAAGTTGATCAATTTATAACCCTAAAGAAGTTTACAGAAAAAAAAACTACTGAAAGATATGGGATATTCCAATAATGAATAGTTTGTTATAACAAATATCTAACCATTAGTTGTGGCAAACTATTTCCTTTCACAGAAATGAATGCACATTATCTATATTTAGTAAGATAACATCATAGAGCAATATACAGCTATTTCCACTGCTAATTTACATAATGAAAAGTAAAAACCTTTGCTGTTTCCACACCCCGAGCCAAGGTATATAATTATCTTTGCCAAACGTTCAGCAATCTACAGAGTTTGAGGGCCTGAGACATCATGAGTAGCCAGGACTACATCTGTTTTACGGACATTTATTTAAGAAGGGAGAACTTTGACCTAGTCTATAATTCTGTATGAATGTGGTTTAGACTTTTATTTTAAATAGAAAAAAATGGTAATTTGTCCAGGAATTTTTTGGAAACTAAAATTTACAACTAGAATATTTAAATAGTACTATACAAAGATAGTACATCAAAAAACAGTGAAAAGTTTAGGGGGAAATATTCCATTGTTGGTAGTTTAGTATAGTTCACCAATGTGCTTTATATATAGTAAAATAAATAAAACTATACAAATAAATCTAACACTCATACATAAAACACCCCTATAATTTTTAATAATGCTCTCCACTTCCACTCTGCTCATCTGGATCAAAATAGATGTGTCTCTATGCTACTAAGAGAGTACCTATGCAGGCTCCAGAAACTTTCAGCTTTGGTGCTGGGAGCCAGGGAGCTCCCAGAACTGCAAATCCTCTTCCTGTTCTATAACTGGATTCAAGGACAGTCTTTAGAGATGATTCCTGCTTCACTAAATGCAAACCTTACCTTTGGAGATGGCTCAGGGGAAAGGATTAAGAGCTTAGGTGCACATAAGCTCGAAGAAACGACATGGGCTAAGCACGTGAAAAGAAGTCCCTTGGCCCCTACATATAAGATACACATGTGTCCTTGGTCTACAAAGAAACAATTTAGTCTTTTTTAGTTAAAAAAAAAAAAAAAGGATGAACAGACTTCAGTATAGAAAGAGATGAATGAGCGCTCAGAAGACTCTCAGGGTCCTCTCTAAAGGCACCACTGCACCAGCCTTTAAACACAAGGTCAAGTCAAATACACAATGACTCCAAGTCTCTTATGTGGACCTAAACAACTGGATCATATCACAGTATTCTTGGTTTTGGAAAGGAGCGCATTTATGACAAAGAACAGTGGTACAGCAGTAGGAGACAGAGTCAGTGCACTGTAGAAGGGCTCGCTTAAAGTTGGAGTCAGAACATGCAACTAGGCTGCAAAAAGGACGGAAAACAAAGTTGTACTCATCATATGGCTGTCCAAACAGATAAACATCAATAAATGTACAAACATTTCAAAATACTAAGTAAAGCTTGGATACTAAAGATAGATCATTTCATAAAAATAAGGAACTACTTCTGAAGTCATGTGTGCTCAAAATTCACAACTGATTTCCTCTCCATTATGTTTAGTGATATACATATTCAAGCAATTGTTGTTTATTGTCCTGACAGAGTAATTCCATACAGTGTTACTAACCAATAGCACAAAGGCTCCTCTAGGGTCCCCCTTACCTTTAGTTTCAATCAGAACTCCTGGCAAACAGGTTTAAGCAATGGATAGCTGTGTGTCCTGAGCAAATACTGACTTTAACTTAGGATACACTCATTTCCATTATATTCAGAAGCTTAGCATTCTCCACCTACATTTTCTGGCTGAGCTGTAACTACACAGAGCAGAAAGCTCTGAATGAAAGCCACAGGAAAATGAGAACTCAATCTGAGCATGCCATGGGGAATCAGCTTGCAAAGGCATCCAGCTTGTAAGAATACAAGGAATAAAAGTACAGGCTACAGCAACAATATCAATAGGTAACTGAGGAGTAGCCAAGTTGTGCCATCAAGGATCACTGAAATACAAAATAAACTAACTCTTCCCACATCACACTACATTTGGCTTTTAAGGGCCTTTAAGCTGTAGGAAGAATGACTACAAAGGTCCAGTTATAGAGGAGATGATGACTCTGACTCCTCTGTCGAAGCAATTCAGGTGTGCCTTCTGTTATCTGAAGTAGTCTATGTAAGATAGATATAAGGAGAAATCTTAGTACCTCCAAATTAAAATAGGTGTTATCACACTGTTCTATTTAAGTATGATCTGATTTGAAAGCTTTAGTTTTCAAATATTCAAAATTAGAAGCTTACACAAATAGTTATGTATGTGTGTAACCAAAAGCATTAATAGTTTACTATAGAATATACATAAAAGCTGTGGGTAGGAGCTTTTTATACATTAACTCATTTACCGCCATAACAATCCTTTTACAACTTTTTCCTGCCTTGACTCCAAGTTCAATTAGATCTTTCCACTGCACTTGTTTGTTGAGTTTCTATGTTGATAAATTTTATCATTGCTGTGAACATGCACCTGATAGATAAGACTTAAGGAAGAAAAGAGATATTTTATCTAGGATTTCAGTGACTTCAGTCCACTATGGCAGGAACTCTGTAATGACAAAATTTGGAAGGAGGAGCCAGGGGAAGAGACAGCCCCCAAGGACATGCCCTCTGTGAGCTACTTTCTCTAAACAAACTACCTTCCATAGTCTCATTAACTCATACATTCTATGGGAAGTTTTAATCCAGGGCTGGCCATGATGAGTCACACCTATAATTCTGCATTTAGGAGGTAGCAGAAAGATTATGGGTTCAAGGTATCCCATACCACAGAGTGAACTTGAGGCTAGCCTGGGATATATGAGAACATGTTTCAAAAAAGAACCAAAATTAATCAGTATGCTGAAGCATTCATTAGGTAAGGGTCTCAGACAATGCTCCCACCGAGGTACTCAGCTATATATTTTACTTATCCCCAAAGATCTGTCAATCAAATCAAGCTGTCAAGATTAACCATCATAATTTCTTTAGTCTTCCTTTTCAATGTTCTTTCTCCTTCTTTAATTTAAAAGAAAAGGGTTTTACTATGCACCAAACTCTTGGTCTAAAATTTTCCACCTTTCTCAGACTTTAGAAAAGACGAGACCATAGACATGGACCATGGTATCCAGTTGTTGCAGACAAATCTTATTATTTAATTCTATTGTAAGTCACTTTAAAAATGAGAAACCCTTTTTAGAGACCTACTTCTAAACCTTTTAGAGACCTACTTCTAAATCTCTAAGATTCAGAGCTAGCTTAAGCCAGATTTCTTTGATCTAGGGTCTGTATTCTACATTCATAATCCATAGAGAAGCAGTTAAGAAGTACAGTTCATTGACTCCATGAAAGCTCAAAATTATTTCAAAAGAATCCACAAGATCAAACAATTATGGTAATAACATTATGCCCTGATTTACCTTCTCGCTGTTTTGACATTTGCAGGGCTGGTATAACACCAACAGTAGATAAACCCCTGAACTGTCCTATGTACTCAGCCAGTGACAGCAAACCATATGGTAAAGGCCTTTGGTCTCTGCATCTTGTCAGGCACTCAGCAGTGATTACAACTAGAGGTGTGTTTCAGCTAAGACATATCCTAATGAAAACAGTAAAGTTATTTTAACTTTTGAAAACTCAACTTTTACCATAAGATTCTTTGGGAGATCCCACGCATCCTGAATGCAAAAGCATGATGGTTGAGGAAAAACACTTCTGCAATTATTTCAATTGCGAGCTAAAATGGTAAGAGTCTTTACATGTATACACCTGACATTTGAAAGAACAACTCACAAGTTCTGAATTTTTGATAATTCTGACTAGGCAACAAAATGAGTTTCTTATCTCAAGGAAGACTAGAAAATTTTGTTAGCAATGATAATATGAGTTCTTGATAGAAAATTAGCATTAAAAAAGGGAAACCCTGCTATGAAACTGACCAAACACTGAAAGACTTCTCTGGAGATGACTGGTGATTCTGTGTAAATGTGATTTTTGTATAACAAACTGTATCAATGCTTGGAAGATAAGTGTAACCTGATGAATCAATACTTTCCAAATGACCAATGCAGAATGTTATGAAGTCACAAATGGACAAATGATTCATTCAAAGTGTAAGAAAAACAATGAGTTTTAATGGAAAACACATTATGAAGAGTTTATTGATTTGGTTTTAGATTTCACATTACCCATAGCACAAAAAATTATTACCTGTTGGATTTTGGTACGGCATCAAAGGATAATTACCACAATTATCTGAAAAGGATGCTAAAATGCCCTTCCTTCCTCAAATTAGGTATTGTTTTGAAGCCAGATTTTCCTCCTACAAGTTAAAAACAACTCAGCACATACAATAGATTGAATGAAAAGGCAGAATTGGGATTCCATCTGTCTTCTTTTAAGCCAGTAATTAAGGAGTCTGGCAAAAATGTAAAAGTACTACAATTCTTCTAAATGTTTTCTGTTGGGAATTTTTTTTTTTCTTTTTTTTGGTCTGAAATGAATGCTATTTAGATAAAGATCTATAATGGAGTTTTATTATTGTTATTTCAAAAGTACTTAATATATATTTTAACTTTTCTACTTAATTCATAGTAAAGGAATTATTGATAGCACAGGACAATAAGTACATATACACAGCTAACACTAGGGACAGGAGGCAACTGGACAGCCTGGGCTGTAGAGGGATTTTAATCCAGCAACATGGCTGCTCTGGCAAGAGATCGCATTCAAAGATCTTCTAAGTTTATATGATCTCACATGCCCTTAGTACATACCTTTAAACCCTAACAATAAAGGTAAGGTTAGTTTGTAAAAGGAACCAGCCATGTTTGAGAGTGAAAATGTAACTGAGAGGCACACAAAGTGATGAATCAGAGAAAGATCTCACATAATGACTAGAATGACTCAAAGATAGGATATGCCCAACTCACATGAGAACAGCACAAGAAAGAAAGACTACTTAAGAGCAGAGAGAGGGGTGGGGTGACAAAGAAAAAAACCAGTGGGCTCTCTCTCCAGCCCATAATAATATAGTTATATAACCATATATATATTTATTTAAGTTCATAAATAGGCTAATATATAAAGCACCCCTTTGTCAATCAAAACCTCCACCTCCACTAAAATACTTACTAATAAAATAAAAATAAACCAAAACAGAACAAAACAAACTCCCTTCTGCAGGTAAAGATAAGAAATGAGACATCCATTCTTCCTGGCTCTCTCAGAGCCAAAGTTCTGAGAGGCAGGTCCCAGTTTGATTTCAGTCATCACATACCAAGTTAAAATCCCAATTCCCAATCTACTACCACCCAAGTATTTGCTTTATTAATCACTTATCATTTTGTCAATGCCAAATATCAAGTAATATTGTCCATAAAAATAATCATATGGAGAAAAAATTTAAACCACTTTCTTAAAACTCTTGGCACATCAAACTTCAAAAATGTGTAAATATTCTAGCAAAATCACAAGAGTAGAATAGGACAACTTTATTGCTAAAATTTCATTTTTTAAAAAATGACATTTTCTATTTATTTTCCTTAGAAAGACTTGAAATGTGTCTGTCAGTGTTATGTTTAAAAACACATCGATCTTTTAAAAAGTGGAGGATTTTCCAAAGCAATGAATGTCACCCAATTCTAAACAAGGACATTCATCTCTCTCAAATAAAACAGTTGCACATACTAGCTAGTTAAAGCTAGAATGTTATCTTTTAAATTTGTTTCCTTGAGTGAACATGGCCATAATCATGTTTAAACATGAGCTATTTTAGTTTCATGAAGTTGTAATAAAAATTTTATTATAAATAAGATGTCCTTAAGAATAATATTTTATTTTATATAAATTCAAAATTAAACAAGTGAAATAAAAATAGTAAATACTGATTCAAGCAAAATGTCATATTCTAGCAATCCCATTTTCAAATAAGAGGGCTTTCCTTCTTTTTTCGAACAAAATTTTCTACATATTCCAGTCTGGGTTCTGACTGCTTAAATATCCCTTCAGGAAAATAAACCTCACCTAGCCTGAAACTTCCTTGAGATTTCCTATGAATTTAAAAAACTTGAGTCTATACCATCTGGTGCTTTTTTAATGATATTCATGTGTATGACTTAATCTGTAAGTGCATCTGACACAACTTTGCTCTCTGGGGCCGAGAGATGTGTGAGGTGGGACCACAGAATGGTTCCGAGGAACAGTGGCCATTAATCCAGTGCACAGGCTCAACTTGTCTCTTCACTCTAGGACCTGGGCCCATCTCTTTAACACCCTTGGTACTGTATACTTCTAGTATATACAGTGCCTTCAATACCATTCAGTGATCTGTCTGTAATTATAACTGAGAGAACTGGACTACAGGGAATCAAAGGCCATCTAAATTTATCAACACAAGTCATCAGTGCCATCAGGTTTTCAAAGTAGTTTTATATGTATTTTTTATTTGACTAAAACTAAAACCCTACTAAGGCAAGAAGAGAAGAAACTAATCTTACCTAAAGATAAAGACATAATCTAAAAAAATACTGATTTACTCTGATTTTATTTACAGTTAACAGCCCTGGGATCTTCACAGGATCACAGTTGCTCCTAAACTGAATATCTCACTGATATTTAAGATAGAACTAGAAAGAAATATGTGTTCCATTAGATTTATACTTGCCCTTGAGGCCACACTACCCCATTCACTAATGTGCTCTGCTACTGAGTTTCAAATGATAGAAGTAAAAAGTAGCACAATATAGTAATTTTAATCAAACTTTCCTATTTATATTACTCCTACTCAAAAATCCAATATTCTTCCAACTTTGAATGTTTCAAATTTATTTATTCAATTTGAAGTTTGATCTACATTTCTTCTAGTATCGTTGATGAATATAGAAATGAAGTTAAGTAAGTTATATTTCTACTTGACTACCCTAAGATTCCCCCTGGGACCTAGTCGCAGTCTACCTTGCCAGCCTCATCTCCAACTGCATGCACTCTGTGAGTCACAGCAGATTACTCCTCAAGAACACTCTGTACTTTCCTTGGTTTCCTCTGTTAAAAAATTTCCTTTCCCACCCACTTCCTTTTATTCAAACCTTACATCTTCTTCAAGGGCCAGGATTAATCATGCAGACTGCCTGATCTATAAAATTAAAATTAATCTCACCCTCCCACATGAAGCTACTGGGCTCTGAAGTCCTGTTTCACCCAGAGTTCACTGTGCTCAGATGGCTATCTCTTAGGTTCAGCTGGGCACTTTTTTGTGCTCGAGGGTAGTATCTTTGTATCTACCACATGACAGTGTGGGGGGGAGGGGAGCATGTTAAATGTAAAGTACATGGCAACAAGGTGCTGCCTTAGCACAGGTTTTCATCAAACATGATGAATGAACATGACATGACATACATGTCACCTTAGCCTCTCAGCTCCCTCCTATCATTACAAGGGATCTTTCTAAAAAAGAAACTTAATTGTATCAATTTTCAATTTAATCTTGAAGTTCTCTGCCATCTAAAGGACAGAGCTCGGGTTCCAAGCATAGAATTGAAGGCAGGCCCATCATGACCTGCACTACTATACTTCTCTAACACTTTCTAAAGTTCTTCAGCTACCATGGCATCAAATTTTCACCTATGCCCTTGCACTTATTATCTGCATCCTACATACCCAATTCCAACATCCCACCTGGTAAAAACTATATCCAGGTGAAATATAACATGGTACTTAAGCTCCTCTAGTTCAGGTGTAATACTATACAAAAGAATCCCATCTCTAACCAGATGGAAATGCAGCAATCAGTAAAGCATGCTGAAAATCAGATGGATTGCCATTGAGCAGGAAGTGCTATGTTGGAGGCCCAGAAACCACTCTGTCAGGAAAATAAAAATTTTCCACCTTTACAAAAGGACAAGTAAAGCCTCCAGTACTGTCTACTTACACTAATCTACAGCACTGTCAGTAAAGATCTACACACTATAAATTATCCAACATCCTAGAATATTAGTTAAAGCTTTTGTTTTGAAAAAAGCAATTTTTCAAATGCAAATATGCCCTTTATGTTGCTTTTATTTTAAAAAAAAAACAACTGTTTTTTTAAACACTGTTTCTGAAAAAACCCTTAATGAGTTTTATTTCTTTTGCAGTGTGCAGATGGAATCCAGGGCACAATGTAAGTGTTCTCTCATGGAGCTACATTCTCAGCCCATTCAAAAAACTCTTTGGGGGACAAGAGTTCACTGGTGGCCCCAGGTTGGCCATGAAACCACTCTGCAGCCCAGACAGGCTGGACTTGGGATACTCATGCCTTGGCCTCAAGAGCAGCTAGTATATGCAGGTGCCAGTACTCCTAACTTAGTAGTTTAGCAAGAGATTTGGAATGACCTGCATCCCGTGAATTTATGTCATTTAAATATCATTTCCTATTAGAGCCATATGTACATGCTGAATAGCTTAGCTACCCTTAGGCTGTGTTATACTTCTGCAGGCTCGTGTCCTAGGTTTCCTCTACACCATACAGAAAGGACTTTAGTAGATGTTTTGTTATTTGGCCCCACTGATAACTGTTATAGTCAACTAGTACACCATAGAAATAAAACTAAGGAGGCAAAAGAGGGACATTTTCTCTTGGTCTCTTCAGGAGGCCAGTGTCTTCTATCAATCCCTGAGTTACACTACTAGAAAAGACTGAATAATCAGCATCCCACGCTGCCTTTAACCTATTTACCATATTCACCTGTGCTTCCAATAATACAGAATAGTTAAGCAACAAGCATATTTTCATTACTAATTAGCTACTGAAAACACTGAGTAAAGACCTTTATCCATCTGGTAAAATGGAAGCATATTCTATTCCAAAAGTCTTATCATAATATATAGCACAGGCAAACAACCAAACAAAAAAGGAAAGAAAGAAAGGAAAGAAACATTACTTTTAAAATTTCACTGGAACATTGATAAACTCTACCTATGAATATAACAATGAAGATAAGACCAAGTAAGTAAGGCTGATGCATGAAATGTTTTCTTAGTCTTCAAACCCTAGGCCATTCTCTAGTATGGAGATGGAAGCCCCACCTTACATCACAGTAAATATAATTTCACAGATCTGCTACTGACATTTCTGTAGGTAACAAGGCAAGTACATACAAACTTCACTTAAAACTAAACCAGACCAAACTCCCACAGGATAAAAAAATAAAAGGACTTCTATCGCTTCAATCTTGTGTCAGGCCAACACAGTATGTGACTAAACATGCTGAAGCCTTGCACAAAGCTGGTTTATAAGATATTTCAAGTAACTGTAAATACTTTGAACAAATAAGCATATCTGGGAAACTTGTAATAATCTGTAATGATTAATAGAACTAAAAACTGAACACAACGTGAAGAAAGGAAATGGGAAGATATAGCATAATGTTCAAAATTAGGAAAACTGGTTACTGTGTATAGAACCAGGAAAAACAAATGCACAGCAAAAAATAAGTCTAACTTCCTATCATCTGTTGAATACATATGTATTATTAACCTAATGAATTTCTAAAGCAAATAGAGAAACACAAAAAGAAAATTTTAAACAAGTTAATGGTTGCCTTCAGTTAGGAAAAAAGAATTTTTCAGTCAGAACAGAAGCCTGTCAATTACATCTTGAGATTGTTTGAACAAGGTAATTCATGAAAAGCAGCTAAGTCAATACTACATATTTTAAAGTTAACTACACAGACAGGAAGTTAAAACAGGAAAATGAATTGCAGAGCTTTAAGAAACATCAAGTAGAAAACAATCATTTACAAAATTAACCTTTAAAAATCTGGGAACCTACTAATATGCTTCAAAATCTTACTTAAGGTTTAAACCTTACATAGGTACATGTAATGGTAAATAGCTTTTATATCAACATACTTGCACACATACAATGAAAGGACTGAGGCAGAAGTTTACTTTCATCCAAGTAGTGGTAGCCAGGGTTTTGGAAGAACAGTAATTCTAACACATCAAAGACAGCAAATGATGAGATCACACTAGAGAATTCTATGAAGGTTTTCTTCAGAGCTGGTCATTATTATGAAGGATCCTTTTTATCCCATTTTGTCTCCTTTCAGAAACTAGGTCATAAACCATTAGCTAATGTGATGGTTTGTATATCCTTGGACCAGGGAGTGGCACCATCTGAAGGTGTGGCCTTGTTGGAATAGGTGTGACCTAGTTGGAATGGGTGTGTCACTGTGGGTGTGGGTATAAGATCCTCACCCTAGTTGCCTGGAAGTCAGTCTTCCACTAGCAGCCTTTGGATGAAGACATAGAACTCTCAGCTCCTCCTGCGCCATGCTTGCCTGGATACTGCCATGCTCCCACCTTGATGATAATGGACTGAACCTCTGAACCTGTAAGCCAGCCCCAATTAAATGTTGTTTTTTTTTTTTATAAGACTTGCCTTGGTCATAGTGTCTGTTCACAGCAGTAAAACCCTAACTAATACAGCTACCCATCCTAAGTGTACTTTGCTTCCTCAGCTGATCTGCCTGCCTGGGTTGCTCTGAGGTGAGAAGCTGCAGTCACCAGTTTAGCACCTCATAGTAAAACAGTGGGAGGCTAGGTAAAGAAGCCTCTGTAGCCTTCACATGGCTCTAAGTTGAAGTCTAGGGAAAAAAAGGGGAGGAAGGCCTGTCTCTGCTCTTTGTTCTCAGCACTTATACAACTTTCAGAGTGTGTGATCACATGGTAAAAAGTTCACTATGAGTTTGCACATAAATTAAGAACATAAACTGAATAAGAGGTTTATAACAGAGAATGTCTACATACAAAATCTACTAGAAGTAATTACCTGGCTAAACATTCATTTGCTACAAGTTTACAGGTTCATGGAGAGTTAAAAAACATAACTAAGTTGTCCTTGAAGTTTTGTATAGATGAATTCAGTCAATATTTTATCTTCTGTCCTTGTACCTGTGGCATTTATCTTTTAGCTCCTTCTTTATGACCTTCAGTTAATGGTTTTTATAATCCCTTGGAATGTGCTCTAGGACTTAGAAGCCTGTTGTTATCCCAGAAGCAATTAAACAGTTCTGTAATAAAAGGGGCTTGAATGGCTTTGTCTGTGTCATCATTCTGAAGTGGCGGTAACTAACCCTACCTAGCATGCTGGTTGTTTCTTCAGAATCAATGCTTTTTGTTCTTGCAAACTACTTCAGTGAGGGGTCTTCTTTCAGTTATTTTTGAACCCTAACAATTAATAGTTTATACTGTATTTGCTTTGAAAATGGTAACCTAAGTGAAGGCAATGACTCAGTCAAATAAAATCTATTCATTCAGATGAGTCATATTAATGAAATACTAAATTAGTGGTTCTTAAGCTTTAAAAATTGATATTTTTTCCTTTGCTTATTTGCTTAGAGACAATATCTTACTTCATAGGACATGATGACTTTAAACTTGTAACCCTCTTGCCTCAGCCATCCAAATGCTAGGATTGCAGGTATGAGCCATTGTTTCTAACTTTAAAAAGCAAATTCCTAAATACACTAGAACTACTGAGTGGGGCTTGTCTGTTCTAAGGAGAGTGGGTCCTAACATACATAGTTGATAAAAAAAATCAAACATATTTGATACATTTTCCCAAGGCTATCAGAAGTGTACTCCTCACAGGGATGAGGCATTCATTTTAAAAGAACAGCCTGAGAAAAGGCCTCTCCCAAGTCACTTGAGTAAGAAACTGGGTGAAAAGAAGCTAAGTACTAAGTAAGGCCCAGAAGTGGAATGTATCCACAAACACATGTATCTGGGGCAATTCAAGGAAGCCAATATACCTGGTACAAAAGGTGGTTAACAGTCTGCAGGGGCTCATGGAGCAATGAAAGGCACCAGAGACCCAAACATGAGCAAGGCCTTTCCTAGAAGATTATGGATTCAGATGTAGAATGATAGAGTTGATGGTAGGGAAAGTGAACAAATCTTCCCTCCCAACTTCTGTTTTCTTAATGAATTAACAAGATTATCATCTAAAAGTAGGTCAAAAATATGTTGAATGGTGTAAATATAATGATTATCTTATAGGAAAACTAAGAAAGTCAACTAAGGCAGCTATCAGAAATAATGAAGCAGTTATTCACCAATAAAAAGCAAGTACCATCTCCTCCTGGCCCCCATTCCTACCCTGGAGGATCTTCCTTACCATAGTAAGGAAGCAGTCTTACTGCATCACATCCTATCAGTTTCTGCTTCATGGAACAGAAACCCCAAGAATATGGTTGATATAATCCAATATTTTAGCTCATGTCAAAAAAGTTCATAGGTGGGAAATTCAAGTTGGAACTATAGTTCCTAATATCTTAAGGGTCCAGGTCCTTTCTCCAGCCAACAAATCAGTGTACCAGACCAGCACAAAGAAGAAGGAATCAAAAAGAAATAGCCTCTTCTTTCTTTTTTAAAACATAAAAACTGTTCAAGGTCGATGAAAAGGCCTTATAGAAACACACTGCAACTCAATGAAAAATGTAATCAGAGGGAACCTTAGAACACGTGGGACATGAAACAAGTGTGGCAGGCTAAACGTTTATGTGAAGATGGGGGTGGGGCAGGGGAGGGCTGAGATATGATGTGGCAAAAACTAAGGATGTATTAATAATTCTTACGAAGTCCCACTACTTTGAAAGCTAATGGCAAAATCTACTTAAAAAATAAAAAAAAAGAGCTTGAATGGAAGTAACTTTCATGGATGGACAATGGTGTTCCTAGAAGACAAGGGTTATTAAATGAAAAAACTCAGTGCCAGGCATGAATTAGTTCCCTTCAAGTTATTAGTCAAAAAGGCCCCACAGGTCTCTACAACAACATGAACCACTGTCATTGTTTTTGGTTGCCTATTCATAACAACATGCTAAGAGCCTACTGCTGAAGACATCATACATTTTGGTAGCACAATATAAAGCAATTAATCTTGAACCGAGAAACTTTCTCCTTACTGGCTAGCTTTCATAGTGCCAGAAAGTGCTATGCAGGCCCCCAGGGAGAAAAGGTATCAATGGTCTGGATCCTTCATGCTACAGCAGTGATTTGCCAGGCAAGATGTGCCTGCCAGTGCAATACTGACATGACTGTTTTAGGGGTAACTAATGGCCTTTGATAGGATTTGAAGCCCGTTACAAATGAGAAAATTTCTAACTGGTATTACAATCATGGTCAAAAATCCATGGCTGGTGAAATCATAGACATTGAGCAGGAACCTATTGTTATTTTGCTAAAAATGTTCATGTTGTCAAACTGACTTTTTAATTATTCTGTTTATCTGCCTGTAGATATATGCTGCTCTGAAATTTGATCTAGATAAAGGTCTTTATGCAGTCAGCAGAGGTTAACATAGAAAATTGTAACTGATCAAAGTTCTAAGAATAAAACACTGAATACTCAGCCCCATATGGAATATTCATGTCAACCCACTCCCCAAGCTCAAGAAACATTGTGGAAGAGAAAGCAGAAAGAATGCAAGAGTTGGATGAGTGATTCTGCTGTAGAAGACAAGAGTCCTTCTAACTGAGGCCTCACCCCAATGGCCACTAGGCTCCTTCCTTCCACAGGCCATCCATAGCACATCCATTACCTGCTACCCTGATCATAAGGCCACTAACCACTGCCATGAGTGTTGCACACATGCTGCCATGTTCTTCTTGATGAGCATTCTGAAGAGAGTTGTCCAGATGTTTCTCAGGCCCAAGGTTGGTGGTTGGTTATGGATTTGTGATAACTATTGATACTTACTTATGTATAAATATAGTTTATCATTTGTATCATGAAACAAAAAAGAATGTAAGAGTGCTATGAGATGCTGTCTTCTGGACATGGCAAGGTTGTCTATCACCAGCTGTGTCCACCTGCATAAGATCAAGCCAGTAAAAATTCCAGTATGGATAAGAAGGGGTTCATAAGGCCCCGCTATTTGCATTTGATGGCTTCTGGGAGGAAGAAGGCAATTTTTCTTTTGGGGATATGGCCACTGGTAGATTCCTCATATGCCAGTAGACAGGCCCATACCCATGTATATACTTGAGCAGCACTAAACTGGACTCAGTGGGATGTAAAAAAAAAAAAAATAGAGAAAGAAAACATTAACATGGAAGCTGTTATGTTGGCAGAGATGAGGTGTGGGTATGGAAGGTGGAGTCTAGAGGGCATTTAAGTATAGAAATAGGGGCTGTATATGATCAAAATACACTGTATACATACATATATGAAATTCTCAAAGAATTAATAAAATGATTTTTAAAAGAAATTATTTTTTATTTTATGTATATAAGTGTTTGCTTCTATGTACACATGTGTACCATATAAATGCCTACTGTTTGCTGAAATCAAAAGATGGCATTAGATCCTCTGGAACTGGGGTTACAGATGGATATGAGCTGCCATGTGGGTGCTGGGAAGCAAACACAGGTCCTCTGCAAGAACAGCAAGTGCTCTTAACCACTAAGCCTAGTAAAACATTACTATTACTATGACTACGGCTAAGACTACTACCACAACCACTACCACTACTAAATATTAGTCTACTCCTGGCCTAATAAAATTCATTGTTAAATTGTTCCACAGTCTGACATACTTCTCCCTTACCTCATTAATCAGAATCTGGTTAATATAGCCACTCGCAGCTACAAAGGAGAATGGTAACTGTCTTTTATATGAGTTCAGCTTAACACTGGAATCCTTATACTAAGTAAAGGGGAGGACAGATAATGGGCTAGCTGACCTGGATATACCCACAAATTGCATGGAACCTTCCTCCTTCTCTAGTATCAATGCCATCATAAGTGAACATCAGACCAAAGCCTGGCCAATAAGATTCTGTCACGTGAGCCGGGCGTGGTGGCGCACGCCTTTAATCCCAGCACTCGGGAGGCAGAGGCAAGCGGATTTCTGAGTTCGAGGCCAGCCTGGTCTACAAAGTGAGTGCCAGGACAGCCAGGGCTACACAGAGAAACCCTGTCTCGAAAAACCAAAAAAAAAAAAAAAAAAAAAAAAAAAGATTCTGTCACGTAGGTGATCATATTTGGGACAAAAATCAAGACAGTTTTTCTCTGAAGAGCTGATGTTCAATAGGGGGTCCAACTACTGTCCTATGGAGAAACAGATTTACATAAGAGAACAAAAATAACAGAGAACAACAGGGTCTAGCACTACAGAGGAAGAGAAGATAGACTTTCTGCCCCTGCTTCTCATGAAGAGCCATAGCAATATTTTCATCAGGATTCTGTGTAACAACCCTGTTCCTTCATATAGAACTCCTTTGTTTGAACTCATTTCCTTACAAGGAAATGATCCTTAAGATATCTCATGAGGAAGTTATCATTTAATGTTCTGTGGTTTCTCCAGCATTTCTGGAAGCTATGGAAGACATTCAGCATCACCTTCCCTACCTCCTACATAAAGACTGAAAGGAAAGTGAAGTGTAGAACTGGCTTTGGAAAGTCTTCCGTAACTAGAAATTGATATCCCTTTCCAGATTTTGCTAATGATGGCTATATAGTCTTTTGTTACGTCTCTTTGCTCTAGAGTAAGACAAAGGTGGAAGGCAGAAAGACAATGATCAAATTTATTGCATAATCACAGTATCCCTGGCAATTCTCATCAAAGCAGCCTGTAGTTGATTCCATTGCTATTCCAGCCATTTCCTATTCCTGCCTGTGAAACTTCTACATTTCACTCAAAGGCCACCAAGCTTAACTACAGCTCCTGCTCTAGCCACTGAGATGATCAAGTAATACATGGGACGAGATGGCCACCTCAAGGCAGAAACCTTGCAATCTAGATGAGTCTATCATCACTCTCCTCTGCCATGTTAAGTTATCTCTGAGGAAGGTGCATTCCAGGTCCCAGATAAAGCCAATATGGAGCTGACCCAGAGCAAGATAGCTGTTTGTTTCAAGCTACTGAAAATTTTCTCTGTATATATATTTATGCATACAAACATTTATTTATCTGAGGAGATTATCTAAATTATTTATTCATTTCCATGTCTCCCCCCACTCTCCTCACGTTACATGCATTTGTGTGTGTGTGTGTGTGTGTGTATGCCTGTGTTGTATTTGAGTGTGTTGGCCTGTGTAGGTGGCCAGAGGTTAATGTGCCAATGTCCTCAATCACTTCTCCATCTTATTTCTAGAAATGGGTTTTTGACTGAACCTGATGCTCTCTACTAGAAAAAAAATGCCATGCCAGGCTGTCTTTAGCTGGACACATGTGGCTGAGTCCTACTCTCTAGGCTCTGGAGAGGTGGAGCAGATCATTACAGCCTGGGCTCTGGCTTTGCTGCTAGATTGCCATGAACAAAAGTCAAGGCACTTTACCTTTTAGAACTCTAGTGTTTTGGGATTCTTTGTTTCATTTGTAAAAACAAGGAAAATACTACAAAGTATATCTTGTATCTTTGTATATACCTTGTAGGTTTGCTGTGGAGAAAAAATACTTGGCAAAGTGCCTAGCCATACTGGAAAGGCACAGTAAGTGTGGGAAACCAAAACAACTCATTGGCTACAGAAACTACAAATATACTCATAGAACATGCAAAATCCAAGAGATACCTGAAGGGTGGTAAAAATCTCAAGAGTTAGGTGTTGATGGAGAGAAGACAGGCCTAGACAGAATCACAAGGTATAATTTTCCTCAGGCCCTTGTACAATGTGACATGCTTTGTACAAAACAAAGACATTTGACTTGCTGGTGGCCCTTCTCATCCTCCTTACTTTAAATGCACTTGCATGTTTAATCAACAGGTGGATTCACAATGAGCAGTTAGGGATGACAAGAAAGCAACCAGTGTTTGAATCTTCTTCAGTGGAAACACATATTCCTGGGTAGAATACTTCATTAAATGCTGAATGACTTAAAGAATGTTTTCCCGTAAAATTTCAATAATACATTTCAGATATACAAGTCTATTCCCCATAAACAACAGATGGTACAAGATCAATAGACTGCAACTCTCATGGGTAATACGAATAAATATATTCTAAAGACATGCAAATGGCTCTTGTCTGTTTGGACAGGATACTCTTCCCACAATGTGCATTTCACAGCTTCCTGTCTGTCATATGGAAAGTAATTGTAAAGACAGTAAAGTTGTCACATTTCTGCAGCATTTGCTTGGATTAAGTATAAGGGGTAGGGTGTGGTTTGAAGGTGACCCATTGAATATGGACTAACCAGTTCTCAGTGAACTGACCTGGCACTTTTTAAAGTAGTATATTATTTCAAACAGCTCAAGGAACAGTTTTATTGAGAATATCCAAAATTCCTGCAATAAAGACCCAAACAGAATGAAAAAGGAAACTTGCCAGAAATATTAAAGTATGATATGGTTTACATTACAACCAATAGTATGCCAGAATTTTCACCATAACAGATAGACAGTAAAACAACCCATCTAGTCAGCTTGGGGAGACCAGCAGCATTAATCTGAAGAGCTGAGCTTGATGCACAAGTGCTAGTGTTTAAATAGTGGCTCCAGAAGATGCCTCATCTTACTAGAATGAGGATGACATGTATAAAATCATAGTATTTGTCACTATGTAGCCCAGGTTACCTCAAACTCATGAGTTTCCAACCTCACCCTCTTGAATGCAGGGCTGTAGGCATGGACCACACCTCTGGCCCTCTTTTGCTTTTCCTAAATTGGTATTTGATTTTTTTGTGTGTGTAAAATACACATCACTTACTGCCTATGACACTTCACACACATGTGAATGCGTCATATTTACTTTCTACAATTCTTAATCTTTCACAATTTATGTTTGCTAAAGAACAGAATATTTGAAGCTGGACAGTTAGTTCTTAAGTGTGAGAAGTCCAAGGTGAAGCAGCATGTAGCTGGTGAGGGCCTTTCTTGTGTGTCAGGTGACTGACAGAGAAGCAAGAGCACACTTGATGTATGTGCATGAGTGTGTGAGGGAGGACCAGACAGGCAAACTCTTTTATCAGTATCCACTGCCAAGATACGTAACCCACCCTTGAGTAATCTCACTAACTAACCCACCCTTGAGTAATCACACTAACTAACCCACCCTTGAGTGATCACACTAACTAACCCACCCTTGAGTAATCACACTAACTAACTAACCCACCCTTGAGTGATCACCCTAACTAACCCACCCTTGAGTAATCACACTAACTAACTAACTAACTAACTAACCCACCCTTGAGTAATCACACTAAGGCCCTCAAGCCCTAACAATCACTCCTTTAAGAACCCATCTCTCAATACACCTGAACTTTGGGGATGCATCCAAACAACACCAATTAGACATCTGCAGATAGAAAGCACTTCTCCTGTATCTTTATGTTTCATAATAGCTCTTACATAGTGGCTAGAGGTAAGAGGAACAAATATTTGAAATTAAAGTTAAGAATAGAATGGCTACTTATGAAATACACATAAAAACCCAGCATCGAGTTCAAGTAAAAGCATGCAGATAGTATTAAAAGCAGGACTGAGTTAGACCTTATTATCTGCTGTCCAACTAAAATGTTTGCTGGAAACACATTTAGACCTCTATTACTTTAGACCAAAGAAATAATTGCAAGTCTTATATGTAGACTGATTATTGAGAATTTAAGCTGTGTATTTGTCTCTTTCCCTCTTTTGGCTGCCTGCTTCAGTCCACAGCACCGGCGTAAAAGGAGGCAGCACCTCCGACTACTCAGTTCCACCTTGGCCCCTAAGGTCTTGAGGACGTGGTGGGACATTTGGCCCCTAAGGTCTTGAGGACGTGGTAGGACATTTGCAGGCCACACTTCGGGGGTTAGACTGCACATATGAGTTGAGCTTTTAAATTTTTAAATTTTACTATGCTTTAAAAATTATACTGTCAGCCAGGCGTGGTGGCGCACGCCTTTAATCCCAGCACTTGGGAGGCAGAGGCAGGTGGATTTCTGAGTTCGAGGCCAGCCTGGTCTACAAAGTGAGTTCCAGGACAGCCAGGGCTACACAGACAAACCCTGTCTAGAAAAAAAAAAAAATTATACTGTCATTTTTTAAATGTGTTACCTTATTTTTTTGAAATGTAATTACCAGGCTACCTTTTTTTAAATTGCTAAGAAAAGAAAACAAAATTTATGTACCATGGAAAACTTACACTTCCTACGTGTGATTATCAATCAAAAGTAGAACATATATGATAAGACTCACACAATCTTTAAGTCTGAGACTTAGAATGTTTTTATGAGAGGTCTAGAATTCCTACAGGGGAAATAATTCAAATTTCTATGAGATATCCTAGTCAAACATTACGAACTCAACAGAGGAATATGAAAGGGACTGAATTTAGTGACAGCTTATTTTCCATCCAGCCCTCAGGAGTTATGAAGGTATCACTTTTGACTTTATGTTAATATGTTTATGTTTCATAATTTAAAGTTTAACCAATTCCTCAACTTTAATATTTGTGTCTTACTACTTGGTACTATTACTACATAGCAGAAATTACACAATAAAAGGCAGTAATTTCCTAGTGACTGCAACCATCACAACAAATGCTATCTGACTAGTCTACTTGTTCCACCTGACATTAGTGTTTAACTATTTATTTTGAATCAGTACACAGATGCTAGAAATAGGAAGCAGCATGGCTTTTACATGACTAACTTGTAGCCTCTGAGTGCCACCTACAGGTGAACACAACTCATTACATTAAGCTTTAGGCTAAAACTTTCCATTTCCAGAGATAATCCACCAGCCATGGGTTGACAGGAGAGGAAGTAGACATTTTAAGCTTTTATCCAGCCGTGGGTACACATGAGAAGAAATGAGAGTTTATTCTTTTTATAAGCCTATAAAATTCTGTTTAGCTTATTTAGTCATAGACCCTCTTCTGAGAGAGGAGTGAAGGACATGGACAGTAAACCTTTGAGTGGATACAGAAGTAGTTAGAAATAAATGTTTGCTTCATATTTTCTAAGAATATTTACTAATTACTTTACTTAAAAGACAAAAATCAATCAATATCCACAATGTCTATATTCACTCAAAACTTAAAAAATAAACATATCTATTTAAAATGTACTTACTTAAAAGGACCTATAAAATACAGAACTCAGAAGACAACTTACACATCAGGTTTTTCCTTCTACCACGTGACATCCTTACTAAAATCTATAACCACTGTTAGAGAATTAATTTTCCTAAACTCACTTTCCTGCGCAGGCTTACAAGTACTTTATAAAAAGGGGTTTTCCCCTAATACTGTGAATGTACAAAGTACTCATAAACATAATAGTTTAGAATTTAATGTATGTTACAATGTGTCAAAAGTAAACTTGTAACCAGATATTTTCTAGGATGTGACTCCTAAGAAGTCATCGTAAGCACTAAGTTTCAGGTGACAGGAGGGACATGCTCTGGATTCACACTTCGCCCTCATGTAAGGCTCCCTTTAGGAGTGACAGGACCTGTTAAGGTAGCCACCACCTCTCATGCTCAGACAATGACAAATGCCCATCAGTCTTCTCTCTCCTCACCAAGTGTTAGTGGCCTTCCACTGTCCGCCGATGCAGCGTGTCTACACCCCAATGTGATGTTGTGTGGTGACTAAGCTTTTGAGGAGGTAATGTAGACTCTATGATGAAATCAGTACAAATCAAATTGTTTAGCACTCTGCTCTTTGACTATAGCTTCTACAAACCATGACCAATAGGAATTGTTTTTTTTTAAAGAATTTATTTATTTTATTTACATGAGTACATTGTAGCTGTCTTCAGACACACCAGAAGAGACCATCAGATCCTATTACAGATGGTTGTGAACCACCATGTAGTTGCTGGGAATTGAACTCAGGACCTTTGGGAGAGTAGTCAGTGCTCTTAACTTCTTAGTCATCTCTCCAGCCTAGGAATTGCTTTTTTAATCAGAACTTTCATCAGCTTTTTTTTTTAGCTGCCACAGATTACCATCTATCAACCAGTCTCCTTATTAACTATAATCAATTCATTCCTCACCTACTAACATCTCAGTGCTCCCAGCATCCTTATGATCAAGGTCATATGCCTACACTATCCATTCATGTCACATCTGCACAGCATGACCACACCACAAATGACAATTTTTGAAAGACAACCCTTTATGGTAAGGATGAACACAATATTGAAAAATGCAATGTTTTTTCATATGAGGCAAACCATTTTTAGTCACTTATGAGAAGTGCATTAAAAATAAGCGTTAATTAGTTCTGATAGAAAATTCAGTTCTATTAAATTATAACTTAGTTACATGGCATATAATTATTTTAAATTGTATTGAAGCCAACAAGATAGAGTTCAGAATTTAAGAAAATTCCACACATACATACTTAGATATACCATATATTAGTGTTAGCCTTGCCCACTAAATGTTTTTTAAAACAAAAAAAAGAAAAAGTTGTATTTTAAGCCTAATTTAAAATAAATAAAAAATTTAAAAATACATATACCTTAAAAAAGAGGGGAAAGATGAAAACCTGTTCAACCCTGATTATCTGGATTTCAGGGAACCTTGCCGCACAGAAGAGAAATAAAGCAACATTAGCTCATTGCTGAGCACAACAACCACGTCCTCAGGAGAAAGCTCAGAGGCTCACTTTTCATTTGGTTAACAAAGCAAACATCCAGGGAAGTCTGCAAAGGAATCGCCTCAATGCTCAAGCTTCCCCCACGAGGCTGGGAAACACGCACACAGAGTTACTTCTGAACTTCTATTGTACTGCATACCTCAACTGAAGAAAAGACGTCCCATGTCTTTGTAATACAGTGATATTTAAGATGTATACCCTAGATTTGTAAGAAAGAGTCATGTAGGGAAGAAGGGGGGCTTTAAACTGAGTCAAATTTTAAAAGAGCAAAATGTTAAGTCACAAAATCCAACAAACTTTTAACACCACACAGAACTTCCTGCAGTTACTGAAACTTAGTTCAGAATGCAATGACAGGTGTGCGGTTTTTAGTCAATCAGACTTGAAAAGACATCGAAGAAGGGGTTCAGCCCACTTTACTCACCATTTGGAAAAATTTTACTCAGGTAAATTTTTGAGGATGTCTCCCATATAAATCACTCAATGTTCTCATTGGTATTAGTAAACACAATTTTGTACATGCAGCTAATATACTGTTTACTGTACATTAAATTTACTTTGATTCTGGTCTCTTTAGGTCATAAAGACGCTGGTTTTCACAGCTGGAGCAGTTAAGAAGCATTATGCAATTGTGAGTTTACAGTTTAGTGAATAGAGTACTGGTCCCAGCAGGTAAGAAGAGAGAGGCGTAAGAAGAGAGCACAGATGCCCAGAGCACCGTCCTGACTCACCTTCGGCTTGCCGGCTTCTTCTCCCCGTCTCCGGGTGACTTCACACTGGCACTTGCATCTTTCTTTAACCGTTTTGCAATTCTTTCTCTCATCAGGTTCTTCTCATCATCCTCCATGTATCCGTCACGCTCTGCACTGTCGTCCTCACCATCCTGTAAAAGCTGAACGTGAGTAGAGTCTAGGCACTGTGTCCAGAGACTCATCTGAAATGCTTGCTGAGTTCTAGGCCAGGTTTGTTTAGTTTTGAGTCAGTAAGGTGTTGTAGATTCTTCTCCCTTTGGGATGACCCCTGAATTCTGCTCTAGGCAAATAAGATGGGATCCCAAAGATACTTAGCCCCCTCACTCCCAGCTCTTCTGTATAGCACCCGCTTTGTAGCACCCAGGGTTTTGTGTCTATACACAGTGCTATCTTTATCCCAGCAGAACTGTGGTTCTGGAGGCAGCTGACCAACACAACATCAACTAGGAATTGATTCAAGAAGAGGCGGGGTGGGGTGAGGGGGTGAGGGGAGGCAGGGCGCTGCACTGAAGAAGCTGAGATTTAAGCACCTTGGGATAACACTACCAGAGTGCTCCTCACAACAGCAAAACCAAGCCAAACCAACCCCCCTTAGGCTCCTATAATCTAAGACGCCAATCCCTACTCTTAGAAAGCTTGGCACCTGAGCTATCACCTTCTCCCTGACATATGCTCCTTGAGTCATTGTGTTTAACCTGAAACACTCTTATTCTAGATATACAGATGCCTACTTTCTTCCTGCCCTATCCGCTTAGTGATATATTTCTTGACTGAATTATTAACACAGAATTAAAAAAAAATACTACTAATAAATAAAACCTTCCTACCTCATATTCCCCTTCCCTCGTATTTCCATAGCACTTACTATTTACATGGTTTTTGTTTCTCAGACAATTAAGGAAAATACACCATGACAGCGAAAGCTCTGGCCAGCTGGCCTACTATTTCTCTTTAGTTTTAAAATATCTCCCAGCGATGCTGGAGGAGAGAGGGGGAGAAAGAAGAACTACAGCAAAGGTGTGCTTTACCTCCTGTGGTTCTTTGGGCTGTGGAGCCACAGGGAGACAGTCCTGACTTGAGGATTAGGAACCCCACAACAGTGATTTTCAAAGGCTGGTTCTCAGACTTCCTGGATAGTTATTTGTTAAAAACATAAAATCCGGGGGCTGGCAAGATGGCTCAGTGAGTAAGAGCACTGACTGCTGTTCAGAAGGTCCTGAGTTCAAATCCCAGCAACCACATGGTGGCTCACAACCACCTATAATAAAATCTGATGTCCTCTTCTGGGTGGTGTCTTTAGACAGCTATAGTGTACTTATGTATAATAATAAATAGATCTTTAAAAACAAACAAACCATCAAATCTACCCAGGCATAATGGCACCTGCCTTTAACCCTAGCAGTTGGGAAGCAGAGGTAGAGGCAATCCTTTCTTCCAGAGTTGGAAGCCAACCTGGTCACAGAGCAAGTCTAGTTCAGGCCAGCCAGAACTAGACAGTTGAGATCCTATCTCAAACAAACAAAAACAACAAAAACCAAAAACAACAAAGAAACCCACATATGAATATACATTTATACATTGATTTCCTATGTAGAAAGTGTCAGCACAGAATCAATCAGATTATTACTTGATTACTTATAAGTACAAGTGTTGTTGCAGACTTCATGAACCAATAATCTCTATGGATAAAAACTTCACACCTTTGGCAAGATACTCAAGTTATTCTTAAGCACAGACCTGTCATGTTTGGGCCTCAGCAGATATAAAACAAATCCTTTGCAAAGTCATAAGATTCTGTTTGTGAGTGTAGGACACTTTCTGGGGAAAGGATCCATAGACTAAATCATTCCTAAGCTTTGGCATCTAAAGGTGGTTAGAGCCTTAAATGACCTTACTCTACCCAAAGACTGAAAAGCAAAGCCATATCCCAGCCCATACTATTGTAACCAGATGCTTCAAGATAACTCATCTCAAAATATACAAATTGTTAATTCATTTTCATCTACCACGCACTCTCAAGCCTGTTCTCTCTTGTACCTTGCTAACAAGGCCACTAAGCCAGAAACTATGGTTATCTCAGACTCCTTCCTCATCTCCCTCCTCAAAGCATTCCTCCTTCAGCAACTTCCCCATAGCTCCCTTTACCCTGCTTCCTCTCATGGGTCATCTGTAATGTTGCCAATGATGCTATTTCTAAAATGCAAAATTGACCACAGCACCTTTCTCTCTAACCGATAGATACCCTCCAACTGCTACTCATTATATTTAAGGTGAGACCAACTCCTGACCGTGGCTATGGCACTGTGTAAGCCTGCCAACCCCTCCACTCTTCACTTCCCATCTCACTCTCCCTGTCACTGTCCTCATCACCTGTCCCACCAGGACAAACTGGCACTGGCAGCTCCTTTATGTCCTCTGCTCACTGCTCTCACAGCAAGTTTCTCTAGACGTTAAAGCTCAGCTTGCATTTCCTGAACAAGACCTAATCTGTGCTCAGCTTTAGAGTATGCGGTACTCTCCCCGAGTTAATGTCTAGTCTGTGCTCAGCTTTAGAGTATGCGGTACTCTCCCCGAGTTAATGTCTAGTCTGTGCTCAGCTTTAGAGTATGCGGTACTCTCCCCGAGTTAATGTCTAGTCTGTGCTCAGCTTTAGAGTATGCGGTACTCTCCCCGAGTTAATGTCTAGTCTGTGCTCAGCTTTAGAGTATGCGGTACTCTCCCCGAGTTAATGTCTAGTCTGTGCTCAGCTTTAGAGTATGCGGTACTCTCCCCGAGTTAATGTCTAGTCTGTGCTCAGCTTTAGAGTATGCGGTACTCTCCCCGAGTTAATGTCTGGTCTTCTATAAAATACAACAGTTTCCTCTCTTTCAGGAATGTTTTTCTCACAAAATCAAATATTCACTCTCTCTACTATAGCTAATCAGAGAACCTGTTCTTTGATACCGAAATAGGAAATCTCTGTACATACTAAATTACATACTTTCTTTTGAACTGTGCAATGCCTTCATTAATAGGCTTTATCCTAACATAGTATTTATAAAATTTGAAAAAATTAACATTCATATAACACAGAAAATTTTCCTTGTGCTTTTTTAAATGTTCTACTATATATTGATAAATGAATTATTCTTAATATAAACAGTGAATTATACCATATGTTAATTCCCCAATAACTTCACAGGGAAACCAAATGTATTTAAAACTGCATCTCAATAACTGAGTAGTTAAATGATGTACTTTAAACTTCTATGCTAATTTGGCTCCCTTCTAGCCCCAGCCCATGATACTTGCATGTGATTACTGATTTAACTCTTAGGACTCCTTCTGCACGGCTCCGTCCCTCTGTCCTTCAGCTGCATTTGAAGCTCCCTCTCCCCTTCCTCTCCCTAGTAGATAGCGAGTGGATATCCCACCTCTTTCTTTATTCTGCCCAACTACTGGGTGATCAGCATTTATTCACATAATAAATGGTAAGAACTGTTTTCACAAACTTGAGACAGGAGATTCTTGATATAAGCATTGAAATAAGATATGAGGGCAGAAAAATCACCATTTAAATAACACCAGGGTAAGCTTTACACAGTGTACAAAAATATTATGCCTACACACACACACACACACATATGTGTGTGTGTGTGTGTGTGTGTGTGTGTGTGTGTGTGTGTGTGTGTGTGTGAATGCATACTTGCCTCAGCTTGAATGTAGAGGAGTCAGTTGTCTCCTTTTCCTCTGAGGGTGGGGAAATTGAGCTCCTATTCTTAGGCTCCAGAGCAATCACCTTTACTACTGAGCTATCTCACTGGCCTTTCTTTCTGTTCTTAACATTGCTAGCCAGTAATAAAGGTAAAACCTTAAAAGAGAATCTTCTGGAATATGTCTGAAACAGGAATGTACTGCTATAACTAATCCTCTATGTACTTCACATAGAGCATGCAGGATGCTCACACATCACATTTAAACTTCTAACATAATGAAGTTACAGCATTTGAGCTTAAGATAGTCCCATAACATTATGTGACAGAGAAAAAGCAGAGCAGATATTCACATATAAGATTGCAATTCTGTAGGGAAATTTATAAATCCATTTGGAAGTAAATATTCTAATAGTAAAAAATGATTTTCATTTTTAAAATTGCAATTATACTTCTATGTTTTGTTTAAAAAAGTAATTTGTTTGTAGAACTTTGACCTATTTGTAAATCGTTGTATCTGTAGTAATACTAAAATGAATACTCACATCTTCTAAATCTCCTGTTGCATCATCTTTTTCACTACAAAAATAAGTAAAACAAATACATTTTAGCTTCAAAGTGAAACTAATAAAAGGCTTTAATTATCTAAAGTGTAGGCTAGTTTTCTGGAATTACTGTTCTTTTTTTCACCACAGCATTCTCAGAATGGCACTGTACAACAGACAGGAACATGCTCAAATGAAGCCACCTTTTATAAACAGAGGGAGAAACATGCTACTCTATTAGCAGATACAAGAGTTCCTTGGATTTTTTTTCTTTTTTTAATTCAAACATCTACTACCAAGGCTGTTCAATCTACAGAAAGCAATTTTCCTATAGCTTAAAAGATGCTGGTTAAAGAGACCAAGTCCTACATGTTAAAGGATACTAAGAGAACAACAGTAATTTGAAATCCGATTTTTTAGAGATGAATTGGCCTCAGTACAACAGTATTTTATCTCTGTGTGAGACAGGCCAATATTTCATTGTAATTAATACACTTAACACTGATTCACCTCCTACCTCTCAGAGACAACAAAGACAATTAAGACAGATTTCTGTCAAGTCTGAACATTGTGAGAATTTGTACAGCAGATGTGCCCAGAAATGTGGCAACTTCTCCCAGTAACCTTGCACTCACATGGTCAGTCATGATACCAAACAAAACAACGAGAAAGACAGTTAGCAAGGCACTATGGAATTAAACATGAAATTATTACAACAAACAGTTTCTGGTAATCAGACTAGCCTACAACTAGTCACTTATCAAAATGCTTTATTGCTTTGGCTGGGCTTAAGAAAATTAGTTTATGAGCTCTGATTGTTAACAAACCAAGCAAATGAGAAGAAGCCTAAAGACAGGAGCTCAGGGCCATAGCAGCACTGCACTAACCTTTCCACTGCTGGGACAGAGCTTAGATGCGGGTCGTCCTTGAGCAGGTCATGGCTGCTCTTACTTCTCCCCTTCATGCTCTGGGAAGGAACAAACAATACAGCTGTGAGTAGGGAATGAAAGGTCTTCCAAAAGGTAAGCTAACACATTTCCATGACATTTAGCAAGGACATAGTAGGATTAGTAAAGGACGAGTTTCTGAATATAATCAAAGCTTTGGAAACAGAAATCCTTCTATTAACAGAAAATAGGCTTCTTACTTATTTACTTTATTAATCTTTATTTATTTGTTTGGTTTATATGACACAGTATCTCCATCTAGTTCTAGCCTAAGATGGCCTAGAGTTCTCTATGCAGCCCAGACTAACCTAGAACTCATGATCTTTCTATGTCAGCATCTCTCGTGCTGGGATTTTAGCCATGCAACACCACTCATGGCTCAAAAATACTTTTTTAGGATCATTTTTCCCAAGAAAAAGTGACATTGTTAAAAGTAAGTCTGTGGCTTGTCAGATCTGAGTGTCTATGATTCACATACAACTGACTAACTTGTACGACCCACAGATAAAAACAAGAATTGAGATAAATACTCACTCCTATCCTTTAACATACAGTAATACACCACATCCAGGGTTGGCCTCTATCCCTCTCTGTCAGCCTCTTAATTGACAAGACAGACAAGGAAAATTACACCGACAAATAGCAGGAACAAGATTGTGATTAAGGTTCATTGCAGTGTATATCATTTATTAGTAATGTTAAGATATTAAGTGAGTTCTTATACTCCTGAAAATCACAGATTTTACTTTTATTTATGTTTTTAATTATCTATTTGATATGTATGAATGTTTTGCCTGTTTGTATGTATGTTTATCACATTCATGCCTGGATCCCTCGAGGTCAGATCACCTGGACGTAGTTACAGACGACAGTGAATTGCCATGTGGCTGCTGGGAGCCAAAGTTGGTGCTTCTGGGCAAGTGCTCTTAACCACTTAGCCATCTCTCCAGCCCTACAGAAAGATTTTAAACGTTCTTACAACAGCATGTATGTGGTATGTGAAATGGGTGTACGCTAACAAGCTTAACTCAGATATCCTACTGTATATACACATGTTCTACACAATATATAATATATATATATATATATATATATATATATATAATTTTATATGCCAATTTAAGTAAAAAAAGTTCTTCCCAGGTGCAGTGTTGCATGCTGTAATCCTAACCTTCAAAACTTAAAACAGAAAAATTGCATATTTGAGGCTAGCCAGGGCTATTTAGCAAGACCCTGTGTCTAAAAGTTAAAATTTAAAAAAGGACAAAGAAAAAAAAAAGGAAAAAGAAAAAAGAAAAGAAGTTCCTATTGAGCTCTCAAATGAAAACTCATTTTAGATAGCTAAAAGAAAAAAGAATAAATTTGTTCCACAGTGATTTAACGTAAGACTTGAAAACAGGAAGGAGATATAAATTAAGCTGAATGACCATTCCTACTCTAGGTTTTCCTTAACTTTTCAAATGGAGTTGGCATGGAGATAGAAGATCAACACAGCAGATTCTGAACATACCCCTTCCACTATAAGTAAACTACTGAGGCTGAGAAAGTAACTGGGAAAAATGGAAAATGAGTAGAGTCTGAGACACTGGGATGGAAGTATGACTCTCTTTAATGCAAATTCTTCCCAAATGACCTACTTTAAGATCATTATTTGGCTAAAGGGTTTAGATGCTGAAAACAAGACTAAATACACTTAGTGAGTTCTACATAAGAAACTTTGCAAGGAAGTCAAAACAACCAAGAGCATATTTAGAAATGAACACTAACTGGCATGGACCTAGAACGTCACACTAAAAAATACAGACGCAGCAAAATAAAAGAAACGAGACAGAGTACAGGAGGGAAGGAAGAAGGCAGAAAGAGCTAAGGGGCATGCTGACAGGGATAACACTGGTCCACAGCCTCTAACTGAATGACAGTTCATTCATGTGGTGACCTCTCCAGGCCGTGTTGCCCAGCATTATAGGCAACACTGGTCTAGATGGTGTATTGTTTGTAGATGGTTAACTTAGGTCAGTAGTCTTTGTGATGATCTTCCATAACGTGAATGGACTTCATCCAAGCACGTGAAGGCCTTAAGAGCAAATGTGTGTAAGAATTCCCAGACCAAGAAGCAACATGAAGATCATGCCTAGGTGTCCAGAGTGCAGTTTAAGATATACAAACTATTTTGTCTTGTCCTACATATTTTGGACTTATTGGACTAATGTACAGAATTTCAAGTATCCCTATTATGTTTCAACTTAGAGTTAAATAAATTAAAAAAAAAAATCAGCCACAGATTGACAAGAAAGCACCTTTTGGGCAAAAGTATTCAATTAGCTCTGAATCCACCTGACAGTGTTATCTTCCAGATTGCATTTCTTCCTGCGCCGTAAGAATATCATGAGAACGTCAACAGAGGGCTTTTCTGAGCCTGAGATATGGTTATTACAGCACCGTTCTATCATGCAATCCAATCTGAAAGGAAACAGGTCAGTCTGGCAAGTCACTTAACCTGGGTCTCAGTTTCCGCAGCCATAAAGAAAGGAAGTTGGACTAGATCCCTTAGAGCTATAAAATTCTATGATTTCAAAGAGGTTTTCATCAGGCAGAGCATAGATACTGAAACAATGAAGAGAAGCTAATCCACGTGGGAGAGACACCTTGTCAGGCATACAGGAGTGAGGTCAAAGAGTATGTGTAACCTCACACTGATAATCCACAAACCAGAGGGGACTCGGATTTCTTCTCCCACATACAGTAAAGCCTCAGTTCAGACCTTAACAATTATTAACTTGCAATCTAGTCCTGGAATAATGATTACCACTGAGGAGTCATTGAAAACAGAAACCTGATAAGCAAGTGAATAATGAAACAATTATTTTTAAGCCTTTTAGACATATTTAATTTCATGCAAGCACTGAAACTTCAAATTGTTCTGTCACTAAAGAAGGACTCACTTGGCTTTGGCTCTAATTATTTCAACACTTAGAAATAAGAGTAAATTTTAAAACCACTTCTAATATTCATCCTATTCTTTTTTCTTATCAAGATATCATTTTACCAAAAAGAAGGAAAATGAATTTGAGTCAAGATTATGGTCTGAAAATAACTGTACATAAACAAAGTAAACACAAATAAAATTAAATGTGGCTTTTCTCCTGATTTCTGAGCAGCTTTTGTCCTCTAAGGCAGTAAATCTCAAACTGTTTTTGTGGTTTTGTTTTCTCAAACTTAACCGCTCGCTTGTCTTATTATACAGTAGACAGAACACATCAGTGGGCTGAGAGAGCCGCAAGTTTCCAGGGGGGGCAGCACGTGTTCCCCAAGCTCGCTCAGGCCGCGCCTTAGGAAGGACACTGGCAAGGTTTCTCGGCAGCTCTCCATGCTGCTTGCACAAGAGGGTGGCAGCCTCTATCTAATACCTGTGATCACAATACAAACCATTCAGATCTTAAGCTCAAGAATAAAATACTAATTGTAACAGGTAATATACTGCTCTATTTTAAGATAGAACCTTTAATGGCATCTTTCAGGACTGTATAATGTATTAAAGTATCTCTATTCACAACCTTAGCAGGTACATACTACTTTTACGTTACACAAAGAAAACCTGAGCATGAAAGCCATCACTGAAGATCACAGTGTCAGTGGGAAGAGGGCTCAGTGACACTGAGTCTAAGCTCCTGCTACTCTAAAGTCAATTCAGAAGGGAACAGAATCTACTCCCAATGAGTTCACAGCCCAGAACTTTATTCAGCTATTAAAGCAAAGAATATAAAGTCCAATGCTGGAGTGCTATACAGCGAGAGTAGTCACATCCTTTCCTTTGTAATAAAGCAAAAGAAAAAGCTGTTTGTAAAAGAATTGCAGGATAGCATGAGCAACAGACATTAGATTACACTCAGAACAGATCTACAAACACTGTAAAAGACATCTAGAACGGATGGCATTTGGGATGTTAAACAAATATATCTCTAGCATCTAGAGGTGGACCAGGAAAACTGCTAACAGTGATTCACACAGAGCCCAGTGGGTGATGATGCTAGTTCTCTGCTAGGAATGCCAAGAGGATAGTGATAGTGATTGATAGTGATAGTGATACGATAGTGATAGTGATAGTGATTGATAGTGATACGATAGTGATAGTGATAGTGATTGATAGTGATAGTGATAGTGATAGTGACAGTGATACGATAGTGATAGTGATAGTGATAGTCTCAGTGCTCACTCACTTCCAGGAAAAAATGCAGCTCACACATTTGGAACCAAAAGACTCTACAGGTATTTTCTTTGAATACAAACATCACAATTTGTTCCTGTAAAGTCTCTAGATGGCTTATGCTGAGACTCATGCGTCTCTGGAAGGGGTTGGTAAAATAAATGGTCACGGGGTAATATACAAGAATCTACAGTTAGACACATGGTTAGTTCCAGCTGTAACTTCTTGCTAGGTATGTGAATTTGGACAATTATAATTCTAATCCACAGGCATTACTGTGTACCTTGTTTTCCTTATGAATAAATCCAAGTATTTATATAAAGAAGGGTAACAATATCTATCTCTAAGGGCTGTATTAGGAATTGAGAATTAATAAAGCAAACACAATATATGGAAATAACATTTAAAATGAATATTAAGTAACTGAGTCATTAACTGTTATTATAATAATGATAAACACTATTATATAGCAAAATAAAAGACAAACAGTAACTAAATTCTATTTATAAATTTGAATCCCATTCAAAATACTTTAAGACTGGTTTCAACTGACAGAAATGTACAAGATTAGAAATAAGTAAATGCAAGCTATGCTTCTTTGAGGGGCAATCAACCCAGAATCTGCACAAACGTCCCTGCGAGCGTTCAGATGCACAGTCGCCATGCCACGCCGGTGAGAAGGCACACGTGCTGCTCCAGGAGAGCAGGAGACAGACATGCGAAGGGCAAAGGAGAGGCTACCTGGCTGACTCGGTTCACCTCCTCCTCCTCCTCCTCAGCTTCTTCTCCAAAAGAAAGCAAACTAAAATTTCTATCGAAAAAGAAAGAAAATTCAAGAGAAAAGTTAGACAAAAATCATAAATACCTCACTTTTAAGCAATAGCACAAGTTTCTAAGAAGAAATACACTCTATTTACACAGTATTAGTCTTCAGTAGGAGGGTTCCAGGATCTTGGAGCAAAGGGCTTGGCCTCAGACTGCTAACACTTCACCTAGTACCCCCAACTAATGACCACAGATTTACTCCGGGTATTAGCATAATGAACTCGCTGACACATGACAGAAATAAGCTTTTGATAGTCATCAACGCTGGGAGGAAAATAAACATTAGGGATTATAGAGATGCCCAGCAGTTAAGAGCACTGACTGCTCTTCCAAAGGTCCTGAGTTCAATGCCCAGCAACTACCTGGTGGCTCACAACCATCTATAATAGGATCTCTTCTGGTGTGTCTAAAGACAGCTCCAATGTACTCATATAAATAAAATAAATAAATCTTGAAAAAAAAAGAAAGAAAAAAGAAAATAAACATTAATAAATATAGACCCCAGATGGCTCAGCAGTTAAGAACACTGACTGCTCTTACAGAGGTCCTGAATTCAGCTCCCAGCAACCACATAATGCCCCACAACCATCTGTAATGGGATCTGATGCCCTCTTCTGGTGTGTCTGAAGACAGCTACAGTGTACTCATACGTAAATAAATAATTCTTTAAAAAGAAAAAAATATATATATGTATATGGAGAGAGAGAGAGCACTACAGATGATTAACTTACTTTAATATCTGAGAAATACATTTTAATATTTTAAAGCTAAGAAACACAAAAAGTTGATGGGTAGAAAATGTCCTAGATCTTTCAAACTAAACAACAACAGAAACTCAGGTAAGAGAAACTCTAAGTTATTAAAATACTCTCTTGAGTTTTAGAAAAAGTAAAACATTTGGCAACAACTGAGTAATTTTTTAAAAATCTACATGCAAGCAATGACCATATAACATCCCTAACACGCTGCTCTGAATGAAAACAATAGGAAATACATAAGGAACTCAGACTTGTCATCAGGCTAGACGGTAACATTGAAACACTGTATCCTAACACGGTGACAATGACCTTTTAGCATCAATGAATCAGAATAAGAAATCAATCATGGAATCAAAGATTATCATACTGACACAGAAAGTGATTTTGCCACAAGACAGGTACTGTTTGTTGAAGTACCGGGCTCCTATCGGTCAATTTATTAATGCAGCTAATAAATATATGTATATATATTTATTAATGTATTGACCTTGCTGGAGCCCAGTACACACTAAGCATCTATACTTCTGTGTCTTATATGTACCCCTCTCAGTTCACCTTCCTGATAAGCAGGTATTGTGCTCATTACAACTGCCTCTATATTTGCCATGGGCAAACAAAGCTCAGAAAGACTGATAAACTTAAGAACTGGGTGTGGCGGGCCCATGCATAGAACTGTCTGAATCTAACACTGAAATAGGATGCAGCAATTCAGCAAAATGGTAAGTTGAAATCTAACTCTATTATTTTTAATAAAACAAAAAAATTAATGTAAACAATATTGGTATAAACTACTAAACTTTATTAAAAATAAATTACTATTTTAAGACAGTATCTTTAAGAAAAACAAAATAGTGAAGGAGATAGTTATGTTTAAAAATATTTATAAAAAGATCATACTAAATAGCACCAAAGTAGATGAAACAGAGTATGCGCTCCTCTCACACACATTAAAAGTATCCTTTCCAGTGTTCTCGCCTTCCCAAAGTCTTTACACTAACTTAAAAATGAGTAAATATTTCTCAATAACCCAGCTATGGGTTATAAGCTATAGTAAATACTAAGTGTTTATTTATTAATGCATGTTATATGGCCATATAAGATGGTATTTTTTAGCTTAAGTTATATAATGTCATTAAATGTAAAAACTGTTCACTTTAACACAAACATGCTCATAATTCTGTCAGCACTCAGGTTCAAAATGACATTCCCTTCTTTAGTGAACAACCATTGCAAAAACCGACTGACTAAATAAATTAGTGTCCCGAGTGAAGTGAAGGTAAATCTCTCTATTGGGATTACTTTGTGCCTTTGGGTTTCAATTTCTTGACTTCTTCTTCTGGCTTCTCATTCTTGGGCTTTTTAATTTCCCTTGGAATGATGTCATCAAAAGGATTAAACAAAACCTGTGAAAAGAAGTGTTTTGAAGGTATTATTCCAGGATATTTTTTATTTTATAAAAAAGTGAAAAATGACAGTGAAGTTTTCTGACATCAGCATCTACTTCTTCCCGACATAAACACACTTTCAGCTGCCTCGCTGAGTGCCCCAAAACATTATGTTCTTTTAAGTCAAAGAGACTCTCCCTGATACCTATTTTACAGGAGGAAAGCCGTAAGGGCCCAAGTCAGACATTTGGACTCTGAATCAAATGCTCCTAAGGGTTACGTCACTTCCTCAATAAAGGTAACTCTTAATTTACCTAGAATCCTAGTCTTTGAGCAAAGACACATAATTCCTTTAATTCACAGCCTAATTCATATGACTTGAGCTTTTCATTCTTTAGATTATCATCTAAAGTTTCATATTGGAATTCAACGCCTTTAATTTTAAAAAAATCTGCATCAGAAACTGCTTTATCAAATAGACAGAAATGAGCCATGGTGTTTAGTATAAAGCCTTTACCTAATGGTTTAAGGATGCCTCTTAAATGGCGCCACACAGCCATGCTCCTACCTCACAACTCTTGACTCTATGTGGATTGCGGGGTCTTTCTTCATCATCAATATCTACTTCTGTCAGGCGCAGCATGTTGTACACTGTATCTCCTGTAACCTACCACACAAAGACATAAAATGTGATGGCAAACATCTGTGTTCATCTTTTAAATAAACAAAGGAATTATAAAATATTTTAAATAAACAGTAGACTTCTGAAAAAGGTGTTTTAAAATAATTAGAAGAGAACTTTCCATTTAACTAAGAATAAGTACAGTTAACAATGATGGTGAAGCACACTTGATTCAAGGCTGGAAGGCACAGCTGCACTCAATTTGGGAGGGGGGGGCTCAATCTCTTATTAAACCATTTTTGATGTTTCCAATGTATATAATGTCAGATACTAATACTAGACATACAGTGTCAACCTTCTTACTGAGTAACAGTTCATTTAAATATCACAAACAAACTTGGACTTAAAGCAGCTTAAGTATTAACAATATGATAAATACTGAGCAGATTATTGTCTAATTTAATTTACACAAATACCCTAGAAGTGAGAATTACACTTTCCTTCTTGTACAAATATGAGGATAGAAACTCAAAGAAGTTACAGTCTCAACAGTGGGAGCATCTCTACCTATAACTGGTATGATGTACATCGTCTCTCACACGCCTAGATTATGTAACAGAGACTGTAAAACACAGTACAAGATTGGAAGCCAAATCTCATCAGGCTTTAAAAGAACAAACAAAGAGGCGGGAAAAGTTCATGATTACCAGAAAACCCTGGGTTAAGAGTGCAGCCAAGAACAGGACAATGTCTACTTCCTAGTGTGTGCTTTTAAGAAACAAGCAACAAGGTTACATCTCTATGGTTTGGGATGACTCGACTTCAGAGGTTCAGTTGTCCAACCTTACTAAATTGCTTCCCTCCTTTTAGCATCAAAACCCTCTTTTGCATAGGATGTAAGGAAACAATTCTTACTGAACCAGCAGAGGGAGCTAAAAAGCTATTCATGTCTACCAGGTCTAAGATTTAAATACAGAGACACTGAGATGATAAGAGGATGAGAGGAAGATGCATTCAAGATCCCTCTGTGAAGAGAACCACTGAAAATTCTGTAAGAAGGTCACCTCTCTCGTTTGCTGTTAAATGTGGGCAGGATTAAATGGACACTATCCACTGTAATACTTGTGGTAAAATGATAAATACTAACGCAACTTCCACTTTATATTTAAGAAAGTTCATCATTGGTAAACTTTAAACTACAAAATATTTTGGGCTGTTTTGTTTTGTTTTGTTTTGTTTTCCTGTAAAGCAGCCAGGCATGGTGGTGCATGCCTACCACTCAGGAGGTGGCGGCAGGAGGGTCTCTGAGTTCAAGACCAGCCTGGTCTACAAAACAAGTTCCAGGACAGCCAGGAACTACACAGAGAAATCCTGCCCTGCTCCCCAACCCACCCCCCCAAAAATGGAAAGAAAGAAAGAAAGAGAGAGAGAGAGAGAGAAAGAAAGAAAGAAAGAAAGAAAGAAAGAAAGAAAGAAAGAAAGAAAGAAAGAAAGAAAGAAAGAAAATGTGTAAAACAACACTGGCTAAGCGTCCATAAGTAGCTAATACCACTACTATGACTTTAAAAGACATATTGGGACCATGACAAATGACTGACCTGAAGCACACACAGCTAAGGCATCCCTTACAGTTCTTCAGAGTAGCAACATACTCCCTCATACAAGTACAACATTTTAAAGGCCACTATTATATAAGTTACCTGAAGGTACCATAGAAGCTTGAAGAATAACATAAATCAAAACCAAGCCCTTCCACCAACCTTTCCAAAGATGGTGTGCTTATTGTTAAGTTCATCTGCTCGGCCCAGAGTAAAGAAAAACTGGCTGCCATTATCATGTGGACCCGCATTTGCCATGGCAACCAGTCCTCTCCTATTAAAACGCAACCGTGAGTGAAATTCATCCTGCAAGAATGAAAGAGATTTACTGACTGTTCTCAAGTCATACCACCCTTCATATTCAATCAGCTACACAGCCGACCAGCAAGGCTCAGACAATTTCTAATCAAAAATACTGAAGCTTTATTTAACTGATTTTGAAGTACAATCAAATCCAAATTTACTATCTGTTCAATGCTCTTAAACCTGAATTCTGCAGCTTGCATGTTCTAAATATATTCAGCCCCATAACTATCTTCTGGAAGTCAACTTACAGAGGAAGGATGCTGCTCAAAGGGAATCAGAGTCTAAGTCTCATTTTCCTACTCACCTCAGAGTCCTCCAACCCTTTAAAACAGTCCAGTTTTCCCAAGAAACCCATCTTTGAGCCACTGTAAAGCCGCCAGCTATTGTTGCACATGTTATAAAGTGATGGGTTTCTTCTTGTTTTTCAATTCAGAGAATCTTCCATAAGTGTATTAATGTGATTTCACTGTGTTTTTAAAAGTCCTAAACCATTCTAAATAGATTCTTGTCAGAGACGGCATGAGTCTGTCTTAGCAGAGTGTAACAGTGCAGGGGTCCACTGTTGCTCAGTTGCTTTCTGTATTCTGAGAGCTACTCAGAACTTCCCCTCAGACTGAACACTGGAATCATCTATGACACACCCATCTAGCACAATCAGTGCCTTTTAAGCATCAGAGACTGTTTTTCTTTAATATATTAGCCTTAAGATCTGAATACAGTACATCTCACCAGGAGCCAGATAGACAAATACCTTGACTTTTGCCTTCTAGGCCTTCAGCACAAAGGCTTCCCATAAAACAAATCAGAAAGACTGCTTGGTAGGTAGTATTTGCTCTGATCTCTGAAAAACTTTAACTCCATTAACTCTGTATATTACATGAGACATTCTTGTGGGACACGATCACTTTTGAAGAAGCATTGCAAGTAAATTGATCTGACCTTGAATGGGGCTCCATAGATAGATTCTCCACCGGTCCCAGTGCCTGTGGGATCTCCACCTTGGACTATAAAGCCAGGTACAACTCTATGAAAAATGGTGTTGTCATAGTAGGCTGAAAAATAATATATCAAGTTCTAAAAGTTAGTATCACGTTAGTTATCATAGTTAATATACAAACAGAGTCACAAGATTTAATTTCCAGAATGCTAAATTGGCTTTTAAACCAAAACCTTTCCTCTCCACTTCTTATAAAACAATCAATTTTCAAACACTATCTGTTTCTACAGAGACAATGGCGGTTTGGTTTGGGGGGGGGGGGTTGTTTGTCTTTAATCTCCATAATTATCAATTATAAATTATTGTTTTTAAATTAAAAATAAGAAGTTTAATACACACCAATGTCTTTCAACTGGGGGAAAGAGAAGAGTAGCAATTCTGCACCCTGGGGGCAGTTATCAACATTTTCAAATATTTTTGGCTATCAAAACTGGGAAATACTACTGGCATCTTGTACAAGATGGCAAGAATACTGCTAAGCATCCTGAAGCCCAAAGGATTGTTTCTGCAACAAAAAATAGCCAATCCCAAAGGCTAGCACTGCTGGGGCTGAGAAGCCTAGGTAGGAGATAGCTCATTTTTGCCTCTTCCATTTCTCCTGATAGAAAATTAACTTAGTAATGTACAAAAAATATAAACCTGCAGATAGAAGTTCTAGCACTGTCTGTGCAGTCTCCTTTAAGTTCAATAAGTGAAATAATGTACTTTATTCTAATTAAATATCTAAGTGATTTTCAGAAATTATTTATATATAAAAATATAATTTCTAGTCACAAATATGCAGCATCAATGATATATGGTCTCCCTTAGAATGCCTTGTCTGAGACCAGAATCATTGAGAAGGAAAACACTAGTTAAGTATGACAGGAGCATAGGACATCCCCTAAGAAAACTGAAAATCTGTTGCCTTTTGCTCTCTTTTCCTTCCTTTGTAACAATTTTATATTTTAAGTCCAAGATTAAATCTGTAATTACAGATACTTGGGTTTTTCAAAGGATATGACCATCTTTCTTTTTTTTTTCCAACTTTTTTTTTTTTTTTTTTTTTTTTTTTGGTTTTTCGAGACAGGGTTTCTCTGTATAGCCCTGGCTGTCCTGGAACTCACTTTGTAGACCAGGCTGGCCTCGAACTCAGAAATCCGCCTGCCTCTGCCTCCCAAGTGCTGGGATTAAAGGCGTGCACCACCACCGCCCGGCTTTTTTCCAACTTTTTATTAGGTATTTACTTCATTTACATTTCAAATGCTATCCCTTATAACCCCCCCTCCCCTCCCCACTGAAAACTACACATTGTTGCTGCTATTGCTATACTGAACGGTGCATTGTAAGACTCAGAAACATTGTAACTTCTTCAAATCATACTCCCTAAAGATTAAATAGAGTTATCTGCATTATTTGACTCACCTAAGAAATACCTATCTTTTTACAAGTGTCTGCATGTATGTCTGCACACCACATTCATGCTTGGTGACCATGAAGGCCAGAGGCAGCACAGGATCTTCCAGAAGTGGAGCTGCTGCTGATTGTGTACCGCCATGCAGTGCTTGGGAATTGAACCCCAGACCTCTGACAGAGCAGCCAGTCTTAAATATTAAGTCATAAGCAGACTTAAGAGCTGAAGTGCTAAGCCATCTCTCCACCGGTCTTCTCAGGTTTTCAGTTAGTTAGCAATAATTTCACTAAATTCTTACCTGTTTAATCATTACGAAAATTGCTCTGGTTATCTCTACTTCTATAAAATTTCCATTCATTTCTTCTATCTTATAAAAATGGGAGAATATTTTTTTTTCTTTTTGATGCAGGTAAGCTTTGTCAGCACCCAACTGAACCTCATGCTTATTTCATTGCTGTATTCTGTCCAGATTCTTTCTGTTTCTTTATTCACCTGGTCCACGGATTACAATTTACCATTCATCCTTTCTGGTGTTTTTATGATTTCACTTTCCTGTAAAATTTGAGCTTCTTTAAACTTATTACCAGAAGTCAGACTTTTCTTTGTCTCATGTGTTTCTTAGCTTTGTTGACAGTTATTCTAACTAAACTACCTGTCTGATTTTATTTCCTTCCTGCCTGCCACAGCAATTATTAATAATGGTCTTTGCAGACCTGTTTTCTTTGTCTCATCTGAGGGACTGGATTCTTTTATCATTACTTCCTTACACTTTCCCCTGTCGTGATAGATTTATCTAACTTCTTCTATTTGGAGAACTTTGTCCATAGCATGACAGGACACTCTGGATTCTTGAATGCTTTGTTTCTGACACTACGAAGAGCACTGTCTCTAAAAATTAGGTCTAACTGGAAGACAATGACTTGCCACCACTGGAGACATTTAAAGTCGTATGTAGTACATTCCAGATGCCAACAAGAAACTGTGAAAACTGTATGAAATGTAAAGCTGCATAAACAAATATTCAAGAATAAAAAATACTAAGTGAATATAAAATTTTGCAAAGCTTCTTATAAAGAAAAATTACCATGTTATGACTCAAAGTGGTAATGAATCATGCCAGGTGGTAAGCTTTATGGAAAGCAGACTTTGAACAAAATGATAAAAATTGGCTTTACTTCCATAAAAAGAGGGTGAGAAACATTGAGAGAGAGAGAGAGAGAGAGAAAGAGAGAGAGAGAAAGAGAGAGAGAGAGAGAGAGAAAGAGAGAGAGAGAGAGAGAGAAAGAGAGAGAGAGAGGAAGAAAGCTAGCTAATATGGGGATTGTGGAAAAGGAAATGGAATGTTCAGGAAATAGAGGGAATGGCTGACTGGAAGCACATGACTAGTGGAATGAAAAAGAGTGGAAAGCTCGAAGCCAGGTCCTTAAAGATTCCAATATCATGTGTATGGACAGAAGGCAAAGAAATAACAGAGAAGAACAGACAGGAGGCAACTACAGTCATGGGGATGGAAGTCCAGATCATTTAGGGAAGAAACTGAAATTTGGTTTTGTGGTAGTTAACAGAAGTTTCCAGGAGAGAGAAAAATTACACCATTAGATCAATTAGGTACAAGAAGGGAGGAAATGAATATAGTTCTGAAAATAATAACCACTTGGCTAGAGACAGCACAGAGTGGGAAGGGTAACACAGAATGAAAGGCATGCTTTGGGAATGAATATCCACATTTAAAGAAGGAAAGATGGAGTGAGCAGCAATTCACAGAGGAGATCAACATCAGGTATAAGTTGTCTCCATTAAAAATGTAACAATTTATAGTTTATCTGGAGGAAAGTTGTTACTCACACTGCTCAGGTCCATTTGATTACTTACTACCTCTGCATAACACCTGACACAATGCAAAAAACATTGTAGTTTATTCTTTCCATTCTTTAAAAAGCTCATCCCTGCAGGGTTTTATCTAGAGAGTCTTTCTGTGTTGCCTAGGATGGTCTGAAACTCAAATTGTTTCTACATCTACCTCTCAAGTGCAGAAATTACAGGAGCAGCCCAGCATGCCCAACACACATGCCCAACAATGCCCAACTAAGGCAATTTTATTTCCAAAATTTCAATGAAGGTTACACTGACCTTCCAAACAAAGCTGAATGAAATTTCTGCATGCTTTAGGGGCTTCTTTTGACCACAACTCTATGTCAATATCTCCAGCCGTAGTTTTCAGTAAAACCTATAGAAAGATCATGACATCATATTAGGGTTTTTTTTTTTTCTCTTGATTGGTTATTCAACTTGCAACACTAACAAGTAGCATTTTCAATTTCAGAAATATTACAAACTCAACTTGGGCTTGTTATTATACTGAACAAATACTCATTACAGCCCAATCATCATCAGGCTATTCAATACATTATTTTCAAAAAAGCACTTACCTTTTCTAATCACAGAAAACAAACTCCATTCATTTAAAAACCAAGAGTACAAACTTAATTGCATTATTTCTAATAAAATTGGTTAGCAAATTATGAAATTAAGAAGTTAATGAACCCACTGAATTATGACATTATTAGACAATTTTACAATCATTCAGTTGATAATATCTTTAAACTCTACTTTCACATGAAAATCATGGTATCCCTAATTTGGATAAACATTTATTCTCTGTATACATGTTTACAGGTGCATACAGAGGCCACTGGTCAACACTAGGTATCTTCCTTGATAGTTCTTCACCCTGCTTTTTTGCATAGTTCTTCTACTAAACCTGGAGCTCACCAAGTCAACTAGACTGGCTGGTGAGCAGGGTGAGTGGTTCCCCTGCCTCTGCCACTCCATGGCCTTCACTCTGGGGTTTCACATTCATGCAGCCATGCCCAACTTTTCATGGGGACATTGGGAATCCAGACTCGGGTCTTCAGGTTTACACATCAAGCACTTTATCAACTGAGCTATCTCCCCAGCCCCTTGATGTTTTGTCTCTGGCTTTTCAGTTAAAGTCTGATAACCTTACAATCCAGTCTGGTCTCAAGCTAACCCCGGCTCCTGAACTTCCTGCTTCAATCTCCCAAGTGCTCAGATGACAGGCAATGAGTCCCCATGCCTTGTTCATGCCATGCTGGGGGCTGAACACAGTGCTTTGTGTATGACAGGCAAGTACTCTACCAACTTAGCTAAAGTCCTAGCACACAGGACTATTCTTAATCTAATTCTGGTTGTGACTTGCTAAAATGGTTATGTTTGAAAAGTCATCACCTCTATAATAGGTAGGATCATTTAATAGTCTCCTTTTAACTGGTTCATGGCAGCAGTTACTCCTTGGTAACAACCAGAACCTCCACTGGGCCCAGAGGGTTAAATAGCTTATACATCAACTGGCTCAATAACTACAAATAACAAAAAAGAATGTTAAACACTAAGTTTGAACTTCATGGTATAGTTGGAATCTTCAGTATCAATTTTTCTTTCTCACCCCTACTGTACAAATGTTAAGTAGTATTAATAATCTGTGGCCACCACACAGAATATTCTTTCAAATAAAGACAGCAGAGTAACTAAAACCAAATTGATCCTCATGAGGAATCTCTATATAAATCACACTTTTTTTTTTTTTCTAAAATTCCTTTGCCTTGTCACAAGTTAGTTTTGATAATGGGGGAAGTTTAAAAATCATTCAGGAAAACCCTGTCTTTTAAGGATGCCCTAGAAGGTGTAATTTGAATGAGAATGCTTTTCATTTCGTTTTGTTTTTTTTTTTTTTTGAGACAGGGTTTCTCTGTGTAGCCCTAGTTGTCCTAGAACTCACTCTGTAGACAAGCACAGATCAGTCTGCCTCTATCTCCTGAATGCTGGGCTTAAAGGGGTGTGCCATCATTGCCCAGTGAGAATGCTTTTCAACAACAGCAAGATGAGAAGGGTAACTCCCTCTTGTCTCCCACCAGCTTGTACATTTTTGCTACTGTATTTCAGGAGCCTAAGAAAGGCTATTATAAATTATGCAACACTAATGAATGCATTGCATCTTTAGGGACATTTTTTGGGAACACACAGATCTTTTACAACTACTCTACAAGAATTATGAAAATGAGAGAAGTGAAAATATCTACATTATGGTAGGATTTTTTTTTTTAACAGTTTCATTAACCTATAAAGAAGTATGAAAAAGCTAAGTATGGAGGTATGCACCTTTAATGCTAACCCTCAGGAGGCAGAGGCAGGCACATCTCTGTGTAAGGCCTACATGGTCTGTGGAGCAAGTCAGGTAAGACTACATAGTGAGATCCTGACTTGATTTCTTTTCCTTTATTACATTTTTTTTTATTTAATTGTTTTTATTTGTTTATTTTTTGTGGGTGAAAGAGACTACCAACTGAAGCTGGAATAAACCTGAAATGATACTAAGCACTATTTCTTGACTTTCCATAAGTGCTGACCTACTTCACTGTCCCTTCCTTCTATGCTTGAAATAAAACACGTTTTATTATTAGGGGGACTTAGGCTTTTCCTCTTAGCAACCTTTTAAAGAATTTTGTGAAGTTACAAAGATCATATTTAGAAGTAGTTCTGATTTTAATTTTGTAAAAACATAGCAATATTTATTGAGATATAATCTATAAGTAAATAATACTTATTGAGATATATTCTACATATCAATATGTCACCCTGTTAAATAGTTCCCTGGGTTTTAGAATTTGGCAGCCACTGCCACTATTTCCAAAACATCTCATTTCCCTATAATAAAGCCTTGACCCATTTCGTCCCTCTATTCCTGCTATCCTCACCTTTGGCAACTACTAATTTCTTTTCTGTCTGTATGGACATTGCCATCTGAACATTTCATATAAATGGAATCATACAAAATGTGCCCCTTTAGCCGGGCGTGGTGGTGCACGCCTTTAATCCCAGTACTTGGGCAGCAGGGGCAGGCGGATTTCTGAGTTTGAGGCCAGCCTGGTCTACAGAGTGAGTTCCAGGACAGCCAGGGAATACAGAGAAACCAAGTCTCGAAAAAAATCAGAAAACCAAAAAAAAAAAAAAAAAAAAGTGCCCCTTTGCATCAGATTTCTTTCACCAAATATGTTTCATTGAAATTAGAGAGGTCTGTCTTCCAGTTCTGTATATTTAGGCTTAAAATGGTTGTAAAACCTCAGTAGAGCATAAACAATGGCTTTATAATCTTAATGACAAATATTTCAAGACAGAACAAATATTTAACACAAAGCTCATTTTACCAATAATAAGTAGAAACATGTATTCCCAACAACCTTCCTAACTTGGACTTGACAGATTTCTCATGCTCTCTATGCTTCAATGCTACCGTTTCTTTTTCTTTTTCTTTTTTTTTTTTACATTGTTTCTTGTTTTTTGGTTGTTTTGTTTTGTTTTTTTGATTTTTTTTTTTTTTTTTTTTTTTTTTTTTTTTTTGAGACAGGGTCTCACTGGGGCTTTCTTTGTAGACCAGCCTGACCTTAAACACACAGAGATCCATCTTCCTCTGCCTCCGGAGTACTGGTATTAAAGGAGTGTATGGCCACACCTAGCAAGTTGTTACCTTTGTTTGTTTTCAAAACAGGGTTTCTTTGTATAATCCTGGCTGCCCTGGAACTTGCTTTGTAGACCAGGGTGGCCCTGTACTCAGAGATCTACCTGTCTCTGCCTGCCAGGTGCTGTGATTAAGATAAGCACCACTACTCCTGGCCAAGTTTCTACAGTATTACTGTTATCTTTAAAATGACATTTGTGAAAGCAGGTTTAGTTAATCTAGGTACCATGTAACTAATAATTAAAACTTAGATCATAATATTAAAAAATGACTGACAAGTACCTGGACTCTGTGTGATTTCTTTTTTCTTTCATTCCTTTTTTTTTTTTTTTTTTTTTTTTTTTTTTTTTGGTTTTTTCGAGACAGGGTTTCTCTGTGTAGCCCTGGCTGTCCTGGAACTCACTTTGTAGACCAGGCTGGCCTCGAACTCAGAAATCCGCCTGCCTCTGCCTCCCAAGTGCTGGGATTAAAGGCGTGGGCCACCACGCCCGGCTCATTCCTTTTTTAAATGTGAGTTCTGTAACATGTGTCTTTAATCCCAGTGCTCTATGGTGAGCCAAGGAGACAAGAGGTTCTCCAGAAGCTCATGAGCCAGCAAGGCTGGCACAGGCAGCACCACACAACAAAAAGACACTGCGTTTAATTAAGCTGAGAGAAGATAAGGGCCATCACCTAAAGTTATTCTCTGAACCTTCACATGTGTGCAGTGGGACCAGCATGGAACAAGACACAGACACACACAGACATAGACACGCATACACACACACACACACAAAGTTTTTAAAATACTCGTTGTCAGAAGTGCTTTTACTCTGTGGATATATCAAACCATTTCCTACAGTAAACAACTGTTTCCAGCACAGCCAAGGACTCATATGAAACCCTGTTTTAGTTCTTAAAAAAGAAGTCATTAGAGTCAAACAACGAAATGTGCCCATGAGGAATAACAGTTTAACTCCACCCTCACCTATGCTTAATACCTCTCAGAAGCTAAAGAAACAGTATTAATTCATCTGCCTAGCTATTCTTTCGTAGTGTATGAACTCTACTATATGTAAAGCAATGTTCTAGGTCAGTGGTTCTCAACCTTCCTAATTCTGTAACCCTGTAATATAGTTCCTCATGTTGTAATTACCCTCAACCATAAAACTATTTCCAGCTATTTTATAACTGTAATCTTGCTACTGTGATGAATCCTAATATAAATATCTAATATGCAAGGGATCTGATATTCGACCCCTGTAAATGGGTTATTCCACCCAAGGGGTCATAAAACACAGGCTGAGAACCACTGCTCTAGATGCTCATCTTCAACTCTATAGTGTTTGCTTTCTATATAGGAAAGAAACCAAAGTAAGATACTGTTAAATCCTGGGAAATTGCTGAGACTCAGGGCATCACTGAGATGTGCTATTTGATAGGCCTCTTTGTTACATTTGAACAGGTAAAATAGCATACTAGAGAAATGAACAGCAAACGTGAAGGTCCTGCATTGTGGAATGGTCTGTCTATTTCATCTCTACAAGCATTTAATCATTAAAATTAATATTGTCCTCTAGAAATATATAGCTCAGCATAAAATCTATCAGGGAATCTACTCCCATTCCTACGAAATAATATTCCTCACTCCTCCCCTGCTTCTAACTGACAGTTATCTCAAAAGATAACTCCTCCAAGATGTTTTCCCCATCATTTCCTGTTTTTCCTCCATCACTGTCATGGCAATATAATCTCTTCTTCAATACCTCCCAACCAAAGGCAGGTGTGTTGATGCACGTCTGTAATCCTGAGATAGGGAATTAGCAGCTAACTATATATATATATATATAGCTATATATATATATATATATATATATATATATATATACACATATATATATGTGTGTGTGTGTGTGTCTATAATATAGACACACATATAAAGGTAGAGTACCAACCTTTGTATCATTAGCACCTAGTAGAGTGCGTGATGCCAAGGAGGCCTTCAATGACTGTAGAGAATGCACGATCTCCAAGTTAAACAACAAGCAAAAGTGAACAATCTCAAGATAAGTCTTAAAAACAATAGACACTAGAAGGCGCTCACGTGAGTTGGATCAAGGAAGTTAAGGGGTCAGAAGACTAGCGAATAGGGAGGTTGCCCAAGAACTCTTTCAAAAATATGCTGAGACATGTCACCGTAAAGAATATAAATGCAACACTGGCCATAAGCAGGGTGTGGAGAAGAGTCCTTTTGTCTTTCCACCTCTAAGATCCCCGATAGCTGCCCCTCTCTGCCCGCCCCCAGTCAGGGTGTCCAGGAGGCGAGGCTCTCACCTTCCCATTCGTGGGCGGCTCCTGGATGTAGATGTTACTCATCTTGCTCAGTGCTCAGGACTCCGCTCCTTAGTGTGGCCGCAAGCGAATGGCGGATCTCCGGCGAGGCCCACCTGCTAGCACACAATTCTTTAACCTGGGTCCTTGGGGGAAAACTTCACTCGGTCAGAGTCGGACAAGACAGCCGTACTAAGCACTAGTTACTCCCCAAACTAGCCCCTTATGGACGCCGCCATGTTGCTCCCGGACCGGAGCACCGCTAACCCCGGGAGGGGGGACTTCCCTGTCCTTCAGGAAACTAGAAAAGACTATAGGACCTCTGCAACTTTAGAGAATTTGTCGCGAGGTTTAATAATACGAACTAAAGGGTCAATCCGTAAATCCCGGGGCTGCGTCCAGGTCAGGCGATTGCAGATAGCACTCACCTCCGAAGCGGGCCGAAATGGTTCCGACCTCGTGTGCTCCGCGGTAAGACACCCCTGGAAACTGCATCCGCAGCCACTTAGTTCCGCCAACCCTAGATGTGCATCGGGCCTTCCCCTGCCCGGTGAAGTTGTAGTGGCCGGGTGGGAGAGATCCCTTTGGGAGTGCGTTGTCCTCGCAACGGACCTGAACCTAACGTGATCTCGAAAGCCCAGGACTCCGACGATCCCACTCACCTGCATCATGGCAGTCCCAGGTGAAGGTCAACCGCAGGGCTCTCTCACTCCAGAGGAATGAGACGAGCAGGGGAGCCCAGAGCACGGGGGTGGGTGGCAGCGAGCACTTGGGGAACCAGGCGAAGGCCTAAAAATTTAGATGTGGTCGGTTTACATGAAAAAGTTTATACTACAAGTTCAAAGCGGGGTGAGAAAGATAGGGAAAGATCATCTCTGTCATTCTCGGGCAAGCCCAAACTGCACAGGATTAGAGGGAAAGTGTATTGTAAGAGGGACAAGGGACTTGGTGACAATGAGAACTGTAGGCCTAAGGGGACAACTTGCCCAGAAGACTGTAACTTTCACACGATTTCAAAATAAAATTCGAAATGTGAGCGTTTGCCGAATCCAGGTGGCTATACACATTATACTGAAAGTCGCCAAGAAGAGCACCGGGGGCTTGTTCTAGCACTTCCAGCCTGTAATTTCTGTGTGGCTGCAGGCCGGCTGCTGTGCCCCTCCGGGCCTCAGTTTCCCTATCAGTTTCAAGACGGTGCTTTCTCGAATTAGATCTAAGATTCTTTGTAGGTTCCACTTTTGTGTTCAGAGGTTTCTAACCTAGAAACGGCAAACTGAGCTCCGGGGATGTTTTTGTTTGGTGCTCCAGTTTACTGGGGAGCCGCTAAGAACTTCCCCAAGCTGGCTTTGTCAGAATGTGTTTCTGCACATTCTTAGTGCTTGATAACCCTATTATCAAGCAGGTGTTTTTAAGAGATATACCCGCCTCGCATCTCGGAGATTCACAGTGCATAGTACTGTAGGAAAGACCCTGAAAATATTTATGAAGCCCCAACTTTGCTTAAACTTTGCTTATCCCCTTCCCGCTACTGTTTGACCCCTGTCTTTGTTCCGTGGCAGCCTTTTCTGAACTTTATTCTAGAGATAGCTGTTGCGGGGTGGGGCTGCTTCCTAACTTCTGCAGAGGAACACTCCAGGAGCTGTGAGAAGAGAGGGGACTACATTTATTGAGTTGTGTGGCAGTCAGCAGGATAGAAACCCTTGCTCTCTTAGAAGTCTGGGAGGGGTAGGGGTGGGGGCGGGAATTTACAGAAAGTAGAACTAATGCTGGGGCAAGCAAAAACAGGACACCTAACAGGATCCAGAGTGTACAAAAGGATGTTCCAGGTGAAAGCTAAAGAAATGTGAGAGTGCAGGGGACCTGCAGGGAGAGGGAGCGAATACAGAAAGGAAGAGGAACTAAAAGAGGGAATGAAAGAGCCCTGCCGTGGCTAACAATCAGCTAATCTGAGAGAAATGAGAAATTAACTAAAGCTATAATTCAAAGTATCTAACTTTTACTATGTAACCCATGTATCTGATACTATGTCAAACATTGTATATATTTTTTCTCCCTTTAATAACCCCTGCTATGAGATAGCTGTTGTTAGTCTCACTTCACAGGCGGAGAAATCAAGTAACTTGCTTATTACAAAAGCTAACGGAGGTTATCCAAGCTCTTGGCCACCATGAATGCAAATGCATTCTCCAACATATCCATAGCACAATAGATTTCCTGAGACTGAAGGACCTTACAAGCAAAAACAAAGTGTTAGGATGTTAATAGACAGTAGGAAAACACTTAACAGCTTTAAGAAAAATTACATTTTAGGATACTGTGACCTAGAGGAGAGTTAGTTAATGTAGAAGCATTGTTGGTACTTAAGGGTGATTCTGGTCAGTTATGTTACCATTGAGGATGTGGTCTCATTAAGAGAGAAGCAGCTAACTTGGAGGGGTGGTGGTGGTGGTGGTGGTGGTGGCGGTGGTGGTAGAATCACTAAGAATTAATTGCTTTGATGTGGGTAGGAAATGAGATTAACCTGGATTTTGACATTAGCTCATTTGAGGAGGCCTCATAACTGGGAAGACATCCCTCAAGATCAGAGTTGAGAGATGGTGGTAAGGTCAGTCTGGAGCTTGTGTTGAGGTCTGTCTGGCCCGGGATGGAAATGGCCAATAGGTAGCATGGGAATAAACAGAATACTAGGCAAGAAGTCAGAGTCAAAACAAACACTTATTATAGGACTAAAGGGATAAAGTGTGAGGGACTGTGCAGGCACAGTGGGTAATGTGTGAAGGCAAGACCTGACTGGAGCCTAGGGATAACAGCGTGTAAAGGGGAGAGCCGAGAACCATGAGCCTGCACAGTACTTGCCTAGGCATTTCGTGAGGCTCTGGTGACCTCTGCATCACACAGTTGTACCCAGAGTTGGCCTGCTGTCACTGCCCATCATTTGGGCAGGTGCTGGAGCACTGGTGTAGTATGAACACACCAGGAGACACACCGTAAAACTTTAGGAATGATAATTTGCTCCTGAAGAAAAGGGACAAAAAGTGATTTTTCTTCTAGCTTTGTTTGAGATGCTCTTAAACTTGAGACCAGTGTTTAAAAAAAAAAATGTTAACCTTTCAATTCAAAATAATGTTTCAAAGCATAATAATAAATTGTGTCATTAAGCCAGATGGAATGACTTACATAAACTGCTTAAACCCACCCCCCCAAAAATCAAGATAATAGGCTTGACAGTTGGCACAAATGCACAATGCAACTGCTTTAGAAAATACAGACACAGAAGATGTTAAGATAATTTCTTGAATGATCGATCCAGACGCTGCACGGAAGGAAAATGGGGCTCCATTGAGGTGATCATCAAGAAGGACACGTATTGTGGCATGCTCTTTTATTTTAGGTGTGATGGATTCAGCTTGGGGTGATTGTGCGCCTGGTTATTATAAGGTATAACTATAGAGTAATGAGGCTGCTTTTCACAAGCCACCAGCCTTGTCTGCTTCAGTGGTCACGTGTTTCCACCACATTGAATGCCAGCTTAAACCATTATGTAGGTAACAATGAGATACTGAAGATCTTTGGGAAAAAAAATCTTAGACACTTAGTCATTTGACAAATGGCATTGAACATAGGATTCAGTGAAGTTTACTTTCTTTGGAACATTTCTTTGCTCATTCACAGTTGTTCAGCCTAGCTCAGCTGTTGAAGTTGTATTAGTAAGTCACCATTCTCCCTCAAGAGTTGACTGGTCCAAGTGGCAGCATGTGTTGCTGAGAAGGATGAGTGCAGATGCTGACCTTGTTCTGTCTGTGTAGCCAGGGCAGAGGATGAAATGGCAGGGTCAGCATCCCAGTCTCACATCCCTTCAGAATACTGCCAAAGCATCTTCGTAATACAGAAGTGGGAAGTCACACCACAGCCAATTTTCCTCATTCCTCAGTCAAACTGTAGGTAACGTCTTTCCTCTCACACACGGCTGCTGAAATAGTGTTCATGAATCATGTCCGATTCTGTCATTCCTGAGGGGCAGCAATCTGTGGATTTTGTAATTCTCTTTAAGCCACTTAACCTTTCATAGGCTCTTTCCTTGTCCCCATAACTAGAGGGACAGTATCTTGAATTTCTTCAAGCTTCTCAAATATTCCAGTTCCCTTCTCTGCAAGAATGATGTGTGTAACCTGAGCATGACCTTTCTGCCTTTTCCTGCCATTCTTATGTATACTCCAATCACATACACAACCACACACACACCACCAACAAAAACAAACAAACAAACAAAAAAACCCAAACACCTGACTTCTTCAGCTCTTTTCTGACCTCTCAGGTGTTTTTCCACCTGTGCTGTGTGTCTTTGTCATCTCTTCATTATTGGTTTTCTTATCTTACTTGGAGGCCATTGCATACCTGCCTTAAATTTTCAGCTGTCTGCCTCTTTTTTATGCTTATGAGCAAAACTATATGTTGTTTCTCATGTTGGCCAGCACAGTCTGTCCTGCGGTACAGCCATGTGTACACTAACCCAGGGAATCTAGTACAATGTACCTTCTTATAGCGAGGGACTTCATTCATGTTTATGGCTTTTCTAATACCAGTTCAGAGTTACACCCATTTACAGGATTTATAGCTCATTTATGATAACCACAATCCAGTGCTGGAAGTCTTGATTCTGCTTCCTCAGACAATAGATTATATTCCCAGGATTTATGGGTACCTGGGCTCCCCAGTTAAGATCTCATTGATTTGGGGCAGACCAAAGAGGGAGATTGGGGATCTTGATTTAGGGAAAGACCACCATGGACTGCTGTGCTTATCTCAGTTGGAGACAGTTCAACATGTTTTTGAAGGAGACTTCAAGATCTTTCTAACCTGTGCCTGTTGTAACTCTTGCTCAGTGTAGCTCAAATCTGCCTGAAACTCACAAGACAGCAGGTGGGCCTCAAGCTAACTGCTCCAGCTGCAGTCTCTGATTGGTGGGCATCACATACCCAGGTTGGCTTTTTTTCATAGATTATTTTTGTGACACAAATGGAAGAATGTTATGTGTTTGCCTACGTTAGCTATTTCATATCAGTAGTTTAAGGGATTCTGACTGGCTTATCTGTCTCTTGGGGTTCAAATGATTAAGAAGACATTTTAATCTAAACAATAGGACCTCTTTCAAGAAATTCAGTTAGCCTACTTTTTAAATTTGTGAGGAATTTCTAATTTCTAGTTTGTTTGTTTGTTTGTTTGTTTGTTTGTTCTGTATTTCAGTTTCATTACTCCATGTAAGATCCTGAGGAAAGTATATCTACAACTATTACTATAAACCATTGGAAGGGATCAAACACTTGGGAGTTTTTTGCCTTTGACTTTCACAGGACAGAATTATGTTTTATACAGGCAACTGCATGTCTATGTTAAAAAAGAAGAAAAAAAAAACTCAATAAATTACTATTCTACTGAAGGAGCCCCAAAGTATGTTAAGTGATAATAAGATTACCAAGTGGAAACCTTGTGACAAAGGAAATCCAGCCCACTCTTACTGACTCTATCAAATTAAAAGTGAAAGATGGCGCCCTGTGGCAGAAGTGATACAGTTGCTAAGTGATGCAAAGAAAGCTTAGTTACTTTATCTGCTTACTTTTGAAATTGATTATTTCTACAAAGTATAAGGCAAACAATAAAAATAGAATATTAAGTTCTTCTCGTTGCTGATACGGTATTTGAGGGGCTCAGTAAAGAAACCACCCAAATGACTATGATTGAGGGGGAAGGTTTTTATGGATAAGAGATGGAGAATAGCCCGAAGCATCTGGGGAGGTTGCCAGGGCTACCTCTCAGGGACAGAGAGAAACGGTGGGTGGGGAAAGAAGCCAACTGCCAAGAATGTGGGAGCAGAGAAGGCAGCAAAAATGGTTGGAGTTATAAGGAGTTATGTGTTGGGGGTGGGGGAGGGGCGGGTAAGCTGTAACAGCCTGGGAACTAGTGTGGGGCTCTGGAGAGGTGGCTTGTTGGAGTTAATAGAGTAGTAGATTGCATTTCTGTTGTTGGAGGGGGCAGGGTGGGGAGTGTTCACACAACTCCCTATAGGAGTGGATAAGAAAGTAATGTCTTTTCCTGGCAAGTAGAAACAAGGTTTCTGAGGAATGTTTGAATGTCCAGCCTGTGCCGACTGAGCCAGGGCGGAGGTCTTGTGGGCTTGGGACCTGACAGTTTTCCATGGCTGAATGTCGGCTTTGAGCCTAGTGTGGTATACATGCCTAGAATCTCAGCATGGAAGAGCCAGAGGCACGGAGCAGCGCTATGCATTTGAAATCAGACTGGCCTACAGAGTAAAAGTTACAGTCCTCTCTCAAAATTAACCTTTGTCTTGAGAATGCTTGGAATGTACCTTCTAACTAACTGCATTTATGTCGAAGCTGATGTTTCCTCCATACTTTGAGGGAGCCGCCAGGAGAATCTCTTCGTGTTTCCTCCTTCCCTTTCTTTTAGCCATTCTGTTCCAGTTTTTGAAACAATGTTTCCACTATGTAACCCCTGATGCCTTGGGATCCTCCTGCCTCGGCTTCCTTCTTCTTGAATCCTTCTATCTCTTCCTGCTTTGCTTTTTTCCGTGGCAACTGCTTTACTAAATTATGATTTACATATATTAAAAGGCCTGCAAGTAAACATGTTTAGTTTAAAGAATTTGTGTGTGTGTGTGTGTGCCTGATTGACTACAGAAGAGAAGAAACAGGAAGCTAAGTAAAGTCCCATTTCCTTGTATATAAACGCAACAGCACAGACAGTTCTGCTATAGCTTCCTCTCTGTATGTTAGAGATTGTTCCCTTTCATTGAACACTGGCCTCGTTTCATTCAGACTATATTTTATATACTATTCTACTTATATTTAAACTCTTTCTATTCTTTATGTTTTGGTTTTTTTGTTTGTTTGTTTGTTTTTCGAGACAGGGTTTCTCTGTGTAGCCCTGGCTGTCCTGGAACTCACTTTTGTAGACCAGGCTGGCCTCAAACTCAGAAATCCTCCTGCCTCTGCCTCCCAAGTGCTGGGATTAAAGGTGTGCACCACCACGGCCCAGCTAACTCTTTCTATTCTTAAAGTTGCAAACTATGTAGTTGTGCTTAATTTTACACATAGTTGGTTTGCATTTGTGCAAGCGAACTAACTAACTGTCTGAGTTCCCAGGCATGGGGCTGCTGGATTCAGGCCTTGTGGTTGACTTGGTGCTATGCTAATTTGCACCCCACTGACTCTTCCAGAGCATGGCCACTCAATGGCCTCTTCAAGTTTTTCAACACGTGCTCCTCTGATAAGTGACAGTAGATTCCTGGTACTGTTTTTTAATGGGCATTTTAGCATGTAAAGAAAAGTGGGCATCTTCAACATGTTTTAGAGTAATTCCTATTTCTTTCTCCATACACTGTCTGCCTACTGTTTGCCCCTTCCCTGCCTTTTCCCCAGTAGCCATTGGCTTTTTCTCTCAGAATGTGTTGGGAGTATTCCCTTTGTCCTTCCTGCAAGTTACAAATATTGTTTCACAAACTTTCAACTGTATTCTGAATTTGCCCTCTGTCTTCTACCCCGCTTCCCCAATACACATACACACACACACACACACACACACACACACACACACACACACTACCTGGCCCTATTTTATGCTTCTATAGTGACCTTCACATTGTAGGTCCTGATTATAAAGGAAAACTTAAAGGGGGCATCACTGACCATCCTAAGCCAGCGTAGTGGTGAGTAAACCAGGAGCATGAAGGAAACAGCTGCACATCAGAGGGAGAAGGGATCTCTCCTGGGAGAAGGGGCCTCACAGTGCAGCTTCCCTAATTGGGTTTACAAGGATTTTTCAGTACCACTGCCCCCAGCTACACTTTTTGTCTGCACAACAGAAACTAATGATTAAGCTGCAAAGGAAAGATGCAGAGGAGAATCTAAGAAAATCCTCGCTAGTGATGCTCAGAAAAGGTGAAGCAAACCAAACAGAGCAACCAGTCACTGCCATCAGTGCCTTGGAAAATGGACTCCCTGCCCCCTCCCCCAAACAGGGTCTCACATAGCCCAAACTAGCCTCTATGTATGTAGGCCAGACGAGACTTGAACTCATGATCCTCCTGCCTCAGACTCCCAAATGTTGAGGTTACAGATGCCAGATCTTGACAGTTTGAGCTATGATTACATCACTTTTTTGAGGTCTTTTTTGTCTTGGTCTCAAAGGCCCATGAAGAAATGTTGGGCATCTTGCCAATAACTATAAATAAAGTTGGGATCTTAATTTGGCCAAAGGCAGTTGAGGAAGTAGCTTGTAGGGAGATCTAGTTAGTTCTTTTATGATAAAAAAAGTTTTGTCTCTGTTAAGATAACCTGAGGGAAATTTCATGTTCTGTCCTTTCTAAAACAAGGAAAGCATGTGAAGAATGAGTTGGCATCAGTCTCCTTTGCTATAAATGAGTGCAGCTTTAGCACAGGCTGAGGTGAGGCAGTTTTACACCTGTCCCTTACTCTTAGTCTGTGGCAGAAGTAATAATGGTGCAAGAAGCAGTTTATTCAACATCTGTGGTTTCTATGGAAACAAACTTAACACTGACCCATATTCTCTGAGCCTTTTGTCAATGTGCTGTCATTTTCATAATGGAGAAACCTTAGATTAGATTAATCCAGTTGTATTCCATAGTGAGTTCTGCTAACTGTGGCATGTGGGTTCTCATGGGGCAAAGTAGAGACACAGAGTCTAAAGGGAAGGGGACCAGTGCCCAGTGCTCAAAAACTTGAACAGGGAGGCCTTTTCTGATTTAAATACGTAAATACTTGAAAGTGACAATAGGATTTGAGGTGAAAGCAGCTTAAGAAAAAGTGCAATGCCTGGCTGGGCTGTGGTGGCGCACGCCTTTAATCCCAGCACTTGAGAGACAGAGGCAGGCGGATTTCTGAGTTCTAGCCCAGCCTAGTCTACAAAGTGAGTTCCAGGACAGCCAGGGCTATACAGAGAAACCCTATCTCGAAAAACCAAAAACAAAAGAACTGCAACTCCTGAGTCCTTAGGAAGGTGTGACAGGGTGATGAGTGCTACCAGATAGGTTCTCCCTGTCACTCAGAGGCTAGCTGACAGTGGGAAATGTTACAAACCTCTGTGCTGTGGGATTTCCTAGAAGGCTCGGATGTCAGGGGCATGCTCTGTGTGTTCTCACACTGTCCTCTGAGGTTGTCAGCTGCAGTAGAGCTGTTTAACTGTGCAGTGTTGTGGGGTGTGTTTACAAGAGCAGCTCATTGAGTGTATTTTTTGTCCCAAACTAGAAGTAGGAAGAAATAACTAGTTGTTTCAGTTTTATCATAGTAAAGAAAGAGTTTAAGAATTATTTTCATTTACAATTACGGATGTATACTCTGGTTTCTCTTCAGAGCATATAAATCTTTCACCTTTTACAATTACTGATGTTTTCTGTCTGTTCTCTACATTTACTATATATTTAGTCTTACATTAAGAATGATAACGCCATTTGAAGGATTTAGAAAGTGACACCCCCTTCCTCAGAGAGTGGAGTGATGCTCCATGGGCCTCTCATTGCTTCACAGAAGCCACTGGTAGAAAATAATATTCATTGTAACATTCAATGGAATATTCAGCCACAAAAAAAGAATACAATTCTGGCGCATGCTAGCCTATGCATAGATTCTTAAAGAATCTGTGTCCGACTTACAAAAAACGAAGAGTGTGTTCAGACAGAGTAATGGAAAGTAGACGGGAGTGGCTGAGATTTGAGACACATGCATGTCTGGTGGGCAGAGTTACTCGTCTTGACCATCCGGAGGAGGACAGTAGTTGAGAGCTGTGCATCATCGCAGCCATTCTCCATGCTGCTGAGCTATACATTGAAGTGACTCAAATCCCATTCTTAAGTGTGTAATTGTCACAATTGTAAAAGAGCAGTTTTCTTTCATTCCTAGTGTTTATATTGTCAGCACCTTCTTATGTATGGAGCACACAGAAATATTGTGAATATTTGTAAACATTTATCAAATTGGGATGTGTAACTACTTTGTTTTCATGTCTCAAAGTTCAAGTGCTGAATCTAAGTGCTTTGTTTTGCTTTGCTTTTGTAATGATACCTTGGGATTACAGTGAATTTTATGGATAAAATTTCACCAATTTCTTTGAGAAAGGTGGGATTATTTTTTCTGAAAAAAAAAAAAAGGCCATAGTATCCTGCAATCTCTTCCCCTATATTGTGGAATTCCTAAAATGTTTAAGTTCTCAATTATAATGCTGGGTTCCAATTGAATTAGAAAAAATATGTTCTTGAAATATTGGTCAAATGATTTGGGTAAATTCACTTTCAGTGAGTTGACTATTCATCAAAATAATAGAGTGGTGTTGCTAAGATTAGAGATTTTTTTTCTAGGAACTTTAGTACAAAGGGTTATCTTAGGTTTTTATCATATGATAAAGACCTTATTCTCACTTACATGTATTTCCCCAAATGTTCTCCAATTGTATTTCAGGTTGCAACAAGGACAATGTCAGAGCAGGCTGCAGAAAATGTGGCTACCGTAAGTGTGCTGAAAAGCAACTTTCTGTCTACTGTGATCATTTTTTCTGGGGCCTTTGCTTCCTGGGGGGCCGATGACTCAGCATCCTGACCTCAGCAGCTCTGTGGGTGGCCCTGAGCCCTTCCCTATGTGGTAACTAGCTAAGATGCTGTGAATATTAGGGGTCAGCTGTAGACTGTTTGGAGGAAACAGAACTAAAATAATTGAAAATACAAAAGTAAAGGACTATGTACACAGAAGAATAATAGGTGGTGCTGCAGAGGTGGCTAGGCAGTTTAGAACACTTGTCTTTTAGAGGGCAGGGGTTCAATTCCCAGCACCCATGTGGTAACTCATAACCATCTGAAACTCGAGTCCCAGAGATCGGGCATCCTTTTCTGGCCTCCACAGGCATGCACATGGTACACATGCATACATGCATGCAGGCTAAACACCCATAGATAAAAAAATAAAATATATACACACACACACCTCTATTATTTCTCCCTTTTTGGATACTGATGTAGAGGTAAAGGCATTGAAATGATTTTTTTAATGTTTCCTGAATGTATCCCTTTGTATTGAAAGAACCTAGTGGGGAAACCCCCACTCATATCCGGAGTCGGCGTGCACCCAAAGAATCACGAGAGACCATCTTGATGCAAACACATGAGGTAGTTTAATGACAGAGCTCTGGGCCAACATGTATCTCACACAGGAGACAGCGGTTGTCAGCCACTAGGCTCGAAAGCTAGGGGTTTTTATAGAAAAGGGTCTGGGGCTGGGGGAGGAATTGGCTTGGTTTCACACAATTGGTTCATTTAAACATCAGCAAACTGTACGTGCAGATCGAGGTAACAGCAGAGCATCTGGTTAACATTTAACCCACCTCAGAAGGGCTGGAGATAGGTTGGCGCTGGGCCAGTCAGTCCAGACATGACTTTGCATTCTCTTTATCTTTATGGCCAAGCAGCCTCAGGAATGTCTTAACAATGGGCCTGCCCAGGCATGTCCTGGCCTGTTCTGCTATGTTCTTAGTCCCAGGCTTCAAAGCTCACAAACAACTCTTTGGGCTATTACATGAATCACAGGTCTCAAGTTTTATTTTCTTTCATTATAAAGATTTGATTGGTCCCAGAATTTCTGTGCATGGGCAAAAAACCGTTCAATGATAAGTCCGGTGTGATTAATCTAAAAAAGGACTAGAAGGTCCACCCAAGCCTGTGTAATTACAGACTGTATCACTAATGTTATTGCATTCTGTAAACGACATCCCTGGAGGATAAGTCCAGCAGTTCTTCAGGCCTCGCTAATAAATAGTTATCCTGGAAGCACTTGCTGCCTCTAAAGGTGTTTGACATCTGTGCCAACTATACTGAACTCTTAGGATATATTCCAGTTCATTAAAGGATTATCTTCTAACAAATACAAGTGATTAAACAAAGATTCCAAAGAATACCACGAAATTTATTTACAAACTTTGTTATTAGAAAAATAACTTATTAATAAATACCACAGACTGCAGTTAAACTCCACAAAAGTTTCCTGATCTTCGTTTTTATGAATGTTCACTCTGGCAACAGATCACACCTCAGCACTCATTGGATGTGCAGTAGTTGGCCCATGGCCTACCTATTCTGTACTTTGGTTTTCTTTCTGCAAAATGACAGTTATAGAACTGCCCTGATTGGGGTTTTATTGCTGTGAAGAGACACATGAGCAAGGCAACTCTTATACATAAAGTCTTTAATTGGGGCTGGCTTACAGTTCCAGAGGTTCAGTCCATGATCATCATGGCAGGAAGGATGGCAGCGTGCAGGCAGACATGGTGCTGGAGGAGCCAAGAGTTCAAATCTTGATCCAAAGGCAGCCAGGAAGAGGGTCTCTTCTGCACTGGTAGGAGCTTGAGGGACCTCAAATCCCACCCCCATAGTGACACACTTCCTTCAACAAGGTCACACGTCCTCCAACAAGGCCACACCTCCTAATAGTGTCACTCCCTATGGCCAAGCATTCAAACACATGAGTCTGTGCGGGCCAAGCCTATTCAAACCACCACAAGATCCTAACTTCATAAAGGTTGCTGTGAATACTAAGTATGACTTGTATTAAGTAATGACTTCAGGTCATTACTGGCCAGCCATAGTAGGTCCTCAATGTTTGTGGGCTGCGATTGTTGCATATTAGAAAACTAAGGTATGGGTTCCTCCAGTACAGGGTAGGAAAGTGGAATTTGAAATCTAGGTACCAGATTTCATACTGTGTGGTGCTGGATTTGTTTGGTTGTTTGTTTGTTTGCTTGTTTTTGTTTTTACTCTTTATAGTGGCAAAATATATTGCCTTAGTGAGGGTTTTACTACTGTGAAGAGACACCATGACCACAGCAACTCTTTTTTATTATTAAATTTATTTACTTACTTACTTAGCAGCCCTTCCTCTCCTCCCAGGACCCCCTTGTGCAAGTCCAACCCCCATTCCACTTTCCCCTTTTGCTTGGCCTCCCACTGAGGCCAACCAAGGCAGGCAGTCCCTTTAGGGGTAGGGGATCTACAGGCAGGCAGGCAACAGACTCAGGGACAGCCCCTGCTCCAGTTGTTGGGGGATCCCCATGAAGACTAAACTGCTCATGTGCTACATAGACCACAGCAACTGTTATAAAAGAAAGCATTTAAATAGGACACCATGACCAAGGCAACTCTTATACATAAAATATTTAATTGGGGCACTTGCTTCAGCTGACTGCTGTCTTCCCCCTAAGCAAGACACTGGGCCCTCAGAATTCAGTTAGTCCAGGCATCTTCCCTTTTCTGGTCACTGTGACAGAATGACTGAGGTGACAACAGAATGGGAGGAATTGCTTCTCCTTAGCTCACTTTCTCCTGGGCTCCTAGTGTGGGCAGCTCTCTTGTCTCTGCCCCCCCCCCCTTAAGGCAGAGTAAGATGGAGGATGTGTGTGTTCCCCTCACAACTTACAGGAGGCAGAGAGAGAAGTTCTATATAGCTGCTGTACTGGCTGGTTTTGTGTGTCAACTTGACACAGCTGGAGTTATCACAGAGAAAGGAGCTTCAGTTGGGGAAATGCCTCTATGAGATCCAGCTGTGGGGCATTTTCTCAATTAGTGGTGAAGGGGGAAAGGTCCCTTGTGGGTGGTGCCATCTCTGGGCTGGTAGTCTTGGTTCTATAAGAGAGCAGGCTGAGCAAGCCAGGGGAAGCAAGCCAGTAAAGAACATCCCTCCATGGCCTCTCCATCAACTCCTGCTTTCTGACCTGCTTGAGTTCTAGTCCTGACTTCGTGATGAACAGCAGTGTAGAAGTGTAAGCTGAATAAACCCTTTCCTCTCCAGCTTGCTCTTTGGTCATGATGTTTTGTCCCTGACTAAGACAGCTGCCATCCTTTTTCCCCTGTATTACATCCTGACAACTTACAGAAGGTACAACCCACTTATGGGTTATGTCATACTGAACCCAGCCTCTTACTGACTCAGAGTTTGATGATTTGGCTACTCTACTTAGCCAGCTTGCCCCAGGGATCCTCTGTCTCTGCATGCCAGGTACTGGGACTACAGGTAGCTCCCATGCCCGCCTGACCTTTTTGGTTTTTTAACAGGGGCTATAGTGTTATAGGGATCCAAACTCTGAGCCTCATACTCACATGGCCAGTGCTTTGTCACTGAGCTAACTCCCCAGCCCCTTACATTCTGATAACTCTTTACCATTTATCATCTGAGAGTCTATTTAGAAAAGAAGCCACAAGTAGACTAATAGTTTGGAGACACAATGATATCCTAAGTGTCTTTCACTTAAACCAATAAGAAAAACAGCTGCAACAGACAAAAAAAACAAACTCCATTGCAATTTACAAGTAATTTACCATGTCACCGTCATTAACATGAAGCCAGACCAGTTGTAGGGACTCCTAAGCATTTGTCTCACATGTCAATTTCAGCGCCAGGCATTTGGATACAAAGCTAACTTGACTAAAGTAAGATTGTGTCAGGAATTCTAGTCCCAATGGCAAGCCAGGCTACAGTGCAAAGCCCTCTTTTCTGCACTAAGTGCATAGCACTGAAGGGAAATAATGTGATAACAACAGAACCAAACCAAGAAACTTAGCTCAAAAGGAAGGCAACCCACCCCGCTGCTGGGCTGCAGGGGGTCTTCAAGGGAAAGCAGAGGGTGCATGCCGAACGCACAGTGAGTCACACACTGACTGAGTGCCATCAGGACCTGAGGGTAGCTGGATGCCTGGAGCAGAGCCTCTTACATAAAGCCAGGATCCCTGCCCCACCATGAGATGGAAATTAGGAAAATTTCACTTAACCACTTAGAGAAATTAGCAAGACCCCTCATGTTTGAGAACCTACAAAATAGCAATTACAAGGAAAAGAACACTAAGCACTTGGCAACCAGATCTTTTTACCTTCTAAGTGTTAGGAATGAAGTGTACAGTTAACATTGAGACCAGAACTATCTTGCTAGTGCTAAGAAATTACTATTAAAAAAGTCTTATAGGCTGATGCTATATCTCAATTAGTAAATCATTTGCCTAGCATGCAGTAAGTTTTGAGTTCAGTCCATAGCACCACATAATCTCAGGCATAGTGACCCACACCTGTGATCCCAGCTCTGTAATTACTCTAGAAGATGGGATGGGATGGGACCAAGGCAGAACTTCCAAAAGGTTTAATAGCACCACTAAATCCGCCCCCCCTTCTCTCTTCCAGGTGAGTGTGGCAGTGTTACCATGTGGACGACATGATACAGACAAGGGTTCTGTTAGTTCTTGTAATGGCATTTGTAATAGTGAATTCTAAAATACACAGTAAATGCTTTCCCAAGTTAATTGTCTGGTTGCTCTGACAGAGTCCCAGACAGGAAGCATACTCACTTCAGGAAGAAGAGTTTCTTTAGGGCCACAGTTTTGAGGTACAGTTCCATCCTGGCAGAGAACTCATGGCAGCAGGTGCTTGAGGCAGCTGCTCATATTTTACCCCCAGTCAGGAAAATGGTTGCTGAGCTGACTTTCTGCTTTAAGTGTGTGTGTGTGTGTGTGTGTATGTGTGTGTGTGTGGTTACTCATGGGCCATGGCAACGTGTGAACAGCAGAGGAGATCTTGAGGACTTTGTTCTCTTCTTCCACCATATGGGTCACAGGGATGGAACTTATGTCCTCTGGCTCAGTAGTAGCAACCATCTTGTTGGCCACCCTGTGACCTTTTTGTTCAGTCCAGGACACAGCCCAAGGAATGCGGCTGCTCACATGTAGGGTGAGTCTTCCCCACTTCAACTCACCTCATCCAAACCCTCAGAGCGTGCAAGAGCCTTGTCTTCAGATGAGCCTCCATCCTCTCAAGACCAAATCAGCGGTAACCATCACAGTGAACAATTACTGAAGCCTCCTTACGAGAAGAATTTAGGAAAACTGATATCAGAATTGAAATATTAATCTTTGAGTCCTTTAAAGAGGTCTGTTTAGTTTTATTGATGCCTACAGGTTACGACACCTTTACTTAGATGAAAGATATAACCACACGAGTTAGAAGTCAAGCCGAGGCGAAAAAGCTACAGGGAAATAAAAAGTTTCATGTATGAGAGTATGTTAGTAATCCTGATCTAAATAATGTAAAATAATCTGTGCTTATCGAAAGAGAAAATGTTGATTCAGTATTCTGAAATGCAGGACAAGTGCCCCACAGTGTTTCTTGAATTAGAAGTTGCATGAAGAAGGGGAAAGTTCTGTTGGAAGAGTGTATTCACTCAAAACCACAGGGAACAGTAGTAGATCCGCCCGCGGCAGAGTGCAAGTGAGGCTTTGGTGTTGTCACTGAAAACTAGTACTCGGTTGCCTACTGTGAAGTACCAAAGCAAAAAGCACAGCTATGGGTATAGATTTCCTCCTCCTCTCTTGTTTTCTTTATTTAGCTGGTCATCTGACTTTCGAGTGCCGCAATTTTCTCCGGGTAGATCCCAAAAGGGACATTGTGTTGGACGTCAGCAGCACCAGTAGTGAGGACAGTGATGAAGAAAATGAGGAGCTGAACAAGCTGCAGGCTCTGCAGGAGAAAAGTAAGCCGTGGTTCCTGTCCGCTGTCCTCTTCTGACTCACAGGACGCTTATGTAACTGTGCACATCACAGAGGCGTCTTTCCTATTGCATACGAGGGCTACAGCATAGGTGAGAGCTTCAGCTTTGAGGGAAGTCACCGACATAACATTAGTAATCAGTTATGAGACCAGGAGGCACGTCGGTCTTTGAGTCCATAGTTGGCATTTTGCTTTTTCCTCGTTTGTTGCCTGTTACACTGGGTAACACAAAACATTGGATCCAGGTCCCACTGTCAAATATCAGAGATTAGACAATCGAAAGCTTACTAGAAATGTTAAGTACACAAAGAATCCTAGGCACGGGCAAGCAAGAGTTCTAAGACTGACAATATATAAGCTCCAGGAATTTCATTTCTGCTTTTGGACATACTCTTACCAAGATTTACCTAAGTGGGGTTGGAGAGATGGCTCAGCAGTTAAAAGAGCTTGCTGTGCTTCCAGAGGAACTGAGTTCAACTCCCACCTCAAGAAGCTCACAACTGCTTGTAAGCCCAGCTCCAGGGCATCGTCCACCCTCCTCTGGCTTCCACAGGACTTACACACATGAGGCATATAGGTACACAGTCGCATAAGTAAAAATAAACATTTAAAATCATTAAAGAAAATAATATAAGAAGCTCTTATACTACTCCAAATAGGCTGTGAAAGAGCACCTCTCATTTTGTGCAGTCTTGTGTACAAAAAGCCTTGTTATCATAACGGGATTACCGTGCAGTTGTGTGCTTGTAAACTTCCAGTTAGAGAACAGAGTATTATATAGAAGTAAAATGCAGTTTTTACTTACTTATTTAAAATGAGAGGATTATAAATATGAAACTTACTGTGTTTGAGATTTTCAGAGCGCTTTTTTAAAAAAGATTTATTTACTTTTTTTTCCTTTTTTTTATTTATTTATTTTTTATTTATTTATTTTTTTTGAGACAGGGTTTCTCTGTGTAGCCCTGGCTGTCCTGGAACTCACTTTGTAGACCAGGCTGGCCTCGAACTCAGAAATCCGCCTGCCTCTGCCTCCCAAGGGCTGGGATCAAAGGCGTGCACCACCACTGCCCGGCTGATTTCTTTACTTTTATGTATGTGAATATACCTATCTGCATGGACACCTGTGTTTTTGTTATCTTTGTCCTTCTAACTATAAACTACAATCTGTGCATGCACACACACAGCGTTCTGGGACAGAGACTCGTGGTGACCTGATTATTTTCTCCCTACCTTCCTTACAGGAATAAATGAAGAAGAAGAAAAGAAAAAGGAAAAGAGCAGGGAGAAAATTAAATTGAAGAAAAGGAGGAAAAGGTATGTCTTAGTGGATTGTTTACTTGTTGGAAAAGAAACCCAAAAGCTGTGAATACAGGAGGGATTATAGATTTTTGTTTTGATAGAGTCCAGTCAATTTACTATTCATGTCTTCTTCATGAGAATGAGATGTTTAGTTTAGTGAAATAGCAAAGTCCTCTACATTAGAAAACAGGAATCAGAAATGAAGTCATTGCTTAGTCACGTGTTCTCTGGAGCGAACTGAGGTCCTGAGCAGTGGTCACATCCCTTCCCTTTTATACATTTGTATTCTGGATGTTACTTTTATAACACGAGCCCATCTTAGTCGGATACACATCTAAATTCTTCATATATAGTTTGTGCTCATTTTGAAATTGGATTCTAAATATCTATATTCTCCTATCATTACAATGACTAATAAATTAATTTATTTATTAATGGAGTTTAATAGAATTTCCTAAGCCCAGACTTTCTTCAGATCTTTCACAACCCTCACTAGCTATTTTTGAATATTTTACTGATAAGACTTTTAATGACTGATTAAAGAAATTGATCAAATTCAGTAAGAGATAGATCCTCCCCTGATTATTAAGTATAGTCTTATTTATACTAAAATAAGTAGACATATTTTTGAGCATTTGTTCATAGTAAGGACTGGTCTGGACTTTATTCTCTGAGAATTTTTTTAAAAATCAGGTGTTGCCATTTTATAATTTTATAGTGTACTTGACTATATATATTTTAATACACTAGAAAACTTATGAATTGTAAAAAACTTACTTTCAAGTGTTGGGAGTTAAATAATCTATGCTGGGAGTGTAGAGCTCAGATTTCTGACTAGTGTATTGTTATTTATGCTAACAAAGCAGGCAGGATTGCTTACAGGAAACATGAGGCTATATTGTGTTCGAGGTTCTGATATACTTGTGTGTGCATATAGACGGGCACACACACACACATCACACATATATTTTATATGTGTGTATGTATGTATATTTTTTGTTTTCAGACCTATCTATGCCAAGCCTCAGAGACCTTAGGCCCTGAAACCCAAACTTCTGTATGCATGTGAAGATAGCTACCTAATCATATATGCTATGCTCAAACCTAGTTTTGCCTTAAACCTGAGAATCCAGTACCAAAAGCTAAGGAAAAAATGCACAGGCACAGAAGAAGCTATGTATATGGGAATAAGTAGACAGCAAGATAAAAAGAAAGAAGTGAGGGGAAGCTTGGGGTTAGGGGCTCACCCAAGCCACTCCTAGGGGCAAGGGTCCCTGAACCCTTCAGGCTTATGAATTCACTTTTGCCCTATATCTGCTCTGACGTTTCTTAGTTTGGGGTATAGTCCTAATATTTAGATTGCTGAGCTAACTTTTTAAAAGATTTTAAATTAAGACATAAGTCTTAGTTAGGGTTTCATTGCTGTGAACAGACTCCATGACCAAAGCAACTCTTATTAAGGACAGCATTTAATTGGCCCTGGCTTAACAGGTTCAGAGGTTCAGTCTATTATCATCAAGGCGGGAACATGGCAGTATCCAGGCAGGCATGGTGCAGGAGGAGCTGAGAGTTCCACCTCTTGTTCCAAAGGCAGGTAGGAAAAGACTGGCTTCCAGGCAGCTAGGACAAGAGTCTTAAAGTCCACACTCACTGTGACACACTTCCTCCAACAAGATCACACCTACTCCAACAAGGCCACATCTCCAAATAGTGCTACTCCCTGAGCCAAGCATATTCAAACCATACAACATAATTGCATAATTTCTCCCTTCCCTTTTTCCCTCCAATCCTTCCATATACCCTCCACTCCCTTTCAAATCTGTGGCCTCTTTTTTCAAGACTTTGAAATATTATTTATATTTTTATGTAATAGATAGATTGATTGATAGATAGATAGATAAATAGATAGATAGAAGATAAACTCCTAAATATATAAATACAACCTGCTCAGTCCACACAATATTATACATATGCACTAACTTTTAAGATGCTTACTGCATTTTAAATGAACTAAGTTTCTATGTTGTTACATACATATTCTGGGTTTAGACATAGGTAAAATGTTGTACTTTACAGGAGATTTGAAAAGATGACTTCTTTGATTTTTTTTTTTAATCTCCACCCTAACTCTGCATACCCATATCAGGGTAGAAAATTCTATGGGTGTTCCTCTCAAGTTCATGTTAAAATATTAGAAAAATATAATGATAAATCATCCTCATTCGCCTACATGCAAGTATTCATTTTAAAAGCCCCCTTTCGCTGGGCGTGGTGGCACACGCCTTTAATCCCAGCACTTGGGAGGCAGAGGCAGGCGGATTTCTGAGTTCGAGGCCAGCGTGGTCTACGAAGTGAGTTCCAAGACAGCCAGGACTACACAGAGAAACCCTGTCTCGAAAAAAATCAAAAAAAATAAAAATTTTTTTTTTAAAAAGCCCCCTTTCTATAACTAATAAAAATCTCTTGGAAATACAAGTGCTCATTTCTATCACTCTGCAGCAGGAGGATCAAGTTCATTATGAAAGATGACAGGAATTGCAGAAGGGCTTTTATTTTGTTAATTTTTAGCTCTTATCCATTCATACTGAGGAACAATTAGGATCCTTTTTATATTGAGTCATAATTGCATCCTTTTGTGAGTTAAGAGAACATGATAACAAGTGATTACATACACGAGTGGGCTGCGTGCATGAGGTCAGTGACCTCTGCTTCAGTCTCCCCTGTGAGATTCTGATGGGCAGGGAGCACAGTGTGCAAGCCTGTGGCAGCCCCAGAAAAACACCTCAATTCTCTAGTGCTAAGCAGAAAGGAGATGGTAGCTTTATCAGCTTCCGTGACTAGGCAGCGATCATTGAATGCTGCATTTAAGGAGAATAGAAGGCAACTTTTTCATATCCGTGTTCACTCCTCCTCTCCCAAGACTTGAGGCAGCGCAGACCCTACACAGTTGATGTCTCCGGTCACAGCAGTGTTCTTGCCCATAGGTCTTACTCCAGTGCCACTGAGGAGGACTCCGCAAAACAAAAGAAACAGAAGTATCAGAAAAAAGAAAAGAAAAAGGAAAAAAAGAACAAGTCAAAGAAAGGAAAACATCACAAAAAGGAAAAAAAGAAGAGAAAAAAGGAAAAGCGTTCTTCCCCTAACCATTCTGAACTCACCAAAAAGTAACAGAGTCTTGGGCCTAACTCAGAAAATTCAAGAATTCAGTGTTTTTAACTGTTGAACCTTCCTTGGAATTGCTATGTGATTACGCTTTGCAGAAAGTCCCAGCCTCTTCCATAAAGACATTCTCACCTATCGGGGCCCTTCTCTCTCTGACCATCTGTAGTAAACCCATCTCTTTACTTAACAGATGTGCCTCAAGTACAGATATGTGTACATACAAAGCTCATCATTCTGGCTCTGTGTTTTGGTGGCTTAGGCCGGTGCTGTCTCTCGGTAAGTCAATTAGCACGAGGCTTTACTGCAATCAAAGGAATGATCTACTTAGCAGCTCTGAGTCGTGCCCACCTTCCAGTGGCACAGCTGCCTCGGCGGGAGTGATTTGCTCTTGATACTGAATAGCTTTATGTACTCTGTAATGTATAAAGATAGTGAGGGTCTTCACTGTTGTTTTTAAATCTCTAGACTTTTTAAACAACATCATTGAGGATAAAACTGCTTTACTGATCTTAAGTAGTAAGTTTTTAAATGAATGGGATCTACAGGAAGATAATAATGAAAGTATTTATAACAGTGCCATTGTTTTATGAAATGCATCTTTCTGGCACTTGGCTCCCATGTTTTTATAACAATTAAAACATCCCCTTTTGAAAACAATCATTTAGCTTACTAGGAAGTCTGGCAGAGAGATTCTATGCTGGTCAAGATTATTACGGTAGATCCTGGATTGATTTACAAATGTGCCATATTGGCATGTCTTAGGTGATACCTCAAACACAGAGCTTTTTGTGTGGTAGCAGCAAAATCCTCATTAAAACTGATTTTAATTGTATCCAGTGTCTATGATGCCTACATATATTCATGTTATGAAAGTTTTTATGAATGTGTGCATATATATTTATTTTTTTCTGAAATGGTTTTAGAGTGAGTTTCACACTGAACTTCTGGCTTCATGGATAATCAATGTTGATATTTCCTCTTCCACTTCAGTCACAGATCTTAGTAGCACTGTGAAAATTTTTAAATTAAGATTTCCATTCTGTACTTTTTTAAATTGACGACTTGGAGATAGCATCATGAAAGCCTTTGTGTAATAATGAAATTTGTATATAAATAAGCATTTTCAATGACATGTCAGTAGATTTAAGTGTCTCTGAGGTTTTTAATTTCATGGTTATCAGTATAGAGTAGTTTGACATCTAATAGTCCCTAATACCACCAAGTTAATGCATTATGCCATAAAAACATTGATCACCAACCTGTTATCATCGAACAGCCCCGAAGTCTCTGCGTACCTTGCTATGGTGCACTTCATACATCTTCAGATTGGTAAGTGCATGTGTGGCTGTGGGCAAATTTATGGCCATAAAATGAGATTCGTACACTTGGCCTTGCAGGCCGGAGGGCTTTAGTAACTGTTCCCTTACCCAGCACCCAAACTGACATTCCCTGATTGACTGAGGGGTAGTCCTAGGAAGTCCCCTACTGTCCCCTCATCTCTGCTCAGGTTACACAGAAGCTACACCCACACCCTTCGCTACACTGCTCCCGTGAAGTACACCTACGTACGTTCGTATCTTCAGCTCTTCCACTAACTGGCTACTCTCCTGGCCCATAAAAAAGTAATTTTGTTTAGAGTTTTGTCAGTTGTTTGAACTAAAGCACAGAACTTTGAGACATTTAGGGATTTGTTTTGTCTATGCTAATTTTTGTAAAAGTTCAGTTATCTGAATTAATAAAAGGTTATTTGGATTAATAAAAATAAAAGTCATTTTTAAAACACTTTAAAAAAAAAAAAACAGCAGGGAGCTGGAAAAGTTGCTCCACAGTTAAACGCTCTTGCTGCTCTTAGGATCGACCTTAATTCAGTTCCCAGCATCCTCGACGGGAAGTTCATGAGCACCTGGGACCCTGTTACTCCAGCTCCGAGGGGCCGATGCCTTCATCTGACTTGTGTGGTACCCATGGAGATGCTCACAGAGATACACACATGCATGTAAATTTAAGATTTTCTAGATTGTAAGCTTAACAAGAAAAACTACATAAATGGCCTCATCCCATTGTGTGTACAACAGTGTTAGCAATGACCACTGTAAATGAATAGTTCATCATATTTATAAGTTTTACTTCAGTTAATTATAAGAAAATATCAATTGACATATTAGGGTTATTTTTCCTTCCAGTTCTGACAAAGCCAGTGATCCCAAAGTGTCACATACGTCATACACAGTCAGCTTCTCACTCAGTAATCTGCTACAGAAAATAAAAGATTTTAATGGCTAGTCATTTCCCCCAGAAATATCTTAACATTATTAATATATTTCCCTGTAATATTTGTGTACCTTATGAAATATCTGAGTAAAGTAATTTCACTAAAATAAGAAGTTGTAGGCAATATGAAAGAAACAGAAAGAAAACTTTGTTTAGTAGTAACTGGCCCAAAGTGCTGATATTGTAACTCTGCAGCCTGAGCCTGAACAACCCTGAGCACATTCTATCTCTTTACTCCTCCGTGGAGCTCCCAGCAAAGTCATTACCCCCTCAAGGCCTTGGTGTCTCTCGCCTATGAAATATTATACTGTGCTTTCTCAGAGCACCTGTAGCCCTTAATGTATCTGATTATCAATAATATTTCAGTGAAATTCAAACAATGTCCTTTTTTAGCAGGTACTGAAGATACAGCCAGCATTCTGTAAAGGTTGCATTTATAATTATAGCTGGTAAACATATCAACTTAAGTAGGTAAATGGTATTCGATTCATTTCGTTACAACCCAATTGTTTGCCATTTTCACCAAATGCAGTTTTGGACCGTGAAAGTCAGTCTGGGCTCTGGTTGAGCAAGGCTTATTCCAGAGACCCAGTAGAAAATTCCGCAAGGGATGGAACCGTGAGCTACGTTCCCAGATGTAGGCTCCTGACACCACAAGGCCTCAACTCCATAATCCCGTAGCCACATTCAGTCACATAGGAAAATGTCCCAAGCTCCTGATATTCTGGCTGGACTCCATTCCCACAGTTACCTGGCAATAGCCAGGTAGGCCTGGCCCACTGTAAAAGGGGCTGCTTGCCCCTCCTCTCTTGAGCTCTTTCTTGCCTCTTGTCCCCTTGCTCCCTATCTCTTCCCTTCCCTTCCCCCTCTCACCAAGATGCCATGGTCGGCCTCTACTTCTCTATTCTTTTCTCTCTGCCTTTCTACAATAAATGCCTTAAAACCATGGACTGCCTCCTTTCTTCTAGACTCACCATGCTGGAGCGATGGAGAAGGCCTTCCCCTAAAGAGCAAAGTGGCAGGAAGGCCTCCCAGCGTTTCCAGCCACTGAGGGGACCAAGGACTCTCACCTGCAAGGGAAACACCCAGCGCCTCCCCCCAACACCTCTGGCCTCCATGAGGCCCAGGGACCCCAGACTGCTCCCTCCCCACACCCTCGGACCCGTGGCTTGCACTCAGCGGTGTGGGGGCACCAACTCCCGAGTCCGCACACCGAGTGCCCCGAGCTCTGGCGGGGTCATCTCCCCCCTCCCCTTATTTCCCCATGTCCTGTCCCCAACAATGCAGATTTACATATCTGTAAATTTACAAGATTTCTGGCTGCATCTAAATTACCTGAACACTTAGAAGCTGCTGTAAGCTGACAGGCGTGGTCCCTAGGTTCCCCATTCTTTTTCTCATCATCTGTTGCATACAAGCTCTCGGGTTTGTTTTTCTTAGTTCCTTAGATTAAGTACGTCTCCTCTTACCCATTTAGTTCTTGGAGGCCAGGGCATTGATAAATGACAGCCTGGGCAACTGTGTGTGCGTCTGTATTTACAACTCTGTCCACAGTTATAAGATTCTATCCTCAGCCTTGAAGTTGGTGGCAGAGTTCTTACCAGCAGCTGTAGACGGCCCATCTGCTCCCCTGAAGTGCTCACATTCTGGCTGGTGGGAGGGCCACCAGAACCACACCCATGTGGACTCGGAAGATTCTTGTAAAGAAATACAGATGCTGCCTAACTAGTTGGCATCAGTTAGAGGAGCTAGTGGGAGAACATAACACCTGAATTGGATGTTCTTAGCGTTGATGAGAGGAGTCTGGGCTCTTCTTGACTTGAGTGAGTGCTGACAAGAAAGAGGGTGATGAGCTGGAAATGAACAGTGTGCCTGAAAGAGTGGAAGCTTGGTGTGGCTGGTCTATCTGTGAAATTCAGAGCATAAATTCCACATAAACGGTGAGGAGACACCGTTTCAGGTTCCTGCAACCAAGTGAAGGGAGCCTTAGGCTCCATGTTTGCAAGCTAACATTTAACTCTAAGCCATGAGAGTTTTAAGGAAGGAAAATGGTGTTTACTTGGGTTTGGTCTCATCTGTTTTGTGCTCCTGTTCTACAGTTTTTTAAAGATAAAAATGCTGTCATTAGTAGTCTACATAGAAGATAGTTTGAGCATCTTATGCTCTGTTGTTTATAAATTATACAATAGCTTGTATTTTCTAGAACCAAAATAAAAACTAAAAATGCCTTACTGTACCATCAGATAAATCTCAGAATTTATACACATGCACACTTTTTTCAAAGGGGGGCTTGCTTCATCTTATTCTGAACAGGCTTAAAACTCTCACTGTGTTAGCATTGGTGAAACCCAAACATATTTTCCAGCGTATAGACTGTGCTTTAATGAAATTAAGGCTTGCTTTTAATATTCTGATCAATTTTTGAAATACCACCATTTCATAGTTTCATACGCATCCCTCCAATAGCGGTAGATATGAGCTGCCTTTGCAGGTGAGGCTGTGCAGCATCCTAGGTTTCAAACTTTGCCTTAAGAACAGAGGTGACAATGACCCCAGTTGCTAAGGCCAGGGTCTTTTGACCTCACTCATGCCTCTCCCTTCAACTCAGACTCTGATCTGAAAGTGCCCAGCACAGCAGAGGTCCAGGGTCCGTCTCCTTGGACACTATTTATGGCATATAGACAGCCATGTGCGACTCCATTTTGCCTTCCCCACAGATAGGGAGAGTGTGGGCTCCGACCTTAATTTCCTCTTTTCCATGCCTTTTATGGTGCCTCCTTTCTCTTGCCTTTTGGCAAGGATAGTAGAGCTGTACCCATGCCTCCACTGAGCATTCCCCACCTAGATGCCCACCGGAGCTGATCTAGTAATATACTAACACCTGTGTGTCAGGGTGGCACATTTTCTGGCTGTCCCGAAACTCAAACTCCCTCTCTAGATTAGGCTGGCCTCAGGATCACAGAGATCTGCTTGCTTCTGCCTCCTGAGTGCTGGGATTAAAAGGCATGAGCCACCAGCCATTTAAAAGAGGCCCCAGATGAGGCAAGTTCTCTGTGGGTTAGAGGCCAGCCTGGTCTATATAGTGAGTTACAAGGCAGCCAGGGCTACATACAAAGAAACCCTGTTTCAAAAAGCCAATATGTAATTAAAAACAAAAAACTACTTGAAAAGATTAAAGTCTCCATGAAAGCTCTGAGTCGGCCCAAAATAAACTCTCTTTGCTTTTCTGATCTCAAAAAAAGTCATTTTTATAACTAAAAATATCCTAACTTTTAAACTTCATGTACACACTAGCATTTTAATATTTGAGCCTTGCAAAACTGTCCTACTTGAACGGAAAATATAACTCAAGTAGCAGGTATTATGGTGATGACCTGGGACTCTGGTCAGTATTAAATGTAATCATTAAATAAAATCCAGGAAATAAACATATCATCTCTGTTACATCAGCCACATTTTAGGTGCCCAGTATACGCTTACGTTGGTAGCAATCATACCATGCTACAGATAAAGAGAACATTCCTATTACCTCAAACCCTAAACTATGCTAGTCTATGAGAAAGCCATAATTATGGTAGACATGATGAAAAGTTGCTACCCCTGAGCTTTGCACGCACAGGAATAATGAGGCATTTCTTCTTGCTATCAGACCAAAGAAGCCATGTTCAGCACATTTTGAAAGACATGTCCCCCAGCTGCTGAAACCTTCCCCAAAGCCAGTGTGTGTAGTGAAACATGCTCTAAGTTGTTGCCTTTTTCTACTGAATTTTCTATTAAATTTTGTTTTTAAAACTATGCCTATATTCTAATATAGATATATTTATGAAAAAAAATCCTTTTGAGATATACACTGTAGAAACTCTCTTTTCATGTTAGATGTGTGGTTCTCAACCCTTCTCATGCTACAGTCCCTCATGCTGTGGTGACCCCCAACCATAAGCTTATTTTCATTGTTACATCATAGCTGTAATTTTGCTACTGTTATGAATTGTGATGTAAATATCTGTGTTTCCTGGTGGATGGCCTTAGGTAACCACTGTGAAAGGTCATTTGTCCTGCAGAGGGGTCACGACACAGGTTGACTATCACTGTGCTCTCTGGTAGCATTAGATGGAACTACACTTGAGTACTTATGATAACTAAGTAAGTCATTTGGAATATGACTTACTGATATACTTTCTCAGTGTATCAGCTGAGCCACAAGAAGGCTGATTTTATGTCAATTGATGAGGCACCTGCTGCTTGTAAGTTACAGAGAGAAGCACGAGATGACCCAAGACAGGGAGTAACTAACCTCCAGGATGTAACCCAGAGATAAGCAACCACAGCAGGGAGTGTGTCCACGGTGCCAGCTGAGCCTGCTGGTGACATTCAGATTTCTTTTATAACTTTCATTACAGACATTCTTCATTGTCTATTATATGAAATACAGCAAGTACCCATTGCACAGATAATTCAGTGATACATTTGCCATTGAAAAGTAACTTTTATGAAGGTAATATATTTTTGTTTCACACACAAAAATTCTCAGAAACATTGATTTCTAAGAGACTTGAGACAAGACCAGCCACCAGGTTTACTTTCCCAGAATTAACAGTAACATCCTGTATTAAATGATTGTGAAATGTTGGTAATGAAACAAACCCACTTATTGTGCTTCACTGTGATTGGTTTGTCTCTCCACCGTTGCTAAACTCTTTATTTTGATAGAAAAGCAAAGCTTCATGCTGTACAGAAACTTGACACAGTAAACTTCTACCCATAAACAACAGAACCTTAGTGAGTGTCTAATAAATGAATTAACTAAAACTGCAGCTGGCCTTGCTTTGTGAGTGACAAATATGGGGAAAGTGATGTTAGCAGCTGATCTAAAATGTGTTCTTGCCGGGTGTGGTGGGCCAGACCTTAAATCTCAGCACTCAGGAGGCCCAGTCTGCATAGTGAGTTCCAGGATGGTCAAGGCTATGTATATAAAGTCTATATTTAAAACAACAACAAAAACCGTAACAAACAAAACAAATCCACAAATAAAATGCATTCTTTATTTTTATTTAACTTTTTTGTATTTTTTTTTCATTCTTAATGCTCCCTCTCTCAGGTAAACTTTCAAAACAGGGATTTTAACTAACAGGCAATATTGATTTGTGTTATATCCATTGTTTTCTCTTGAGTCCCATCATCAGCTTCATAGAAGGTCTCATTTGTTGAATTTGATACTGCATTGAGGCCTTTGGCTTTTCTGTTTATGTTGCCTGGAAATACACAAGACCAAATGAAATAATTAATCAAACTTACGACATAAAATTTGTCTTTTCAAAGTTTGTGCTCGAATTGTTATAATAGTATGGAAAATAGGATGTCCTGAAAATGTTATATAGATGAGTGAGAACCAAATCCATTCAGGATGATTTTGAGCCATGCATTGTGAAAGTGAAAGGAGATATTCCATCACAGGGGTACAAATTTCATTGCTATACTCTTTCTCCGGGCCTCTGTGAGAAAGCACAGATTTCACAAGGTGTTAACAATTTCAGGGTCACTCAAAGTGTGACTCCCTACTCTACATATAACTAGTAAGTAGACTGCATTAAAGCTAATCATAATAATTTTAAGACACTGAAGGCTTTGCCACCATAAGCAATTTGGATGTGAGGTTTTCTATTTGGTTTTTTTTTTTTATTGGATACTTTCTTTATTTACATTTCAAATGTCATCCCCTTTCCCAGACTCCCCTCCACAAACCCCTCATCTCATCCCCCTCCCTCTGCTTCTATGATGATGCTCACCCACCCATCTACTCACTCCTGACTCATCATCCTGGCATTCCCCTACACTGGGACATGAGCCTTCACAGGACCAAGGGCCTCTCATCCCATTAATACCAGACAAGGACATCCTCTGCTTCATATGCAGTTGTTGGCTTAATCCCTGGGAGCTCTGTGGGGTACGGTTGGTTGATACTGTTGTTCTTCCTGTGAGGTTGCAAACCTCTTCTGCTCCTTCAATCCTACAGTGGAATATATTGCTTGTCTCCATGTCTTATCATATCTAATTAATATGTGTCATGATAGAGTTTTAAACACTACCTACTGTGCTTATTAATGGATCAATTTATTACTATTTTACATTATTACTCAATTGATATTTTAAGTACTTAATTGTCCTAAAATAATATTATTATTTCTTTAATTTTAGCCATTCAATTAGTTCATGTTTCTTAAATGATTTTATCCCTTCTTATGTATCCTGTCTTATACATTGTTGAATTCACAAGGGGTATTTGGTCTTTGGAACTTGCAGTTGTGATACTAAACTTAAAGAGAGGAAGTGGGAAGGGTTTTAAAGAGCACATTCATTCCACAATCCAGTTCACACACTGCATGTAAGTCCATCCTAAGCCAGGGCTGGGGAATGTGCAGTCTTCCCTCACTAGCCCTTAAACTAACAAAGGAAGAAGTGGATTGTCCTTCTGTAGGTTGTTACTGGGCTTGTATCTTATACAAGCGTTTATTTAGGACACAAAGGTTTTGATGGGGGAGGGGGGCATCTGAAAACTTCAAACCTAATGCTGATTTATTGACTCCTGCGATGCTCACATACTTCCACTTATAATATTTGAATTAAACTTTCAAAACTGCTCTCTGCTTCAGCACAGAGAGCTGTGTTTTGTGTTCTTTACAGCAAAGGGGAACCTCAGGGTGTTATTTGCTAACCTAGCCATTTGGATGCTTGGAGTTGTCTCTATTCTGGCAGCTTTCATTTCCATTATACACATCTGTGGCAAACGCTGGAAGAATTCATGGAAACTGCCTACCGCTTTCTGACTTGTACAAGGTATGAAAATACATTCCAGTGTTAAAAATTCTGTGTCTGTCCACAGCTCTGTGAGAGCCCTGACTTGCCAGCCCTGGCTCATTACCTACTTGGCTTTCAGATCCTTCCAAAGGCGTTAGCTTATCAAGACTATTTCCTAGGTTGGCTTTGAAAACCAAAGTGATTACCCCTAACACAGCAATTTCCTATTCGAATGAGAAAAGATTGGTTGTAAACACCTGATGAACGATCCAGAATCTGGGATTGGGGGGTGGGGGGAGCCCAAAAACACTTTCAATGGATTCCCTCCAGCAAAGTTAAAGTAATTGGAGATATAGATGACAACCGGTAGAGCCCCAGTGAGGGCAGAGTCCCCTAACGTCCCCTGGGGACCATTTTAAGAGAAGCCCTCGCCTGCTTTTCCTAGTGTTCCTATCATAGAAACAAATTTCTTATCCATCCAAGTAGGGATAAGACCTTCTATCACATAGCTACAACACGGATTTGATTTTAAGTAAGAAATCTGTAATGCCATTGAAGTGCGGAGGATTTGCTACGCACAGAAAGGTTTTCTTATTAATTCCTGTTTCTTTAGTTGACTACAAATTGCCAACATCCACCAGCACAGTTCTTCCCTTCAGTCCCTTGTACTGAGCTTTCGTGTGAGCATCCTGACTTTATTTTAGTCTGGACATTATATGTACATCTTAGCCTTCCTTTAATCCTGGACATGATAGGCTGGCACTTAAAACTTTTGGCCTTTGGCCAATTTAAATCCAGTTTATCAAACAAAATTATACCTGCTCTTTTTGCAGCTATGATAACCTGCTTGTTCTGATAACAGCTAAACTTGTGTTTACTTCAGAACTGGTCCTCGGGGTCAAACTTACCGTGTAAGGGTGAAATTGGATCTTGGCAGCCATCTCAAAACAGGAAAATAGAGTCACAGGTCTTTGTCTCCTGGCCACACCTACCGGGCAGAATTGTGATGGATCTTTCTTGCTGTTATCAATCCTGCTTAGTATAATTTAGCATCTGCCCTGCCACCCTGGAGCCCTAAGCAGCTTCCAGCTGCTGACCTAGCTGGATAGCTTTGGGGAACAATCTTTGAATCTACACTCAAAGTCATGTTGTTGTTGTTGTTTTTCTCTTCTCTTTTTGGTATTTTTTTTGAAACAGGGTTTCCCTGTGTGGCCTGGGTTATCCTGGAACTCACTCTGTAGACCAGGTTGGCCTCAAACTCAGAGATCTGCCTGTCTCTACCTCCCAAGTGCCAGGATTAAAGGCAAGCACCACCACTGCCCGACTTGTTTTGTTGTTGTTTTGTGGTGGTGTTTGTTTTGATTTTTGAAACAGTCTCACTATGACTTAGGCTGACTTGGGCCTGGAACTTAGGTTCCTCCTGCCTCAGTGTCCAGGGATTAAAGGCCTGTGCAGCCAAGCCTGGCTAATCTCTACTAAATCTCTGAGTATTTAAGGATGAAAGACTGACTTCTGTTTTGCTTCCTGTTTCTGGTTTCAGCTTTGGCTGCTTGACCTTGTACTCTAAAGGGCACATTTAGCACTCACAAATGCTGCTGTCTGTTAAGTAATTTGGTTCTCTGCGTTCTAACTAAAACATCCTTAGGAACTCTCCGATTGATGTCTTAAATTGAAAGATCCTTTTTAGAACCCAGGAGAAGCTTAAATATTCTTTTAAATTTACATTTGTGTGTGTGTGTGTGTGTATGTGTGTGTGTGTGTGTGTGTGTGTGTGTGTGTGTGTGTGTGTATTTAGAGGCAAACTTGTGGGAGATGTGTCTCTCCTCCCACTGTGTGTATTCTGAGATCTAACTCAGGTCCTCAGGCTCAGCAGCCAGTGCCTTGACCTACTGACCTACTTTGTTTTCTGTTGCTGTGGTAAACAACAACTGACCTGATCAAAGGCAACTTGAGAATAAAAGGATTTATTTGGTTCATACTTACAGTTTCATCACTGAGGGAAGTCAGTGTAGGAACTCAAGGCAGAATCCGTGGAGTAAGGCTGCTCGCTGGCTCACTCCCTGGCTCATGCACCACTATCTCGTTTGCCCAGGCTGACCTGCCTAGGAATGGTGCTGCCAACAGTGGGCTGGGCCCTCCCACAGTCATCAATAGCCAAGACAGTTTCTCAGAGACATGTCTGCAGGCCAGCATGATCAAGGAAGTTCCTCATCAATTGAGTCTCCATGAGTGAGTAGCTTTTTATGACAGTGTATCTAAATTATTCTATTTTCTATGACTACCACAATGAATTCTTTAAAAGCTTTTGTGAAATAAAATACTGCCAAGTAGAGTCAGCAGTACAATTTAATGAGTTTTCAGCATTTTTTTTCTGAGTATTAAGTATTTAGTAAAGTGGCTCCCAAAGTTATCTATAAATTTACTATAAAACCATCAAAATATCACTTGACGGTTGTAAAAATTTTAAGAGTGTGATTCAAAAGTTCATTTGGAAACTTAAGAAGCATTGCACACAAAAGGCCAAGATGTTCTTAAAAGAAGCTTAATGGTAAGAAGGAGACAGGGCCTTGATGCTAAAATAATGTAACAGCAGTAACTTTAAAGTCTATCACAACAAGAATAATCAGAATGAATAACTGAACAGAACACAGTCTAAAAACAGACCTTAGTACATGTAACAATTTGTGACAAACCACTATTTAGGTTGACAACGGAAAGATAGATTAACTAATAGATATTGGACAACTGACTCATCTGGAAAATAAAAAAGGCAGATTTTTTTTTTTACTTCACTTCTAGAAAGTTATGAAAGGTTTAAGTATATAAAAACAGTAGGAAAAAAAAACCCCTGCAGTCTATGAAAAAATGAACACCCTCATAGAAAATGTATAAAAAGTAAGTAGTACACTACAAAAAAATAATAGTAAGAATATCTGATTAGATAGATTTGAAAAAAATACTATTTTTTATGGAATTAGTAAAATAGATACTTTTAAATAATAATCCCAAAGGACACAGAGATTGTGGAAAAGTACGTAAATATGAGTAGTAATTTTTCTGGAGGGCAGATAGTAAATATACTCACAGCTTTTGATATGTGTGAGCACTCAGAGCAGGGGTTTCTGCTAAGGATTTATGCTAAGCAAAATATTTATGTGTTCAATGTATCTGTAAGATAATGGTAGAAGTGGAAGTTAGTAAGTGGAAGTAACTTAATTAAGTATGGTGTATCTACTGTCCGATGCTATGTATTGTAATACTAAATTCTATACCCGAAGGTCTAGGCTTTTGTTGTGCAAACCTTGTTCCTTGATTTTAAAACTATTGGTTAAATAAAATTGGTTATAGCCAATTACTGGAAAGATTAGAGGAAGGTGAGTTTAAAGTGACCTGGTTGGAAGAGGAGGGACAGGTGGAAGGGGAGGGAGGAGGAAGCTGCCATGCAGGGAGAGAAACCATGAGCACATGGCCAGGAGAAACAGCAAGTATCTGGGGTATAACTGGGAAGGTAGCCTGGCCTGCAGTTAGAAGAGTGGATTAGGGGTGACCACCCCCACCCCAGTAATTGTCAAAGGCAAACAAAATAACCACAACCTGAGTCTCATTTATTAGTAAGCTAGTCAAGGACAAGCTTAGATTGTTTTTACTTTAATCTATACTTGATTTCTAAACATTGTTACCAAGTGAAATTTTGTGTGTGTGTGTGTACGTGTGTGTGTGTGTGTGTACGTGTGTGTACGTGTGTGTGTGTGTGTGTGTGTGTTTCCTGGAGGGGAACAAAAAGGTGCTCCCAAAGTGATGGGCAAATTTCAAGTGGGCATTGGATACAGTTTAAGAGAGTTTGCTCAGTGGAAGGAGAGATGGCTTAGTGGCAGGAGTGCTTCCCGTGCAATCATAAGGATGTGAGTGTGGATCCCAGTGTTCACGTACGCCAAGGTCCTGCATATGCTTGTGCTCTCAGCACTGGAGAGGATGGAGCTGGAGGATCACTTGAGCCTCCTGGCCAACATGCTGCCTAACTGTAGCATCAGTGATACACCATTATCCAAGGAAGTAACACAGACCCAGATACAGCAGGACGGACACAGAAGATGTCTTCTCCTGGCTTCTGTATGCAATGCGTATACACTGCACACACAAACACATATATACTCATAAAAAAATTAAAAATTAAAAATTGTCCACTGACCATTATAAGATCATTCATGGATCAGAATAAACAGTCATAATAATGTTTTAAAATCCAAGAGACCATACTGAGATTATAATGAATAGACCATCCCAATCCTATGGTTAGAGTTCATGTGTTCCTCTAAAAGTCAAATGAAATTAAACTGAAAAGTTATAGTAGAGTTGAGGAGCTTAGAATGTGGTGAGACCATAAGAGTTCTCACCTTCTGGGTGGAGTTAGAATTCCTACAGAAAGGGTGGAGGGAACTAGCTAGCTGCTTCTTGCCCACTCTCTCCCTGCTCCACAAGGAGACTCAGCATCATGGCATGCACCATCTCAGAAGCAGACAGCAGCTCTCACCCAGTGCCGAATCCACTGCCGTCTTATCTTAGACTTCCCAGCCTCTGGGATTGTAAAAAGTAACTTCTTTTCTTTACAAATTTTATAGTCTAAACTATTTTGTTTCAGTGACACAAAGGACTAAGATAAACAGCAGAGCAGTGAAATAAATTTTAAAGCCGTAAGAGGTTGGAAAATTGTCATTTACAAATATCATAATAACAGTTGTCAAAAAAATCAGTGGCTGGGTGAGAATTTACAGAAGAAAAGAATATTTTCATGGTTTCAGAGATCTCCCTGCAATCAAGTTAATAGCACTAATAATCAGGCCAACTAAAAATCTCTGCTGCCTGGGGTACTTTGATACTATAACTTCTGTGCGTTCCTGTAAAAGAGAAAACAGACAAACAGAAATTGAGGAACACTGCACAAAATATCTGGCTTTTTCTCTTCAAAACTGCCAGGGGGCATAAAAGAAAAAGAAAGGCTGAGAATTAGGATCAAGGAAAGAAGAAATAAAACTATAAAAATGTAATTCTGGGCCAGATCCATGATTAGAAAAATTAACTATGGAGATTGGGAAGCATTAATATACACCCCAGAGTGTATGTTGCTGCACGAGTGTTGTGGTGGCTAGCTTGGACATGTGGACAGGGTTCACACAAGAGGAAGGATCTTTTGTTCCTAGGAAGTGCTATGGGTTTTATAGTTTAAAAGTCATGCCACTCAGAGAACATGCAGAAAGTACCAACGATAGAACCAATGAAGCAAAAGAGTGAAAAGAGTCAGTTAACCTGCCGAGAGATATACAAATGCTTCATAGACTCCATGGAACTCTTCTCTCTGAGAGTGAAATGATACCAACAGTAAAAGCCACAGCACTGTGTGAAGTAAGAAATGGGTTAAATGATGACAGAGAGCTCATTCATTGGCAAAGAAAGACAGCAATTCTGTTTTGTTTTCTTAAAAGAGACAGGGGGAAGGGAGCAGGAAGGACAGAGACAGGCAGACAGACAGATGCTAAACAAACAGACAGATGCTAGATAGATAAGACAGACAGACACATCCCCATTATATAACCTAGGCTTGCCTCAAACTTATGCCAATCCTGCCTTACCCTTCTGAGTGCTGGGATCACAGACAAAGGCTGCCACGCCCCCTGCTTCCCAATTTGCTTTATGTGATATATGTATATATAGAAAAATCTCCCTGCAGGATGCAGACCGCAGTGCTGACATCTTCCACTCTTGTGCTGAGAGCATTTGTCTCTCAGTATTTTCAGTGTTTCTACAATGAACATGAGCAGAGAGAAAAACCTTACCTTCTGAGGAACTGAGAGCATCTTTTAAGAAGAAACACAAGACCATTTCAAGTCAAAGACTCAATTTGCACATAGGCACAGTAAATGATTCTGTGATTTTGTTTCCAATTTACTTTCTCTGTATTGTATACGCAGTTTTGTTTTTCACCTAGGTAGCTGTGTCTTACTGCCAATTTACCTCTCCCTTTTCATTTCTACTTTCCACCTTTCCAAGTCAAGCACCAAGTTCCAACTTGAGGGTGTTTTTTGTTCCTATCCCATTTTATTATTTCTTCCTAGTCATTTTTCTAACAGTGACTTTCTAATTTTCATCAGGAACACTACTTCTCTTGAGTCCCTGACATTGATCATCACCCGCCCCCCTCCACAGGACCTGCTCAGAGCCTCGGGAGGTTTTGCTTTATCTTCCTGAAGCAGCAGTTTTACTTGGATGTGGGTCACAGTTGTCATTATCAGAGCAGAATACACATCACACTATGCAGTCAGTTGAAAATTCCCATCACATTTAAAAGCAAAATGAGAGAGAATTCAGTGCGAAAGCTCACAAGGCTTACAGTAGACCTTTCCCACTGTAGTCCTGAGACTGCTGAAGCCTTGACTTCTTCTCTGATATGCCCAGAAGCACCTCACTATGGAAACATTTGAAACGTGGAGACCTACGGGCATCGTCTCTGACTGTGCCACCATTAACCATGATTATTCTCCCACAGCCTTGGATGAGCCCTCACCCTTAGGACTGTCTGCACACAGCCATCTTTTGCTTGGGAACTTCCTGTCTGAGGCAAAAGCAATACAAGCCACAGTGCTCTTCCAAATACTGCTATTTGAAATGTGCATAATCCCCAAACATAACAGTGTTAAAAGAAGAGAACAGCCACAAGATACAACTTAAAAGTCCATCAATTGCTCAGCAAGAGGAGTTCTGTACAGCACGGGCAGCAAAGTTTATGCCACTAACATCTGTAGCCCTGGCCAGAAGAGACCTACCTGCCTTTCTAAGATCAGTTTCAAAGACTGTAAAACCCTAAGCTGTATACATTTAAAATTGAAATACAACTGGGCGGTGGGGGTGCACGCCTTTAATCTCAGCACTTGGGAGGCAGAGACAGGCAGATTTCTGAGTTCGAGGCCAGCCTGGTCTACAATGTGAGTTCCAGGACAGCCAGGGCTATACAGAGAAACCCTGTCTCGAAAAACAAAACAAAACAAAACAAAAACTAAAATTGAAATACAATAGAATAGGAAAAATCCTGGCAGTAATCTGTAATTAGCCTATTTTAGACCTACACCGACATAATCTACAGAAAAGAAAAGACTCAGAACCCTATATCCATTGTTAAGAACACACTTCCTCCTACCCATTCAAATTGCCTGTAATGAAAACAATCTCCATTATGAAAATTAATCTAAATTAATCTAAAATTAATCAGACTTTCCAACAGAATGTCCTATTGCCCCTGCCTCTCAGGCAGGAGAAATTCACTGTTTTCTTAGAGTCCTCAGCTATGTAACTATGTTGTCATCTTTCCATGTAGCAGAAAGTCTGTGTTTCGACACTCCTGATGTGCTCTGAAACTGCTTGCTATCTCCTAGGTTACATTAGACTTCTTAAAACTTTTTTTCCTGTTTATGCTGTATGTGAAGACAACCAAATAAAAATTGGTGATAAATGAAAAAAAAAAAGAAAATTAATCTAAATAGTCTTCTCCAGGGAAGAACACACCAATTGGTTATCTAATGCCAAATGTTCATCCCTGAAAACATACATACATGTAACATTATACAGACTGAGCAGGTTATACTTAAAGATTTAGGAGTGTGCATGCAAGCATGTGTGTGTGTGTGTGTGTGTGTGTGTAACAACATTGTGAGAACAATCAATGAAGAAAGAGGACATGAGTTTGAAAGGGAGCAAGGAGGAGTAGTGGGAGGAAAGGGAAGGGAAATTACGTAATTTTAATCTCAGAAAATAAATAATTTTAAGAAATTAAAATAATGTGAGATGAATTTTTAAGAGATAATGTTGAAAGAAAAGGGTTCTAATGGGTGAGATCAACTTTCCTCAGATGTACAATTTACACACCTAATTAATCATGGAAACAATTCCTATGCCTACAACCCTTAACACTCTCCTTAAATGTCATAATATTCTTAGCTTGTCTTTCCCATGGCTTGAACAAGGTATCACTTGTTAGGTGGTGGAAACACTGAAATGGAAGACTAATATTTAACAAAGTGAACAATGATTAATTTTCACTTCAAAGGGTTCAGGAGGAACCCATTTCCAACAGCATATAGATTTCTTATTTTGTGCCCTGAATTGTGATTTAAAAAAAAAAAAAAAAAAAAACCAACCCACAAAACCAAAATTACCTCCTTTGAAAGCAACAGTAAGGAACTGGTTACTTTACATTCTATATGCTGTTTTCTAATATATAATATATGCTTATATATATGTGTGTGTATGTGTGTGTGTATGTATTTATATATGTATGTATGTATGTATGTATGTACCAGACTCAGGACAGGTATATTAAATTAACTTTCCTACCCTGGCACATATATTTTTGTGAAGAACAAAGTGGGGATATTTCATTGCAAGAAAGCAGTCTCATCTAACTTTATTAAAGTTAACTGCATTACGTTTTAACTTCATTAAAAGGCTTTGTCCACTAAATAGCAAAAAAAAAAAAAAAAAAAAAAAAAAAAGCCAAATCTGAATTGGCATGCTTCTGGATTCTGGATTCACAGAGCAAACATGAAACAGAGTTTTGCATTTTTCCTTGAGCTAAACCAGAAAAAGTAACCACTTTTATTTATCACAGAGTATTATATAGAAGACACACTCAATGCACACTGGATGACTGCAGCAGTGACTAGACCTGATCTGTGTTTCACAAAATACATTCCTGAGATCAGTAAAGATGTAGGACTAGTCACGTTAATTTAATCCAGAAATGTTTGAGCATTATAATCATCAGGCATATCACAGTGAATAAATGTGGCAAAAAAAATTACTTTGCTGGAACTCAGGTTTTAGAGTGTAGAAAAGTTATAGATAACAGAGAGATAAGTAACTAGATACTAGTTAAGTCAACTGCATTGCATGTTAGTGGTAAATGCTTGGGGGGAAATTGAGTAGGAAGAATGGAAGAAGCCTTAAGAATGCAGGTAAGGAGGAACTCCCACAGGGAGAATTTCTCAGGAAAGAGTTAAAAACACTGTAAGTCACAAAGCAGTCTGAGGAAATGGTGGTAGCACACACCTGGGCCCTGACTGAAAATCTTAAAGAATGGCAAAGGGGCTGAGGTCAGTTGGCAAAAGAGATTAGGAAAAAAAAAAAAAAAGACCTAGAGGGTAGACCACAAAAGGCCACTGCAAAGAGTTCTATCAGTTGAGAGGGCTGGGGGAATATTTGAATTTGAAGGGTAACTTAGATTTTAACAGGCTGTACTGGCTAGTTTTGTGTCAACTTGACACAGGCTGGAATTATCACAGAGAAAGGAGCTTCAGTTGGGGAAATGCCTCCATGAGATCCAGCTGTGGGGCATTTTCTCAATTAGTGATCAAGGGGGAGATCCCCTTATGGGTGGTGCCATCTCTGGGCTGGTAGTCTTGGTTCTATAAGAGAGCAGGCTGAGCAAGCCAGGGGAAGCAAGCCAGTAAGAAACACCCCTCCATGGCTTCTGCATCAGCTCCTGATTCCTGACCTGCTTGAGTTCCAGTCCTAACTTTCTTTGGTAATAACAGCAGTGTGGAAGTGTAAGTTGAATAAACCCTTTCCTCCCCAACTTGCTTCTTGGTCATGATGTTTGTGCAGGAAAAGAAACCCTGACTAAGACACAGGCTCACTAGGACTGCTCTGTGGACAGTAGGCAGGAGCAGAGGAAGAGGAAGGTCCAGGGGCAGAGAAGCTGCGTTGGTAACAAGGTACCTAGGTGATTCTTGGGCATCGAAAAAAATCGGAACCATGGTTTAAAATCATCTAAGCAAATGAGACAATAACTACCTTTACAGTCTAATTATGTGATAACCACCAATCAATCACATACATGATTGTGCTCATGGAGAAACTGGGTCAAAGCTGCCTGGACTAAATTCAGCTCTGAGCCTGTCAATTTGGCCCCTTGATCCCAGTGCTTTGGGAAGAGAACTCCAGAGGGATCCATCTTGCCGTACCACGGCTGGGGGATGGGGGGTGGGGGGTGGGGCAGGATTCTTCTTTCTCCCCAGAGGAGACTCGATCTAATGCAGGCACTTGGTGAGGGTGACATATTTGACAAGATCACAAGGCAGGGACTTCATAAACATGACAGATTCTATCTTCAGCTAAAATAATTTTTAAAAGATTTTCCTTTTCTTTTTAAATGGGAGCAATAAACACTCTATGCTATTCTAAAAATGGCAACATAGGTCCTGTGTGTGTGTGTGTGTGTGTATTTACCTACATGTTCTTTAATATATATTCTGAATATACACATGTCAACATTTAAGATTAGTGTTTCCTAATACCCTAATGGAAATCAGTTTCCACAAAATTTTGATAGTTTATAATGACAACAACAATATCTGTATACTACTTTATAAATGAGGCAATAAGGAGACACAGAGGAATCTCTGTATAAATTATGCCTAAAAATCTCTTTCTACTTTATAGTTACACCTTACACATACACATACACCAATAGCATTAATTAGTTTGTAGGCTACTCAACAGCAGAGAACAGTCTATTTGTTTTTCAGATTTTTTTAAAGCACCTCTGAATTCTTTTAGATTCCCCCTTGATTCTTCATACTAGGTACCAGTTGGACAATTGACTGACCAGTCCAGAATAAAATACCAAGAGCATCCTGTTGGGAGTTTTGTTGTTTTGTGTATTTGACTTCCTTGGTTCCACAAGAACATCAAACTTTAATGTTACAAGAGGATTAATTATTGATAAGTAAACCGGAATTACATATATGAAATAAGATGTCCCTGAGGGCGTTTATACTCTGATAGTTTCCATTGAATACTATTTCCCGACAATATCCTGTCACTTAAAACTGGTTCAGTGTGAATTCTTGCGAGGATACATTGTAAGGTGAATCTTTAAACAAGATTCATTTTGAACAGTGTGACCTGTTGCCCATCTTAGAGTTATTCTTTTGGCTATGGTACAGGTAGTTAACTACAAACAACAAATTTAGCTTACCTTCTAGAGTAGAAGATGTCTCTAGGTGCTGAAGTTTAAGGCCATTGTCTAATCTTTGAGGTTTTGTGTACAGAAATAAGTAGCAAAGGACACAGACACTGATGATAAAGGCAAGTAAGACAAGGGCAGCGATTCCCAATCCAATCAGAGCACCAATACTGGGGAAACAGAAAGAAGTCATGTCATCCAAACTGCCACACAGGCAAACTGGAACGAAGAATTCACTGTTCATTCTTGTTCTCATTAATTCATAACCAAATTCTGTCTTACCATAAACTATGCATGATCGAAATTTTCATCTTGAATTCTTGATACATTTTGTTTATAGTATGTAAGAATCTTTAAAATTTGTATGTTAATATCAGTGTGACATCTATGAGATAGTACAAAGGTCACATGAGTCTTTAAGAACTTCGTAAATATCTCAGTCCAATGAATCAAGTTAATCAGATAAATACCACACCTTAGAAAGATCAATTTTGCAAGCAAAACATAAACAGGAAAATACTTCCTTCTGTAAGAGTCAGGAAACACATATATCAGAAATATAAAACTTTTCTCTTAGAGATATCTATGAAAGACACCACTTATTAATATACTGCCAAGGAACAGCCTCAGCTTAGAGAGGGGTTCTAAGGGAAGGGTGTTTGGGAGTCATGAAAAGAATGACTCAAAGTCAATTATGTGGTACAAACTGACAGCCTTGTGTTCTGCTCCTGCTGGCTCTCCAGACAGCTCATCAAGATAGCTCAGCTCTCTGAAGGGGACTGAAGCCCCATAGGAGGAACATCAGTATAAACTAACCAATACCCCTAGAGCTCCTTGGAACTATACCACCAATCAAAGACAATCAAACACATGGTGGAACTTGTGGCTCTAGCTATATATGTAGGATGGCCTAGTCGGTCATCAATGGGAGGAGAGGTCCTTGGTCCTGTGAAGGTTCTATGCCCCAGTATAGGGAATGTCAGGACCAGGAATGGGAGTGGGTGGGTTGGGATGCAGGAGGCGGGGATAGGGGATTTTCAGAGGAAAAACTAGGAAAGGGGATAACATTTGAAATGTAAATAAAGAAAATATCTAATTAAAAAAAAAGATAGCTCAGCTCTCAAAGATCATAGCCCAGTCTTTTATTTACATATCAATTCAATCAACCACCCCAATTTCCCTTTTGATTATCAGCATTTTATGGCCTTAGCCCCTTGATTCTTAGAAAAAGACAAGTACATTTTTAAAAAATGTAACAGTAAATTCAGAGGTCTGCCTAATTTTGTAAACACAGACAATAAGCTAGTCAGATGGGGTCTGGCTCTGAGATCATCATCCATCCTGAGCCTAAACTAGCTCTGTCCCAGGCTGACCTTGAACTCAGGAATCTGGTAACTTTTGCACAAACAATAAACTTAGCTGTGTGGGATCTTGCCCCATAATCTCCACTCCCCAAATCTTTCCTTAGTATCTTTCTGACAAACTGGCTCATAGTGCGGCTGTCTCTGTTCTTTTAGGTCCATGACGCTCCTCATATAATTCATCCTGCATCCTTATATTTTGCAGAGTTGAGAAGTTCTGTTTATATATTTTTTTTAATTCATGTTTTCAGGGTTCTTTCCCACAGCCTTAAGGGTTGTCCTGAACATCTCATCATTTACTACTTTTGTGGCGGACATCAGACATACCCTTTCCTCTTGAACTCATGCTGTCTCTGACTATCATGGACTCATTAAATTTAGCAGAGAGAACGTTCTTCAATAATCTTTGCAGGGAGAATATTCCTAAAGGAGGAACATAAAGTAAGTCATGTTCATTATTATACAAACAAGCCTCATGCCTAGCAACCATCAACACTCATGGAGGCCCATGCCTTGCTGACTCTGCTCCAGGGATAGGAACCATGTCACCTTATCTCTTCCATGGCCACGCAGGACTTGACGATATACAAAGCCACAACCATTGCATAAGAGAAGAGAGTTTAGTTAAAAGAAAACTGGTTTCAGAATGCATCTGAAATTCAAGTCTGAGATCTTCCTGCCTAGCACCAGGAAAGAAGCCCATGTCCCTTCCTCCAAAGGTCAAATGTGCCCTCAACTGTCATCTCCCCTGCATCACCTTTGTAATCATTCAATATGTGGTTATACATTTGGCTAGACACTAAAGTAGTAGGTTTTTATAAACGTGTGCACTTCGTACTATCAAGTAAGAGAGGGGATTTGAAAAAGCAGCGTTGTGCTGAACTGTACGCAGACTTGTGTCTTTGGAGTCATGTGGAAACAGCCATAATTAGATGTTAGGCTATTCAAGAGCAGATTTCAGCCAGTTGTGAACACTTTAAGTATTTAGTTTATAGAAAACATTCAACAGATGAAAGTAAATACTAATTAACTTATGATTGATCTGCCTGTAGCAATTTGGAATGCACATCACTGAGAAATAATGATCTCAGTCTTCATTATCTTCCTGGCTTGTCTTCAGGCTTCTGCTTTCTCTCAGGGATCAGGCCCTAGCAAGCTTGACTTTAGCAAAAGGGAAAGGGGGAGTTTGATTGAGGACACTAGGAGTGCCACTGCTTTGGGAGAAGGAACAGTATTGAAGGTGACAGGCTGTTTACTCCATTCTCAATTGATCTGATGTGATAAAACTGGCTTGCACACAAGAGCTTGTCTCCTGAGCTGCAGACAACATGGATACAAAGTTCCAATTCTCACACTTGATTTATTAACTGTCCCAGACATCCCTGCATATAGGGAAGACTGGGGACTTGTATGGCAGAATCGAAACAGAGTTATATATTTGAACCTGGAGGCTACCATGCTGGCTGTCCATTGCTCTAATAGGATTAGAGAAAGAAAAAAAAAAAAAAAAAACCCTTGCACCTTGCGTTCTGCAGACTGTATCCAGGAGGGTTAGGTTCACTTTCCTATACACAGACGTGCAAGAAAGCAATCTATGATTTTGTGCATAAAGCAGATAGTTGAGGCATGTGGACAGATCCCTGAAATGAGAAACCCAGTTGCTGAAAAATAATTTTCAAAGTAAAAAGTGACGTAGTAAATTAAAATGTGCTAACCTAATGAAACGGAGCGTATACATCATGAATGTTTAAGGCATGAGGCTTTAAAAGACTCCACAGTGTGGAGGAAACCCCAAAGGCACGTTGACTCTGCTGCAGCACCATGGCCCCATATTACATAAGCATTGCTTTGTCCCTGAAGACCTCCACGTAACGATGGAGATCCAGGAGTCCCTTAAGATGGTCATGTCAACAAATACTTATTCAGCATTCATTCATGGATGGCCCTGCTAAATAAGCCTCATTTTCTTAAGACCTGGAAAAGGTTACTGAAGTAGACTCTTTGAGTTTAGAGTCTTAGAAGGGCAGGGAAGAAATGAATGGAGCAGACACTGGAAAGGGAGAATTGTCCTTCTTCCTAGCATTCCACTGTTAGAAAGTGTGAGAAGCTGTCAGCACATCCATATAGCCATTCTCCTACTTAGCACCTGCCCTTGCCTCAAGGTAGCTCTGGCTGCCTGTCTCTAGCAGCTGTGGAATCTCAGTTCCAAAGCTACTGACTTCTGTAATATGTTTCACAGTTGGAGTATTTTAAATTAGGATCGAAGAGCAAAGAATAGAAGAGAAATGAAGCTCTCATAAATTTACCCTCCTGTGGCGTTTCCAGAGCTCAGCAATTCACAGGAACCCCTGGTTCAATGTTACCAACTGATGCCCCCAGTTAAAGTGATTTTCCTATTTCCCCTGACACTGGACTATCTGTTTTGTCCTGATGAAGATAGACCCCAGCAGGCTGATCCCTCCTTTGTGTTCTCACAAACCTCAGGAAGGTTCAATGGCCCCTTCTGCTTGTCACTGTGGCATCTAGAGAGATCTGAAGATCTTGGGCACCATTTCCAATAGAGTTTGATTTGGGCATTGTCAGGCTCAGTTGGCACTAATTCTACCCTCATCAACACCTTCAAACACTCACAGATGAATGACTGACTGAGCTTGTCTGGAAAAGCCCAGATAACAGGGCAGTCCATCACTTTCTTCCCCCAAATAATCTATTGAGGACAAAATAAGTTGACATAACTTTCTGCCAACTTTGTCCTACTTTGTTTGCTATTGATCTGACATGTGTGTCTAGTTCTGGATTATAATGAGAAAGTGACGTGATAGTAACTCATGCTAGCTAATTCTCTCTCTCTTCCTGCCTCCCCCTCCTCTACACACACGCACACACACACACACACACACACACACATGCTCACACACACAATTTATGTTAGGAGTGTAAGTTCTTTCCTATAATATTAAAATTCCATTCATTCTGTACACAAAAGAAAAGAATCAAGTTTAAAGTTTCTAAGTTTGCAGTCTTCTAGAGGGAGCATTTCATTGTGAAAACAGCATAAAGTCTGAACAGAAATAAGCGGGGGTGGGGTGGGGGGGCGCTTTAGGAAAAAGAATCAAGAAAGGCTTGTCTTTGAAAAGTGACCAGACGTCAAGCCGTGGTCAAACGGTTCAGTTGCGAGGGAAGGGTGTCTAGAAAGGACACACTGTGTAAGCAAAGCAACTCAAGCTCTTCCTTCCGTGCTGGACCCTTCAGTCCGGTTGTGCAGTGTCATTGTTCTAACCGCTGAGAAGAGCAAGTTGTAAAGCCCAGTTGTATGTATGCACCTACTCAAGCCAACACACACACACACACACACACACACACACAGAGAGAGAGAGAGAGAGAGAGAGAGAGAGAGAGAGAGAGACCCCAGCTGCTCAGTGACTCTAAGTACTCCTCTGGTCCAATGCCTCAGCCTGGGTTGCAAAGAAGCGTCCTTTCCATTCAAATATACCAAATCAACAAATACCTGAAGAGGAATTAAAACCTCCAGTCTTGTTAGTAGAGCTTCCAGCTCATCTCACAAGCAGTGGTCCCTGGGGGGGGAGCCTGGGATATATACAGGGTTCTCACTTGTCTCCAGGGTTCCCTGCAGAAACCATTCAGAAATCTGGCGCCTTGGCACGAGGACTTGAACCCAGCGGGAGCTAGGAGACCTCCCTGATTCCAGCTTTGTGTCTTCCACTGGTCACTTTCCCAGGGCTAGGAGTAGGTTGCGTTGCCCTGCCTTGCCCTGCCCTGCCCTGCCCTGCCCTGCCCTGCCCTGCCCTGCCCTGCCCTGCCCTGCCCTGCCCTGCCCTGCCCTGCCCTGCCCTGCCCACCTGAGGCTCCACATGTAGCTGTGCTTGTAGGGGAAGTAGCTGCCCGGCTCGCTGCAGCAGTACTTGAGGTCTGCGAAGCCGCAGCAGTAAAGCAGCGCGGCCCCATCGCCGCGCCGCGGGCACTGGAAAGGCTCCACGAAGCTGCGGTTGAGGCTGTAGTAGCCCGAGCACAGGCGGCTGCTCTGGCTCATCGCCGGCGGCCGTGCGCAGGATCCTGAGGTGCGAGCGATGTGTGCTCGGACTGCGCTCGTCCCAAGCCCAAGCAACCTTGGGCGCCTCCTGCGATTTGGGTTCCAAGTGCCTGGCACTCAGCCTCTGAGCCCTCTCCGCTCTATCTCCCGCTGTCCACAAGGTGCCGGAGCGCTCTGCTCTCACCGCTGGGTCTGGTCTCTGAGTGGTCCCTTTCTCTGATGGCCCAGCCCTCTGTCTCTTCTCCCTCTCCGGAGCTCCGACTGTTTTCTTTGCTCTCTACAGACTCCCTTCCACTTTCATTCTCTTCATCACAACCTGTAGCAGTCTTCACTCCACATCAGAAGAATCTCTGTAGAGGGAACAGCAGAGGTGGCCTTGGGTGCAGTTTACACAGGTACAGCCAAAGTGTCACGGCACTTTGTTTGCACAGTGACATGGCAAATGGGGTCTGGCTTGCAAAGGCTTTACCTGGGTGGACTACTGATCCAGGTTGGGGAGCAGGCTAGTAAAAGGGCTTCTGATTAGCTTTAGTGAGAGTACAGGGTGTTCAAAGTCAGGTAACAACATTCTCTTAGAAAAATTAACTGTGGGTGTTTAAAAAAAAAATACAGCGGCACCCCCACTTTCACCTAAACTACATGGAAAAGGGAGGAAAGTCAAGAGATGGTGGAAAAGAAAGTGAGAAGCTTCCAGAAAGTGAAGCAGAAAGGGGGAAGACATTCAGTCACTTCTGAAGTGCAGAAACCACTTTTTCCTTTGATTTTCATTTTCCTAAGTGATTTGTCCAGTCTTTTGAAATAACATTAGCGATGTGTCCTTGTTGTAGCAAGTCAAACAATACTGCGGGGGGGGGGGGGAATAAGAACAAAAATAACAATAGCTTTCACTCGAAGCTAGTGCCTGCAGAATTTCCAGGGCAGAGCACTGTTCCTTTTCAAATTCTGCTTCCTTCCTTTGGCCAGGGGCTTGATTGGAAGGCAGACATCATGAACTTGTGTGCTGGATATTTTTATAGTCTTATAAATATTCCCGAGCTATGCTCTGGGACACAGCTACTTGGAGGCAGTTTGATTTTTTCCAATTTGTTTTTAAACCTTGTTAGGCAGGGCCAGCGTGGGCCTGGGGACTACATTTTCCCCTACAGTATTGTAGAATACTTTTTGAATATTCTAGTCCATGCGTTCAGAATCGCAAAGCTTACCAGTGGCGGCAGACCCCACCACCTCCAGATCTGTTGGAACTTTATACTTGATCTTAGCCAAAAAGCCTAGAATCCATCTGCAGGAACTTTAAAGACCATTCTCTCTACTCTTTTCAATGTTTCTTTCCCCAGCCTCAGACAGCTTCCTTCCCTATGTATACAGATCACTACTAAGCTGAACATTCTTGTACCTTCGAAGCTAGACTATAGGTCATCTGTCCTCTTACCCAATTCTCTCCTCTCTGGAACCATGTTCGATACCACCCATGGCTTCCTGGATTCTCAGCTCACATTCTCAGAACCAACAGGACTTCACCTGAATCTCACCCACGCTGCTCAGTAGCTATGCTTGCCACAGGGCAGGAGGGTGGGTAGGAGGATCCTCACAAGGCTTCCTTCACCTGTTTCCACTTAGACGCCACATCCTGCAGTGTGTGATATCTATGGCCAGGACCCATTGTGTTGTGGTATTTGTTTCTTTTGTTGTCTAGAGCTGGGAATTCAATCTGGTTTCTAGCATTCCACAGACTCAGCCAGAGATTGGACCCAATTTAGTTAGGTCTGGGCTTGGTCTCTCTCATAGAAATACAGTTCTATCACATGCACAGGAAGGCAAAAGAAAGTAGTGGGCACAAAAGAGAAAAACGAGGCAGAGAGGAGTAATAAACAAGGGTTTGACTAAATGTTGAGGGATTTGTGGTTTTTGTTTGAGCTCTTTCTTGCACCTTCATTCTTTTGAGATCCCTATTATTCAAGAGCAAATGTCCCTTTCCAGTAAATGTGCCTATAAATAATTTTATTTTTGAGACTGGATTCAGTGGGCCTTGAACTTGCTATGTTGTCAAAGGTAACCTCTGTGTACTGGCTAGTTTTGTGTCAACTTGACACAGCTGGAGTTATCACAGAGAAAGGAGCTTCAGTTAAGGAAATGCCTCCATTAAATCCAACTGTAAGACATTTTCTCAATTAGTGATCAAGGGAGAAAGGCCCCTTGTGGGTGAGACCATTGCTAGTTTGATTGTGAAGATTCTGTGGTTCTGGTTAGCTGGGGCTGAAGAATCAGCTGTGATTAACAAGATACCAGAACTACTAAAGCAAAAAATTTACATTACTGGGACTATTGATGCTGGTTAGCTGGAGCTAAGAAATTAGTGATGATTAACAAGAGACCTGCATCATTGAGGTGACATCTTCTGGGAAGTGTTTTCTGAAAGCACAGAGGCTGTGTTCCAGAGATAGCCAAGGTTGCACCTTGTGCTGTGGCTGGACTTGGTAATGTGTAAGAGTTACCCAGGTGGTACTGGTCTTGAAGTAATGAAGGGGTCACACAGAGCAGCTGAGGCTCAGCACTGTGAGGGGCCATGGAAGGCCATTGGTGAAGGTGCAGCCTCAGTTGCAATTGAGATCCCAGGACTGAAGGGGTCATGCAAAGGAGTTGAGGCTTGGCACCATGAAGAGAGCCTATGAGAGGCTATTGGTGAAGCCTAGTTACAGTGGAAGACAACAGTGTTTTGGAGATGCCAGTACCATGAGATGACCACCAAGAACAGCAGCAGCAGTGGAGTACAGGTGGCTGGAGCCTAGAAGACAAGGTGTGTGCTACAAAGGGCATGGCTGGAGAAGTGACCCAAGCCCTTGGAGAAGCCCAGAAGATCGTAAGTTGGATCCCAGACACTGGACAATTGGAGTTTAATTTTTGCTTTTGATTGTGACTGTGCCCTGATATTTTCCCTCTTGAAGGAAGAAACTATTTTAGTGGAGCCCACAGTTAAGAGACTTTTAATTGTAAAAAGACTTTGGATTTTAAAAGAAATAGATATTTTAAAGAGATTGAAATTTTAAGAATATGTAAAGACTGTGGGACTTTTAAAGTTATTTAGATCTTGGGGATGAATAAGAATGTAAGGGTTGAGGCTTACTAGTGATGTGTTTGTGTGTCAAGTTGACAAGGGGTCAATTGTACTGGCTAGTTTTGTGTCAATTTGACACAGCTGGAGTTATCACAGAGAAAGGAGCTTCAGTTGAGGAAATGCCTCCACGAGATCCAACTGTAAGGCATTTTCTCAATTAGTGATCAAGGGGGAAAGGCCCCTTGTGGGTGAGACCATCTCTAGGCTGGTAGTCTTGGGTTCTATAGGAGAGCAGGCTGAGCAAGTCAGGGGAAGCAAGCCAGTAAGGAACATCCCTCCATGGCCTCCTGCTTTCTGACCTGCTTGAGTTCCAGTCCTGACTTCCTTGGTGAGGACCAGCAGTATGGAAGTGTAAGCTGAATAAACCCTTTCCTTCCCAACTTGCTTCTTGGTCATGATGTTTGTGCAGGGATAGAAACCCTGACTAAGACACTCGGCCTTCTGATAACTCCTGTATTCACCTCCCCAGTGTTGGGATGGCAGGCATGCACTTCTATGTCATTTGTATATATATATCTAGTATCATTTGCATAGATATCTAGTGTTGAGAATCGAACATAGAGCTTTCTGAATGTTAGGAAAACACTTTACCCACTGAGTTGCATCCACACCCTCACATTGGTTTCTACTACAGACAGGCACCACACAACAACATGGCAATCAATGATGAACCACATATACAGGAGGCAGGGGGACACCCATGCAGTTTTATTGCCTAGTGACATTATAGCAACCTTAGTTTGTGTAAATATACTCTATAATGCTCACACAACATAGTCAATTAGTAAGGACTCCCAGAATGCTCCATTGATGAGTACTTGGTAACTGTTGCTGCAATAAAAACGTTTCTGCCTCACAAAGGAGGGAGTGTTGAAATTATAAAATAATCCTGTCTTAGTAAGGGTTTTACTGCTGTGAACAGACACCATGACCAAGGCAAGTCTTATAAGGACAACATTTAATTGGGACTGGTTTACAGGTTCAGAGGTTCAGTCCATTATCATCAAGGTGGGAACATGGCAGCATCCAGGCAGGCATGGTGCAGGAGGAGCTGAGATTTTTACATCTTCATCTGAAATCTGCTAGGAGAAGACTTCCTTCCAGGCAGCTAGGATGAGAGTCTTAAAGCCCACACCCACAGTGACATACCTACTCCAACAAGGCCACACCTACTCCAACAAGGCCACACTTCCTAGTAGTGCCACTTCCTGAGCCAATCATATACAAACCATCACATGCTCCTTGATCAATGGGCATGTTGATCAATGGGAAAGTTAGACCACACAAGCTGACATGTGGGTGCTTGCTTAGTATAAGATGGAGAATTGTGTGGGGACAGAGCATGGGGCCCTTCAGGATGGCATGAGGAGAGTGTACACTGCCAGAGCCCATTCTTAGATGACACAGCATTCTGGCATAAACTCTCTGACAATGAATGTTCAGTACAGAAGGAGAAGAAAGAAGAGCAGAATTGGTCAGGAGATTCTCATTAACACAAGCACCACAGGAACAACCGTTGCCCACATGTCCCTGAGACACAGACAAAATACAAAACACTCAGCTGCCAGACTCCAGCCAGCAGGGATTAGCCAAAGTTTAAGCCAAGAGAGCAGCTTTTTAACACACAGGATTCAGAGGCAGTGTCAAGACCATGCCTTCAAACAAGCTTAGAATAATACCAACTGGACATAGCAGCCTGAGTCTACACTTCCAGCACTAAGGATCATGATTTCAAGGCTGCCTGAGATACATCAGCTCAAGACCCTACCCCAAACTAGAGAGGGCCATGTATATAGTTGGTAGTAAAGTGATTGTCTAGCCCTAAAAGGTCTTGGCTCAGTCCCAAACACCACCACCATTGATGATGATGAGGAGGAGGAGGAAGAGTAAGAGGAATAGGAGAAGGTGGTGGTGGCAGTGGTGGTGGCTTGAGTGAAATGTGCCCCCTGTCCCCACCCCTAAGTCTTAGACATTGAAAACTTGGTCCCTAGTTGGTGACTGTTTGGGAAAGATTAGGAAGAGTGGCCTTGTTGGAGAAGGGTTCCTGGGGATTCACTTAAGATTCCAAAAGGCCACAGCATTCCATGATAATGATCAGTGCCTCCTGCTCGTGACCAAGATGTGAGTTCTCAGCTGCTCCTGCTGCTGCTCTTTCACTCTGCCACTGTGGACTCAGGAACCACAAGGCCAACTGAACACTCTCTTTTATACGTTGCCTTGATCATTCTGTTTTATAACAACAATAATAATTAATAATATACATAACAAATAATGTAATACATAAGAAAACATTTTAAAAGAAAATGCTAACTTGGCCTGATGTTCCAAGCCTGCAATCACAGAGCTACCCTGGGAGCCAGGGTAGAAAGATTGAAAGCTCATTACTTGCCTGAACAATTTATCAAGACGGTGTCTCAAAATTTAAAAAAAGGTTTGTTTGTTTTTTTTTTTTAAGGTGAAAGAAGGGTTGGAAGAGGGTAAAAACACTTGCTGTACAAACCTAATTAGCTACATTCAAGGCCCAGGTCTCCTGTAAAGGTGGAAAAGAAAAGTGTTCTACAAAATTGTTCTATGACCTTCATACATGTACCACGGCACACCCACCACTACCTTATCACATAGATACCCAGATATATCCACATACAACACACACACACACACACACTCGCACACACCAACCAACCAAACAAACAAACATTGTTTTTTAAAAATGCCCTGGAGTGTAAGTTAATGGTGGAGTGTCTGCCTAACACAAAGTAGTGCTCTAGGTTCAGTCCCCAAATCCCACTAAAAACACCAACAGAACATGGAACCATTGGTTTGGACATTGCTTTGTGGTCCCAGACCTGAGGATCCTCTGGCAGAAGTTCTGACAGGGAGTGCAATGTGGCCGGCCAAACACCCAAAGGTTTTAAGCCACTTTATTTTTCTCCTTGAATATCGGTTCATCTCAGTAGGAAGAGTACTTCCCCAGTAGGGAAGATAAGATTGGAGATAAGATGCTTGGGGTGGTCTGATAACAAGGTATCCTAATGAACTGGGCACAGCGACACAGAGATGCAGGACAGCTTCACTTTGTGCAGAACTGCAGGAAGATAACCCTTGTCTGTGACCTCTATGTGCTCTATAAGACATAATTCAGGTGAAAAGCCTGTTTATAATGATCTGGGCCCAGGATCCAGCCCTGTGTTACAAACAAACACAACCCGCATTTGAATTTTCCAGGAAGGCAACTGCTTTGTAAATTGAGGGAAGATGGTTCTTTGTTTGGGTTGGTACTTTGCCAAGAGTTGTTTTCTCTTTCAGGAAAACCATGTGCCAGAAGTGAGACTGCTCAAGGTTTCGTGTTTGCATTGCCAATACTGCACACCAGGCCAGGCTGTATGCATACTGTCAGTCCACCATGGTTTGTAGCTGTCGCACACAGAGTGCGTGAATAAATATTACAGCTTTTAGTATAGCTGTGCTCTCACATTTTCATATACAAATGAGTACTTTACTGTACATGACACTCATTTCATCTTTAGATTACAATAAAATAATTATGCATAGCTAATGTACTCATTTGCTAGATCTGCTATAATAAAGTACAATACATCCAGTAATTTGAAAAACAATGATTGCTTTGTTCTGATTGGAGAAGGTCAAGGTGTCAGTGGGGTTGCTTCCTCTTCAAGCTTTGAGGGAAGATCTGTGCCAGGCCTAGTCCCCCTGCTTGTAGATGATCTTTTACCATGTATGATCTATACCATCTCCTATTTCATTGGCTTATAGTCCATCTAGATGGCCGCGTTTTAGTTAAATGACCACCTTAAAGGTCTATCTCCAGAAATACTCTGAGGTAGAAGCAGTTAGACCTTTAACATATAGATTTTTAGGGTGTGAGGAGGGCACAAGTTGATCTGCAACAGTTTTAGTTAGGTACAGCATTACAATAGCTGCATTTTATTCTAAGATAGTAAAGGAGGACGTTGGAAATACTATTAAAAGCAAAGGACATCAAGTCTGATAGTGTTGAGGGCTATTGATGTAATTGTTCATGAAGACAATAGGAAATAGTGTGCTACAGCAGTGAGAGCCGTTCCTGGCTGACAACTTCCAGCTAACAAGGTTTACTCAAGATGTCCATCATAAAACAAGCAGGGGAGACTAGAGCTAAGAACTAGCTGGCTAGTAGGCTGAACAGACAAGGGTTCATTGAAGCCAACTTGGTTTCAGAAAGAGTGGAGGACTCATGAGTACTTTGCTCAGTACCTTTAATTGGTCCTGTGCAGGTCTGAATATGCTTGGCGCATGGGAAGTGGCACTATTAGGAGGTGTGGCCTTGATGGAGTGGGTGTGGCCTTGTTGGAGGAAGTGTGTCACTGTAGGGATGGGCTTTGTGATCTTATGCCCAAGCTCCATCCAGCCTGGAAGAATTCTCCCGCTGCTGCCTTTGGAGCTCCTCCAGCACCATGTCTGCCTGGACGCTGCCATGCTTCTCGCCATCATGACAATGGATTAAACTTCTGAAGCTGTAAGCAAGCCCCAGCCTTTATAAGAGTTACCTTGGTCATGGTGTCCTTTTCCTAACACAAGTCCTTATTTCCAAGGTGTAGATAGTCAGTGTAACTCTACTTTCTCGGCTTTTTTGTTTTTTTCCACCTCTAATGTGCCATACTGATGGTGAGTCAGACTTCTTCCTGCCCCAGAAATAGCTTCATATCTGCTTTTCTATCCAAGGAATGTTGTAACATTTTTTTTCTTTCTCTCCAAATTGTATGCAGTTCTCAAAGCTAAGCCATGTTTTTGTTTGTTTGTTTGTTTGTTTTTATTCTTTTTCTCCCTATGAAGATTCCTATAACTAATAGAACTGAGCAACTGGTAGACAGAGTAGAATTTGGAAATATACACACACACATATATATGTGTGTGTGTGTGTGTGTGTGTGTGTGCAATGAGGAAAGAGGGATCATAGAAGTACTGGGAGTATGGCTTACACATAATTAGACATCATAACGTGAGTAAACATGGAAAAAACAAAGAGTAAATGATTTGTTTGCAACGAAAGGAGCCTGAGAACAGAAAATAGAGTGAGCCCAGTGTAGGTAGACAGCACAATGATGGGTCTTTGTGGCTAATATGGTTAACTCACTCTGTCCCTTGACAGAACTGTGTCCTTCAGAGGGACAACAAAATGAGAGTGAATGGATGCTCTGAATATGACATCTCTCCCACTGACTCATATGTCCAATTATTTGGTCCTCCAATTGGTGCTTTAAATAGGAATGTGCCCTCATAGACCCATGTGTTTGAATTCTTGTATATAGGGCACTATTAGAAGGTGTAGCCTTGTTGGAGGAGGTGTAGCCTTGTTGGAGGAAGTGTGTTACTATGGAGAGTTTGAGCTATGCCCAAGCTATTTCCAGTGTGGCACACAGTCTCAAGCCACCTGTGAATAAAGGTGTAGAATTCTCAGCTCCTTCTCCAGCACCATGTCTGCCTGCATGCAGCCATGCTTTCCGCCATGATAATACTGGACTCTTAGCTGTAAGCAAGCCCCAATGAAATATTTTCCTTTCTAAGAGTTGCTTTGGTCATGTTTTTTCTCCAGAGCAATAGAAACTCTAAGATGCCCAGATAGTACTGTCGTTATGGGAAGTGCTAGAAACTTCAGGAGGAAGTAGGAGACTGGGAAGATGCCTTCACAAGCCAGCGTGGCTCTGATCCTTTCCCTTTGCTCGGCTTCTTGTGTAGCACGAGGTTAAGAAACCTCCTCACACACATGTGTCTACTGCCATGATGTTCTGCCTAAGTGTCTGGAGTCAAGAATTCTCGAACTTTACTCTCCTGAAACCATGAGAAAAATAATTACTTTCCCTATTTAAACTCTCTCAAGTGTCCTGTCAGTGACAGACATTCCTACATTCCTGTGAGTGTCTCATCAACAAGATATTTTCATTTAATGTTCACAGAAACATGCATTTAGAACTTAAAGCACCTCAAAATACACATCCATTTATTTTGGGTTTTTATTTTGTGTGTGTGTCTTTTCCTGGGAAGATATAAACAAATTTTTATTTGCCTCAAATAGGACACTGAAAATAGAGCAAAGGAGGAGGTGGGGAGGAACCAGGATGGGTAGACAGAAGGAAACTGCAATCATGATATACTGTTTGATAAAATAATCTTTTTAAAAGGGGGAAAGTGAATAGCTAAGTTTAAAATAAATTGACGGAAGAAATAATACCCAAATGTATCTTGGTATTAAGCTTCCTTACCAGCACGAGTGACGAGTTTCTTGCATGAGTAGGTGCATCATCAGAAACCCACTCCAACATGCAGGACACACCACGACATATGTGAGAACCCTTGCTGTATCACTGGGGAGGGCTGCACTGCAGGAAAGAGGATGAGGGGAAGCCGTGGGATGTAAGCAGAGGAAACAGGATGTCTTAGACCCTGAGTGGAGCCAGAAAGACCATGCAGCCTTTTCCCAAACACACAGCCAACAAGTTGGAATAGTTGGTGACAAGACAGTAAGAAGGAAGGGGATCCTGTGTCCCTGACAAATAGAAAGAAGGGACTGAAGTCAAAGGCAAGCTGTAAGAGCATCAAGAAATCCTTCAAACTAACAACAGTTTGGAACCACAGAACTTAACCAACATTTGGTGCTGCTCAGTGTCACAATGGGGCCAAGATCACTGTGGCTTCTCAAGTTAGAAAACACCATAGACCAAGACTTTAAATGAAACACTTTACCTTCTACCAAACAATTCCATCCTCCATGTAGAAAAATAAAAAGTCTGCTTCAGTTTTGGAGGGGGGGGGGCTAAGAATTAAGAAGGATATGGGGCATGGTTGAAGATGGTAGCCATATTCACATTTTTTGTTATGATAAACTTTGCATTAAAAATTGGTAAAAGCCTATTAGCTGCCAAAACCAAAAGACTAATTTAAACATGAAAAGAGGTACAGAAAATCCATTCATAAAATGTTTATTCCACTTACATGAGTTTTTTAATTCATGCATTCTTAACAATTATGCTTGGATTGTTCATGAAAATTTCATAAGACATTAAAACATAGTGGGCCATCATCTCAAACAGCTGGAAGATTCCAACACATGTGGTATCTCTGTAACATTCAGTCATGGACAAAGCTACAAGAAGAGAAATGTTGTACCATGTAGGTCCATGTGTGACAACCTTATTTAGAAGTTGGAGCAGGAACTGCTGTACTAAACCTAGTAACTCTTGTTTTTTAAAGCCTGGTTTGGAAGCTCCAACTTAGAGACCAGGAACTTAGGTGCCATTGCAAATGACCACAGTGAGAGTGACATCATTCATGATGTCACTCTCACATTAAACTAAATCATCACACATTAAACTAAAGTCAGTTTTATGGCTAACATTTGGAAGTCAGCCGCAACAGTCATCAGATACCAGGCTGCAGAGCACTGCTAATATCATATGCACAGGTGGCAAACGGACCCTGCAGACCTTGAGCGCATTAGGGGAAATCAGCCAGATGTTTTAGAAGTTACCCATCACTGATTGTCCTTATTCCTGTGTGTGAACGTACCACATTCCCTCATTATCAGAGGACAGCGGGGTGACTCTCTGTTCCTTCTGACTTATACCACATAGGGACAAGACTGGTGCTAATGATTGCCATCTCTGGATTACCCAGCATGCCAGGTGCTGTCAGGAACATGTCACGGGTTACCTCATTTAAACTGTGTGATGTTATTTGAGGTAGGAGCTGATCATCCTCTTCTCAGATCGAGACACAGAGCTTTGTCAGTAAGACTGTCTAGCTAGGCACGGGAGGAGGAGGACTCTGGTCCCTCTGCCCAGCTTTCATTTGCAGCCTGATTCCAGCATTGCCTTAACTCCACTTTCCACTCCTTGGCACCTCCAATGACTCATGAAAAGATTCATCTTTATGCTTGTAAAGTATATATTGTATGTCTATAGATGTGTTTGCATTGTATATAAATGTTTTCTTTAAAAGTTTTTTTCAGAGCCGGGCAGTGGTGGTGCACGCCTTTAATCCCAGCACTTGGGAGGCAGAGGCAGGTGGATTTCTGAGTTCGAGGCCAGCCTGGTCTACAAAGTGAGTTCCAGGACAGCCAGGGCTACACAGAGAAACCCTGTCTCGAAAAACCAAAAAAAAAAAAAGTTTCTTCAGGAATATATTTTGATCATATTTTTTCCCCTCCTCAACTCCCCAAGATCCTCCCACCTCCCTACACACCCAACTTTACATGCTCTCTCTCTCTCTGTATACACACACACACACACACACACATATATATATATTAACTTAAGTTTATATATATATATATATATATATATATATATATATATATATATATATATATATATATATACTTAATAAATAAAACCCAAAAGTTAAAAAAAAACCTAAAAAATGAAAAAACATTAAGACAAAAATACCAAAATAAAGCAAAAAGCACACACACACAGAGAACAAAAAGTGTTGCAGGATTTTCCCTGTTCAACTATCCTAGGGCAGCAGGAAGCCTGTGATTGGACAGGGGAAAGGGAGGCAGAGCTAGGAGTTGCAGAGACAGCATTTCAGGAGTAACAAAAAGAGAAGGCCAAAATAGAGATGGATGTGAACCAGCAGGGCTTTAACCAGCCATAGGTAGTTATGCTATTATAAGGTTAGAATAATTGGGATAAAGCTTTTATTATCAATTGGTTTTGAAATTATTGTATTGGCATCTTGTAAATTGAGAATTTATTGATACATAAATCTGATTGGTTAATTATAACCTTCAAGAGTTTTGATTTACTTGGTTACTGGAATGTAGGGTCACCGATTACAGGGGTTTATAGCAGAGAGGGAATAGTGGCTCCCAGGACAAGCGAGCCAGATGCTGTGGGGGGCTAACTGGAGAGAGTTGCTGAAGACAGGAGCTCAGGAGCACAGTCCTGCCTGCAGGGGAGTTGGCAGGTTGAGAGACTCAGGAGAGTGGAGAGTTGGTGGGCTCTTTTTTAATATTTCCCACAACAAAAAAGAAACAAAACAAAGGGCTGGAGAGATGGCTCAGGGTTAAGAGCACTGACTGCTCTTCCAGAGGTTTTAAGTTCAAATCTCAGGAACCACGTGGTGGCTCACAACCATCTGTATGAGATCTGATGCCCTCTTCTGGTGTCTGAAGACAGCTACAGTGTACTTAGATAAAATAAATAAATAAATCTTAAAAAAAAAAAGAAACAAAACAAAATAGAATCTCATTTGTGTTGGTCAACTGCTCTTGGGCATGTGTTGATATAGCCAGTGATACTTCATTGGAGAAAACTGGTTTTCCCATTTCCAGCAGGTATTACTTACATACAGTTTCTTGGTGAGGGCTGAGGCTTTATGTCCATTTCTCCTTCTCAGTGGTGGGAGCTTGTCTGCTTTAAACCTGTGCAGATCTTCAGCATGCTGACCCAGTCCTGGGAGTTCCTTTGTGTATCAATCCAGTCATGTCTGGAAGACACTGCTTCCTTGAAGTCATCCACAACCTTAGGCTCCAAGGATCTTTCTGCCTCCTGTTCTACAAAGATCCCTGAGTCCTGGGGGGATGGGTGTGATGGAGGTAGCCCATCCAGGACCAAGTGCTCCAAAGTCTCTCACTGCCTGCACATTGTTGTGCAGACTCACAGCTGTGAGTCTCTGCATTGGTTCCAATCTATGGCAAGAAGCTTGAAGAGTGATGAGTGGAACTCTGCTCTATGGATATAGCAATATGCTTTCAGGAGTCACTTTTAATATATATTTTCCACAAAATTATATGAAATTTATATTTATATTCTTATTCTTAGTATCAAAAGTAAAAATACCCCCCTCAGTATCTTGAGCCCCTAGATAAGTGATAAGTGGTTCTCAACCTTCCTAATGTTTCGAGTATATATCCTCATGTTGTGATCCCCAACCATAAAATTATTTCATTACTAATTCATAAGTATAATCTTATAAGTGTAATTTTGCTACTGTTATGAATCATAATCTGTTATGAATCATAATGTAAATATCTGTGTTTTCTGATGGTCTTAGGTGACCCCTATGAAAGAGTTGTTCACCCTCAAAGGGGTCGCAACCCACATGTTGGGAACCATTGCTCCAGATGGGCTTGCTGGGATGGGATTCTGGAAATCAGTTTCAGATCCTTGCCCTTGCCCTAAGAATAGACTTCCCTCCTGAAGAAGACACAGGAAATTATCCCAACCATGTTTCAAATTCACAGTCCAAGGTAGAAAGTAGTGTCAGATTTCATACCAGCCCTAAACACACGCAACAGAGGATCTGGTACAGGACTAAGTTAAAGAGGCACAAGATACACTGGGTGTGGGTGATCTACAGGGTCCCCTTTGAGACAAAGCATCACCACAACAAGATGCTTGAGAGTGTATTGCTTACATGTGGAGTAAATGAGTATGAAGACAAATAGCGTTGTATTAGGAAGTTGTTGCTGTTACCAGAAAGGGGAACAAAATGAGCATCAAATCCAGCTATGTCACACCATCAAACACTTATATTTAACTAAGACAATATACTTTCACATTTCTTTAAGGGGTTCACAAAATCAAACACCTACTCCCATTCCAACACCCCATGAAAGAATGAACAAAAAAATAAAACAAAAAGGAGATGGGGCCACAGTTAAGAGAACTGGCTGTTCTCCCAAAAGACCTAGATTCAGTTTCCAGAACCCGCGTGGCAGCTCACTACTGTGTGTAACACTAGTTTCAGGGGACCTCGGATGGTCTCCTCTGGCCTCCGTGAGCATGAGGCAGGCACACAGTACACATACATACATGCAGGAAAACACTCATACACACAACCTCAATGCATCTTTCTCAAAAATCAGTTCCTGGTAAAGGTTAACTATATAACAGCCAAATGAGTACAGTCACCTCACTTATTTAGTAACCTTTCAGCAGACTTACCCTCAATCTAGCAATGTCTTCATATTCTTTTCACCATATGCTAAGAACAAAAATTAAATCTGGGTGAGAAGAGAATGGTGAGGTACTCTTTATACCAATCCTTAATTCTTAGTCATTGTTAATATGAGAGGGGATGAAGTAGTGACTATTAGAATAGGTTAGCAATTGAGGTTCCTGTGCTTAGAAGGAATGTTACAAATCCAGTCAGTTGGTTGTAATATAGCTCACAGGGCCCAGTAACCAAAGATAAGATTTATAGTCAAACTACCAAGTTGTATGCTCTATGGCCAGGAAAAATCTAGTCTTAACTGGTATCCAGTCAAAAGTATTTGCCTTTACTTCTGTCAGGTTGTGGGTCTGAAAATTGCGTAGAGATGGGTCCTGCTGGTCTACAAGTGTTAAAAGAAATGGTCATGCTTTTTACATTTTGGGGCTCAGACCACCCCTTGGCAGATCATCATGCATCATGGGAAATCTTGCTTCCTATAATCTTCATGGAATAAAGTATGCATGTTCTTAACTTCTGTTAAGAACTGCTACCAAGCACTACTACCAATATTCAAATGTCCATGGAGGTTCCTCGGTTCCAGACAACTGTGGAACTGGTAACGGCGCCAGTACTGATGGGGACATTGATGGTAACATCTGTGCAGGTGACATCATGTCTTCTATATAGTCAAGGGCTATGGCAATAGCTTAGGTGGCCTTCCTGGGTTCCATGGGTTCAGGGGAAGCAGAGCTCTCTGAGCTAATGGAGACTAAGAGGATTTAATTGTCTGCCAACGTCAGCTGCCCCTCTGAATTCCTCTATAAATAAACATGGGTAATTAGGTGTATGGAAAGTGAGTGAAGTGCTGGAAGAGAAGGTGGAGAAAAAGCAAGAAAGGTTTTTAATTACCGTTTGTGCGACACCATTTCCTTCTTAGGGTGTAGTAACCTGGGGGAGTTAAGCTGAGTAATTTCCAAGCCTGGAACACATTTGGTGACTACCCAGTCGACAAAGGAAAACAATGTTTGTCATACGTGTACAAGGCTTTACTTTTTTTGGAAAGAACTTTTTATAAAACATATCCCAAAATTCTATTATTTACTTATTTTATATGTCTTTCATCTTTGACAATTTTTTTTCGATATTTTGAAGTTTAAAAAGTCTAGACGTGCTTAGATTTTTTTTCATGTAGAAATACAAGCATTTAAGCATGTGGAATATTACTTAGGTTAGGGCAGCCTCATTATTAACTAACACGAACTTACAACATTCAGATGGAGAAGACAAAACTAATCATCTCTTAAAATTCAAAGAAAATTCGGAGCAGTGAAATGGGTCAGTAGGAAAAAGCTCCCGTTGTCAGGCCTGGAGACCTGGATTTAATTCATAGAACCCACGTGAATTTGGAAGGAGCAAAGCAACTCTTCAAAACAGTTCTCTGATCCCAGATGCGCACTGCCCTGCCGCGTGCACAGCCCCACACATGTCATGTACACAGGCACAGCAACCATACAATACAATCCTTAACATTCAAAATGAAATCTGAAACTAAATATCAGTCTGAAGGGCAGGAAATTGATCTCAGTTATACCTGGAGAGTAAATATGTCCCGGGAAGACTTTGCACTTCAAAATAAGTTTTGAATAACCCAAAATGTCTGGTGGGAACAGCTTGCCTCAGGTATAAGAATAAGAACATGCATTTTTTTGTTATTAAAACAATATTAGTGCTGATGTCAAAAAGGATGTATTTAATATTTTATTTAATATTTCTTTAGTTATTTGTGTATGCATATCTGTATGTTAAGGGAGGCCAGAAAAAGGTCCCAGACGTCCTCTTCTCTCCCTCTTTGCCTCTTCCTTTGAGAAAGGGTCTCCCCTAAACTTAAGGCTTGTATTTTCTCAGTTAGGCTGAAAACCAGCAAGCCCTACCCATCTTCCCGTGGCCATCCCTCAGAGTTGGGATTATAAATTTAATTTTTTTCAAATCCTTTTTTTTTTTTTTTTTTTTTTTGGCTTTTCGAGACAGGGTTTCTCTGTATAGCCCTTGCTGTCCTGTAACTCACTTTGTAGACCAGGCTGGCCTCAAACTCAGAGATCCGCCTGCCTCTGCCTCCCGAGTGCTGGGATTAAAAGCGTGCGCCACAACGCCCGGCTTCAAATCCTATTTTTAAGGATGGTTTTTTTAAATGCTTTAACCTCCTTTTTAGCCCACCACCGACCAGAGATAGTGAGAGGGAAAGGATGCAGGGGTGGGGGTGGGGGCAGTGGACCTGTTTAGAAAGGTTCTTTGGAGCCCCTCTGTGTTATCTGGAAACCAGCAGTTCAGTTCACATGTTATCAATGACAGCTTGATTCACTTGAAAACACTTCAAGTTTGGTAGAGTCAGGATAGCAAACACGAATCAGCAATGGTGGCACTATCTAACAGAGACAGCCAGGTCTTGGCCTCAGTCAAGTCAGCAGGAGGGACCAAGAGGAATGCCAGAAGTTCTCAGCTGTGTCTCTCTCTGGGGTGAAGATCAATGAAGCCTCAGAGCTACGAGCACTGCAGAGCTAGCTCTCTAAGCAAGCCTAGCTCAGTCCCTGGCACAGTCTTTCCAGTCCTTTTATACTCTCTCCAAACATCTCATGTCCTCCCTGGGTCACTTGCCTCAGCACATGTCTTGCCTTAGCATGTGCTTCTGTCTCAGTTGACATCACTCTGCCAGTCAGCCCGAGTCAGTGAAAGCCACAAGAAACTGCAGTACACCACCAGAATTTTTTTGGTGCAGATTTTCTCTATGGAGTCCCGACAAATGCAGCTCAACTATGCAGTGTAATGTGGACCAGTACATGTGCGTTGTTAGCAAAGAGTCATTCATCACGTGTCCTTTCATGTGTTTGCTTTAGCAGAACATCTCTCTCCTGTGTCTGCTTCAGGGAAATGTTCCTTCATGAGGCAGCCTTAGCCTTTCATACCTGTGTCCACTTGAACTAAAAGTTTCTTCATGTGTTTGCCCCAGCAAAATACCCTGCAACCGACTTCCAAACGAACTCTTAAGTGTCCACTTCAGGGGGTTATAATCCTGACTTGTTATATGAGTGCTGGTGTCCAAACTATGGTCCTCCTGATTATGCAGTAAGTTCTCTGAGTGAGACTTCCAGCCCCTTGACCCTACTTTACTTTCTTACTATGTATAGCTATGTGTGATGATTGGTTTTGTTAACTAACACAGTCTAGAATCACTTGGGAAGAGACTCTCAAGGAGGAATTGTCTTGACGGAGCTGCTCTGTGAGCTAGTTTATGGGAAACTGTCTTGATTATGTTAATTGATGTGGGAAGACCCAGTCAACTGAGGGTAGTACCATTCCCTAGGTTTGGGTCCTGGACTATAGCAGAGTAGAGAAGGTGATCTGAGTAGCAGGCATGTGTGCACTCACTTCTCTCTGATCTTGACAGTACATATTACGTAATGTGACTGGCTGCTTTAAGTTCCTGTTAGTTTGATTTCTCTGCAAAGGTCATTGTGAGTGAAAAATAAGCCCTTTCCTCCTAAGTTGCTTTATGTCAGGATGTTTTATCACAGTAACAGAAATGAAGCTAAGGCACTATGTTTTGCAATTTTTTTTTTTTTTCCCAGACAGGGTTTCTCTGTGTAGCCCTGACTGTCCTAGAACTCACTTTGTGGACCAGGCTGGCCTCGAACTTAGAAATCCGCCTGCCTCTGCCTCCCAAGTACTGGGATTAAAGGCGTGCGCCACCACCACCTGGCTGTTTTGCAATTTTTAACAGTGTCAATGAAACACATTCTGACTTTCAAAAAAATATTTTATATTTGTAGATGCCAGTACATATGTGAGCCTAAATTAGCACATTTATTACATATTATTTAAAACCTTTTTCTTCTGCTTGCTCTGTAATTATCAAATCATGTTATTTTATTATTTTTTAAACCTTGCCTATTCCACACACCCCCACAGATCAATATGTATTTAGCAATACTAAGAAATACTAGAAATTATTTAAATGAAGTTATGTGTTATTACGTATACTTTCAGTATATACATTTAAATAGCGCCAAAGAATGAATGCTAGTACAGTGATTAATTACATAGATATAAGAGCTTTAGTTATTTTAATTTATTAATTCTTTATGGAAATTTGGAATACTATTCTTGTTTAAAAATTCAAAACTATGCACCAGAGTGCAATTTGAAATGTATAACATTCTTCATTAATCTGTGCATTTTAGCTCCTTTGGTCCGTGCATTTTGGTTCATATGTGAAGTAATTGACTTTATTTATATAGTACATTTTATATTTAGAATCTGTATTTGTACTTGGCAATCATTTTTAAAGTTAAAGAGGACAGGAAGAGAGCAATCACTATTATATGAATAATTCAAAGAACAGTTTGTCTCAAAGAGGTGAAGGAGAGGAAGGAAAAAAAAGATTGGTCTGGTATCAAGTATGCTGGCTGTGGCCTTAATTCAGGGTCCCTGTCTATCATAGATTTTCAATGGGTCTTTCATAGTCATGGGAACAGCTTCTGTGGCTCCTGAATAATTGAATACTGGCCATCAATAAAACGGATTAATTCTGACATATTGGACACCTCTGCTGTATGCTCTGTGCTTGCTTGTTTGGTTTTCCTAAAAGTCTTTGTCTTATTCGGGGGTTTGTTGCTTATGAAGAGATGCCATGACCAAGGCAAATTTTATAAAGGAAAACATTTAACTGGGGTTGGCTTACAGATTCAGAGATTTAGTCTATTATCATCATGGTGGGAAGCATAGCAGCACACAGGCAGTCTTGGTGGTGGAGGAGCTGAGAGTTCTACATCTTGATTCACAGGTAGCAGGAGGCTATGCCTCACTGGGTATAGCTTGAGCATATATGAGACCTTCAAGCTGGCACCCACAGTGACACACTTCCTCCAACAATGCCACACCTCCTGATAGTGTCACTTCCTATGGGCCAAGCATTCAAACATGAGATTATGGGATCTATAGCTATTCAAACCATCACAGTCTCTGAACATAACTCAGATGCTAGAAAAGCTCAACTTTCCAGTGTTCCTTATGGATTATTAGGAAAAGATGAATTGGGATGGGGACAGGTATTTGGAGTGAGCATCTCGTAATTTTGTTTTCAGATTATAAATATAGAACATAATATGGTAATTAATTTTAATTAGCTAGACTAATTGATGTGGGGAGTGCTGATAATAAAACACTGTGGGTGCTTGAAGAAGAGATTAGCATTTGAATATGAGGGGTGAATAAAGAAGATTGTTTTCCATAGTCCTCATAGCATCAGTACAAGAAGCATCCCCTATCATCCACTGAAGACCTGGATAAAGAATATGGAGGAAGGCAGATTTTTCTCCTGAGCTGGGACATCCTATTCTCTTACCTTGAGCATCATTGCTCCTGGTACTTGGACCTTTGATATGGGCTAGGACTGCAACATTCCCTCAACTGGGTTCTCTGGCTTAGGGTTTCTGGGCTTTATAGATAGCATTGATGAAGCCCTTTCATAATCATGTCAGCCTCAGCGAAGCCTTCATAGTAAATATCTTTCTACAATGATTTCTCCTTAAATACATATATCTCCAATAAGTTCTTGTTCTCTGGAAGACATTCACTGATATACAGAGCTAATTTTTCATGAGGGGTGTGTATGTGTGTGTGTGTGCCACATTAGTCGAGAGTACTGCAGAATTTTATTTTCACAACAATTTTTGTAAGCACAGAGTTATCATGTTAGAGAAGTGAAAATGATTGCATCTGTGGTACTTTTAAAGCACACAAGCATAGTAATATTATATTCCACTTGACTCGCCACTTCTTAATTACAGTTTGGCTTTAATTTTGTGAGATATAACAGTATTCATCTTGATTATATTATTGTTCTGTGGGCTTGTCAGTAAAGTGTGTTATTGTGAATAAAGTGGGTGATAATGTGTCTTTTAAGATAACAAAAAATCACAATTTTATAAGATAGAATACATCAATTAAATCACAAAGTTTGACCACGGATGTTTTAACAACTACCCACCCAGTTCTCTATGTTATGTAAGGTGCTTAACCCACCCTACAGGTGACAGATTCTTGCCTCTCAGAAAGTTTCCTTTTTCTCTGAGACAGAGTTTCCTGTGTATTTCTTACTGTCCTGGATATCCCTCTGCAGACCATGCTGGCCTCAGACTCAGAAGTCTGACTGTCTCTGCCTCCCAAGCCCTGAGATTAAAGGCACCATGCCAGACTTCAGGATGCTTGCTTATTTGCACTATCCTTAGTCTTTCATTTAGAATACGCTGGGTAGTCAGACGGGGGGGGGGGTGCGGGAGGGGGGGCAAGGCTTCCATCTGAACACAGAGAACAAGATGCTGCTTCTCAGAAGAGACCCACTGAGATCCTCTTAGGTCTGCATCACTCAGCAAAGACGAAGAACCTTCTTAGGAGAATTGCAAGCCCTGGGTGATACCCCAAATGCCAAAGTAGCCTTTGTCTCCTGACCCGTCCAGTTATTTGAGGGTCTCGAGGGGACCTTCTCCTAAGAACCAAATGTGGGGTAGAGAGAGATGAGAACCTTGTGCAATGAATGACACACAGAAGCAGTCTGAGTAGCATCAAGGTCCCACTGTATTAGCAAGGCTCAAGGTTTAAATGCACTAGCAAAAGGGGAAGTACTTCTCAGCAGGAGGGATGGGGCAGCAGAAATTTTTCTTTTGGTGACTACACGGGGAAGCAGGAACTTGGTGGTATCAGGGTACATCTTGAGGTCAGGACATCTGGCGCTGACGTAGGGCTGGAACAATCTGTGGTTGTTCTCGGAGTGGTGCATCGGTGGCCCGCTTTGACCCCCTTTTCTTCTGAGGGGGGAGAGGCCCAATTCAGAGATCAGGACAATAGTGTTGTCTTAATAGCTCCCAACAGTCTCCCACTCCACATCCTGTCAAATTAATCATCACAGCCAAGTGGCTCCCCATGGACTGCATCATCCTTCCTGAAAATCATGCTCTCCTCTCAGCTGTTTCTCTGATGTCCAAGGCAGCACACTGTGAGCAACGTGTTAACTCCCTTGCTTCCCACAACTCACTTCCCGAGTAAATAAACAAACAAACAAATGAGTTGATTCCTCTCTGTCTCTACCACAATTTCTGCTCTATGGCCAATTCTGAAATCTTACATTTTGACTCAGTTGTTCCAGTCCTAGAATTCAGCACCTAGGGAGGATATGTCCATCTTTAATTCAGTCTACATAATTCAGGTAGAGACACCGATTTACCTTCGAGGCCTTACACTGAAATGTCATCTCCACGCACACAAGTGAAAAATAGGGAATGTCCAGGCAGAAAAACCCCTCAGGTTTTCTCATTCCTTACATCTCTCTTGTTTATACTCTTAGTCCTTTCTGGGATTTGTTATGTTCTAACTTTGATACAGCAAGCTTTCCTACAGCCAAAGTAGGTGATGTTCCCCTGTATGTGTGTGTGTGTGTGTGTGTGTGTGTGTGTGTGTGTGTGTGTGTGTGTGTGTGAGAGAGAGAGAGAGAGAGAGAGAGAGAGAGAGAGAGAGAGAGAGATTATTTACTTGCTTGTTTATTCACAGCACTAAGGGTTAAACCCAAAACCTTGTGCATGCTAGTCAACTACTTTCCCACTGTGCTTTCCCTGCCCCGCCCCACCACTGTTTAGGATCCACAGTGGCAGCCCAGCCCTCTCTCAACACTGTCTCCTCTACTTTCTGCTCCCCACCAACTGAGCTCCACAGCCTCATGCTCTGCACAGGAACAGCTGAGGTCAGTATGCTTCCAACTCTTTCACTCAGCCCAGCTCTGGTTAACTCTTTGTCCCCTTACAGGATCTTCCTGGGTCTACAGACCCTTATTAGAAACGAATGGGTTCTTTTCCAACAGATAAAGCACGGGGATTTCATTTGTTCCTGGGATGACTAATTAAAACTCAAATTCCTTTCCCTCACAGAACCCTTGTAGATAAACCTGGCAAGCGGCAAATGGTCCTTCTGATGTGTTTGCATCCAGCGGGCTTTGTGTAGGCTGACATGAGGGCCCAGTTACAATTTATAACATCAATGCTGTAAAGTATGTTCCTGTAGACCTAATTATTGCCATAGAATAGACTCCTCTTAGCAACGTAACTAGGTTTCTCTACATTTATAATTGGGTGCCCTAGCAGATGTAATTAATATATCTCAATAGATTTTCTTTTAATCATTTTAAATAGTTAGTTATACTGCCATCTGGGACTAATGATAATTTTATTCCCTTTCAAAATATATGTATTTTTTTAATTTTGTGTTATTTTATTAAGTAAAACTTTGGAAATAGTTTTAAACAAGTGTGATAAAATGAAAAGGGATAGCTTTTTCTTAAAGATTTATTTTTAAAAGTGCACATGTGTGTGTGTGTGTGTGTGTGTGTGTGTTTATGAGGGTGTGCTGAGTGTATACCCAAAGAGGCCAGGAGAGGGTGTCTGATCTCCTGAAGCCAGAGTTCAGGCAGCCATGAGCACTGATGGAGATGCTGGAAACTGACCTCAGGTCCCCTTGGAGGTACACAGCAATCTCGCTTCACCACTTCACTACTGAGCCTTCTCTTTAGCTCCACTTCAGATTTTCGGGGGGGGGGGACAAAGCCCAGTTATAAATTAGAAGCCTTCTGATCATTCACATGTGCTCTGGACCCTGTTCTGAGCTATGCTACAAGCACTGGAAGAGGCTTCATGGTCAGAACAAAGGACCAAACAAGGACAGTAAAGCACAGAATGGATGGAAAATGCATCATCCTTGAGGATTTTGATAGGACTTATAATACTTCAGAACCTTTCAGAGAATCACAAGTATGGACATACAGCATATGCAGGAAGACAATAGCAGAGGGAAAGGAGGTTGAGGGATGGACCCTGAGGTAGGTCCTTCAATCATTCGGGGCAAAAATTTAGGCTGGGACTCAGGAAGAAGCCAGGAGACAATACTATCCAGGGACCAGGGAGACTATCAAATATCCTGGACCTCTGGTACCCAGTGAAGGAAACAGCTGGAGGTATAGTCCCAAGAGACTTGTCTGTGGTGGGAGTTTAGGATGCCTAAGCAGGGCAAGGCAGAGCATCTAACTGACCAAATCAGAAGCTGAGACCTAGGAAGGAAATCATGTCAGTAGGTGGAGGGGGACGTTCCTGGGAATAAGGTGCTCAGGTACAAGCCCTCCATTATCAGAATAAAGCATCAAAGGAAGGAGTGGCGAGCTGCAAGTAGGGCCGGGAGGTAGGGAAGCCAGATGCCAGTGCTGGATCTCCATGTAGGATCCACCCTGCACCTGCATACTTAACTGATCCCCTAAGGACAAGGAATGACTGGCAGGTCTTCTATATTTGTAGCACACTGCCAAACCCAAGCACAAGGCACCTGGTTTCCACTGTTGCTTAGCAACAGCCACCTCCTTGATTACTGAAGTTATCATAGTTTTTGTTGTTGTTGTTTGTTTGTTTGTTTGTTTGTTTGTTTTCCTGTAGCTATCTACTCTGAAACCAAGTACAGAAGCCTACAAGGAACAAGGAAGAGGCTTGGTTGTTCAGCCAATTACAAGCTGAGTTGCCACTACACGCAAGTGCATGCAAGTCTAGGGAGCTCTAAGGACCAGGGCAATTGGACGGACGGCATGCTGACCTCAGTTATGGAACAGGAGAGGGGAGAAGGTGACTCTACTGGTATTTATAAACCAGAAAGCAGAGAGGGGGTGGGGACAAGATAGGAAGGAGAAGTGGGAGATGGGGAGGAAGGGGGGAGAGAGATAATGAGAGAGAATCAGGTAAAGTTATTGTAAATATTAGAAACTTTGCTTCCACGTAAAATAGCATGTCTTCCTCACTCGCACTCTGGCGTGAAAATTACTCAGTTCTGCCCAACACCATGGCCAACATATCTTGCCATTGCAAAAGCCTAAAACTTATTAATCAACGCGGCCAGGTGTTTAAATGGTGACACTTAAACCTGGGGGAATTTGTTTCTGCAAGGGAGACCAAGGACTAAGTCATAGATTCAAGAACAAGATACAGAAAGTCTAAAAAGCTGCTTTGCAAAACTAAGGGTGGCTGTCTCAAAGCCTTATTCCCACTTAAAATAACAGATGGAAAATGTGCCTCCCACCCCCAATTAAGACCACATTTGGTGGGTTGGCCTGAGAAGAGCAACAGGACGGGCAGATCCGCATGTCCTTCAGGAAAGTGACCTGATACCATTGCCCAGCCCCAGCACACAGGAAGACATGCCTGCCCATCCGTCTTTAAGTTGTGGATATGGAATCTTTTTTTTTTTTCCTAGTAGATTTTACCTAATACTCAGATCAAAGCCAACCATGGGAGAAAACTAAGTAGTCTCTTTTGTCCTCTGTGTCTTTAATTATATTTGCCTATTATACAGAGAATTTCTAAAAGCTGATTCCACCCATCCCCTAATTATGCAATGACTTACAGCTAACCAAAGAAGCCATTTGGAGTCCAAGAGGCAGCTCAAGTGGATACAGGTGTCTGTCTCCAAGCCTGCTAGCCTGAGTCTAATCCTTGGGACCCACTAGGTGGAAGGAGAGAAGCGACTCCCCAGAGCTGGCCTCTGACTTGTACACATGCACCATGGCACACACGAATAACTCATCCTTACACACACACACACACACACAATTACATTAATAAATTCTGTACAGAAGGAAGGAAGAAGGGAGGGAGGAGCAAACATGTGAAGGTGAGAAGGGAGGAAAGCCAACTGGAATGGAGTGAGGAACTAGAGTGAGGTGGCACCATCCCTCTGAGAGGCATCTAGAGTCGTCCTCCACTGTCCCCACAGCCTGGAGTTCATCCCTGCGCACAGGCTGAGAAAATGACTGTCATAGCCCACATCCCTTTTCTCCTTGTAGTGGGAATGTTGCCTGGCTTTGTTTTCAAACTTTGAATTTTATTTTCGTAGAAGTTGCAGTGTTTCCATCGCCTCCCTCTCATAAGGGTTATCCAAGGATGTAACTGGTTTACTTAAAACTTGTGTAAGACTGGTCGCCCGGCCCTGCTGCCTCCTGTTGAAACGGACGGTAATTCTGAAAATAAGCTGAGGGATGCTAGCTAAAATCCTATTTCCGGAGTTCACTCCTTTGAATTAATTCTTATTCCTTATCAAAGTAATACGCATAGCTAATTAAAAATTCAAATAGTATTAGGAGACAGTGAAAAGCAGCAGTCTCTTAATCTGCCTCCTTCTCTCTGGTTCTCACACCCATCCTAACACAATCCCACTTTTTATTCTGGCCGTGATCAATCTCCACAGCACTGAGCGGGGGCACTCTGCCTGTCCTCCAGTTGAAAGGACCAGTTCCTCAAATCTGACATAGGTACTTCATGGACCTTTCTTTTTTTAAAGAAAAGGAAATAGATTCAATTATTTTGCTCTAGTATTTAGAGGGAGTAGCTAGTTATGGGACATGCATGCCTGGGAGAGATAACCATTACTTATTTTCCTGTTTTGTAAACTTTAATTTATGTTTCTTGATCAATCACTTGCCTTGGCCTTACTGGTAATATTGGCAGTTCGTACTTTGCTTGGGGGTTTTATAGATGAACAAGGTCAATATGAGATTAAATACATCACTAGAGGAAGTTATATGATTAAGAGACATAGTAAGCAAAGGTATGTGAGGCTGCTACTAGCACACCCTGCAAACCATTTTGCAGTAAATACTTGTTTTAATAACTGAAAGTGTTTATATTAAAACAATGACAGAACATATAGAAAATGTAGGATGGTAAATATGCAAGCCAGTAACACACACACTTATGATCACCAGCAAGTATCAGCAGCTATGCATGACTGAATGTGCCATGCTTTTGTACAACAGGGCATCCATGTAGGCCAGCATCACCATGAGCACCAGTGGGCGATGTCTTGCACGGTTACATCATGACAGCTATAGCAATGCTGGATAATAGACTTTTCCAGCTCCATTGTATCTTTGGGGATTACTGTTGTAATCCATTTCTGACCAAAATGTCACTGGGCTGTGGGCATCTGCATGTCTATGTGTTGCTGATTTATTGACTTTAGATGCTGCCAGGGGTCTCGCTTAGGATGCAGATGATTTATCTCTTACAAGCTTACAAGCTTTCTTTGCCCTTTCCATCCCAATATAGTTGTATCTTACATAGTTTACCTTTACGTTATAATAGTAGCCATGCATAATTATACTGTTGTTGACAATAACTTGTACTTATAGCCACTTATGGTCACCAACAATGCAAGTCACCTAATATGGTTTTTTCTCTGTAATATTCTACTCTCATTGAAGGTTTTTAATCCCTTTTTGCATGTTATTAGCTATGCTATTTTTCCTAAGTTTTGTGTGTTTTAGCATCTCCATTTCACATTAGAGCTGTCCTTAAACATTTGACAATACTTGATTGTATTCAAACAGAAACATGAAGTACCAAAATTCTGAACCGAATCTCTGTGCAGTAGATGACTTATCAGATTTCTATTAGAAAGTCTTTAACTGTAATTTGGGAAGGCCTTTGTTTCTGTATAATTCAGCTTTTTCCAAAAAAGAATCTTCTGATTTTCTATGTGGGTGTGCACATGCACAGGTAGATAAACACATGTGCATGTGTCATTCTGACCCTTGGCATCTGAAGGTGTGGGCTTAGTGATGGAGGCTATACATCTAAAGTCACTGTGATGAACTGTCACCTTTTCGGACTTCAGCCTGGACCTTTTCTTGAAGATAAGGTTGCATTCTGCCTTTAGTCCATTGGTTCTCAGCCTTCCTAATGCTGTGATCCTCTAACACAGTTCCTCATAAAATTATTTTTGTTGATACTTCATAACTGTAACTTTGCTACTGTTAAGAATTGGAATATAAATATATGATGTGCAGGATATGCGACCTTGAAAGGGGTCACAGCCCACAGGTTGAGAACCACTGCTATAGCTCCGGGATGAACTTCAATGTTTGATGAGGTGCAGGTGTCTGCGTGCTCACTGAATGCCGTGCCATCCTGTAGGTAGTGTGTTTGTAGACTCTAAACCATAGCTTTTTTTTTCCCAATTTTTTATTAGATGCTTTCTTCATTTACAATTCAAATGGTATCCCAAAAGTCCCTTATACCCTCCCCCCACCCTGCTCTCCAACCCACCCACTCCCGCTTCCTGGCCCTGGCATTCCCCTGTATTGGGGCATATAATTTTTGCAAGACCAAGGGCCTCTCCTCCCAGTGATGGCCGACTAGACCATCTTCTGCTACATATGCAGCTAGAGATACGAGCTCAGGAGGTACTGGTTAGTTCATATTGCTGTTCCTCCTATAGGGTTGCAGACCCCTTCAGCTCCTTGGGTGCTTTCTCTAGCTCTTTCATTAGCAGCCCTGTGTTCCATCCAATAGCTGACTGTGAGCATCCACTTCTGTATTTGCCAGGCACTGGCATAGCCTCACAAGAGTCATCTATATCAGGGATCTGTCAGCAAAATCTTGCTGGCATATGCAATTGTGTCTGTGTTTGGTGGTTGATTATGTAAATCATAGCTATTTATGTTTCAACGATATGAGTCCTGATTATCCAGTGCACTACTCATTGAAATGGCCATATTTAATGGGGCTACTATATAGTGAGAGACCAAACCTACTCCATCTTGGAACTGGCCTCCATCTTAAGAGAGGGGAAAAAGCCTGAGAACTTGACCTGCAGTTAAACCCACATCCCAGGAAGGACCCCACGGCTTGTCCTTGGCCAGAGTTACTCCCTAGCTACTTGCTAGGAACAATTAATCAAAGATTAGTCTGATTGTCTCAGATGTACTTTCAGAACATTTGTGATTATATATGGTCTTGCTTCAGAGCACCTACCTGTCGGCTTACAATAGACATTCAATTAGATACTTGCAAGGATGACCCCCCCCCCCACTTGCTTCCATTTTCTATTAAAAAACTTGTCTGGATGAGTTCAGGGCTGCTTCACCAAACTGTCCTGTGAGCGGGTGGTGGGTAAGCCCAAACTTGAGTTTGTAATAAACAGACCCTAATCATCAGACTACATCAGAGCTGGCTCTTTGGTGGTATTTTGGGGTTCACAGATGCTTCCTGGCACAACAATAGGAATTAAGCATGAGTTAAAGACATAGTGCAGACAAAAATTGAAATTTCATTTTAATCAGGTAAATTGCATGGCAATTTCACTTTTCGATAAAGTTGTTAAGATAATTTTTACATTACAATTATAAAAAGAGGTAAATACTATTCATAAATTTAGTTTGGAAGGTCTATATGTATGTAGGAAAATATGAAAATTTCCCTTTCAAGCTGCAAATAAAAAAATAAAATAGTAAAAAGGCAATAGCAGAGTCATTAGCTTGGGAGTAGTATACAAAATAAACACTAGAAACTTTCCAGCTTGAACTTCCTTCATAATTGATGGGTAAAAATGCATAAGAATGGAGAAGTGATATTAAATACGCAATAATTAAAGCTATTTTCTATCCAAGCTTCAATTTTTACAGAAGTTAGTGTAATGAAATAAATTTCCAAAGAACTTAAGATTCAAACCAAACCAAACAAACAAAATAAACAAAAACCCCATAAATAGAAAAATATAAACAGCATGAGGCTGGAGAAGTAGCTCAGTTGGTAGAGTGCTTGCCCAGAGTACCTGAGGTCCTGGGTTCAACATCCGGTGCTGCGCTCTGGGCATGATGATGGTGCGTGCTATGACGTCAGCATGCCAGAGGCAGAGGCTGCATGATTAATCAATGTTTCAAGGTCATAAGGGTCAGAGCAATTGTGAGGACAGCCTTGACTTCCATGGAGTCTCTGTCTGAAAGAGAAGAGGAGACAGGGGGAGTAAGAGACAGAGACAGACAGACAGACAGACACACACACACACACATACACATTGTGCATAAGAGACTGCCACATTTTAATTCCTGATTTAATAAACTGAATCACTAAATAGTTGTAGGAAGTGCAGTGTAATGAGAAACCATGCACATAAACACGTAATAAGTTATGAAATCTTGGGCACAGCATAATGAAAACATCAAGCTGCTAAAATGGTATGAAAACAACTCATCTCTTATAAATACTTGATTTAAATGAAATTTCTAGTGGTCTTCTAGGAGCTGGAAAGGCAGCTCAGCAGTTAGTATGCCCGCTGCTATGGCAGAGAACTGGAGTTCAGTTTCCAGGACACAGACCCATGGCTCACATCCACCTGTCACTAGCTAAAGGAACCCTGATGCCCTTTTCTGGACTCCACAGAAAACCATCCACATGTGCATGCATCCATATACACAGACACATGTGCATAAATAGAAATAAAAAATAAGTCCTGAGAGGTCTTCTGTCTCCACCTACAAAGAGAATTAGAAACATCAATAACAAATTTTTATACCATCAAAAAGATTCATTAGAAAAAATAGAAACAAAACAAAAGCAGTGATAAGTGATGGGCCAGAGAGGTAGCTCAGTGGGGAAAGGCACTTCCTGCCAAGCCTGGCAACTCAAGTTTGGACCCTAGGATCCCATAATAGAAGAGAATGGAGCCCACAAATTGTTCTCTGGCCTCCACATACACACTATAGCAACAGGCACATACATGAGCACATGTGTGCACACAGGCATGAGCATATGCACACACACACTAAATAAACAATTACAACTTATTTAACCTTAATAAGTGGTGAATATATTACAACAATCAGAATATACACCTTAAAAGGCAAAAGCATAGGATTTTTCATGGAATACCCTCAAGTTTTTTTGCACTTAGGACTTTTTAGTGGTACAGATTAATTGTAGCTAATGAGATAGAAACAGTTACTCCTGTAATTTTAAGAGTGGACAGATGGAAGCCTCTGGGTTTTTTGTTTGTTTGCTTGCTTGTTTGCTTTGTTTTTTTGTTTTTTTTTTTTTTTAAGAGACAGTGGTGGCTCCATCTCTTTCCACAATGTCATAAGTATATCATCTTCACACAAGCCAGACTGGATTTCCCAACAAGGAATGCTCATAGCTGCCTTGGTTTTGAGACAACAGTATAGAGTTTCCTGCAGTTGTTGTAACAAGTATTAAGATACACAAGAAAGCTATTCTATCAGAATAACACTACGGGCTAGAACTCCACAGATTCGGCATCAGCAAGGCCACACACTGGAAGCTCTAATGGGGATTTTGTTCTTTTGCCCATGCAGGTTTGGGGAGCAATAGATATGATATAATGCCTAGAAATGAGACTCATTTTCACATGCTGCCTTGACATCGATTAGACAGAAGCAAAAGAGCCTCCCGTGGTCGAGCTGCAATTCCTCTCTAATCTGCCTCAGCAGTGATGTTCCTGTCGAAAGCCCCGGGGCACAGTAAGCCAATCACATCCTTCTGCTGGAACCATTGTGTGGTATACTACCTTCTCTCCATAGTCCAATGTGTCCCCCAGTGTCTGTTTGTTCATTTTGTCACCAAGTGCAATCCCTCTGTCACTTTGCATGCCACACATCTTTCCCAGGCTGGAAATTTATATGACACCTAACCTGCAGTTGATCTCATGTGTTTAGTGGTAGGAACTGTGTGTTCCCCACCTCTGTCATCCTACAGGAATGTCTCCTTACCCCAGGGGATGAATACGAGATAAAACAGCAGGTATTCCTCAACACCATGGTCACATTGACTTCTTTGTTGTTGTTGTTTCTTTTCTTTCCTGTCTGTCTCAAGACCCCCCTCTATCTTTCTTCTTATGGATACTGCCACTAGATCTAGGACTGGTGTGAGAAATCCAGCTGATTTCCCCATCTCCTGTTTCTTAACTTAGTTATATATCTAGATGTTCCCATTACCAAAGTAAGATGGCATTCACAGGGTATGGTGGTTAGGTGCCTTTGGGAGGGGCATGCCATGGTCTATAAGAACCAAGGTATGTTAAAAAAGCTCTTCCTTTTCTTTTTATATTTTGCTCTAATTGGTTTTTAAAGTTCATTATTATGGAGGAAATCCATTATGGTGATTGCCACAAAGATCTTTGAATCTGACACTAGAATTTGAGGGCTTTAAAAATAAAATGTAAGTATGTGAGTCCGTTGTGTTTACAACCAGAGACAGATTTCAACTAAGATGCTAAGCATGATAAAAATCTGAACATTATCTAGAACATTTTAATGAGAAAAATTCTGAGGTATTTCTTGTTCAATGGGAAAGACTATGAAGACTGATTAGCAGTAGCTCTGCAGGTGCCAACGCAGGAGCAACAAAGCGCACACTGTGGATTTCTGGTTCCTCGATTTAATGACTTCTAGTCATTCTTGTGTAGCAATTCCTGACAAATTGCAGGCTGATTATAAATTAAGCTAGCCCTGTCTCTAAGAACATCAGTGTATTAATCAGAGTGTGAACAGAAAGCATGGCCACTAGATTATGCTTTGTAAAGGGGGCTGATGAAGGATCTGGGCTTTCGCAATTGTGGGACGTGGTTCAACAGCTTAGGGAAGATCACCACCTTTCTCTGGATATGCAGCCAGAGTTCAGAAGGGATCATCTGGATGAGAAGTGGTAGAGGCGGCAACATGGAACTGTACAGAATGCATTGAACCCTTGGTATCTGACTAGAACCTGTGGATGTCACTCACTGATGCTAAGTTTCCAGCTTTTGTGGTAAGATTAATTAATTTCCTGTTCGAAGGAGAGAGGTGCTAAGGACTAAGCCCAGGGTCTTGTACATGATAGGATTACACTCTACCACTGAGCTGTAGCTCCAATCCCAGTGGTTAACTTCATACATAAACTTGAATAGATAATAAGGATCCCAGATATCTGGTTAAACATTATTTTTATATATATTTACTTGTGAGAGTGTTTTTCAGTGATGTTAGTATTTGAATATGTAGCTTGAATAAGACACTCTTCTAGGGTGTAGTGTTATCCAGTCCACTGACGGTTTGAATTAAACAGGAAGAAGGAAGAAGAAAGAATTGGTTCTCAGCCTGACAGCTTGACTTGGGAATATCTGACTCTCCTACTACAGTCTGGAACTCAGACCATTGATTCTCCTGGTTTCACCAGTGTTCAGCCTTACAGTGGAAGGGCAGCACACGTTCCTAGGTCTCTAGCTTATAGTAATCAGAATATGAGATTTAGCCTTATAGTTACATGCTCTAGCATCTGTCTGTCTACCTCCTCTCTCTCTCTCTCTCTCTCTCTCTCATCTATCTATCTATCTATCTATCTATCTATCTATCATCTATCTAACACCTATCGATTCATCTATCTTATTGGTTTTGTTTCTATGAAGAGCAATGCCTAACACAGTTCCCGTAGGCAGAGAGCTAAATATGTCTCTGAATCAAGGTTTAAGGAAATGAGATCAGAGATCCCATGTTCTGAGTATAAAAGAGGACCAGCTACTCCCTGTTTATTAAGATGAGAAGCCAAATAACAGATGCTATGTACATGAGCTACAACAGTGCTTCACACCTTGCCCTATAATCAAGAACATAGAAAAAAAGATGGTTGCTACTCTGCTTCCATGTCCCAAATCCCACACAAAACATTTTGGGAGGTGCATAACAACCCGGGACTATATAGAAAAAATGAATTCTCAAAACGTTTTCTACACTGAGTTGGCTCAATGCAGATCCACTACAATCATTATTAACATGAATTTTAACCTGAGAGAAATTGTCCAACGTCTGCTGACAAAAGTAGAGTGGTGACTTGTCTTTTCTTACTTCCTGTCTCTGCTTCACTCCTTACATATGTGTCAGCTAGTTGGTATACCGCTTTGTTTATTTTTCAAGAGAGAACTTGGCATTTGACTAGGAGAAGAGTTTTCAGCCCAGAGATGGCAAGACTCTGACTAATAGATCTTCCAGATACATGTCAGCTTTCAAGTTGCAATCCCACTCTCTCTAGCAGCCCTTCCAGTGATTGAAGCCAGCAGATACTAAGGCCTGGGTTTCTCTAAAGCTCACTGTCTTAGTTCATTAAGACTGCCACAACAATTATTTTCTCTCTGTTCATGGAAGAGAGAAGCTCAGGATCAAGGTACCAGCTGTATCTATTTCATTTTGATCTATCTTGTAGAAATCTTCGTTCCTTGTTGTGGTGGTTTGAAAGTGCTTGGCCCAGGAGTGACACTATTAGGTGGTGTGACCTTGTTAGAGTAGGTATGCTGTAACTGTGTGTGTGAGTGTGTGGGGGCGCTTAAGACTGGAAACAGTTTGCTCCTGGCTTCCTTTGGACGAAGATATAAAACTCTCATCTCTTTCTCCATCACCATGTTTGCCTGGATGCTGCCATTCTTCCTGGACTTAACCTCTGAACCTGTGAGCCAGTCTCAATTAAATGTCTTTTATATGAGTTGCCTTGGTCATGATGTCTCCTCACAGCAATAAAACCCTAACTAAGATACTTCTGTCTTTTCCCCCACATTTCCTTGTCTCTCAATCTCCTCTCCTTATAAAGACAGCAGTCATGTTAGACTAGGTTTTACCCCCTTGACTTCATCATATCTAGTTCCCTCTTTAAAGAACATGCTCACAGTCACATGCAACATACTAGACATTTAGAGCTTTAACATAAGAATGCTTAACTTATATATAGTGCCCTGCTCTCGGCCAGCACAAAGTTTGCTACTTTTACTTGCAAATTGCATTAACCCATCCCCAAAGTGGCATTTCAGCCTTAACAAAATCTCATACATCATCTAAATATCATTGAACTCAGATGTGGGTGAAACCAAAGGTATGATTCATGCTGAGGCAAAGCTATTTTTTCCAGATATGAGCCGTAAACTTAAACATGTTATATCCTCCCAAAAATGCGATCATGGGACCGACACAGAATCCCAAAAAAAGAGAAAGAAGAAATCGAGCTGGAATTAGCCTGGAAGCTGCTTCCCTGAGAACTAGCTCTCATCATACCTGAAGATGTTACACAAGCTGCCAAGAGAAAAAAAATTAATAGTCATACCCAGTCTTAAAGCCCACAAACCATAACAAGGACCAGGTCAGCAAGATATCCCCAAGGGTGCAATAGTGGTAATTTTATCACTGTGAAGGCAAACAACAGCTGTTTATTTGGACTTCAGGCCATTCAATAGGAGAGAATTTGTGCCTGGTACTGTAAACCTACCCAACTCCCTGTGGCTGCTAAGATCATAGACCCTCGGGTAGAGTTTACTACTGCCATCTAAAGCAGTATCATTTCTAGCCCTGTGTTTCATACTTATACTCACAAAGCATTGCAGTTCTCACTCTCATTACTGTTTTGTTCAGCAGACAAAGACTTAGTCAGGATTTCTATTCCTGCACAAACATCATGACAAAGAAGCAAGTTGGGGAGGAAAGGGTTTATTCGGCTTACATTTCCATACTACTGTCCATCACCAAAGGAAGTCAGGACTGGAACTCAGGCAGGTCAGAAAGCAGGAGCTGATGCAGAGGCCATGGAGGGATGTTTTTTACTGGCTTGCTTCCCCTGGTTTGCTCAGCCTGCTCTCTTATAGAACCAAGACTACCAGCCCAGAGATGGTCTCACCCACAAGGGGCCCTCCCCCTTGACCACTAATTGAGAAAATGCCTTACAGTTGGATCTCATGGAGGCATTTCCCCAGCTGAAGCTCCTTTCTCTGTGATAACTCCAGCTGTGTCAAGTTGACACAAAACTAGCCAGTACAGAGACCATTACAGAAATCCACAACTGGTTAAAATGCAGAGAACAATCAATGGTGGAATGCCCAACTCTAATCGATATGAATACAACACAACTCCTATACCTAAGGCTCAGAGGATATCAAAGAAAAGAGAGCATAGAGGTTGTAAGAGACAAAGGGGTCAGGATGTCTGCTGTCAGATAGTGTCTTCTGTATATGACAAGGAAGCTACACCCATGAGATCTCAAAACTGTGGTCACCTAAACACAGCGACAATACCAGTTAGCCTGGCAGCATTTTCCATCACGGAAATCTCACATGGCCTGCCTATAGATGAAGAGCTGCAGGTAATTAGTGGCTGCTGAGAGGGAGGATCAGTCTTTTCTTGGGTTGAGTTTCTTTGATAGGTTACCCAATCCAACCAGTCACATACATGAGCAACACTAAATAGACTCAGTAGGATATATATATATATATATATATATATATATATATATATACACACACACATATATATGTGTGTGTGTGTCTCCATATATATTGACAATATTTAAAGAAGAAGAGGTCATGGATTTGACAAGGAGTCAGGGCAACATGGGAAGAGTTAGAGAAAAGAAAGGAAGGGTTTGGAAATGATGTAAATACAATACTTATGTATAAAATTCTCAAAAATATTTTTAAGGATTTATTTATTATTTGTAAGTACACTGTAGCTGTCTTCAGACCCCAGAAGAGGGTATCAGATCTCATTACAGATGGTCATGATCCACCATGTGGTTGCTGGGATTTGAACTCAGGACCTTCAGAAGAGCAGTCAGTGCTCTTACCCACCTTGCCATCTCTCCAGGCCCCTCAAAAATATTTTTAATTAAAAAAAAAAAAGAACTGGGTTTGTGCAACTGTTGAAGCTTGGAAAAGTCAAAACCTCTGGAATAGGCTACCAGGCTTGAAGCCCAGGGATACTGAAGAGGTCCCTCTTCATTGAGGAGAGAGATACCTTCTGCTTAGGCTTTCAGCTATCGTGTGAAGATGATCAACATTATGGAGGTTAATTTATTGCATTTAAAATCTGCTGATTCACAGAAACACAACACTAATGTGGGCTTGAAATTTTCAGGAAAGAATGCATGCAAGCTTATTAGTGTACATGTGAAAAGTCTCAGGAATGTAATTAGTACTAGAATAATGTTTTACCACAGCACAGCTGAAGTCGATGCACGAAATTAGCCTTCACCGTGATTTTTGCTTCAGTGTCCTGATTAATTGGCTAAGACTACTGATTCGAACTGTAGTCTGAGGCACTCTTTGAACAAGGTTTCATTTGATTCTGTGTGAGATGAACTTTGAAAGAAGTGCAAGTACCTGGGGTTGAGGGAATACCTTAGGCAAAGGGAAACCTATTTTTCTTGTATGGTGCCTGCGGCTGACAGATTAGTGGATGCAGAAAATGAAAATGAACTCAATGAATAGGACAAAGGAATAATTTCATAATTTCATATATCATCTGTTCACATTTGAACACAAAAATCATACTTTCTGTAAGATATCAGCTACAGCAATGGTGGGTGCTGTGCACGATCCCACTGTTGCAAATTTAACCTGAAGACTTCATATAGAAATTCTCTCATTTATTGTTTTTATTGGTCTTTTAAAAAGTTGGTCTTTTGATTGCTAATAGCACCAACTCTTTTCTTAAGACCAAATTAACTTTCTCTTTGTGGTGGTTTGTATATGCTTGGCTCAGGGAATGGCACTATTAGGAGGTGTGGCCTTGTTGGAGTAGGTATGTCACTGTGGGCATGGGCTTACAACCCTCATCCTAGCTGCCTGGAAGTCAGCCTTCCACTATCAGCCTTCAGATGTAGAACTCTCAGCTCTGCCTGCATCATGCCTGCCTAGATGCTGCCCTACTCTCATCTTGATGTTGATGGACTGAACCTCTGAACCTGTAAGCCAGTTCAATTAAATGTTGTCCTTTATAAGACTTGTCTTGGTCATGGTATCTCTTCACAACAGTAAAACCCTAAGACACTTGTAAACATAACTTACATGTACAGCAACCCTAATAAGAAATTATCAGTACTCAGGAAGGAGAGGAGCATGTACCATGAACCATGAAGATAATTACCACAGGTAGTTAGTTAAATGAGGCTCATCGTTTATACATGTCCTTCAGAACAGCTTGGGGACGGGCCAAGACCTTACATGTATGGTAGGGAGAGAGCCTCAGGTTCATAGTTTGGCTCTCACAGACCACATACCAGGGGACCGGAGGGAAATTTCTACAAATGATTGCCACCTGGCAGGCCATCCTCAGTTTCCAGCTCCAGCTGTTCCATTTCTTCCTTCATGAATTCAAATGTATCGGCACTTATCAAGCCCTGACAGTGAGTCGGCATATTGTGAAGTCAAGAGAAGGTAATGAAAAATGCACAGCAGTGTACCAGAAGGTGAAGCTGAAGAGGTCTTCTAGTGATGTGAGTGACTGAATCTGGACAGTATAGAATCTGGAGCAACCCAAACGCAGCCTTAAAACAAAGACAAGGCCATCAACCAATCAACCGAGTGTACTAGTACATGATTACTGTCTTAGTTAGGGTTCACTGATGTGAACAGACACCATGACCAAGGCAACTCTTATAAAGACAACATTTAATTGGGTCTGGCTTACAAGTTCAGAGGTTCAGCCCGTTATCATCAAGGTGGGAGCGTGGCAGCATCTAGGTAGACATGGTGCTGGAGGAGCTGAGAGTTCTACATCTTGTTCTGAAGGCAAACAGGAGAAGGCTGGCTTCCAGGCAGCTAGGATGAGGGTTTTAAAGCTCACCCCCACAGTGACACACTTCCTTCATTAAGGCCACACCTACTCCAACAAGGCAAGAGGACACCTCCTAATAGTGCCACTCCCTGGGCCCAACATTCAAACTACCCCACTAACTGAAAAATTACTTAGGAAGATTTGCAACCTGTGTGTGCCCAATTCAGGTCATTTAAATCAACTTTATATAAAAAGAAAAGAAATACTAAAACATAAGTTCATAAATGCTATAGTCTAGCTAAATTGTAAAGAATATTGGCAATTTTCTGACTGTGGTTTGTCACTATTGTTTCTTGCTCTCAGTCTATCTTTCTCAAGCTTTGGAGTGAATATGGGCTTCCCCTCACAGGCAAAGCAAGCTCCAGACTTAGTGTGCTTTGTCTTTAACAAATGCTATTCTTGAAAATCATTATAAAATACAATTTCTTTTCTTTCTTTCTTTCTTTCTTTCTTTCTTTCTTTCTTTCTTTCTTTCTTTCTTTCTTTCTTTCTTTCTTTCTTTTTTAGTTTTTTTCGAGACAGGGTTTCTCTGTGTAGCCCTGGCTGTCCTGGAACTCACTCTGTAGACCAGGCTGGCCTCAAACTCAGAAATTCGCCTGCCTCTGCCTCCCAAGTGCTGGGATTAAAGGCCTGTGCCACCACACCAGGTTTAAAATACAATTTCTTAAAGAAGGAACAGAAATATAAAATTCTTTGTAATTAAACTTAGGTACACATATTTTAGATATTTGGTTTTGTTTCTTCCTTAGACTCAAGTGTTACTTCTTAATAATAGTATTTATCTTAATAAGTTAGGAAATTATCAAAGACGCTAGCCAACTTTGTTTTCTATACTTTAATAGTAAGGTATTACCTATTAGCACATAACAAATTATCCCAACACTGAGATTATAGCAACAAATATCTCAGAGTTTCTGTGGGTGAGAGCTTATCTCACCAAGGCCTAGTTGGGCATCTCTGGTGTGAAAGTGTGTCTAAAGGCTGTGACCAAGGTCTCGGTCAAGATTGTGACCCTCTCAAGGCTGTACTCACATAGCTCATAGTGACTTTCATTGGTTAAGATATTAATCTTTTGCCACATTGGTCTCTCACAACCCAGGAGATTTGCTCTCTCTAAGGTTATGTGGGGGTGGGGGTGGGAAGGGAGAGACAGAGACAAAGGATGGCAGGAAGACGGGGACACAGAGGACTGTAATGTCCTTTCCATACTATAAACTCTGAAGTGACACCCAGTCACTTTAACATCATCTGGTTTTGAGAAAGGAATCATTATACCATTTCCACAGTCAAAGTGAGGGGAATGCTCAGGGTACAAACACCAGCAGTCAGGGACCAACCGAGGGGCATTTTAGAGGCAACATGTTGAATGTAAGGTATGTCTGCTTTCCTAGTAACACTTTCAAATGATAACACACCATTTTCTGGTTGTGCTAAATGATTTTTAGGTGACAGTTTCATGTTCCGTCAGCTCAATGAACACTTAGGCCAAAGCCCTACACCTGCAGAGATGTGTCGTTAGCTTTCAGAGAAATGGATTAGGGAGACTACACTGTATTTTTAAAAATCTGTCTTCCCCTCTATACCCTATCAGTGGTGGTGGAGAATGTTTTTGCTGATTTTTGTTTTAGCTTTTAGCCGCTACGACAAACAGCTGAGAAAAACAAATTTGTAGAGTGTTGGGAGCTATTAGGACAACTCTTGATCTCTAAATTGGGCCTCTCCCACCGAGAAGAAAAAGGGGTCAAGCAGGCCACCGACACATGGATTCTGAGAACAACCACGTGATGTTCCAGCCCTAAGTCATCGCAGATGTCCTGACCACACCCTGATACCATCAAGTTCCTGCTTCCCCGTGTAGCTGCCAAAAGAAAGAATTTCTATTGCCCCCCCCCTCCCATAAGTACTTCTCCTTTTGCTTGTATTGCCCTACCCCTCCCACTTCCCCTTTTGCTTGTGCATTTAAACCTCGGGCCTGACTAATACATTTGGGGCCTTGATGCATTCTAGAACGGTTTCCATGCCGTTATTCGCACAAGCCCCTCATCCCTCTCTACCCCCCATTTGGTTCTTAGGAGGAGGTCCCCTCGAAACCCTCAAATAACTGGACCTGCTGGACGGGTCAGTAGAGGGGGGAAAACCCCTCCCAAACCAAACCAAACCAAAACAAACAACAAAAAACCCCCAAAGATGTACCTTGGCTCCCACTTTTGAAGGTTTCGGGGCTACTGTTTAGGCTCTGTGGGAAGGCAGAAGAACAGGGTCGAAGTGTGAGGGTGAGCCGAAGCATTTACCTTATGGCTGGAAAGCAAAGGAGAAGAAGACAAAGGGCCAGGAGTCTCATCCTTTCAAAGATATGATCTCAATGACCCGAGGATAACCTCTCCCTCTCATCTCTTTAAGTTGGCGCCAGCTCCCAGTAGCAGTAAGCTGGAGAGCAAACCTTCAACCCATGGGCCTTCGAGGAATGTTTCCACATCACAGTACTGCTTAACTAACTTCAGGCAGGAGACTGGCTTGGATCAATGAGACTTGAGGGACAGTTCTGAGCAGATTGTCTAAGAACCGAAGATTCCAGGGTTACCCTCTTTACTCTGCCTTGGAGGATTTGTAAAGCACAGAAGAAGAGACAGAGCACAGACCTCCAGCCTCAGCTACGTCTCAGCTCCAGGAGCCAAGGAGAAGCTGGTGTCTGTGGCTGTCAGTCCTGTGGCTGTCAGTCCTGTGGCTGTCAGTCCTTGAGATTCAGGGGATGTGCTTTATCAGCACAGCAAAAATTGACAGTGGCCAATGGAGAGAAAGAGACACGGTAAGCGTCTCAGGATCTGCTTCTCTCAGTGTTTTGTCTCCAGATTCTCCTGAGACTGGTTGAGTCCTGTCCCTGTAGGTGTGTGCATTGTGGAATGTGTTTCAAGAGCATTCTGTTCCCCAAGGCCTACTGTGTCACTTTGGCAAAATCCCCAGGGCCTCCAGAAAGCAGACTTTTTTTTTTTTTTTTTTTGCTTTGTTTTGTTTTCAAAAGATAAACCAGGAATTTAAAGTTGTTATGTTTAAGACTTGGCAGATATTCCGTTCTCTGAGATTTCCATTCTCTGAGATTTTCAGGTAGTTGTAATTCACCTCTTAAAAACTTCTCAGTTGGGTTCACTTCAGTTTAGTGACAACCTAGACAGTTGCCACAAAATCTAAACAGTAAAAATAATAATAAAAAGATTTGAAACTGGAGAAGTATGTGTTCTGACTGAACTCAGCTGGATGGTGGTTTAGATCTCAGTCTGACTGTGCCTCATCCCTGCACACAATGAAAGGGACCTCACAAACAGCAAGTCACCCCCCATCTCCAGGAGCACTTTTATCAATTGAGTGATTATGTTTCTTTGCTGAAAAAAGCAGAACAGTTTAGAGACGCTCATTTCAATGGTTCTTTTAAAAGTCGTGGTTTTGTTCCTTCGTTTTCCAGGCCCTGCCTGCATGCACAAAGGAAAGCACGGGTCCCAGTGCTATTCACTGCCATCAGGTAGCAGTCGTCTTGACTTTGAGTGATTCTGAAATATCTTGCATGTGTATGTGTGATCTATACCTGCATGGTGTGAGGGCTTGTTAGAGCGTCCAAATTTTATTTGCTGATATTTCAGTTTTCTGTTCTGCCCTGTGTCATAACTGATCTCTCTCTCTCTCTGTGTCTCTATCTGTTATTGACCTCCCCCAACACACATACACACACACACACATACATATTTTTTCAGAAACACAAAAAATGATGAATTCTGAGTTGTGTAGGAAAAAACCAAACAAACCATACAAACCTATCAGAAAGTTTAAGCCATGATTCAATTGCCAGAGAATCAGTGTATTAGAGATAATTTCCTATATAATTTTCTATAGTCTGGTATGAATTTTTCCCCTCCCAATAATTTCAATTTTTTTCTCTGTAAAATCTTTTGACAGAACAATTTGGACAAACATGATTGTTTTAATCTTCCATTCCCTGGATCTTCCTCTGCCTCATCCTGCCCCACTGTCTTCATCCTGGTTACACAGATCCTAACTGGCCTTTCCATTTCCCATCTTCATCCTGGCCTTTTCATTTCCCAGCTTCATTCCCTTGGGTTCATTCACTAGAAAGAACTTGAAAACGAGAGCAACTTGGTTCACTGAAAAAAGCCATGGTAATCCTTTATGAGAACAAACCAGTCAGGCAACACCACTTAAAAGCAATGCTTTGTCAAGGTTACAGGAAACCTCCCTTCTGGAACCTTCTGATGCATTACACAGATCCAGAGAGAGAGTGTGCAGGCAACGAGACTGAGGACCACCAACCGTGGCTGTCAGGCAGAGCTCTATTTCTCACTGTGAAGAAGTGAACTGAAATTCTTGGGTTCATTTGACTCCTCTGAATTTTAACGACGAAGATTTTTGTCTTTCATTCCTTTATAAAAATAGTGTCTGATCCATTTGCCAGTACCCCCAGAGCTCCCTGGGACTAAACCACCAACCAAAGAGTACACATGGTGGGACTCATGGCTCCAGCTGCATATGTAGCAGAGGATTGCCTAGTTGGCCATCAATGGGAGGAGAGGCCCTTGGTCCCGTGAAGTTTCTATGCCCCAGTGTTGAGGAATGCCAAGGCCAGGAAGTGCGTATGGGTGGGTTGGTGAGCAAGGGGAAGGGGAGTGGATAGGGAGTTTTCAGATGGGAAACCAGGAAAGGGGAACATTTGAAATGTAAATAAAGAAAATGTCTAATAAATAAATAAGCAAAAAAACAAAAAACAAAAAACAAAAAAACCAAAAACCAGTGTCTGGGACCTTCTAGGTTGGGGGATCAAACTCACTCAGCGTATTCTCGACTACCATGATGTCAGTTCTTGGAGTCAACATGCTACAACTAAATAAGACGGTGAAATCCCACACAAACCCTTCCCAGACTTTCTCATTATGTCTGCTCCAACTGCCTTTCTTCTCTTAGCACTCCCTTAGGAGCTCACCCCTGTGGTCCAGGCAAACTCAGTCACCCTAGCTCCACATTTCCCCTCTCCTGGATTTCAGCTGACATTGGTCCATTTGCCCTCTGTCACCCTTGCCCCCCTTCAGTCCCCGCTACCTGACCCAGTTAATTCAATTTAAGTGTGATCTCATCTGGTTTTCCTCTTTCCTTTCCCAGCCACAAATGAGTCACTGCTTCTGCACAATACTTGGTTGATGCCACCCCTGTCTGCTCTCTCAGTCCAGGATGCTCTGCGTGTCCTTCCCACTTCCGTTTATATTTCATTCTGGTTTTAACTTAAGCCATTTCCTTAAGGAGGCCTTTTCTAACTCCCAAGTGTATTTTCCAACACACTCTGACCACCATGAGAATGGTCATCACAATTCCTCTGGTGGAGTCTGCTCTCCAGTGTTCTTTGTGCTTCATGAATGTGAGGACAAGTCTTCTTTATTTATCTCTTAATATTTAGGTACTATATTGCAGAATGTCACATAGCAGATGCAAAAAAAAAATCATCTGTCTTCCAAGTGGTGTTGAACAAACTCAGTTTTAATGAAACATATGTTATTATGTTCCTACCATGTCCCAAGCAGGGCTGTAAACATATGTTATTATGCTCCTACCATGTCCCTGAAGAAGTATAGCAAAATTCGAGGCTTTTGGGCCCAGGCTTGGGAGTGTAGCCTTTTGTGGCTTAGTGCTCCAGGTGCTGGTCATAAAACAGATAGTGACATTCCTTCCTCCACCCACCAGCTTCCTGGGTTCAAAGAGTGTTCATCAAAGAAAGTCACCCTGGCCCACCCTGACCATTGCTGGAACCTGCAATGCAAATGTACTATCTTTAGGGGCTCTTAGATTGTTAGGGGCTCTTAAAAACTGTCTTGAGAAATAACCCTCACAATTACCAAGTATTCCTTGTGACATTTGTGACTTTACACTTCCTTGTGACTCTTAACTGGTATTTTTGGTATTTTCCAACAATGCCCTCCCCACCTCCTTGAGTTGTGGTTTCTTCCTTTAAATACCCCCTTACTCAGTTACTCGGGGTGCCATGGTCCTCTATCCCTGCATGGTGTATGACCATGGGCCCGAGAGTGCTCTTGAATAAAAATCCTCTTGCAATTTGCAGCAAGACCGTTTCTTGTGTGATTTGGGGTGTCGCCTCTCCTGAGTATGAACGTGGGGGAGTCCTCACGTTGTGGGTCTTTCATCCCAAGCAGGGTTGTAGGTGCTCAGGACATATCAGTGCACAAAGAATATGGGGATCCCAGGGCTGGTGGGGGTAGCTCAGTTGGTAGAGTATATCCCTACTATTCAAGAAACACTGGGTTATATCCTCATCATTACATAGACCTAGGTGCGGAAGTGTACCCTGTAATCCCAGTCTGTGGAGGTGATGGCAAGAGGAGCAGATATTTAAGGTTATTCCCACCAATTCATCCTTGGAGCCTGGAACCAGCTGCAGGTGATGACGGCAGAATAGGGCGTAATTTCCAGAATAGCCCCGGGGCCTCTCAGCAGGTAGCAGTATCTTGAAGAGGAACAGTGGCAGAACATTAGAATGATCTAGGGAGGTAGGCTCCACCCTAGATAATCTCCTTAGTGGCAGCAAGGTCAGGTTCTGGCTTAGCCTGTTTCAGGCTTATGGGAGGCTACATCTCTTCCCTGTTATTAATATTAATAAAAAGATGGGCTGAGGCATAAAATTATTTATGCTCCATAGTCCTGCCTGGGAATTATGGTGGCTGGCGGCTGTGCCTGCCTTAGGATCTCAGATCCTCTTGAATCATCCAATTTCGTAATCGGAAGTTACATGCAGCGAGTTCGTGTTATAATTCACCCAAACATGACTCTGTGGTGTAATATCAACGACCACTGCCTTTTGGCATGTACCCTTGTCTTAGATTGGTATGATCTGGTTGCCCGTCATTGGCTAACTGGCCCTCATAGCGCACCTTATTCCCAAATCAGACCAAAGTGACAATATGTACTTAGAATTCTTGATGAAAATTAATAACTGCCACCTGAGCGCTGTCGGGGGGCGGGGATGCACACCTGCTGCAGTCTGGCTGAAGGGCGTTGACTGGCCTGCTTGAAAACAAAGTCTAGACAGTGAAAGGCACAGTACAAAGCTTCTTTTGGGGAAGTCGGGGTACTCCATTCAATTGCAAATTAGCAACGACCAGGCTAGACTTAAAGCTCCCAGTGTGGGGGAGGTGACTTTGAGAATTGCAGAAAGGCTTACACCTTCCCTGGGAGTGGAGGCTGTGCTTTAATTTAACTTTTTGGCTAAAGAGGATTTTTAGCCATAATCAAGGTCAGAGTCATACTTACTGGAAGATTCAGGATCTGTGTCCAGTTGATGAACTAATCTCTCAGGCAGCCATCGTGCTCCATCTTCTTTTTGTGAAAAAACACAGACCGAGCCCCTTCCCCAGATTAGAAGAAAAGAAGGAGAAGGAGGAGGAGGAGGAGGAGGAGAAGAAGAAGAAGAAGAAGAAGAAGAAGAAGAAGAAGAAGAAGAAGAAGAAGAAGAAGAAGAAGAAGAAGAAGAAGAAGAAGAAGATGACGACGACTCTGGGCATTGGATGGTTCTGAAATCAGTTTTATAGGAGAGGCAGAAGTAAGAGCCTGTGCCCAGTGGTTTAGGAGAAAAGGGGAGACACACAGGATTAATGAATGCATGAAACCCTATCACCTCCATCTCCTCCTTCCATCTGCTGTCATCATTATATCAATATCTTCCCTGTGTCTTCTACATTAGGTAGGTCTGGAAGACAGGACAAGGCTGTGTCTTTAAAACTGCGTAGCTGCCATGGAATCTGGCGCAGGTACATAGCTTATACTCAATAAATGTTGGTTGACTGACAACAAATATTAAATGAACATGGTCTTGGGGAAAGCTATTCTTACTTATCTTACTTACCATCCTATTCTACTGTTACTTATCTATTTGATGCCCTCAATTATTTTCCAATAATGACCATACCTCACCCACCCACCTCTACCACTGTGGCCTCTAACTGCCCAGCCCTTCCTTCCTTCTGTTCTGATCTCACCTGCTTGTCAGTGTGCCCACATTAAGTCTGTCCCCCGGAAGGTGAAGGAGTTAAGTACAGGATAGCTAGGGTTGATCGAGAACCGCACACCGGGAGCCTATTATTGAACTGCAGTCCTCATGGGTGAAAGTCACTAAAGACATTCTGATACTCATTATGCAGGGCAGAGAAACCAGGTTTCCTGGTACAGCAGATAGAACTTGAAATAGGAATATATGCTGTTTTCTTCATTTAACCTGAATTGTAAATGTCCAACAAGAGTATTTTTTTTATCTTTCAAAGGGTAAATATTTTAATTATTTCATTCTGGAAAGCAGACTATTTCTCAAGCTGCAAATCAATATACTTGGAAAATATCACTTGACAAAAAGCCCACTCACTCCACAAATTTACTCTATTTTTCCTAAAATACTGGAATAGTAACAGTTAAAAGAAAACATAATATTTTGATCACCATATTTCCCTTAAATATATACTGGTAAGAAAATTACTACCCTGAGGTGATGTACAATATTATTTTTAAGGTTGATAAGGAGCTGTTTCACTTAAATGTATTTCTACAATAATTTCTTAGGAGTATGTAAGAGAGAGTGTATCCTATGAATATAAAATTATAAACAGGAGACAGGGAGAGGTATAGAGGGAGGGAAAGAGGGGGAGAGAAGGAAAGTTGAAATGAGAAGAAAGAGGAGGAGTAGAAAGATGAAGAGAGGGAGGGGAGGGGAGGAAAGGAGGGAGAGGTAGGGGGAACAGAGAAAAGGAGGGGGAAAGAAGGGGTGGGGAAGGGGGGAGCATATGTGTGTAAGTCTGCAGTGGTGTTCCAAATACATGGAGCCAGTGCTTGATTTGCTTTTTGCTGTTATCCAACAAGAGTATTAATCAACTGTTTCTGTCAGAGTAGGAAAACAGGCCAAAACAAGGCAAAGCACGCTGAGCTGCTCTTAATCACTTCCTCATGGTATTAGATTGTAAAGTTGTAGAATAGTAATACATTTCCTTTCCAAATGAAGCATGGATCTATTTAGTGATTTGATGTGCTCCCCTCCAGTTAGTTGCAATCATGTGCTGATTCTACATGGCCATGCATTCTTTGTTAGTTTTGGAGTATATACATATATTCCAAAAATTATAATTTAAAATGCTCCATTTTACCCATTTATTTATTTAATGAATACCTACAAGTTAGCTAGTGCTGTGGGAAGAAGAAGGAGGGGGAGAGGGGAAGAAGGAAGAAGGAGGAAGAAGGAAGGAGGAAGGTGAAAAGGGGGAGGAGGAGGAATAAGAAGAAAGGCCATGTTAACAAATGGACATTTAAAATGAAGACCAGACCATAACACTTTAAACACTAGCCACTTCTCTCCTCCTTTCTGTTGACAGGTTCAAATTCCATTTCTTCTTCTTCTCTAGGCTCTCCTTTGCAACTGGGAAATTTAGCTATGATCCTCAAATATTTATTCTAATAGGCTGTCAGTAGTCTAATCCTTAAATAGCTAGGATCGGGGCATCACTGCAAATGAAATGTTAAGGCGCAAGGAAGGCAAGTGACTCAGTTCAAGTTATCTGACAATTAATGTGCAGAAGGCTCAACCGAGAGCTACCCAGGTGTGAAGTTGGAAAGCATTTTGATAAATACCTTCCACGGAGTGAAGGCAAGAGCCGTGTCATTCAATAAAGCAAATGATTTCCTCAGGGAGAAAGCACACAGGGTGTGTGTGTGTGTGTGTGTGTGTGTGTGTGTGTGTGAGTGCGCGCGCGCGTGCAGTGAGAACAATTTGGTCCTTTGAGCACCTTAGTTTTCCAGACAATTAGCCGAAAGGGAATCACATGACTATCCCCCCTGCCCCCAGCCTCTTGTTTATGGGGACATCGAGAAGCTTCTGGATTGGCTGGGGGTCACTGGCAGGTGAGTAAAGTGTGACGTGTAAACAGTAGGTAACACCCATCACTATTTGACTCAAAGGAAGCAGCAGAATGGATGAAGTGAGTCAGAGGCACTGACTTTGTTCAGGAAATAAAAGGATGATTGGTTCGGCAAAGTCTCAGTCATGCTTCAGTTCACCCCCAAACTCTTTGTGGTCCATTCTAGGATGTCTCAGCTGTGGCATTTCAAGGTAACTCTTGTATTCAGAGGCAATTTGCAGGAAGATTTAGAGTTAAAGGGTAAACTACCCTTTTCCATTTCCCTTTGCTTCTCTCCCCCCAACAATCAAGCGTTCAGACAAGCAAAAACAAAACCCAAACAGCTCCCAGATAGGGACATTTTATGAGCTCCCTTTCTGTCATTTCTCTCTTGGCTGAGCAATCTGTTTTTGACAACGCAGTATTTATCTTCCTTGCGATGCCTGGATTCACGGTCTTCTGCCATCCACTCTAGTAATAATTTCGTTGGATAAAAGGTATAAAGAGAGTCTATTTTGAAAGTCAATTTGTAATTTTTGCGGTTTTAGCTTTTTTCCCTTATCCCCTAAAAATCCATCTCAGATGGATTAAAAGATTGATTGATAAAATATCAGAGTTTAAAAATCAGAGTAAGACAGAATTTAACAGCTCAAAGGCAGCCCAAAGATACTTTTTAAAAATAATAAGCTTAGAAAACAATAGGCAAATAATATTGTATTGACAGATTCGAATGCACATAAGTAGTAACAAAGACTTGGTTTTATTTATTTGTTTGTTTTTTTGTTTTTCTTACGGAGATCTCGGAGGAGACCTTTCACTGGGCTTCATCGTGCCTTTATTGGTACTGTTCATCTTACGGTAAAGATTCTTTATAGCACGCTTTATGAAAAACACTCAGTGCCAATCAAAATAAATGAACAAAATGTAAATCAAAATAAATCACACAAGACTGAACAAATGAGGGGGAAAAAATCCTAATCCTGAAACAGCTAATGAGCAAATGCCACAGATAGACAATTCTCATGAGACTGGAGGCAATTCACTCAGTAAGCATGAGAAAACTCGTTAGTCTCATTAGTGAACAAATGCATGCAAACCAGGCAGCGAGATGCACTTCTATCTATTAAATTAGAAAGACGTATAATAATTGCACACCTTGTGGATAAACATACTAAATAATGGACACAGTTGTACATGCTGATGATGGTAGAAACAACTGCTCTGTACTGACCCTACAAACCATAGCAGAGATGCAGGACAATAAAGGAATCTGATGCTTTGGGCCAAGAAGACAAACTAGCCTGTTAGCAGTCTACTATCTTCCAGTGCGATGGTGGAGTACCTGTAGGGAAAGAAGGATGCTGTCAGCCCTCCCAACTATCACAATGGTGGGGAAAAAAAATCTCTGGGATGCCTGCAGTGCATGCTAATGTACAGAGTTCAATGGCTTAGGCTCCCACTTTGGTGATAGGAGGAGAGGCTCTAGAAAAGCTCCCTTGGTTCTGGGTTGTCTTTCTACAATGATAATTTTCCTTTCATCTTCAACTTGGTACCCTGAGGACAGAATGAGGCCATCAGTAAAGCTCTGCTGGGAAGAGGCCATTATCTGCCTCACAACTCTCTCAAGCCATTAGGGATTGTGGTGGCTTGAATAAGAATGGCCCCATCAAAAGTTCAAATATTTCAGTCCCTAGTTCGGTGGAACTGTTTGGGAAGGATTAGGAGGTATGGCTTTGTGGGCCACTGTGAATTAGGCTTTGTGTTTTCAAAAGCCCACTCCATTCTCAGTTAGCTATCTCCTGCTTGTGGATCTAGATGTAAACTCTCAGCTACTGATTCAGCACCATGCCTCCCTCATGCTGCCATGTTCCTTGCCATGATGGTCAAGGACTCTAACCTTCTGAAACTGTAGGTCAATTAAAGGCTTTCTTTTCCTAACTTGTCTTGGTTGTGGTGTTTTATCACAGTGATAGAAAAGTAATTAAACAACTTATAGAAAGTTTCTGTTGCCATACCCCTGTACCCGAAATTCAAAGGGAAATCAAGCCTTGGTATAGGTGAAAGTGACCAGCAGATGTCTGCTGTGTTGATGCTTTCTAGAATCCTCTCTCCAGTCCTTGAACACAGCTGGAAGGACAGATTTGAGCTTTTGTGACCATATTATCACAGGGAATGCTAGAGCATTTGCAGGGGAGTGCAAAGGGAAAAATAACAAATAGCTGAAAACCCCGATGGCAAAGCAAAGACAACAAATGAACTTAGAGTTAGTTATCTGCTAGCAGAATAAAAGCAGATTTTCAAGGTGTAAGAATGGAATAGACACAGAGAAAGAATGCTGAAGAACTCGAGGCAGTGAAATGGTGACCAAGAACTTTTCCAGAAGCTACAAAAAGGGACAAAGCTCTAAAAAACAGAAAATGGGCCCTTAAGGAATATAGAGGCGCAGGGACAATATCCAGAAAATTGCAAGGCACAAGAGGAGAGAAAGAGAGAGAAATGAAAGGGATATGTAAATCATGAAAGGACAAAAGACTTAGATAGAAGAGGCAATCAGTGTGGAGAATTCACAAAGAGCAAAAAGCAGATCTGCCACACAACGCAGCTAACCACTGCTTGGCATCCACCCTAAGGACTTGATATCCCAATCAACAGCTACTTCTCAGCCATGTTCACCGATGCTCTAGGCACAACAGAAAGAACTCATGTCTTCCAGCTGATGACCTCACAATGAAAATTGGTTATACCTACACAGAGGAACTCTATCCATCTGTAGAGAAAAATTAAAATAACAAATTGCAGGGAATAGTTGGAACTGGAAAAAATATAACAATAATAAAGAAGTCATGAATTTGAGGGTGGGAGATGGAGGAGTTGGAGGGAGGAGAAAGAAGGGTAGAAATGGTCTAATCACAGTCCTTGTGTATGATATTTTCAATTTTTAAAAAATTAGGTTAAGAAAAAAAAAATACCCAGGCTTAACCAAAACACAAGGATATTGGGCTAGAGAAACAGGGTAGTGTTAGACCATCTGCTTGGTGTTCATGAGAGCCTTGGTTACATGCCCAAAAGAATGAGAGGAGGAGGGAGAAGTAGAGGTGGGTGGGTCAAAGACAAAGCCCGTGGGGGCTCAAAAGACAATGACAAAGAAGTAAAAATCATAACCACACCAAATTTCCCGTCAGCAGCTTGCAATGCAAACGGTAAGGAAGTAGTTTTGTTATAAAGAAAAAATCCAAAATACCCTATAATTTTGTATCTAGTCAAATTTTCAATTAAACTTGTAGCCATCATCATCTCATTCTCACGTGTGTGTGCACACCTTAGAAGCTACGCTACACAGAGACTTCATGAAATACCACCTGGAAAACATGTACAACCATCTGGCACGCAGGGAGGAGACACAGGAGGGTGAATGACTGAAAACTCACTAAGGCAACTTGAAATATCTATTCATGATAAACAAAACTGAAGCTCTCGGAATTACCATGATAGGCAAGGAATGAGATGGAGACATGAAACCTGAGGAAGGCATTTTATCATTGGGATTACATTATAGATACTGATAAGTTAAAAAATTAAAGAAGAGTAAATAAACTCAACTGTTAATAATAAGTTAAAGGCCACTACCAAAAATTAGATATAATGTATCACTATTAGAGGAAGGAAAAAGTGTTCGCAGCCTTCGCGGCGCTGCTGCTGCTCTCCAATGCCAGCGCTGCCTCTAGCTTGCCAAGCTCCAGCCAAAGGAGAAGGGGGGTAAGTAAGGAGATGCCTATACAATGGCTCGTACAAAGCAGACTGCCCGCAAATCCACCGGTGGTAAAGCACCCAGGAAACAACTGGCTACAAAAGCCACTCACAAGAGTGCGCCCTCTACTGGAGGGGTGAAGAAACCTCATCGTTACAGGCCAGGTATTGTGGCATTACGTGAAATCAGTCGCTATCAGAAGGCCACTGAACTTCTGATTCGCAAGCTCCCTTTTCAGCATCTGGTGCGAGAAATTGCTCAGGTCTTCAAAAACAGATCTGTGCTTCCAGAGTGCAGCTATTGGTGCTTTGCAGGAGGCAAGTGAGGCCTATCTGGTTGGCCTTTCTGAAGATACCAATCTGCGTGCTATCCATGCCAAACGTGTAACAACTATGCCAAAAGATATCCAGCGAGCACTCCGCATACACGGAGAACATGCTCAAGAGTCCACTATGAGGGGAAACATTTCATTCTCAAAAAAAATTTTTTTTTCCTCTTCTTCCTGTTATCAGTAGTTCTGAATGTTAGATATTTTTTCCATGGGGTCAAAGATACCTAAGTATATGATTGCGAGTGGAAACATAGGGGACAGAATCAGGTATTGGCGTTTCTCCACGTTCATTTGTGTGTGAATTTTTAATGTAAATGCAAGATGTAAGCATTAATGCAAGCAAAATGTTTCAGTGAGCACATTTCAACAGTTCAACTTTATAACAATTATAAATAAACCTGTTAAAATTTTCTGGACAATGCTAGCATTTGGATTTTTAAAAAATAAGTAAATTTCTTATTGACGGCAAAAAATAAAGATAAAAACAATTTTTAAAAAAAAGGAAGGAAAAAAAGATCATTCAAATTCCCAAATGGGAATCAACAAAGAAATAAAAGTATGGTAGTATGGAAAGACAAAATTACAACTAATTTCCTTGTGAGGGTAATGGCTTTTTAGTCATGAATCATGACTGGAGCATCCTTCACGCTACAGAATGGAGTGAGAGCCCCCACTGGGCAACAGCGGTGGCGCACAGTTGGTTTTGTGTGGTGGAAATAGGGAGCCAGAGCAACACAAATATAGCCTGCATGGTTGACAGTAGGTCAGATTTCTTTTTGTTTTGTTTTTTTTTTTCTTCTTTGTAAGGTTATAGCAGAGAGATCTTATCACACTGACGCAGATAGACTGGACTCTCCTGTTTTCAGGAAGGGAAAACATCTATTTTGGGATCTATCTGCTTCCTAAAGCTTTGGTTTGGTTAAATGATGTATGGCATGATGGGCTCCGTATCTATTTTCTGTGTTACCTCCGTCACTTTTTGTTAACCGAATCCATAAAATACGATGAGAGGCAAGGGTCCTAATGTATCAGGTTAAACACTGGAAATGGCGTCTCCGTGACTGTGAGTCACTTTGCTAAACTTTTTTTTTTTTTTTCCTGGATGAAAAGAGCAATCTCTCAAAAGTTTGCATTTCTGGTATTATTTTCTCACAACACTGAGCACAATAGAAAACCCAGCACATTCCAAATGTTATACAGACTGTATTAAAACAAAAAATTAGCTTCTTTGCCTTTATATATGTGCTTATTATAAATACATATTAAACAGTGGGCAGGGAATTTCTATGTTATTTGTAATATGTTCTAAGACACTTTGTAGCACGTGAAACAGTAGTTTGTATTAAAAAATAATAATAATAAAAAATGTAGAACTAAGTAAATGCATCAACCCTTGAAGGGTGCAATCAAGACTAAAGTTGTAGCTTTCAAAACCTTGAAAACGAGAATGGTAAAAAGCAAACGAGAGATTGGTCCCACCCACTCAGCATGGTGAAGGGAGCTGATGCTCAAGATGAGCCTGGGAATATACAAGACTTCATCTCAGAGATAAAATAGCTCAAAATGTAACTTTAAAAATGGGCTCATGGCTTAGCTCAGTGGTGCAGCATCGATTCACCGGACATTCATAACATTCTTGAAGCTCTTGGCTTGATAAGGGGGATTAAAAAAGTAAAAGAAAAATAGATACTCAACTTTATTAAAATTATGGGAAATGCTCTTAACAATTAAAAAAAAAAAACCTCTTCCAAAATGGTAGCAATCAATTTATGAAATGGGATAAAATATTGGCAAGTTGCATATCTTATAAGAATTTATAAATTCATGGTTTGGACTGTAGCTCAGTGGCAGAACACCGCTCAGCATGTATGAAGCCGTAAGTTCGATCCTAAGGATGGGACAAAGGTAGTGTGAGCATCCAAATGTGCGAAGAGCTCTTAAAACCCAGTCAAGCCATGACTGATTGGCAAAAGATGGGCAAAGAACTCCATGAACACTTTTCTACAGAAGCAATACTGTAGAGAGAATCTCTTACAAGCATCACCTGTCAATAAAAAGGCTAATGGCCAATGAGCTGAGGCAGGAAATGGGAGGTGGGACACTGGCAGGGAGAGACGGGATTCTTGAAACTTGAAAACATTTGGGAAGTGACTGGGTCATGAAGTCTGTGACCAATCATTGCAGAGATCCATCACCAGAATTACAATTAGATGATACTATTGATGACATAGGAGGGCAGCCTACCTGGAAAATAGGCCATCTGGGCCTATGTTTAAAGACCCTGGCTCCTATCTTCTTCATCTCCTTCTGGCTACCCTGTGGTAAGCAGCTTCCCCACAACACCCCCCGCACCTCCATGCCATTTGCCATGATGATTTTGCTTTGCCACAGGCCTCAAAGCAATGGACCCAGCAGGTTAAGAACCAAATAAATCTTTCTTCCCTGAAGTTGATTTTCTCAGCTCTTTGGCCACAGGGTTATATGTGAGTAACACACGTGTTTATATGTGGTAATCAAATAAGTCCCCATCCCAAAGGAAATGTTCATTGCAAGTTGGTAGTGAGTCTCTAGTCACCAGATTTGCTCGATAAAGTAAGACTTCATCAACAAATGCTCTGTAATCATTGTAGCAGCTGGGACAATCCGGGTAAATTAATTACATTCAAGGTTCTGCTGAAAAGCAACAAATGTCACTTTCATTTACATTTCACTGGGCAAGGGAAATCACATGGCCTTTCATGCCCTTTCTCTGCAAAGTTGCCCATATCCCAATCACTGGAACCCATGACTACGCTGGATTATACTGACAAAGGGATTAACGTTACAGATAGATATTATGGTTGCTAGCCAGCTGACTAGACCTATGATCTTGAATGACTCAGCTGAGCTCAGTGTGATCACAGAGGGTCTTACAAGTAGGAGGACAAAGAGAGATGGTGTAGAGCAGGCTGGGGAGAGGCTATGTCGCTGGCTTTGAAACTGGAGGATAGAACACAAGGATCCAGAACAAACCAAACCAACCAAACAAACCAACAAACAAAAAGCCCAAACAACTAAACAATCTCTAAGGAAATGGTTCTTCCAGCTATAGTTTGAATGAGTGTGCCTCTCCAAAATGTGTAGGCTGGAACTAAAATCACAAAGTGACAGGGTTAAGTGGAGCGGCCTTTAGGCAATGATTAGGCCAGGAGAGAGCCCTTTCTTCACAAATGGATTTATAGGAGAGGAGCTTCCAAAAGCTGACCAACCTCCCGTCTCTGCTGTGTGGGCAAACAGCTTCGTCTTCTGAAAGGACGCAGAAGCAATGAGCTACCCTTGAGTCTTAGAATGAGCCTTTCTCAGATGTCAACTTTGCTGCTACCTCGATTTTGGACCTCAGCCTCCACAAGTTGGAGGACAAAATTTTTACTGTTTACAAATTATTCATTCTGCATAATTGTATTGTAACAGAATCAAATAAAGTAAGGCTCTTCCTTAGAGCCTTTGAGAAGGAAGTTACCCCTATTTATTTTTATCCCAAGGATACAGACCTAAGGAACTGAAGTAACCATGTGAATGGTTTGAAGCCACCAAGTTGGCCATAATTCATTACAGCATTGATGGGAAACTGGTGTGGTGGGAAGAACTGTCCTCTTGCATGTCTAGATGGAGGAAGATGAAGAGTGGTGAATACCACCATCATAGAAGGGAGTGGACAGAACCACCACCATTTCATAGGAGGCCTCTCGCCTCAAAATACTGCAGAATTGATAAGAAAACCGTGTCAACAATGGGGGAAAGTTCAAGTTTTCTGATTCTAAAAATCATAGCTCAAGATACTATTCACAACAGCAAAAGCCTCATTGATGACTGGCTATTGTGGTGCATGCCTGTAGTGCCAGCTACTTGGGAGATCAAGGCAAGTCAACTGTTTGAGTCCATGAGTTCAGGACTCACTTCAGTAATACAGTGGGACCCTGACTCTTAAAAAAAGAAGAAAGAATAAACAGACACAAGTCTATATTCATTCTGTTTGGGGGAAGACTAGGAGTCTCCAGTGACAGTCATAAACAGTTGTCTGAATAAAAAAAGATCTAATTTGGGATGTGAAGTGGGTAGAGCTTGTAGAAGTTGTCACCAAGGTTGTCTGTATGTTAATAATTGCAGCCTAAAATTGCATTACCTTGCATGGTAAAATGGATCTTGTAAGATTTAGTTAAACTCATGTTTAGCAATCCAATTCTCAGATTATAGGAAATGCTTAGAAATTGGGAATTTAATGCATCTTGGTGGGTAGTAAAAAGAATCTGAAAAGAAAAGGTTTAGAGCCATGCCGGGCATAGTGGCGCATGCCTTTAATCCCAGCACTTGGGAGGCAGAGGCAGGCAGGCAGATTTCTGAGTTCGAGGCCAGCCTGGTCTACAGAGTGAGTTCTAAGACAGCCAGGGCTATATAGAGAAACCCTGTCTCGAAAAACCAAAAAAAAAAAAAAAAAAAGAAAAAAAGAAAAGGTTTAGAGCCACAAGCTGATTCAGTAGGAGGGATCCAGTTCACCTTACTAGCTCCTCACAGCTAACTGCCTCTTCGCGGCTACGCTGGTTGTGCAGTTCTGTGAAACAAAACATCCCAATGATTCTGGATTAGAGCTGTGGGAGCTCATTTTTCCTCACAATCCTATGTATTGACCAAGTGGAATGTGGTGGTTTGATTAGGTATGGTTCCATAGACTCATGAAGTGGCGCTATTAGGAGGTGTGGCCTTGTTAGAATAGGTGTGGCCTTGTTGGAGGAAGTGTGTCACCGTGTAGGTAGGCTTTCAGGTTTCCTATTGCTCAAGCTCTGCCCAGTGTGGAACAGTCTCCTCTTGGCTGCTTGAGGGAGACAGTCTCCTTCTGCTGCATTTGGATCAAGATGTAAAACTCTCAGCTCCTCCAGCATGCTGTCTGCCTGGATGCTGCCATGCTTGCCACCATGATGAAGATGGACTGAGCCTCTGAAACTGTAAGCCAGTCCTGATTAAATGTTGACCTTATAACCTTGCACGGTGTCTGTTCACACCATTAAGACCCTAACTAAGACACAGTCCTTCTGCTGTGGCTGCATTCAATCAAGAGTAGCAGGGCTTCTTCCTGTCCTCTCAGGGCCTCTTTCCCTACTCATCTTTCCCCTAGTTACCAGGTTGGTCCACTCATGGGGTTGCTGGGGTGGACTTGTAAACTGATCCTTACAGAAATGGAGGGTCTAGTGCGACAGTCACATATAGTCACCCTGATGGAGGGTGGTAAGATTATTGAATGGGGTTCCACGTCTGTGTTTAATAAAGGACAGACGAGGGTAAGAGTTAATACCCATAACCTAAACTAGATGTTTAGGATTCTAGTCTTTTAATTCTCAGTATAGCCAGACTCACTCCTACACAGTGGGGTCTTGACACATTCGTCCCTGGGAAAACACATCAGCTTTAGGATAAAGACCAGCAGCGTGAAAGGTGGGGGTGAACCAATGAGACTTGTGGACCACTGGATTTGAACTCCACAAGGAGAGTTGGGCCAGTGAGTAAATTCTGCCAACCAGGAGATGCTTACATGCTTTTCAGCATCTCACTTTTAAATATAAAGAGTCACCCTCAGGACAGTGAGGTTTTTTTGTTTTCAGTAGCCACATGGCATGTCAATGAGCCTATACATGCTGTAGTTTACACCTCTGATCCTGTAATATTGGGAATTTAGATTGGCTTCTTACCTCACACTACCACAAGAACGTCTTTTTTCCATGTGTTTTTGTATCCCTGTCTGATAGTCCCCTAGGATAAGTCATTAAAAAGTATATTTCTGGCCGAGCGGTGGTGGCACACGCCTTCAATCCCAGCACTCGGGAGGCAGAGGCAGGTGGATTTCTGAGTTTGAGACCAACCTGATCTACAGAGTGAGTTCCAGGACAGCCAGGAACTTACACAGAGAAACCCTGTCTCGAAAAACAAAACAAAATAAAACAACAAAAAAAGAGTATATTTCTTTTTCTGTGTTCACTGACAAACACTTTTTATATGTGACAAACTATTCCAAATGATAGCAGCTTAAAAATAGCAACACATGTATCAAGTCAACATTTTCTATGGTTAAGACTTCATAAATAGCAACACATGTATCAAGTCAACATTTTCTATGGTTAAGACTTCATAAATAGCTCAGCTTAGCATTGAGGTTGTGGCTTAAGAGTTTCTTTTGAAAACATTTATTTGTATGTGTGAGTGTATGTGTGTGTGTGTGTGTGTGTGAGTGTATGTGTGTGAGTGTGTATGTGTGAATGTGTGAGTGTATTTTTTTTAAAGGTGCACTGAAGAGGTCAACAGAACCACAGGACAGCCGCTGGGGGCACTGAATAGAGAGGTGGAGGGGCTTCAGAAAGCACACTCTGTTACTTTCCTATTGTTTAAAAACAAATAATAAAACTAGCCCTCATCTCAGTACACATATGATTATACTTTCCCTTTTGGCTTATAATTCTACATTTAAGACCTTTTTTTTAAAAAAATGAGATTTTTTCATTCTAAGTTATACTTAAAATGCTTCCTTCTCTTATTTTACTATGTCATTTTAAGACTTAAAACTGTGGAAAAGTGGAAAGGATAGTAAGTGAGGACTCTGTGTGTACTCTATGTGGTCAGCAACTGTGAGCATTTTAGCCTCTTTGTATCTGTCCCTCTCTTTCTTCCTCCTTCCCTCCATCCTTTCCTATCTCTCTTCACTTCCCTCCACTCTCCCCACATCTCACTCTATTGTTTTTTTTCCCTCAACTGTAGTCCAGACACATATACACACCTGAACACTCCAGTATAGCAGATGTAATAGGTACTAACTCTCACGAACACAGTCCTCAGAAAGTAGAAACCAGAATGTTATCTAATCTGTAGTCTATATTTAAATATTTCTAATGTTAAATATCCTTTATACGTTAAAAAACCCAGTACTTAGTGGGCAATGGTGGTGCATGCCTTTTATCCTAGCACTCAGGAGGCAGAGGCAGGTAGATATCTATATTCAAGGCCAGCCTGGTCTAGAGATTAAGTTCCAGGACAGCCAGGGATAAACAGAGAAATCTTGTATCAGGAAAGAAAACTTCCAGGACCTAGGCAAGGACCAGACATTTTAGTTGTCTGTTTTGTCTCTAGTTTAAAACCCACATCCACCATCTTGTTTATTTCTTGTTTGGTTTTTAAACTTCCAGAATATTTTTTCCTCACTCATTGAAGAAATAAAGCAAGTGGAATTGAGAGTATACTATAATTTAACTTGTTCCTTAATAGATACTGTAAGTCAAATCTGCAGGCCTGGCCAACTTCAAATATATATTAAACATTTTATATATTATTATGTGTTACAGCAAGACACATATGTACATTCATTATTTCTCTCATTGTTACATCATTATTGACAGGAGTAACTTAAGAAAGGAAGGGTTGCTAGGTCAGGTAGGGTGGTACACACCTTTAATCCTAACACCCAGGACCCAGAGACAGGCGAATCTCTGAGTTTGAAGCCAGCCTGGTTTACAACCTTTTCTTGAAAAGCCAAAGGGGGAAAAAAGGAGAGGGGGCATCGTTTTGGCTCATGGTTTGAGCATATAGTTCACCATGGCAAGAAAGGCTTAGAGGCAGGTGTATGAGGCCCTGATCACCTATTGTCCATAATCAGTAAACAGAAAGAGATGAATCCTGTTGATCAGAATGCTTTTATTCAGTCTGGGCCTGAAGCCCATGGGACGGTGCTGCCTACATTCAGGGTGGTTCTTCCCTCTTCTGTAAAAATGTTCAGGAAACATCCTCATGGATGCATTCATGTTGCCATAGTGATCCTAATTCCAAGCAAGCTGACAAGATTAGCCATCCAAACGCTAAACGAGCTTGTCTTGTTATCGATAATGATAATTTGATCGTTTATGGTGCTGGATACCAGGTGTTTCTACTTTTGATTAGGGAGTGTTTTAATTACTTTTCCTCTTGCATCGATTAAACTCTCTGACAAAAGCTACTTAAGAGAGAAAAGGGTTGTGTTCACTCACAGTTCCAGGAAAGTCCTTCACAGCAGAGAGGCCATTGACGAAGGAGGTTGGAGCAGATGGTCACATTGCATCTGCGGTCAAGAAGTAGAGAGTGCTGATCTCTTGAGTTTAGCTTGCTTTCCCTGTTTTATACAGTCCGGGATCCCAGTCCAGGAAATGGACAGGCTTGTCTACCTCAATGAATCCAATCAAGTCAATGTCACACAGGCTCACTGAGAGGCCAGTCCACTGAGTGACTTCACATGCCATCAAATGGAACATTGAGACTGACCATCACAGTAAGTAACTGGAGATTTTGTGTCTGATGTGTTTGCACTCGAGTCCTTGTCTCAACTATTATATTGGGAATTGAGCTACCACATTGTTGTTTCTTTCTTATATTATTTAATCTACATTTATTAACTATATTCTTTGGAAAGATCAGTTCATCTCCCTGAAGGATAGCTGTCAATTATTGGATGTTATGATCAACAGTTGTCATTCTTTTGTAATGTCCAACTTATTCCAGAGTTGGCTGATGAAATTCACTATAAGTTATTTCTCCATGTCCCATTAGCATGATTCCATTGGCTTTGTTTTATTTTTTAATATTCTTTTATTTTTTTTTTGAGATATGATACCAGCATTACATTGAGCCTTCCTTATGGAGGCCCTGGAAAAAACCATTTCCCAAGATGTGCCATTTCTCTCAATGGTAAATACAATATAGAAAGCCATGAAGGAATCAGCCACCAAAAACAGACACTATTGCATATGCCAGAAAGATTTTGCTGAAGGGACCCTGTCATAGCTGTCTCATATGAGGTTATGCCAGTGCCTGGCAAATACAGAAGTGGATGCTCACAGTCATCTATAAGATGGAACACAGGGCCTCCAATGGAGAAGCTAGAGAAAGCACCTAAGGAGCTGAAGGAGTCTGCAACCCTATAGGTGGAACAACATTATGAACTAACCAGTACCCCAGAGCTCATGTCTCTAGCTGCATATGTAGCAGAAGATGGCCTAGTCGGCCATCACTGGGAAGAGAGGCCTCTTGGTATTGCAAACTTTATATGCCTCAGTACAGGGGAATGCCAGGGCCAAGAAGTGGGAGTGGGTGGGTAGGGGGAGCAGGGTGGAGGGGGGGGGTACAGGGAACTTTCAGGATAGCATTTGAAATGTATATAAAGAAAATATCTAATAAAATAATAATAATAATAATAATAATAACAAAAGCCATGAAGGTGTGGGGTTTTTTTTTTGTTTGTATTTTTGTTGTTGTTATTTTGTTTTTGTTTTTAATGAAATTTCCAGCATTGCTGTTGGCTTCTTTGCCAGAGCTCTTTTGGAGGTGTCAGGCCCTTCTAATTGTTTTTTAAGATACACTTACTCTGTGTAACACAGACTAGAACACTGCCCCTCAACGTCATATGGCAAGAGTGACACAAGACACCGTCTTGAACCTTCAGAAATTCGGTTGATACCAAGAAGACCTGAGCTGATTAGAATCCAACATCTTAGTTTCAACATCAGCAGCCCTTAAAATAAAAATGACATTTGGAGAAAATTATGGGCTTTTCCCTAAAGATTTCAGTGTCACCTGTATCACTGAAGAGATGTAGACCAAAGCTTCAACTTCTTCCAGCTGTTCTCATGATAGCCTGTTCACCCCGCCCATATAATTTGCATGTGTGATCTGAGAACAGATCTGAGGTGAATTCAATATCAGATTCTTTTGTTCAAGGACTTTCAGTTTCTGTACCTCAATATACAGCCAACCAAGCTTTCCTTTGTACCCAGCAGAGACATTCAGACCCTGGCAGTGAACACATACAGTTGTTGTAAACTCTATGCACCATACCTACCAATGCATTCCATCCATGGTATCTGATTTAACATAATAATTTAAACAGAATGCTTCAGATCCACTGAGCAAACAGTAGACAACAGGGTTTCTTCATTCTGTCCAGCATCCAGTGGTCTAGAAGGAGTCACCTTACCCAATCAGATTCTCTTTCTCAAGAATTTGAACTGAAAATCTCAGGAGGGCGGTTCAGGTTTTAGTAGCCTAACATGGAGTTGGGTCTCGAAGTTATGTGAAGTGAGGAGGTGAGGAGGTGAAGAAGCCTAGGAGAGCACCATAGTTTGGCTAGCATGTAGAATCCAGGATGATGGAGTCACCCCTAGTCTAAGAAATGGAGACTTTGACAGTATAGCTATCTATCATTTCTAGTCCTGGCCATCTGTGGAGTTTTTGTGCCCTTAAAATCACCTAGACTTTTTCCCAGAATTAGTTCAGTTGTGGTTTTGCAGCTGACAAATCTTGACTCTAATTCTTTGCACTACAATTGTGCACATCCTTTCTTCTTCTTCTTCTTCTTCTTCTTCTTCTTCTTCTTCTTCTTCTTCTTCTTCTTCTTCTTCTTCTTCTTCTTCTTCTCCTTCTCCTTCTCCTCCTCCTCCTCCTCCTCCTCCTTCTCCTCCTCCTTCTTCTCCTTCTCCTCCTTCTCCTCCTTCTCCTCCTTCTCCTTTTCTCTCTCCTTCTCCTTCTTTTATTCTTGTTATACAAGACTATTGTGTATTAGGATTGTTTTATCTGTAATTATCAGATGAATTGGACACAGTCAAACATTCTCTTAGAAGAAAAGCTGCCATTAATTGGACAGAACTTTAATAATTTCTTTGGAAAGAGCAATAAAATGTTTGCAAATATGTTCTCATGCCCCACTTTCAGAGTTTGCATCAATCTGACCACAAGCAGTGCAGCCAATCAGAACCCAGAAATGTCTAGATCATATGTCTGCCTCCTGATAAGAACTTACGTTATCTGCTAGAAATTTATAGCGAAACTCTCATCCTTCCTTCTGGGCAAACAAGCGGCACTTGGTGTGGGAAGCCACATGTGCCGTTGCAGGGTGGCACTGGCTACCGCTGGCCACCACGCACAAGTTTGGGTAAACAACCAATGTGTATATATACAGTAGAGGTATTCACCAAGTCACTGCCTGGCCTGGGCATGATAATGAGGCTCTGCAAGGTACTAAGAGAGAATAACCAATCAGATGAGAGACATGCAAATGAGGTATGATAATGAGGCTCAGTGAGGTACTGAGAGAAGTTAACCAATCAGATGAGAGAGAAGTTAACCAATCAGATGAGAGAGAAGTTAACCAATCAGATGTGAGACATGCAAATGAGGTGGTAAGCATAACCCATGCATAACCAATCCGGATGTGAGACACGCCTCTCCTAGGCCTATATAAGCAGCAACAGTTCTGGGCTTGGCTCTCTTCGCCTCTGCAATCAAGCTCTCCCAATAAACGTGTGCAGAAGGATCCTGTTGAAGGATTCTTGCTGGCGAGTAGGACGTGCGCAAGAACTTGGCATTCTCATTTGAGAAGAGCAAATGCTTATAGTAAAAGAAAGTTAAAACACAATACTATACAGATCTGAAGGAGTAATAATTCTTAAAGGAATTATAGAGGGAAAACAAGATAAAGTGGTTTTGGTAGAATGCAGTTTGATGCATATTTGATGCTTTCTGAATGTGTCCAGCTCTAGACTTACACGCTGGAACCCTATGCTCACATGAGTATTGGACATCATCATCCTGTTTTCTCTCTGTTATCTGGCTGGTGTACACCTTGTCCAAAGCATCTGCTTGTTAGTTGGCAACCGCTCGCAGCTCCCAAGAATTGTCCTGTGCCATCGGGAGGAGCTGCTGGCAATGTTTGAGGACAATGGCTTGGCCGGTTGTTTCCAGTAGAGTCAGCTCTGTGATGTTATTCTCACGTTAGACTTCCCTGTCAGATCAAGCAAAGCCTGGGTTTTCCATTTCCACACCTCTCCCTGGCTTCTACCTCTTCCATCTTGCTTCCCTTACTCCTCTATTGGTTTTGCCTGAGGCCATTCTCTCAGTAAACTGCTTAAATATTAATCCCCACCTCAGAATGAAGCATCTCACATTATCCCAAGTAAACAAAGATGCTCTTCTACCTGCTTCTGTCTGCAGCTTTGCCTGTTCCCCAGTGGAGAATAACTATCTGGCTGATCCGTTCACATTCAATTACAGCTGTCCTCAGAGGACACCGCTCCATCTCATCACATATGTGAACCATTTAGCACCTGGCACTAGAACAGTTTTTGGAGGAAAAAAAGAGGTCTTTGTTTAGGGAAATGCCTTCGTGAGCTGGAAGAGCTATCTTAAGGGCCAAGCTCACATTGAAGAGGGGGATGCAGTGTAAAGCTGACCTGGATAAGGATGAACACGCGCTTTATGCTGAGCCAGGAAGGATACAGGAACTGGGCAGACGTGAAAACTCTGACATGACCTGAGAAAATTGCCAGTGGAAGAGTTGTCAAATGATGAGGGTGCTTAATAATCATAAACTGTGCTGTTCTGCTCTTCTTCAGAGGCCTCCAATTGTGTGAATTTCGTTTGCCAGAACAAACTAGTGGGCATGATTATGGGGGAGGTTAAAAACAATCAGGGCTGCAGGAACTCCCATCCCACATTCACCCATGTGCTGCCCTGCAATACCTTTTCAAAGGGGTAACAGGGCAAGGGCCCTGGCATCAGCTCATAGAAACACAGAGGATTTTCCTTGGAGAAACTCACAGAAGCAGAGAAAAGCAGCCCTGGTGTGAAATGGATTCAAGGCAGGTGTGTGATAAGAGCTCTTCCCCTCTAAGTAAACTAGAAAAAGATGACCCAGGAGCGAGAGGAGAAGGCTGGTGGGTGAACACAGATGGACACACAGACATTGAAACACAGAATCCCCCGCTCTCCAAGACACGCACAATTATACATGTGCACAACATTCAGACATGCAGGCAGGCAGGCAGGCACACACATGCACACTTGTGACCTCACAGTCTGTGATGAGATTCTGGTAAAACAGAACCGAAAGCATTTAAATTTGCAACATGGTTATATAACCTTTCTTTGGCTTTCTGTCTTTTTTGTTTCCTCCCATAATAGGCCACATCAGTGCCTATTAGTGCTGGCCTTGGGAAGATTAAGTGCTTTTAGAAAATGCACCCTGGGATAAACAAAGAAGAAGCATATCCTGGTAACTAGAAAACGGTTTCCTAGGAGGGCAGACGTCCTCGTTTCCCCAGTCCTCTAAGGCCTGCTGACTTCCTCATATTTCATATCAAATGCTTACCTCACAAGGACTCTACCAATCTCCTCCTGGTCAACATGAGCTCTTCGAGGTTTGAGTCCTCTGTAGATTACTATTTGAAAACTTCTTAGCATCCAGTTATGCTATGCTTCCTATTGTTGAACCATCTTGGAAAATGTAAATTAAGACAGAGACAGTTGACTGGAAAGATTACAAGGGGTTTCCCTAACCACATCAAAGGAAGCCAGTCATTGGGTCAGACCAAGCCTGATTGGGGGGAACGATTTCATAATGGCTTCATATGTTTTCCAAATAAAACATCAGCATAGCATGTATTAATGCATGAGCTCTCTGTTCATAGTGAGTCGTCTAACATTCACTATGACTTTACCATCTTTATCTGTTGACAGAAAAACTGATACAAGACATGGTAAAGGGGTCTAGTCCTTGGAAGCGCAGGAGCCAGATGTGAACTCAGGCAACACCCCTGGAATCAAAGCCCACTCTCTCAGAGAGGAAAAGGAGCAATGGGAGGGAGAAAGGGGAGCAAGAGGTGGGAATGGCAGGTTGAACACAATGAACATAGCATGCTGTACATAAACAGAAGTGTCATAATGAAACCCTGTTATTTTGAGTGCCAAAAAATAATTAGTAAGATATAAAATTGGAATGTGGGAGGAGTTACAGGCTCCTGACAAGTCATGCAGCCTACTGTGTAACTTACAACATTCTGGTCTACAGAGTCCATTCCTCTCTCAACAGCATGCCGTAAGCATTCACCACAGTAGCTCAGAGCAAATTTAGTTAGTTTGTTTTCCTTTCGTCTCTGATGCCTCTATTTCTATAAACTCTACAGGTCATACTGTTGTCTGCTCCTTGAAATGGGAAGCCTAGACAATTGTTAAAACTAACAGATCCAGGCCTTTAGCATATACTTTATCAAGCTTCAAATGCTTTAAATATATAACACATGGGTGCTGAATCGAGTCTCAGACTCAAAAACATGTTTATTAAGGTCTTTGTTATAGCTTAGCTTTGACAAGGGGCAAAGCAACTGTAAACTCAAGCAGTCACTCCACTGGGGAATTATATCAATGAAAACTGGGAAAGGAGTAAATTTGAAAGTTATCTGCTCACGCTGAATTTGTCATTCTATTTTACTAGTTTCCATGATGAATAAAATTGCTCTGTGCACTGAATATGTAATTCTTTTACATTTCTTCTTATTGTCTTTCCTGGGTTTGGCAACTAAAGGTAAGCCTTATCATAAGCCCACGTTGCTTTGCATAATTCCCTGTACTACAAAGAGTTATTGGATTAGGTTGACTAAGAGCATTAAGTGAACGTTACATCTGTTACCCTATGAGCAGGAAGTAGAACAGGAAGTAAAAAGAATCAGAAGACAACTGGAAGCCATGTAAAGCCAGACTACTTCCCAGACGTGTGGCTTTAGAGACTGCGTCGAAGCACAGGTGGATGCTGTAGGCAGATGTGTTTGCTTCCTTCAGCATCCACACTGAAATCTTGACTTCAGTGTCATGGTACAAGAGGCCAGGCCTTTGGAAGGTGCTTGGGTAGTGAGGTCTTTAAGAAAGGGATCAATGTCTTCAGAAGAGACTGTGCTGGACAGAGTGCTGTATACACTTAAACCCAGCACTTGCAGGCAGAGGCAGGAGAATCTTTGTGAGTTTGAGGCCAGTTTAGTCTATGGTCTACATAGTGAGATGAGAGGGAGAGGAGGGTCGAAGAGGAGGAGAGGGGAGAGTATATGCTTTCTTCTCCAACCATGTTCCTCAGCCCTGTGGTCTGTATCCCATCAGAGGCCCTTCATCTGGACCTGACCATGCTGCTCTCTTGCCTTGAACTTCCAGCCTCCATAACTCTGAGGGGAAAGTTCTGTTATTTCTAAGTCTCCTCATCTACAGTGCTTTGTTGTCGCAGCCTGGATGTGCTAAGACAGAAGTAGGAAGAACAGGAAGCTGATAGCTCCCCTACTTCTAAAGACACAAAGAGGGGGAGTTGCTAATTTAATCTGGCAAGAATTACGGCTCCAGGAGTGTATGACTTTGAGAGAAGGTAAGAGTTTGTAGAGCAGGTACCTTGAAGACCTGTTCTCTTCCTGTGACTCTAGCTCCTGGAAAGGTATCCCATTGGTTAGACCAATGTGAGGTCAACAACTAGAGCAGGTCAGATGGAAAGGTAATGTGATGAGTATGTAGAGGCTGTGACACAGACCCACAGGAGTATTCATCCCTTGACTACAGATGGTTTGGAATGTCAAAAAAAAGACCCCCCCCAAAAAACCCACATGTTGGTATGTGGGAGAAACAGAGTTGAAAATGGCCCTGGTCCTGTGGGAAGTCATTATTTACATCTTGGAAGGGATTCTTGATGGGTTATAGTAAAAAAATAAATAAAAATGGCTTTACTTTTTCAAGTGATCCTCATAGCCTGTGCACACGGTTAAACTGGGCTTGGAACAGAAAGCGACAGGTTGCTTTTCTGCATCCTCCCACAAACTCTTAGAGGTTAAGCCTGTTTAATTCTACAGATCATCCCCATATCTCCCAAAATATGCTTACACGATGAACTCATTTGTTGAACGATCGTTGACTTCCTTTAGACAACTTGTCTTTGGAAAATAGCCCCAGAGAAAAGACTTGTATTCAACAAAAGTGTCAAACCACCTCTTGTCTATAGTCTAAATCACCAGCCAAGAGGCTGGGGGCAGCATAACTGTCTAACACTTTCATAGAACAATTATTGTTTTGTAGCAGTAGATGGATAATTAAAAAGTCAATTAGTAGTGTACATTAGTATTATAGTATTGCAATGAAAAATAATAGTCTGTGGTCCCAATCCTAGTCCATCTCCAAAGCTCCAGTTTTCAGCCCTTTACCTTTTTCTTCTGCTCTCTATATCCAGGTCTCTAGATGCATACTGCAACATTATGACATGTATGCATCAAATGCATTCATTATAGTCATATAGATAAGACAATGTTTGCAAAATAGTTTGTGTCTTTCTTTGGATCTATTTGTTTTACTGTTAATTTCTCCACACCTTTGGTTGAGGTTTCCAAAGAAAATTCGATAACTTAAAGGTTAAAAATCTCAATAAAGCAAAAGGAAACATCTTAATGTAATAGCACTGTCCTCGAGGTTTACATTAGCTGTAAGTGCTAGCTAATGCTTTAAGTTTACTTAAGGAACATACTACTTATGGGTACATACTACTACCCTGGGTACATACTACTTCAAGATGGCCCTCACCTGGAATCTCAGGGTAGCCTGCAATCTCAGTACTGATGAGGCTCAGTCAACTTGGGGTACACAGTGAGTCCTCATCTCAACAGACAAAGCAAAAGAATCAAAATAGACAAATCTCTTCAAGGGTATTTCACAAAAATATTTTATTTTCAAATTTTTATTCATTACTATGTAGTATTATTTTCCATTCACCCCAATACCACATTCAGCTTTTCAACAAACTAAAACAAAATCTAAACCAAACCTAATCTTAGCTCAAGACCCCCCATGCCACAAAGACAGACACTTGATTTCTTGCCTTGAATTTTTGTCAAGTTTCTCCCTACTGAGATGGGATAAAGTATTTGTATTTAATATTTCATTTGGAACCCAAATTTACTGTATAACATAATACTAAATTTATTTTTTTATAAACACCTAACACTCTGGACCTGTGTTCTGTGTCCAACAACTGGTAAGAATATTATGTTCTAAAGTTGTTTTTTTTAATAAAACCAATTCAGTTCCATTTTTGAATACAGCTTTTCCCCATCATTACAAAAATCCTTTTGAAAGCATTCTTTCTGCTAAATGGTTTAGTGTGGTGTCTATTTTAAGCATATGAGCAAGCAAATTATTTCCTTACATGAGAGAAATGTGTTTAAATTACGGAAGAAAATTTCATCCAGTTCCATAAACCTTTGTCAGAGAGGATGTGGGTGTGTCGTCATCAAAGACAAGATGCAGAACTATGAGAACTTCTAAGGGGAACACCTCAAGATTAGAGGCTCAGTGTCTTTGGCATGACACACAGATAAAAATAAATCAAATATGAGGTGTGTGGAATTAAAAGGCAGGCTATCATTAGTGTTTGTAGTTTCCAGAAGGTAGAGGCATTAGTGTGGGCTAAGATAGTTGATACCCCATTCCATGTGGCTGTTGAGGGTCAGAGTAGCCTAATAAACAATAAGTTGGACACAGGGTTGAAAGTGCAGGGTTCACAAGATAAAATCGAATGAACCAAGTCAGTGTGGAGTATGACATGGGGGTGTGGGTTATGAGGACATCCTATGACCAATGTCTCTGAGGACACATACCTTAAATTTACACAAGCATACTTTAAAAGTGTGCCAAATGTCAACAAAGTTTAGCCACGTGTCTTCCTATGGTTTCCATTGCTGTGAGGAGACACCATGACCAAGGCAATTCCTTTTTTTTTTAAATTTTTTTTTATTACGTATTTTCCTCAATTACATTTCCAATGCTATCCCAAAAGTCCCCCATACCCTCCTACCCACTCCCCTCCCCACCCACTTTTGGCCCTGGTGTTCCCCTGTACTGGGGCATATAAAGTTTGCATGTCCGATGGGCCTCTCTTTCCAGTGATGGCCAACAAGGCCATCTTTTGATACATATGCAGCTAGAGTCAAGAGCTCCAGGGTACTGGTTAGTTCATAATGTTGTTGCACCTACAGGGTTGCAGATCTCTATAGCTCCTTGGATACTTTCTCTAGCTCCTCCATTGAGGGCCCTGTGATCCATCCAATAGCTGACTGTGAGCATCCACTTCTGTGTTTGCTAGGCCCCGGAATAGTCTCACAAGAGACAGCTATATCAAGGGTCCTTTCAGCAAAATCTTGCTAGTGTATGCAATGGTGTCAGCGTTTGGAGGCTAATTATGGGATGGATCCCTGGATATGGCAGTCTCTAGATGTTCCATCCTTTTGTCTCAGCTCCAAACTTTGTCTCTGTAAAGCAGCTTCCATGGGTGATTGTTTCCAATTCTAAGAAGGGGCACAGTGTCCACACTTTGGTCTTCGTTCTTCTTCAGTTTCTTCAGTTCTTCAGTTTCTTCAGTTCTTCTTCAGGTGACAGCAGATGCTGGCGAGGATGTGGAGAAAGAGGAACACTCCTCCATTGTTGGTGGGATTGCAAGCTGGTACAACCACTCTGGAAATCAGTCTGGCGGTTCCTCAGAAAATTGAACATAGTACTACCGGAGGATCCCGCAATACCACTCCTGGGCATATATCCAGAAGATGTCCCAACCGGTAAGAAGGACACATGCTCCACTATGTTCATAGCAGCCTTATTTATAATAGCCAGAAGCTGGAAAGAACCCAGATGCCCCTCAACAGAGGAATGGATACAGAAAATGTGGTACATTTACACAATGGAGTACTACTCAGCTATTAAAAAGAATGAATTTATGAAATTCCTAGGCAAATGGTTGGACCTGGAGGGCATCATCCTGAGTGAGGTAACACAATCACAAAAGAACTCAAATGATATGTACTCACTAATAAGTGGATATTAGCCCAGAAACTTAGTATACCCGAGATATAAGAGACAATTTGTAAAACACAAGGCAATTCTTATAAAGGACAATATTTAATTGGGGCTGGCTTACAGGTTCTGAGGTTCAGTCCATTTTCGTCATGGCTGGAAGCACAGCGCTGGAGGAGCTGCGAGTTCTATATCTTCATCCAAAGAAAGCCAGGAGCAGACTGTTTCCAGGAAGCTAGGAGGAGTGTCTCTAAGCTTACCCCCACAGTGGCACACTTTCTCCAACAGGGCCACACCTACCAATAGTGCCATTCCCTGGGCCAACCATATTCAAACCACCACAGGCTGAGAAAGCCTTTTGTACTGTAGAAAAATACAAAGTGATTTAAAGTAGAGACTCATATCCAAGTGCGCTCAAGGCGGGCAAGGTTTAAATGAGCAAGACTTGGACTCTTCCCGTGGATTTTCTATCTTCAGCTCAGGTTGCCCTGGGCTTCTTTGTGTTAGCCCATTTCCCCTGTTTTTTCCTCATAACTCTATCTCACTCATTTTTCTTTCCCCTTTACATTCTGGCCCCGCCGAGAGGCATTTTGGAAAGAATGGAGCTGTTATGTGAAAAGCAGCTCCTTCCCAATTTGTGCTTCATCGTTAGACTTCATGCTTTTGCCAAAACAGAAAGCTGCAGGTGTTGATCTAAAAACAATCTAGATGTATCCTGAAGTGCCCCCAAGCAGTGCAAAATCTGAGCTGTGAAGTTTACCTAGAGACTAAATGGTGGGGACATCGAGTCTGCATTCTCTTACCAGTGGGCTAAAACAGATCAATTCACGGAAAGCAATTTGTCAAAAGACCAATTTGCGGGGGGCGGGGGGCGGGGGGTGGGAGAGCGATTTGCTGAACACCAGCTTACCCAAAAAGTGATGTATGGATGAGCATTTAACTGATTAAGTAATTTATCAAAAGATCTATTTGCTGAGTTATTAACACACAAAACACCTTTCTATTAACTACTACAGCAGAACAGCACATTAATTTGTCCCATCAACAAAACTGCAAATGTAGCGTGGCTCTTTTTTTTTTTTTTTTAAAAAAAAACAATTAATGTAATCTCTCCTGTAAGTACCTCTCTTCTCTATCCAGCCTGACTGAGTCCTGTAGGACAGGAAGCTTCATACGAGGATTTCTCTCTGTTACGATTTTAATTTGGAAGGAGATACTTCAAATTATTTAGCGATGGTCGGCTCCAGGCATTGCACAAAGCAAGGTTCAGCAGTTACCTCTTGGAAGGCTGTAACTTCCCCTCCACCCTGGCTAGCTTGTTCTTCTCTCCAGTGATTTTAGTCCAAAAGGCAGGAGGCAGACACACAGCTTGCTTTCTTGGATTTTATTTTTTCCCTTCAAATCTCCTGGAGGAGGAAGAGGACCAATTACCACCCCCCCCCCGTCCCCCCTACAAACACACACCGGAGGCTTGTTAGAACTTCCCTTAATTTCAGGGGTGGGGGTGGGGTGGAGGTGGGGGTGGGGTGGGGGTGTTTCTCCCTTCCTCCTGTCAGTGGGAGCAAGAGAATGAGAGAATGATGAGAGTGGCCCCCTGCCTGAGAACTGAATTGATTGGGGAGAAGAAAGAGAAAAAATCAAAACAAAACAAAAAACAGTGTTTCATTTGGATTGTGGACTTCTGTCTTCACCTAAGTTGGATCTGCAACCTGCTTGCTGTACTGCCTTGTTCCAGGGAGCAAGCAGGGATGACCACCGCTAGATTTTAGGACAGTGGTTCTCAGCCTTCCTAACGCCCCGATCCTTTAAAACAGTTGCGCAGGTTGTGGTGACTCCCAAAGCTAATGTTACGAATGGCCATGAAATGACTGTGTTTTCCAATGTCCTTAGGTGACTCCACTCCCATGAAAGGGTCATTTGACCTCCTAAGGAGTCTCGACCGACAGGTTGAGAACAGCTGTTTTAGAAAGTTTCTTGGGGGACTTAACTGGAACTAAATCAGCAGCAAGGGGCAAGAGTCTCCAGTCACACTGCAGAGGATCTCACTGCAGAGGAGTTCATTAGCCACAGACTTCATCCGCTGAGGCCGCAGTACAGCATACAGGAAGTCACTTGTGGGGAAGAGTCACAGGTTTCGTCAGAGCTGATATAAACAGCTCCCCATGAGGTTTGGGTGGTGATGCCATTTTGGGGGAGAGACTGAGGAGAAACCTCGGAGAAGCAGCGTTTCCAGAAGGTGCCATTGAAGAGAAACTAAAGAGAGTAAGACATGTCGGAATGGAGATTAGAGAAGCAGCCGCCCCCAGCGTACATTTGTGAAGCCACTTGAACTGTTTATAGCAACCGATTCCTCAGAGATGCTTTTCATTCGCAGATTGTGATTCTCAGATATTTTTCATCTTAGGTGTTTTATAGGCCACAACTATTAAGGTTCCAAATATTAAGTTTTGTTGTTGTTGTTATTTTAAATGAGGGAGCTGGACTTTTGTTTTGATCTGCTTTCCATCTAGACTCCTTACTTTCTTTTAAATCCTTTTTTTATCAGTAGATATTAATTATGTGTAAGGGCCTCCTGAGAGTTTTATACATGTAAATAACTACTTGAGCATATCCATTACTGCGGTCCTCTCTAGTTTCCTCCCCATCCTGCGTCTTCTCAGTTACTCTTCTATTTTATGTCTTGTTTTTCTTTTCTTTCTTTTCTTCTGCTGCTGTTTTTGAAGACCTGATGAGTTTCATCAGGGTCGCCAGTACACTTATTTAGTAATTTTGTTTCTGGGGTCTGACAGACTAAGGTAGATATGGTGGCAGAATGGCAATTGTGTCCAGAGCCATTTCCTGACATCTGTGTCCAAGCCATCTGGGCAAGCAGGGATCGTCTTTTTTACTTCAGTTCCTCAGAGCCTCCACTTGGCTTCTATAAGCCCAGGGGCATTTTCGCTTTCAACTGTCAGGATGCTTTCCAGGGTGATGAAAGGAAATGGCTGCCATGGGCCTGTTATACCGGCGGCGACACTCACCATGTACGGAACTCTCTGAGATATGGGAAAGACTTCGCTTTTGCTGTGTTAGCCTGGAGGAGAGAAAGGCCCTCTCACAAACACGCGGTCTCCAGCTTCTGGGCTTTGCTGCCCCTTTGGGAGAGCTGTCTTTAAAGAGCATTGTAAAACCAGTGAGCTTGAAGCAAACCGAGATTGGGAAATGATGTCCGAATGGGCTGAATTGTGGAGCCTGGCACCAGACACACCACTAAGCTGAGTTACTGAAACACTCAGTGCTGTTAAGCAAAAGGTAGTTGCTGGTGCCACGTGGTAGAATTTTCACAGAGCCACAGGGCACCACCATGTGACCAGTGCACGTGTCACTCAGGGCCCACATCACCAGCTGCCCTGCTGTACTTGGGAGTGAGGCGCTCTCCAGGAACTAAAAAAGTAAAAATAAAAATAAATTCCCCAGAAATGTTCAAAACGAAGACTGGTAAAGTTACTAGCCAAGCAAGTTTAGCAGGTCACCATGCTTATCAGACAACTTTAGTTCCAAATATCGGCTGGCTCATATATCTCTGTGAAATTGAAAAACTGGGACCTGTAGATAATTGCTTTTTGCTAAACAGATGTGTGTTGGAAAGAATTGTGTGTTTTGGGAAATAAGCTCCACTTATTTGCTAGATGAATATATTTGAGTTACTGTTTGATTAATTTCAGAACTTATTGTTATACAAAATGAAAATAGCCCTTACATAGGTGAGTGGCAGGATTAAGTTACATGAGCTAAGTAAGATATTTTGCATGCTTTTAAAAATATTTTGAATATGTGAGCAATTTACTTACAGATATTCCTGTCACAATAATGAAATAGCAGAAAACAAAATTTTATTTTCCGTTCTCTCATGATAAAGTTTCTTTCCTTTCAATATGTTTTTTAATTTAGCAGAATTAGAAATAGCTGCAAAGACAATGAAGCACAAAGCGTTGTATTGCCATCTTTCGGACGAACTAGGAACTGCACCTGTGTGCAGGTAAATAAAATTTCAAGTCCTAGAATGGTTGGTTATTTATCAAATGGTTGTATAATGGTGACTATCTATAGCTCCTGCTCCATAGAGTCTGAAGGCCTCACTACAAATCTACTAGCAAGTGGAGGGAACTGAGTCTACAGTAACAAGTATTTCTCAAAGAGCTGTGCTTATAGAAGCGCTGGCTGTCGGAATGGTTTCTGTTAAATCTGGAAGGGACATTAGAAGTCGGTCCTTGCAGATGGCTTCCGGTCTGCTTCCCCAGAGGGGAATTCAGTCAGGGAATTTAGTAATGGGAAGAACAGCTGATTTAAGTTTAAGAAGCTGCGTGGAGAAGAGAGATAGTCAATCTTTGGCGAAAGGGAGAGCCCACCGACAGCCGGGTTGTAGACAGACAGTCACTGTCCAACAGTGACGACAGCACATATCAGTTAAGCCCCTTGTGTGGCTGTGTTCAGGGAACATTTTCGAACCCAGCTTACTGACCTCTACCTGACAGTACTCTATGTTGAAACAGTTTTTAACACATGGGTAGCATACCTCATATATAGTGTATGTCTTCAGATGATCTTTTGTGACAGTGCTTCTCCACCTCCGGAAAACCTCACTCTGCCTCATAGTGGCACCATCTGAGTCTGTCAATCTGAGCAACTATCTAGAGAAGGCCACATTTATCTATTAGCTGGATGTTGTGTTAAGCGGACATGATGAGCCAGAGTGCTCTGAATTTCCGGGTGAAATGCATGCCCTCCGGGTCCCTACCTGCAGAATAATCACTGTAAACATCTGCTATGCCAGTCATGTCATTTGACATCCAGCGGTCTGTGGACTGCTGGAACATCCTCTCAGAATTAAAGTAAGTTAGTGTCCCTTGTGCCTCCTGTGAGTAAGGTTTCCAAGGGGGCAGTAGATCCCTCTGAACAAGAAGGGGCCACAGCCAAGGAATGTTGGAGGCTTTTAAAACCTGTAGAGGAGATAATATATTTGGTTCTAGAGGCTTTGGGCCGGTGGATGCTTTGACTTAAGGACACTGAAATTGATTTATGCTCTAGAAAAGTTAACACCATGCTTTTTTTAAAAGCTACTAAGTATGTGGCTATTTGCTATGATACTAGGCTGCAGAACGTCTGCTCTGCTGTCAAGCAGACATGGACTGTAGTGCCTTTGTCACAAGGAAGCATCTTGGGACTGAGGGCATCTGCCCCAACTGAACTAACCTGTGTTCTGACAAGCTCTGCCTTTACCATCTGCAGGATGTCAGCCAGCTCCACTGTCTATGGACTCAGGGTCTCATCTCCTGACATGGGATCCTGCACAGGACGACAGAGACCCTCCTCTCCCTCAGCACAGGGTGCGGACCCAGGAGACCTCCTGTGACTCCCGTTTCCTGCTGCTGGTTGCATCTGCAGACTCGCCATCTAGTGGAGTAATGCAGATCACAAGCCCTCTGTCTCCTAAGCTGCCACTGAGCTGCCACACAGCCCCAAATGGCTGCACCCTTGCTGTCTTTCTGATTTTAACCCCCCACCCCCCCCACACACACTCTGGAGAAATGGCATTTCCAAATAACAATCCCCAAATAGAGAAGGGCTGCACAGTGGCTAGGTCACTTAGTCTCGGTCAGCATTCAAGTGGCATTGTTTTTGAGACTTATTTATTTTTATATCACATGTAAGGTTGTTTTGTCTGCATGCATATATGTGCACCACGCACATGCAGTGTCCACCGCAGCTGGAAGCAGGCATTAGAACTGCTGGGACTGGAGTTACAGACATGAGCTGTTGTGTGGTACTGAGAATCGAACCTAGGTACTTGTCTTAGTTAGTGTTTCATGCCTGTGAAGAGACACCGTGATCATGGCAACTCTTATAAAGGACAACATTTAATTAGGGCTGGCTTACAGGCTCAGAGGTTCAGTCCATTATCATCATGCAGGGAAGCATGGCAGCATCCAGGCAGGCATGGTGCTAGAGAAGGAGCTGAGAGTTCTACAACTTGAACTGAAGGCAGTTAAGATACTGTCCTCAGGCAGCTAGGAGGAGGGTCTCAAAGCCCACCTTACAGTGACAAACTTCCTCCAACAAGGCCACACCTCCTAATAGTGCCACTCTCTGGGCCAAGTATATTCAAACCACCACAGTCCTCTGGAAGAGCTGTCAGTGCTTTTAACTACTGAGCCATCTCTCCAACCCCAGTGGCTATGTTCTTTTGTAAACCTGTATGCTGTATGCACCATAGTGAGTTCGCTTCTTTTACTGCCTCATAGCATGCAGTTGTGTGATGTATCACAGTTTACCTATGTACTCTTCTGTTGGTGGGTCTTGGAACTATTCACCAGTTTTGGCTATTAGAAGTCATGGCAATGTAGTACTCCTGCTGCCTCTGACAATATTAACACATTTATTTCTGATGGCCTTAGACAACGACATGGAATTATTGTGTCATATTACACATGGATGTTCTAAGACAATAGATGCCAACAGTTTTCTGAAGGGCTTCCTAGTTGTCAAACACATTCCTCTTTGTTCTTTCTGTGGTTCAGTAGCCACCCCTGCCCCCGACACACTCATCATGAGCACTGGGGTCAATCACCCCATAAGAGAGCTGACTCCTTTCTTTGCAGATCTGTTTATCGCATGAGGAATCTGAACTGCCCGCTGTGGTGAAGGAAAATGAGTGTGGACGATACACTCATTTTCTGTTTTTCTAAGATCCGGGGAGTTGGAGGTGCATCCCTGTGATGTGAGGATGGCCTCGTGTGGTCTGCTGGGAGCATCACTGATTTCTTTAACTTTCAGTGAGGAACTGACTTAGGATTGATTTTTGCACATGGTGAGAGGGAAGGGTCATATAGAGCCTTTTTTACTGGAAACCAGTAGATGTGTCGATTTACTCTTGATTTATACTCATATTTTCTTCTTCCTTCTCACCTTCCTTTGCCTCCTGTTCCAGTTTTCTTCCTGTTGATGTGATAAAATACGGACCTGAACCAATGCTGGTGGGTGGTGGTGCTTATCGTAATTTACAGGTCCATCTCCAGGGAAGCCACCCAGGAAGGCAAGGCAGGAATTTGAAACAGAAAATGGAGGGTAAGACCACCTATTGGCTTTCTCCCTTCACCTTGCTTAGCTACCTTTCTCATACAACCCAGGCTTATCTGCCACGGGAGGCTGAGCCCTCCAAAAACAATTAGAAATTAATGAATTGCCTCCCAGAAGTGCTCACAGGCCAACCCAATAGACACAATATGCCAGTTTTGGTCCCGCTCCGCCAGGGTGACTCCTTAATAGCTGAGACTAACTCTGACACTAAGTACCTTATTAAGCTGCAGACCTTTGTTTTAAAAACAGTAGATACAAGTCCTCCCCTGCTCTCTCTAGCTTCCAACAGCATCATTCAATGTTTTTATTTATTTTTCTAGTAATAGAACTTTGGTTCTAAGCAGATAATTATATTCTAATGTGGCAGAACTTCCAGTGATTTTGGAATTACCCATTCCTTATTCTGAGGAAACTGAATGTTTAATAAGCAGGTTCTTCTCTAAAGAAGTTCACTTTATTAACAATGTCTTAAGACAGAGTGACTTGACTGACTGATGTTCATAGGAAATAGTATGGAGGTAAGTGGTCTAAGCCTGTTAAGAAACTTCTGAGGCCAAGCCTGAAGACTTGGACTTCTATTGCTAGTTGCTTGGGAGGTTGAGGCAGGAAGTCTACCACTTCAATGTCAACTTGGGTAACTTAGTGAAGGCTCTGACTTAGGAAGAAGCATAAAGAATACTGGAGATGTAGCTCAGTGGTAGAGCACTCCGCTGGTAAAGCCTAGTACTGCAAAGAAACTAAAGAAAAGATGGGACAAACAAACTTCTGAGACCCTGAAATGGTCATTTCTCTGGATCTAGGTGCATATTTGGCTGCGCACTCTTTCCAGTAGGCACAAAAGAAGAGATGCATGCCGACAATGTGAAGGGCATCACTTGGGAGTTGCGTGCTCCCACTTCTGTAGAAAGTGATGGGCTCTTGTTGCATCCTGTTGGCTGACATTCAGCTTTGGAGCTGTGGTAATACTCATGAATGCCCGGGAAAGGCAGCCTTTCCATAACTCTCAGAAATTTGGGGTTGTTACTAAGGAAAAGAGGGAACAGAGATGGGAACAAAAACCAAAGTGCTGTTATTGGTGGCAACATATTGAGATTTAAACAAGGCTGCTTAGCCTTCTAGAGAACCCAATGCTGCTTTTTGAAAAGCTTTGTGGTGTCATTCCATGGTTGGAATTTGTAGACCCTTCTTTAGGTGTGTGGGCGCTCCCAGGACTATGTGTGCGCATTCAAGCACATACTTGTACTCTTTTATTAGAAATTAAAACTATCTAATGCTGTGCCCTTGTGTCTTCTTGCAGTTGACAGATAAGCTGGGTTTAGAGGTTGCTACTAGTGACAGTTTCTAAAGCACCTATAATCTTTCCTGTGTTGACTTCACAGCATCTTTTTTCTCTCATCTTTTCCTCCCTCCCTCCCTCCCCCCCCGCCCCCGCCCCCCTCCCCCCCCCCCCCTCATGCTCCACCCCCACTTCTGCTCTATCTTCCTTTGCCCTGGCATGGCCTCTCTATTTCCCACGGCTCCTATTTTAACAAGGAGTAAGTCAAACAAGGGTGGGAAGAGAGAGGAAGGAGAGTGATGACTTACAATGTCTCCTTTATGTATTTTTAAATTTTTATTATTAGTTTTTATTACACAAGTAATACATGTTCATTGTAGAAAAATTAGAAAACACAGAAAAGCAAAAAGCAAAATAATCACCCCTAGTCCCACTACCCATGGATAACTGCTGTTCACACTGTAGTGTATGGCCTTCCAGCATGGATAACTGCTGTTCACACTGTAGTGTATGGCCTTCCAGCATGGATAACTGCTGTTCACACTGTAGTGTATGGCCTTCCAGCATGGATAACTGCTGTTAACATTGTAGTGTATGGCCTTCCAGCATGGATAACTGCTGTTAACATTGTAGTGTATGGCCTTCTAGCTCTTTGTGCATATATATATATATATATATATATATATATATATATACATAGATATATTTATATGTGATTTTCTTTTTTTTACAAATATTGTATCATACTATACATACTGTTTTATAACATTTTTCCATTTAATATATGTCATCAACATCATTGTTTATTCCCTGAAAAAATTATACAGATACTACATGCTCATTGTGAAAAAGTCAGAAATTACAGATATGCAAAAAGAAAATACGATTGCTCCAAATCTCACCTCCCAGAGAGAAATGCTGTTGCCCTGTAGGTGAACACCCATACAGACCCTTCAATACATACATGTGTAGGTATGTTGGTAAGAGGGTGGTTCTTGAGAAACTCCCTTATGACCTCCTTTTTTTCTATTTAACAACATAAATTGAACATTTCAATAAATACACATGGTATGCATTCTCACTTGGTGCATAATATCCATTGAAAGGATATACTACATCTAGACATATAATGTAGGCATATTTACAAAATGTCCTTTCTTGCATGACTTTTAAAACAATGAATAAATGCATCTTAGCTCATATTTTTGCTTAACATTAAATAATATAATTACATGTATGTGCATGTGTGTGCGTGTGTGTGTGTGTATGTGTGTATACAGACACATATGTCACAGAGTGCATGTGGAGATTAGAGGCCAACCCATAGGAAGAAACAGTTCCCTCCTACCATGTGAATCCAGGGGATTCTAACTTGCTCGGCAGTAAGGGTCTTCTCATGCTGAGCCATCTTGCTGGCCTATTGCTGAGCTTTTAGGAAGAGAATTTCTTTAATGTGAAGTTACTAGGCATGTATGAAAAACACATAGAGCCAAGATATTTCCCATAAAGACCAGATCAATTTATACTCCTGTTGACTATAAGAGAATGTTTATATTTCAAACTTCCTCAAGATTCCCGGAAGCTTATATATGCACATGTCTATCTGAGTTGCTTGTCTCTGAACTTTTGGCCACTAGTCTATTCAAATATGTTCACTGCTATCAGTGGGTACCTTAGTGTACAGTGCGTTACTACCTTGAATCCTGATCTCAAACTGGAAAGTTTGATATTTTTCTCCCTCTGAATCACATAATATTATTTATGCCATCCACTCACCATCTACTCATTCAATAACTGTGTTTTCAGTATTTGGTTTGTATACAGAACTATCTTAGGAGCCGAGAAAAAAATGTTAAGCAAAATGTATGTGAGTATTTCCTTTTATACTTTCAATTTAGTGGGACAGACAGACGATCACACAAGCAGTAATGGGGAAAGCACAGGTCTTGTAAATCATAGAGACTTCCCAAAGTGCTGAGGTCCTTCACGTAGTAGAGGCCTAATCTCTTTCTTGCATGCATTGTAAATATTATTTTCTTTTCATTTGGTTTATTGTTTACTTTACTGTATAGGAGTTTTACATTCTTTTAAAAAACTGGTATCAGTCCAGCCATCTTGTCTTTTTCACTCCTGCCTTTGGTATTATGCTTAGGAAAGGCTTTGATTCCCCACAATGAGACACTATCTTCACCAATCTGGATGACAAGTATTTTTCATTTTTGTCATTCATTCTCATGTTTTAAAATTTAAATACTTATTTTATCTAGAATTTATTTTGATTAAACTATAGACCTAAGATTGCACCCAGGAGAGGTTAATTAGTTATTCCTACATAATTTACTTAATTATCCAGACTTTCCTCGGATTTGAAATATAGTGTTCTCAGTTATCTTGTGTTATTGGATCTATCGTGGGTGATGTAGCTGCTTGTGAGAATTTACTGTGAGGCTGGCATAGTATGACTGCTTTTCCGTATTCTATCTATATTTACGGGAAAGGTAAGCATTTTCTGTGGCGATATGATATTCTAGAACAAAAGGAAAACACAGATATTTCTTAGGCACGGATGTGTGGGGAAGGGGTTTAAGCTGCATGATAATTCTTTATTCTCACAACCCTGAGACTTTCACAGTCTGGAAGTCGTCATGGGCTCCTTGTTAATGGGCCCATTGGCAGATTTTCTGGAATAAATATGATGCTTTGTGTATTTGCTTTGGTCTTTCTGAAGCTCAGTTTCCACTAGGTGGCAGCATTGCCTAAATCTGAGCATCCTAACGTTTCACAAGAGTAGGAAGGAACACAACCCGTTGGGCAGAGCTTGAGACTCCCCCCGCCCCGCCCCCAAAACCAATTAGGGCCCTGCTGCTTCTCCAGCTTGCTTTGTACCCCTTTAATGAGTGGCACACCGGGCAGTTTGCAATGAGTCTGAGTCTAGACACCAAACATCAGTGGTCAGACTTTAAAGAGATACTTTGGCCTGAAGGTTACTTCATGTTGTCTTTCCTAAAAGAGTCTTTGAGCTCAGCCCCAACTGATTTAGAGCACGGAAATGTGATTTTAAACAATACATTTGCCGTAAAGTTCAGATGATGTTTACTTTCTTTATACATGGTGATGTTTTTCAGATTTCCCACAAAAAGAAAAAAAAAAACCCATATATTCATTATAATTTGCAGGAAAACCTAAAATAGAATATAAAAAGTATGGCGATAAAATGAGAGGCCTTTTTTCCTCTTTGTACACATGGGTTTGTGAGAGAATACCCAGTGTTTTCCTCAGACCCTTACAGATCATCTGGATGCTTCTGTTGAGTTCAAAGACCATTTCCTGCAAGGAGCAGAGGGAGGGAGCAGAACTTTATCTGGTGGACCCACACCTAAGGAAGTCCTTTGGCAGGTTAGAGGAGAGAGGGGCATCCTAGAGGATGTACTTGGCATATCTAAGGGGAGGTGGTGAGTTGCCCAGGGCAACCATGAGCCCGCATAGGTACCAGAACCTTGATTGTTAATGCTGCTTTCGGACCTGCTACTGAAAGAACATCTGTAGATCTATGGGAACTATAAAATTGAGCAATGGCTGGAAACCAGGCACTGAATAAAACATAAGGTGGTCGACCCTATTACCTCAGATATGCAAAGTCTGGCTAGGTAATGAGACAAATTCCCATCTCCATGAATAGCTCTCAAGGCCTTCTCAGACATGGAGGTGAGACCTGAATTTTTTTTTTTTTTTTTAACAGTCTTCAGTTGTACAAAGGACAATTGCACAGAAGGTGTTGTCATCACGCTGAGACTAAGGAGAGAGCTAGCACAAATGAAAGAAGCAGGAGAGGTTTAGGTTGGGCATCCACAAGAGCGTGCCCGGCACCCCAGGCTTGTCAGTTAGTCCATTTGCATGGATTGCTAGGAATGAGGCTGAAGTTAAACGTTCAATCCAGTCAGAGTGTGGGAGACAACAGAGACCGGAGCTGAGATCATGCCAATTTAGAAATAAATAGCTCATAAATGAGAAATGAGATAACCTTGGAACTTAACTAATTTGAAATGACCTGCAACCAGGAGACAAGAGTAGGCTTTATTCAAGATGGCAGGATAGGAGAGCTGGGAGTAGTTCCTTGTGAGGAGTCTTTAAATAATTCTTTCCATTGTTTCATGAACATTCCATTCAGAAAGTTATAATTGTCTCATATAACTTGTCAAAAGTCCTTCTCTTACTGAATCCAGTCTTACTAGTAACAGTACATTAGCTCCCAGCTTAGTGCAGCAGAGTAAGGGGTGGGGGTGGGGTACCAAGAATATGGTCGACAGCAACTAGTGGAATTGAAATGAAGACCAATCATAGATTTTAGAGATCTCTTCCATCCCGGAATTCTTTCACTTTTGATACATAAATATAGGAGAAAGTTCCAAGAGCTGTATCTTTGCAGATTTTAGGTTGAACTATGTGAAATTGCTGGTTTTAAAAATATAGATCAAAACAGTCAAATATCAGCCATTTCGTAGAATTCAACCTAATACAATAATTGTCCATGCTCTCTCCATCTTCCATAAAGTGAAAGGCTTTAAAAATATTTAGTTTTTAGGCCAGAATATTAATGTACAAATAAGTGCCTCCCCAAGGCTGGGATTAAAGTCACTTGCAGGCAGCTAGTCTGTCCCTCTTAAGACTGGACACCTGTGCCTCTGGTCTGACTCGGAGATCTGTCAGAACAGGGAACAAAAGTGCAAAGACTCCTGGGAAATTTCATCAGGGGGTGGGGAGAAGGGTCAAAGGAAGGACAGGAGGAAATAAAACAGGATTTGTAGCATATTACAAGTTCGTGGGAAAAGAGCGCAGCAGAGCCATGAGCAGAACAACACAGCGTGTGGCTCCCTCTTTTCTAAAATACAGTATTGCTTAATGTGTCCCATTCTCGAGAGTCCAAGCATAAGACAGGACACAGAATACACATTGGAAAAGTCATATCTGCATAGTCATCTAAAATGAGACAAGCTAAGCTTAACTAAAACATCTTTTTTCATTAATAATGTAAAATGTTAAATAGTTTTATGATCTGAGCTAATTCCAGCATGCCCTATAAGATTTAACACTATGCTGAGGTGTGGACCCATGCTTTAGGTTTCGATTCAAACAAAATGTGATAATATTCAATTTTACATCTGAGGGTAATTGTTTATGCTACTACATCATTTCTTAACCGGATAACTTCATTTCCCAAGAAGCTTAAAAAGACACCGTTGGATTAAAAGAAAGTTAGCTACCCATATGCATTGTTCGAAGATAGTAGGATTACTGTGTATTTACAAAACGTATTTTTCATATATGACTCTGTTGCATTATAAATTAAGATGTTTTGATGTTGACACTTACAGATTCTGACAGAATGGAAGACTAAATGGAAATGAGTGCAGAGACAGCAACGCGTGAGGTGGCATGTGTTTGGTTATAATATTTCTAATGATACTCATAGATTGGATTCTTGAACAGTTTTGCTGTTTTAAATAGATTTCTATATTTAGAGACATCTTTTATATCTGATAAATTGTTAACATGATATCAGCAAGAGTTACAGATATACTATTATATGTGAAATATTTTTCTGTATAATACATTTAAAAAACCTTTAAATAATTTAAAAATCAAAATTCTTGCATCTGTCATGGCATGGTTCAGAGCAGACATGCACAATGTCAACTTTTTAAAACTCCCTTTAAAAACAGGCTGCACCTCTTTGAATCTGTTCTTTCTTTCTTTCTTTCTTTCTTTCTTTCTTTCTTTCTTTCTTTCTTTCTTTCTTTCTTTCTTTCTTTCTTTCTTTCTTTCCTTGATGGCAGCTGCTTTCAAGTGTGAAATCATTTAAAATGGCAGGGAGAGGCAGATAAAAGTAACAAGGGAGCATAGAAAACATGGTCAAAACCGGTCTCGGTGTTCCGCCGTGTGGAGGTCTTACGGTTCTGTGGTGTTTCTCAGGTGATCTTGGTGGTGAGTTTCGGGGAGAACCACCTAGCTTGAGACAAGACAACATAAGCCGAAGAACCTTCTCTTCCGTCTCCTGACCATGGGGTAGGGCGTTAGATTCAGAAGGCTGCTGTCATCTGTGGTGGGACAGAGTGTGCACAGGAATGAGTTACAGACAAAGTAACCTGCTCGTTATGAAGTGGGTTTAAAACGCCACCATCCTGTCTGTCACATTTTAAACCTCAGCTACACTGGACTAGATAATGCTGTGTTGTGGGAGGCTATCTCAAGCATCAGAAGACTTCATTAACTGTTTGTTGTTAGAAGAAACCCCCTCCCCCAGTACCCCCTTCCACCCCAATGAAGGACTTCATCAGTGTCCCTGGCCTTCACTAGGTACAACCAGAGGCATTCCCAGATCTGTCCAAATGTGGCCTGGGACAAAATACTCCAAGACTGACAGTCACTAGATAATTAAATTGAAACTGCTCAAGACAGCCTTTCAGTTGGGAGATGTTGCAAACATCTTTAGAAACAATCCACCTCCCAGGAGACTTGTCTTGTCTTCTAAGCCCTCCTTCTGTGACCCTCATCTGTCACTCAGCCTCACTAAACTCTGATGTCCCTAAGTGAACATTCAAAACTAATAGGGAATGATGATGCTTACCATAAGTGAAGATGAAATGAAATACTTAAAAGCAGTTCACTCTGATGGCAGCCGAGTGCCTCAGCTAAATAGGTACTTAGTAACTATTTTCTGTTACATGGGGCAATTTTCTTGGTTCCATTGAACTTCCTTCTTGTCTTAGGAAGACGTTCTAGCTATATTCTGTTGTATACGTATTTGACCACACATTGTCTTAATTACAATTTTATTGCTGTGAAGAGACATCATGATCATAGCAATTTATATAAAGGAAAACATTTAATTGGAGCTGGCTTACAAGTTCAGAGGTTTAGTCCATTATTGTCATGGTGGGAACATGGTAACACTTCCTCCCAGAAGGCCACACCCCCTCTCTCCACACACATGTGTATGCATATATTCTAGTCAGATTGATAAGTATTGAATTAACACTTTGGGGGGCAAAATTTTAGCATGATAATAGTCATAGGAACAAAGGAACCAGTAGATCGACTTGCTTTTCTGAGCTGGGTTTTGAGAGCTAAGACAACAACCTCTTTCTTCTATATTTAACTTGTTTCAGAAGAGTTAAGACCCTGGAGGAAATGCCAGGTCCTTGCTTGAGCACAGGCATTATGAGCTGGGGTTTTAAAACCCAGTCTAGAACAGAAGATGATAGGGAGGCCCTAGGAGAACAGAATTGGCCATCATGGGTCTCAGAGGCTAGAGGCAGAGTATAAGCTGGAAATTGCCAGCACGGGCAGAGCTAGCACAAGGTCTTGGTGTGACAAAACGGATGGCTGGTCTTGATGACTGTCAGGTGGCTTTTCAGAGTGGGGTTGAGGGGCTCCTCTTTCCCACTTCCAACTTTCAAGGAAACAGAACCTTGGCAGGGCCATTCTCCACAGTTAGACAAAGGTGTGGATGCAGGGAGGGAGGCAGGATATAGGAAGGGAACTGGTTTGCAGTTGAGGTTTGTTTTTATTTGTTACACAGCCTAGATATTCTAGATAAAAGTAAACTGTGGCTTCCCGAGTCTCTTATAAAACTATCTCATCCAGGTACCTGAGTCCCCTCATCTCCGCTAAGGTCACCTATGAGTCAATATGTCATACTTATTAGTAAATGAGTCCTGACCACCCAAACTGATGGGGATCATGGCACTGGTTCAATTTGTGATAAACTTAGCTGTCCCCTGAGAGAAGCACGTTTAAACCAAAAGAAAAAAATAGACATCCAGCTGGGCATAGCAAGTGACTCTAACATGGTTGGTCCCCTTTCTTGTCTCCAGTGACTAAAACACTCCTCTAAAACTCAGATTCTTCAAGCGTGGACAAAACCAGGTCCGTGTATATATTCTTTTAGTTGTGAAAAATAATTCGCAGTTATCTAGGCAACTGTATTTTGAGAGCTAAGACAACAACCTCTTTCTTCTATATTTAACTTGTTTCAGAAGAGTTAAGACCCTGGAGGAAATGCCAGGCCCCTGCTTGAGCACAGGCATTATGTGCAGAGGAGCTGTCCCAGGCGAATCATATTTTTAGAACAGAAAGGAATCATACATAAATACATAATTCAGGTTTTCACCATTTCTGGGACTTTTATTTTAACTACCAAATGGTCAGTGAACTCAATCTAACTGGATAGGGCTTTGAAGGGCAGCTCGCCATCTCTTTAGATAATGACACCACTTCCTGAAATTCAGGTTCACCCAGTGCTTTTTGGAAGCAGAGTCTTCAAAACTAGAAAGGTATTTATAGTTAAGATCTCTCTCTCTCTCTCTCTCTCTCTCTCTCTCTCTCTCTGACTTATAAGATCTACGATTTAAATTCCTACATCTCCTTTCCTTTCTTATGTGTAAACACATAAGGAAATGTCTGCTGTACACTTATGAAGGAAACTATGCCTGCACTTACTGTTATCACATGGATGTCCTGCTGTTTTTTTTATTAAATATTTTTTTATTACGTATTTTCCTCAATTACATCTTCAATGCTATCCCAAAAGTCCCCCATACCATCTCCCCCAACTCCCCTACCCACCCATTCCCACTTTTTGGCCCTGGCGTTCCCCTGTACTGGGGCATACAAAGTTTGTATGTCCAATGGGCCTCTCTTCTAGTGATGGCCGACTAGGCCATCTTTTGATACATATGCAGCTAGAGTCAAGAGCTCCAAGTAATGGTTAGTTCATAATGTTGTTCCATCTATAGGGTTGCAGATACCTTTAGCTCCTTGGGTACTTTCTCTAGCTCCTCCATTGGGAGCCCTGTGATCCATCCAATAGCTGACTGTGAGCATCCACTTCTGTGTTTGCTAGGCCCCAGCCTAGTCTCACAAGAGACAGCTATATCTGGGTCCTTTCAGCAAACTTTTGCTAGTGTATGCAATGGTGTCAGCATTTGGAGGCTGATTTTTTTTTTTTTTTTTATGTTAAAAGCACAGAGGTGTCACACAGAGAGGAGATTGTCACCATCACTTTTGTCTTCTCATTGCAGTAAATTAAAACGCCCCTTTAATAGAATAGCCTTTTTTGTCATTAAAATTCTTCCCATTCACCCTTCCTTGTAGGCGTTTGCGTGTTTCAGATAGGATATATGTACATGTATATGCAGGGTACCTATGCTGCCTCGGTGTGTGCACACACGCATGTGGGTCATTACACGTGGACGTAGTCTAGGATGGATGGGAACTGGCTGACCCTGGGCCAAGGCCGTGCTACTGACTGAGGATGACTCCTGGCTTGGGTGTCCTTGGTGTGCATTTGTTGCTCCTTTGCTTGTCTCAGCATCACCTTGGGCCGAGGAGAAACAAGAGCTTGGAAATCCTTGCACAAACCCGGAATAGTTTTCTACAGCCAAGAATGACAACAGCTGTACGGAGCTCTACAAGTCATCAAGCAGCAAAGATGTCCAGGAAGGTTTGATGCTAGCTCAGGGCCAGGCAAAGACATCTTCAGCATGGACTGACATCCTGTCTCTGATATTTGAAGGGCTGCTGAAGAATGTGAACAAAGTGCAATATTCCCTGACTATTTTTAAATTCTCTGGGCAAGTCTAGTGAACTCGTTAGGAACTTGTTGATTTATTTTTATTTTTATTTTTATTTTTATTTTTATTTTTATTTTTTGGTTTTTCAAGACAAGGTTTCTCTGTGTAGCCCTGGCTGTCCTGGAACTCACTCTGTAGACCAGGTTGGCCTCCAACTCAGAAATCCGCCTGCCTCTGCTCTGCCTCCCGAGTGCTGGGATTAAAGGTGTGTGCCACCACTGCCCTGCAAAATTGTTGATTTTTACTGTAAATGCATGTTTGGATGTGGTGTTTTAAGGCTTCTATAAATTATGTTTTCCCCAAAGTGCACAATCTCACAAACCCATAACTAAAGATAGCTTGAAAAATGAAAATGAAAAGTGGGAAAGAAAATGAAGTAACGTCGAGAAGTGCAGGGTGGAGCCGTCATCGTCAGTCAGTTCCAGGACCTGGGGTGGCTTAGGAAACACCAGGCTCTTCCTCCATCACTCAGTTTCCCTTTGCTAATATTTGTTACACAGGTGGTATTTTGAGAAAAAGGGAGGAACAGCAAACTGAGAAGTTTCAAATAATAATCTGAGTTTAAAGCTGGGTTCTCAGACATAGAGAAATGGTCAGATGGGAGCTGTTGTCTTTGAAATAACTCTTCTATTGCTCCCTCTCTCTATATGAATATATATGCATGAATATATACATACATATCTGTATATACATATGGGCTATATATACACACATATATGTGTGTATATGTCTGTATATATGCATATATATCCAATTATGTATTATATAATATATTAACTATATACTATATTATATAACATACCAATTATATAATATAATTATAATTAGATATTAAATAATATATGATATATAATAAAATATATATCACATATAATGAGGCAGAGAGAGTGAGAGAGAACACATTTTAGAGTACTTCGTGGCTCCCAAACGACAGCTGTATTAGCCTTTCAATACACAGATTATTAACTTCATCCCCCAGTTTCTTTTTTTTTCCTTTTTTCCTTTTTTATTAGATATTTTCTTTATTTACATTTCAACTGCTATCCTCAAAGTTCCCTATACCCTCCTCCCATCCTGCTCCCCTACCCACCCACTCCCACTTCTTGGCCCTGGTGTTTCCCCTGTACTGGGGCATATAAAGTTTGCAAGACCAAGGGGCCTCTCTTCCCAGTGATGGCCGACTAGGCCATCTTCTGCTACATATGCAGCTAGAGACATGAGCTCTGGAGATACTGGTTAGTTCATATTGTTGTTCCACATATATGGGCTCCTTGGGTGCTTTCTCTAGCTTCTCCATTGGGGTCTCTGTGTTCCACCTTATAGATGACTGTGAGCATCCACTTCTGTATTTGCCAGGCACTGGCATAGCCTCATATGAAACAGCTGTATCAGGGTCCCTTCAGCAAAATCTTTCTGGCATATGCAATAGTGTCTGGGTTTGGTGGCCGATTATGGGATGGATTCCCAGGTGGGGTAGTCTCTAAATAGTCCATCCTTTCATCTTAGCTCCAATCTTTGTCTCTGTAACTCCTTTCATGGGTATTTTGTTCCCTATTCTAAGGAGGAATGAAGTATCCACACGTTGGTCTTCCTTCTTGATTTTCTTGTGTTTTGCAAATTGTATCTTGGGTATTCTAAGTTTCTGGGCTAATATCCACTTATCAGTGAGTGCATATCTAATGACTTCTTTTGTGATTGGGTTACCTCACTAAGGATGATATCCCCGAGATACATCCATTTGCCCAAGAATTTCATAAACTCATTGTTTTTAATAGCTGAGTAGTATTCCATTGTGTAAATGTACCACATTTTTTTTTTTTTTTGTATCCATTCCTCTGTTGAGGGACATCTGGGTTCTTTCCAACTTCTGGCTATTATAAATAAGGCTGCTATGAACATAGTGGAACATGTGTTCTTATTACCAGTTCTAACATCTTCTGGGTATATGCCCAGGAGTGGTATTGCTGGATCTTCTGGTAGTACTATGGTCCAGTTTTCTGAGGAGCCGCCAGACTGACTTCCAGAGTGGTTGTACAAGCTTGCAATCCCACCAGAAATGGAGGAGTGTTCCTCTTTCTCCACATCCTCCCATCTGCTGCATCTGCTGTCACCTGAATTTTTGATCTTAGCCATTCTGACTGGTGTGAGGTGGAATCTCAGGGTTGTTTTGATTTGCATTTCCCTGATGATTAAGGATGTTGAACATTTTTCCAAGTTCTTAGCCATTTGGTATTCCTCAGTTGAGAATTCTTTGTTTAGCTCTGTACCCCATTTTCCCCAACTTTTTATTAGGTATTTACTTCATTTACATTTCAAATGCTATCATGAAAGTCCCCTATACCCCTCCCCTCCTGCCCCTTGCTCCCCTACTCATCCACTCCCTCTTCTTGGCCCTGGTGTTTCCCCTGTACTGGGGCATATAAAGTTTGCAAGACCAAGGGGCCTCTCTTCCCAGTGATGGCCGACTAGGCCATCATCTGCTACATATGCAGCTAGAGACATGAGCTCTGGGGGTACTGATTAGTTCATATTGTTATCCCACCTATAGGGTTGCAGACCCCTTCAGCTCCTTGGGTGCTTTCTCTAACTCCTCCATTGGGGGCCCTGTGTTCCATCCAATAGCTTATTGTGAGCATCCACTTCTGTATTTGCCAGGCACTGGCATAGCCTCACAAGAGACAGCTATATTAGGGTCCTCTCAGCAAAATCTTGGTGGTGTATGCAATAGTGTCTGCTCCACTATGTTCATAGCAGCCTTATTTATAATAGCCAGAAGTTGGAAAGAACCCAGATGTCCCTCAACAGAGGAATGGATACAGAAAATGTGGTACATTTACACAATGGAATACTACTCAGCTATTAAAAACAATGAATTTATGAAATTCCTAGGCAAATGGATGGATCTGGAGGCTATCATCCTGAGTGAGGTAACCCAATCACAAAAGAAGTCATTAGATATGCACTCACTGATAAGTGGATATTAGCCCAGAAACTTAGAATACCCAAGATACAATTTGCAAAACACATGAAACTCAAAAAGAACAAAGACCAAAGTGTGGACACTTCGCCCCTTCTTAGATTTGGAAACAAAACACCCATAGAAGGAGTTACAGAGACAAAGTTTGGAGCTGAGACGAAAGGATGGACCATCCAGAGACTGCCCCACCCGGGGGTCCATCCCATAATAAGCCACCAAACACAGACACTATTGTACCCCATTTTTAAATGGGGTTATTTGAATTTCTGGAGTCCAGCTTCTTGAGCTCTTTGTATATATTGGATATTAGTCCTCTATCAGATTTAGGATTGGTAAAAATCCTTTCCCAATCTGTTGGTGGCCTTTTTGTCTTATTGACAGTGTTTTTTGCCTTACAGAAGCTTTGCAATTTTATGAGGTCCCATTTGTCAATTCTTGATCTTACAGCACAAACCATTGCTGTTCTGTTTAGGAATTTTTCCTCTGTGCCCATATCTTCGAGGCTTTTTCCCACTTTCTCAAAACTCTATTAATTTCAGTGTCTCTCATCCCCCAGTTTCTCTACCAGTAGGTCTGGTGTGTAGCCAGAGGAGCATCATATCTTCAATATTCCTAAAGGTACTGGTGTTGCAAGTCATAAAGGCAGACTTTGAGGACCACTACCAAATGAACAGAGGACCTACTGAGTGCAAGGCTCTTAATTTGACTGTCAACATGGTGGGCTGTAGAATCATGAAGAAAAAAAATCTCTGGCTGTGCTTGTGAGGGGCTTTGTAAATGGGGTTAGTTCCAGTGGGAGATCTACCCTAAAGGCAGACATCAGTCCTTCATGAGGTCCTGGACTGAGTGAGAGAGGTGAGCATCATACCCATGCTCTCTTGTCTATGGAAACAATTTGACCAGCACCTGCTGAGGCTTCAAAGTCACCTAAATGTGCCCTGGCTCTCTGTACATGGGCCTCCCTTCCCTCATGCCTTCCCTACTGTTATACTTATCTGCCGTGATAGACTTGAGGTCCTGGAACTGTAAGCCAACCTAAAGGCTTCCTTCCTTCAGTTGTTTTGGTGAGGCACTTTTGGTGCAGCCTTGAGGTAAGGAACTAATACATCCTGTGCTGGGGTTTAAAAGAAACATGACCTCTGACCTAAAGGAACTTTTCTCATAGCTGTGAGACTGCATTTACAAAAGCATGAGAAAGAGCCAAATACAGTGCTATGAGAATTCCCAAAGGAGAGGGGCAGAGATGTCACTAACATTGAAAGGACGTCATTCATGGAATATTCATGGGTGACCATTTTTGGCCACAAGGAATGAGAAGAACTTGAGTGTTTGTTGAAGAGGGAGGCATTCTGAATGAAGAGGGTAGTATGAATCTAGACAAAGAGGCACCAATGGTAGGCTAGGTCAGGCTCAAATAAACAGTCCAGTCAGGGTGGACTGAAAGGTTTATGAGGGAGCAGACAGTACCAACAAAAACTACTTAAAATTGCCTACCTAGGCCCACCATCTCTCACTTCTTTGCCTTTACATATGTTTCCCTTTCCCCGCAGCCTTCCCTCCCTGGTTGACTGGCAATCTCCCTCTGATTAGTGTCAGCTACTTATTTCTATGCATTCTCTGACTCCTCCATGCCTCTGACCCCCATCCGTTCTATCAACAATTGCCTGGGTAGATTAGTTGCCTCTAATTCCATCTATCTTCCTACCATTGCTAAAAGCAACCATTTATGAAAATCTTCATATATTTATCCTTGCTGTCCCAGCTCTCTATGTCTGACTCACTGAATAACCCTCCTCAGCCAGGCTTTCCTGTCCCAAAGGCCAAGTCAGCCTCTTTTACCATCACTACCAGTGATTGCTTTTCTGCCCAGTCTTTTGGATTGTGCAGCGTTACCCAGCTCAATCATGCTACATAACCAAGCGTTCCTCCCTTGCAGACATCTTGGTTCATTTTTGTGCAATGCTCTTTTGGTTTTTCTCTTGGGATCCCTTTGTGAACTGGTCTTCTTTCGCTTCAAGCCTTACAGTTTTGCATTCCAGAGCAGTCTTTTGGCAAGTTTCCCAGGGGCAGTCTCTGCTGTGTGTAGAGCTCCTACGACCACTGCTCTGACCATACTCAGATTTATTTCCAGATTTCTTGGATCATGTCTTCCCCCAATGCTACTAACTATTGAATGTTAACCCCAGGATTCTCCATGTCTAAAACCATAGCCATGTTCTACCTTGAAGCCTCTTGCTCTCTTCTCTCAACTTACTGACTGATACCATTATTTATTCCTCTAGTCAGGACTGAACCCAGATTCATCCTTGATTCTGCTTTCTCCCTTATGAATCATGTCTGACCTGTCATATCTTCCTTCTCAGTTCCTTGGCATTACATAATATCTGAAGCATGTCTCATCTGGAATATAGCTCTTGCCTCCTAACTGAATTGCATTCTAGAGCAGATTTAGTGCCTATGGATTCTAAGGCATGCTATCAACTCCTGGATTCCACGAATGAGCAAAGATACCAATACATCCCACAGACCTCATTAAGTCAGAATTGCAGCAAAGGTGAGACTGTCTTTCAGGCTTAATCTATTTCTGTTGATTTGTTTTGTTTTATAACAGCATGGATTTAGAAGAGGCTTGTCCTTCACTTTCCAGTCTCCTTTGAGCCTTTGTTGGTAACCTTGTGGGCTCCCCACAGGTGGCTCCATTTGTAATCCATTTGACACAGCAAGCTGATCATAATTAATGAAGCTCCCTGCAGCACTGTCAATGACCCAGAATGGAGGACAGGAGGGGCACTGGAGCAGGAGAAAGGACAGCAGGCCTGGAGCCAGGAGAGTTGGACATAGCTTGCGGCCCACAATGGGGGGACCACAGAACAAGGGCCGCTTGCTTACTCACCTGGGTACCAGCATCTCCAAGCTCAGGCTGGAAGGGCACTGACAGAGAAGACAATGTCCCAAACATAGGCACTTTTTTTTTTGATATCTAAATCCCCACCCTTGGCCACTCTGTTTTCTTTCTTACTAAAAATCAACTTCAAGTGAACGTTTGCTGAGTGGCGAGTGGGAGAGATGTAATCCAGTGTTGAAATGAACCCTGGACCAGTTCCAAATGAAGAACTGAAATGGAGCCTGGAGAAGAAGAGAGTCTGAGCTGGCAGGGTTTTCCCATGGTCAGCAGGCCAAGCACAAGAAGCCAGGACCATGAGTGACATCTTTCTCTCCTTTGCTGTTTCCAACACACATGCAAATAGAATAAAAACAGAAAGGAAATAAGCCAGAAAAGAGACAGATGGCTTTCTATAATGGTTTCAACCGGTTAGAATCAGCTTTTGAGAACAAGGGTCTATGTGAAAGAACCAGAATAAACTTTCGATGCATCACCCCATCCCCTACACACCTTAAGTCAGACCTGCATAACACACAGAATAAGACCTGCGTAACACACAGACTCCTGCTGTGGGGAGGCTCTATGGGCCTCTCAGTCTACGCAGTCAGAGGGAAGAATCTGGATGATTTCTAAAAGGAATTGAATGGCACTGCCATATGTGTCTGTCAAAGACTGTCCCTGGAGAGGGTTCATCCTTCCCTCAGGGCCTGTCTGCCCCCTTCCTTGGGTTCTCACTGCTCTCTGCCCATTGCTGGCACAGGGACAACACTCTGTGAGTGGATACCACCTTGCTAAGGGTCTGCATCTCTCCACAAAATGAGGCGCCTGGATTTCCAAAAGCCCTTCACTTCAGCTATTCTTTTTAGTATTAGAATGTGACTGAACCACCTTCGGAATAAATCATTGTACTTTTATTTCCCAGATAGATTTGTGATTTAAGACTTCGGATGATTTACTTGGGTGATTTCTTCCCTTTTATGTTTTTACTGAAAGTACCACCACTTGTTGTTCTTTTATTTTACAAATCCACTGAAAGGTTCCAATAAGTTTTCATTTATGAAATACAAAAATATTTCTATTATACTTCCCGTGATTTTGAAAATTCCCTAATTAAAACGAAATTTTGACTTCCCTGTCAACACACAGTCCCACCATGGCAGCATGGACTGGCACTAGATGTGGAAGGGAGTTTTAAGGTGGGTTCACGGAAAATTCAGACTGGGCACCCTGGGAAGGTACCTTCCTGGGAGGCTGAATGTGTGCTTCAGTAAGAGGGCAGGGTAGTGTCCATAGGGGAGACCGCGGAACCTGTGGATCCTAATGTGTGCTCCAAATTTAAAGTCCCAGAGGCCTAGTCTCTGACCTCTGACTTCAAGACCGATTGGACACCAATATGACACATGCATGATCTTTGCAGGACGAGTCCTACTTGCTGCTGCTTTGGAGTCCTGAACAAGTCTGTGTGGGCCAGCTACTAAACGACATCAGTTTCCAAACACATCGGCAGAGTGGTCCTGGGTTCCTTCCAAAACTATTTCATCTCTCCCACATCCTACTCAACAAACATCTCCTAGAAGTCGGTTTCCAGTTGATTTGCTCTTTGTAAGGTTGATGTGGTGTGTAGTGCCTCTCTAATCCTCAAGCCACCATGGTCTCCCCACTCTCCAAAATTTCCGGAAGTCAAACTACTTGCCCGGGGTCACTTCGTTGGACAATGGCAGAGCCAGACTCTGACCTCAAGCCTAGCTTTAATTGAAGCCCTTCATTCTAAACCCACAGGTGCTTCTAGCAGCAGCAGCAGGAGCAGCAGCAGCAGCAGCAGCAGCAGCAGCAGCAGCTTTGTATGTGTAGTCAGAGAACTCTTCAATTACCATACATCTACTTTCCTCCCGGACTCCGAAGCACACTGACTGGTTGGGGGAGGGTTTGGCCTCTGTGAGCAGATTCTACAAGATTGCCTGGGATTACCTGCCCTGCCTCCCCCCCTGCCTCATACTCTGACCCAGGCCTCCAGCACAGCGCAAGCTGATGCAGTGTCTCAGCCTTTGTCTGGTGCTCTCGCCTGCCTCCACCTCTCTACCTTCTGCTGATATGCTCTGAGCCAAGAGGCACTTCAGTTCTGCTGCCAACTCCTCCTCCTCCTCCCTCCTCTTCACTCAGCTTCCCTCGCTCCCAGGCAGACAGTACACTGCCCTCCCTCCCGCACAGGCTTTCTTCGCTGGAGACAGGAGGGTTTTTTCCCTTGCTTCTAAAGAGCCTTTCCCATCCTCTAGGTACCACTTTCTGAAGCTAATGCTTCACTCATGGCTGCTCTAGCTAACTCTGCTTAATGTAAAGCACTTACTATTCACTTGTGTGCACATCTTCAGTCCTAGAGTCCTGCAAAGATTTAACAAACATTTATTGCTTGTGCCAGGTGGTATTCTAACTGTGTCCCAGGCTCCAGATGCAGAGCATCCAATAGTTAACAAAATCAGGATCATTCCTCATTCTTGTGAATATTTCTTTACCGGTCTGTGTCAGGTTGGATTCTTTTGCATCTTCCAGAGATGGACTACCTGAGTTCAACTCCATAGCACAGCCATTTTACTATAATCTGCATGACTTTGGAAAAACTAACCTCTGCATCTCAGTTCTCTGTAAATTAGGAAAACTTTAATAAAATCTCCCTAAATCATTATTAGATTTTAATAGGAGACTGGAAATTTAACTCAGTTATAGACTGCTGGCCTAACATGTAAGGCCCTAGCTTTGACCCCTAGTATGGGAGAAACAAACAAACAAATAGTAATTATATAAGCCAACATAGCTGATACATGTGAAATACTCAGGACAGTGACATACCATGTGTCCCCAATATAAATTAATTCTATTACTCTTTTTATATAATTAAGTATGTAAATGGAGGGATATTTCTCCTAGGCTATAAACCTTGTGCAGGTGAAAGCCACGTTCTTGGTCCTCTTTAGAGGCATCCCTGGTTTGGCTCTTTCCACAGCACATGACAGGTCTGGCAGGGATGTGGGCGTCCTCTTTCAGGTGAATGTATCTCTCTGTCTCTATCATAGGAGGCTCACTCACCAAGGCGACAGCCTCACCCACTCTCTCTAAGAAGGCTTGCTGTAATGTGGGAAACCCTTGCACTGCCTTTCTGAGAAGCAACCTCCAAGTTCACCATGCTCTGCCTCCAAGAGAAATCCCAGGACTCACCTTGATTTTTCAGTGGTAAAGGCATCGTTTCCCTGAGTTTGCTAAGAAGGTTTTTCATTTCTCGCATGTCTCTGCAAAGTTGACAGAAAGAAAAATTAGCTGTACATTTTTCAAATGAAGCCTCAAGCTTCACCTATATGACGAATGAAAGGTGAGATTCCACAGGGAATTTTACCAGTTCTCGTTTCTAATAGACACATACTGAATTTACTTTGCTTTTACAGTAAGGAATAATAGCAGATAGGATTTGGCTCCAGCCCTCAGCATCTCTGCTTGTAGTCCGACCTGGCTGAATTCAGTGGAGAGCCTTTATAATGAGGACAGTACTATGGATCTACAGGGAGAGGCCAAGGACACACAACTAGAACAGTGGGCTCCTGGGGAAAGTCAGGATTTGGGATGTATCACTGGGGCTATGGTCAGATGGCTGTGCTCGAGTGCAGAGTCCTTGGTGTCTGCCATGAGCTGAACTGAATGATAGCAGAGCAATACATTGTTACAGCTCTCTTGTTGTTGTTGTTATTGCTGCTGTTGTTGTTTGGTTCTAGGCATGAAAACTAGGGCCTCGTGAATACCAGGGAAGTTCTCCATCCGTGGACTACACTTATAGCCCTTGTTTCTTTGAGAACAGGTTTCAGAGGATGGCTTTGAGTTTTTGCCTTCCCTACTTCAGCCTCCTGAGTGCTGAGATGGGCTTGTCCCACCAGGATTGACAGGGGACACATTCAGAGATCTCCAGAGACGACCTCTTCATAGTAGAGATGCTGGAAGAGAGGCCACTGGGGGGTCATCGACTTGAAGTCAACTTCCAGGACCCACATGCTAGAAGAAGAAAATAGACTTCCCAAATTTGTCCTTTGGCATGCACAAGTGCACTGTAGCACATACTTGTGCGCACACACACGCACACACACAAACACAATTGAGAGCACATAAATGAATAGATAGATAAATACATTTCCTTAAAAAATGCTTGTGGGCAAAGAAAATTCTAATATTGAAGTAAAGTTGGTTAGACAAGACTGCTTACAGCTACTTATGAAGGACAGGCAGGAGAATCTGGGCTACAGAGGGAGTCAAGGCCAGCCCGAGCAATTTAGTGAGTCTCTATCTCAAAAAAAAAAAAAAAAAAAATGGAAAAATTCCCAAATCAAAGGTTTTATATCTACTGCTCTTGTTTTAAGTTGAGGAAAGGACCACCACATAATCTCAGATTTGAAATTTCCGGGCTGTTTCATGAAGCAACAGTGATCCGCTGCGAAGCACTGGAGGAGCACTGTTGGGAGAGGCCACAGACCCAAGCCAACCCTCTCTCAAGGTTAAGATACCAAAGGAAGTTCAAGTCTCAGGCCCTGCTGACTGGAAAAGGAAAGGAGGGCAGCCTAACGAGTGGGTAGAAGGACCCTTGGAACATTCAGAATGGGGTCCAACGGTGTGAGGCTGATGGCGTGTCACAGCCATGGCATGCAGATGAAGCAGAAGGAAGAGGTGGCACAGGGAGGCATGGCCACTCTCCGTAACGCTTCCATGTAAGCTCTCCAGCCAAGTTGGACGGGAGGGGAAGAACTAAGCACGTACCACTGGAACAAAGTTCCGTCGTCATCTTGCATGGAACGATCACCTGTGCTTCCCTTGTATCCAAGAAGAGAATCTGATTGGGTTGGCTTCTGGAATGGTCAACCACCAGTGTCTTTAAAAGAGCTCCACCAAGGAGTTAAATGCCAACCCAGTTTAAGGCGCACAGAGTACTGGGCAGAGAGAACCGGAATATGACAGCAGCTCCTGCCTGCCTGCCTGCCTTTCTTGCTGCCAGCTTCCCCCGGGCTTGCCTCTTTCCTTTGACTAATATCTGGGTAGCAACTTTGCCAACACGGCAGGATATCCTACTCCATACTTACTGCCATGTTTGATTGGTTTCTTAAAGCATGAGGTGTGGGTCTAACGGCTATCTGTTTTGCAGATGGCTTCTGTCCCAACCCGGAAATTCTGACAGGTGGACTCCTCTTCCCCAGGAGCAGGACCAAGAGCCTTTTATTTTAGAAATTAAGACACATAACTCTTTCATCATGTGTTCATACTTCTATAAAATGGAGGCAAACATTTTATTTGTTTGAATGATTGGGTATCAAAGCGTATGCAAGCCATATTAATAGCATACAATTACCTCGGGGACTCCAGCTTCCTATAAACACGGGCATTTGGTAATTAGCTTTAGAATTATTTTACAACCCGAAAGTCGAGCCACGATAGCTTTAAATGCTACTGTGTTTTCCATTTCTAAAAATAAAAAAATAAAATGTTCATTATCATGTCAGTGACTCAACCCCATACACAGAGAAAACCGAGAGTAGAATTACCCCAGGTTCATTCAGCTGCTTTGTGCCAGCTCTGAGGACATTCCTAGCAAAGGGTGCAGGCGTCAGTGCAGAGGCTACATATGGGCCTCATCTTTTAGCTCCGTAGAGTTAGTGTTTTCCCATGTTGATGGGATGGGTCCTTGTTCTTGTAGTATTAGTGCTTTCTTTTCCCCAACAAAATAGAACCATTGTAGATTTTTGTTTTTCTGTCCTGAAGGAAGTCCCTCTAGCAGTAAGCTGTGGAGGTCAATGCATGAACTCATTCTGACTATATTTCAGGAGAGGAAGACCAGGAACTGTGAAAATCTGTGAACTGGTCAAAATATTTAGCAAGGTATTCATTAATTTGTCATAGTGAGAGAGACCTGACTAACGCTTTGCTCTCTCCCCAGGTTTTCCTCTGCAGATTAGGTAGACTCCAAGTTCCTGCCAGGATACCTGCTCTGTCGCACGACAAAGAGCCCCGTTTCTCCTGAACATGAAATAGAGAACCCCAAGAACATGGACCAGAGGAAGGTCAGCATCCACTTAGGAAACCTCCCACTAACCTTTCAGTGTTTTCAATATCTGTGGCGACCTGCCAGCACTGCTGCTGGCTCTCGAGAGGGGATGACAAGGAGTCCTCCAGGGCAGGTGTTTCAGCATTCTCCTCAATTTTGCTGTCCAAATTCTTCGCTCCCCCACTAGCTTCTTTTCCTTAAGGAGAATGGATAAAAAAAATCAGCAATGCAATTTCTCTACTCAGGATGTCATTCTAAAGACTGGTATGCTCTGAGTCAAATGTCTCACTAAGCCCAATGTCTCTCTGTGGTATGAAGCAACTGTGTGTGTGTGTGTAAGTGTGCATGTTTCTTTGTGTGTGTCTACATGTGTGTATGCATGTGTGCGCATGTGTTATGTGCATGTGTATGTGTGTGTGCATTTGTCTGTGTGTATGTGCCTGTGTCTGTGTGTATATGCATGTATGTGGGTGTATGGGTGTGTCTGAGTGCATGCCCGTGTGTGCCTATGTGTATATAGTATGCTCCCACAACATTCTGGAATGATAGTTGAGGTCGATACCACCTAAAGGTCAAAACAAAGTTAAGGTCCCTACCTTTGATGAAGAGTCGCTTTGTAACCTGGCGTGAGTGACTTAGATCACCCTCTTGGGAACAGGGATTTAGCCTGTGAACATAAGCTGGGTTTTGCTTTCAGAGCCAGGAGTGAGTGTCAGGGTCAGAAGCAGGTGACACTCAGCAGGGAGAGTGGGAACCTCCTGCTGTTCTCTCTGATCTTGGACACTGACTTTCTCAGGCAGGGACCTGCCTTCCATTTCTTTGGTTCTCCAATCTCCCTTAACACGGCAGTCTCTGTGAAGAAAATCCAGCCTGTGATGCAGCAGTCAAGTGTTGGTGTGACAAAGACTTATCAGCTGAAAGGCCATGTGAAAGGCCTCATCCTGAGAGGTTGTTCACAACAAAGCCCTGCCTAGCCTTAACTAACACTTATACTTGTGTGACTGGTCTCAAATAAATAAACCCCCTAACAACACTAAACATTGGCTTAACCATAAGGTGACATGAAATTCGACACAGTCCTTGGACTAGGTACATACTCTGTCATAATCCCCTATTTTACCTTGAAAATATTTATAGCCACAGAGGAATATTACAGTGGAAATGACCCACAAGGTCAGAGAACCAGGCTTTCACCTCCTTCAGCATTGCTATTTGTTTGTTTGCTCCTTCAGTCATGTTCCCATACAAATATTTCTTGAGTATCAGCTAAGTTCCAAATACTAGGCTTGATACTGTGTGTATATGTGCATGTGTGTGTGTGTACATATGTCTTTGTGTATATGTGCATGTACCTGTGTATTTGCATGGGGGTGTATGTGTGTGTGTGTGCATAAATGTGTTTGTGTAAGAAAAAAAAACAGAGAACCTCCTTGCTGTCCTTCTGATCTCCTCTCTCTTTTCCTCCTCTTCCTTCCATTTTCCTTAGATAAGATCTTGTTATATAATCCTGGTTATATGGCCAGTATATATCCCAGGCTGGCCTCGAACGAACTCATGGCAATCCTCCTATCTCAGTTTACTAAGTGCTAAGATCACAGGCATGAGCCAGCAGCAGACAATAGTAAAAACTGTACAAAGAACTGCAAAGCTGTTGCTTAACATCCTGCAGTTTGGAGAAGAGGTATCTCTTGTGTCTTATACTCTTTTACTTAACTTGATTTTTAGTATGTAGACATAATTCTAGAGAAATTGAAACTGGTGCCTATCATTGAGCATTTATGACACAGAAGCTTTGTTCATTATGCTTAGCTAAGTCTTAACTATGTTGATGACAAAGAAACAAACGCACAAACTTGTGAAAGGACTGGCTACTCATGGGAAAATCCTCACTGTCCGGAGGAACTGGTAACATTCTCTCTTTGTCTTTTGTCCCCTACGTCAGCAATATAAGAAGAATTGGACACACCATGAAGTGGGAACTGTGTCCCCTTCCTCAGAGCACAGCAGCAAGGGACCCTGGAGAAGTGAGCCTGACTGTAATCACAAGTAGCCTGATGGGAAGTTGTGATCATTGGTAGTGTGCCTTGTGCATGTCATTCCTAGGGGATGTAGCTTGTCTGAGGACTTGTTTTCCAATTTTATGGTATGCAGTTGGGTGGAAATTAATTAAGCACACAATTTAGCAGGTTATCATGTCACAGTCAAGAGGGCAATGGCCTCTTAAAGCCATTTGCATTTGCCTTCAGGTACAAGTACAGTTGTCACCCACCTCTGGGCAGAATTCATCCGTGGACTTGACCTGGATGATTTGGGAGAGGGCCAAGGGGCACTACTGGGAAAAGCCCTCTACTTTTTAAACTTTGCAGATAACACGAAGACTTAGAGAATGTGCCTTTGATGGACTACTTCAGAGATCTGTGGAACAATGGTCCTTAGCCTTTATGTGTCTCAAAATATGCATCCTTCCCCACCCCTCTCCTACCATGCTCACGCTGAAGTCTTACTGGCTACACACAGAGATCTATGTTCAAACGAAGTTTCTCTGAGAATGCTATGGCATTGTTCTCTCAGCTTCTATTTGTAGCTACTGATGGCTTTTGTGCACGTTCTATTTAAGGATCTCTGAAAAGTTGTAGGGTATAATCTTTAAACTTTTGAATCCTAAGATGTCTTCTAAATATGTCTCTGCATGAATTCTTTCTTGTGTTATCTTTTCTTGACACTTGATTGGAATTTACCCTTTATTTTGAAAACAAAACAAAACTACCTCTAAGAGGGCATCCAAGATTTTATATGAATTTTACTTATATTTGTGACGAACCATTTAAATGTAAGTTTCAGGCTTCACTAATACTTGGTCACAACACTTGAGTGTGTATTCCCTAATGAATTCTGCATGTTACAGATGGACAGTGACTCAGAAGGTAACATGCTGATCATGCCTGTATAGCCCCAGAGCTGGGAAGAACAGGTAGACAGATCCAGGAAGCTCCCTGCCCTGCTAGCCTACCCTAAACAGTGAGCTTGGGCTCAGTGAGAGAGAGTATGTCAGGGGAATAAGGCACCCAGTGACATAGGAAGGCACTCAATATCCTTTACCAGTCGCTGAATAGACAGGCATACACACTACACCTGTGTATGCATACATGCATATAACAGACACACACCAAATGTACAAACATAGACAGGAAGAAAGAATAAAGTTGTTTTATTATATTACCTCCAAACAATGATCATACCAAATAATTCTAAAACTTTGGTTGAACACAAGTTAATACAACCGGATATATATAATATTATTGTTTAATATCTAGTCTGTATTCACACTTATTCAATGGTTCCAACAACATCCTCCTTAGCCGTATTTTTAAATTGAGAAACCTAATTTAGAGACTCTATACAGCATTCACTTTCATGTTTCCAGGCATTTTTTTTTTTTTTTTCTGAGACAGGGTTTCTCTGTATAGTCCTGGCTGTCCTGGAAGTCACTCTGTAGACCAGGCTGGCCTCCAACTCAGAAATCCTCCTGCCTCTGCCTCCCAAGTGCTGGGATTAAAGGCGTGCGCCACCACTGCCTGGCTGAGGCATTTCTTTTAGCTACTGTAACACTGTTGTTGTTGTTTATATCTCATGAATATTTTTGAATCAGGTTCACAGGAATTGTTTTATAGAATGCCTTTCTTTTTTATCTGGATCTGATGATTCCCCTATGTCTAGGTGCATAGTAAGCATTTTCAGTGAGAATATTGCACAATTGATACTGGGTCTTTGATTTATCACACTGGAAAATGCATCTGTCGTTTGATCCACTGCTCACAATGTTAATACGGCTAAGATGGCGAGCAGTGACTTCTCGTGTTACAGTCACCCCTTTCTCTTTGTTTCTCTAACCTATCAGGCAATTAATTGAGATAGCACAATAGTTTTAAATAAAATATTCCTGGGTCTAGGGCTCAGGGGGTAAAGTAGTTGCCATTCAAGTGTGAGGACTGGAGTTTGGATCACTCCAGAACCCACGTTAAGCTGGGTGAGTGTGGTGCTGTAATCCTGGTCCTGGGGAGATGGAGATGGGAGTTGCCAGGGGCAAGCAGGTTATCGACATTAGTCCAATCACTAAGGTCCAGGTTCAATAAGAGCTCCTACCTCATGCTGATACCAACTTGGTACAGATAATTACTGTTTTAGTATTCCTAAATTTATACAAATTTTAAACTTTGATCATCATGACAGCTCTTCTTCCAATGTTGGTTATTTGTTACATTTGGTGTCTTCCTTTAGCAATGTTGGTTTTTCTTGGAAACTTGGTCCTTCCTTGAGCCTCTCTGCCACTTCTACCAGCAGTGTCCTAGCAATCATGGAGAACGGGTAGGGTCTGTGGTTGGACAATATAATATGCCTTTGCAATCCTTCTCATGGGCACACGAATTCCTAGGCCCAAGGTTACACTTGCTGGGCTCACTATCAGGTGTGACTCCGGCTGTGCTTCCTGCGTGAAATCCCTGCTTTGCAGAGACAAGCTAAGAAGCTTTACTGGATGCTGACTGTAATCCCGAGCTCACTTTCTCTTTGTTTCATGGCTATCTTTGTGCAAGCTTCGCATGCATTTTTTTCATACTCTGTTCTGCTTTGCTTCCCAAGATGGAAGCTGGTGTAGCTTCTGCTGGGAGCTGGTGGTAGCCCAAGTCGAAGTGCAGTTTCAAATACTAACTCCAACAATTGTAGAAACCCTCCCTATGGTTTGAATTTGTTGCCTGGGTTTAAAGTGTTTCCGGATCTGACTTCTTTCTTTCTTTTTAAAGAATTTCTCTATCCTTTGAATTATTTTTGTTGTTTCCTGGCCTTTTTTTTTTTTTCTACCTCCGTTTCCTCTTTTTTTTTTTTTTTTTTTTAATTTCTACTAAATTCACTCTGATTGCTTGTCATTTTGGAGAGGTTATTTAGCATTTTGGGTCTGCTTAGGTACACCTTGTCTGTTCTTTTAGAGTTATGGGAGATGTTCTGTGTTTTCCAGCCTCTTCTTTTTCACCTACATTGGAAAGGGCCATGTGACACTTATGGACATTGAATTCTTCAGACTCCTTCCTGAACATCCTCCTATAGAATTCCCATGCTTTCTGAAGCTGGATGGATGTTCTACCCTAATTCTGACATCATTGGACTATGCCACAAATGAATGAACTTATTGTTCTCATCTATTGAGATATGGCATTACTTCATAAAGCAGTTATTCCACCCTGACAAACTAATATGGATTTATTATTTTCCTAATATATTTTTCTGTGATTTTGATGAAAAAATTTCTTTTGTAACTATGAAGGGAAATATTCATAAGTTTAGGCCAACATTTCTGTTACGTTTTCCTCTCTAATTAAATCCCCTTTCTGTTGACATAAGATAGAGAATGCAAGAAACTCATCTACTTATTCGATAAGCATTTCTTGAATCTTTGCTCTAGGTTCTATGCTAGATGTTGGGAAGATGCTCAAGACCAACAAAGTCTCCAAAGAACAACAGATAAGGAAACAGGTGATAAGTGACAACCTTTATGTAGATGCCATCTGTGGCACCATGGGCATGCTTGGGGTACAGGCTTAGGATGTCAGCAGCAGATTTCGGCAGGAAACCACATCTAAATTATGATCCCCAATAAAGTTCAGGGATGGGCCAGGGGGAAGGGATAAATGTGGAGCTGGGTAGAATGGACTATATTATACTAGGCAGGATACGCAGAAAAGGAGATGTCTATTGAAGTGCCACAAAGTGATTTAAGATACTTTGTGTGTGCTAGAGTTGGGTACAGGGGCAAGTATAGGGTATTGCTGGTGGTCTGTGAGACTAGAGAAGGGTCAGTTTGTAGATGTTCTTTTGAGCTACATGAAGGACTTAGCAGAAAAGATAGTGCCCTACACACCAAGTCAGTAACCCATTGGAGGTCTTCACCCCACAGCTTCCCTCCTTTGTTGGCCCGGTCTTGGGATGGGAGACTTGTTACATAATACCTGGTTGGGCTCTTCATCCTGCTCTTAGTAAGGAATCAGCATGCATCCAAATGGCGACTTCAAAACCATATTTTGCTTTGCCTAAGAGAGCGACTGTGCATCCAAAATCATTTCCTATTATGAAATGAAAAGTCCTGTCTCCTGAAAATCAATTTCAGGCCTCAGTGAACAAATATTTGCTTGGGGGAGGGGGTGGGAATGAAGATGAGAGAGAGCCTGCAGAGTGCCTTGAAACCATGCTCAGATTGCTGCATCACTATTTAGAACTAGAGCACAACACTTTTGGTCACTTTCCTTAGGGGTCTTGCAAAGCCTTTTGCTTTCAGATCCTTGGGAATTCACCTGTATTTTTAGCCTGTTTATATGTAAGAGAGATTTTTGAGGGGAAATCAAGAGAAACCAAGCATGGAAAAGACGGCTGGATATTCTCACATTCATTAGAAATGGTTAGTCTCCCAGGAGGAAGAAGGCCACATCAGGTAATAGGCACCTTAGGAGAACCACAGATCCTCCAGCCTCACAAGTTCTAGGCATTGGCAGAAGACTGTGTGGGACTCTTTTGGTCACACCTACCCTAGAGATCTCTTTTCTTCTCTTTTCTAAGTACTAAAGTCCTTATATGAAAATATATGTATTTTTATATATTACCCCTTCCCCCATCCTTTCTTTTCCATTCTTGCTTTTTCTTTTTCCTTCAGCCACCCAGTAACAATCAAAGGGCATACTGTCACTGACTGGGTTTCCTCATAGGTCCTTAATACAGCCTCCAGGGACCAGCAAGTCAATATTACCCATGTGGGTACTTCTGGGCAGGAATCTAAACAAACCATTCTTTCTGGAGCTCATGTTGTATCCCTGCCCTGTCATTTCCTTGATGGAAGAGGCATGTTTCCTATGCCTTGTGTGCACTGACACATCATCTGTCGGGACAGTCCTTACAAAAGAGGCTTTCAGGACAGCCTTTGTTCTGACTGAGTAGGAAGAACAAAATGGATACAGCCTACATCAGAGGCACAGCTGCCTATTCGGAGTGGCTCCCAGCTTTCCTGACTCTGCACTGTGCAGAGAACTAAAGAAGAAACACAGGGTGTTTGCTAAGCAACCTACCTGCAACCTTTCTTGCTTTAGAAAGTATGCACTTGAGCGTGTAGATTGGTTATATTCATTCTGTAAGTTGCTTATCTATGTTAAAAATAATTTCAAGGCTTTTCTAGATGATGATAAGTAGATATTCATTGTACCACAAAGCACGTGGCAGAAGGTAAAGATGGTACTAAACATGGGGCTCTTTTACTGCCCTAGAATCTGGATGCGATGAGGCATTATCTCCTGCTTCAATGCTCACTATCCTTTTCTGTCTCCATTGTGTAAATATGGTGCCATCAGGAACCCCAGAATAGCATCTCTCATGCTGGCCCCATGTAGCTGTGTGAGGAAGCAGAAGACCCAGGTTTTCCCCGAACACAGGAGAGGAAACAATGGAAAACACATGCGTACGGATGAGGGTTTGCTCTCTCTCCCACCTTTAAATCAGGGCAGAGCAGCATGCAAGATGCACTTCCAATATAACTAACAACAACTTTACCATAATGGGTGTCAGAGCTGAACCATACAGTGCCTTAACATATGAAGTTCAATCATATGGTGTAGATAGACACAAATAGGGTAGTGGATGTTTTTAGACAACCATTGGGGTTATAGAATCTGGCTTTGTGTATATTCTTTAAATAGGACAAGCTTCTTGGTTGGAACTCTTTTGTGTTTGTGGTGAAGTTGTTTCCTTTCAGGTCTGATTCAATGATATGTCTGTCCTCAGAGAACTTTGGCTATTCTACCTAAAGTAGCTATTCCATCCCCTCTTATTACATTGTGTATTCAATTCCAATTATCTGCATATTTGGGAGTTTTAGAACATTTTATTGTCTATTCTTCCCCTCCCTCCCTCCCTCCCTCCCTCCCTCCCTCCCTCTCTCCCTCCCCTCCCCTTCCTCTCTCCCTCTTTCACCTCCCTCCCTTCCTTCCTCCCTCCCTCCCTCCCTCATCCCCCCTTCCCTCCCTCTAGAATATGTATTCTTTGAGAACAGGACCCTTACAACCTCTGTCACTGCAGGTTTTCAGACCCCAGAGCAGTATCTCATATATGATAGATGAACAATGAATATTTGCTTAAAGAATGAATTCATGTCTTCCTCTTAGAATCTCAATCACAGTTTCTATTTTAGGGTTTATTTTGCTTCATTTCTTCTAACTCGATGTTCTATTTCAGTATCAATTGCTCCTTCCTACACTGGAAAATAAAGAATTGACTTGTGGCTAAATTCTATTTTTATCATCTTTTTATTGCTTGCTTCTTTCATTTGTGTGGACCATTTGCTTTGCATTTCTTAGCATTTCTGAACACACTGGACTCTCTCCTGCCTGTAACCCATTCCTGTCTTGGTTCATCCTGTATCTCACTTGTATCTGGGCCATTAATTTCCATTAATGCATCTTGAGTAATCAGTTCCCAGGGTTCCAATCAAGTTCTGAACAAAAGATTTTTCAATTTTTAACATTTCTCCCTTTCCCATTTTGTGATGACATCTCTGCATATTCTGAAATCTGAATTTACCACGGCAGTACATTCCAGGGGAAGAATGCATCTTAAACCTGAAGAGATGGAGTAGGGGGAGGGTGGTGCTGGTGGTGGGGAGGTGGCCTGCCTTCTCAAGACCTGGGGACACTTTTGCTGCAAGTTGTGGCTGAGAGGCAAGTAGAGTCAGAGAGAGCTAATGTCAGAGCAATGTGAGAGGAGGCTGGAAAAACCAAGTTCATACCAATGAGCCCCTTTCAGAATGGGACAGTTCTTGTGGCTGCGTGAATGGGGAAGAGAAAGAGAGAAGGAAATGGTGGTCAAAAAAAGCAGGGTCTTACAGTTCCCTTAGCAGCCTGATTCCACTTTCTGCTGTCAGCTCCTTTCCCACGGTGGCAGGAAGCAGGCATTAGCGGTCAGCACAGTGCATACAACCAGTAATAAGAACAGATTTCTAACCTATGTAGGTGGGAAGGGATGAGGTTGAGCGGTTTTCAGTATCAGCACAGAGACAGGATGATGTGAAGCTGTGTTCCAATTTACAACTTAAAAGTGTTAGAATATCAAAGTATGAAATGACTAAAATTATTCCCATCTGTCATCTTCCTATAGAAATGCAGCTTTTCAGAGCCACGTTCTACCTGATATAACCCAATAATGTTTATTAAATGTAGGTTTTACCTCACATAGCCGTAATTCACTTTAATTTTGTTGGCTATGAAGAAGGGAAATCATTTTAGGGATGTTTTTCTTCATTTCTTTGGCAAAAACATGATCTTGCAAAGCATAAAATATTTCCAAAAGCCTTGCGTCAATCAGACATATGAGATAGCAAAAATTTATGTACAAAGAGCATAGAATAACAAGAAGATCCGCTGGAATGCTGTTGAGACTAAGGACACAGAATCTGCTTAACTGGAGGAGGACAGTCTTCATTATTAAATGCAAGCTCACTGCGGGAGCTCTGGAATGATTTGGAGCTTACTCTTCCAGTGGGGGGCAGGGGGGAAGCCGTACTCTGAACTCCTGAAATGACCTTGTATGCCCCTTTCCTCTAAAGAGTAAATTTGTACTCTGATGACTCCATACAATAAAAAAAAAACTCGAAGTGAGATATGCAATAGTATATGGGCTTCAGGTAGAGTTAGGGGCATGCACAGACACAAGGATAAACTATATGTGCAGATTGGTATGAAAGAATTTAGTTTCAGTATTTAATCCTACCCCAACATTGGCAGGAGTCTCTTGTATAAAGCTATTTAGAAACTCAATTACAATGGCATTTTCTTCCCTTGACAGAAATGAAAAGCTGGAGAAGATGCTCAACCTTCGGCATCCTCACTGAGGGAAAAGAAAGGAGCTTACCTAAAGATTATGAAAACACTAACTTCTATTATAACTTTAAAAGAAACAAACCAAGCAGAGGTTCTGAGTAGGAAGCGAGTATGAATACTGTGAAGAGTTCCCAGAGACTCTGGGGACTACCTGATTTCTGAGAGAGAGAGAGAGAGAGAGAGAGAGAGAGAGAGAGAGAGAGAGAGAGAGAGAGAGAGAGAGAGAGAGAGAGAGAGAGAGGTGGGGTAGAGAGGAGAGGAGATAAAGTATGGTATAAGCGGGGCTGAGGCATGTCACACAGTGGTAGAGTGTTTGCATAGCTTATGAAGGCCCTGGGTTCAATACCTAATGCTGGGAAGGAGGAGGAGCATAGTAGGGAAGTATTAAGAAGCCTACTGGCAACAAAAAAAAGCTGGGCATGGTGGCGCATGCCTTTAATCCCAAGCACTCGGGAGGCAGAGGCAGGCAGATTTCTGAGTTCAAGGCCAGCCTGGTCTGCAAAGTGAGTTCCAGGACAGCCAGGGCTACACAGAGGAACCCTGTCTCGAAAAACAAAAACAAACAAAAAAAGAAGCCTACTGGGTGTTCTCTGTCTAGATCATTCCCTAGCTTGAAGCTCTAATGAGGGTACCACTGTTTGGATAAACAACATGTTTTGGAAAAGTCATCTGCCAATCTGCCATCTTACCTTCCAGAGTTAGATGAGTAAATGCTGCTTCCTTGCTGCTATGTGACATATAAATTAAATTATATGTAAAATGTAATGCATATGTATCAGTCCTGGGAAAGAAGAATGGCCTCGTGATCCTTTTCCTGTGACTTCTCAGACCTCGCCTAGAATCTGTAAGCATCGACACTCCAGTTTTTCCTTCATGGCTCCTTCAGATCTATCCATATGTCTCCTTACATATCTTGATTTGACGTTCTAGTAGAACAGAAATGTTTTCCACATTTCTTATTGCCTCTTTACTCATTCTGCAGTAAGTTTTCTCAGAATTGTCACCTCTGTCACTCTACTTATTAAATATCTATTCCAAGTTTCAGGAACATATCATATGGCCTAGCATTCTCAATTCTTCTCTTAAAGCTTAACACTCATGTGCTATAGTCTGTGAAACATTTTTTTCTTCAATTCATTTCTGGCATCTAAGGTCACTGGAGTCAATATTCCTCTTCTTAACCCATGGCACCAAGAGAGCCCACAGCAGACTTTATATGCCTATTGTGTACTGCCTAGAAGTTTTCTGGGTAGGCATAAGCTACTTCACAGCTACCAATGACTTGCAAGAAAGAACAAAACCCAGTGACATCAGCTGACATTTTCTGTGTTATTTTAGTAGCAGGAATGTGACTTCATACATAATATAAACAAGATAGGAGTCCAAAATAGCAATGTAGAATTAACTCCTTAGGTTTAACACAGGGATTAATAGAAAGAAGAAATAGAAAAGATGCATTATGTAGACATAAGACGGGAGATTTCAAAATGCTTTCTTTTTTTTTTTTTTTTTTTTTTGGTTTTTTGAGACAGGGTTTCTCTGTGTAGCCCTGGCTGTCCTGGCACTCACTTTGTAGACCAGGCTGGCCTCGAACTCAGAAATCCGCCTGCCTCTGCCTCCCGAGTGCTGGGATTAAAGGTGTGCGCCACCACGCCCAGCTCAAAATGCTTTTTTTAATGGAATCATTCCATCCCTTATTTAAATGCTGGAAGTATTTTATATTACACTCAAAAAATTTCCAAGAAACTTCTCAAATACATACTTTCATGAATATGTTTCCAGTGTTGCAATTTCTCTGGTTTAATGACATTTTTTCTTAGTTCCTAGTGACTTATCTTCAACATAGGATTTATCCAAACATATTTCTATTTTTTAAAAAAAGAATAACTGGGAATTTCTCATAAGAAGAGAATACTTCCTATAATTGCCTTAACTCTACTGGTATCAAGACAGTGCTAGCCCTTGCATGTGTGAACACGAGAGGCTTTTTAGGAAAGTGAGAACACTATGTATGTGTCATGTGAGGAAGAATGTATATCCTTCCACAAGGAGTAAACATGCATAGGCTGCTGACTACAGATGTTATCAAATCTGTATTTTATTTTTTTTATCTTTGGGTTTCTTTGTGTATGTAGCCTTAGCCTGAAACTTGCTCTGTAGACCAGGCTGGCCTAGAACTCAAAGAGATCAGCCTGCCTCTGCCTTCTGAGTGCTGGGATTAAAGGCGTGCACCACCACCACCACACCACCACCACCACCACCATCTATCCAGCCTACTCTGTATTTTAAAAGGATTAAACTCTAAGTAATAATGACTTTAGAACAATCAGAAGTCCAAGAGGAGATTTACCCTTAAATATATATATATATATATATATATATATATATATATATATATATATATATATATAAATTAAAGACACTATCTAGTGTTCTCTTTTTAGGAGTCATGCATAGACAGGCATTAGAACAGAAGATGTGGGTTTCTTTGCTTGTTTGTTTCCTATTTTCTTTCTGGGTCTAGTTTATTTTAAAAATGATGATTTCCAGCTCCATCATTTTTGTCTTCAAACAACATGACTTCATTCTTTATGACTGATCAATACATTATTGTCCATGTGTGCACCATTTCCATTATCCATTCATTGATTGATGGACACCTAAGCTGATTCTACATTCTGGTTATTCTGATCAGCATGATGGAATCTCATTGCAGTCTTAGCTTGCATTTTCTTGATTGCTTGTGATATTGAACAATTTTTCATATAGTATCCCCCCTCAAGGCCTTGCTGTGTAGACAGGATGGCCTTGACCTTGTTGTAACCTTCTGCTTCTGCCTCCTAAACATTTATGCCATTATTTGTTTTGTTTTGTTTGAGAATTTCTCATATGTGTTCCCTTCCTACCAATTCCCCCTCTATTCTTGACCACAACCTTTCCCTTACAGTCTCGTGTGATCTTCTATTAAGGCCCATGAAGTCCACCTCATGCTGCCAGAATGTTCCTGGACATAGTACAATCTGCTGGAACATGAGTGGCCTCTCGGAGGCCACAGGCTTTCCTAGCAGTCACCAATTGTCAATAACTCTTCACCTAGGGTTAGAATTCATGAGCCCTTTCTCCATTCATTCAGGGACTTGGGCTGACTTGATAGTGTGCGGGTCTTATGCATACAGTCACAGCCATTGTGAGTTGGTTCACTACTTCCATTGAATGGGTTCTGGAAAGCTAACTCAGGTAGACAGGTTTGGTAGGGATACACTGTTCTCTATTCATTGAACTATCCTGCTGCTAGTCCCTACCTGTAAATTTTAAAACAAGCTTGTTTACATTCACAGATAACCTTGCTGAGGGTTTGATAGAAATTTCATTGGCTGTAGGGATCAATTTTGGTGTTCTTTGATTTCTTCCATTTTACAATTTCAGCCACAGATCCTGGTTAAGATTTTAGATGCAGTAAATGTACAAAAAACACAATTAATGATAAACAATTGCACCACATTTGAAATTTTGGTGTCTATGTGTTCATGGCTACTGTATAGAAAGACTGCTTTTGAAGGCTAACTTTGTATTCTTTGACCCTGCTGAACACAGTCATTATTCTTAGGAGTGTTTTTGTGAACTCCTTGGGACTTAGGGGATATTCTTTTTTTCTTAGCAGCATGATGACTGTAGGTGCTAGAAGTTTTAGTGTTGTCTTAAATAAGAATGGCGAGCGGCTGTTGCTTGTAACCTCAGCACTGTAGAGACCAAGGTAAAAGGATTGCTATGAGTTCAATGCCAGCTCAAGCTACCATTCATTCATTCATTTGTAGTTCTCTGAATAGAACCTAAGGTCTAGGCAAGAGCTCTTCAACTACTGGGCTGGGCTATACTCCCAGTCTTTCTTTCCTTCTCTCTCTCTCTCTCTCTCTCTCTCTCTCTCTCTCTCTCTCTCTCTCTCTCTCATTTAATTAATTAATTAATTAATATTTAAAAATGAAAAGTCATAAAGAGAAGCTACACAGACTGACAATAGACAGGAGGTGAGGAAGAGGCCTGGGTTACATGATAGCCTACTTAAAAAGAAAATTCAATTATGAAAGGAAAAAAAACCAAGGGCTGCAAACAGGAGTGGGAGCCAATACAAGTGTAATCATGGCAGATCTGGAAAACAAGACCATCTAAAACCCAGCTGTGGTGGTTTGGGTAAGAATGGTCCCAATAGGCTCATATATTTGAGTGTGTTGTCATGTGGGAGTATTACTATTTGAAAGGATTAGGAGGTGTGGCCTTTTGGAGGAAGTGTGTCAACTGGGGGAGGACTTGGAGGTTTTAAAAGTCCATGCCAGAACGAGGGCCTCTTTCTCGCTCTCCTCTACAGATCAGGATGTAAACCTCAACTTCTCCAGTACCCTGCCTGTTATGTCTACTGCCATGCTCCCTGTCATGATGCTAATGGTGAAACTTGTAAAACTGAAAGCAAGGTCACAATGATATGCTTTTTTTATGAGAGTTGCTTTGGCCACGGTATCTCCTCACAGCAGTAGAACAATGACTACGACACCAACCTACCCAAACAGTGCAAAGAATGAATCCATGGCTCTGCGTGTGTATGTAGCCTGCTTTTTTACCATGTGTCTGAGTACTTAATTCTTTGATAAGGCATCAGGAATGTCATGAGGCTGATTTGTCCAAATGTACCCTCTGTTACTAACCATAGAAATGAAGATGTTAATCCCTGAAAGATCAGTCTTTAGAAAGACGAAGGAAAAAGAAATAATACTCATGCATTGAGAAACTCCAATCCTGTCTTGAGAACATTGCAGAAAAACTCCTGTTTTTAGTTCTGTTGTATGCATATGTACACATATGTGCATATGCAAAATTTAATTTTCACCACTAAATTATCACACCATTTTGTTGTCATCAATACTCATCTGACTTCAAATCTGTAACTGCTTCATTGACTGAGGTTTTCCCCAGGAAGCTTACTGAATTTCCTTATCTTCAAATTGAAATCATTGGCACAGATCATTTCCTGTCTCTTCTCAGTTCCCATTTTCCTGACTCAAAAGTATAGAAAGTTTACACGCAGGGGGTGTCCAAGGAATTCTTCTTTGATTGATAAGTCAAATTCGTTAGCAATGGAAGCCAGGCAGCCTTGGACTCTACTTCCTCCTATGGTGTTATATAGAGACAGGTTGGATGGAATGGAATTCAGTCCATGAACAGGCCTTAGGTGCTTAAGCCATCCAGTGCAATTCCAGCCCTCCATGACTCAAGAAAGAAGGGGTTCCTGTTAGAATGAACCCTGAGTCTTTTGTTTTATAATTGGAAGAACTTTCCCTTCTGTTATGAGTCCAAATGGTGTATGTCGACGATGACCAGGGCTGTGGTAGTCAGTTTGCTGACGTGGGGGAAGGAAACTTGAAAGGACACTCAATACCTCAAAGAGATCCCCACTTTGAATGAGAATCCTATGTATGATCAAGCCATGGGGAAGCTGAAGCTGCCAGATACTTCCATTGCTGAAGTCACTCTATTCCATTTATAGTTTAAGGCAGACAGTGCGATTCACCACACTGCTCACGCCTCCCTATAATCCATTGAGTTCCCTCCTGTTTGGAAGTCGCTGGGACACAGTCTGCAATTTACCTCCTTACAATATTTCATTTAGAGAAACTGGGCTCTTGGAGAACAGTTACTACTCTACCCAGATCTTTGCATATCTTTGCAGCCTTTGTAGATTGCAGTGAAAGTCACATTCACAAGGCAGTGAAATGATCCATGGGAGGACAATTTCTACCACGGTTTCAATCCTTATGCTTTGAGAAAGCAGTGATGTGGGCTTTTAAAAAAAATTTATTTATCAATTCACATATCCTGCCTTTTTGAAGATTTAAACTCTCCTTCTGCTTGTGTGCCTGGGCCTGTACTTGGCACAAGGTCAGCTTTGCTTACTCTTTCTCTGTTTCTGGCATCCTATCGGTGTGTACCTTTTCGATGAAACTGAAGAGATCCCAGCAGACAAATGGACTTCAGCATCTCTGTTGTGTACATCTCTAGGCAACACTGCAGCTGGATGTAAAGCCGGCAGATTTCGGGATGGATCTCACCATCTTCCGGGCTGCAGTAGAACGAAAGAGAAAAAGCTGTGGACAGTCTCAGGATTCAGTTGTCAGCCATTTGTCTCAGAGAAAATGCTCAATAAAAAATCCCTTAAAGCCTGGAGTCTGAAACACAGGGTTTCATGCTTTCAAGCAAGTATCCAACCACCCTGATGGTTCTTATGTAAGTGTCCTGAGTAACAGCTCCTCACCCTCCCTGCCTTGGCAGCGGCTTCTGCTGGGAGCTTAGAATCATAAACGCTTGAAGTAATTGAGAATATCAGACATTTTCAATTTAGCCGTAGGAAGAAATTTCTAAAATACACTTAAAGCATAATAATCTCCTAGCTTCAAAGAGGGATCGAAAACCCCTGTTTCTAGACAGACTAACATGGTCTATTCAATTAACATTTAGAAGACATCTTTAATATCAGGGGCCCAGCCAATTTTCAAATTGTTTTTTTTAATCGAGGTTTTCGTTTTAATCTGAGATATATTATTTTATTGTTTGCTGTGTCTAATTTATGAAAACCCAATTTCTTTAATGACAAAAATAAATATTTTATGAATAAAGAGAAAAGTAATAAGGTTACATTAGCTATGCTGGGCAATCTAAGGCTACATGAATTTATGTTTGAAATTATAAACTAAAGCCTGGAGTTTTTCTTTTTAAAGTTCATATGTAACTATGATAAAATCATGGAGTGACCATTTTTGGTTTTTAAAGGAGAGAATTCATATGTGGATAAAATACAAGTATTTCCTATTCAACCAGAATGGCATGTTTTGGATGATATAAACTGAAAGCATTAAGTTTACAGATCGATTTGTGGTTAAAAAAGCCTAAAGGTGAACCCTGTTAATTCCCAATGAGTTATCTTTATTTCTGTCTTTGCTCATTTAAAATGGAATGAAATCTAATTAAATACTGTAGCATTTAGGCTCGATTTCTCTGTAAAGTGGGCCAGTGGCAAACTTAAAGGGTAATTACCAGGTTAAAAAAATAGTCACTTTGTTTTTAAGTTTTGTTTTTTTTTTAAATCTTGAGCTCCAAGAACTTGACAGTGAAAATTAGTTTTCATTTTCAATACTGTCTCACCAGCGAACAAGAGTTTATCTAACCATATGGCTTATATAACTCAGAAAAATGCAAAAATCTCAGCCTCCATACCGTGACGCCTGCACAGTTATCCTGGGTCTTTCAGGGTCAGATAGAACAAACTGTGTCCCAGAACTGCTGTGCAAAATTCGGCTTTTTCTGGAAGTTAAAAACACCATCTCGCTTCTGTTTAATCTGCCTTACATGGAGTCAGCCTTGGACCAGTGTCTGAAGCAAGTGAACTCCCACAAAACCCTCAGACATCTTCCACCTTCAAGTGACCAGAGGTTTCCCCCACCCCACACCACCCCACTACATCTAAACACATACCCCCTCACACCACACACACTCACACACACACACACACACACACACACACACACACACACTTTTACATCGCCTTTAGTCGTTAGAAATTTCTCTGTGTCCCATTTCTTAATGGTGCTGCCACAGTCTGAAGAAATACCTCAATTAAACATTCCCCAAATAAAAGAAAAATGTGATCCTGGTGTGGTATCTATCGTATTCTAAAGGCAAGGCAGAAGGAGAACATTCAAAGGCAAATAGATATATTTTTTATCTTGTTTAACCATCTCAATGACATCTGCCTATTTTTATCTATTTATGACTGTGTTCATGGTGGCTCATATGCAGATAAAAAAAACAGGAAAAAAACCAAACCTTACGGTAATTCTGTCACATGCTGTGCATATTTATGACAGAGACAACTGGGCAACACAGTGTCACTCCAAGCCACAGGGTCTTCTTATATTTAAAGGAGCAAAAATGTGCCCAGGGGGGTTGTTTCCAGAAACACTATCATATCACATATCTTTTGAACCAGCACATTTTATTATTTTGCAACTAGAAAGAAAACCGACATGTTATCATCTGAAGAAAGGCAATTCAGAACAGAGAGCAGGATGTTTAAATCAAATTGTTTCCAAGGGGATCGTCTGACAGTATCTCAAGTTCATGAAGGCTTTCTAGAAACTGGGATCATTTTATGCCCTTCACAAATATTATGGGAAAGAGTTGAGCAAGTCAGGCAGAAAAACAATACCACTTGATAAAATTAACCTTTGCTAAAACTTCACTATGAATTTCTGATTTAAAAAGCATAGAAATCCTCATAATTTATCCTTGCACATCTCAGAGAATGTCCTACAAAGCAGTAGAAAAGTGAAGGCCCCGTTGTGTTGCTATTCTGCAGTGCCTAGAGCAGAGTGCATTAGGCTCTGCGTGTGAGCCATCTATTTCTTTCATTTCAGTGCCCTTAAGCATATGGCTATTGCTCTTCCTGAAAATGCACAAGAAGACAAATTATCCAGTGGTTACAATGAGACTAGTATTGCAAACAGTAAATTAAATACAGGATCAGCCACTAAACAGGCTTCCATAGCCCAGGTTGGCCTCAGACTCTCTGTCGCTAAAGCTGGCCTTGAACTCTGTACCCTTCTGCTTCTGCCTCCCTGGTGCAGGCATGACAGGCAAGCACCGGACCATCTCATTTCACGAGAAGCATGAAAGGCACTTAGGTTGTTTTCATAACGAACAAAAGTTGAATTACGGAATATGGCGGGGAATAAAATAAATAAATAAAAATAAACATACACCAACAAAAGAAAGCAAAAGCTTAAACAACAACAACAACAAAAAGCAACTCATATGCTTGAAAATTCTTAAGGCTGAATGACAAGACCTAAGGAAACATATAAAACATTAATATAAAATGGGACCTGTGGACTCCCATGAGTTACCTTGGTTGTAACTTTCCTCATATTACTCTTGCTCGCTCCAAATGACTCACTTCCTGAAATCAAACTTTCGGTCACGAGAGTCACCCCTCTGGTGATGCTCACATAATTCATCCAAAGAAACTTTATGAGTTAATGAATATACTGTAATTTTTTTTCCATACTGAGTTTAAGCCAAGAGACAAACTGACAATTTTGATTAATTGGAAGGCATCAATGTTATAGATTAAAAAAATCCCTAATAATTAGTTCCAACAAAATATCAAGAAGTCCAATTTTGGAGCTCAAGTTATACCCAGAACCATTTAAAAATAAATACCAGATTATAACTCTGCTTTCAATCAACTCCTGAGTTCACTGAAGGAAGCTTGAGTGTTCCATTCACATGAGTACTTGAAAGCAGATACCACTCAAGGCATCTTTTGAAAATGGAAACTCTCCACTGTGAAGGCCCTTGCCTTATAAATAAAAGTAACATGATGGCAACCTCCTGGAATGGCTAAAATGAAAAACATTCTGATAACCCCAAAGGTAGTGAGCAACAGCAAGGCAACAGAGACTCTGGTGTATTGTTAGTAGGAGTCAAAATGGCCCAAGTCCTTTGGAGAAAACCCTGACAATTTCTTATAAAACTAAATACACATTTATTCCATAACCTGGCAGTTCTATTCCTAAGTATTTGCCCAAGACTCATGAAAACATCCACAAACAAATCCATACAAGAATGCTTGTAGGATTTATTTGGAAGAACTCCAAACTGGAAATAGCCCAATTGTCTATCATGAGGAAAACAGTAAAAGAATATAGTATATAATATTTATAAAAGATATCATTATACGCGGCAATGAAAATTAGCTAACCCCTTGTCTTCAAAACATGAGTGTATCTTAGAAATAATATCTCGACAGAGAATCCTTACAGTAAAAAGGAAAATAAGTCTCTATTCACCTGAAGATGTAAAGTAAGAGGTAATGACATCATCCTAAAATGATGGAGGAAGGCCGGAGAAGGATCAGCAGCCCAGAGCAGGCTGAGACTCCACACCTCTAGTGTGAGAGAGATGATGTTCACATTCGACACAACCCTCTGAACGGCACACTTAATATTAGTGTATTCACTATATGCAGTCTTTACTTTCACACTGACCTGGGTAGCTCCCCAAATTCACGTTGACTTATTTAGAAGTAAAGTTGTCTGATGCTTGCAATTTCAGAAAAGCTGTATGAATTGTTAGCTGGCCAGAGGGGTGAACAGGCAGCTAGGTGTGCAATAAAGCAGTAGATACAGAATAAGATGTTAGTTGTGGGCTTTAGCTGGTGGGTGGGCACTTACTTTCCCTGTGCCCAAATAGTTACATGGTGTAAGTGAGATCAAACAACTGCGATGATCACATCTGTTGAGGTTAAGCTCAGGAGTTATGCTGGGCATTTGGGTGAGGATACATCTCAGCCCTAAATTTATCTGCTTTTTTCTTGCTGAAGTTACCAGACTTTGGTGCTTTCTGCAATCGCTAACAACTTGTGAAAAGTGAGCGAAATGTGTGTTGCCTTGGTAGCATGTCCCTCATATAATGATTTGCTCCCTGTTGTAAAGGCACAAGGGCAAACACAGGAGAGAGTTGGAGTCAGAAAACAGGTGGACGTATACCTCTGCTGTGTAGAATTTTGATCTTAGGAAGACCACGTTAATTTCTCTGAGATGGGTATCTTCACTGTGAAGCAGAGGAGTGACTGTGGAAAGCAACTCAAGGTCACTGCAAGGACCCATTGAGACCACGAGTGGGAAAACAAGTGAAGAATGAACGGTTGTCAGAAGCCGGCTGCAATCCATCTTACACCAAGGTTATGCTTACTTAACTGTACTCCTTAGTCTGTCCTCGAATAGTTTCTGTGTTCATGCAGATCCCATCCTAGGCTTTGGCTAAGGAAACGTGCCATTCGACTGAGGAGCCGTGGGGTGAGAAGGTGACCCACTGACAATCACTCAGCATGTCACAGATTTTAGTGAGGACAGATAAACACTTGGGTATCACCTGGCACAGACTGGAAGCAGAACTTCCATCAGAGCAAAGACAGCCTTTTGGAATTGCTTCTGCTTTTGATTATTAAGCCAAATAGCAGAGAACGTCTTAGGAAACTGAGTGGGAAAAGAGGAGGGGATGGGACTTTGTTTTATTTCCCAAATAGTGAGAAGACAGAATAAATGACTTAACTAAGGAGAGTGCTCTTCAGGGTGTCTCTCCAACATCCGCTTCAAGGATATGCCTTAATTTTAAACCAACTCTAACCCTAACCATCACATAGCTTAGTGATGGCTATTTCCCAAGTCTATATCATCAAAAGCTAGATAGTGAAATCACAAGAGATCAGTGTATGATCCAGTAATTATTTTAGGTTTCAAATTCTTGAAGGTAATTACAGAGTCTATCCAAGGTCACAAACACAGACTAGAAGCCAGATACCTATCCAATGACCGCATCACCTTATACACAATAGCGGTCTCCATAGAAGAGAGAAAGCCATTTACTCAGGAGGCCAGAAACAAGGCAATTCCCCACAGCAGACGGTCTGTCTCCCTTCTGCTCACAAGCTTCCTCCCGAGAATTCTTATGAACCCGTGTGTTAGGTGGAAACCTGTATTTTCCTCATGGAGTCTTTGCAAGTTTGGTGCCCCCAGGAGCTTTTGCAAAAGCAATCGAAGCATCTCCTCTCCCTTCACAGCATGTTATTACATGGGGACATATGGCTGGCTCTCTGACTTCCTCCGCAGTGAGCTGAGCCTGGATCAAGCTCTGCCCTGAAGTGATTAAAGTCAGTCATAAATGAGACTTGACTTTTAAAGGCAAGAGAGAACTTGCAGTGCAATCGCGTTATCGTCTTGGAGCAACTTGGGATCCTTTATGTAAAACACCGGGGCTCTGAGGGGAGGCACCCTGTGTAACTTCAGTCCCACCCTGCCTTCTTGTTGATTTTTGCCTCTCTTTTTGCCAGAATTTTGGCTGTTTCTTTGTGATATTTTGGAGAACTCATAAGGAATTAACGAGTAGCATCACCAAGTGTTTTGCTCATTTTTTCCATCTTAAAAGTGAAAGCTGTATTTAAAACAAGTAGCCATTACATTTTGATATTATAATACCTATGTTGAAATAAAATTAAAATATTACTATTGAACTGTATCTTGTCTCTTACTTACCATAAATTCTACCTTCATGGTAAAAACGAGAGAGTTGGGAAGTAGTGGTTCTCAGCCTTCCCAGTGCTGCAACCCTTTACACGTTACACGTTCCTCATGTTGTGGTGGCTCCCCAACCATAAAATTATTTCATTGCTACTTCACAACCGTGATTGTGCTATTGTTGTGAATTGTAATGTAAATATAGAATACACAGGATATCTGATATGTGACTCGAGGGGTCTCGACTCACTCGTTGAGAAACCACTGCTATCATGCTTCTGCTGGGCCCTCTGGGGATTTCTCCAGACCTGAGAGGTGGGGGGAGTTCACTGGCTGCACACCCCAGCTTCTGGATCTTGTTACAGGAACGTCTGTCCTGAAACTCAGGCTTACAGGCCAGGATACTCTGACGTTCACAAGACATTCTTTAGTCCTCAAAATAAAATGTGTTCCTTATTTTGTGTTGGCTGCTTTCCCTTCCCTATACCCTTTTTGGCTTGGGAGTTTCTTGGCCTCTCCATTTCCCCCTCTTATTTTCTTAGCATTTTCCCCTTTATGGTCTCTGGCAAGGAATTATATGGAGTCTGAAAATAGCTCTGTAGATCCTGGTCTTGCTAGGTCTTATAATTCTTACAGTTAGCAGATGCTTGTGACTGAGGGAATCTGATTTTGTGTTCTTAAGACTCTGTTGGAGTGGATATAGCACTGTAGATTACATGAGGAGAATGCAGCTCTTTCTCACTGAATATAGAATATAAAACCATAAATCCATATAAATAGCCAGAATTGATTTATTTTTTAAACATACACATATACTTATAAAATGTATATATAAATGTATGTACATATAAAGATATGTATATAAATGTGTATACTTATATACTTATCTAACTATAAAATATATATTTATAGAACTTCCTAAATATGTGTATACATTCACATATAGATAGGTATATACGTATATATATTTTAAGTTTATATATACATATTGATATAAATGCACATATTTTATGTTTAAATATGATTTCTTACAGTTAGGGTAGTTTTAAAGATATATACTTATGTGTTTAAATGTTGTCTTAAAAACATTTTTAAGTTAATGGGGCATTATATAGTTCCACATTATAATCCACAAAATATTATTGGATATGAAATCAAGATCTTCAACTCAGAGGCTGACTGTTTTCTCTTGATTTCAACGATACCAATATTCATCATTCTGTGTATTTCTCTGGAAAGAGTCACACTTATTAAATGGCATTATATCCAAAGTCTGGGCCCGTCTTTGCAGCGTACAATTAACTTCTACCTCAATCCACTGGGCTTTTGGAGCTAGGTATATTAGACTGTGGAGGTTTGTCTAAACAGTATGTAGGCTTCTAAGCTGGTGCTTAGTAGAGCTATGGAGCTCATTAACATTGTTCAAAACAGTGAGAAGTTCTCATGAACTCTGATACCTAGTCTGTTAATGCTACAGAGAGCTTTAGAAAAAAAAACCACAATAAACGATTTCCCATCTTAATCAATTGTGAAGTCACAAAATGGCAATCAACACTTTCATAATTAATTGTGTATCATCATGGAAGAACTAATTATCACATCTTTTTGGTTGTCTGTTCTAGTGGCCTTGTTACCTGTGAGAGATTTTACCTAGAGTGCTGGTCAGAAAGTGTGAAGAGCATTAAGAATCCACAACACATACCACATAAAGATTGAAGTATCATTTTCTAGACTCACTAAAGGATGAAATCAGAAGAGCCCATCCTAAAGGGCTTCGGATGAGCATAGAGAAGAGGAATCTGCTTTCCCCATTTAGTGATAGCAGCCCATACTTACGGCTTCTATTCTGTGCCAGAGTTCTTGCATTAATTTCTATAAAGAATGTGGAGAAAACTCAGTGAGGGCTTTTTGTTTTGTTTTGTTTTGTATTTTTTTTTAATTTTATTTTTACAGCCTCCCTCTTCTGCTTCACCTTCTACCCGGCACTGAGACATCTTTAAGAATCATACTCGGTAAGTTTCTGTGCTGACAGGTCAGTGAGGTGGCTCAGTGGTTCAATGTTCTTGCTGCCAAACCTGATAACCTGAGTTCCATCCCAGGGACCTACACAGTGGAAGAAGACAACAGACTCCCACAAATTGTCCTCTGACCTCTGCACACACTCCCCTCACCCAATATCACACATGCACACAATAAATAAATGCAATGAAATACTCTGTGGTATCACTGTGTCTTCCATGAGGCATGCGATGTTAACTTACTTTTTTTGCATAACTGTCAAAAGGTGACATTTTATGCCCAATATGGAAATATGCATTTCTGGATAGATGTGAGAGCTATTTGGTACAACAATGTAAATTCCCTAAGCAAATACAAGATGCTAGTGTCTGTATACATGGAAAATATATTCCACCATGAGCTTCTTCATTGGATTATAAAGGCCCTGGAGCTTACCTCAAGGGTCTGTAATCCAGAGCACTTACTAGAGTGTCTGCTACACCACAGATTTCAAAGAAACATTTCTCAGGTGGCGTACAAAGGTAGTGGCTAGGTGCAGTAAGGAGTCACATGTCAGTCTGATGCTATCACCTACTCAATTCTATCATTATGGATTTTTTTTTTATTGTGTACTCATCTTCTTCTTTTAAAAAAAGGAATTTGTATGTGACTTGTTTTAAAGAATGGTCTAGCATTCATAAAGCTCAGGTTAGATCCCTTGCCCTAAGTATATATACACACACACAAATTCCATTTTCATAAGGGGAAGATAAAAAGATGATTTTTTTCCACCAGTTCCAGAGTTTTCTGAGGTTTGGCGTTCCTTATCTACCACACTGGGATAACCATGCCTACTTGGGAGTATGGCAAATGGGAGAATGTTTGGAGGGCTCAGCAGACAATCAAATCCCAGTAACACACTGGTGAAAATTCCAAAACGGAGTGGATCTAGGTGCTTGTCTGTCATTCTTCTAAGGATTCGATGCAGAGACTATGCAGTCTGTAATGTTCCAGACTGGCTGGAACAAACATTGCTTTGTTTGTCCGGCCCTGCTCGACTTCCTGTTTCCGAATCCACATTAGACACTCAGCTGGTGTAGACAACCATTAGGTAGAAGCATACTTTGAAGTTGATGTTTCTTCTTCATCTTTTTTTTTTTTCAAGGCTAACAATGTTAGGTGGCAGCAAAGAGCTACAGCTAACATCAGCTCCAAGATCGAGAGGGTAGATGAGAAACGGTTTACAGTGTGCTGTGTGTGTTGCTAGGGCAGCTTGTTCGGGTGAGCTGTGCCAAGGGCATTTGCTCTTCATAACTTTTCAATTTATGGTGGGTTTATAAAGATGTATCCCCATTGCAAGTTGACAGCCATCTGTGAGAAACAGGCTTCCAGAAGAGCTCAATACATAGAAATAGTGCAGTCAAATTTCCTAGATAAAACATCTTTCCTTGATATGAAATAAAATTGGAGATCTAGAAATGGTAATTATTTAAGGATGTATAAAAATTTCACAACAATCTGTGCTTTCCCAATAAATTATGAATCATGCCGAAGTAATTGTTTAAAAGCTTCAAAGGCTCTTGAGCTAAATCGTGAATCTGAATAGTGAAATAAGCCATATAACTGAGGGACAGCCAAGGAAAACCCTATCTATGTCTAAGAAGAAAAAGAAACAATGTTTATCAGTGAATGAAGAAGTACCTACTTTAAAGAAAAACAAATAAAGGTCTTTGAAGCTGAATGCCTGTCTTCAGCAGCTCTGTAAATAGCGCTAAGGGAGATACACCCATGATGGCTACAAACTGGCTGTTCCATTGCAGTGCTTTGGGGCCAGAACTGCACAACAGCCTGATGCCATTCCTCAGCCTCTCACTTTAAACTGACCTTTACAACTTCATCTGTTTTAATTCTCTACTTTGAAGTTGAAAGATGAGGGAATGAGCTCATTTGACTATGGTTGCTCCACCAAGACATCAGTGTGGGTGTTCTGATGCCCTTTGGGTGGGGTGCAGGGTAGAAGGCTCTTTGAGGTAGAAATGGAGATCAGACAGACACACAGTTGAAGGAGAAACAGCCCGGAATATTTGGAACCACAGACACAAGCTTGAGGCTCTGCCTGCATCAGAGTAACTAACTCCATAAAAGATACCAAGGAAACATTTCAGGCTTGTCTTTGCAATTCCAAAAATCCCACTTAGTTTCAAAGTAAACACATTTGGAAGAAAGAATGTATCGGCTTGCTAAATGTCCAGGGATAGGTCCACAGAAAAGAGGCAGAGGAGAAGAAAGGAAGGCAGGTTAACCAGCAAGCCTGTATGTGGGGCAGGGAAGTAGGCAACATTCACACAAACCACTGGACTCAAAACCCATGGAACAATAAAAAAGAGGACAATTTCAAACTTGAAAACTGTCCATCACAAATAGAATAGAAACTCTTCAAAGCAGAAGCATATTTCTAGGACATCTGTATCTTTAACAAAGCCACTGTTGAAAACCATACAGAGCTGGGTGGTCTACAAAAGTGAGTCCATGGGATCTGCATAGTGTCTTCCCAGAGGCCTCAAGGGGTAGCTGGTGAAAGAAAGTGACAGTAACTTGAATGCCAGGGAGGGATGTGGGTCTACTGTGGTCAGTCATGGCTCTTGGGGTAGAGGCAACAAAAGACAGCCTAGTTTGCAGTCTCTTCAGCAGACCCAAGTGGTCTGGAGTACTTCAAATACCTCAGCAACACCATCATACCTATTTTTTAACTTTATTGAAAAGACTCTGATGAAAAACTGTGTGGGACCTATGGGAGCATAGGCAAATCAAAATGAACAAGGGAAGAATTCCCAGAAGGCAATTCTGCCCATTAGTCTAGCTGTGCTTGCACTTGTATTACAGGGTCTCTCTTACTTAATAATGGATTCAGATTACATATGGTGGGTTTCTCATGACTCGTTTTGAAGCACTCTTAAGAGTTCATGAAAATTGTCATTACCTGAGGTCTTTTGATTTAATGATAGGGTGTTCTAGACCCTTCTCTAAGACAAATCAATTTTTGGGGGAGCATTTATAAAAGTGTGAAGTTCTTCCTTCCTTTCTTGATGCGACATCATTTTACTGACAGAAAATTTTCAGCTAACTAGCTCCACCACGGAGTTTGATGTACAATTTTCCTTTCTTTTCTAAGGATAAGATGTAGTGCTCCATAGGCATCCCTGCCAACAGTTAGCTCAAGAACAGAAATAGCTCTTCACCCAGACAGACACAGGGGCATGAGGAGGGAGCTAGCGGCAAATGTTTAGGTCAGTGTCTACAGTGGAGAAAGGCATGGCTTTTGATTTTCAGTGCATTATATGTTATGCAAGCCCATAATGTTATTAGCACTCAGCTTGAAAAACAAAACAAAAGTCAAAAGGGGGGGGGAGTTTCCCAGATGAAGGACTTGGGATAGGATTCTATTTTCTTACTTTTTGGTAATCTCTTCGTCGTTAGCAAAACACAATATAATGTTTATTTTTTTCTACCATATCATTATTAAATCCCTAAACAGTTTGGCTCAAAAGTCAGTTTTACTCCAAGTATCTCTACTTCCCCATGTAGAGTATGTGAAAAATAATATTTTCTGCTCACATGTCTGATGTAAGAGGCTCACCAGGCTAATGCACACTGTTGTGTGTTAAGAGACTGGGAGATACTACCGAAAAGATGGGGTGCTCCACTCTGCAGAAATCTCCCCAGCCTAAGCAGAGCCATGAGAAAGAGAAAAGGACACAATGATATTGGAGAGAGAAGGCTCCTTTCTTCTGTCTGGGTCCTGTTCTGCACACTGGCACACAAGTACATTGAAAGGGGGAAAGCCTTGCTGCAGCTTTTCCTCAAAGAAGGGATACAGCATAATGTTCACTTCTTACCATTCAGCTAGGAATGTGGGAATTCTCTGCACATCGAGAGCAAGATGTACTGAAGATGATTTGTGAAACGTTGCAGAAGCAACAAGCGAAACAAATACATTAAGGAAAGCATAGACATGTTGGTGGCTAGTGGACCAGTTGGGTATGTAGAGTCAGGGTTTTTCAAATGTAACAGAAACAGCATCCAACTTTTATAGTCCACATGGCCCTATCCAAAAATTTAAACCTGCACTTTTAACATACACAATAGGGTTGTTAGTCATGATATACTTTAAATTCATAAAAATAGAATTTTAGAAACGAATATGAAATATGACGTTATACCGCTTTCTACCAGATCATCTTGCCTATGTCCCTTTGAAGTCCAAAGGCTTTGGCTGGAGGCTCTCAAGCTTCTGCGTCCATTTAATCATCAGGAGGGCTTATCAAGACATACAGTGCTAGCTCATCTTCCTGGGTTTTGGGGTGCAGATTGATTATTTAATCTCTATTAAAGTCCCAGTTTATTTAGAACTCATAATTGGAGAAGCTTTGGGTTAACTTACTATAACCATACCCTTGGCAGACACATTAAACTGAAATGCAAATTGGATAGGATTAAAATTTGATGTTATAAATAAGAATTTCATGGTATTTGTGCACGTGGACATACATGTTCATTCAGATGCACATGTGTGCACATGAAAGCTAGGGGGGTCTATATTGGTTATCTTCCTCTACCACATTATACCTTACTTTTCTGAGACAGAATCTCTCACTGAGCCTGGAGCCCAATGATTCTGCTAAGCTAGCAGGCTCCAGGAATCTACCTAGCTCTGTTATTTTTAATGGTGGACTGGAGTTCCATACACCATGTACCCTTAAGCTTCAGTGTGTGTGTGTGTGTGTGTGTGTGTGTGTGTGCGCGCGCGTGCACGTGCATCTATGTTGGAGATCTAAACTCAGGCCCTCAGATTTGCATGCAACCATTTTACTACTAATGAGTCATCTCCCCAGTGGATTTTTTTAAAAATTAATATAAAATTAAAGTCATAGTAAACTTTCTGGTAGGGCAATAGTATGAGATTAATGTTCTTACACAAGAGACTTTATTTATATATACTAGAACTCAAGTGTGTCAGATCACGATGCCCGAAATATGCAAATTGCTTCCAGTATATCTCTGCCCAACCAGTTCTCTAAAAGGGCATCTTTTCATTCTAGGATAGGGATGGGGGTTGAAGTGGGGGTGGGGAGGGGATTGCTTTCATCATTTTCAATTGACAAATTGTTTTTTTAAAAAATCTGAAGTATATGCTTAATTTGTATAAATAACAAGCAACTGAAGGTGTATCGCAGTGAGACAAACAGCAGTCAACCAACAAACATGCAAACAAACAGCTCCAGAGGGAGGCTCAGGGCTTTGTGTAATTAATTACTTGGGTAGAGCTTGTTTTACCTGTTCTGGCCTCTTCCATGAGACTCTCTTTCCCTCTTCCTTCTAATTTCTCCCATCACTCTTCTTTCCTCCTGCAGCCTCTGTCATTCTGGCCTGTTCTTTTAATTTCCTACTTATCAATGTTAGGATATCAGTCTCCAAAACAACATGGCAGTTATTTATGGTTAGAAGGGGACTACAGAGGATCAGAAGGTACCAGGCATCCAAGAGGAAGAAGCAGTGATGTTGGCATGCAGTGGTGAAGTAGGTATATAAAGCAGAGGACCATAGAGATCCAATGCATCACAGAGACTCTTCAAGCTTGTTCCATTCAGCAGAGGATGCTGTGAACATGCAAGAGTGTTCCAAGTGAACACAGGGAGAGAAAAATGATTTCAGATGTCATCTGGGGCACACATTACAGAAATCTTAGAAGTAGATCCAAATCCACACCTCAACTCAAAGTTAAGCAGATGGAGGACTATAGGAGGCTCCAGGATCACAGTGATACGACATCCCACATGACAAGCACTGCTGAGAAGCCAAGAGTTTCTTGGCAGATGATTGCAAGCCCCCTGAAGACTGTGCACTCAGATAGCAAGTCTTATGTGGTTTGCACTTGCAGCTTTTACTGGGGGAAGCTTTCATCCTAATTAAAAAAAAAGTCTTTTTTTTTTAAAGTTTTGCTTTCGTTTGTTGTCCTTGAACGCATGTCAAAATCATAGTAATATGAACTGACACTGTGATGTCAATCAAAGAAAAATGCAGCTAGATCCACTTGACAAATGAGTATAGGTAACTCGAAGAGCTGTGGTGGCAAGATGACTGGAAAGTGTCAGCATCCTTGGCAAGGGCAAGAGCCACAAAAACAGAGGCAATCTGCCTCCTGCTTGAAACAAATCATTTTCAGGGGTGTTCATTTGGAAGCAACTGGGAATGGCAGAGGGCACACAAAGGCACATTCTGGCTCATACTACAAAAATCCCAGAGATTCACATAGCCGGTGTGCCCACAGCTGACAGAAATGCTAAGGATTTCAGACTCCAGTGTCAGCTGCAGCTTGCAGTTTCCTTGAAAAGGTGTAAAGATAGCTGCTGTCTGTTTTGTTGTTGTTGTTGTTCTTGTTGTTGTTGTTGTTTTTTCAAGGTAAAACTCCTGGCTGCATTTTCTGCACTGCTGAGAACACTTGTACCAGGGTGGAGAATCACCATTCAGCAGAGAGTAGCAGGGAATTTGGAAAAGATGATCCATGCAGGAAGTGAAAGAGACAATAGCAAGAAACCTTGCCAACAATACACAGCATTGGGAATAGATCTTCGCGAAGAAGCTTGACTACATTGTTAGCAGCAGAGGTTTGCATGTGCTGGCTACTGGCTACAGTGAAGTATCTTGCAAAATGCAGTCCATTCTAAGAATTTAGAGTTCCTATTTAATTTCTAAGTTGTGTACACTTTATGGTATATGCTTGTCTATGTGCCTGTGTGTATGTGAGCATGTGTGTGTGTTTGTAGGTGTACACATACATGTCATAATGTGTAGGTTGAAAGGACGTATTTGGAGAGTCAGGTCTCTCCTTCCACTATATGGGCCCCAGGAATTAAAGTCAGGCCACCAAGCTTGGTGACAAGTGCCTTTATCTGGTAATCAGTCACACTACTTCAGATTTCTATTTAACTTCAACACTACAATTACTCTCTCTTTCTCTCTCTCTCTCTCTCTCTCTCTCTCTCTCTCTCTCTCTCTCTCTCTCTCCCCCTCTCTTTCTCTAGTACAGTTCTACTTTTAAAGATTATCATTTCTTTTCTGGGTTGACTATTTAAGTTCAAGCATCAGTCTGGACTTAAACCACCATTTCCAAAATACAAGTAAGCAAAATATCGAGCAATGCCCACAACTTCCTTTCATCCTGTTAAGAATTACAAAACACAGTCTCTTCTGCAACTCAAACACAGTCTAATTAAACATACAAATCTTGAAGTGCTTTTTCCCCCCTTATTACTCTATTTTGCTTTTCATACACAGAAACATACAAAGATTTTTTTTAAGGTCAAGTACACAGTGTTCTACCAGAAGGGAATAACGCCAAATAAAAATAATAGTGGGGACGAAGGAAAATAAGCACTCAGTCTCCATGGAGCCAAGGGGAAGACGTAGCAGACAAAGAGTAGGAAGTTGTAGGACCATTTCCCAAGGCCCAAGTATAATTGCATTTGTTTTGACCTTTGAAGATGAGAAAATGGTATTATGGCAACATTGAAATCATTTTTAAAAGAAAAACAAATTAGTTCGGCTCCCCCTGCTAAACTATCATAATCATTCAGAATCTAAGCACATGAACATTTTCTTTCATTTAATTAAGGTCATTGTAGGCCAATTTTTTTGGAGCAGGGAGGCATAGAAATTGTTTTTGTCTTACTTCTCAGTATACCAGAATCACTTTCCATTTTAAATTATTTCAATGAGGCAATGTAGAACAAAGGTATAATCAGGAACACCACAGGATAAGAACCGTGAAATACTAGTACATTAAAAATTCTCAACCTCTAGTTGTCAGGAATATGCAAATTTAATTAAGTGCGATATATCATTTCATACCCACAGGACTAGAAGAAGATTAAGTAGTGGATCTGTAAGTGAAAATGAAGGAACGTGCCTATCATTGGGAAGCTAACTTACCACAATGGTTGGAGGCCCTGTTGAAGTCTCTAGAAGACTGAGAATAGTATATACTCAGAACATTTCAGTTCGGCTCCTCTGTCCACTCCCAGAAGCACAGTTCAGCACATTTCCACAGTAAGGGTGAAATTTTTCTTTTGTGCCCAGCAGGTTGTTAGGCACTATGATGCTCTGAACCCTCAAAATAGCTAGTGTGAGACAGGAACCAAGTTTTCTCTTTTAATTCTGTAAACTCAACTTTCAACGTCTTTAGCAGCCCATGTGTACAAACATATGAAAATACCCATTTCTCCTGTACCATATCCATTTGCCTGGTGTTTCCCTCTTCTTATTTTCCCTTTTATTTCAAACCTTCCATCTTACAGTTTTCTTTCTGAAGGTAAAATGCAGCTTTAGTTAAGATCAGTATGCCCAAGCACAGAAAAACTCAACTATTTAAAGTGACATAAAATACACACACTGGATGGAACAGGGAAAAGACAGTTTGCTTCGTTCACCAGCAACGCTCAATCGGAAGATGCTGCAAGGGTTCTTAAGCATTTACTGAGTGCCTGGTGTCTAATAAATAGGTCATTGTCATCTGACTTTTGTTCTGTCATGGTAACACTTGCGTTCAACTTCATGGCCATTGCTGCTCAGGTGTAGTCTTCTCTCTCTAGCTTTGGTAAATGCCTTAGGAATCTTTTCATGTCAGTATAATTATCTTCTTACCCTCTCTTTTAATATTTTTTTTACATTTATCTTTGTTGTATTATTAGCATTTTCTTTAGCTCCATATTCCAGTTTATTCTACTTGGCTGTGTATAATCCGCCCATTAGTCTTTAATCTTACTGATCACTTTTCTTTTTTTGCCACTCTCGAAACTTATTTGAGTCCTTTTTCAAGTATGCTTTGTATTTCTACATACACCATTTGGACTCATTTTCAACCCATCTCCTGTGTCTTTAATAATTTAAGATATGTTTCCTTTAGGTTGTTAACAAGTGATGGTATTAGCAGATGCTCTCAGAAGATTAAATCTTCCTGCTTGTCTTGTAAGGTTTCTTTTTTTTCTTTTTCTTGCCTTTGCTAGATTCTTCCCCTGTGTGTTTCAAGATTCTGTCTCTGTCTTCTTCTCACACCCCGTGCGACTTTATTTGCAGGTTGCTGAGGTGTGCTGCTTTCAGACTACGACAATTGTGATTATCTTTCCTTCTTCCCTCTGTCTGTCCATCCATCCATCCATCCGTCCATCTGTCTGTCTCTCATTTGAGTCTAGATTTTACTAAGTAGCCCAGAGAGACCTTGAATTTGTAATCCTCCCATCTCTACCTCCAACTGATGAGATGCTAGGTGTACACTTTCATATCTGGATTTATTATAGTTTCCGAGGAGGCAGAATCAAGACACACACTCTAGCTTTTGTAAACATCTTAAGAATATGCTGAACACAGAAGTGGATGCTCACAATCAGCTATTGGATTGGATCACAGGGCCCCTAATGGAGGAGCTAGAGAAAGTACCCAAGGAGCTAAAGGGATCTGCAACCCTATAGGTGGAACAACATTATGAATTAACCAGTACCCCGGAGCTCTTGACTCTAGCTGCATATGTATCAAAAGATGGCCTAGTCGGCCATCACTGGAAAGAGAGGCCCATTGGTCTTGCAAACTTTATATGCCCCAGTACAGGGGAACGCCAGGGCCAAAAAGTGGGAGTGGGTGGGTAGGGGAGTGGCGGGGGGAGAATATGGGGGACTTTTGGGATAGCATAGGAAATGTAAATGAGGAAAATACGTAATAAAAAATATTTTAAAAAAAAGAATATGCTGGATCTTCTCATGTCAGTGTGAATGTCTTCTTACCCTCTCTTTTGAATTTTTGTACTTTCTATGCATTTATCTTTTTTTATGTGAGCATTTTCTTTAGATCCATCTTTCAGGGCTATGTATAATTCATCCATTAGATTTTAATTTTGGGAAGGCAGAGGCAGGTGGATTTCTGAGTTCGAGGCCAGCCTGGTCTACAAAGTGAGTTCCAGGACAGCCAGGGCTACACAGAAAAACCCTGTCCCAAAAAACAAAAAAAAACAAAAAAAGATTTTAATTTTGATGATCACTTTTTTTTTTTTGGCCACTTTTTACTCTTTCCCACCCTGTGCTTTCTTTTCACTCAGCATGTAGCACTTTAAAGGTCCTGATTTTTGAGTCAGAATCTTTTTAATATATATTTTTGGTAGTAAGAGAATTACATCATTCCCCTTGCTCCAACTACACTGCCCTAATCAGTGGATCTAGCACAGTCCTTTCAGGAGCTAGGCATCATACCACCATCCTTCTGTCCCTCCCTCCCCCTCCAGCCCCTTCTTCTCTTATCTCAGAAAGGGCCTCACCATGTAGCTCAGGCAGCCCTTGAACTCACGAAACCTCCTGTCCCACTTCCAGAGTTCTGAGGTCACAAGTGTGTGCCTCACACTTGATTCTTTTAAGTTTGGGTTTGAGGGCTATGCTTACTTTTCTACGTACTTTTTATGACTCACATTATTAGATTATTTTAATTTTCTGAAAAGAAGGCTAGTAATCTTATATCTTATTGTGTAGACTGTGTTGTAAATTGAAAAGTGAAGTGGGGGCCTGGCATGGTGGGCACACACCTTTAATCCCAGCACTTGGGAGGCAGAGGCAGAGGCAGAGGCAGAGGCAGAGGCAGAGGCAGAGGCAGAGGCAGAGGCAGAGGCAGAGGCAGAGGCAGAGGCAGAGGCAGAGGCAGAGGCAGAGGCAGAGGCAGAGGCAGAGGCAGAGGCAGAGGCAGAGGCAGAGGCAGAGGCAGAGGCAGAGGCAGAGGCAGAGGCAGAGGCAGAGGCAGAGGCAGAGGCAGAGGCAGAGGCAGAGGCAGAGGCAGAGGCAGAGGCAGAGGCAGGCGGTTTCTGAGTTCGAGGCCAGCTGGGTCTACAAAGTGGGTTCCAGGACAGCCAGGGCTATAGAGAAACCCTGACTCGAAAAACAAAAACAAAAACAAAAACGAGAACGAGGAGGAGGAGGAGAAGGAGAAGGAGAAGAAGAAGGAGAAGAAGAAGAAGAAGGAGAAGAAAGGTGAAGCATCTGAGATTGGGATAAATCTCAGGAGACACAGTTAATTAGTAAGACCATGACTGTAAGAACATTGACCTTGGACTCAGGCCTTTGCTCCTACAGAACTCTTCAGCTATCAGAAGAATAGTGGGTAACATTTTGAGCAAAAATAAAGGATGGAAGGGATAATTAATACCTAGTTATATGAAAGGTTAACCATAAAACCCACAGAAGACAGATTAAAAGCAAGAACACCAGAGTTTCATTCATCAAGGCTGACACTGAATGTGCAGCAGGTTGAAGGTATGAGACCAACATCACTTCTTCTATGAAGCCATTATGAATGATAGAAAAAGAGGAGTCCTGACCTTTTAAAAAACTTGTATGGATCACACTATTAGAGAAGAACATTATGTTCTTGGTCTGTCTGAACATCCACTATTGCATCCTTTTATTTCAGAACAGAACCCAAGGCCCTTAAACTGACCAAATGCCCAATAGATGCCACAGAAAGAAAATAAGCAATGTTTAAAAGTCCAGAAAACCATAATCTAAGTTTTGTCCAGGTGTTAGTTGATGTCACAAACATCATTCCAAATTGTGCTGTACTAGGTCATGCCATTGCATCGTGTACAGTTGTGATTATAAATGAAAATGGGTTAAATATATTAAGTCAACTATATTCTAAACAATTGGTTCTGTAAGAGCAAAGAAAATGTGTACTCTATAGATAAGTAAGTCCAGAGAAAAAAGAAAATTCCCGAGAATGAAACATGATAATGTGCTACTTAAAAGACAATGTCAAAAGTAGTTCATGTCATCCAAAAACTGTTTAAACTTTAAAAAGCTAAGCAGAAAATATCATTGACTTTCAGAGAAATAGTCAGAATCATAGAAGAAGGAGTGAACATTTCTTAAAATAATACAAAGGAAAAGATTTTTCCATATTCACTTTAAAATGTCATTTTGAAAAAATATTTAAGGTATATAGTTTTCTAGGATGTTTGTAGTTGAATACATAATCAACATTGGTGATTCTGAAAAGTCATTCCTTAACCAGATGTTGGAAGGAATTCACTTTATACTATGTAACAAATAAGCAGATGCTTCAATTTTTTTCCAAAGGATCTGATAAAGGCACAGATCTACACACTAGCTGAGCTTGTGAAGTATGAAGTGTGAAGTTAATAAACTAACTCGGTTGGTTTTAGTTTCTGAATAATGGTAAAAATAGACGAGCCTTGCTGTGTTGCCTTGGGTTGTCTAGAACTCATTCGACATACCAGGCTGGGATCAAACTTGCTGTACTCATCCAGTCTCTGTTTTCTAAATGCTGAGATTATAGATACTTGCCACTATGTCTGACTAACAAACACATGTTTAAGAGAAACTGTATATAAACCAGATGATCCCTAATTGAAATAACTGAAAAATTATCTTAAAATTTAGTAAGCAACAGATTTTAGATTAACTATCAAGAATACACGAACTAATTTACAGCAGATTAAATTTTAATATATTATATGTAATATATGTATATATTTATTCAATGGGCTAAATATATGTTTAACATATAATAAAAATACAGTTATTTGCACCGAGGATACAAAAAGATAAAAGATGCAGAACTTAAAGTAAAATTTAGAAAAAGGAATAGTATTTTAGTGGCCTAAAGAATCAGAGGATGCATAGAAAAATTACTCTAGTTTTGTTATTCAAGTGTTGTTCTGAAATACTTTCTCTGAATATTTGATGTCTAAAAATAAATTGTAGCACATTCTATGGGCCTTATGATGGTTGGCTGATGTAAAAAAAATCTTTAAGACAATGCTTCTATGGAAAGTAAATACATCCATTTAACTATTTTGTTGGCAACGTGTAATTTCTTTTAAAAAATAACCTTTTAATTGAATTTCTTTGTTGACTGTTTCATACATATACTGAGTTAATTCTGATTACTCTAACCTCCCAGGCTCTCCGATCCCCGACCTACGCCCATCCAACAAGTCTCTTTCTTAATTCATACTTAGAAAACAAGAACTGCAGGGACAAAAATGGAGAAGAGACCGAAGACAGGAGCCTAGCATTGCTGTCCTCTGAGAGGCTTTACCAGCAGCTGACTGAGACAGACACAGACACATCCAACCACTGGACTGAAGTTGGGGACCCCTATGGTTGAATTAGGAGGATTGAAGAAGTTGAAGGAGAAGGTGACCCCTTAGGAAGACCAGCAGTCTCAACTAGCCTGGACCCCAGAAATTTCCAGAAACTGAGCTACCAATCAGGCTGAATAAACTGACTGACTTGAGGCCTGTGGCACATATACAGCAGAGGACTGCCTGATCTGACCTCAGTGAGTGAAGATGCACCTAATCCTTTAGAGACTTGAGGCTCCAGGGAAGGTGGATGCCTGGTATGAGGGGAGCACCCTCTCAGAGGCTAGGGGGAGGAGATGGGAGGGGGCAGGAGATGGGGGACAATGGGTGGAATAAAAATAAATAAAACGTTAAAAAACACAGCAAAAGCAAACCAACAAACAGAAAATCAAACCAAACCAACAACAAGAAAGCCCACTGAGTTTTGCCAAGATTGTTTGCATGAGTATGGTTTTGGAATCGCTCACTGGTACCTGGTGGGCTCCTTAGTAGGTATACAAATGAAAATGACTAAGTAGCCCTTCACATCCATCATAGGCCAGTTTAAAAGGTAGCAGCTATAGGGCCCTGTGAGCCATTCCCAATCTGTGACCGACTGCCAACAACCCCATTGCATGTAGCTTTGGTGGAATCACGAATTGGCTTGGCCTTGCCCAGGAGACATTTCACAGGCTTTCTCCCAGCCTTCTGGCTTATACGTTCTTCCCAACCCCTAGAAAAAGGTACATTTATGAACAAGGATGACAGAGAGAAGGCCACCTTCAGAGACCAGGTTGTACGGTTAGGGTTTCAATGAATTTTACCAGCCTAGTCAGCATTTAATTTGAGAAATCAATGCTATGGTTTTATTTCAGTTTCAAAGCTGTAGAAAATACTATTTTTATAACACAGGCCACTTTTTTATTCATATACTCAAAATGCATTTGTTTTACAGAGTGAGGAACATCCTGTGCTATGGGCTGAATCTTTTTATCACTCCTCATTCATTCATATTTTGAAGTCAAATCCCCCAAATAGCCCCCGATCCCCGGGGTTAGAACACGGATGGATGGATGGAGCCTTTGGTCCAAGGGGATCAGCAGCTCTTAAAAGCAAGACAACAGAGGATTTTAAAGATGGCTTTTAAAGAAGCTTCCCTCCTTCACGCTAGGAAGGGAACCCTCCCAGCCCCTCATAATGCTAGTGTTGAGCGTTACACTTCCAGGTTTCAGAGTGGTGAGAAAATCAATTTGGGTTGTGTTGTTTACACACCTAACTATGATACTTCATTTCCGGCAGCCAAAGAAGGCAGAGCCACCGTATAGAAAAGGGAAGGGCATATTTTTTTTTTTTTAAAATGTTTGTGTCATAAAAGTGAATAAAGTCTGTACAAACATTCACAGTTCAGTGGAAGCTGAGGCTAAGTAAATGTGGTACGTGTCCTAGAGCAGAGCCTATAAGGACCAGAGTGGCAGGGATGCTATGGAGAACAGGGCTAAGCAGTCAACAGAGATAGAAGATGGCCTATAGGCTGCATGGCTATGGTGTCAACATGTATTTATAAAGCTGGTTTATCTTAATTAAAATCAATATATATATATATATATATATATATATATATATATATATATATATATATATATATTGGAAATTCTCTTAAAAACCCCAATGCTTAGTTGAACTCAGGACACTGTTCTTACAACAGGGCACGCCTACTGGTATTACTAGTCCATCCCAGAGAAACAGAAAGCAACCACAACTGGCCTTGTTAGCGTAATGTATTCCACACAGAACTGCTTCAAGAAAGCTCCCAAGGGTCCATGGGGAAAGACAGCCTCACCTTGTGGTAGCCTCCTCTAACAGGAAGGGATCAGCCTCTAACATATCAGCAAGCACTCTGGCCTTCTCTGTGTCATCAGAAAAGTGAGCGACCTGCCATCTCAGACACCGGGGAACTCACTTCACAGTTCTAGGTACAGATTTAAATCAGACAGAAATTTAGCAGGGCGACAAGCAAGGTGGTTCTAAGTCCTCATAGTCACCTAAGACATTGCTGTTTTAAGGAAAGTACTGTTTTCCTCAGTAAGAAACTACAATATATGTGTTGGAAAATATCCCCCAGCCTGAGGAAGGAAGAAAAGGCTGGTTCCACAGAGTGACACTCACCCTTTATTCGATTCTAAATGTTTTCCTAAGTGATAAATATATGACTTATAAAAGCGACAATCGTAAAATAAATGACATCATACCAGAAAGTGTTTGCCACCATTATTTAGACCGTGCTGTATCATGAATATATTTTATATGACTAGACTGTCAACATCCCATTTTAAAGAAAACTCACCCATGAATTGTTTCAGCCTTATGGTTATTTCCTTAGGATGGATCGTTACAACTGGAATTTTTAAATCAAAGGCAGAAATATTGTTAAGGTTTTTGATAAAATCTTACTACCTAGACATCAAGCCTGATTTACTCTCTACCGAGCATTTCTGAGACGAGGTGAAATTTCCACAGCTCTGTATTTGGTTATCTAAGTCCCATTGCCTTGGTTGCCGGTAAGCAGAGAAGTTTCCTTCAACGGTCTTGTCAATTTAATGAATTGAGATTACATGCCTTTAAAAATTTTTTATTCTTGAGGCAGCCTTTTAAAAAGTAATTTGTAAAAGTTTTAAGGCAAGTTATTAGCTTATTTTGAAGTGCTTGATATATTTTTTAACGTTCATCTTTAAATTGGAAGAGAGCTATGGGAATCAGATGATAATGCAATGAATTATGTAATATGTTCAGAAAATATTCTATGTGATTTAAATTTCTTAGTCATCACTAAATGTCTTAAAAAACAAAACAAAGCAAACCCCAAACAAAAACAAAAAAACCAACCAACCAACCAACCAACCAGCCAACCAGGAATTACTTAAGGATCACACAATTCTGTTTCTTCTATTTGCTTTTCATCTAGAACAACCCTTGCCTTTCTCTACCACGACATGGACATTTTAAAAGAGAACAGATGAGCTGCTCAAAAAAGTGCTTCAAAATCTGAACTTATGTTTCTGTGTGGTGCGATCCGAGTATCACGCAGAAACCTTAAATTATACAAGCAACTGTGCCAAGCGTCTTCCTTATGCTTACCAGTTCCAGCATCATCCTGAGAAACTCCTTTCACATAAAATCATATAGATATATACCTCTGCTATCTCTTATTGCATTCTTTCAGGAATTACACTTAAATTTGTAGTGAATTATTTTGATGAAGTGAGTGAACAGATTTAGATTTCTAAGTATTTGAAGTGACTGCTTAGAAGTAAATAGTAAAGAATTAGTGTTAACAAGAAATTTTGTGTACAATGTTAACATGAATAAATATGGATCACAAACATATATAATCTGAGGAGTATATCACATATTTTTGTACTTTTTCAGGCTTTGGATATTGTACCAAAGGAAACTGGATTGGAGCCAGGGAAAGACCCTGGGTGAGAATATAGAAATAATCATATCCAATTTAATGTTAGCATCTTATTCTATTTCCTTACTCCCTCTCAAAGATCCATTAGCATTTTCCAAAATGGTAGAGACTGTAATACAGATCACAGAGAGTGATGGCTTTAAATACAGCTCATTAAAATAAAAACGAGGAGAGGACTGTGAATCATTATCGCTAAACCCACTGCTCATATCAAATGGGAGTCAGCGTAATCAGGCAGGGCTTTCTAATACCACAGAGACCAACTTGCCTCTCTGCCGATACATCAAGTGTGGTATTTCCTACACATTCATAATCAGGGGCACACCTCTTCCTGTCAAGGCTTTCCTGATCTTCATGTTTCAATTCAGCTAACTATAAAGGAGAATTTAATTATTCTTTCTCATAAGACTGAATTTGTTTATGTGTTTTTAAATGTCAGATTTGGTTTACCAAAGGACAGTAGCCAGTGATGGGAAATGCTTAAGAGAGAAAGCTTTGCAATGTTTATAAGTAACGCCTGAGAAGCTCTGGTTTATAATCTCAATCATTCTGACTTCCAAAATTCTGGTCGTCAAGAAGCCACAATTATAAAGTGGTACGTGAAGCCTATGCGAGAAGACTTCGCATAAGTTGATCTGGGAGTGCAATTAATGCTATCTATCCCTCTTTTGAAAGTTAGTTGCATTTAGTCAAGATAATACATGTAACCAGTGACCCAGTGTTTTGTTCTTAGACGTTAACCCAAAACGTCGGAGGAGCTCTGCCCAACAAGACAGAAATAAGAATGGTGCTAGCAGCCTTAATCATAATAGCTCCAAACTGGAAACAACTTTAATGTCATCCAAGAGAGCAATGGATGAACTGTATAGACACACAGAGAAATATTATACAATAATAAAGAAAAAGCCTCCATTTGCAACACATGAACTAATCTCACATATATCCTGAATGATTTCATTTGCATGAAGTTTAAAATCTGGAAAGCTGCTTTTCAACCAGGGAGACCAGAGTTATTTATCTGTAAAGGTTGAGGTTCACTCAGAAAGGCGTGAACAAACCAGCTGAGCGCCATCCAGTAGGAAAACGGATGGTGCTCATGCAGCTGTGTATACAATTAAGAATTAAGTGACTGCATGTTTAAATTAGTATACAAACTCACCTTGCTGTATGTGTGTCCTACTTTATAAGAGAAAGAGAATCTGCTACTGATGGTTTTAGCTTAATGAAAGTGGAAATACATGCATTCAAGCTTCTCTATATTAAAATAAAACCATTAGTTACCCCGAAGTAGCTGCCTCTGTTCTTAGTGACTTCATAGTAGCTCTCTGTCCTGTCCTTGGCCCTTAGTGACTTCATCGTAGCTCTCTGTCCTTTCCTTTACAAAATTCTTTCAAAGATGGCTGTGATAACTCTTTAACCTTGTCTTACTTCAAACATTGTCCTTAGTCTTCCCCTGAAACAAGCTGTTCTAAGATCCCTAATCTCATTGCTATTAAATTTGATGAACAATTTTCATTGTTTTGGTTTTTTTATGACCTGTCTGGAGCATTTCATGCTTTTGACCTCCTCTTCCTCCTTGGAAATCTTCCCCTTCACTGTTTTCCTGATGCTGCCTTCCCTGTTGTTCCTCCTGCCTGTCAGGCAATCACCTGCTATGCTCCTTTGTAGCTTCCTCCATTTCCTGGTACCTGTTTGTTCTCTATTCTACTGTTCCTCACCTCCCACTCAGACCTTCATCCCCCATGCTTCCTACTTCTCTATACTCCCATTAGTTCCTGGAAGATTTATTTCCAGCCTAGATGATTTATCCAGCAGGTCTTCTTTGATTTCCCACACATAGCCAAACTTTATATTATTGTCCCACCCTCACATCTCCTCATGTATGTCTTACCTCAATAAATGGAATCAACATCCACTCAGAAGACCAAGCCAAAGCCTTATTCGTTATCCTTAGTTTATCACCCATGTCTTTACTTAGATGTATCCTTGTTCCTGCTGCCTGTAGTGTTTCATATGGTTTTCTCTGTCTCTTTCTAGTCTCACTATACTGTGGAGGTCAGGTTAACATCATTACCCACCTTAGGTTCTCCCTAGTTCCCACTCATTCCCCCACAGCACATAGCCAGAGCAAACCTTCTATCTTAATTAAATGATTGCTTTGCAGAGTCCATCATACTATTCTTTTCATATGAATGCTTCTTATGCAAAGAGAATGGAGAATACTTTGCTTAGATTTCTAAAGCATATTTTTCACTCTTAGATGTACTTTATTTTTAATTTTTTCATTAGCATACAAAAGATTAATAATCATTATCATTTTAAAGCAAAATTTGTTTGTATTGTTTCTCTTCTTCCCTTAAATCTACTTTCTGCATCTGCATTCCTGCATATGGCAGATGTACTTTGAACATTTTCATTTAAATATGAAATATCAGTACTGTATCACTTACAAAATACAGACATGCCTTCTGTCACAGTTCAGTAGACTGTGAATTCATTAGCAAAGAGACTTCACATGGAAGACTGAGTGGTGCAAATGAATTTCCCCATAACATTAACTATTGACTGAGTTGTGTGGGAACAACGGAGATGATCTATGTAGAAGAAACAAGTATCATGTGTTCAACAACTTTCTATTTAGTTTTCTCTTTCCTTCCTTCTTCCTTCCTTCCTTCCTTCCTTCCTTCCTTCCTTCCTTCCTTCCTTCCTTCCTTCCTCCCTTCTTCCCTAAGTGCTGGGCATTGAACTCAAGGTGCCATGCATGCGAGGCAAACAGGACCACTGAACTGCATCCCCAACTCCTACATTTATTTTTCATCCATTATTATGAAAGTATTCATGTCAAAACAGTGGTGAAGTAGCGGGAGAGATGGCTCAGCAGTTAAAAGCACTGACTTCTCATCTAGAGGCCCTGAGTTCAATTCCCAGCAACCCCATGGTGGCTCACAACCATCTATGATTGGGATCTGATGTCCTCTTCTGGTGTGTCTGAAAACACCAACAGTGTACTCACAGACATAAAATAAAAAAAGTAAATTTTAAAAAACAAAACAAAACTGGTGAATATTAGATGTAGGACTTGTTCAGTTTATTATGCTGGGAGAGATAGAACAAAGACATAGAACAAAATCATGGATGTCTTCATTTATTGGTGATTCAAGTAGTGTCCACATGGGGAGGAAAGAGTTAACAGCAACCTGAGTTGTTCTCTGAAGCTGGAGATGATTGGCCTCAACAGGCTCCTTATAAATATGCTAATAGTATTTACTGGTGGAAAGACACAAGAGCCCTCATTTAAAAATGATAGGTTTTGGCAGGACTGGTAGGTTCTGTCTAGACTGTGTATTGTAAATAAACCTGCAGTGTATGGATTTATGAGACATGGCAGGTTGGAGGTTGGTGGATACTCATGTAACCATTTTTCTGTCTAGCTAGAGAAAGTATAAAACTGGGAACCTCAAAATCAGAGTGGATTTTCTTTTTTAAAAGAACATGATGTTCACATGAACTGTTCAGAACTCAGCTGTTAACTGTGAAACCCAAACACATCCTACTATAAAAGGGGAAGGTCAGTGTTAACAGATAGAGCCTGGCTCCATCTCAGAGAGTGCCGCACGTGCATTAGACTCTTGTTGGTACCCTGTAGTCATCAGTGCAGAGTGGGGTTGGACATCGTGGACGATGCTCAAGAGTTCACTTTGAGCTTTAACTCTCCGGTCAACACAGTCAAACACACACAAGAAATAAGAAGCTGATAAATAAGAGGCAGATCAAACATAGACAAGTTTTAAAAGACAGTGTTGTAGAGATGTAAGTAATAGAAATAAATGGATTCCTACCTAAGATTATGTATTAAAATAAAAATAAACATAACACGAAGTAAAACCAAACACCAGAATAATAATTGAACCAGGAGGGAATGTATTTACGACACTTTTGAGGGAGATGTGCTCAGTCATCAAGGGTTAAAATTTTCTGGGGGGAAGGGGGAAAGCAGGTGAAAAGGATAAAAGTAAATGTCAAGTGTTGAAATACAAAAAGTGTCAACGAATGCACGCATAACTAAGCTATGTATCAAGGAAAACTAAAATAAAGGTTTCAAAAAGGAAACAGGATGTCGGTGTGCTACCCCGGCGGCAGTTAGACATAATGAGAAATCCCACAAACATGAACAAGGTTCTGCATGGCAGCCACCTTTGCTCTGTCTTCAAGAGGGGAGAGAATGTGGCAGTCACGCAGAAGGGAATACGCTATCTAGAGCTTACTGCCTCCTTGAGATCTAGAACTCTCCAGACCCAGCGCTGGGCCCCTTCCTTCAGCCTCCCTCAACAGGCATGTTCGAGGCTCCAGGAGCCTTGGTAGCGGTTTTTTCAGGAGTCCATAGCCCTTTCTTCATGTTCTTGTTACCCACCTACTCCTGCCTGCCCACAAACACACGTTCACAAATTTCAGTAACGCTGGAAGCTGCACATCTTATCCTGTCAAAAGTGTTGCCCCCAATAAGTGATTTGCGTTTTCAGTTCCACCGCAGTATCTGCATCCCAGAGTGCCTAAGCCACAGAACACAGTATACTTCTTGCAAGTCAATACTTAAAAGATATTGGCATGCGTTTCATTAGAATTGATGGTATAGATGTCAGCAGAAATAGTTACCATTTCATGTAGGAATATTTGAAAGCATTATTTATACTCGTAAAAGTGAAAATAAAATTCCCGACAAAGGATCGGGTCAATTATCCTCAAAAGCATGTAAGTGGCCTCAGTTTAAGGATGTGGGAAGATATTTATTACAGCAAGAATTGCAAGTGGCAGGTGCACTTACTCAAATATAAGGAGAAACAAAGAACAGAATATGTAAGTATGAAGATATAATTCCTTTTTCCTCTTTATGCTTTTCCTGTAAGTTTTAAATTTTTTTGCAATGAGTGTTTTACAGTAAAAATATTAATTCATAAGGACCTTATTAAAGGTAAGAAACTATCAATCTATAATCAATTATTAATCTTGTCTGTGTTGGTGTTATGAGCCGGGCTGCATCTTTTTTACTTTCCTGAGTTGTTCAACTGTTCTGAAACTGAAACCAGGAACTTTAGAATTCCAGAAAAGCAGTGAAAACCAACTTAGTAGAGAAAGGACAATCTTATGAAAAACGAACACTGAGTGTCCATGTTTATAATATCCCTACGTATACATTATGCTCTGTGCAAAGTCAAGGGTGGACTGGGAACTTGCTATATAGTTCATGCTTTCAGCTCACTGGTCTCCTATTCTGCCTCTTAGCACTGGGATTATAGGCACCAACCAACAAGCCTGGCATTAAATTTGTATGTTTTCTCTGTTTTTAATTAGCATATAAAATGATTAGTTTCATTATAATTTTTTAAAGAGTTATTTATTTTATGTATATGAGCACACTATAGCTGTCTTCAGACACACCAGAAGAGGACATCAGACCCCATTAAAGATGGTTATGAGCCACCATGTGGTTGCTGGGAATTGAACTCAGGATCTCTGGAAGAACAGTCAGTGCTCTTAACTGCTGAGGCATCTCGCTAGCCCTCATTATAGATTTTCATGCATCATTCATTTTTCTTGATCCTACTCCCTCCCCCCTTTCTTATGCCTCTTCTATCCATGTATCTTTTCACTCTCATTATTATCTGCCTCATTTCCTGTCATATGTGTTATACTATCTCTTGCTTTATCAGCACATGGTTGTCTTTTTTCTATTTTCATGATCTATATCATATATGCACGTATGATATGCACAATCTTATTTATGCATATAAGTAATCTAGATTATAAAAAGATTTCATGATCTTATATATGCATATAAGTAATATATGTATACACACACATATATATACAACTACATCACTATATATATGTATATACATACATACATACATACATACATACATATATGTGTATATATGCTGTACATTTGAAAAAGCACATGCCATGTTTGTCTTTATGAGCCTGATCATTCAGAGGGTTGGTCGCTCTTTGCCCTAGTCATGCTCAAGAAGGAAACAAAAGAAGAAAAAAATTAGATTCAGTGATCTCTCTCTCTCTCTCTCTCTCTCTTTCCCTCTCCCTCTATCTCTCTTCTTCTTCTTCTCCTTCTTCTTCTTCTTCTTCTTCTTCTTCTTCTTCTTCTTCTTCTTCTTCTTCTTCTTCTTCTTCTTCTTCTTCTTCCTCTTCTATCTAGTGGTAGAGGTGAAACCCAGGCTATAAAGAGTGGGGAAAAAGAAGAACCCACAAAGTAGCAAAGACCATCTACAGTAATCCTATTATTCGATTATTTCTACTCTTTGGAGAAGTCTCCAACCTGATTTCCATACAGTGGCTGCCCCTGCTTACACTCCCACCAGTGAGTAAGTCAGGGTCCCTCACTCCCCACACCCTCATCAGCATTTGTTGTCCTCTGTGCCCCATTCTTTCATTCATTTGTTGACTGGTAGCTTTTTTTTGTATTTAATTTGTGCAATTCTCTGTATATGCTCCATATTACCTCCTGACTGAAGTATAAACCAGCGATGGAATTCCTCCATTTTGTTAGCTGTCTGTTCTGGCTGCTGTGCAGAAGTTTTATAATTGCATCTTTTCCTGTTTATCCATCTTGAAGCTATTTTCTGTGCTTTTGGGTTCCTATTCAGAGCATTGTTGCCTACGTCTATATTTTGAAGTGTTCTCTGGCAGCAGTTTTGGTTTCTCGGGTTTTAATTTAGTGTCTTTGATCAAGTTTGAATTGAATTTCGTGAAGAGTGAGATAATGACATTGCTCTACAGGTCAGTGTCCAGATTTTGCAGGAAGCATTTGTCATGCAATGCCCCCTCCTGATGTGTATGTGCTTTGACGCCTTTGCCAAATAGTAAGTGACCATGGGTTTATTTCTGGGTCCCCTTGGCTTTCTCGCTGGTCTAAGTGTCTGATTTTCTGCTATGATCCTTGCTTACTATGGCTCTCTAGCTTAATTTGAAGCCAGGTGGTCTGACAGTACTGGTGATGGTCCTTTTGCTTAGGCTAGCTTTGGTTACCTGTGGTATTTTGTGTTTGCATACAACTTGTAGCATTGGTTTCCTTTTCTCTTCTGTGCAGAATGCCACTAGAATACAGATGGGGAGGGATTACATTAATCTAGATTATTTTTTTGGTAATATAGCGATTTCATAATAGCATTCTGCAATGCAGAAGCCTAGAATTTCTTTTCATTGTCTAGTATCTTTTTCTATTTCATTTTCCTTCCTTTTTTCAAAAATCGTTTTCATTTCATTTTTATTTTATTTGTGTGCATGTCTTGCCCTCATGCATGTCTGTGCACCACACCCATGCGGAGCCTTAGAAGCAAGGAGAGAGAGTCAGATTCCTTAGGTCTGGAGATAAAGATGGTTGGGAGCCATCATGTGGGCTCTGGGAATGGAACCCAGATCCTCTGGAGAGAACCTACCGCTCTTAACCACTGAAGCATCTCTTCAGCCCTCAATGGCTTTTTGTTTCAGTTCCTTCAAATGTTCTTTCTTTATTTGCATTAAGTTAATTTGTAGGCACATTTTTTTATTTTTAGCTGTTGAGAATGAAATAGTTTCCTAATTTCTCTCCTAGAAAGTTGGTATTTTAAAAAGGTACAGATTTTCCCAAATCTATTTTGCAACTATACTAGAAAGTGCTTATCAGATTTAATAGTTTTCTGATGGAGTCAATATGATTGGTTGTTTGTTTTTGATCCACACTGGGTCTCATTACACAGTCCTGGCTTGCCTGGAACTCTATGTAGACCAGTATGGCCTCAGATTAGAATGGAGGCACCAGTCTCTGCCTTTCAAGTACTGGGATTAAAGGCATGGGTGACCACACCTAGCCCTCCATAGGACTAGAGTCACATTGTCTACAAATAGGGAGAATTTCACCTTTTCCTGCTTATGTTCTTCAAAAATACCCTTCTCTTGTCTAGTTTTCTATGCTGTTCAGGCTTCAGTGCAGTCACAGGGAGGGTCATACCATTGAATAACATGGAAGATTTGACCTGATTCATTTCTAACCTCGTTGGCTGGCTTGTCCTTAGACAATCCAGAATAGGGTTCAGACTAGCCTCTGGATTCATCCTTTAGAGTAGATGGGACAATGACTGTGCACTAGCCTGTTCAAGGAAATGATAGAAATTATGAAAGACAACATAGGAGAAGATCTTTACAGGTTTGATTTAGACAAAGAGGTTTTAAGGTAGCAAAAGAATGAGTCACAATAGACAAAGATTGATAAACTGGTATTCACTGAATTAAAAAAAATCTGTAAAAAATACTATTAAGAAAATTAAAATACAAATCATGCATGGGGAGATATTTGTACATTATATATCTGACAACGACTCATAATAAGGATGCACAGAAAACTCTCTGATGCTTGGTGGCACACACCTTTAATCCCAGCACTCCAGAGACAGAGACAGAGACAGAGACAGAGACAGAGACAGAGACAGAGACAGAGACAGAGGCAGAGACAGGTGGATCTTTGTGAGTTCCTAACCAGCTTGGTCTATGGAGTGAGTTCTAGGACAGTTAGAGCTATGTAGAAAGATTCTGTATACCCTTTTATTCTTAGAAATACATAAAAGTGGATTTTACTGTAAGTAAAAGTTTAAAGAATTAAAAATATAAGAGAGAAAGATCAGAAGATAAAAGTTTGAGAAATGACAATTTTTGAATCTAAAAAAAATAAAGCTTTATAAAATGTTCATTTTTTGTGATAATGTTAATTAAAATTGTCCGTATTGTCTTAAGCTAGTTAGATAAAAATCGGATATTTACTTTTAAATCCCCCAACTTTTAAAAATCCCCACACACCCATAAGAAGATAAACGAAAGCATTGTTCATGGGGTTTTATGTTTAATTGATTGAAACATTAGTCATCTCCAAAACTATGATTCCACTCATTCTCTCTCTGAGGCTCTCTTCAACTGCTCCAGTGTTTCTCTGTGACTGTCTGAGGTGACACATAAGACTGGGAACAGTTATCACAGGGTTCTTCATGTATTAGGTTGCAGATAACACAATGGAAGGCTTCAATGACAGCTTAATAGACTAGGCACAAATATTGCTCATATGGATCCTCAATACAAGTCAAGAGCCATCATGTTTCTCTAATGGAGAAGATCAATTGTGATTTACAGTAAGCTGATCAGTGGGGCAGCTTTTTGGAACTTGGTCTCAGTCTAACTAGCGGTAGAACCTGGAACTTATCATGTTCCTACGTCATCTTTCTTGATTGGTATTAATTTTACTAAAGCTTCTGCAAAGAGCTAAAGCTTGAAGCATCCAAAATGAACATCCCTAGCAGAAACAACAGAAGCCTTCTGACTTTTTGTCTTTGAGGCTGGTAACTGGATGCTTACTAAGCTAGCAGTAACTACATCTTGAGCTGGTAGATAGATGCACAGTCATGGCCTGTGGTAATAGCCCAAGGCCTTTTGTGAGTGTAGAGCCATCTATTGGAGTTCTGCATCTGGCACTCAGAATAATACATCAGCTCCAATTTCCACTTTCACTTTCTCTAAGTACAGCAAAAATTTAAAGTCGTTGCAATGCACACAAAGTGTAACAATCCCTCTTGACTTTTATATTGATTTTTATAGCCTTTTATAGTTCTATTATCCACATCAAATTTGATAGTGGTTTTTTTTTTTTTTTACTGTCCTCTTCATAGTGTTTATATTAATAGTTCCAATGGTCCTCCTATTTTGATGACATCTTTAAGCAAAAATCACAGGTTCACAGGTTTTAGAATAAACAGGTTTAGAAGTGCACATAATTGACTCTTGATACACATAGACTGGTGGGGGTGGGGCAGAACTCCAGTTCTGGTCTAGAAGTAGCTTGCTGACCTGTTCATGATTCGCTAGGATTCACAGGGAGAATGGAATGTTGCTTAATCCCATGACTAAGATGAACACAGGTCTTTAAACCAACTAGAAGATTTGTCATGGACAGTGCACATATGCTTAGATACGTTTTGACAAGTTAAGTGTGTGATATACACACCAAGCTGAACCTCACAAACATATGAATAAGGTCAAGGTCTTCATCCTACAACAAAACGACAGCTCCTGCTATGATGAGGATTTGTGTTGTGAGTGCTAGTAGCAAGGGAGCCGAAGGAATATAATTACACTGGCAACACAATTGCTTCTTCTCCCCCCTCTTCCGTCTGTCTAGGATCTTCTGTGCTTACTGTTTTTCTCACAGTTCCTCACAGGGTTTTTTTTTTTTTTTTTTTTTTTTTTTTTTTTTTTTTATGTATTCCAACCTCCTCACTGTGGCTCCCTCTTCCTGCTTTCAACCAAAGTTTATGCCCAGACCTCAGATCCATCATCCTTTCCCTAGGACTACAGGTTGTTCCTTCCCAAATAAGACTCGAGACTCCCGTTCTGAAAGCCCTGCCATACAAAACAAGTCAAGTCTGGATCTGAGGTTTTCACTACAAAGCAGACTGAACGAACGCCCTTCACAGTTACTTATTTCAATTACTTCTATATTTCAAAGGGCTCTATCGAAGACTTGTGTTATCCATTTCTATTCCCCAAATTCTCTTCCAAAAGAGGAGATTTCTGTCTTCTTAAACTCATATTTTTAAATTTTTAAAAACTTTTCTTCTAACACCATCTGGCCAAACATGCATCTGGCCCTTGGAGCTGTCATCTCAAATGAACTGATAGGAACATTAACTATCCATGAAGGAGGACCTGTGTCTTCCTATACACCCTGAAGGAGAGGATGAATCTCACTCGGCTAAAAGCCAGATGAATTTATCCTGGCTTTATGAGCCAATGAATAGCATGTGAGGAGCCTGGACTCTACACTACTTACAACTGCAGCCTTCTATGTGGGAAAGTCTTTCCTGACAGTTATTGCTCTTTTAGAGGGACTACATATTTTTCTATTTGACTCTTATGGTTAGCTAGAAAGATGGAGCTTCTGAGAAGCAGCCTGTTGGCTGTTATGTCTACACAGGGAGAAGAGGGAGCTCGTGCTAGCTCAAGTATCCATTCAAGTTTCTGGTGGCTGATAAAGCAAAGGATGTACTGAGTGCCCCAGGTATATGATATTTAACTTGAGAGCAGACATCTAAGGACAAGAAAAATGTGCACACTGGAGCAGATCTATTAGTTCAAAGCTTAAAATCGGGATCAGGAATGAGCCCAGGCTTCCAGGAATAATAGGACATCTCTTTAGGCATATCAACAGTACATCTCTGCCCGTCCAGTTTTCATAATCACTCAGCTCTCAAAGCTGGATTTATGTCTCCAACAACTGCTCATGTCCTGCTTACCAAGAATGCCCTTCACGAAATCCATTGTCTCCTGTGTCTTCATCTTGTTGGCCATTTCAGGTGTATTTGTCATCATATCGCAGACTCCATATTTCTTCTTTGAGACTGGGACTCATGTATCCCAGGCTAGTCTTGAACTTGCAATGTAGCCAGGATGGCTACAAAAGTAGCTTCTGGTGGTCAGATGCACACCATCGTGCCCTGTTTTGATGTGGTACTGGGGATATACCAACCAAGGCTTGATGTATCTGGGGCAAGCACTGTGTTAACTGGGCTACATTCCAGGCCATAATCTCCATTTCAATACACTTTGACTCCTAGAGTCTTGTAGTCCCAGATCGATGACTCTTCCCCAGTCTCCTTTATTAGATGGTTCTTTCAAACTCTGGGAGTGCCTTCATGCTCAATCCTTGGTGTTCTTCCACAGAGGACTATCTATCTACCTTCTTGGACTTCTACTACTGTCTTGGATGAAGCCATTTGATCCTAAAGTTGTAAATACCATCTCCATGGCAACATTTCTCAATTCTGATTCTACAGCCCCAACCTTTCATCTTCGCTTCAGAGTTGTCCTAATAGGCATTAACGTCTAATAGATATTAACGGATGGCTAAAGGAATCTCTTATTGTATTTTAGCACAGGTTTTGAGTTTTGCTTTCTCATTCTCCAAAGTGTGTTTCACTTAGCCCATCCCACTTAATAGCATGACATCTCCATGGAGTCAGGTGCTTAGACCAAATCTTTCCTTCCTTCCTTCCTTCCTTCCTTCCTTCCTTCCTTCCTTCCTTCCTTCCTTCCTTCCTTCCTTCCTTCCTATCATGACTGGCTCCATCTCTCCTCCAACACTCAGCCCATCTGCAAGTCCTGCTGGACTTACCTCTGAAATAACATGTTTAAAATAAGCTATTCTAGTCCCAAGTTACAAACTACTCTCCTGACCCATACAGTCTCTCTATACACTTCAAAATCATAACCTGATACCTCTCATGGCTTTCTTTCCATTACTCTTTAAATCAGATCCATTCTTCTCTGTGGCCCAAACTGGAGCTACTGGGTTGGCTTCTATCACCCTCTGACCTTGTCTTGCCTTGATTTCTCACTGCTCAGTCCAGTCTGTCAGGCTCTGGAAGCTGCCAAGTTTGCCCCTGCCTCAGGGCCTCTGCAATTGCTTCTTCTGCTGGCATGTTCTGATCAAGATTGTCACATGCCTAAGATTGTCACATGTTAAGCTTTCTGAGAGGACTTTCCTGCTTGACTAAGTCAGCTGCTCTTTCTTGTCCCCAGACGTGACCCTTTTTATATTATTTTCTATGTAAACATAACATTTCTGTATTACCTTGCTTGTTTTCTTATCACATCTGCAGTGGGAGATCTGAACTGTAGCGCAGTAAACCACACCAGCTCTTTTTTTCTTTCTTTCCTGCAGCACTTCTCCAGAGACATGGTGCATAGCAGATGTTCAATAAATTTTTGTTTAATGGATAATTATGATTCACAAACAGACATGGCGTAGAAGAAGAGATCAGAGTAACCCTCAAACTTGTAAATACAAGACAATATAGTTTTAAATGTATATGAAATGGCTTTTTAATTTTAGAACTCTTACAGTATGCAAGTTTATCTGAGAAAGAAACAGTTATCAGTTAGTGGTCTTTTGTTTAATTCTGGTTCTGCCATGGTTTCTGACAGTGGTCCTCAAAGTTGGTCTTTCCTTAGAATCTCCCAGAATGGTTGACTCCCACCCCAGACATGCTGATGTCATTAATGCTGGATATTTCTTGGGTGTCAAACTTTTAATAGCTTTCCTAGTGACTCTAATATGCATCCAGTACTCTTGTTTACTACCTACTCTAAGTCTCTTCTGGCAGATATACATTATATAATAAGGCACCCCATTTGCTTCATTTCCTAGAGTATCCCTAGTGTCTATTGTAGGGGATATTGTAGGAGTATTGGACCTCAGGAAACAGACTTTTTCAAGTCCCCTGGAATCTGGAAAATAGAGTTACCTTTATAAGGACAATGTACCTTAGACTTCCTTATTCAGTGCAGAGGCTAGGGTAAGATTAAGCCTAATAACATCATGGCTGAATTCCAGCATCACCATCACCAATTGTTTCAATCTCCTCAGAGCTGGGAGGCTCTACAGAGAGAGCCAAAAAGACTGGTGATGTTTCAGAAGCAAGAAGTTGAGTACAGATTTGAGTCAGAAAGAAATGAAGGGAACATCTGTGAGTTCAGTCAAGGAATGGATCTAGTTATGCATTGGGCTATGCTAGTGGATGAAAGAGTTCTTAGGGACATCACTTAAAACAACAATTTTCTTCTCAATCTTCCTAATGCTGAACCACTATAAAAGTAACTTTTATTTGTCTGATGTGATTGTTGTCTCTGGCTTACTGCCTCAGTTTGCTAACCCAGAGTCAGTCCTGGAAGCTTTCAGCCTTCATGAAATCTAAACTAGGCCTAGAGTGTTTTCAGCTGCTCTATAAGCTCACCCTTTCTTGTTCTTTCTGGTCTCTGGCTGGCTGGTTCAACTCAGCTGTTCTGGATCAAACTCCTCTCCAAGCTGACTGATTCAACCTGGTTTCTCTCAGCTTCTCTTGAATTGCTGTGCTCACCCTCATACTAAATTTGGAAATATGTTCTAATCTTCTGGCTCCTTCTCCTTCTCTGGTTCAGTCTGTCTTCACCTGTGTCTAGCTTGTTCTCTCTCTGCAACCTGTCTCTGTACAACTGCCTCAGTAAAACTGCTCTCTTTCATCTCCCCACCCCCTGCACCACTCTCTTAAGTAGCTTTCCTTTCCGCTCTCTTCTATGAGAGTTGGGTGTATCCTATTCTGTCAAATCTTTCTCTGATTCATCACTTTGTCTGCCACTCATTTAGATATCATTTTGAAACCTAGGTGCTTCCTCCTACAAACCAACTTTACCTTCATTGTTTGGGATTAAAGGCATATACTAAGGGCATGCCTGTATTCCAGCCAGAGGGATTAAAAGTGTGTGCTAAGGGTGAGCCACACCACAACTAGAAACAGGTTTTTCTAGTAAACAACATAATCTCAGGGTTCACATGTGACCAAATAACCTGCAACACAACCTTTTAATATAGTACCTCATGCTGTGGTGACCCTTAACCATATAATTATTTTTGTTGCTACTTCATAATTGATTTTTGCTACTGATATGAATTATTCTGTAAATATTTTTGGAGATAAAGGTTTACCAGATGAGTACAATCCACAGGTTGAGAACCACTGACTTAGAAGTTCCTGGGTAGAAGGGAGGTTTAACTGGTTGTAGTAGCCTCATGTGAGTAGAGAGGGCCAGAGATGCAGAGAAGAACAGCAGTGGAGGGGACAGGAATCAGCACATCAGCGCTTCAGACTGAAGTGTTGACATATTCAATAGGAAACATGAAGCCTCTGATACCCAAGTTCACTTTGTGAGAATACCAAAGGGGTATGTGGGACACTGGGCTCCCTAAAAAAGGAAGGGCATTTATCTCATGCTATTTTAGGAGGGTACTAAATGTTAGAGCATCCCCTAGGGATGAACATGTGGTGGGCCCTGAGTTTAATCACCACCCCTTCCTGAAATAAGAGTAGGCCAGTCTACTAGATACATCAATAAGATACCTCCTAAACCTAAGGCTCGGGGAACATTTTGGAAAAGGGAGAGGAAAGATTGTAAGAGACAGAGAACCAGAATTTCTGCTGAGAGGTTGTGTCCTTTAGATATGATAGGTGTGCTGGACCCACTAACTCTAAACAATGTGGTTTCCTAATCAGGACCTAAAAACCTGACAACACCAGTTAACATGTCAACATGATGGAGAAAGCTCATGAGGCATCCCTAGCCCTTGCCACACACACACTCCTCGATGAAGAGCCATAGGCAATTAATGAATGCTGAGGGGGGACTGGTCTACCCTGGGGATGAGTTCCCTAGTTGGTTTTCTGATACTTATCCAGCTCTGTGTGTGTGTGTGTGTGTGTGTGTGTGTGTGTGTATGTGTGTGTGACAGTAGTAAATATCTTATTTAGATATCTTATTGATGTATTTAGTAGTAAAGAAAAAGAGGCCATGAATTTCAGAGGGAACAGCATGAAGGCTGGCACAGGATGGGTTTGAGGAAGAGGACAAAATGTAAATACAACACACATATATAAAAGCAAATAAAATAATAATAATAATAAGACCCAATGGAGGTCTGGTGGTTCATACCATTAATTTCAGCAACTGTGATGCTGAGGCAAGGGTATTAATATGAGTTCAAGACCAGCCTAGGCTACAGAATAGGATCTTGTCTCAAAGAAAGAAAAGAGAGAATAGCTCCCGGTAACTGAAGAATTTCAAGAAACTGTTCATTATTTACGAGGGTTTTTGAGCAGGCTGTGTCTGTTCTTTCTCTGTGAGAGAAGAGCCTTGCTTCTTGCTTGTCTTTCAATGGAAATGGCCTTCCAAATACCTAAAAAAGCAAACAATGATACTCCTACATTCAACTTCCAGAGACAAAAAGTTATTATTTTGACACTTGAGAAGGTATTTTGCACAATTTCTCCCAAGAATGAATGCTTTCATGGAGTGAATTCTGCCTCTCCAAGCTTTGCGATTAAGCCTCATTGTTCCAGGACCAGATTCTGTTTGGGTTTATGAAAATAGACAGTAAATTGATACAACCCAGGCACTGCTCTGGCTCCAGGGGAGAGGATATTGCAACAAATCGTGGCTGTGCTAGCTTTGTTTAGGAGACGATTTCAAACAGGGTGGCATGAAGCCAGTTCAACTCTTTCTGTGTACAGCTCTAGCTTGGTTTTCACTACCTAAATTAGCCCAGCTCTGAGTCTACCTCTGACCTTGGTGAGTTTCTTTTTACCTTTTTGCAAAAAAGATGTATGAAACAAAAATCTCTCTTAAAGACCTAAGGTTTTATTTAAAGATGGCGTTTATTGCCATGCAGCAAAGAATGTTTGCTGTGTTTGTGTGAATGTTTATGTGAGTCTGTGTGACTATGTGTGTGAGTCTGTGTGACTATGTGTGTGAGGGTGTGTGTGTGTGTGCACCGTAGAGAGAGAAGGGTCAACCGTGACAGAGCACGGGGGTGACTCTCCAAATCAATGACATATTTGAACACTGTTGACGTACAGTAGTATTTCTGGCACGGCAACAAAAGGTTTTTGTTTTTCTTTTTCTAAATTACCTAAATTCTATGTGTGTTTTGAAAACTTGACTATAATTCTTGCAAAGCAAAATACAAATTTTCAAACATACATGGATGAGCCTACCACACACATACACAATGAAGATTTTTTTTTGGGGGGGGGAAGGGATCTGGATTTACACATAGTTGGTGGTCTTCATATTTCAAGGAACAGGTGCTGAAAACACCCTGGCTAACACAGAGAAAAGTACAACAGGTGAGGCTAAACAAGGAAGGGCCAAATAAATGAACAAGATGTGTGTTTCCAGACTCTCGCAGGAGCATGCACTCTGTTGTGTGTTCGGGCTTATGTCATGGAGCTTGGTAAGAAAACTAATGACGGAGTGACCCCACTGGCTTCCTCATGTGGGGGATTACACATGGACTCCACAGGGACAGAATTTTGTGTTCCTTTCCAACTGCACATTGACCAATGCCTCCAATGACTTTGTTATTAGCTACTGATGTTTTAAATAAAAAAATGAATAAAGTATTCTTTATAAAATAGTGTGCAAATTTTCTTGGACTCCTCTCTGATAAGACATTTTAGAACTACAGAAAGACTATTAGAGTGTAGATCTTCTTAAACCAGTGTTGTTTCTCAAGAGATATCCTGTCAATTGTCTGACATTTGTCATTCTGAATCATCTTCTCACCACTAGTGGCCCTGAGGGTTCATGATGTCACTATAGAGGGCAGGTAAAAGTCATATTCTCTGTCTGTCTCTCTCTCTCCCTCCCCCTCTATTTTTCTCTCTACTCCCAGAAGCTAGGATGCTGCATTCAACTGATTCCCACTGGTTCCCTTGTGCTCCTTTTGAAGCTGGGATGAGTGGCCCAAAGGAAAGGGAGGTTTGCAATTCATCTGGAGTATTAATGCTCACCAGAGCACTGGGTGGGGCAGGACCCCACTTATCTCTCTTCTGCTATATGCTATGTAGTCTGGGCGCCCAGGAGCCTCTACAGATTCTTGCCTCATGTCTGTTTTCCAAGGCATTTTTCTGGCTTTCCATTCAATCCTATGGCCCTACTGTTAACCTTCCAATCAGTTCTCCTATTTGCTTAAGATAATACAGTCAGCTATTCTTGCTTGAAAAAAAAACTGACACATTTCCTCATTTATTGAGCAATAAACAGAATTAAATCTGTACCTGGCATTTGTGTCTAAAATTAAGAGAAAATAAAACATTTACACATTGTCTAATAAATTTGAACAACATCTAGATACTATTTATGTTCTTCCACTGGTGGTACACTTGAGAGTCTGGTGGTCTTTGAATCAGAGGGATGTGTATTCAAACACCGACCTTACCATTTATAGACTATGTGACCTTGGGCAAGACACTTCATCTCTTACTGGCTTTCTTTCTTATAGACAGGAATAAAAATATCACACAGGTACATCCAAAGGATAAGGTAAGATTATTTTTATCATGAAAGTGTTTTTACATATTGAAGCTCCATTTTTATCATTTCAGGCCAGCAAGTCCTCTCTTATGTTGTCTCCCTTCCTACATCATCCACATACATTACACAGTCTTGCTCTCCAGATAGAACCTAAGAGGGCACAATGCCTTTGGCTTTAAATTAGCATTAAACCAAACCTTAGATCATTGCTTCCATTGCAAGCAATAGAACTGTAACTGTTGAAAGGATAGAAGCAGATGACTTTCTCATTTCTCAATTCAAAAGCTAAGTTTGTATCTGACCCAGCTTACTCCACTGTCCTACTGGTAGACATGCAAATCCAGGCAAAGGGAGCTGCATGCAGAACTGAACTTCTAGGGCTGGGCATGTAGCTCTGGGGTAGAGAACAGGGTTTGGTCCTCAGCATCAAACAAAACAGCGACAGGAACAAATCCCAGCTCATTTGCTCTGTTATCCTTCCAAGTAGCCCTTCAAACATGTTGACTTCTGGCTGAAATTTTTGTATGGTCTTGGTCTGGTAATGTCATGTGAGATAAAATTAAAGACATGCTTGTGGAGGGTTTTAGGTGGACCTTTAGTCATTAGATATGCTGGTGTTTTTAAAGGGATGCTGAGAACAGGAGGTGACATGATGCTGGCAAAGCAAGGTTCACAGCCATTGCTTTGGATGATGTGATGTGTTTCCTGGGTTGAGGTAAATTTTGCCCACAAAGAATAGGGGAAAAAGGGAGAGAAAGAAGGGATGCAGTTGGCTGCTTTCCACTGCTCTCCTCTGGGAACCTTTTGAGGAAAGAGGGAGAAATCTCTCCTTGATGCTACGCCTTTTCAAATGGATCGGCTGTCTCTGCCACTCATGTTTAACCTTGTCCACACACACACGAGAATCACCTCAGGGAATATTTAAATGATTCTGGAGTCCAGGCCATGTCTCAGGTTAAGCAAATCAACCTCAGAAGTTGGGACTCACTCATTCACTGACAAGGTGAGTCTGGTCTAATGGGCAGAAGTTTTAACTTTTGGAATTTCTGGCCTATGCTTGCTCTCATTACTCATTTATTATAGAAAAGTCCATGTGCTGGAATCATCAAGAGTTTATTCCTTCCCCTTCCCCTCATTTCTTCACTGAGTCCTGGAGCTCTTGAACCATGAACTCAACAGTAAAATCAGATCAAGACAGAGTCATTATAATGTGTGCGTCTACTATGTTGTTATAAAAGCATTTCTAGAGGCCTACAGGTGTGTATGTGTGTGTGTGTGAGAGAGAGAGAGAGAGAGAGAGAGAGAGAGAGAAAGAGAGAGAGAGAGAGAGAGATCATGCCTAGAGTTTTATGTGGGTTTTGAGTATTGAACTCAGTTCCCTGTGTTTGCATGGCAGGCATATTACTGACAGTCATCTCACTAGCCTTGCTCATTCACTTCAATCACGTTTATGGCATATTACTGACAGTCATCTCACTAGCCTTGCCCAATCACTTCAATCGCGCTTATGACAGAGAAGCACTTGCCTTTAACCTGAAGTCATTTTCTAGTGCTGTAGTCTTTGTCAATAGCTCATCATTTCTCTAAGGCATTCTTTCTAAAATGAAATATTCTATTCTTGGTGCCAAACTTCAAAGGAATATTTTTTTTAACACTTAAGGCAATTCTTTTTTTCTCCTCTTTAAAGTACTGACATGGTAAAACATTAGATTCTCAGCTGGAGAGATGGCTCAGCAGTCAAGAACATTGGCTGCTTTTCCTGAGGACCTGGGCTCAATTCCTAGCAGACCACATGGCAGTCTGTAACTCCAGTTCCAGGGCATCCCACACACTCATACAGACATATATACAAGCAAAACCAAAATCAATCTTTGTAAAAAAAAAACTAATTATGTATAAAAGTTAGATTCTTCTAAGTAAAATATTACTTCCCCAATATGGTTTCATTTGTGTGTACTTCTCTTTTTTCTGGCTTTTGGAAATAAAAATGTTTTCAATGCCCCAGGCATTTTAGCCACGGAGTACTGGAATAATAATGCAGGTGACACCTACTGAGCATGTGTTATATGCTTTGGTCTTGCGTAGCGCTATAACTACATCACACCGGTCCGTTCTCATGGCAACTGTTGCCTGTTGTTATTCTGATTTGTTGAGAAGAAACTGAGGTTTGCAGGCAATAATCCTCTGAGGTCATGTGTCTGTTAAATAATTGGCATGCAATTTACTTCTTAGAGGTGAACAAGAATGGATGGAAAGATGTTAAGCCGCTGTGTGCCCGAACGGGTCCTAACCTCTTTCTCGGATGCCTCTCATTTTATCTCCATAACCAGGAACATACCAGGCACTAAGTATGACAAGATGCTCTAGGGAAGGAAAATGGATCAGGAGCCTTTTCTCCTAGCTCTCTGGCCTTGGGACTTCCTTGCCCTTGCTTTTTCTGTCATTATTCTCTCGAATGAAACGAGGGCAGCTCTGCCAGTAACCAGAACAAACGCTGCAGGAAGAGGACCTTCATCCTCCCACCTCTCCCGTTATGTCCAGTTTCCAGAGAGAAGAATATGTCTAAGGCTAGTGTGTCTTTATAAGGATGTGGAGGACAAGCGAAGTGGCAGGGTTTTGTAGCAACTGCATGACACACAGAAGAGCTAAAGTTTGGGGTCTGAGTAGTGGAGTGTTTGCTGAGCACACATGAGGCTGCCATTGATATTGGAAACTCAACACAAAAACACATGGATAAAGCTCTGCATGTACAAATCTAATTAGTTTTGAAAATTTCTTCAACTTGAGCTAACATGAATGTTCAGGTCTTGATATCAGTGAAGAGGGGGTTTCTCCTTTAATATTTAATACAGAATTAGAAACATAGATGCCTTAAATGAAGAAAATAAAGTCAGTTTTTAGAGAGGAAAACCTGTAAAATTTTTGTGAATATCCTTGCAAACACACACATGCACACACACACACACACACACCACATACACACCCCTACACCCTTCTATCCTATCTATCTATCTATCTATCTATCTATCTATCTATCTATCATCTATCTATCTTCCATCTATCTACATATATCCATATTTTGTTTCAAAACTAGAGAATCAGAGATTTATAATAAAGATTTATAATGTTATATTTAACGTCATTTGTTTGTTTACTTAGTGTTAAAACCTTAAATTAATTCCCTATTACACACAGACCATTTGCTAACTTCACTCTATAAGTCACACTGTAATGTACTTACAGATTTTTTTATAGCCTCTGGCAAGCTTAGAAGTGATAGGAAATCAGAAAATCTGCTACTCAGAGTGGCCAGAGTTTACTTGGTTAAAATATTTTGCAGAGATTATAAATGGGGTCTTTGCTCTCCACCAGAAGTTCCCAATTCCTACTGAGGTTTTCAACTTACCTACAGAGAAATTTTCCCTCCATGCTGCATCCTTATCTCACCTCAAGTTGTTCTGCTTTGATTGATATGGGTGGAGCTCAGGAATCATTATTTTTAAAAGTTCCCCTGGGGCCCACAGTGTGCACAAAACTGCTGTTGGAATCAAGGCCACTCACACATATGTGCTGGGACTCTCTACATTAGTTTTTGGACACCGAAGAGAGAACCAGATAACAGAGACTCTTAAAGCATCCTGCAATTACTCTGTCTTAATCTAACAGCACCCTAGTATATTGCTCTGATGACTTCTTAGTCAGTTTTCATGGTGTATTTGGTCTTGAAAGCTGGATGTGAAAGGGTATTTTTGTAACTGCTCAGCTTTTAGAGAGCTTTGAATGCTTCCTTTAGAGCTGGTACCGAGGAAAGATTGAAGAGCAAAAAAGGAGCAGCAATTTGTAGGAAACTGGAGTGTCTCGGGCTTTCCACTTACACACAATGCTACAACCCCCTCAGCCTTAGACCTCAGATCTCAGGAACTCTGGCTGCGCCTCAGGCTTAGCTTCAAGTGGCCCCTCTAGACATTTCCAGAAATCCAACATTTGTATTTCTTTTCAGAACTGTTAGGGGTATAATTGGACCTCATTAGATGCCCACCAAACTGGCTGGAACATCCAAACTTTAAAATTCTAACTGTCCGTACAACTGCTGTTTGGCATAGAACTTGTCCATTGAGACTATTAGCCCTCCCTGGTTGCAGCAGGATGGAAAATGTTCTGTGTACCAAGGTTAGGGGAAAGTGACGCTTTATCCATCATTTTTCTAAGCTAGAGATTTCAAGCTCGGAGGGACCACTTGTTTTGCACTTATCTGTACAAAAGTCAGGAGGCAAAGTATCCTGGACTATAAAATTCTGGGTTTACTGAAGCAGTGTTCAGTTCATACTGATGTGTTCCCTTCCAAGGCTCCAGATGGGAGGAGTCCAGGTCCCATGTTATACTCAGAATCCTCTCTTTAGAAATCTCACTGGAAGCTAGAGTCTTTCTCCTTTGAGGATTTCCTTCAGGGACCTTTCGATGTCTCCTCTTTTAGCAGGGTTCTTCAGATCTGCATAATCTATCAGAAGTATTGAAGGGGGAAAGGGGAAAAATAAAGGTCACTATCTATTCCAAGAGAGAGGGGAATCTGCTTAATTGTAACTCAGAAATTCCTTAAAGACAATATCATAAAGGGTCCTCGTGGAGTGATGGGCAAAGCCATGAGCTGGACATTAGGAGTCAATGTCTCCACTGCAAATGCCCACACTGTGTAGCTGAAAGCAAGAGTCCTAGCTTGCCTTTCTGAGCTTCATTTTCCCTGTAAGTAAAAACAAAGATGATTACCAGCTCATAGAGGTGCAAAGAGGACTAAGGATAATGTTTTTATGGAAGTACTGTGTTCTGGAAAAGCAGGAGGATAATTATCGTGGTGTTTACTTACTCAATAAAGGATAAGTGACCTCTCAGGTCCCAGTAAGTCTCTAAGAAATCAATGATGTCATCCGGTACCCACTTCATCTCTATAGTTGTAGGTTCAAACAACTCAATAATGATAGGATGGGTGAAAGGGATCCATGGGATGCCCAGGAAGAAGAGGAAGGTCAGTGGCTGCTTATTCTCCACTTAACTCAGCAGACTACAACGGATGGAGATGGTCCCAGTCATAGACACCCTTCTTTTTCTGTCATTCTTTTGTTATCCCCGTCTCTGCCTCTGTCAACTCAACTTACACTCTGGGTAGGCTTGATAACACCCTATTTGTCTCAGGAGAAGGAGGAACATTTTCCCTGGAAAATTTTATTGTCTGGGAAATGGACTAGCCAAGCCGTCTCATGTTCAGTTAACATAGATAAACCAAGATGAGGCAGGACCGTGAGAGTATGGCTCAAAGATGCTGTGTGGTACCTGTGGTTGCAGACGGATAAGTAGGCTCCTGTGCAGTATTTCTTTGGTGACTAATAGCAAACTTTAATAAGGACAGCTTCAGAGCCCTGAAGTTTTAGGAGTGGGGGGACCTTATTGACATTAAGATGGCCAGAAGTATAATTGTTTTAACAATAGAATATTGGTCCCTGAAATACTTATGCTGATTACAGACACAGAGTCCATAATTAGAAGGAACAACCAAAACAAAGTAAATTATGAGATAATTTACTGCATATTAGTTCCATGAACTTACAGGTTACTCAATTGACCCAGCTTTCCTCTAAGTGCTCAAAGCTCTCCTCTAATCATTTTCTCTTTTGTGAGTCGCACATGCCTCTCTAGCCCTAATTCCTTTCTCTACAACAGTAGGTCTCAGCCTGTGGGTCTTGACTCCTTTGGGAGGGTTGGGTTGAATGAGCCTTTCACAGGGTTCACCTAAGATCACTGGAAGCACACAGCGATTTACGTTATAATCCATAACAGTAGCAAAATTGTAGTTATGATGTAGCAGCAAAATAATTTTATGGATGGGGGACATAACAAAATGAGGAACTGTATTAAAGAGTCACAGCATTAGGAATGTTGAGAACAGCTGGTCTATAACCTTATCACACCTGCACACCCTTTATTGGAAGAGGCAGGGGAAAGCTGAGGGAGGGGCAAGTGAATTATGGATGATCCCTAAGCTACATATAATCATAGAGTTTAGGGCAAATTGACTATAGGGAAGAAAATGTATAGCACAGGTCTCACACCTACTAGTGGAAGCTCTTTGTGGAGTGTGATGGTTTGTATATCCTTGGACCAGGAAGTGGCACCATCTGAAGGTGTGGCCTTGTTGGAATAGGTGTGACCTGGTTGGAATGGGTGTGTCACTGTGGGTGTGGGTATAAGATCATCACCCTAGTTGCCTGGAAGTCAGTCTTCTACTAGCAGCCTTTGGATGAAGACATAGAACTCTCAGCTCCTCCTGCGCCATGCCTGCCTGGATGCTGCCATGCTCCCACCTTGATGATAATGGACTGAACCTCTGAACCTGTAAGCCAGCCCCAATTAAATGTTGTTGTTGTTTTTTTTTTTATAAGACTTGCCTTGGTCATCATGTCTGTTCACAGCAGTAAAACCCTGACTAATATATGGAGTGAATTGAACACTGTGCCAAAATGCAGAAATACCTATGCAGAAATAGCCATAACACTTTTATATAGATTGAAACGTGTTACTATTGCACACAAGATATTCTCTTTCAATTAAATCCTTCTAGCTATTAAGTCATATAAACACCAAGAAATCAGGTTTAAAAAAAATGTCCCCTTAGTGTCTCATTTATATGAGCTAAAATATATAGTCCAGTACTTATCATGTATACAGACCCCAGATTTTTATATTTGACATGCTATATTATTTTTCTTGATCTTGATCATAATATGATTTCTGGCTCCTGTTTAATGCAAGATGATGTCTGAGCTCTACAATAATTAAACAGTTTTCTTCTACTGACTTTAGGAAAGATGGATAAATACCTGTCATTTATTCTCTTAGGGTCAGTTCCAGGAATGTTTAACAAGTTTCCGAGGCTAATTAAATAGGTTTGGCTTTCATTAGCTAATTACCAAAAATATACCCATCTCCACACCTTTAAAAAATGTATTGGCAGAGTTTTTTTTTTTGATGAAGTGACAGATATTGACAAGTTCTGTTCCCTGTAATAGGTCACTGTGAAAACAATAAACAGCTTAAAGTGATAAAAGTCACAGTGACAAATGTATACAGGGCAGGCATTTCCGCACATGTCCCAGGCAAACAAAATGGGAATAAGTAACATGTGTCTGAGGGCCTTCTGCTCTGGGGACAATTTTGCTACCTAACACATAAAATTCATGGTCTTTTACACAGAGATCTGAAGTTTGGAGTCTCTTCTTAAAGTATTTCTTTTATTTTTATTCAGGCATATACGTGTTTGTCTGTCTATGTTAGTGTGCATGTGTGTGCAGGTATCCCTAGGGGCTAGAAGAGGGTACTTGATCCCCTGGAGCTGGAGTCATAGATGCTTGCCAGCCAACCAACCTGGGTGCTGGGAACCAAACTCACGAGTATTCCTAACTGCTGAGCTATCCCTCTAGCCCTTGGTGTCTCTTAGGAAAAACCAACTAGCCAGGCTTGGCAATACAGTCTTGTTGATTACAGGTACTTGTCAAACCGAGGCACAAAGATAGACCTTCCTGGGCCAATAAATTAGTTCAGGAAAACGCGGCTGAGAGCAAGATCCGGTCTTACAATAAAACGCGAGCTCCGGGGATGTAGAACAGTAGTTGAGCCTTTGCCTAGCATATGTGAGGCTCTAGGGTTAATACACCATGATATAAAAACAAAAATGAAAGAAAGAAAAGAGAGAAACAAGCCACAAACATTTTGTTCTCGATTCACTTGGAAACTAGCAATCAAAGAGGTCTGGTGGCTGGGTACAACGATACGCGATCTCATCTCTTGCTCTCATCAGAGTTTGGAGATCCATCCTGCCTCCAGCCCTTCCCTGCTCCCAGATACTCAGTCCCTTTTGATTTCTTTCAATCCCATCCTTCCTCTCTTGGCAGTCCAACCCTTTAGTCAGCACAATTCGCAGAGAGCAATTCCGGTCCTCCTTCCCGTTTTTCTTTCTTCTTTTCATCTGAATCATTCTCCTTCTCTGCCTTGCTCCCCCTCACATCCCACATAGTTTCCTCCTCACAGGCAGGAGAACGCCTCTTGTGAAGCTGAAGTGATGAGCCAGCGTCTCCTGGAATGAACCGAGATGGCCTTGCTTCTGCAAGACCCTCAATAGACACCTGAACTCGCCTCACATTCTCCCACGGGAGCTGCAGCGGTACCTGGACACTAACTACCAGGAAGACTTAGGAAATCATTTAAAGCCACTCGAAGTCTGAACAGATCTGGTAGCTCAAAACCTACTTCAGCCCCAGAAAAGAAAAAATTGACTCTCTGAATATAAAAACAATTGGTACGGCTTGTTTTATGGAAGGAACAACTGTAGAGCGATTCTGAGTGATGGCTAATGCAGTGGCTTGTAATAATCTGAGCAATTTCCTCGTCATTCAGGGATGGTATGAGGCTGGCTTCAACAGATGCTGCCACTAGGGCTTAAGCCTAAGACAGGAATTACAGACATCACCCAGTTTAGAAGAGAGGGATGCTTGTCAAATCCTACGCAGCATCAGTTGGCAGGGATCTTAATCCTCCCCCACCAGTTTGTGCACACAGTGGGGGCTTTTCAGACATTCCAGGTGAGCTCCCCAAATTTGTCCTGAGTCATTTGTGGTGGTGAGAAGAACCCACGCAATGGAAGCCGAGGCTCCACCCATCCTACAGTACCAGGAGCACTTTTCTTGTGGAGACAACAGCTGCCCTCACCCAAATACCCATTTCCAAATCAGTCCTTGGAGATTCTGGCCATTTGTTTCCTCATCTCCATCATTTAGAGAGGGAGAACTTGGGGACTATCCTCATAGGGGTGCCTGTCTATACTGTCTGCCATTCATGAGCAACATCAGGTGAGGATCATAACGGAAAAACAAATGGAGTTCTGTAACAGCTAGTAAAGTACCAATAGGACAGGGACTTGAGATTAAGATTATGAATGGACCCTTGTCTCATTTTCCATGTATTGGCCTCTTAGTCTGTGCATGTCCCAAGTATTTCATGGTACAGAAGGAAAGAATGAACTAGAGTAGAATGCATTTTACTAAATGGGAATCATGACCTAACTCCTCAAATCTTTAAGATGTACAATCCAAGAAGTGTGAAGTCACTAGGGCAATTTTAGGATTGAATCTCCATTTCCCCTTGAATTCTTCCTAAAGAAGAAATAGTTTGGTAAGAATAAAGGGGATGATTTGTTCCGATTAGATAAATGTAAATGTTTGTGTCAGTGAAAAATTAGGAATATATATATATACACATATATATATACATATATACATACATATATATACATACATATATATATACATACATATATATACATACATATATATACATACATATATATAAGATGTGTATACATATATATATATATAAAAGATGCAAGTGAGAAATGTTCTGTTTATTAATGAAGACTATATGAATGAAAACACAGAGGGGACACAATCCCCAGTGTGTGGATGGCAGGAATGGAAGTCTTTCAAAGCTTCCTGTTATTAGCAGGAAGGTGCGTTTTAAAGCCCCACCCCCACTTGGCACCATTTCCACTTTATTCCTGTGGCCGCTGACGTCCTACAAAGGAGCTAGGCTGACAGTGTTGTTCTACTGATGGAGCGTCCAGCTTTAGCTCAAGTGCTCTGCACTCGAATGAAGCAGGCTTCTTCCTTAAATGACCTCGAATTGAGAGTTGGAGCAAAGTCCCATCCTACAGGGTCATTTTTAGGACTTGCATAGTTGATCAGCCAAGAGAAAAGATGCCAGATGGAACAATTTGAATAAACATGATTATGAGGGGGGAAAATTCTGGAAAATTTGGGGTCCAGAGAAAAGTGCTGAAGCATTGGAAATGCAGAGCCAAGATCCAATTTTTATGTTTCTGACAGCTTCAGTTGGCCGCCATTTTGTTAGTTTTCTTTCTTCCTGTTTTTCTCTTCGGGGAGGAAACTTTAAAAGCCTCACATCAGCAATGCGCCTGGCGAGGAAGATTCTCAACTGGAAGTGTGTCCAGGGAAGAAGAAAGATTCCGAAATAGTAGGTGGCAGGAGAAGGGAAAGAATGCAGCCTTGGGATCAGGAAAGAAAACCTTTGTAGGGACAAAAATAGAGAAGCTAGCACCAGAGAGACCAGGATTCAAACCCCAATAGGCCACACACATCGACATTTCAGAATGCCAGCTTTTTTATAAAATGGAGATTTAAAAAAATCTGACATTTTGGGTGCTCAGGAAAGCTTGTCCATGTGCTTCACCTAGAATTCAGAGACAGCCTGGAATCATGCTTGCCCTGAATAAGGTTGCTATCTTGGACCAACAGGGCAAGTTCTACATTCAGCCTGCAGCATCTCAGGCATGGCGTTCTCAAACCGGTGCAACAACCGTAATGCCCACATACTCCTGAGCTGGCTCTCTGAGTAGGTCACTGTGAAGAGATGTCTGGTCGGCTACATACAGGTAAAAACACTTCCCAGTCAGCATGCCAGTTGCTGGATTGCAAGCAAATATTTCATCTGAACTCATTAACTTAGGAAACAATACATGCACATGGTGTAGGGAATGTAGTAGAATATCTGAGTGAGAAACAGCAGCTTTACATTGCTTAGCTCGTCTGAATCCTGATTGCTGAGCAGGTGTGATGGCTTATGTATGTAGCCTCTGCTACTTGGTAAGTTGAGGGATTGTTTCAGCCCAGGAGCTCGAGGCCAGCCTAGACAAGATACTGAGATCCCATCAAGAAACTGAGTAAATAAAAATAAACTCTTCTGTTTCCTTTGAGTTACAGACAGGAGAGCACCACCCGAGCTTTCCGATGGCATAATGCACAAGGCCACAGAAGGAAAAGAGGAAGGGCATTTCTGTGTGCCTCTCAGAGCATCGTTTTCTTTCATTAGCCATCCCCCGCTGATCTAAACTGACTGCTGCTTCCCTTAAGACTTGACTGTGACCTCTGGACGTTCCTACTGCAGTGCCAGTCCCGCTGTTTTGCAATGATTTGTTATAAGTAAATTTCTATACAAATGCTAGGCATTCCCCCTCAAAGATAGGACTATGTTTCATTCATCTTTACACTTCTGCAGACTAGTTCACCATCTGGTCCATAATGGAGGAGATGTGTGGGGAGAAGGCAGGAATGCCAAGCTACTCACTTTTCCTTTCCACCGGTTTTGCTGAATTTCTTCCCCTGGGGATGGGGACATGGCTCAGTGAGTACAGTACTTCTTGTAAAAGTGGGAACAAAGTCAAACAAGATAGTTAATGCCTGTAATCCCAGTGCTACTGTGCAAAGATGGGAGGTAGAGACAGGAGAAAGGTCCTGAAGCTTATGCCAGGTAGCTTGGCATGTGCAATTCTGTCTCAAACAAGATGGAGGGAGACGGTCCCTAACTGAAGTTATTCTCTGACCTTCACATGTGTACCATGACATGCACACACACACACACACACACACACACACACACACACACACACATAAAACACTCACACACATATACATGTCACAGACATGCACACACATGTACACACACAAACACAACAGGTTATAAAAATAATAAAACATCCTACCCTTCCTTCGGGGAGGGATTTCTATGGCTGATAAACCAGGAATGTTTACTCTTCCTGGACAGTTAGCATAAGAGAGATGTCTGCATGAAACGTGGAACTGTCATGATTCTGCCCAATGAGATATTCATGCGAGTTGCTCTATGAGTCTTCTGTGAAAGTCTTTTACACTGGGGCACATGTAATAGACGAATATTTCCATTTTCTGACTAACTTCCCTGGATGCGGATACAAGTCCCGGGGGTACAACAACTTTGGGAGGAAAAAGGCCTGAAGACCTAAGTTACTGATATCTGACCTGTGTTACTTAACAGCTGAAGATAATTCTGAACTTATAATAGAGTCTTATTTGTTTCTTAGACATGCAGAGGCTAGTTCATTCTTAAGACAATTATGCTTGCTTTTCCTAATGCCTTGAAATGCTTTTTGCTCAGGTTATCTCAGGATTGTTTCCTTCTCAAGGTCAGATATCAAGGAAGAACATCTTCTCGGAAGGAACTCTGAGCATACTGTCTGAAAGTAGCTCTGTGCCCTTTATCTCTCATTCTTTTTTTTTATTGGGTTTTTTCTTTATTTACATTTCAAATGTTATCCCCTTTCCAGGTCTCCCCCTCTGGAAACCCCTATTCCCTTCCCCCTTCCCTCTGCTTCTATGAGGGTGCTCCCCCACCCACTCCTGCCTTTCCACCCTGGCATTCCCCTAGGGCCACTCCTCCCACTGATGTCCAACAAGGCCATCCTCTGCCACATGGGTCCTTCCATGTGTACTCTTTGGTTGGTGGTCCAGTCCCCAGAAGCTCTGGGGGTTCTGGCCAGTTGATACTGTGCTCCCCCCATGGGGCTGCAAACCCCAGTATTACAATCTTCTTTTAATTCTGCCTCTGCATTTATCACTTCTGAAATGCTCTTTCTAATTTGCATTCCTTGATCTCCCTAATCACACAGGGTGAAGGGCAGGCCTGATCTGCTTTTTTTTTTTTTTTTTATAGTGGTTGGAAGGATATGGGGCCCTGACTTCTGGGTTAGACAGGAATGCCTTCTCATCAAAGACATTATCACACACATTGGATTATAATTTAGGAAATTATTGTGTAAATGTGGTTATGACTTAACTTTACATGTTGTTACATAAGACATCGCACTTGCTGGGAGTGATGGTGCACGCCTAGGCAGGCGGATTTCTGAGTTTGAGGTCAGCCTGGTCTACGAAGTGAGTTCCAGGACAGCCAGGGCTATACAGAGAAACCCTGTCTCAAAAAGCCCCTCCCCCTCCCCAAGAAAAGGACATTGCACTTGAAGTTTAATGTCCTTTAATGAACTCGTGACCTTGACCTTTGACCTTCTACTTTCTTGTGTTGTCTGGTTTCTTCCACCTTCTATTTGTAACAGTTCATCATAGTCTAATTGTCTAACAAACCTAGTTCTTGCATTTACCAAAGGATTAACAAAATATTTGTTTCTGTTTCTGCGTCTCACTCAGTATCAGGTAAAGTATTAAAAACTTTAGCTTCTTGAGAGTGCCATCACCAATATTTCTTTGTGGCCTTATCATATTTCACATCCTCTCTTGTGAAAATTATCCTCAGATCATTTCAAAGGCACTTTGCCTAACTTCCTGCCCTCCAAAATGTTGTCTGAACTTCATATTTTTTATGTTTCTAAAAGACAGAAAAGTCTTTCTTTTGAAGGGGGGGTGGCAGAAAGGAGTCTGACAGGCCCGAATGAGACTAGAATGACAATATTGCTATTCAGAAAAGTGACCAGAAAGTGGCTACTTTCCCTTTTGACTGAACATGGCTCTTCGTACAGAGACCACGTATGAAGATCGATGGGATATAGTTCTCTGACTGTATGTACTACAGAATAAAAAATATTTAGAAGTTGCAAAATATTAAGCTAGGGAATATGGTATGTGACAGTCAGTCTTCAGCTATTTTCTGACCTCCATCTGACTCTTTTTTTTAAATTAGTAATATCTTTATTTTATTTAAGAAAAGAATAGAAAAGCATACATTGACCAGGCAGGGAGGGTGTTCAGGGACTATGTGACCTTTATATGAAGTTCTAGAAGAAACTCTGTTTAGAACTCCTTAAAGGCCCCGCATCTTCCTCTGCCTTTCTTCCTGGGGTCCAAGGCTGAGACTCTGATCACAATCTTGAATAACAAAATGAAGGTAAGACTGAACACCATGAGCTGGGAACAAGGGTGGAGTTAAGGCTTCACGAGCCTCTGTAACTGATTCTAAATTGTCCATTCTAAGGCTTTTCTGGTGTCTTTAAATACATTCTTCTTTGAATCTTTCAAGGTTGTGTGTGTGTGTGTGTGCGTGCGTGTGTGGCAGAAGACAAACACAATCTCTTCAGCTGCTCTTGTAGGGAGATTTAAAAACAAAAAGTACAACAATAACTATAGCTACCATCAAATCCAGTGCCTAGGCTGCATCCAACACCTACTAAATCAGAAAGTCTAGGCATGAAAGTCAGGAGCTACACATGTTTAAAGCTGCATCTGTGACTCCCCTGGGGCAGCCCAGGCTGAGAAGAGAATCACCATGTGAGGCCAGCAGGTCTCTGTGTAGTATGTTTCAGAGCCTCTAGGGGAATATGGTGCTGCTTGTTAACCGTCTGGACTTCCAGGCTTCATGCCCAGAATCTGTAGATTTTTTTTTTTTTTTTTTTTTTTAGACCTGAAGGCAAGCAATTTCCATACGGACGATCCAAGGATCACAACTGAAAAACACTGCTTTAGGCAATGGGGGATCTTTGGAAGTCTTAAAAGCAAAGAAATAACAAAGATCAGAAGAGCATTTAGGGAGGATTAGTTTGCAGCTGGTGAATAAGCTGAAGACAAGAGGTGAGGGACTGAAGGCAGGAAGGATGTTGGGAGGCTAGGAGTAGATGATGTCACAGAGCAGGCGATGTCACAGAGTAGGTGATTTTACAAAACTGGTAATGTTATAGAGTAGATTACATCCAGGTAGATACATTTCTGAGCTCAGAGAATGGTTAGCGATACATTGAAAAAAGGAGGCTCATCGCACACTGAAAATGATAAAACATTGCAGGAGACTGAGGGGAAGGGGAACTTGGAGACAGCAGTAGTGATCTGAAGAACACACTAGGCTATGATGCCTTCTAATCTGTGACTTTACTGTTCACTCTTAGTTTAATATGTGTCTGTGTCTGTTAATGTTGGCTTCTTTAAAATCTAATTATGTCTAGGAACTCCCATCAGTCAGAAACATTTGTTTGTAAAACGATTCAATTTAAAGTCTTAGATACTTTATTCAAAAAGACCTGATCTCATAAATAAGTTTGCTGTGTGGATGTGCATATGTTTACATCTGTATATAACTGCATATAAGCAACTAAATTTGTCTGTTTTTTATTATTTGGAACACACACACACACACACACACACACACACACACACACACTTCATGGAGGTTGGGGAGATGGGTAAGTCAGAAAAAATGAGGACCCATGTTCAGACTCAAGCACTCATAGTGAAGAGCTTGGCAAGGATGGTCCAGCATTGCTATTACAGTGCTGGGTAAGAGGAGGCCAGGCTGGGGATCCTGGGCTCTGCTGGCTAGCCTGTCCCCACAAATCAGCCAGCTCCAAGTTCACCGAGAAACCCTGTCTTTCTAAATATAAGGTGCACAGTAGTTGAGGGAAATATCCAATAACAATCTCTAGTCTTGACGTATGTTTACACACATAATCTTATCTTCCAAAGTAAGGAAATAAAAAAAATCAGGCAACTGAGTGACCAGTATGGTCATGCCATGTCCTGGGCTCTCCCACGCATGCAGTACAGCCACACTTTCCAGAGCTAAAGGTCTAAAGAATAATGCTAAAAGGTCATCTCAGGGACTAGTGATTACTTACTATCCGAAAGAAAGCCACAAGCCAAGTTTTGTGTAATAACCTAAATTAAATATTACCTTACCCATAACTCTAAAATAAACACTGACCAGTGCTTTGTTGTAATAATGAAGGACTAAGCCCTGGGATTGCTTCTTGGGCATGTTCCTTGTGTCAGTGTATTAGTTTCAAATTTTTAAACAGAAAAATATGTTAACTCTGGTAGAAGCCTCACTCATGGAGACAAATCTCTCCATGCTCACTAAAGTCAAGAAAAGAGTTCAAAAATGCTCTTAAGCTTAATAAAAATACAAGACACACAGTGTCATTGAACTTGCTACTCAGGATGCAGATGTGGAAGAAACATGACCGTGTTCTCCATCACTTCACTGTTTAAATGATGAGGCAATGGTAAATTGTCTAAAAGTCATTTTAGATTCAATTTTCTTTCTAGTTGGAACATTTATTAAGAAGACTCTAACAAGGTGAATGACACTAGATCTGTTCAGAAGGTAAGAAGGAGAAATTTCTCAAGCAGTAGGAGATTACTTGTCATGCTGAATTTAGTTGCTAGTAAGGGTGTCTTACAAATAGGACATGGTGGGACAGGATTATAAACCCAGAACTTGGGAGGCTGAGGTAAGAAGACAGAAAGTTTGAGGGGGACCTGAGACATGTAGAGCAATCAATCAATCAATCAATCAATCAATCAAGCAAGCAAGCAAGCAAGCAAGCAAGCAAGCAAGAAAGCAAGCAAACCAGTTAAGCAAGAGTTTTCTTCAACCTGGTGTGTGTCAGTCCCTTGTCACTTGCTGGGGATAATGCCTATGGCCCCTAAGTGACAATACTAGCACGATTAAGGGACCACTGCTTACTCTTCTCCCTATGTGAGAACATGAGTGTTGTTGCATAGAAAGACCACTGAGTGATCTCTTTCCTACTCTCCCCAGTATTGTCTCTCTGCTTGTGTTTTGGTTTACCATCATCTATCAACAGTTATATCATATAAAACAAAACTGCTAGCAATGCTGCACAAATATAAAACATTTGGTATTGGGTTGCCATTTTGTGAAAGTGGAGGGGGTGTAGAAAGTTCTGAACAAAACTTTATCTTCACTGATTAACCCCCCCCCCCCCCAACTTTAGACAGGGCAATAACTCAAAATGCTTGCTGCATGTTTCATTATGTCCTCTTCAAATTTGTAAATTGAAGTTGTACCCCTGAATACTTCAGAATGTGATCTGTTTGGGGAAATTGTATCCTGCAGGTACAATGAGTTAAGTAATATCACCCTGGACTCCTGGTTAGAATGGACTCCTAATCAATATGATTGGTGTCCTTGCAAAAAAGAGGACATTTGGATGCAGACACACTCCCAGGGAAGTACCAAGTGAAGGCAAAGGCAGAGTCACTTCAACAAACCAAAGAACATCTGAGACTGCTAGCAAACCACCAGAAGCTTAAGGAAGATGCGGGTAGAGACTCCTGATGGCTTACTTTGCTCAACTATTCAGCTTGGTCTCTTTACCTCCACAACTCTTGAGACAACACGTTCTTACTGCTTGAGCACCTAGTCTATGGCACCTTTAAATTAGGCTCTAGCCATTGGCTTCAGAACTGTGGTGCCATAAGTACCTTCCTGAATAGCATATCTGTAACTTGTCTTTCAGTAGTGGGCCAGTGAGAGCTCAGTTCTCCATAGGGAAGGGAAGATAAAGGTCGGTCGGAGTGGATGTACCGACATGCTTGCCAACCACAGGTCTGTTTGGCCGACAGTTGGGGCTGCTGCAGCCCACGGGGTACATCCTCCATCGTGAGACTCAGAGAAAGCTGTGGGAGGTACATCCATGTCAGCCAGCTCATCACCAGCCTTCTACCCCACCTAACTGCTGCTGCTCCAGCCAGCGAGTCAGAAGGGACACTATGGATACTGCTCTTCTCACCACTTACATTCCTCTCCCTCACACAGCCCAGTTTCTGAACACACAGAACAAAAGGATATAGAAGAATCAGGTAGAAACGGGGCTGGAAAATAGAGATTTACACAACAAAAACTTCAGTAGACACCGAACAGAGCTGAAACACATCCGGGGAAGGAGAAGCGAATCACTAGCCTGACTCTGGGGGTGGGGTGGGGGATGGGAATGTGGCTGGAGAGAAAACTCCCAGTGCCTGCTGTTATGGCGCTCTGTGATACTCAGCACTCTAAAGCAGAAGGCTGCCAGGAAATTAAGATGCTTTCAGTGACTGGAGTGTCTGTTCAGATCCCCAACAATGACTTTGAGGTTTTCATCACCGAACCCTCTGTTACGCTTACGATTTTCATAGCTCAGCTTCATAAACAAACATTCGTGATTCTACATCAGCTAACAGAAGATGCTGGACAAATGAAGGCAGGAGGCTGAGAGCTATCCAACCCTCTCACTGAGGTGTGCTGTGAACTTAGCAGGACTATTCAATGTCATTAAAGAACCAGCTTAAAGGTACTGTAAGTATTCTATGCCTTAGGAATGATCTAGGCTGACTTACATAAAGAAAATAATTCTACACTGATCTTTGAGCTATCATATCTCTGCGTCACTCATAAAATATTCAAGAATAGGACATTAGATGGTTCTCTAGGGGCATTTTCTTTCTTTCTTTCTTTCTTTTCTTTTCTTTTTTTTTTTTTTTGGCTTTTCTAGACAAGGTTTCTCTGTGTAGCCCTGGTTGTCCTGGAACTCACTTTGTAGACCTGACTGGCCTCGAACTCAGAAATCTGCCTGCCTCTGTCTCCCGAGTGCTGGGATTAAAGCACTACACCCGGCTAGGGGCATTTTCAATATAGAAAATACCTCCGAGGATAACGTAAGAATGAAAGGCAAATAAAATTTATTCCAGCTAGAGCATTTATTTGAAAACTATTTGACAGATTAATATAAAATTTTAAATAAGTGTTTCTTGACCATCTGAGTTTTCCAGTGTTTTAGTAGTTATAAAAACACTGACCTGCATGAAATAACAGCACTTGCTATATGGTAGTCAGTTTCTTCACAATGCCATGATATTTGGTCTTTATTTACCTTAAGAAGTGAGGCAGAGGGTCATAATCCTTCTGTCCAAGGTCATACCATTTGCAAATAGCAGGGCGACTGGCTGGTTCCCATGCCTATGTTCTTAGACACAGGACTAGATGGCCATTTGCCGCACGGTGAAGTGATTCACTTATTGGCTTACACATATGTCCTTAGTAAGAGGCAAAGTGAAGGCAAGAGTTTATTCAGATTTAATCTACCTCAGAGCCAATGCTCTCTCCCATCTTGCCCCTCACTTTATCCCTCTCACTCTTGTTTATAAGATCTTCCCTTCTCCCTTTCTCCCTTTGACTCTCCAGGAGCCATTACGATAAGGTATAGGGGTGAGGAGGACTGAGTCCAACACAGATTCTACAGACCCAGTGCTGGGAAGATGATCCCTATCAGCCAGCCTGCTAGTCAAAGCACAGTCCTGCAGCTTTCTGAAAGATGTTGGCTTCCTGTGCGGCCCCCTCTTTTTTTCCAAGAAAGGAGTCTGGTTGATGAGATTAGCAACAGAATAGGAGGAAGACACTGAGTTGTAGTCTCAAAGTGCCCTCTGATGGGGACATGCCACTAGACAAGCTGGACATATGGTTCCTCCTCTATGTACTGAGCCCACACAGTTTTCTCGACTGCCCCGGACTAAGGCTGACAACGAATTGATAGATAAGGAAGTGAGTGAGGTTCAGAGCATAAATTTTAAAATGTAATAAACGTCTCAAGTCTATCTGACTCTCAAAGTTCCATTTGCACTGTGGTTGGTTGCATCCGAAGTCCCTTTAACCTATTGACTCTCAGAATCCTCAAATATAAAGTGCCAAAGAGCCCTGAGAGTTCTTTAAGGTGTCTCAGAAGTCAGTTGGAAAGGAATTCCAATGAGACAGGGTCTACATTGTTTTCTTCCTCTGATATGTGTGCATGGACACACACACACACCCCCACACACACATAAATATATATACACACATGCACACACACACACACACACAAGGACATACACAGACACAAAACACATGCAGACATACATGTACACACACATATACACACCCAGAGACACGTACAGACATAAACACAGATATACACACACAAATACACAGACGCACACATACACACATACAGACACACACATTCAATACACACACAGACACAGATGTACACACAGACGTATACATATACACACATGCACACATATAGAGACATACATACACACACATACATACACACTCATACACACATGTACACAAACACTCCCAAACAGTGCATAGCAGTGCTATTCTGACCTGCCTAGTAAAACAGCTTTTCATATTTCACATTTGAAGAAGTTTGTGGACCATTTTTGCAATTCATCTTTAAGCCCCTCTACCTCCCAGGCACACCATTTAGGAAAGGATCTGGGTTGTAAAGACATAATAGCCTGACACTTCTGTTAGAAGAGGATTTGCATCCCCCTATCTAGGTCAGTTCCAGAAAACCTTATACTTTGAAAGCAAAGGGCATGCTGGGCCAGCTGCTGACCTAAACACAGTATGAGACAGTATTAGTAAAGATGACTTTCTTGCCCAGAGCCAGCCATTGAGAACACTGTCATCCCCAGAAGGCTTCAATTAGTCAGGGAGGAGAGTCATAAAGTAGCTGTGACGTCATCTAAATCACTTCTGTCCTTTTGCCTTCCAATCCTGCTTCACATTCCTTGTCCCCGTCTGCTTTATACCATTCCTGATTCCTCTGGCCCCAAACTCAGCTCATGGACCAGGAAGAGGTGGTGTGCACGGCGAGAAAGAAATGCCTTCAGTTATTTTCTGAAGTCCTGCCCTCACCGTTTCTGTATTCCTACTAATAGAGGAGCATTAGCACTGTGATGGTAGTTATTGGACAGGCATCTTGACAAATGCCTAGAGCAAGTTCTGCATTTTGTTCTTTCCTACAATGTCTACTACCTTATTATAAGCTATGTGAGTAGACAAAGAATGACATCAACAAGTAATCAAGTGTTAATCATCCTGATGGTGGCAACGTTTTCAAAGAGAACTTTACATACGTCACATTAACAGACACATGAACCTTTAGAGGGAAGTTCAGTGACCTTTAGCAAATGCACAAAGTTCTAGAAGTATCACCATTGTCCAAGTCTGCAGCATCTCTATAATACTGAAAAGAGATACTATATATTCAGATCAGACTTAGGTAATCATTACTTCCTGTTCTTATAGATTCGCCTTTTCTGAAGGAAACACATTTAATATAAATAAAAACCACAGACTGTGTGATACTTTATGACTTCTTGTAGTTAGCTTATTCATTTTTTAAAAGTTCACCCATATTTTAGCAATAATAAAAATATATAATACCCTGTTGTATGGCAGCAATATGTAGAGAAACGAGTATGGATTTCAGAGGAAAGGAGATGTGGGGTTCAATCAAGTCTGTGGCACCTTTTGGCTGAGTCTTTGTAGGACTCCCAGTGTCACTGATCTATAGCTGTAGATCGGTGCTAACAAGCCTCTCGGGCAACTGTTCTGTGAATTAGCTGAGTTAAGGCACCAGACAATAGACACTCAGGAAACTCAGTATTTCTACTTTGTCCAGCAATCTGTGCATTTCTCGAGCCCTGCTTCAAGCTGTGAAGTGAGTCTTACAGTCTCTCTACCAGTCTTCACATTGAGCTTGAAATGAGAGCCACATAATGAAGTGCTATCAGAAACAGAATCCCGCCGACAGGAGCCACGTCCTTCATTAGTTAGAGTCCAGATGGTGAGGAACTGAAGCGATTTCCTTCAATTATATCACTGTCACCTCTTACAAGGAACATCAAGTTGCATTTAATTATTTATTTAAAGGGAGTGGGTATCAAATCATAGGCTATTTGTGGAATTTCATGTTTATGGAGATCAACGAACACTGTCATTCTCTGCCAATTCTTATACAACTGACCTTGTTAGCATCCACCCCAGACTGACAGGTAAGCAAGCAGCGAAAGGTGGCCAAGCTCAGAGTAAATCCCACCCACTTTGCATCCTCAGCTCTCAATAGCCATCCAATGCATTCAGACTAAGCGATTCAGAGAACTCAGCTCCTGAGTACAGCAAAGTCACCTGACTTGAATGGCTACTCTTTTCTCCAGGCCCCTCTCTACTTGGAACAGGTTCTCATTTTGAGTTTTGATGAGAAGGAGGTCTGGATATGAGTTCATCTTTAATTTATAGAGATGTTCATTTTCAGCTCTGAGTTCTCCTGCCCAGCCAGTGTTTCTCTGCTTTCAACTGATCGTGACTCCACCTGCCAAGCCACGTTGACTTTTCTCTGTGCTTGTTATAGCTACATCCCCACATGCCTTCTCCCCCGCCCCCACCACTTCCAAGCTTACTTCCGGTTAAAGACAACAGGACAGAAAAGGGTAAAGCTTCTCATTTTTACCCCTAAATAAAATAGGTTTACATGATATTTGGGGTATCTCAGATCAAGTAAATAAGGAAAATTTATCTTTCCCATGAAATAAAATTTCCATTGTTAAACATAAATGAATTACTAAAAGAAGTAACATGATTTTCTCAGCTTTCTAGCCCAGTCATGTTATTGTATGTTATCGGCATTGAAGATGGGAAAGAAAGAAATTAGTGTTATTTTCTAAGTGTGATTTATCTGCAGCGTCATTAAGTGAGTAGACTTATCTACACTTGTCTTATGATAAAGCCACACTCACAAAGAAAGGCTAGATCAAGACTGAATGAAGCGTTTAGTGTCTGTGCAAGGATCCGCACAATGCCCTTGGCACTTCCTAGTTTGACAGCAGCAACTGTTGACAAATCACTGGTCCTTTCTCAATGCTGAGGTCCAGGTGATACTGAGGAATAGATGGCATCCCAGAGAAGCAGTTTTCACGTGCTTTGTTAGCACTTTCTACGGATTTGGGAATTCGTAAATGGGATAAGTAAATAAAAATGAGGGGTTGGGGATAAATGTAGCTGATGTTAGCTCAAATTTGCCAGTGTCCACAATGTGTAAAAACAAACAAAAAAATGACCAAAAAACCCACCTTTACTTGTGTCAAAATTTCCCCTTCACATCTAGTAAAAGGATATAATTTTTACCCAATATTTTATGTTACTGGCTTTAAGCAGCACCTTAGGAATATATCATGTGGTATAACTAGTCTATTAACTCTGAGACTTAGCAAAGATTTTTCTTTCTCTAGCACAGAGCTTTTTGTCCAGCAGCAGATTACAAAATCATCTTCAAACAGAATAATGTAACTTTAATGCATAGGCAGGCATTCCCCTCACCAAAAATTTAATTCCAGTTAATTACATGAAAGTTAACTTTTTAAAAGTCAGTTGGTGTGTAAAACCACACATGTGCATGCATTTATGTTGATCTCTCTGTCTGTCTGTCTGTCTGTCTATCTGCCTAGCATCCCAATAACACAGCTCACATAATACAGCTTATATGATCTCACCCATCTGAGAATGATCGGTTAAAAAAATCTGAGATTTGTAGAGAATGTTCTGAGGTCTCAGTCATCACAGCATTTTGCCAGCATCCACACATCATGTACACGGATTAGCACATAAAGTCAAAAGTCTCCTACCCTGAGATGGCAGCCAGCTTTTGGTGTGCCTGACGGGCCATTTCACAGCCTTTGGTTCTTGTCTTGTGCATTTCAGCTCGCAGAGAGGGGCAGCTGACTGAGACGTCCCCAATAGAAATGACCAACTCTCGGTACAGGGCCACTTGCGTGTTGAACTCTTGGACAAGCTGGAAAACAAGCCAGTTTCTTTCACCAACACTTATCAGAAACTTATCTATTTTAGTATATATAAACAGAGATTTCACTGACTTCTGGGCTGGCACCCCAAATCTCCAGCTAAGGAGCTTTAGGACTGTTTAAAGCTTAAGGTACAAGGATGGCAAAGTCTCTTTATCCAAGGCAAATGTTTATTTTCTCTTTGCAAGGTAGCCATGAAGGCTCCGTTTGCTGTCCCAGTTGCCCCCACATTTAGACTTGGTTTCTGAAGAGCAAGAACATCTTTGGAGCTATCAAGCCACTCCCAGGCCACGGGAGAATGATGCTGGGCTCTGAGATAGATGCTGCCTTCTACTACTAGTGTATGGATTTGAAGTGGCACAGCAAAACAAGCAAACAAAAAAACAAAAACAAACAAAATCAAGCCACAAGTAGGACACAACAGGCAAACCTTTCACCTCTTGTCAGACCACTGAACGCTTTTTGGCTGGGACCCTCACAGAAAGATGGGCCATTCCTGTTCTCTGCTTTGGGACTTCATAGTCTCTGCAGCGCTTCTGCGCCCTGTTTGGGTTTGTTTGTTATGGTGTCACCACAAACCCGCACCCCCATCCTCTCTCCCTAGTGAGCCATCCACTTCACCCTCTTTCACCGCGTCTACCATTCTTCCAGGGGTGGTGGCATCACCTATAGCCTCTGACTCCCAGGATCCAGACCCCATGACTCTTGTTTCAGCAGGGCCATTTCGACCTGGGTGTCACCCAGCATCTGGGGGAGTGCAGATTTAAAAATAGTACATCGTGCACGTGATCGGCATGGGGAGGCAGAAGGTGGGGAGTGGCTGGCACTCAAGCAAACGATTAAGATACACGATTTCCCCCAACCCCCCCCCCCCCAAAAAAGGTGCAGTTTTCACCCACCATCTTGCAGTCGTCCAGGGCTCGTTGGGTTTTGTGGGCGCTTTCGGAGCCGCTGCCCCTGCGCTCCCAATCCCCGCTCTGCAGCGGAGGTTTGCTGATCTGGAAGATCGAGGAGCGGGTGGACCGGCTGGGGCGCTTTTTGCGCCCATTCGGTGCAGAACTCATGCATACACATCCACGAAGCCGAAGCCGCTGGTGCAGTGCGCCCCGGCGCGGGCGGCCCGGTGGTTGCCCCTGTACGCCGCCGCGGAGCAGCCGGAGCCCGGACCTGAGGCGCGCGCCGCTCACAAGGTTGCGGCTGCCTGCGCGGGTGGGTAACCTTCAGCTTGAAGGAGAGCCGGGGAAGCGCTGCCTGTGCGGTGCAGCATCGCTTCCGCTAGCAGCGACGGAGAGGCGCGATCAAGTTCTGCTCAGCAGCCTTGCCGGCCCTGTCCCGGGAGCTGGACGCTGCTGGCGCGGGCTTGCACCGCCTTCCTCTCGGCATGGATTGACAGGCTGAGCGAGGAGGAACGCGCCGCCGGGCGGCTCCGAGTTTCCATTCAGATGGGGGAAGCGGCGTTCAAAGCCTGCGCTGCAGGGTGGGGGGCGGGAGGGGGTGTCGCTCTTGCTTCGGTGTCTTCCCGCAGCGGCGCGCCGCTCGCCTCTCCCCTCCCTCCACGGCTCGCCAGACCTGGAAGGGGCGAGCTGTTCCGCAGCAGGCAATTGGCGCTAATCGGTCCGCCTTGATCCCTCGTCTCCGTGGGCTTGGCTGTGTGAGGATCCCAGATGAATCCGTGGCGGGACTGGCAGACGCACGGAGTCGGTCCGGCTGACGTTGGTCGTGGCCCCGCACATTGATAGGACAGGAATACTAATGTGATCCATCCATACAATCGTCTTCCCCTCCACAGTTTATGCACTTATCCAATCAAATTCCCGGGAACATCAATTGCAATATTACTTCATCTGCTCTATTATTAGAAACGAAAAGTGTCATCAGAGTGGAGCACATTGCCACATGCTGGGACCTAAACATGGGTTTCAAATAAACCGATTGGGGCTTAAGGCCGTCATCATCTGAGAGGAGACAGGAGGGAGTGAGGTATTTTGACTGGAAAGGAAGCTCTCTTGAGAGAGTCCAAGGACAGCTCTCTTTCCCTGAGTTGCTGTTGTTTGATCTTTGTTCCTAGGGGGAGTGGGGGGGGGGGCAAGGAGGTGAAGGCCCAGCAGCATTCACTCAAGTTGGTACTTATCACCCCACTTCAGGTGGTTGTGTGACAGGCTCTACAGGCTCTGCAACACAAACCTGCAGGAGTTTACCAGACTAAAGGAAGTAAGAGCCAACAGATCTCACACACAAAATGACCCTTTCTCCCTACAGGAGGAGGTCAGAGTCAGAAGCCAACGGAGAGAGAGGAAGGTATCTTCAGAAAGGGGTGGGCTTAGGTCCCTAGTCAGTTTTTCCCTGACTTTGTAAAACCCTTTTGGAAGGAAGTGGGAGTGTAAGGCCATTCATTCAACTCTGATTCCCCTGAACAGTTGTTCCCAGAGAGGAGTGCTAAGGGAAACTGGTTCCCATGCGGAAGGAAGTAGTTGTGTGTGCCTAGCAACCCTGGCAAGACAACTCAGCATTCTTGGTCAATGTCTTAGGTGAATGTGATGAGCTCACAGAAAGGGGAGCTGGCAATAGCCAGGGAGCCAACACTTTAAGTGGGAACTAGAAGTACCTCTAAATTATTTTCTTTTTGAAATGTAGATATAATTCCATAATTTTTACCCTTTCTTTTATCCCCTCCAACTCTAATTAGGTAACCCCACCCCTAACCCTATGGCCTCTGTTAGCTTTTCTTTTAACGGTCAGATAAACACATTGAGGCACTGTGGGATAATAAAGAAGTATATTAGATTGTTGTCTCTGGTCTTGACACAGCCCTTCTAAAAAAACATTTTACTGTCTGGTTGAAAGGGGTGGTGCATCTGCCTTGTCGCAACAAAGACCAATCCTTAAGTAGCTCAGGACTTCGGCTCAACTCCCAACTTCCAGAAAAGGGAGAGAGCTGAAGGGAGTTTCACCATCAGTGACTATTTCTTTACAGAGTCATGTCAAGGAACCTGTGAGTAACCCCTCACCCAGGTGTCACTTCGAATTTCCACATTGGGAACATCCAGGTGCCAAGAGATAGGATGCCAAACCCAGCATGGACAGGACTTAAAAACAGCATCTTCTACCTTGTTCTTCTAGAAAGCATGTGTGCACATTGTTTCAGAGTTCCATACATGCAGATACCATTCCTCCATTGCCTCCTCTAGTTCCTGTGCTATCCTGCATTACTATTCCCTCCCACAATTTTATGTGTTCTTTTTTTCTTTCTAAACCCACTGAGACCACTTAGTGCTGCCTTGTGTATACAAGGCCATCTCTGGATCATGGATAGACTCTTGGGGGTTGCATCCTTGAAGAAACTTACCAGAAGTCATCTAGTGTCAATAGCTCTTTAGCTAGGGGTAGGGCTTCATGAACCACTTCCCTGTTCATGAAGAGTTTTTGACTTGATCTTGTTAAGGTCTTATGCATGCTAACACAGCTGCTATGAGTTAATATGTAGAACTGTCCTATTTTTTTTTTCTAGAACACACTGTTGCTTTGAATTAATCCACTGCCTCTGGCCCTTATAATACTTCCATCCCCTCTTCCATGCTCCCTTGGAGACAAGGGTATGTGATACAGATGTCCCATTTTGGATTAAACACTCTGAGGTCTCTTACTCTTTGCTTAGTGACCAGTGGTAGGTTTCTGTGTTTAATTGATATCTACTGCAAAAAGAAATGACTAACCAACCTACCCTTCACATTCATTTTGAAAGCCATTTTTATAGTAAAGACAAACTAGTTTCATTCCTGGTTAAGTCTGTTTCTCAGGAGTTGGGCTATGTACCACCTGTAACCTTAACTACAAAATGGATCTGTATTGTTGTGCCAGGAGACAGCAACCATGCTTTTGTTTCAAAAGGTTATCATGACCACCCATTGTTACCACCACCTTGTAACCATGTCCAACTTGTCCTGCTTATGTTCTGCCTGTGTACCCCACCTATTTGCCTGCCAAATCCCCCATTTGGAAACCCCCTTACTCCTGGGCCGTGAAAGCTTTTATCTTATCTATGTCCAATGCTGATCTCCTGAAACTTTAGGGAAAGACAGCCCAAATACATGCTTGCTTTAATTAATTTGGCCATGATTTGGTCAGTGGTCTTTCCCCTTGAACCTGTGGGATTAACCGAAGCAACTTTAATGAGGGTTGAAAGATGTGCTTATCTATGGGTGTAATGATATGTCATCAGGAGTTGGTTTAATACTCTATCTGTTTAGCAAAATAATTGTAGTAGGCTCTTCCCATAGAGCCCATGTATAGAGTCAAGTATAGCCATGGGATCTTGGCCTTTTTCATACCAGACATGAGTTCCATTTTATGAAGCCAGTCTTAAATCCAATCAGAACACGGTTGATTATTCCCATTATATATGTGCCACTGTTACATATCTTACCAGGCCAGTCGTTATTATAGCCCACAGGGTTCACAGATGAATGAGAACAATGACTGTGTTTCTCATTTGGCATTTTGGATAGAATCATTGAGCATAGGAAGCCAGCCAGTAGACTTAACGCTTCCGGGTAGGGTACTAGTATATGGTATTACTCAAAATAGGGTCTTAGCATCAAGTTCTGGAGGGTAAGCAAAATTAGAGATAATAACCTATAGGTTTTTTGGGAGAGGGCCTATGGGACCCTACTGACTAACAACTCCAAAAGAAGTAACCTATTCCTGACACTGAGCATTTCATTTCATAGCCTATGAAGTCTAGGAGAGGCACCTCTGTCTATATTAGGGTGACTCTATTTAACCTCTTTTTTATTTATGTATATGCATATATTTTAGGGAATAGGTTTCCAAATGGAGTTTTCAAAAGGTCTCAAGTTATCTTGAATAATACTAAATAAAGACTGTTGAAAATTTTAATTTATTTACATTTATTTATGAGGGCATCAAGGTGCAGAGTGCATACGGAGGTCAGAGGACATTTGTAGGAGTCATTTACTTTTTCCTTCCACCATGTGGGTTGCAAGAACGGACTTCAGGTTCTCAGGCATGACGACAGGTATCTTTACCTGCTGAGCCATTTCCCTGACTTCAAATGTCTGTCTCTCTTCTGTTTGGTGTTCCAGCATGACATGTGCTTTAACAAAATGGTAATAACTGAAAAGTGTTCTTGGGTTCTGTGAGCTCTTGTCATAAAATTTCAATCTGAGAGGGAAACTTGTGGGAATCTCTGCATTCTTGTACCGCTAGGACAGAAGAGTGGGTAACCTATGTACCCAGGACTTTCTACTGACAGTCTTGAGGAATGAAGCCCTTATATCTGTTGAATCTAGGGTCAACTCCAGGAATTTGATGTCATAATAGTTTGAACTGTTCTCAGTGTAATAGAGTGATATTGGAAGTGCCATTATTTATTTGGTTGTGGGGGAAAACCAAAACCTACTCGTTAGAGATCTGAATGAATATCCAGGTTCATCTTCTTGTCATTCCACAGAAGACAACACATTTTTGCCACAGATGCTAGAGAAGGGCTTCCCAATGCTTCTTCCCTTTCTCTGTGTACTGCTGTCGCAGGCAGCTCAGGGTAAAAGGGTGCACTTGTAGCCTATCCCTCCCCAAATTCATGAAGATGATAGATTATCCTTCAGCCAGCTCTTGGACTCTTCCTCTCTTTGAAGTCTCAGTGTACTCTCTGCTTCATGTGTCTAGGGAGGAAGGACTGAAGAATTCTACATCACATAATTGGGACTTAGGGGCTAATGAAGTTGTAGGTGGTGAGGAATGGGGCAAAGGAGAGATCAAGGGGCAGACTCTGAAATGACCTGGGTAATGCTCATTTGTGAATTCCTTAAGTAAACCTCACTTGCTACCATTAACTTATCCTCATACCAATCTCTCCACTCGCCACATTGAATATACTCTGTTGTAATACATGCTTGGTAGAATAGAGGAGAGGAAAGGAATAGGAACTGGCACTACTGGCCTGTGGATAGAGAACCGGGCGCGGACTGTGTGCTGGTAATGTTTGCGAATCTCCTGGATCTCACCCCCTTTCTTTGCAAGAAAATAGAGACTGCCCCCCGAGTTGAGTACTTAAAGCTCCTCAGTAGTATCTTTCTGCTCCAGCTCAGCCATCTGGTTTCTACCCTCCCTGTTCTGCCTAGAAATATTTTCAGCAAATTAAAAGAAAAAAAAAAGCGATGTAATTGCATTACCCTGTTTCCATGCAGGAGGTGGGGACAAGGGGAAAACAAGGCATAAAAGAGTCAACCGCCATGACATATCTTAAGGGCCACAGACTCGCACACCTGCTGGGGATTAAGCAGAAATTATCACTTGCCTGCGCCCTTTGCTTTCCTTGATACAAGCCATTTTCCTGAAAGGGGGAAAAAATAGCATCAATTCCAGAGCTGTCTCTCCCAGCTACAAATGTTGTAATCAGAATAGCAGCAGGCAGGCTTAGTTCCCTCAACTTCCCCCATACTCAAAACAGCATGAATTTATATTCCTGGGGCTGTCTGACTTCCAAGCAGAAGGGTAAAGTGCAGTTGAAAAATCTCAGCAAGAGCGACACATTTTCTATTTACCTAAACCCAGGTTGGACACCTCTCTGATGATGAATTCCCTACAGGTTATAAGGCGTTGACAAAGGTCACCTCATAGATTCACCTCAACACAAGACACACCTTACATTGCATGTCCTTTTTCTCTTATAGCTTAAGAGAATTCATTTTGACTTGAAGTCCAAAATATAAGACTATCAGAGAGCATTAGCTTAGACTGAGCAGGAACAATTGGTACATTTCTTCTGATTGGTGCTTTAGGGAACCATGGGAGGAGAGAGATATGAGCTAGCCTGGCCTTTCATGGAAAGAAATGCCGAAGGCAGGTTTTTACCTGGAGGTCAAAGGTCAAAATGCAGGTCAAAGGGGGTGAAATGGAAAGCTCTGTGATAGAGGCAGAGCAAAAGCACTAAGGTGCTGAGTTCTAGACGCCAGGGAGATATGAGGGAATAATCACATTATTATTATTATTTCTTAGTGGTGCTTGATGAGCTAATATTGTCATTATAAATAATTTAATGAATAAGTTATATAATAAATGGTTTATTTCTACTAAAACCAGGACAAATTCAAAATAGTTGCTGGTGGCTGCTTTTGTCACTCATGGTTCCACACTGTCTCATGTTTAATTAAGGGAGAGATAGACAAAGATGTATTGCGAAAATATGACCTAAGTGTGTAGATCTAGTACTACATAGGTTAGATTATATTACTGCTTCAGCTAGCTGAACAACAACAAGAGGACATTTTAAATGAAGTCAGTTGGATTGGAGATGCTGTCATGGCCAATCAGGAGACTGGGCTAATACAATACTTAAAGAACCATTATTCAAAGGCAAAGGATACCTCTAAGTAACTCATTAAGTATCACTATGTAATACTTACTGAATGTTCAATATGATCAAGGAATTATAGACATACAAAAGAAAATGAAAGCAAGGTAAGATTCTTCTTATACTTAAAAGAGTAGACAAATACATGAAGCCACCAAGAACAGGAACATGTATAACATTCTGTTCTATATAAATACTGTAGGGATGTAGAGATGGGCTAGATCTCTGGATGATGTCAGTAGAAAAGGCAATCTTAGATAGTTATCAGGATCTGGACAGAGAGTGGGAGAGCTTTTGGGGGGAGGGGGAGGCATCGAATAGCAGAGAGTGGCATAGGACAAGAGGCATGATCCGAATAAAGATATAAAGGGAGACTCATGTGGAAGTGTTGTGAGTGAGGTCCTCAGAGCAGGATAAATAGCCTGCCTCCTCTGATCTGAGGAGCAAAGAAACTGTAATACTTTACTTTGGATGACAAGAATGCGCATGATTTGAGGCCACACTGGGAAAAGTGATATACCCAAAGGACTAATGTTTCTTCTACTATTGACCTTCCACATGTCTGCAGACAAGGTCTTGAAGGCTGAGCTTCGGAGTGCTGAGCAATCGATGACCAGGAAGTATGATGGATGGGAGGGAGGGAGGGAGTTGGTGGCAGTAAGAAATTTCAGATCGGAACAGTTTGATCCTGACACTGGGTTAGAAGAGTTCATGGCAAAAGAGTACTGTTGCCATTTTTCAACTAAGTAAATTAATAAGAGACCAGTGTTATTTAAAGAAAATTAATTTGGCAGTGAACAATATCATACATCAGAAAAAAAAAAGAAAAAAAGCATAACAAAGCCAGTTTTTATGGAGTAGATATACTCCTTTGTCCCCAAGAACCACTAAGAAATTTAAGAGTTTTTTGTTTTGTTGTGTTGTGTTTTGTTTTGTTTTGTTTGTTTGTTTGTTTTCTCCAAAGGTTAGAGCATTATTTGCAAACAGATTGCCTAGGAGAGAAATCTGAACTAGCCAATGTAACAGGAATTTGAATCTCTCAGGGAAACAATAAAAACCCACTGGCAAGTCTCCCTGAAATTTGCATCTAGCTCTGACTCTACAGAGCCTTTCCTATTCCCACTTTTATCTTGTTATGGTCCTAAGAAAGCAAAGTACATTGCCATACAAACAATCATAGGAGAAACACATGCTAAATGCATTTTCTATAGTTTCATGTGACACAAACCTTCATAAGGAAATGAAGACACAAAGAGCAGTTAGAGGCTGCCTCTGGGTGATCTCTGCTGTTTCATCATTACAGGTAATGTGTCCTCTAATATTCAATAGATGCCTTTGATAAGGGCTGGCAGATTTTCTTCTTGACTAACTCATAAAGCGTTTATATTTAGTTGCTATCAATGTCACGAGTGATTTTATACTATATAAAGATATAGCACAGTGGTAGAGTACTTGCCTAACTGGTACCAGATTCTGAGTTTGATCCCTAGTATGACAAAAAAGATAATTAAAAAAACTATTCTGCAATTCTTCTTGATAATATGAAAAATGATTTCCTTCTTATATTGACTTAACCTTTAAAGCTAGGCATTGTAGTACATGTTGTAATATTAACTAACACACAGGAAGCTGATGCAGGGTTACAAGTTCGAGGTTGACCTGGGAAAATAAATTTGAAGGTGACATGCACTGTTTCTGAAAAGAATGGAAGGAATGAGGAAGGAAGGAAGGAAGGAAGGAAGGAAGGAAGGAAGGAAGGAAGGAAGGAAGGAAGGAAGGAAGGAAGGAAGGAAAGAAGGAATAAAAACCAAGAGGCCAGCATGGTGTACTGTTATCTCAGAATAAATTCACAGCAAGCCTGATTGATCTACAAAGTTAGTTCTATGCTAGCCAGGACTACAAACAACAAAATTGTGGCTCTAAAACAATCTACCTGTCATACAAAGTACAAACCCAGATTGGTAATGCTATAGTAGTATTTCCCTACATGGATTGTTAATATGTTTTGTTTAGAGTTTTGATACATATACTGAAAAGTGATATTGAACTATAATTTTCCTTTCTTATACTTTCCTTAGCAAAATTAAACGTATGCTATCCATTTACACTATAAAATACTTTGGTCAATAGAACAGGGATTTATCTGTAGTTTACTTGTTTGTGAAAGAAAACATCTTTTTTTTCCTATTTAGATGCTTTGACATAAGTATAATTCAGCTATGAAACCCAATTACTTACAATAAAACACATCAATTGAAATTTTAGAACCCAACAACTCTGTATTTATGTTGCTCACTACATTAGTTATAATTCTGCATACTTTGTCACACATGTAGTCTCTGTAGTTAGTGCTATCTATACTCAAGACACTGAACAGTCTAATCAGCATAAACCTAGACAGGCTGGGCTGGAGAGATGTCCCAGAATTTAAGAGCATTTGCTGCTCTTACAGAGGATCAAGTTTGGTTTCCAGGACCTATATGGCAGCTCTAGAGGATCCACCACTGTGGGGCGATAGGTTGTGCACAGACAGCCTGGTCCTCAGTGAGCAAAGATCTGGAACTCCAGTGACCGATGGGTGGTGACTTCCACCTGCACGGGATGACAGGTGTTCGGCCACACCCCTTGGGGCCCTGCCTCCTGGGTCCCTGGCTCTTCCCACAGTCCCCCACAGAGTGGTATGTGGCCATAAGTCAGGTAGGAGCAGCACCAAGCCCTCCCACATGCAAATAAGATTTCCCCAAACCTCTCAGACCAAACCAATGAGAAGTGCCTGTTGTCAGACCCTTATCCACTCCAAAACTGTATAAAAGAATCGTATCCGGAAGGATTAAAAGTGTGCAAGAACTACTCCATCATCTGAGCCTTCTGTTCAAAGAACTGTAACACTTGCAAAGAGCTCTGCTCTCCTGAAAGGCTGCCTGAAGTTCCGGGGCACTCCTCACTGACTAGTCTACCTCTAGTGGGCCCAGCCCGGCCCAACTCAGTGCAGGGCATGCAGGACAGCATAGAGTAAGCTGGAAGGCACAGCAGAGATAGAGGTGGAACCAATTGCAGCAATGGAAGTGACCTCCCCTACTTGCCCGCACTTGTTTCCCTTTGCTGGTACTCTCGTGGGGTCAGAGATCTCCGTGGAAAGCCCTGGTACACAGGCCCACACACCACCCTCTACTGGACCCATGAGCACTGTATGTACATAGTGTACAAACATACAAGCAGACAAAAGAACCTATAAACATAAAATAAAAATAAATACATCTTTTTCTTTAAAGATGACCAGAGAGCTGGATGAACAAGATGACTCAACTATGGTTCATCCCTTCTCCAGCTCAACCTTAGTATGCTTTGATGGTATTGAGCCTCCATAAGACCAAGGGGTGATACCTGATAAGGCCGTCCTTTGCTACATATCCAGCTGGAGCCATGGGTCCCCCTGTGTGTATTCTTTGTAGCTTTGCGGGGGTGGGGTGGGGATCTGGTTGGTTGATATTGATGGTACGTGGCAATTACTTAAAAGGACTAAATTCAAGAATGCCCTGTTTGAAGAATTCAAACAATGCGATGTCATTGGACCCCTGTCACTGCTATCTTTGGCTTCATTGCCAAACAGGCTCTCTTACGTAAAGCCCTTTCTGGCTCCTCCCATTGTTATTCTAGAGTAGGGAGTTGAGATCTCTTAACCTTAGTCTGCAGGCTAAACAATAAGTGTACACGTATTCATCAAGGGCATGACGGCCTTGATTGTCCAGACACTGTTCAGGCCATTTTCTGTTGTGTTCAAAATGGCATTCCCTATCTATATTCCCTCTGACCAGAATTCCACAAAGGAAGCAAGACAGTTCCAACAGTGAAAGAAGTTGAGAAGAAGCAGAATCAGCAAGCATCTGTGACAGCCCTTCATGGCTTCTCAGAGATCTGCTGCTCTCCACATTCTCCTGAAGAAGCTGAAGGCTTACAGCGTCACTTTTGCTGAAAAGATTCCCAGATGCTCAGTTTTGAGCCCCACCTCTCCTAGTATTTCAGATGTGTTGTGTATAATCAAAAGTCTCACTGTCATACCATATTAATCCATATATACTCAGCTAAGTTTCTTCCTACCCAACCATCTCTCTGGATTTAGATATTGCAGATTAAATTCAGCCCCCTAAATATAAAAGTGCATAAACCTTCACAAGTCCTCTCTTCCCCCATCCAAGCCCTTCCTTTGAAAAGTCTCCATCACCTACCAGCCTGCCTGCCTCCCTCCCTCCTTCCCTCTCTCTTTCTTTCTTCTTTCTTTCTTTCTTTCTTTCTTTCTTTCTTTCTTTCTTTCTTTCTTTCTTTCTTTCTTTCTTTCTTTCTTTCTTTCCTTCTTTCCTTCCTTCCTTCCTTCCTTCCTTCCTTCCTTCCTTCCTTCCTTCCTTCCTTCCTTCCTTCCTTCCTTCCTTCTTCCTTATTTTAGGGCAACAGTCTTTCCCACTCAAAACTTCACTTTCTCCATTCCATACGTGGTGCTTTTCAAAATATTGCAAAATTTCCACCTCTAAAATTTCCAATCAATTTTTTCTATTGTTTAGAGAAGCAGTCCAAAACACTTGGCCTGCTATTTCAAGATCAATTGCAAACTGGCTCCAAAACACTTTTACCATCGCCTGGATTGTTCTTTGATTACGTAAACCCTCCGATCCAGCCAACCAATACATTTGCCATTCCCCATACACACTGAGTATATTTGAACCTCCTCTTGTGCTGTGGTACTTCCCAATTCCCTCCCCTTGAGTGTTTTTTTTTTTTTAATTCTTCTCTCCTTGTCTAAGGCCAACCTCCATTCTTCAGACCCCTCAAATTTCCCTGTTTTATTTTTGTAATTTCAACAACTTGACACTTCCCTCCTTGAAGCACTCATGTCACATTGATCCTCTACTCATTCAGTAACAAAATATGGGCCTTCCTCTTCTCCAGTCCATAGTCACATAAGTCAGTGTGATGTCACAAGCCAACTCAGCCCTACTCAGAGCTCCCAAATATTCTCTTCTAAATCTGGTGGTATCACAAAGTGCTCTAGACCTAAAAGTAGTGTTGTTACCCAAAACTTTAAGCCTGGAGTGGATAGATTTGTACACGAATGAGGTTATTGCATTACAACTGTTTGATGTTCTCAAAAGTAATTGGCATGGTCTGTGTCACTGAATTTCTGCTTCAATTATGTTTTCAGATAGTTAGATTCTTATGGAAAATGGAAGCCCCACTTCAAATCATAATCTAGTCCTCTATGACCTCAGAACCTTATCGAGTTCTTCTTAACCTGATTGCCTGTCTCCTGAATGCTGAGAGACTCACCCCTGATAGACTCCTCTCACAGACATTGTGTAGTGCTGTTTACTCTTTCCATTTTGGGGGGGGGGGGAAGGGGACTGGAGTCCTCTTCAGCAAGACCTGTTCCATTTGTCTTTGTATCCATAGCATGTAGCAGATACTAGGTAAATGAGTCACGCTGGATTTTTGTTTGTTTGTTTTGCAATAAGACTTTTATTTTGAATAATTTTAGATTTGCAGAGAGTTTAAAAAAACAGTCCAGAAAGTTCTTGCAAACCATTTGTCCCAGTGGTACCCTCTCATATAGCCACAGTGTTCTTCTTAAAATGAAAAGAAAATAGTATTCAAGTAGTACAGACTTGGAAGTTCATATGTCATTCAAAAGTGTTCTGTATTATATACAATGATGGGTTTTGTTATGACATTTGCATCCATGCATTCTGTATTTCAACCAGATTTACACTCATTGCTTTCTCTTGTTCCCCTCCCATTTCCACTGATCCTCTTCCTCTTTTCAGGTCCTCTTACTCTTATGTGGTTTTTCTTGTTTGGTTTTTTCTCTCTCTCTCTCTGTATGTGTGTGTGTGAGTGTGTGAGATAGATAGATAGATAGATAGATAGATAGATAGATAGATAGATAGATAGAGAGTTGTGTTAATTATGTGTTCATTAGGGTTTATGAGAGCATCGGTTATAGGAATATGGGTAACTTACCAGTGTCTACACTACTGATTTCTCTCCATCCTCCATCCTAAAACTTGTATATTTCTATCAATTATAATGTGATGTTTTTAACACTATAAAATTCCTAAACCAAATAGTTAATATAAATGTTGTCTCAGATTCTTCGTATTGTTTAGTAAGAAAGTTTAAAAATCTCCTTTCTTTCTTAGTACCAAAAAGTGCTCTGTAGGCTTCAGGAGGTGAGGAGTCACTAACACATATATTGACAATAACCATGTGAATTATAATAATAACCAGTGTGGCAGTCACTGCCCATGAGTACAGTAGTAACAGGAATATTAAAGGGCAGCCAATCACTTTCTGATTAGATTTGAGGCTAGCTCCTCAGAAGGAAATATATGCCTTGTACTGTAAATCTGTCTAAGAACCTATGGTTGGGAGTTCTCAGGCCCCAGACGTGAACCTAACACTATTACTCTGATAAATGTATATTTGAAGTTGATCCATAAATTAATATCTTTATACCCATGGATTAGTGTAGCTCTCAAACCTCGTTAGAGAACTCTCTATGTGTAATGGACAGCTGTTAAATAAAGAAACAACAGATCAAAGGGCAGGACATAAATATCAATGGGGTTCTCAGCCACAAATGGAACATCTGCACTCTCTCTCTCTCTCTCTCTCTCTCACACACACACACACACACACACACTTGCAGTCTATCAAGAAAGAGGGAGGAGAAAGACTGTAAGAACCAGAGGTCGGGGAACACTGGACTTGGCAGGAAGACTGAAGTCAAACGTCACAGCAGCAATGGCTGCCTACATAAGACTTGCATGAGATCAAGACAAACAACATTCTAATTTGGAGCAGAGAGGGCTCATGAGCTCCCTCTCCTAACTGAGGGACTCAGGTGATGGTGCCACACTCATGAATATATACTATAGCCCACCACCAGGGGTCCCTTAGTAAATACCTAATTATGCTATTCTTCTTGGCGTAGTGAAAAACATGCACAAGGTAAGTTCTGTTCTACTAACCTTTTCATGAATAATACAATATTCTACTTCCTCCTTAAACTACAACCTAGACCAATGTAAATTCTTGCATATGGGAGTGACTCAGCTATAATTCTAAGTTTACTTTTTTGAACTAGCCCTGAGAGTTTTAGCCCTTATCCAGTAACATACTGCAAGAAAGCATGCAAGAGCCTCCTGTAACACTGTCGCAGGGACAAATCTGGTTTTGGGACACCAGAGACTCTCCAGGAGACAAGTTTCCGTGAAATTTTTGCCTCGGGACTGAGGCCAAGGTTTTGGACTTGCCAGGCAGACTTCACTGGAGTGGGTGTGGCAGGATGTGAAGTGGGGGATGGGGATGAAGTGAGGGTAGATATGAGAAGAGTGGAGAGTGAATATGAGAAAAATATGTAACTCTTAAATAAAAATAATTATTAAAAATACTCTCTTTAAAAGCATAGTACATTGTTATTAATTATAGACAACATAAGTATAAAAGGATCTCTTGAATTGATTCCTATTGTCTAACTAAATTTTGTATCCTTTGACCAACATTTCCTGAATAAATAGTTCTGGTAACAAGATCAGTGATTTTGGTACTCTTAAACAAAACAATCTCCAAGAGGATGAGAGATCCCTGGGCACTTGGACCAAATTTTCCCAGTGTCTTCAGAAAAAGCAGCACAGATAGCCTTTAAGGACCAGTTCTCCTCATCATAGTTCTAGTTTATCATGCTTCATGGTGAGACATGCATTATGACACTAAAAGTTTTCATTTTAATTTGATATCTGTCTCATGACTCTAGAAGTGTGAAACAACTAATTTCTTGAGTTCATTTATATCATATAACCTAATCTCCTGAAAATGCCAGATATCAATTAAGATTTATCATTGATAACCTGGCTTTATCACACAAAAAATACCACTTAGCATTGAAATTCTCTGTAATTTACTTTAGCCTTACAATAAAGAATTATCTATTTTCTACCAATATTAATTTGTGATTCTTTAACATATTCATGGACTAAGTCAGATTCAGTTATTTTCTCTGTGTAGAATTTCTAGTTTATATGGAATATCTATTGATAATTTTCATTGCAATTATAATTATAGAGTAACTTGAAACTTAAATGTATAAAAAGAAATTATTCCTTTAAATGCACACAAAATGTAGTCAAATATTGATAAGCCAGAGGCTCTTCCTTATGAGCATTTCTGCTAATCAATTTTTACTTCTATCTTTTATCTTATATCTTACCCATTTTGCATTTTTTCTTAAACTTAATCAATAGCATGTTATTACATCTTTTCTCTTGTTAATATTGTCATGTAAAGAATATTTTGTATCTTTCATTCAGATCATAAAATCAACATTGATTATTAAAGCAGCCATTTGACTTTAAAAGTTGCAATTAGACCCTAAAGTTACTTTGACTTCATCTGGGTTAATATCAGAGACCCTGCTATGGAAACTGACTCTCAAGTATATGGAGAGGACACAAAGTGCTGTGCACATTCCTGAAGAAGGGCAAAGGTACTGAGTTCCTTTTGCCTAAATCTGAAACCTGACTTGATATGAACATTTGAAGATAAAGAATTGCCACGATGAAGACAGTGGCCTCAATTACTATGTCACATAAAAACAAATTTGAGAAGCTGGTGGTAGACTCTCCACTGGCAACTGGAAAAGTGAGAGATCCTGAGACTACATTTGTTGCTAGACTAGAAGTAGACATTCTCTGCTTCTGCCAGACGCCCACAACAAAGGCATCAGATAACTTCTTCCAACTTCCACAGAAGTGGTAAGAGGACAGAACAAGTCACCAGAAAGGTTTGGATTGTGTCCTTGTCTAAGACCTACATGTCTCTTAGAATGGACTTCTTGCTCTCCAGTGCCCTCAGGGAGCAGAAGGCCAAAGCTCTCCCCACCATGGAGTTAAGAGAACTCTCCCACCCTAGATGTCTCCCTTTTGCTCTCAGAGTTTAAGATAGGATACCTCCATTTTGGGAGGAGAAGAAACCGGTTCTTATTTTTTTTTTTAACTCATCTGTCTCCTAGTCTTTTAAATATACATAAAGATGAATTCACTGACTACACTTGCTGGAACAGGTTAGCAAGAAAAGCTGTAGCATCATTAGGTAGAACCATCTACAAAGAAAATGTCAAGTCAGCTTCTGAGCCAGCACCTTAGTGTGTGGCTCTCAACCTTTCTTGACACTACCTGTTGCACCAAAATTTCAATAATTAAAGCTCAAGAGTTCCAACCTCAGTTCAATGCCAGCTGCTGGTATTGTTTTATAGCTATTTATTTACTTATTTATTTAGTTGCTGTTTACTTTTTTCTTTTTATCTTTGATATTTTCTTTATTTACATTTCAAATGTTATCCCCTTTCCTAGTTTCTCCTCTGAAAATACCTATCCTCTCTCCCTCACTCTGCTCACCAATCCACCCACACCTACTTCCTGGCCCTGGCATACCCCTACACTGGGGCATAGAACCTTCACAGGACCAAGGGCCTCTCCTCTCATTGATGACCAACTAGGCCATCCTCTGCTACATATGCAGTTAGAGCCATGAGTCTCACCATGTGTTTTCTTTGGTTGGTGCTTTAGTCCCAGGGAGCTCTGGAGGTACAGGTTTGTTCTGATTGTTGTCCCTCCTATGGACAAACTCCTCCTGTAAACCCCTTCAGCTTCTTGGGTACTTTCTCTAATTCCTTCATTGGAGACCCTGTGCTCAGTCCAACGGATGACTGTGAGCATTCACTTCTGTATTTGTCAGGCACTGGCAGAGCCTCTCAGGAGACAGCTATATCAGGCTCCTGTCAGCAAGCTCTTGATGGCATCCACAATAGTGTCTGAGTTTGGTGGTTGTCTATGGGATGGATCCCCAGGTGGGGCAGTCATTCCTTCACTCTCTGCTTCACACTTTGTCTCTGTAACTCCTTCCATGGGTATTTTGTTTCCCCTTCTAAGAAGGATCAAAGTGTCCACACTTTGTTTTTCCTTCTTGAGTTTCATGTGTTTTGTGAATTGTATCTTGGGTATTCTGAGCTTCTGGGCTAATATCCACTTATCAGTGAGTACATATCACTTGTGGTTTTTTCTTTTTAAAGATATTTTTTAATTTACATTTCAAATGTTATCCCCTTTCCTAGTTTTCCCTCTGAAAATCCCCTATCCCTTTCCTCCTCCCCCTGCTCCCCAACCCACCCACTCCCATTTCTGGTCCTGGCATTCTCCTATACTGGGGCCTAGAGCCTTCACAGGACCAAGGGCCTCTCCTCCCATTGATGACCGACTAGGCCATCCTCTGCTACATATATAGCTAGAGCCACAAGTTCCACCATGTGTTTTCTTTGATTGGTGGTATAGTTCCAAGGAGCTCTGGGAGTACTGGTTAGTTCATATTGATGTTCCTCCTATGGGGCTTTAGACCCCTTCAGCTCCCTGGGTACTTTCTCTGACTCCTTCATTGGGGATCTTGTGCTCAGTTCAATGGATGACTGTGAACATCCACTTCTGTATTTGCCAGGCACTGGCAGAGCCTCACAGGAGACATCTAGCTATATCAGGCTCCTGTCAGCATGCTCTTGTTGACATCTGCCTAGTGTCTGGGTTTGGTGGCTGTTTATGGGATGGATCACCGGGTGGGGCAATCTCTAGATGGTCCTTCCTTCTGTCTCTGCTACAAACTTTGTCTCTGTAACTCCTTTAATTTTATTTTGAATAATTTTAGATTTGCAGAGAGTTTAAAAAAACAGTCCAGAAAGTTCTTGCAAACCATTTGTCCCAGTGGTACCCTCTCATATAGCCACAGTGTTCTTCTTAAAATGAAAATAGTATTCAAGTAGTACAGACTTGGAATTTCATATGTCATTCAAAAGTGTTCTGTATTATATATAATGATGGGTTTTGTTATGACATTTGCATCCATGCATTCTGTATTTCAACCAGATTTACACTCATTGCTTTCTCTTGTTCCCCTCCCATTTCCACTGATCCTCTTCCTCTTTTCAGGTCCTCTTACTCTTATGTGGTTTTTTGTTTGTTTGTTTGTTTTTTTTGGTTCTCTCTCTCTCTCTCTCTCTCTCTCTCTCTCTCTGTGTGTGTGTGTGTGTGTGTGTGTGTGAGAGAGAGAGAGAGAGAGAGAGAGAGAGAGAGAGAGAGAGAGAGAGAGAGAGTTGTATTAATTATGTGTTCATTAGGGTTTATGAGAGCATCGCTTATAGGAATATGGGTAACTTACCAGTCTCTACACTACTGATTCCTCTCCATCAAAATGAGGAAGTCGTATGAGAACACACTGAAGAGTATAGTAATGTCAACCTGACCAGGGATGGGTACCCAAGCACTTTAATAAATCATCAGCCTACTTATAGTCTGGAAAGAAATTCTGAAGCATTTTTAATATGTAAATTCAGGCTGGAGGGGAACTCACTCTGATAAGAAGCAGTGTTGGCTTTGTATGTGCAAGACCCTAGGTTCTATCTTCAGCATTTTAAAATAAAAATAAATAAATGATGTAAATATGCCTACTTTATAACCCAGCAACTTTGTTTCTTCCTATATCTTTCTGAAGTATTATTTATATCCTCAGATGAAGGAAAAGAAGGCAAGCCTCTTAACACTTTGGCTGAAGTCGTATGAATATACTATTGGGCACTAAAAATAATCTAAATATCTGAACTGGGGAAATGGTTTCAATAACTATATCTATTATTCTAGGATAATATGCAGAATTACACTATAGAGGTAGTTGGACATTAATGCTGATGCCTCTTTGAACTCAGTGTTGAGAAAGCAAAAAGGACAGTCTGCAGAATGACAGGCAACCTGACAGTTCCATAAAAATCCCACTCACACATAGACACCAAAAGCATTGTATGGTTTCTCAGAAAGGTCTGTGTATAGAGTTGTGTACTCGAAGATGTACAGGACTCAGTAGTAAACTTATAAGAAGAGAAGATTGAGGCTAGGATAGGAAGGACTTATTCTTACATGTAACTATTATTGTATGGGCTATGAGAAAGGTGAAGACAGGGTAGAGAATGAGGAGAGAGAGAGAGAGAGAAGAAAGGGAGGGGAGGAGGGAAGGACTGGGTAGTAAATAGCCAGACTACTTCAGTGCATGCACATAGGTCAAAGGACCACTCAGGCTCAGGCTCTGTAGACAGCCTTCCCCAACAGGATTGTTCCAGTATGTTTCAACTTGGCAAGCCCACAAATGTCCTTAAAGGAACCCATTTTTGCCAGAGAAGTGGCTGTTCCAGACAAGGTTAGTGAGGCCAAGACGTTTTTAAAAAAAGAGTCAACAAAGAAGTGGTGGCTGGCAAATGGCTAGTGTGGTGTGACACAGACAAGGTTTAAACTAGAGTTGCAAATGGCTAGGAAACATTCAATCAAATGGACTGGAAGTTTCAGTAGAACCCACAGACAATGCATCCTGCCCAAGCAGACAAAGGGATACATATCTAGGGTACCTCATTTCCAATAGGAAAGGCTCTGTAGAGTCAGAGCTAGACACAAACCTCAGGGAGAATTACCAGTGAGATTTTTTTTTTTTTTCATTTGGGTCTGTGGATTGTAGCATGGTTATTTCTTTTCCTTAGATATTTTCTTTATTTAATTTCAAACCATTCCTCGGCCTTTTGGCTACGATCAAGTGTACTTTCAAATGTTATCTCCCCTTTCCTGGTTTCCCCTCTGAAAACCCCCTATCCCCCTCCCCCACTTCCTGGTCCTGGCATTCCCCTATACTGGGGCATAGAACTTTCACAGGACCAAGGGCCTCTCCTCCTATTGATGTCCTACTAGGCCATCCTCTGCTATATAGGCAGCTGGAGCCTTGAGTCCCACCATGTGTACTCTTTAGTTGGTGGTTTAGTCCCTGGGAGCTCTGTGGTTACTGGTTAGTTCATATTGTTGTTCCTCCTATGGGGCTGCAAACCCCTTCAGCTCCTTGGGTACTTTCTCTAGCTCCTTTATTGGGGACCCTGTGCTCTGTCCAATGGATGGCTGAGAGCATCCATTTCCGCATTTGTCAGGCACTGGCAGAGTCTCTCAGGAGATAGCTATATCAGGCTCCTGTCAGCAAGCTCTTGTTGGCAGCCACAATAATGTTTGAGTTTGGTGGCTGTCTTGTTACCTTGAACAGTTCAGAGTTTTCTTTTAGACAGTCCTGTTTGCAAAGTAATGTTCTGACTTAGAAAACAAAACAAAACAAAACAAAACCAAAAAACAAACAAACAAACAAACACATACACACACACACACACAAAACAACAAACCCCTCAGATTTCTTAGTGGTTCTTAGGAACCTGGAGTGGAGGGGGAGATATCTAGTCCACTTGGGTTATTATATAGCTTAATAACTGGCTTCCCTGTTGCTTTTTTCTTTTTTATGATATATGATATCCCTCACTGCCAAATTAATTTCCTTTAAATAAATTTTTATGTATTTGATAATATATAGTAAGAGAAACTTGTCATTATTACCTTCTAGTCTGCACTTCCATGTTTTTCAATACATTTAACATTTTTGTTTGAAAGACACTGGGAAAGATTAAAATGTCACATGACTTCAGTGATAAAGAAACAGGGATGGGCTGGTTGAGTCAGTACTCTAGCCCATGTGGTGAAAGTCTCCACATCGTTAGTTAAATAGAGTGATCATTTCCAGCTGATCAATGTCCCATCCCTCTGCCTGGTCAGGGGTCACTGTCACTTTTCTGACTATGATATGGAGAATACACACATGTTAAGGAATGGGGTACATCCTATATTTTTTCTTCAGGAACCAAAATTCTCATAAAACCCAACCATTATTCTTGCCACTAATTGGCCTTTAAAAAGTTTTTATATATCAAAGGCAGGAACGCCCTCCTTTAGAGACAGAGGTCAAAAGAGTGTCAGAGAATCCCTACCCACAAGTTTAAATAAATGCTTCCCTCCAGTTATTATACCATTGAAGTATTAGCAATTTGTTTAGTATAGGTCTCTCAATGCTGTCATCTATGCACAGGTATTGAAAAAGTCAGGTAAATATGATTGAACAGAATTCTGTACCCACTCACATGCTGGCAAAAATTGTTCAAGTGTTAGGATTGAAAGAAAGAGAGAAATCCTATAAGTCCAAATATGGGGAAAATATGCCAATTGCCAAATAACAAAAATATGACTTTAGATTTCTCTTTTGAAGTGTTAAATACTAAAGGACAAGAGAGGTTATTGAGTCAAATTTTCAAATTTATTCTCATTTAAGATGGCTTTGATATATGAAGTAAAATACATTTAACTATAGTAGCATACATTCTTGTTAATAAATTTTTGATAAACAATGGAGATATGAATGCTGCAAGGGTATGAAAACTACGAAAAAGCCAAGCGTGACTCATTCTCATCACTCTGCTTATGGGCCTCATCCTGAATGAGGCAGCACTGATGTAAACATTGTGCAACTGAAGTGTCGACTTTAAGACCCAGATGTGTGTAGGGTAACAATTTATAATGCAAAAATAATGGAGGCAAACAGTGAAATCAGCCCAAGCAAAGCCAAATGTAAGTGATGTGGTGATCTGGTTCTTAATGTAACCTCGAGGAAGTTATCCACTGCTTTGAAAAGCTGAGAAATAGGGGCAGATGGATGTAGATATGCAACAATAAATGCAAGCCAGTAGCGGCAACAATAATCACTGATATTGTTCAGAAATGCTAAAGTGAATATCATACTCTACATTGATTTTATTTCAATTTTTATATTCTCTATATGATTTAAATTTTCTGAGGCCATCAGATGATTCTGTTGGCCATTTTCTCCCAGGTCATGGACCTCAATACGCGAATTTAAATATGTTATTGACTATTGAGTCAAGAAAGCAGTGTATGTTTTAAAAACATGATCAGTAATGGACTTTAAAAGAACTTCCAACTATGGGAAATTGTTAAATAAAACATCAAATTTCTAGTAAATGAAGTGAGACAGATTTTTGACTCATGTAATAAATGATAATTATAACTGGACATTTTAAAATGCAATAAATTGAAAACATCAGAAAGCATTTGAAATAGAAAATGGAGGCAAGATTTTTTTTCTTGAAAAAAATTACACCATGAAGGGGTAAAGATTGTAAAGTTGTGGCTTATTTTGAGAAGAGGGTTGGCCTGATGGGTTTCTCCAGACGTAGGTGCATGTAATTAGAAAACTTTAACTATAAACCATAGCCTTATCAATTCAAGGTGCCCCTTTACTTCATGGCTAAAAAAATGTGGTGGGAAAATTAAAGAGAAAATGCTTCATGGAGTAATAACAAAGAGTAAGGTCCCACATCTAAATATGAAGAGCTCTTAAATTTCTGAACTTCTCCTATGCTTTTAAGAAAGGCAGTATCTGAGGAGGATGGAGTATCCGGAAAGTGCTGATGTGTGCTTAGAGACAAGTCAAATCTAGGATGAGCTCTCACACATTGGTATCATGACTGTCTAAATCTTTGGATGATCTTTACATTACATAGGTACAGGTATACACCAATACCGAAACTAATGATTTTGGGGATCAATGCAAACCATAAGATTATACATCAGAAGTTACCTAACAGAGAGAAGACAAACTCTGCAATTTGAACCCAAGCAGAGTAGCCAGTAAGGCTCAAGGGCAATTTTCAATCAACACAGTATAATTATGTCATTGCAACATTAATATGATCTCTAGTTTTCAACCTCACATAATTAGACATGCAAAGAAACAAGAATGAACCATTTCAAAGGAAAAGGAGGGATCTCAAGTGAGTTCAGATGTTGGCTATCAGAGACCAAAAACTTAACAAATAATTAGAGAAAATATTCTGATATGCTAATAGAATTAGAGAAAATGAACTAAAAATAAAAACCTTGCTTAGTTTGAAATTTCCAGTTTCTTTCTTTCTTTCTTTCTTTCTTTCTTTCTTTCTTTCTTTCTTTCTTTCTTTCTTTCTTTCTCTCTCTCTCTCTCTCTCTCTCTCTCTCTCTCTCTCTCTCTCTCTCTCTCTCTTTCTTATAAAAGAAAACATTTAATCGAGGGTTTATTTACCATTTCAGAGGCTTAATCCATTATCAACATGGCATGGAGCATGGTGGTGTGCTGGCACTTAAGCAATAGATGAGTGATACATCCTGATCTGCAAGCAGAGGGTGTGAAACTCTCTGGACTTGGCATGGACTTTTGAAACCTCAAAGTCTACCTCCAGTGACATGCTTCCTTCAATAAGGCTGCAACCTTTAATCCTTCTAATCCTTTCAATTAGTACCACTCCCTGTTGAATAAGCATAGGTATATGAGCCTATGGTGTGCTTTCTTTCTTTCTTTCTTTCTTTCTTTCTTTCTTTCTTTCTTTCTTTCTTTCTTTCTTTCTTTCTTTCTTTCTTTCTTTCTTTCTTTTTTTCTTCCTTCCTTCCTTCCTTCCTTCCTTCCTTCCTTCCTTCCTTCCTTCCTTCCTTTCCCTTTCTCCCTTTCTCCCCTTTTCTCCCTTTCTCCCTTTCTCTCCTCTCTCTCTCTCCTCTCTCTCTCTCTCTCTCTCTCTCTCTCTCTCTCTCTCTCTCTCTCTCTCTCTCTCTCTCTCTTTCTTAGGTATTTTCTTTATTTACATTTCCAATGCTATCCCAAAAGTCCTCCATACACCCCCCCCACTCTCCTATCCACCCACTCCCACTTCTTGGCCCTGGAGTTCCCCTGTACTGAGGCATATAAAATTTGCAAGACCAATGGGCCTCTCTTTCCAATGATGGCCCACTAGGCCATCTTCTGATACATATGCAGCTAGAGACATGAACTCTGGCGGGTACTGGTTAGTTCATATTGTTGTTCCACCTATAGGGTTGCAGACCCCTTTAGCTCCTTGGGTATTTTCTCTAGCTCCTCCATTGGGGGCCCTGTGAGTCATCCAATAGCTGACTGTGAGCATCCACTTCTGTGTTTGCTAGGCCCCCGCATAGCCTCACAAGAGACAGCTATATCTGGGTCCTTTCAGCAAAATCTTGCTAGTGTATGCAATGGTGTCAGCATTTGGAGGCTGATTATGGGATGGATCCCCGGGTATGGCAGTCTCTAGATGGCCCATCCTTTTGTCTCAGCTCCAAACTTTTCTCTGCAACTCCTTCCATGGGTGGTTTTTTTTTTTTTTTTTATCTTTTAAGACTTTTTAAAAAAAAATTAATATTTTTTATTACGTATTTTCCTCAATTACATTTCCAATTCCATGGGTGTTTTGTTCCCAATTCTAAGAAGGGGCAAAGTGTCCACACTTTGGTCTTCGTTCTTCTTGAGTTTCATGTGTTTTGCAAATTGTATCTTGTATCTTGGGTATTCTAAGTTTCTGGGCTAATATCCACTTATCAGTGAGTACATATCATTTGAGTTCTTTTGTGATTGTGTTACCTCACTCAGGATGATGCCCTCCAGGTCCAACCATTTGCCTAGGAATTTCAAAATTCATTGTTTTTAATAGCTGAGTAGTACTCCATTGTGTAAATGTACCACATTTTCTGTATCCATTCCTCTGTTGAGGGACATCTGGGTTCTTTTCCAGCTTCTGGCTATTATAAATAAGGCTGCTATGAACATAGTGGAGCATGTGTCCTTCTTACCAGTTGGAACATCTTCTGGATATATGCCCAGGAGAGGTATTGCGGTATCCTCCAGTAGTATGTCCAAGCTTGCAATCCCACCAACAATGGAGGAGTGTTCCTCTTTCTCCACATCCTCACCAGCATCTGCTGTCACCTGAATTTTTGATCTTAGCCATTCTGAGTGGTGTGAGGTGGAATCTCAGGGTTGTTTTGATTTGCATTTCCCTGATGATTAGGGATGCTGAACATTTTTTCAGGTGCTTCTCAGCCATTCGGTGTTCTTCAGGTGAGAATTCTTGTTTAGCTCTGAGCCCCATTTTTTAATGGGGTTATTTGATTTTCTGGAGTTCACCTTCTTGAGTTCTTTGTATATATTGGATATTAGTCCCCTATCTGATTTAGGATAGGTAAAGATCCTTTCCCAATCTGTTGGCGGCCTTTTTGTCTTATTGACAGTGTCTTTTCCCTTGCAGAAGCTTTGCAACTTTATGAGGTCCCATTTATCGATTCTCGATCTTACAGCACAAGCCATTGCTGTTCTATTCAGGAAATTTCCCCCTGTGCCCATATCTTAGAGGCTTTCCCCCACTTTCTCCTCTATAAGTTTCACTGACTCTGGTTTTATGTGAAGCTCCTTGATCCACTTAGATTTGACCTTAGTATCCGGAGATAGGAATGGATCAATTCACATTCTTCTACATGATAACAGCCAGTTGTGCCAGCACCATTTGTTGAAAATGCTGTCTTTTTTCCACTGGATGGTTTTAGCTCCCTTGTCAAAGATCAAGTGACCATTTCTGGGTCTTCAATTCTATTCCATTGATCTACTTGTCTGTCGCTATACCAGTACCATGCAGTTTTTATCACAATTGCTCTGTAGTACAGCTTTAGGTCAGACATGGTGATTCCATCAGAGGTTCTTTTATCATTGAGAAGAGCTTTTGCTATCCTAGGTTTTTTTGTTATTCCAGATGAATTTGCAGATTTCCCTTTCTAATTCATTGAAGAATTGGATTGGAATTTTGATGGGGATTGCATTGACTCTGTAGATTGCTTTTGGCAAGATAGCCATTTTTACTATATTGATCCTGCCAATCCATGAGCATGGGAGATCTTTCCATCTTCTGAGATCTTCTTTAATTTCTTTCTTCAGAGACTTGAAGTTCTTATCATACAGATCTTTCTTATTTCTTGAGAATTTTAGAATAAGTTTTCCATTTTCTGCATAAAAGCTAGCATCAAGTGATCAAATTGTATTGAATTTTAATTTATAGATCAATTTAGATAGCCTTAAAAAGATTAAACCTTCAATTCCACATACCCAGAACAGGTCTCCATTTAGTTACAGCCTCATTTGTTTTACTAGCAGCAACACTTAGATGTGATTGTTGAGACAAGAGCTCCGGGGTTCTGGTTAGTACATCATGTTGTTCCAACAATAGGGTTGCAGATCCCTTTAGCTCCTTGGGTACTTTCTCTAGCTTCTCCATTGGGAGCCCTGTGATACATCCAATAGCTGACTGTGAACATCCACTCCTGTGTTTGCTAGGCCCCGGCATCGTCTCACAAGAGACAGCTATATTTGGGTCCTTTCTTTGCTGAACTAGTTTATGAATTCAAACACATATATGTATTTACTTTTTTATTTATTTATTTTATTTATTTATTTTTACTTTTTTTATTGGGTATTTTATTTATTTATATTTCTAATGTTATCCCCTTTCCCGGTCTCCCCTCTGCAAACCCCCTACCCCCATCCCCCCTCCCTCTGCTTCTATGAGGTTGCTCTCCCATCCACCCACTCCCATCTTACTGCCTTGCCATTCCCCTACAGTAGGACGAAGGGCCTCTCCTCCCATTGATGTCAGATAAGGCTATCCTCTGCTACATATGCAGCCTGTTCCATGGGTCCCTCCATGTGCACTCTTTGGTTGGTGGCTTTGTCCCTGCGAGTTCTGGGGAGTCTGGTTGGTTGATATTATTGTTCTTCCTATGGGGTTGCAAACCCCTTCAGCTCCTTTAGTCCTCCATTAGGGTTCCTGTGCTCAGTCCAATAGTTGGCTGGAACCATCTGTCAGGTTCTGGCAGAGCCTCTCAGGAGACAGCTATAACAGGCTCCTGTCAGCAAGCACTTCTTGTCATTAGCAATAATGTCTGGGTTTGATGTGTGCATATGAGATGGATCCCCAGGTGGGACAGTCTCTGGGTGACCTTTCCTTGAGTCTCTACTCCAAACTTTGTCCCTGTATTTCCTTTAGATAGGAGTAATTCTGGGTTAAAAATTTGGAGATGAGCAGGTGGCCCCATCCCTCAACCGGCGGCCTTGCCCAACCTCTGAATATGGTCTCTACAGGTTTTCCCTTTGTTGGGCATTTCAGCTAATTTCATTCCTGTTTGGTCCTGGGAGCCTCTTGCTTTCCTGGCATCTGGGACTTGCTAGTGGATATCCCTATCCCCCACCCCCCATTGCTACACACCTCTGTTTAATTTCCTGTATCATTCCTGTCTTCTCTCATACCTGATACTGCCCCTTCTTCCCCTCCCCCTCTTCCTCCCAAGTTCCTCCCATTTTCTACCTCCTGTGAGTATTTTGTTCTCCCTTCTAAGAGGGCCTGGATAGCGAAAACTATTCTCAATAATAGAAGTACTTTTGTATTTACTTTTCAAAACAAACTTCTAATTAAAAAATTTTAGATTGACAGGATATTGTGAAGATAGAAAAGGATGTAGTTTATTTATTTGTATTGGATACCTTGGTATTTTCTACATGTGGAATATCATATATACATAAGGAGAGTGATAATTAATTATATTTTTTAAATCCGATTTTATAGTAGCCATACCATTAATAGTGTGTTAGAGCTTCTTTCCCTATCTCCTCATCAGCATTTGTTTCTTGGTGATAGTCATTCTGACTGTAATGATATGGAATTGAAGAATAGTTTTAGCTTGTATTTCTTTTATGGGTAAAGATATTGAAAACTTATTAGCTATTTGAACTCTTTGTTTTGAAAGTCCATTAGCCCATTTTTTGACCAATTTATTTTTTTCCTGATTAATTTGTATCTAATGTTCATGAATTCTAAATATTAATCCTTTGTTGTATATATAGATGGCATAATTTTTCTCTATTGACTTAAATGTCTTAATACTCAATGATCTGTTAAAACAGAGGTGGTGATAGGGCCAGGCATATTAATTTATTGATGGTTTTATGGGAACATATTTAAAGTTAGTTTTGTAGAATTTTGCTGTTGCCTTAATGAAATAAGAAAGACCATTTCTTTCCTTATGTAGCTGCAAGTTTTTAAATAGTAACTGCTTAACTTTATCAAATATTTCTTGCACAATTTGCTACTAAGAACTTGATTTTCTATTTTAAGATATTTTATGGTGATAGATTTTTGTTGTTGCAAATTCTTATGATTGATGAGGAAAACGAAGCAATATTTACCTTTTTGAAAGTATTAGACTTAGTTTAGAATTCTTTTTATACCCATGTTTACAGTAAGTTTATATGTTTATCTTTTTTTGTTGCCTGGCTATGGAAATTTGCTTATACAAACTTTACAAAATAGACTGGCCTGCTCTGTATAAATATTGTTGGCCTTTAGTTTTACAGGAGGGAGTTTTAGCCACTTCCCAATCTTTTAATTTCATTTATTTGTTCAAATTTTATTTTTCTTATTTTCAAAGTTGGCACTTTGTATTCTTGATGTATCCATTTAATCCAAGTTCAATTGAGCAAATGTCTGGCTGGCAATATTCCAAGGGGTTGCAGCACTCTGGGGTACCTTACTGATCGCCTGGATGAATTCCATCAGGCCACAATAACTGTGTAAAATGTAACTCAGTAGAAGCATTAGTCTTTTCACTTGCTCTGTTCTACAAAACAAGCAAGCAAGCAAGCAAACAAACAAACAAACAAATAAAAAGCCCGTCAGAGTCCACAGAACTACATTTCAGGGTCAGAATGTTAGATTTAAGAAAGCTACGAGTGAAGAATCACGTGGTAAATCAGAAAACAAGTTGTGACTTGCCTGGCTTGTAAATAAAACTGAAGGAAGGAAATGACATTTGGATTATGAGAGAGGCAGAAAGGAGGCCCGAAGATTACAGCTTAGTCTGGAAATAAAAGGGCTGAGGCAAGGTGAAATGATGTAGAGTTCCCCAGGATAAGAACTGGGTCTGTTTTTCTCTTTTTGGAATCAGCACCAGGCACAAGTGTCTGGGTTCAGTTATTAGATTAATGTATACTCAGGATGCCTCAGACAGAAAGTAATCAATAATTTCGATGTTAAAACATAAGTATTTGAGGTCCTTAACAGGTGTCCTATTTTTCTGAAAAAAATAAATAAAGGCGGGTTACTGCAGTGGAAAAATATTTATTAAGAAAGATAAGAAAGAGACAAGTGTTGACTATGCTCCTACAACTATGACCTCATTCTGCCAAAGAAGAAGCAAGGAGCATCAGGGTTTCCGTTGGGGTCTCAACGGCTGTCAGGCAACAAGACAGCCACTTCTTGCCTTAGGCACAGTCAGGAAAGCACAGGGCTTGAGAGGCCAGGGAACAGAGGAGAAGCCGAGGCCTCAACCCATGGACCAGGCCCTGCAAGTGCTGCGCATGCTCTGGCTGCCATCCCACGCATGTTCCCTCTGTCATCTGTGCATGCCGTAGCTGCTGTCCTGCGCATGCGAACAGGGCTGCCGAGGTTCTGAGAGAGGCGTCCTAGACTGTGCCTGAGAAATGGAGGCCCCCGAGGAAGAGCCACCTGCTCTGGCACCCCCTCAGCCTGCAAAGCTTGGGGAAGAACTCTCCCCCAAAACCCAGGGGAACCAGTCAGGAGACATGGACTCCTATAACTTGACTATTCTTCATTTCAACGATGTTTACGATGTGGACTCGAGTACTGAAGAGCCTGTAGGAGGTGCTGCTAGGTGCGGGCCGCCATGTTTCTTTCTGGACCCTGGAGGGGAGATGGAGGGTGGTGACTTGGAAATCTGCTAGAAGGTTTGGAAGCAAGCAGGGAGGCGTCTTTGTTAACCCTTTGGGGGGCACTGTTCAGCCTCCCTTCTGGACTTAGGTAGTAACTCCAGTGGTTTTAGAGGGGGAAACTGGAACTAGTATTCTATCTGCACAAAAGGGGATTAGCAACTTTAAATGAAATCAATGGGCAACAATCTCTTTTAATTCAAATCAGTATTCAGATTCAGCCGTTTCTCCTAACCAAAGGCAATATTTCTTGATCATGTTTCATCAGTTTTTAAGCAGAGTTGTTTTTTCTTGCAGCTAAGTGAGGTAAATAAATTATGGGATGCATCTATGGTAAAAAAATTGGTATTAGTTGAAATTTTTCTTTGTGTATACTATGAAAATTTAAGTTCTCAGTGAGACATCTATAGGTACTGTATATTTTTTCACTTCTTTATTTTGCCAAGATTTAAAAAAACCCTACAGTAAACAAGAAGGGAAGGGATTTAAAGAAAGGATGTAAGTGGAGATGGGAACCAATTTAGGGTTGGGGTTTGTAGGACCTCATTTCCCATATAGTTTTGATTTTATTTTTCTTGTGTTTCTGCTTGATAATGGATAATCTGAGGCAAATTGCTTTAAATACCACGATGGGCTTTATTTTTCCCTTTAGGTTTTAGGTTAGGAGGGTTGCTCAGTGCACATGATTGCTCTCAGTGATTCAAGGATGGGAAGATATTTGGAAATGTGGCAGTTATGTGGTGGGAAGGCAGGGCAGTGTGACGCCAATGTAAAGGAGTAGTTGGATATTCCCTCTGGTGTGCTGGAATACACAGAGTGCTAGTTTAGTACTCTAGGAGTTACAAAAGTTGTATACATTACTGCAGACTGTCAAAAGGCATTTGTGATGTGCCCCAAGAAGTGTTTGAAGAAAAGGTGCTTTTGAACAGAAGAGCTTAAAAATCAGGAGGAGAAATCAGTTGGAGGCCTTTTGTGTGAGTGTAGTTACAAGTAGGGGAATAAGAATCAAAAGAACAGTTGGATTAGGAAGACAAAACAGTGTTTAAGAAATGTTCAGTAGCATATGAGAGTTTGTGTATGTGCCTGTATATACAGGGTAGAGGAGAGCATTGCGGGGCAGCTTGAAGAAGAGAAGGGACCTAGGGTTGTTCTGTTGCATAATACCAAGGATCAAGAATTTTGAAGTGATTTCTGAAGGTGTAGTTAATTTGAGGAATCGATGCTGGAAAGATATATTTACTTTGAGATGCTTGATGCCTGTGTAGGTAGAAGTGACTATCAGGTACTTGGGTGAATGGCATCTCCCAACTATTCCTTCAGTTTTCAATTATTTCAGTCCCCCTATGTAAATTCTTTTGTACATATATTGCTCTTCTGTATTTTTGGGAAGAAATTCTTACTCTTCAAGTCCTGTGACTTCTTGGGAGAGTCCATTTATTATGTTACTGGTCATTGGGGGGAAGATGTTTAATAAGTGTCTCTTCAAAAGTGTAGGTTATTTTCTTTTTTCCATATACCCGTACTTACAATCTGCCCATTAAACTTTCATTGACAAGCGTTTAGCCTAAGACACTATGGGATCCATAATTGATACTATGTGCAATAGATCATGTCAGAAGTTTCCAAAACCTCTGTGGTAGTTAATTTCTTCTGCCAGCTTGACTGAATTAAACAACACTTGAGGACACTTATGAAACAAACCCTTGGGTGTCTGTGAGGCTGCGTCCAGAGAAGTTCACCTGAGAAGCAAGGTCCCACTCTTGAGTGTGAACAGCACTGTTCCATGGGCAGGATCCTTGAATGATAAAATGGGGGAAAGGAGACACAGGGTTGAGGAATGGCATTTCCATTTCTGTATTTCTTAGTTGGCATCATTGACCAACTTATTCCTACTCCCATTCCTTCTTGGCCTCTATGAACTGTATTTCTATACCTCCCTCCTTTTAAATTTTTTCAAAAAACATATGTTTGGTCATAGCAATGAGAAAAGAAATACAGTTACATCAGAAAATAGAAAGGTCAATAGGAACTTTGTGTTTATTATCACTCTGAGCCCCCACAATTGTGTGTAGTGAGGAGGGAAAATATAACATCTCTGAATGAATGACCATGATGAATAGTGCTACATTCTGAGCTGATAGAATGGTTCTGAACGGTGACTTTTCAGCATAAAGTGACTACAGTGGGAGTGGCGAAGTGAATTCTCTTGGTGTTTGGTCTTGATTTACTTTATTTTTTAATGAACATCAAGAGTATTTTAGACTTAACATAAAGATATGAAATATTGCAAAGGGATCGCATATGCCCGTTACTTACATTTTACATTAGCATTGAGGGCATTTGTTACAACTAATAAAGGGAAATGTATACATTATTAATCAACATCTGTATTCCATCTAGATATCCTTAGTATTTATGTGATGTTCTTTATGTGTTTCAGTATTACATGTCAGAGACCATACTGTGTTTGATTTTTCTCATCCTTTAGACTGCTTTAGATTTGGGCAGTTTCTCTAGATACTCTTTGTTTTTAATGGTCTTGATATTTTAAAGGAATATCAGCCAGGTGTTTTTAAAAATGTCCTTTATTTTACATTTATTTATTTATTTATTTATTTATTTATTTATTTATTTATTTATTTTTGGTGTGTGGTATTTTTTATTTGCAATTTGTTAATTAGGTATTTTCTTCATTTACATTTCCAATGCTATCCCAAAAGTCCCCCATGCCCTCCCCCCATGTTTTCTTATGATTATACTAGAATCTATCTATCTATCTATCTATCTATCTATCTATCATCTGAAAGAAAACCACAGAAATAGAATTCTATTTGTAAATTACACCTTTTCAGGTCTGCATCTTGTTTACATTGCATTGTATTGCGGACATGGATTTTTGTGAAAATATTCTACTCTGAAGTATGCTTTATACATCCCTCTCTGTGGTGTATCCTTTGCAATGAGGTCATTTTTATACAATGAAATTTTGCATATGAGTTCACATTTAAGGAACAGGGCTTACACTTCATCCCTTCATGGAAAAGTAACTTTATAAATCCTTTGAATTATTCCTTAGTTGGAAGATATGTTACTCCTCATTATTTACTTCACTATTGCATTAGTTTTCTAGGACTGATAAGTAAAGTATTGTAGAGTGGGTAGCTTAAATCAGTAATTAAAAAAAAAGTGTTTGTCCAAGAGCTGCAAATTAAATGGCTGTTAGAGCTGGTCTTTTATGGCTTCTCTCTCCTAGTTTCTGTTGAGGGCAGCAATCCTTGGTAATATGTGTATGCGTTACTCAGTTTCTGGCTCTGCTTTCACATGGCCATTACTCCCTCCTCTTTCCTGTCCCTTCCTTTCTCCCTGCCTCCCATACCACCCTTTTCCTTTTCTTGTCCCCAGCTCCCCACTCCTCTCCCCCCCCCAAACCCTTGTGTTGCCTTATGAGGATATAAGTTGTTGAATCATTTGCATTGAGTCTGTTTCCAAATATATACAGGGCTGGAAACAATTCAATCTCAACAAAGATGCCTTCCAACATTTTGTAGAGGACCAAGCGAAAAGCCCCATGTTGACCAATGAACACGTGTCTGATGGTAGGATGGTATTTGGGAAATATTTTTCTTGTTCACTTCTTTGTTTTTGTTTTGTTTTGTGTTTTTTAATGGATTGTGTAGCTTGACAGAGGCACTTAATGATTTTCCTGCAGCAGTTCATTCTCTTGTGTTTCTTTTCAAGCATACCACTAATATCCATATCAGACATGTTAATGAGAATGCTAGTATCTTGGGAATTCTAATGTTATTGAAATGTCAGTTAACCCTCGAGACCAGATCAAAGGAGAGCAGTGACTAGAGCACATAGTGACATGGCTTTGGAGGAACAGTGTGTACCCATCTGATTTCTAGAATTACTATGGTGATGAAGGAAACAAAAATAAAATCCTGAAGTTACGGGTGAACGTTCTGTGATTGGTACCTCTGGGAACGTCTTCATTTTAAACTGTTGTTCCTAGAAAAGAAGTTGCTGGAAGACTGGATGCTTATGTAGATTGGCGACAACTCTAGATCATTTAGTTATAAGATGACTAACAGAATTTCTAGCTTGGAGATGTCATAATTTCTTTGTCCCTTAAATGTTATGTTCTGAAGTTCAGTTGTCAACCTCTCTTTTTACATCTTTGCTTACTGGGGCAGATGTGGACTCAGTGTGCATTTGGTTCAACAAATACTCATTACTAAGATATGGTGTGCCTGGCATGTAGTGTCCAATAAAAAAAAGTGAGTTATTGATATAACTCATCTAAAACACTCCAGATACAACATGAGGCACTGTTCTTAGCAGTAATAATGTAGTATGGAATAGAAAAAAAAAAGACCTCACCCTTATGGGAGGTTTTAGATGGAAAAAGATAGTTATATATAAAAAAAGGAATTTTATAATATGCTGGATGGAAACAAATGCTGTAGAGAAAGATGATACAGAAAACAGAGAATATGAAGTGTCAAGGATTAAAGTTAGGATGCTTGTCATTTTTAAAGAAGTTAAGTAAGCCCTTCCTTGGGCTGGTGAGATGGCTCAGTAGGTAGAAGTGCTTGCTGTCAAGCCTGACAATCTGAGTTCATTCCCTGAGGCCTAGGTGGTGGAAGAAGAGAACCAGCTCCTGAAAGATGTCCAGTGACCTATACACGTACACTGTGGCATGGGCTCCTCCATATGCACACAAAAGTAGATAAAGTAAATAAAAATAAATAAGACCTCATAGTCAAGGGATATTTGAGGAGATACTTGAATGAGATGAGGTAACATGAGTCATTTGACTGTCTGCAGGGAAATTGTTTTTGAATGAAGTTGTGAGAGCAAAGATTCAGAGGTGAAAATCTACACACTGGGTTTCATGAACACCAGGAGGCAACGATGGCTAATAGGGCATGCACTTGGTTCAAAGGGATAGGAATGAGTCTCTGAGGGATGGTTAAGGTGCAGATTAAAGAATAGGCAGAAAGTAATTAGGCAGAATGAATACCAATACCATGTAGGGCATATGCTTGTTTAGTTTTTGAAGTTTGAACCATTGCCTGTGTTGCAACTATAAATTAGCAGTTCCCAAATCATAGTCGAAGCACCTTGGAGATTTTCACAAGATTCCTATCTGTGAAAATAACAGCCACAGCCATTTTCATTGTTGTCTTGCTAGATGTTGGTTGCTTTGTTCATTTTTATTTTGTTCTGAGTGTAGAGAGTTTGATAAGTCCTCATAATTCATATGACGACATATCACGTTGAAAACTATTTTTGGTATAATAGCAAAGAAAAATATTCACAATTATCCAGAAAGTTCACTAAAAAGTTTTCCTAGTTACTTATCTGTGCAAGGCCAGAGTTTTAAAAATTATACTGCATCAAAGCAGCCTATTCCAGTAAATCGAATGAAACAAGAGATAGGGCTCTCACCATTTTTTACTTAGCTAGACATGAGGTTTGCACAAATGTGCCATCTGTGTTTGCAAATATATTCTTTATAAAAATACATGTACTAGGTCTTTGTTGTTTTTTAGTTAGTAGGTGCGTATGTTAATTTCTTGGCTTTTAGGGACACTGGGAAGGAGAATCTTGAGATTGAAAATTTGAGAACTTCTGTCTATATTATACATTTTTGACATCAATATCAAACTATTTCATAATCTTTGTTTTTCTAAGACCTAGTAGTATAAAGCAGTTTGTAAATTCTTTTGGCTTTAACTACTTCATCTGTTCTATTTGTGGATCTATAATTCGGATCTAACCTCCTTTTTAGACCTATATTTCCATCTGCCTACTGAGGATACTCATTTTGATGTCTCCTTGAATAGGCCTAAAATCAGCTTGCCAGCTTCCTTCAAATTCTTTATTATAACTCCGGATCCTCATTTGATTTTTATCTCAATAAATTATAAGGTATTTACAATGAATAAAAATGCAATTGTTGTATATGTTTATAGGTTTAAAATCTAGTTTCCTGTATAACATTATTTCTCAACTTAATTAATTAAAAGTGTATGGGTGTTTTGTTTACATGTGTGTCTGTGTATCACATGCATACTTTGTGACCAAGCAGGCTAGAAAAGAGTGCTAGGTCCCCTGGGACTTGAGTTAGAGTGTTGTCAGACACCATGTGGGTGCTCGAAAACCTGTCCTTTCAAAGAGCAGCCAGTGCTTTGACCATTGACCCATCTCTCCAGCCCATTTCTCATATATGTGTCAGAATTGTCCAATGGAGTTGTTAAACACAAGTTCTTGTATCTTATCTCAGTGTTTCAGATTATGTAGGTATGGGATAGGACCTGAAAAATGAATTTTTATAGGCAGCTCCTGCTACTGGTCTGAAAAAAAACCACAGCAAGTGCTTATTTATACTATCTTAACATGAACACATCAGTTATCATGTACAATAATAAAACTTTTGTAGTTTTGCTCCTAAAGTTTTCCTTGTTTGTTTACTGGATTCTTAGAAATCAGACTAAATCTTGTGACATCTGCTGTCTTTCTAGATACAGAGGTCATGTTGTGAAATCCTTTGAACTCATATACTGCTCAGGGCTTGCATTCACGTATTTTTGTTGACTTGTATAAGCATATGTATTATTTTCACTTTTTAACGTTTAAAAGCAAGTTATTGACTAGATCTACTGATGTTTACAATTTTTTAGTCTAGGATTCTATATGGTTTTTAAATAATCAAAATATGAACATTTCTAGCATATCCCTGGACCTCTCATTCCCAACAGTGAGAAGATGGATTTACATCCACCATGCCTAATCCTACAGTGTGAACTCACTTATGTGGGCTTTTATGTAGCAATATTTTGTTCTATTTCTTACTGAATTATGTTCTAATGTGTGAACTATACCACAATTTACTCATCTGTTCTAATGTTGAAGGATGTTTGGACGATTCTAATATTTGCTATTATGAAATCACTATTAGCATTCTTACATAATTCTTTTGGTAGCTAGAAGCAATCATTTCTCTTGAGTGCATGCCCAGAAATGAAGTTTCTGTGTCATGTACAGACATATGTGTAGCTTTACTGAGTGCTGCCAGACATTTTCTCAAAATAGTTGTACCATCAGCAGTATGTGAAAATTTTGATTATTCCATTTTCTTGATGTTTTAGCATTGTCTATTTTTATCATACTGGTAGGTGTATCGAAACATACAATTGCAGGTGTAATTTGAATTTCTTGTTGAGTAATGCTATTGAACATTTTAATACGATTATGGGCCAGTTGTATCTATTCATTAGTTGGTTTTTTTCTATTTTATTTTTAAATTTATATTTTATTTCTTCTTTTAGTTATTTTGAGACAGAATCTCACTGAATTGTAATAGCTGGTGTCAGCCTTCCTGAATGCTTACATTACAAGTGTGTGCCACCATGCCCAAGTCTATGGTATTTTTCCCCCAATTAAAAAACTGAATTGTCTTTGTGAAGTTGATTTATAATGGTTGTTAATTTGCTTTAGATGCAATTCCATTGCTGAATATATGCTTTACACATATTTTATTTAGTCGGTGTTTTTCATTTTTTCTAATGGTATATCTTGATCAGTAGGAGATTTTAATTTAAACTATTTTATTTACCAATATTTTTTATTTTGTGATTTGTGCTTTTTTTCTGGTCTGCTTCAGAAACCATTGCTTTAAAATCATGAAGACATCCTTGTATGATTTCTTCTAAATGATGTATTATTTTGTTTTTTAAAATTATATCTGTGATTCTTACTCATTTTTATTACATTCCTATATCATGTTTATTTGTCCATGTGAGCATGTGCATGTGTGTATATCTCTGTGTGTGTGTGCATGTGCATTTGAGTCCCTGTGTGTGTGTGTGGGGGGGGCGGGTGGGGCGGGCAGTGACTGAGGATAACTTGTGATAGTTTTATTCCTCCACAATGTGGGGCCCTGAAATTGATTTCTAATAGTTAGGCTTGGCAGCCTAACTTTTACCTACGGACCCATCTTACCAGTCCTCAGATGTCAAACGTGGTCTAAGATTGGTGTCATCATGTGGGAGGAATTCTGGGTGCTTGTGAGAGACTCCAAGAAAACAAGACAAAACAGAGGCTTGTGACCTCGGTTTCTGTAAAAACAGGAAATTGTTCTTGGAATGCACTTCACGCCCCTCCCAGGTATGGCAGATAGAGTGAGTTTACTTTCGAGTATGAATTACAATTGGCTATTGTTACTTGTTTTTAATGTCTCTATGGAAAAACGTGTTTTTGCCACTTGTGGCTTGTCCTTGTGATTATGTAATTTAGTCACGTGGTTCTTCTTAACAATCAGAGAATAAGTTGTCCGGCGCTCTGAATAAAGTTGACTAAGGTCTCATGCAATAGCCCAGCTCATAGTTTGGTTCCATTCTTCCAGGTTCAACCACCTTTAGAGCAGTAAACACTTAATTTTCATGTATGACTGAGAAGGTATTCATCTTTTAAGCTCATGTATCATTTGTATAATTACACATATATTTAAATACTACATGTGGGAGCACCATTTTATATACTTTTATATAGTTTTCATTGAAAAAGAGTGCCTTTTTAGTACTGAATTTCAGGAAAGTGTATGTATTAATCAACCAAGTGACTGTGTATGTATGCATCTGTTTCTGGATTATAGTTGCACAATAATCTAAGAAATCATACACTATATCAATCTTCACATCTTTATCATAAATCTTCATGCTCAACAATAGAAATCCTCTAATTGTATTTGTATCTTCATGCAAATTTTATATGGAAATCCATGTGGTTTAATGTATTACCTTAAGGTTTTTTAGTTTGTATGTAATTTCAAAATTATGACTAGATGTTGAAAATTTTATGCATAATTTAAAAAAGAGAGTTGTAGGAGATGGTTGCCATTGAATAAACCCTGCTAGTCATGATGTTTTAATCCTTTAATATGTTACTTAATTTAATTTGTGAAAATTTAGTTTATGACTTATATATGTACGTTTGTACAGAATATTGACCTATATTATGGTGTGAAGGTAATGCTAACATGATATTAGTTGGAAGATATTACTCTTTTTCTCTGAAAGAGTTGGTATAAGAATAGTGTTATTTTTTTTACAATCTTTGAAATAAAATCTAGGATTGAAGTTATTGTTGAAAAGTTCTAAAGTATGTTTCTTTTTTTTTTTTTTAGTGGTGATAAGAAAGGTCAGATTTTAAAAATATCTTTGTGTCAGTTTTGGTACATTGCATTTTTTTCCAAATTTATTATCAGAAAAGTACTTCTATAAGATCTGTAGTGTTTTTATTTTGCTATTAATTATGACATTTTTCTCAACCTTGCTTGGGTATATCAACTTTGTAAATGTTTCAGTGAATGAAAGTGTGGCTTGTTTGACTTCACTTGTCTGTTTTTTTCTTTCTGCTTTAATTTTAGCTGACATTGTTTTCTGCCTTTCAAGACAGAAGCTTGAGTGCACCATATAAATATATGATTTTTAAAGGGATGTCACTGGGTCTTTTATTTTTATTTTTAAAAATTTATTTATCGAAACTATCTTGCTATGTAACTCTGACTGGCACAGAACTTGTTATTTAGACTAGGCTGGCTTTGAACTCACAGAGATCTTCCTGCTTCTGCCTCTTGAGTATAGAGGTTAAAGTCATGTGGTACCACAGCTTGATTAAAATGTTTTGAGGTTTTATAATTTTTGTTTTATGTGTATGGGTGTTTTGCTTGGGTGTATGTCTATGCACCACATGCGTTTAGCATATGGACTGGAACTGAAGTTATGCATGGTTATTAGCTATTATGTGGGTACTGGGACCTGAACCTGGGTCCTCTGGAAGATCAAGCAGTGCTCTTAACTGCATAGGCAACCTTCTAGCTCCCTTTTAATTTTAAAATTTATACATGTATATAATGAAATATATCTACTTCTCATTTTCTCCAACTCTACCTGTCTGCCAGTTTGCACCCTTCCAACTTTGCCTTTTTAAAACAATTTTCTTTTTGAGATTACTACTTTTTATTTAATTGCATATACATAAAACTGATATCTTTGTTATATATATGTTTATATATACATATATACATATACATACATACATATATATATTCCTTAATATATAAACACAACCTGTTACTTTTATGTTTTGAGGGTTGACCACTTGGTGTTGGATAACAATTTCAAAAGTGCTCAACAAGATAATTGTAAACTCAACAGACAGACATCAGAAAGATTATCCATGTTGACCAAGTTCGATTTATGTAAATTAGTAAATGCAATAAATGGCACAATTTATCTTACTGATAAAAAATCACTTGTCATCTTAATAGATGCAGAAAAACCTTTGAAAAAATCCAACATGATTTCATGATAAAGTCTCTAAAGAGCTGGACTAGGAGCATACTTCAAAATAATAAATGCTATATATGGGAAGCCAACAGCTAACATCATTGTAAGTGGAGAAATACTTGCAACAACTCCACTAATATCAGGAATGAGACAGGGCTATCCACTATTCCCACTCCTTTACAAGTGTGTTTAAAGCACTAGTTGGAGCAATAAGGCAAGAGAAGGAAATAAAAGGGATATTAGTAGAGAAAGAAGTCAAATGATTCCTATTTACAGATGACATGATGTTATATGTAAAAGATTCTAAAAATTCTACCTGAAAACTAGAAATGATAAATGCAGCAACATGATAGGAAACAGAATCAACTTGCACAAATCAATAGCTTTTCTATACAATATCAGCAAATATCAAGAAGAATATAATGGATATAATTCCATTCCTAATAGCCCCAAAGAAAATAACATTTTGTAATAAACCCACCCAACAAGATGACAGACAGCTACAATGGAAACCTTAAAGCTCCGGAGAAAGAGATAAAGACACTCTAACATGGAAACACATCTTATGCTTATGGGTCGGTAGAATTCATATTGTGAAAATGACCATTCTACCAAAAGCTGTTTACAGATTCAATACAACGCCAATTAAAATTTCCATTTCACTCTTCATAGAAATTTTAAAAAAATGTCTTAAAATTAACATGGAACCCCAGAAGACCCCGGTTAGCCAAAATGATCCTGGGCCAAAAGAACAATGGTTGATGGCTCACCATTCCAGATCTCAAGATATATTACGGAGCCATAATTAAAATAATGTGATACTGGCGAAAAATCAGAAAGCAATTCCTCTACAATCAGGAGTGAGAGGTTGATGGGCACAACAGTCATGTCTCAGCACAGATCCCCATTTTCTGACTCTGACATTCTTTCCATCTCCTCTTCTGTGATATTTCCTGAGCCTTGAGGGAAATGATTCATATAGATATTCCATCTATGGCTGAACACTCACAGTGTTGGTGGGTTTGTGAATCGGGTTGTTTGTCTTATTTCTTAGTAGACTAGTGCCTGAAATAGGGAACAGGTACTGTATTTTGTGTGCTAACTTCAAATCCTATGATCAAAATATTTGTCAGATCTAAGTACTTTGCTAGAGTCATTAGCTAGGCTTTGGAGTAAAGGATCAGGTCCTCTGAGAATAGGGCTACTTGAAAATTCTTCCTGTGTATTTTGTCTTATTGTTCTAGCTAAGAATTCAAATGCTCTATTGAACAAGAGTAAAGAAAGTACACATTCTGGATTTTAGAACTAAGATTTTCAGTTTTTATCCATTCACTATAAAGTTGGCTACAGGTTTGACATATGTAGCCATTATCTGTCTATTTTTAAACCCCTCAGAGCTTTTGTTAGCCTCGAGGGGCGTTGCTTTCGTCAGTAGGGGGTCCTTTCCTTTTTTTGCATTTTGAGCATACCGTTTTTTTGCTCGTGGTTTTATTTATGTGTGGTTACATTAACTGATTGGCATATGGTGAACTGCTCTTGCATCACTGGTATGAGAGCAATTTGATCATGGTATATATATAATCTCTTTAATGTGCTGTTGAATTAGCCTTGCAAGTAACTGGTTTTCGGAGGTGATGCTGGCTTTGTAGAGTGAAGTTTACAAGCATTCACTTTTTATTTTGTAGAAGAATTTGAGGAGCCCTTGGGGTTCTTTAAATGTCTGATAGAATTCAGCCATCTATCCACCCAGGCCTGGGCTTGCCTGTTTTTTTTTTTTTTTTTTTATCTTCTTCATAACTGTTTGCGTCTCATTGCTGAATATAAGTCTTTCTGTGCTGCTTTCATCCAGTTGATTTTGGTAGGTCATATATATCTAAAATTTTATACATCTCTTCTAGGTTTTCCAGTTTATTTTAGTATATTTCAACACATTCCCTACTGATGCCTGTATTTCAGTTGTATCTGTTACAATAATATCTCTGATTTTATTAATTGATCCCATTGAGATCTCATTTCTAATTCCTCTTTCATCTCTGATTTTACTAATCTGGTTCTTTTATACTGTTGTCACTAGAGGCTTGTCTTTTTATTTTTAAAGAACCAACTTTGTCGTCGTACCAACCCTTTGTATTCTTATTATCTCCAATCACCTCTTGGTCAAAGCGCATCATCTAGTGTATAGTGCTGTCACTTTTCTTGCTATTGATTTCTAATGTGATCCCATTGTAATCTGATCTGATAAGTGGTTTTTTTTTTAAATGTTTTCGTGTTTGGTAAGACATGCTTTACGGCATAAAATGGTACTATTTTAGAGAGAATTGCGTGGGCTGCTGATAAAAATCTGAAGTGGTTGGAAGTGTGGATGCCTCTTTTGTCCATTTGATTGGTGATGCTGTTTTAGCTCTGAAGCTTTTAATTCTATTTTTAAAGCATTACATGTGTTTTGCATTCATATTTTCACATGTGTTTATGATGTATGCACCCATGCATGCCAGAAGTAGAGTTGATATCATTTTTTGGTCATTCGCTATCTTAGTTTTGATACAGGGTCTCTCAGTAAACACTGACCTGTCCTTTCTTTCAGACTGCTTGCCCAGCAACCCCCCAACCACCCTGTTTCTGTCTGTCCTGTGGTTACAGATTACATGGCCATGCCTGGCTTTCAGTGGGTGCTAGAGAACCAAATTGAGGTCATTATGCTTATGCAGCAAGCACTTTAGCCATGAGTTATCTCCTTGCCCTCTTATTTAGTTGTTTCTAGGTGATCCATTGATGAGAGTAGGTATTGATTGCTCTATCTGGATCTATCCAATAATATCCAGTAGTGTTTATTTTTATAAAATTGGGTACATCAACAATCAGAGCATATTATTTATAATTGTTTTTTATTCTTGCTGCATTGTTTTATTTACTGATAAATAGTGACCTTATTTATTCCTGTTGGCTAACTCTGGCTTACTGTCCGCGTTGTCCATTCAAGTGGGGCTACTCTTAGTTGCTTTTAGATTCCATTTATTGGACTTCCATCTTCCAGCCTTTCGTTTTCATTCTGTGTCTGTGTTTTGCCTATGAAATGCATTTCTCATGGACAAGAAGTGATTATATTTTACTTTAAATTTATTTGTCCAGTCTGAATCTTAACTGGAAAGTTAAGACTGTTTATGTTTAATATTGGTAAGTAAGTAGTAAGTTTTTCTTTCATCTTAGAGATTTGGTAATTTACTGTTAATAGTTTTAATCATTCCATTTAGTATTTATCTTCCTCCTTGCGTGATTTATTCTGCCCTAAGATCTCATGGCTGTATACATCTTTCTTCCTCTTACCATGTCTAGGATTTCTTGGGAAATGCTGTGCAGTCCAGGCTTAGGTGTCATGGATAAGTTTAATTTATGTTTATTGTGGAAGTTCTTTATTTCTCCTTCAGCATTAAAGGGTGATTTTGATACAATAACCTTGGTAGGTAATTGTCTTATTTCAGGGTTTCAAATATTACCAGCCATGTTTTCTTGGTCTTTGGGGTTTCTTTTGATGGTTTGTTGTTATTCTGATTGGCTTGTGTATTTTTATAAGCAACCCAGCACTTCTGTTTTAAGCTTTTAATATCATTTCTTGGTTCTATACTCTTGACACTTAGGTATCATAGCACACAGAAAGCTTCTATTCCAATCCTGCCTGTTTTCCTGGTGGACTTGAACATCCATTTGATTACCTAGAGTTGGAAAAGGTTCTACTCTGATTTCATTGAGTAAGTCTCTTGTGCCTTTAGTCTCTTTGTGATGACATCATATATTCCTAGGTTTGGTCTCCGAGTCCTGTCTCAGAAATTGGCATGTGTTTCTCCCGAATGTAAGAAACCCTTAACCTTATCTTCAGCCCTGATTTCTGTATTTGCTCCATGTCTGTGTTGAATTACTTATGCAAGTTGTTGCGTATCTTAGCCAACTTCATGTTCTCAACTCTTTAAAAAAAAGTAGCCTTGTTCACTTTATTAGTTTAGATAAATCTTCACTGACGTCAGTTGTCATTTTTAAAACTAGAATTTTGAATTCTTTGGCACATTAGTCATTATTTTATGTTTGGATTCAGTTAATTGAAGAGCTGTGAAATTTTGGAAGAGCCATGTTTCTAGTTTTCTTTTTTTCTTTTTTCTTTTTCTTTTCTTTCTTTCTTTTCTTTTTTTTCTTTTTTTTTTTTTTTTTTTTTTTTTTTTTTTTTTTTTTTTTGAGACAGGGTTTCTCTGTGTAGCCCTGGCTGTCCTGGAACTCACTTTGTAGACCAGGCTGGCCTTGAACTCAGAAATCCGCCTGCCTCTGCCTCCCAAATGCTGGGATTAAAGGCGTGTGCCACCATGCCCGGCTGTTTCTAGTTTTCTTCTTATTTTATTTGTGGTTTTACATAGTAATTTGTTCATCTTTTGGAATAACTATCTCTTCCAGTTTCATTTGAGGGTCTCCTTTACTGGTAGCTTTCTCTAGGGATGAATTTTCAGTACCACTCAGGAGAAAACCAACTGCCATAACAATAATGCTGAAACAAAGCAGATATAGAAACAGAGCTAATTAAAACTAACTGCTATGTCATCAATAACCATAGAAAATAAGATTGCAAGATTAATACAAAACTCTAAAGTTAAAATTAATTAGCTCAAAATGAAAGAAATGAAGCTGGGACAAGATTAACAAAAATGAAAAATGTTTAGTAAAAAAGGAAAGAGAGAATACTGTGACAGAGGAAAAGAGCAAGTGGAAAAACTGGAAGAGAAATCAATAGAAATTAGATAAAACAAAGGGCAGCGAGAGCGAGAGAGAGAGAGAGAGAGAGAGACAGAGAGAGAGAGAGAGAGAGAGAGAGAGAGAGAGAGAGAGAACCCTGAAAATCAAGAGAGCACAGCAGAACGGACACTGTAGTGGCCGAGTGGATTTGCTTACCATCGGGACATAAGTTATAAGTCCACAAAGAAGCATTATCTTCTGTTGATGCAATAAATTTATACAAAACCACCTAGTTCAGCATCAGACACATCTTTCTTTTATCTTTTTAAAAATTATTCATTTTTTATTTATTCACTTTACATCTTGCTCCCTGCCCCCTCACTCCTCCCACAATCCTCTTCCCATCTCCTCTCCCCTTCTCCTCTGAGAGGGTGGGAGCCACCTTGGGTAACCCCTAACCCTGGCATCAAGTCTCTGTGGGGTTAGGCACTTCCTCTCCCACTGAGGTCAGACAAGGTGGCCTGGCTAGAAGAACATATCCCACACACAGGCAACAGCTTTTGGGACAGCCCCTGTTCCGGTTGTTCAGGAGCCACATGAAGACCAAGCTGCACATCTGCTTCATATGTGTGGGGAGGCCTAGGTCCAGCCTGCACACACATCTTTCTTGATGCTCTCTGGGGGCATAACTTGTATTTAAGAATATGCATTTTATGGAAAGTTTGAATATTCTGACATGTATTAAAGTGTTTTCTTTTTTCTTGAAAATTTTTTTATTAATTAATTTTTTCATACTCCATATTTTATCCACACCCTCATCCACCCTCTGACTGTTCCATATTCCATACCTCCTCCCCACCCCCCTGTCTCCAGGTGGATGTCCCCACCCCTCACCCCACCTGACCTTTAAAGTCCCTGGGGCCTCCAGTCTCTTGAGGGTTAGGTACATCATCTCTGAATGAACACAGATCTGGCAGTCCTCTACTGTATGTGTGTGTTGGGGGCCTCATATCAGCTGCTGTATGCTGCCTGTTTGGTGGTCCAGTGTTTAAGAGATCTCGAGGGTCCAGATTAATTGAGACTGCTGGTCTGCCTACAGCGTCGTCCTCTGCCTCAGCTTCTTTCAGCCTTCCCTAATTCAACAACAGGGGTCAGCTGCTTCTGTCCATTGGTTGGATGCAAATATCTGCCTCTGACTCTTTCAGCTTCTTTTGGGTCTTCTGGAGTGTGGTCATGCTAGGTCCCTTTTTGTGAGCACTCCATAGCCTGCTTCAGTAATAGTGTCAAGCCTTGGGACCTCCCCTTGAGCTGGATCCCACTTTGGGCCTGTCGCTGGACCTTCTTTTCTCCTGGCTCCTCTCCATTTCCATCCCTGTAATTCTTTCAGACAAGAACAATTATGGGTCAGAGATGTGACTGTGGGATGGCAACCCCACCCCTCACTTGATGCCCTGTCTTCCCTTGTGGAGGTGAACCCTGTAAGTTCCCTCTCCCTACTGTCTGGCATTTAATCTAAGGTCCCTCCCTTTGAGCCCTGAGAGTCTCTCTTCTTTAAAATAGTTTCATATTATAATTTCAGGATATCTTTTGAGGCATAATACATTTTTAATTTAAATGTGGGTTGTTGTTTTTTGTTGTCGTTTTGTTTTTTCGGGTTTTTTTGGTTGTTGTTGCTGTTTTGAGTAGGGAGCCTAGCTTGTCTTTTTCAGAATGCAAATGTGTTCCTGAGATATCTTGGCTATGAGAAATAATCATACTAAAAGCATCTTTCTATATATCTTAGTTGTGCTGATTTTAAGGAAAAGTCCTGTTGTTATTTGAGGCATTGCCTTTGTGTTTCATAAAGGCATTCAGTGATAACGCAGGTCGTTGTTCTCTTAGGTTTGCCACAGCTGTGAAAAGATTCAGCATCCTGAATCCACTCTTGATTTTCAGTGGCGACTGCTTAAATCCTTCCATCTTAAGCACAATAACCAAAGGAAAGCATATGATCTCTATATTAAATGAATTGGGAGTACATTTTGCAGTTTTTGGTAAGTGATACTTTTTTACTATTTGAAGTTTTAAAAGCAATTTATGTAAAGCTAAGTTATTTGATGCCAAACAATAACAGTTAAATGATCCTGTTTATCAGCTGATAGGTACTCAGAAGCAATGATCAGGATTGCGCCATGAACAAGAACACTTGTCCTCAACCAAAATTTGACTTTCTATGGTGATTTCCAGTTATGCCTGTCTGAAAGTAAGACATATCACTAGAGTCAGACCATAGCTTTGACCCTCGCTGGAGCTGGGTTGTGGGTCACCACACTGTCACTGAGCGATGACAAAAAAGGGCTGCTGTGCTTAATGGTTCACTCCTGTAATCCCAGCCCTCAGCAGGTTGGGACAGGAAGAGGATCATTATTAGTCAGTCTGGGCTACATAGTGCGTTCCTAGCTGTCCTGGGTTGTGGAGTCAGTCACTATCTCCCTCCCTCCCCCAGAAACCCCCACACTAAAACTAACAGCGCAACAATATAGCAACAAAACAGAATGGTCTCTCAGTTGTTTTTTTTGATATAAAATTGGGAAAATAATAACTCACAGAGCTTCTCTGAAGGTTGAGGAAGCTAGAAGCTATGCATACAAGACACATGGTAAGCAAGCATTTCAGCTGTTTCATTCTTAAGACGAGCAGGTCTTAGGTAAGGAGAACAATGGTGTTCCCACTATTCATGCAGTGTGAGGGCATCGCTTTGGTAGTATTTTGGACGTTGGCTGCTTACGTTGAAGTAATTAGAGTGTCTCAACAAGGGCTGAGATTTGCAGGCTTCTGCTGCTTATCTAACTACCGCCCCATTTAGGGAATGGCAGCCCTTAATGGGCTGCAGCCAACAGCGGTTCTGTTGGGAAGTTCACATGGTAGAAGAGATATGAGTTTTTCGAGATTTTTATACAGTGAATGAATGAAAGATCAATTCTCAGCTTTTGAGCATCTTCCTGCCCCTGGTGTGTTGCACTGTTAATATTTTTACCTTAAAATGTGAAAAGTACATTGTGAACATTTCCTCATTTTTTTAAAATTATGGTAAAATAAACATAGTAAAATCTATGTTTTTACCATTTAAATGTACAGTTCAGGGTCACTAAGTTCATTCACATTGCTGTGAATGAGATTTTATTTTTGTTACATTGGTAGTTGCAAAGTGTTCCATTTATTGGATATTGCTTTATTTAACAAATGTACTATTATATACTTAGGTGGTTTCTATTATTATTATTATTATTATTATTAATTTTTTACAATAAAACTGGGAGAATGGAGAGGTTGTTGATCAGGAGTGTTAAGACATTTTAGGTCTTAGGGATATTTATCGTGAGAATAGATAGGATGGTGAGGCCAGCTGGTAAAAAACCAAATTACATAGGACATCAGCACTCATGTTGTCCTCTCGTAGACTCATACTTGGCTAGATTCCTTATACAACCCAGAGCCCAGGGAATGGTGCTTCCCACAGTGGGCTAGACACTGCCATATTAACTAACAACCAAATCAGTCCTCCACAATCCCACCTTCCAGCCAATCTGATCTCTGCAATCCTCTGGTTGAGACTTTCAAACTCTCTTCTTAGGCTACATTAGATTGTGACAAGGTGACAATGAAATCTAAGTTAGACATCATCATTTAGCTTCACATTTTGTAATATTTCTTTCCAGTTTCTTTTGTGTACATTTTTTCAAGTAAATGAAATCACATTGTGACTATACCACTTTGTTGTTTTTCTTGATCATTCTATAAATCATTCCTGGAGTATGTAAGTTTTATTCTGACACATAATAAATGACACATTCATGTGAGAAAAATAGGAGCAGTATAATAAGAAGACTTTAAAGATACAGGGGAAAGAAGAAAATATGTAAGGGAAGGAATAAGATAGCTTTGAGCACTTAAAAACGTGACTTTACCCTTAGGTGTGCTGTAAACTTCATATAGACACTGGCATTTTAAAACTATGAAAACAAGAATATAAAATAGCTTTTCTCAATTTCTATTAAAATTTGGATATAGAAGATATTAAAACTACATTGCTGTTGTATACTATTCTATTAACATTATTATTGAGCATAGTGTCATGAGTCCTGAAAAGGGAAGGAAGGAGTTCTGTGGGAAGATCAGCAGGTGGGATAGGTGAATGGTTTTCAGTAAAGCGCACAGTCAGTCTACAGTGACCTCGAAGGAAGGAGAGATTCGAGTAGTAAATACCTTGACCTTATTCTGTATTCCAGCCAGTGCTCTCACTCCCTGCCTGTATCTACAGTTGGTTTAGTCCAATAGGAAGCAAGTAGAAGGAGCCAGCTAGTGGAGTCCACTGAACTTGGACTATCCAGAACCAGAGCAGGGTAGAGGAAGAAAGTGGAGCTGGGGGAGGAGCCTTCCAGTGGTGCATGCCAGACTGTACTGCTAGTTTTGTGTCAACTTGACATAGGCTGGAGTTATCACAGAGAAAGGAGCTTCAGTTGAGGAAATGCCTCCATGAGATCCAGCTGTAAGGCATTTTCTCAATTAGTGATCAAGGGGGAAAGGCTCCTTGTGGATGGGACCATCTCTGGGCTGGTAGTCTTGGGTCCTATAAGAGAGCAAGCTGAGCAAGCCAGGGGAAGCAAGCCAGTAAGTAACATCCCTCCATGGCCTCTGCATCAGCTCCTGCTTCCTGACCTGCTTGAGTTCCAGTCCTGACTTCCTTTGGTGATAACAGCAATGTGGAAGTGTAAGCTGAATAAACCCTTCCCTCCCCAACTTGCTTCTTGGTCATGATGTTTGTGCAGGAATAGAAACCCTGACTAAGACACAGACCAACTCATTAATGTGCCCTGTCATAAAATTATGATATCCATAAATATGTGTCTATATGATAAAGTCATCAGGCTTAGTAACTAGAACATTTCATTGTGGAGCAAAATGTTTCTTTTCTGTGCTTGGCCCCTTCTGCTTATTTTCCACACTCCTCAATACTCTTTGCTTTTTGGGGCTTCTGTCCAAGACTATGTTGTCTGTCTAAACAAATATGAATGTCAGTAATTTTTATTTTCACTTCTTCTTGTTTCATCACCATCTCACCTACACCCTTAAAAATATCAGTTTATTTTGTTGAAATGGAGCAGGTTGTAATTATACATTTAGGAATACACACACACACACACACACACACACACACACACACACACACCAGTAAAATAGAGACCGTGAATTTGAAAGAGAGCATGAGAATTTGAAATGAATTTGAAAGAGTACACAAGAGGGTTGGGAAGGAGGAAAGGCCAGGGGAAATGGTGGAAGTATAATCTCAAAGGATAAACTTGTATTGTTACTTTGTGACTATTGTGAACTACTGTTCCTGGACTGGGAAGTTTTGCTGCTTTTAAGAATCTTCCTTTTGTTGGGAAGGAAGGCACCAGAGAACATGGTCCTCTGAGTCAACTAACCAAGACAGATGTGGACTCACAGAGACAAAGCAGCAAGCACAGGGTCTACAGCAGGTCCTTTGAGTATATATTATAGCTATTAGGTTGGCGTTCTTATGGGACTCCTGAGTCTGAGAAGGAGTGGGTCTCTGACTCTTGTGTGTGGTCTTGAGACTTTTCCTCCTCCTCTTTGGTTTCCATGTCCATCTTCAATATGATGATTTTAATTTATTTTATTGTGTCATGTTTGGTTGTCACTTGGAAGTCTCTTTTTAATGAGAGACAGAAAAGGAGTGGATCAGGAGGGGATGGGTGGGGAGGTAGGAAGGAACTGGGAGGTATGGAGGGAGGGAAGCCTATGATCAGGATATATTGTACAAGATAAGAAACTATTTTCAATAAAAGGGAAAATCAGAGAATCTTTCTTATGTCTGTGGTGTACCAGTGCGACTCAGGATAAATGGACGATGGGGAGTTGGGTTTGGGCCTGTTTCACGGGCTGTGAGCAACCAAGAAACTGAGTCTTCCTCTGGGGAATTAAAGGCACTTATCTCAGTATGTGCCAGAGGTGTGGTGTGCTTTGTCTGTTCTTGTATCAGGCTGTTCAGAGCTGGCTTGGCTGTTGCTCTCCCTTGTTTCACTTCAGTATACTTCTGACTTTTAATGGCTGTGGTTAAGCACACACAGAGAGAGGGATTTGTACTTCCCAGGTACAAATGGAAGTGATCACATGTTTAGGAGTCTAATCAGCTTATAAGAAATATCTTTTAAAAGAAACTTCCAGGTGCTAGAGAGATGGCTTAGCTGCTAAACATGTCTTGCACAAACATGAGAACAATGTTCAAATCCCAGCACCCATACAGCAAGCTTGTAACTCCAGCTCAGATACCACACACCCTCTTTTGGATTTTGTGATGCAAACACACATATATGCATACATAAATAAAAATTTAAAACTCACATAAATAAAAGTAAGCAAAAGAGAAAATAAATAAGTAAAAACAGCTTCTCATCTCTTAAAAATGTGGCTGAGGTCATAATCATGATTTTCAGTTAAGGCCTTGGTATGTGAATTCATGATGGCTGACTGTATCTATACTGATTTTCTGGTCTATATCTACTGATATACTGGTCTTCAGCTGCATTAGAAGTCTGATGTTCATATTAAATATAAAACAATTGAATGTTGAATGAAATCTGATCTTCCTTCGTTTTAGTGTTCTTGTCATTAAAAACCAAGTTTTCTATAGTGCATATTTTGAATAAAAATTACTATATGTATTTTATTAGCTTTACTTTTTAAATTAGTATTTAAATTGGTGCTATAATTACTTGCAAACATGAGTAAAATGTGATAAGTAAATATAAATATACAATGTGGCATAATTATACAATGTAGAGTAAAAACTTAGAATGAACTGATATAGTCTTTATTTCATGCAGTACTTTGGTGACATTTGAGATGTCCTACCAGTCATTTTGAGCGGTCACATTGCTGTGGACACGTGTGAATGTGTGGCACAGCTCATGTTCCGTTGGAACTTGGTACTTTCTCTCTTTTTGACAACTTCCTGTTTTGTAGACTTTCCTTGCCTCAGTCTATAAAATATAAATGAGGTTAGCCATCATTCTATTCCTTGCTCAAATAGAGTTTCCTCTTTAAAATATCTCACACGTAAATAAGTACATGCAGAAGTGTCTCTGTAGTATGGTTATCTTTTACTTTTAATTTCCTTATGCTTTATGGGATCACAGCATTTTAGCCTTCCTAGAGGATGAATAATAGTCCATTGTGCATATATACACTTAAGAAACAGATCTTCTACTGATGGACATAGAGGTAGACTCCAAATCTAGGCACTGAGACTAGTGCTGCCATGAACTTGGGAGAACAGTTATCGCTGTCACATCTTGATTTTAGTTTCTTTGGATGAATTTTTAGAAGTGAAATTGCTGGGTCTTACAATTGTTCTATTTTTAACGTTCTCGCTGCTTTCTATAATGAGTACTAATTTGCATGATCACTGATAGCACAAGGAGCTTCCTCTTCCCCACAACCTTGGAAGCCATTCTAATAGATGTGAGGATGCACTTCTCTTATTATCTGTCTCATCCCAGGCTACAAGGACCCAAAGGTTTCTGTTTTACATCTGTTGTGTGTTTAAGACCAAGAACAGTGCCTGACACAGAGCGCTTAGATCTGTGCATGGTGTCTTGTTTTCTTGTGGCTGTGATCAAACGCTTGACAAGCTGCAAATGTAAGGCATGGAGGATTGGCTTTGGAGAGGGGTAGTCCTTCATGGTAGAAAGGCATGGTGTTGGGCAGCTCTGTGGCAGCTGAGATGTGTGTTTGCATCTAGATGGATCAGGAAGCAGAGAAAGGGGACCCTCAGGACTTGCCCATTTTACTCCATTCAGCCACCCAGCTCATGATTCGTTGCAGTCATATTTAAGGTGTGTCTTCCCCTTAGTTAATTATTTCTAGAGACATCCTTACAGACATGCCCAGAGTCAAGACTAAACATCTAAATGATTCCCAGTGCAATCAGGTTGGCCATAATGGTGATCATAGTAGCAGTTTACATGGTATTATTGTTATGATTATAAGATTTTAAAAATTGTTTTATGAAACATGTGGCCTTTGTGTACAGGTTCACTATTCTTGCCTCCAAAATTGTTTTAGAATGGGGTAGCCTCTCTTATATGTAGGTTGCCAGGGTCTCTAAGTCAAGTCCAGAGGTCACTGGTATTCGCTAGTTTTCCTAGATTCATTTTTTAAAAAATGTGACTATGTAGTTAAAACAACTTTGAATACAAATTGAAGGAGATGAACCTTCTCCACTGGATTGTCTTTACTCCTTGGTCAAAGCTCAATCTTTGTAGTTTTATAAATCTTTCCATCCTGCTGATGACTGATTTGATCGGTTTACTTGTCTGTTAACCTGCATTACTGATGCCCTGTCATGGACAGGGCTTGATTTTAGTACATATTCAAGTTAGGTAACAGTCAGCCCTCATTTATTTTTCCTTTCCATCAACATTGTGATGCGTAGTTTGGCTCTTCGTGTAAACGTTAGAATCAGTTTGCTAATACTCATGGAATGACTTTCTTAAGTAGAGATCTTGGGTAGGAAGGCATTGAATCTGTACAATAGTTGGAAAGAATTAACATGGAAATTATTGGGCTTTTTGTCCATCAACACATGATCTGTCTCTGTCTGTCTGTCTGTCTGTCTGTCTGTCTGTCTGTCTGTCTCTGTGCACGCACGAGCATATTTCTCTCCATTCGTTGGCTTGCCTTTTCATTCTTCTGACAGTGTCTTTTAGTAACAGAAATGTTCAGTTTTAGTGGAGTGAAGCTTATGAACAAACACACATGTATATCTATGCAATTTGTTAGATTTATTCCTAAGTATTTTATTTGAAGGGGTACCAGTGTAAATGGCATATTGCTTTAAGTATCAGTTTCCTGGTTTTCATCTTAGTTTATAGGAAAGATGATTTCTGTAGATTGTCTATATTATCACCTTGTTTTACTTTTTTTTGTTTGTTTTGTTTTTTTCGAGACAGGGTTTCTCTGTGTAGCCCTGGCTATCCTGGAACTCACTCTGTAGACCAGGCTGGCCTCAAACTCAGAAATCCACCTGCCTCTGCCTCCCAAGTGCTGGGATTAAAGGCGTGCACCACCACTGCCCGGCAACCTTGTTATAAAAGCTTATTAATTTTATTGTCATAGCATTACTTCATAAGACTTGTGAGAATCAACAGTGTTATTGTAGAGAAATATAACTGGTTATTTAGCTAATACAGGCTGAACATTTCATATTCAAAATGTCTGGGAGCAGAAGTGATTTGGATCTCGAGAGTCTTCTTTTTTTTTTTTTTAATTAGGTATTTTCCTCAATTACATTTCCAATGCTATCCAAAAAGTCCCCAATACACTCCCCCCCCCGTCCCCCACCCACCCACCCCTACCCCTTGGCCCTGGCATTCCCCTGTACTGGGGCATATAAAGTTGGCAAGTCCAATGGGCCTCTCTTTCCAGTGATGGCCGACTAGGCCATCTTTTGATACAAATGCAGCTAGAGTCAAGAGCTCCGGGGTACTGGTTAGTTCATAATGTTGTTCCACCTATAGGGTTGCAGATCCCTTTAGCTCCTTGGGTACTTTCTCTAGCTCCTCTCGAGAGTCTTCTTTACGTCACAGTATTTATGTTTTCATAATGAGAGGTCTTAGAAATGGAATGCAGGGCCAGGCCAAATCATTTACATTCTATTGTTTTCTTGAAGGAAATTTCATGCAATGTTTTACTTCTCTTTATTTTTAAAAATGACCGTAGCATGGTGTCAGGTATGGAATCACCTGTTTGTGGGCTCAAAACACTTCAGATTCGGGAGCATTTGGAATTTTTAGATTATAAAAATCTGCACTTCTTCATTACATATGAGAATTCCAGCAAAGAAATTCTTCCTAAACCATGTGGGAAGCAGTAGATATGCCAGGGTTTTCAATGACTGAAACCTTCAGCTAACTATAAAAGTCTCTAAGCGTATAAAAGGCAAAGAACATTCACTTTGGCCTGTGACTTTTCTAAAGGATATAGTGCCACAGTCTCTCAACGTATCTTTTCAGAGGAAAGGTGCCAGCTTACATCCTAATGTTCTGCTGAATCGTTGGTTGCATATATCATATTGATTAATTCTAAAATGCTATAAATATTTTACTGTATTCTTAAAATATGCTGCTTTATGTAAATCCGGCGCTTTTAAATATGCAATGATGAGATGTAAATTCATGGGACATTTTTCTCTTTCTTGAATTTTTGCTTAGACAGGGGTCTGCCCCAGGATACTTTCAGTAGTAAGTCCTGGTTACTACCTAAGGAGTCAATGGTGTTGCATTTTCCTTCTGTGTGCTAGGCCAAGTGCTGCATGGCTCTGCTGTATCCAGCTTGCTTTCGCTTTCTGAGACAGGTATTACTAACTTGACCAACAAGTCATGAACTTAGTTTATAATACAGACTTTGAACTTATGATTCTCCTGACTCAACCTCCCAAATCGTTAGGACTGCAGGCTTGTACCACTGATTCTGACTTCTATTTTCCTAATTACCACTTATTTACTCTTGTGACAAGTACAGTTCTTACAGAATGCAGTAGAGATGTACCAGGACTTTCTTCCTATCACAGTGCGATTATATTTTATGAAATTTTCAGTTAGGAGTAAAATTGTTTTTTTATGAAGTATGTCTGCATGCTCACATGCACTAAAAATAATTTTTAAATTATGGTATTATTGAGCAGTTTTTGGTCATACTATCGCATTTCCCTATATTGCAGGGCTTCTTTTTTAAACTCCTTAAGATTTTCTTTGGGACTACAGTACTTTCTGGATTGCAAAGAGACATAGCTGAAGGCCTCTAAAAATCACGGCATTTGTAAGTTGGGCTAATTAACAGACATGTGTTAAAAATGCTTTCTCTTAAAATATAGTCTTGCACTTACTGGAAGTTGGGACTGGAAAAACATTCTTGTGATTTAAACTTAACTTTTCATGTGATTTTTTTTTAATTTTAGGAAACCATGAGTTTGATTTTGGTGTTGATATTTTGGAAGAGTATATGAAACAAATGCACTTTACCTGGTTCCTCAGTAACGTCCATGACAGATTCACATCTGAACCTCTTGGACATGGTGCAGTCAAAAAGATCGTTAACTGGAACAATCGGAAAATTGGCTTAATGGGACTAGTTGAAGAAGACTGGCTTGATACTCTGGCCACAGTTAATAAGGCCAATGTAAATTATAAAGATTATGTGGAATCTGCTAATGAGCTAGCCGTGGAGCTCAGAGCAGAAGGAGCTGACCTTGTGATTGCCATGACGCACATGAAGTGGAAAAATGACACCAGGCTTGCCCAGCATGCAGAAGGGCTCGATTTGATCCTGGGAGGCCATGACCACGAATATGGGATCAAGAAAGTGAATGAGACTTGGATTGTCAAGAGTGGATCTGATTTTAAAAATCTGACAAAAATAGATATACAGCTGTTCGATGCTTCATTCCAGTATGTATTTGAGAAAGTGGACATTTTGAGCTACTTGGAAGAAGATTCATATATCAAAGCAATAGTAAGAGATTTTACTCAAAACATACAGGTGGGTGAGGATTATTGAGTTGTTCAGCTTGTGTGGGTTGATTACATGGACATTTTAGACAGCATTGTAGACCAACATCATAGCCTGTGATTGATGAGAGACACTAAAATAGCATCTTCAGTCACAATAAATTTGTGATAGTTTTCTATCTTTTTAAATTTACACATCCACTTAGTTTTATTTTGACTTTATAAATAATAATAGGGATTTAATAAATTAGATTTATTTCTAATATGCTCTATATTATATGCTTGTTATAAGAGCTTATTAATTTTATTTTCATAACTTCATGAGACTTGAGCATCAAAAGTGTTATTGTAGGGATTGGCTATTTAGCTAATACAGGTTGTGCATTTCATATTCAAAATGATGGTTTTTTTTACTTCACATATTTATAAATTATTTGGATCTTAGAGTTTTCTTGATTTCACGGTATCTACATTTTAATAATGAACTATCTTGGAAATGGAAATAAATAATAAAAGGAGTTTAGACCCACTGTAACATTTCTGTTTATTTTAACTGATATCAATTAGATATTTTTCTATACTCAAATTGTGCAAGTATTATGTCTTTAATAAAGAGATTGGTATTTTTGTTAAGCATTAGGTTAGTACAAAAGCACAGGTGATTTTTGTAACAATTTGTATTAAAAATATTCCACCTTTAAACTTTTGTCATCTGGTCACTTAGGGATTGATTGCCTTTGTTCTAGGGCCCCAAGCATGTTGAGCAAACTTTAGCTACTTAAAAGTGTGTGTGTGTACACGTATGTGTGTGTGTTACTTTTGTGAAGGATTTGTGAAACATAAGCCATGCTATATTGATATCTATGCATTTATTATTTAATATAACCTTTGGCACATATGTTAATTCTGTAAGAAACAGAGGCTTCTGTTATATTTCAGTTGGAAGTAATTAACTGTTTCATGTTGGGTCAGCTTGTCTTCATGAATATTGCATATTTTTATAACAGGTTTCTGACTCTAAAAGGCTAGGATAGAGGTTTCAAGACTGTATGATAACGTGGTTTATTGCATAATTTAAAAGTGAATCTTTGTTGGGTGGTTATTATTTTGGTATTCTTTTGGTACTGTGACATGGAAAAGAAGAGTTCCAGTAAATTCTTTGGATTTTTAACTTGAAGGTAAAAATAAGTGGTCAAATAGGGAAAATTAAATTTAAAAAATCGATAAAACACAAGGAATGTTGACTTTTGAAAGCTATTTTTCTTCTTTTAGTATATGTTAGAAGAAGTTCTTTGCCCAATTGATGTGGCATTGGATGGCCGTGAGATTACTGTAAGAAGATGTGAGAGCAACCTTGGAAATCTGGTGACAAATGCAATGTTAGAGGCCACACATGCTGATGTGGCACTCCTTAATTCAGGTGACTTGAGTGTTAAAGAGGACATAAAATGACCAAGCCCAGGTTCTCAGAGCTTGTAGTAATAGTAGTCATTTTTAAGATTCATAAAGTCCTACTTAGAAACGTTATTAATTTCATGAGCTCACCAAGCCATCTCCTGCCATGATTGGGTATTTGGAACCAGACTCTGGAGATCAGTTTGTCAATGAAATCTTATGAAGATATCACCTGTCACTCATCTGTCTTAAACCTGTTGTGCTGTTAGACTTTGACTAAAAGTGAAGCAATAGATGTAAGTCTTTCACTGGAAGTCCTTGCTCTTTGACCAGTCTTGACTTCCTACCTCTTTAATAAGGAAACGGTTTTCTGCTTTACTGACAGGAACCTGGTCTTAGCCTCTTCATTTTTGTTTGAAGTTGGTTGAGTTAGGAGTTTTAAGACTTTAAGAGTCTACAGAAAATTAAAAACAATCCTCTAAAAACAACTTTCATTCATATACTGTAACTGAGAGGCTCGGCATTATCTAACTGCAGACACTGGGTCCCTACGTTTCTACAGCTTAGAACGTAGGGTGGAGCTGAAGCTCAGCAAAAGAGTTCTGGGCTGGTGTGTAGCAGGCATTGGGTTTGATCCCATTTCAGCTTCTGCGTTCTGCTCCCCAAAATTTACAGTGTAACTCCACTTAACATCCCAATGATAAACTTCTTAGAATTCCGTTTTTCATTGAAGATACAAATGGTCTTAAATACATATGAGTAGTATAGAACTGTCCATGAAAACATTTCCCAAGAGTGAAATTTTTGTAATTGTTTTCTTGTGAAGATCTCCATTCTGCAATTCATAGGCCTGGTTCTGTGGACATAGGGAGAGAGGGCAGAGGCTTTCCAGTTTAATATTACAACTTTTAGTTAAGAAGAACGTGGTAGGTAACAGATCGAATGAATATGTTATATGTAAAATTAAACTGGAAGTAAATGTGAAGCAGACATTAGAAACCAGATTAGGACCTTTTGTCCTAGGGATGTAAAAGTTGGAGTTTATGTGTAACACTGAATCATCCAAGCACTTCTGGATGGGAAAATGAAAGCATTTCTCCCCTTCGCAATCATTGTAGGCACTCTCAGGTCTGACAGAATACACCCACCAGGGAATTTCACTCTGCACGACCTTTTGTCCATACTCCCCATTGTGGACCCAGTTTTAGTTGTCAGAGCAACAGGTGCACAGCTGCTGGAAGCACTTGAAAATGGGGTTTACAAGTACCCAGCTCTGGATGGCAGGTATGTTCATATGTTGCTACTAAGTTATGTACTTAACTTCATAATGGGACTGTACAAAGACAAATTTAAAAATGGTTTAACAATTTAAATTTAAAATCCATAAAAATGTAAGTATAGTTTAAAAGAATCTCTAATTATTTTTACTAAAGGATCTTGAGAGTGACAAGATATTGGCATGTAAAAAGTAAAAATCAGTATTACTTTTAGTGATATGCAAATATATTTATGTACTACTTGAATTTTAGTATTTAAGTACCTAAACCCACTTTGAACTTCCTTCAGATTATTTTAAAAATAAAGTAGTGCTTTGCTGTTTAGCTTTCATATCCAGATCTCACTAGAATTCTTAGTTAGATGAGGCTAAGTGAGTAGACTTAGGTGCGTGGGTGCTTCTCCTTTGTGTTATAGCCTTAAAGCAAGTATCTGAGAACATTATAATCTAGGTATTGTCATATTATACCTAGGCTACCACAGTGGCAAGAAATATAAGCTGAAAAAATATGAAAGAAATCCTCTGGTGAAAGAAGTCAGAGAAACACTTCATGCTTTCATAAATTACTATGTCAAATTTGGTTAAAATATGTATCGGAACGTTAACATACCATATGATTCAGCCAATGAATCTGTACAGTTGTTTCCTAGCTTTTCAGGGTTGTACAGTTATTGTCAGAATCAATTCAGGAACATTTCGTCACTCTGGAAAGGAACTGCCAGCCACTTTCACTTTTCCCCCAAGCCTCAGCTCTAGGCAAGCATGGGTTCCTTTAATCTCCCCGGTTACCTGGTATTTCAGTTATAGGAGCCATTCCTGTAATGTGACCTCTTTAAGAGCTTCTTTCACTGAGCATGCTTTCAAGGTTCATCCACGTTGTATTATGCATCAGTGCTTATTTCTATTTATTGTTGAGCAACACCCCCATATGTGGGTAATGGCACTCACCCATCTATCAGTTGATGGACACTTCAAGTGTTTCCTTTTTTTTCTACCATTATAAACACTGCTGCTGTGAAAATCCAGGTGCAGGGTTGGTTGGGCTCTCAGGTGTCCAGTACATGTCAGATTCCAAGTGCTGAGTCCCATGGAACCTGACAGGCTGTTTTCCAAAGTGACTGCACTGCTTTAACATTGTCCCTTCAGGATGTCACCTCGAGGCTTCAGCTTCTCCACTTCCCTGCCAACCCGTGTTCCCTTCCCTGCTATCTGTCCTAGTTAACGTGAAGCAGGGTCTTGTGATGCTGGTTGGCATCTCTCTGATGGCTGCTGATGCTGACCATCTCTTCATGTACTTATTGGCCATTCGTCTGTCTTCTTCAGATGTGCCTCTATCTCTACCCTTTTGTAAAGATTGTTCTTAAAACAACTCTTACTGACTTACATGTTCTTACAGACGGAGCCTCAAAATCTTACTTATTTATAGAGTGGAATGGAGATTGCCAGAGCTGGAGTGCAGGAATATTAGCCCAGGGATATAAAATTACAGTTGATAGGGGGAATAGTTCCAGAGGTTTATTACACAGCACGATGATTACAGCTAATTAGGATATATTGTATGTTTTAAAATGATGTAAGTTGAGTGTGCTTAATAACAGTGACTATGTGAGGTAATACACATCAATTTGCATATTCTACCAAGTGCATTTACTTTAAAACATACAGTATATGCTAAATATTAGTTTCATTTATTGATGCAGAAGTAAAATTTCAGGTTAAATGACATTAATAAGATAAGATTATGATTATTATTGGAAAACAGTTGATGCAACTTTTTGCTTACCTCCATCCTAAAAATGCCCTTCCATCTTCCAGTGTTGCTTCCTCAACTCAAGGCAAGTGAATTTACCCAAAAGTTGTCTTCAGCTTCACCATATTTCTTATAACTGATATGTATCTTTGAGTTCTTAGTGCCATGATAAAAAGCACCATGACCAAAAGCAGCCTGGGGAGGAAAGAGTTCATTCATTGTACATTCATCCCCGAGGGGATGATGAGGGAAGGAACTCTCAGCAGGAACCTGGAGGCACGCAATGGAGGAATACTGCTAGCTGACTTGCTCCTCATGGCTTGCCTAGCCTGCCTTCTTATAGCACCCTGGCCCATCAGCCCAGGGCTGGGTGTTACTGCCCAAGGTAAGCTGGGCCTCTCACATCAATCATCAATTAAGAAAATGCCCTACAGGCTCACTCACAGACCAATCTCAATTGAAGTGCCTCTTACCAGATGACTGTAGTCTGTGCCAAGTTAACAAAAAACTAACCAGTACAGTGTGATAAGGAAAGCCTAGTCTGCGTGTGGGCAAATTCAACGAGACAGTGATTTTTAGCCTGCTTATAAATGGAATTAGAGGTAGAAAAATGATTTTCAGGAAAATGAATAGTATATATATGGAGAGATGAATATTAGGCCCTGACCATGAAATTGATGTTCGCAGATAGACATACAAGATAAGCAATACTAATCAGAGTGTGCTGAGCCTGATACATAATTAGAAGGGTAGTTTAATTGATGCCAAATATTGGTATCTTTCTCATGCAATTTAAAGATATTTGAGAATACTTTTGCATCTAATTTTAGTCAAATTTCTGACAATACCTCTGCATATAAACTAATCAACTTCCACCTGAAATTTGACTAGGTAATTACATCTGAGAAACCTCTCTGTGTCTATTTCCAACAGACCTTCCATGGGACTACACTCCTCACATGTTAATGCACCAGTTATTTTTCTAAAAACACAAGTAGTCAATGTAGTGCTTCTGCTTAAAATTACACAACAGTTCCCTTAGCCCACAGCAAATGAGCTCAAGCACTTCGGAGGCATATTCTCACATTGGCTCAGTGTCGCCTTTCCAAACCCAAGCCACCTGTCGGATGCAAACTGTAGTTCTGTTCTCTCATTTATTATAAATCTCATCTTTTACCTCCCAATGCACAGGCTGTCTCAAACCTGTGTCTCCAACAGCCCGGGACCTCTGTCTAGCATGCCCTTCCTCTGTTACCTCAGACCAGTCATCCCTTTCTGTTGTTCTCCTGGTAGAATTTTAATTACAGCTTTGAGATCATTGTTTTCTACTACACTCAGTGTTGCAAATTTCTCTATAAGAACTATTTTCGTGGCATTATAAGATTGTTGACATATTGTATTCTTCCTACCCCTTTTAGCTCATAACACTTAACTTTTCTTTGATGTTTTCTTCATTATCTATGGATTACTTATAAATACATATTTAAGTTTCTAAGATTTTCTTGTTACCTTTGCCATTGGTTTCTAGTTTCTACTCAGAAATCTTATTTTGTAGGATTTCCATTCTTTAGTATTAGAGAATTTGTTTCATGGTCTTAGTTAAATTTTCATGTATATTCTAATATATACTTTAAAAATTGGTGGTGACTATTGCATATGCCAGCAAGATTTTGCAGAAAGGACCCTGATATAGTTGTCTTTTGTGAGGTGATGCCAGTGCCTGGCAAATATAGAAGTGGATGCTAACAGTCATCTATTGGATGGAACACAGGGCAACCAATGGAGGCGCTAGAAAAAGCACCCAAGGAGCTGAAGGGGTCTGCAACCCTATAGGTGGAACAATATGAACTAACCAGTACCCCCAGAGCTCGTGTCTCTAGCTGCATATGTATCAAAAGATGGCCTAGTCGGCCATCAGTGGAAAGAGAGGCCCATTGGTCGTGCGAACTTTATATGCCTCAGTACAGGGGAATGCCAGGGCCAAGAAGTGGGAGTGGGTGGGTAGGGGAGCAGGGTGCGGGGAGGGTATAGGGGACTTTCGGGATAGCATTTGGAATGTAAATAAAGAAAATATCTAATAAAAAATTGAAAAAATTGGTGGTGTATGTTTCTGTTCCTCTTAAATCCTTGCAACTTTTCTACCAATTGCAATATTTAATAAGGAACATGGAATGCTTCATTTGGTCATGACTTGGTTTTCTCTTTCATTTGTTTAGGTTTTGGTTCAGGTTGGTTAGGTATTTGAAGCTTTGTTGTTACATATATATATATATATATATATATATATATATATATATATATATATATATATACACACACAATGCTGTACCATATTGACTAGTTGGCCATTTTATTATATAAGGTGAAGGGGTCAAAAAAATACTATAGTATTTTTGTTCTTGTTGTTTAATTCAGTTGTCTCTTTATTATTGTAAATAAACTTTGTTTCCTCTTAACCAGACATATTCATTTAGGTGTTCTCTGTGACTTAATTTACAATGAGTTAGATTTGTGTGTAACAAGGGCAGTATGGCTTGTGAAGCCTAGAATACTTAGCTGCCTCTTCTATGAGAATAATAATATTCCCTTTCATCATTTGTCTCTTCATCTCTTTGCTCTGGAGTATACTGCGGGCTTAATACACCCAGTCCAGGTTTCTTGGATTTGTCTTTTCATTGTTTATTTTTGTGTACTCACTTATTTTTAAATTATGCAAGTCATTGTTCTTTAGATACTTATAAGATAGAATACAATTTGTGGCTTGTATTTAGTTTCATAATTTTTCTCTTTATTTGTGAGTTGAAAGCTTTTGACTCTACTAAATTATTTTTGTTTTTGCATGTTTAAATATTTAGTGTTTATTTTGTAGTTGATTCTGTTTTTTTTTTATTCTGTATTTTATATGTTCTGTGGCTTTTGCCTAGCATGCCCTTTGTCTGTCACCACAGATTTGTCACCCTTCTCTGTTGTTCTCATGGTAGATGCCCATACATCTGATCTTGTCTGGCCTCCCACTGGGGCTAGACAAGGCAGCCCTGTTGGGAATCCAACAGAGGGCCAATATCTAATATCTATCTATCTATCTATCTATCTATCTATCTATCTATCTATCTATCCATCTATCTACACTATGTTTGATATATATACACACACATATATATATACACAAACATATATGTGTATATATATATATATATATATATATATATATATATATATATATATATAAAACTCAAGAAATTAGACACCAACAAACCAAATAAACTAATTTGAAAAGGGGGTACAGAGCTAAACAGAGATTCTCAATGCAGTAATCTTGAGTGGCCAAGAAGCATGTAAAGAACTGTTCAGCATCCTTAGTCATTAGAGAAATGCAAATCAAAACAACCCTGAGATCCCATCTCACACCATCAGAATGGCTAAGTTCTAAATGGATCAAGGGGAATACTTCCTCATTGCTGGTCGAGTGCAAACTTACACAACTACTTGGGAAAGCAATCTGGCAGTTTCTCAGAAAATTGGAAATAGTTCCGCCTGAAGACCCAGCTATACTGCTCCTGGCCATATACACCACTGTACCACAAGGGCACGTGCTCCACTATGTTTGTTCATAGAGGCTTTATTTGTAATAGTCACAAACTGGAGACAACCCAGATGTCCTTCAACTGAAGCATGAGAACAGAAAATGTGGTTCTTTAATACAATGGGATAACATTCAGCTATTAAAAACAATGACACCATGAATTTTTCATGCAAATGGATGCAACTAGAAAATATTTCAAGTGAGGTAACCCAGCCCCCAAAGGACATGCATGGTATGTACTCACTGATAAGTGTATATTGACTATAAAGTACAGGATACCCAGGAGGACCCTCAGATTCACATCTGAGTCAATGCTGGTCTTGAATTTTTGATCGTCCTGCCTCAGTCTCTCAGACTCTCAGTCTGTGTTACCCAGTGAGCCATTTTTAGAGATGGGAGTAATAGTAAATACTAATAGGGGGGTCAGGTGTTTCTGAAGCTTATGGGGGTTGTAGTTAGACAGCATTCTGAAGATATATGTATGGCGTCTATTTTATTTTTGTATCCCTTTAGTAGCAGGATGGAAATTGAGGCAATGGTCTCACAGGAATTCAGAGTTGTAGGAGATCAGAAATTCTCGAAGTAAGAATAGAATTACTTAGAGTTGCTTTTATCGTTTGACGTTTTGAAACCAAAGTTCACTTGGCAAGTCTGCTGAGATGCACACAGCCTGTGTGCATCCTGCCTGACAAGCAGCCTAAGGGGAGATGCTGACCAAGTCTAGCATTCTCTCACTTCTGATTAGTGTGGCGCAGAACTGTGTGAGAAGAAGTCGTTTTTACATTTCAGGTTTCCTCAAGTTGCTGGGCTAGAATTTGGATTTGATCCAGATGCAGAACCAGGCCATCGAGTCATAAGAGACACTGTGAAAGTTCAAGGACAGTACTTACAGAGGAAGAAAGTCTATCTCTTGGCCATTAAGGAGTACATTGCAAACGTAAGAATGCTTTCCTTTGAAAGGTTTTAAGAAAACTGATTGTTTGGTGCTATGCCCACACACATGTAAGTTTCCTTTCATGAATTCAGACACGTAGAAAATAATAAATGTTTCCATTGCATTTTTATGATTCATGAAGTGAATAAAATTTATCTCATGGTATACAAGCACAATTACACTGTTTAGTATTATCAGATTTAAAAGTACAGGCCCTCTAAAGTCCATGCACAGCAATTCTGTTCCCTAAATGACTAGCAAATATAGCCAGAATTGTATAGCCCAAAGTGCTAAATTGGATTGCTAAATTCAAATTTAATGATAAATAGTCCTAAAACAGTTACTATTTCTACTTTAGATATATTTTAATTACTTACACATTACTCCGTTACTTAGAATGAAATGTAGACGATTATGTTTTAAGGACTTTACATAAGAATTTGTTGTGTTTTCCTCCCTTTGATCTAAAGTACTGAGTGTGAGGAACTTTGTAAGATGCATTGATTATGTGTTCTAATCCTGAGAGCCCTTTAGTAAGTTTCAGACAGTAGTGGCACAAGCCATCAATCCCAGCACTCAGGAAGCAGAAGCAGGCAGATTGAGTTTGAGGCCAGCCTGGTCTACAGAGTGAGTTCCAGGACAGCCAGGGCTACACAGAGAAACATTGTCTTGAAAAATCACATACACAAAAAATTTTTCTGATTATATTCTTCACTATCATTCTAATGGCCCTCTTTGTAAATGTTATTTCACAACCACCTTTGGAGACTGTAGGGGGCCTATTTTCACGGCCATGGAACAACTGAGGTGTCACAACAGGATCACAGCCGCCGCATGTCTAGATTTATGGAGTAGGACAATTATTTAAAGTATATTAACTCAGGTTTAAGAAAATGTCATTATGTACAAAGGTAAGGAATTACTTTCAACACTGGGATAAATTTAAAATCTATGTCTGTTGTATTACTCCTGGCTTGGAACCTGAGTTCTGTTTTGGCATTTCAGGGGAAGGATGGCTACAGTATGTTTAGAAGTTGCCCTCGGATGTTTGACCCCGAGACAGCTCAGGTGCTGTCTACAGTCGTCATGAATCACTTTGAATCCATAAAAATTTTGCAAGGAAAGAAGAAGTGTCTTTCCGGCCATCGGATGAGTTTGATCACGACAACAAACAAATCGCCATCCCTCACAGGTGACGGGACGGTCACGTTTCATGTGCTACTGCCTGAATAAATGTTTCTTAGACTCTGGTCTTTAGGTGGGCGTCCTGATGTCTGAGGATGTGTGAAGAGAATAAAAATGGACCTGTATTTTCCAAGGTGAAATGACAAGATGCAAGGGAGAGTAGTCACAGGGCCCGCACAGGTATCCAAAGCTATGTAGAACAGAGACGGTCTAGAAAATCGTGTCCTTTTCAGGGTTTTCCGCTTCACAATCTTCAACTACCTTTGGAACATTTACCTTCTAATCCAGATGAAAAAATTATAACCTGCCAAATTAGCTTACTTCTGTCCAATTAAACATTTTGTCTTCTCCTACTTGATAGATGCTGTGCCTTGGAATACAAGTCCCCACTTATTGAGTTAGAAACTTCATTCTTTTTCTAAGGTCACATCAACAACAATCCAAGGCAAATCATATCAAATCACAATTAGTTTTATAATTGGCTGATTCTTTGATAAATAATTATATTCCTAAATATATCCAAGTTCTGGAAGTTATAATTACACCTTTTGGAAGTAAAATGAATTATCTTCTTTTTTTAAACAAAAGAGTTCTTTTACTATACCGGCCATATTTTCTGTCTAATTATTTTTTCAAAAATGTAAAATGGAAGAGAAAATGACAGCTGTCACGTATGATCACCACTAAATAGACTCAGCAGGCTGTAAAACCCACCCGCCCACCCACCATATATTTAACAATAATTTAAAAAATATCATGGGTTTGAGAGGGGGTGGTGGGATGGGAGGAGTTGCCATGGAAAGAGATAGAAATGATGTAAATATAGAACTCATGAACCAAAGTCTAAAAAACTTAAAAATATAATTATGAAGTAAATCCTTTTGAGATAATATGTAGTAATACTTTAAAGGTTTAAAAAATTGACATAAAATTGCATCATGTGTATCATGTGATATTTCCATACGTGCATTCATTGTATAATGTTCAAATGAAGGTAAGCATATCTATTTTCTCAAACATTTATTAAGCATAAAATATCTTAAAGTCAAAATGAATTGATGCATTTTTGTTTATTAATTTCATAACATGTTTTGTGTACTTTTATTCATGGATGAATTCTGTGATGATGGAGAAACAAAATCTCACTACTGTCTATAAATTTCAATTCGTATTCAATTCTAATAAAGCTTTAGCTACGACTTTAGAACGTCTGTTTGGAGAGCATGCGTAGTTTAACTGGCTCTTCTGCATTTCTAGCCTTTGAGGAAGAAACAGATGAGCCATTGGGAGTAATTGCAGTGCCTGGCATAGAAGGAAGAATCTTCCATATTTCTCCAGACATGAAAGAACATTTGCACCAACTTAGAACTGCGAGACAGCAAGGCCTGAGAACTTTCCCGACCATTAGTGACCATGCACGTGAGACTTCTGATTCTGACTAATTGGAATGGAGTTGGTATGTTTTGTTAGTGCTCAAATGGATCGGACCAAGTTTAGCAGTGTTAGACATGGTAACAGAATCTTGATTGCATGTATCATTCTAGAATTGATGATAATTCTAGGGATGTTGCTCTAAATGTTCTTTTCATTTAAATTTTATCAAGTCTTGTAACTTTTGACTCTTCATTGTGTTGGGCCAGAAACACAAACATTTGTGATTAAAGTGCAAACAGTGTAGTGTTTATTATTAAATGAAATTCATGCTCACCTCTTCACAGTACTTATTTGCATAGTAACCTTTTTTCTCTTAGTATTGCTTATTTTTCTGTTCAAATGAATGAATAAATACATATGTATCCTCTCACTATTGGTTAATTTTTAACTCTTTTGACCTTGTTGGAATTCTGTGATACAGCACCTGAACATATCTTCTTGGTAAAGTACTGAACTTTTATATTAATGGCTGCAAACCACGGGCTTTATGCAATGTACTCACTACTGTTGTTCCTACTGAAGCATCCTTTCTTACTACAGTGAAATGAGAGAAAAATTGACAGTTTTAAAAAATTCTGTTTGTAAGTAAAAAGTTCCTATCTTTAAGTCTTCTGTTATTTTCAGAAACCACATCTGTTTTTGGAAGACCATGTGGGCCTTCTTTTAATTTGTGGGAAGTAAAAGGAGCATTCAGTCAGTGTTTATCTTCGTGCATGGTGGTGGCCACAGGAGCTGTGCACAGTACCACAGCTAAGGTAAGTGCAAGTTGACCTAAGGGAAGGAGCTGGAGCTCAGTGAGCAGCTTCCAGCTCATTCTGCTTCACTGTGCGCTCCCTATGTTCAGAAGTGAATTTGTGAACATACATCACCTCTTAGGTATCTCTGATAATAGAGGGTAAGAGTAGATACGTTTGCTCCCAAAAGTAATGGATTAAATTATTTGTCTCATTTCAGTGATGAATATACCCTCACAAAAATCAGCTTAAGGACAGACGGAAGGGTTTATCTGGGCTTATGGTTCCACGGTACAGTTCACTGTAGCAGAGGAGTCATGGTGGCAGGAGTTTGAGGTGGTTGTTGGTCACAGTGCAACCACAGTCAGGAGGCAGAGAGAAGACAAGTGCTCCTCCCAACCCCCTTTGTATTTTGTTTTGGCACTCTAGCCCATGAAATCAAGCTGCCTACATTGGGCATGGGTCTTCCCACTTCAGTAATGTATTATAGAAAAGTCCCTCATAGACAAACCAAGAGATTTGCTTCTAGGATGGTGTTAAGTCCCATGCAATTGACATTATTAATCATCACAAGTCATCTTGATTTCACTTGAACAATAAGACACCAAGCACATTTCTGAAATTGAAACCACTGTTACTGTTCTATGAAATGGACATGCGCACTAAACCATCTCCTAAGTAATTCCTTTAAAACCACAGAGTAGTGTTTCTCTCAGCCTTCATCTTTGTGCAGTAGATAGTGCTTAATATTGAAAGCCACACATGGTCCATGCTCAGAGACTAAAGACAGAGAATAAGGCAGCATGCTCAGCCCTAAGTGGGACATCTTTATCATATCGCTTCCTCTCAAGGCTCAGGGTTACCATGGCAAAGGTGGTAGAGAGACTACTGTAAGACAGAGATGGTGCATGACTTCAGTGAAACTGTTTTTCTGACATGGCAGGTTCATTGCACATGTGACATCACAGAGGCTGGGACTGCACAAGTCCTACACTCGAGTCATCCAGACAAGATGCCAGCATGGGCGGGGGTGGGGCTCACACAGTGGGAACTGAGGAACTACGAGCAGCTGATGGCTTCTGGGAGAGGAAGTCAGTTTTCTTCAGTGTAGACCCGGAGAGCCTTGACACAATGTAATAGCCTGACACTCATGCACACAGTTAGCACTAAAGGGATTCAGATTCAGTGGGCTTAAACCATCGGGATGGGGAAGTTTGAAGGAGTGGGGAGGAACTGGAAGGAGGGAATGGGGATTAGAGTTCATCAGAATGCATTCATTATATGTATACATGAAATTCTCATTAAAAATAAATGACTTGATTAAAGTATTTAGAAATGTAGCTCATTCAGGTATTTATTATTATGAATATCCATATGTGTTTAAAATTAAGCTTCCAAATTATTAAGCTCCATAGAAACAGAAATTGTTGTGGGTGGTAAATCATAGGAATTAACTTTTAAAATAATATTCCTGGGACAAATATTGCATTTCATTAGATTTAGGATTTCTCTTTTCCTTTCTTCGGTTCTTGATTGGAAAATGAAATTTGATGCGATTATATGAAAGATGCTGAAGAGGCTCACAATGAGTTTTTGTGTTAAGTTTATGGGGCTAGAGAGGTGGCTGAGTTGTTAAAAGTGGTTGCAGATGCACCTGGTTATTGTATGCTAGAATGCAGAAGGAAAATAATTATGGTAGTGGATATGGAGTTACCCAAAGGTGTGGGAGATAGGCTACGCCTTAGCTGGGGTTCCTGGAGATCAGAAGGGAGCAAACACCGACCAGAGAGGAGACTGGCTGTTCTGCCTCCAGATAGAGGGAAAGGCTTAGATGACTTCTGGGCTAGGTCAAGTGATCATCATCTTGCCTGGACAACTTCAGGTGCTCTGACTCTTGTAGATGCTAAAATGCTTGATCTGGGATAGAAGGGAACACATGCTATGCATTTAACAGACAGGCTAAAGTCTCAGGAACATGCTTACACTCCACCCTCCTGGGATCCCTACCTGTCCCAGTCTATGGAAATATCAGGCCTATCTAGCTTGTCAGAAAGTGGGAGCTCTAGGAAGCACTACACTTAGTATTCTGTAGCTTTTACCTCCAGTGGTATAAAATGTAAACTTATTTTAAAGTAAAATTAGAGATTTATAATTGCTTTCCAAATGTAATTACTTTAGTGTTAGGACAGGCAGACAGATGTTTGCTTTTTAGGTCCCAGGTACACAATAATAACTAATAAGTGCCAGAGACAAAGTGAATGAATGTTTTCTGTGAAATATTATTCTTAATTTGCATATAATAAGAAACTTCTAAAACAATTTAGGCATGAATCAAGACGTACTTTCTAGGGCACATAAACCATGGATTGCCTGGAAGAGAGCTGCTTTTGGTTTCAAGGCTCTTAATGTATCGTCCCTGTGTGTGTTTTAATTGTTTGATCAGTGCATGTACTGCGGGAGGAGTGATGTTTTCCCATATTCACACTGTTTTTATCCAGAACATAAGCGAATATAGATATTCATTTATAAACACAAGCATGCATCTCTGCGAATTGTATTTAATTTTATGTTTCTGGATTTGAAGGGTCTGATATAGTTGATTATGGTTTTTACAACTGTAATTGTGAAAACAGAGATAAATATTAGAATAATAATCCACACCACTTTTGTATGTCTTAGAAAATTGCACTATCAATCTAGGGCTTTTATCTGATGTGATCAACAATTGTGCTGGCGTTTCGGCAATTTGCAGTCTAAATTGGTATTGCGTATCTGTTTTGAACGGTGGTGGTATTATTAGTGCCACACGTCACATGTTTCTCATCAGGTTACAGTATGCCAGGCAGAAAGGGTGGAGTAGCAGTTCATTACTGCTAATTTATAAAATCCTGTCTGCGTCAACACATTGGCTTATGTCTCTTTTTGCTTAGTGTTCTTCACTCTGAATCCCGACATCGTCCCATCTCCTGCTCACGTTGTCATGGTTGTATGTTTTCTTTTCTTGGAAAGAACTTAACTATAAAGACTGTCATAGAATAGAATAGCATTTTCTTTATATACATCCATAACTCCATTTTGGCAACTCCTTATTCCACACATGAAGTCAAAAACCAATAAAAATGTAAAAGCCACTCTTTATTGCACATGGACAATATAGTTGGCAACCGTCCAGTTAAATGAATCACCAGGTTAATTACAGTTTGGGCATGCATTGATCAGTAGGTTACTAAAAGTCAGATTTGTTATTTCTCAAGTGATTCATTCTGAAATTGGAAAGTGTTAATATGGCTCTTGAACATAGCTATTGGGTGTTAGTCTTACTGAAAGTAATATTTTGTTCTTACAATAGTTAAAAATGTTGCACCAAAGCTATGAAGTCTTTACAAAAGGATAATCACATTTTTGGTAATAGGAGACAGAAGTAGAGATATTCAGAAATCAAAATGCAATATACCCTGCTTGATTAGGTCCCAGAGAATATGGTCTATCTCTAACGGACATCATTTGCCTAAGAATACATAGTGCTTGACTAAACATCTTAGTAATAATGATGGTATCCATCCAGATTATTCATTTTTTTTACTATTTTTAAATGGAGGTAAAACCTCAGTCTTTACAATCATATAGTAAGTATAAAAATGACGTTGTAAAATTAGAGCCCCAAGTCCTAAAGTAAAAAGTATGAATTAGTAGTGCACTGTCTCTAATGGCTGGAGACCAGCTCATGAATAAAGTTTAGGTTGTTACATGAAAGAAATTAATAAATAAATCCATTACCCTCAGGATTTCTATAAACACTAACAATTTTTATAATGCAGTGTTATAAAAACTTTGAAGCACACTTTGAAAATGTTCAAGCCATTGTTGTTTACATTTATGATTGTTCAATTAGAGCAGAGTACGACGATTCCTAAAACGGAAAGAAAAAATAGCAAAGAAAGCAGAAAACAACGAATCCAATGACCCAGTTCACTGAATAAATATAGATGATCACCATATCCATGTCAAACCACCATCCACGGCTGTCGTCCTCGAAGTGCAGGTAGTCCATCCTGTGGGCGCCGTGTGGGAACTGCCTCCGTGTCACTGGGGCAGCGCGCCTGTGGAATCCTAGGAGATACGGGAGGAAATTTACTTTCCAGCTCACTGAACTCAAACACTTGATTATAGATATAAAAAGCTACAGGAGTGTCTCAGTTCTTGACAAAGCCCATCCTGGCTTTATTGGGTGGTGTCTGACAGTTGATATTTCAAAAATGAACAAGTGTCAGAAGTCCCAGTTTGGGGGTACATAGGGCAGGGCAGCAGACACACTTGGATCAGTGACCTGGACCACGTTATTCATAACATTGGCATCATCTGACATAACTTGTCAAGATTATTTTCACGTACAAATTTTTCTAAATTTAAGCCCCAATCACAACTGCTGCTGGAACTTCTGCTTGTCACCTTGGAACACCAGCTGACTTTTGTACCTTCCACCTTAATGATTCTGTGCAGTTATTTGAGCAAAGTTCTATGAGAATGTATTCATGCTTTAGCCCTGAGTAAACTGGACAAACATAATACAAAGAAAATTAGCTTTAATTTTCATATTCTTCAAACTATGGGCCTTCTTAGGGGACTGGATGGTGGAGAAAAATATAATCCCTTGATACATTTCTGAAAAATACCACATCTCAGGAAATTCTGGGTGGACTACTAGTTAAGTATCTAGTGCCTTAGTACAACCTGACCAGCAGAAACGTGCTTTTGTTGGTGGGCCAATATGATGGCTAACTTACTGGCAGCTTGAGAGGGAAGATCAATTGAGAAATCATCTAGATCAATTAGTCTGTAGCCATCACCCTGAGGTATTTCCTTAATTGAAAAATGAAGTGAGAAAGCCTGAGACGCTGTGGGTGGTGCCACTGCTGGGCAGGTGGGTCTGAGCTTTATAAGAAGGGCAGCTGAGCAGCCAGAGGGAGAAAAGCAGTGCACAGTGTTCGTCTCCAAGCTTTGCTTCCGTTCCAGCCTCCAGGTTCCCGATTGCTTTCCTGGGTGATGGACTGTAACCTGTAAGCCACATAAGCCTCTTCCTTCCTCAGGTTGCTTCTGTTTACAGTATTTACCATAGCAACAGAGAAGCAAACTCAAAACAGCCAATATGTAATATCTAAGCTTACCAAATACAAAGAACATTTAAGAAGATCTATAGCTCACTATTAACTTTATTTTTGTTTAGCTATTGCATACTTTATTTATTTATTTATTGCTTAATTACTGTGAAAGAAGGCAGTAAAATATACTATTTGATTGAATGGAAAAAAAACTTCTGGCACTTGCTAGTGATGGGTGGTCAAGGTCAGATGAGGCTCTAGCTCAAAGCAAATTCTGCTTCATCATCTGTAGCAACTGAGTGTGTGAAGTGGCCTGCTCCAGATTTGGCTGCTAATTCAGACAGCAAGGGTGAGTTCACCTGGCTCTTGGCATGGCTATTTAAAGCCCAACCTCTTTAATCGGGAACAGTTCTTGCTGCTGTTGGTGTCAAGCTATGGACTTATTTGTAGTATGTAGGCTGAAATCACAAAGGACCAGTTAAAGGGAAAACAGTGTATGCTTTAGAGTGGAATGTGGGCAGGTTTTAGACAAGCTGTAACCATCTTTATCTGACTTCCTATCATTTCACTTGATGATTTTAATTATTAACTTTCATAGACTATAAGGAGCTCAATTAGGATGATTTCAGATTTTTTTGTTTGTTTTTGTTTTTTGTTTTTTGCATTGTTAGCAATCAAACAGGCTTATTTATAGGACTCTGCTTAAGTACCCTCTGTGAACGTGTCACCTTCAGTATACTGCAACATGTGGAAAAGGAACAAAGTAATGAAGTCAGCCTTTCTGGGTTGTCAAACATCTAGCTTTTCCTCCCCTAACATCACATACCATGTGTGCACTCTGGTGTAAGGCCTCATTAAATATTACTAAAATATTTTTTCCTATCCCAGCAGCTAGCAGCAGCTAGTAAGTGCTGGGAGAGAGACAGCCAATCTTCTTTAAGTGTGGTGATCCTTAGGTCATCAACCATGCTCCGAGAGTAGGCCCCGTCCCTAAAGTGTGCTGGGCAAACACATTGGACTTGATGGGCTTAAAAGAAAATTTTAAGCCAGAATCGTTCCTATCTAAAGGAAACCCAGGGACAAAAAATGGAGCAGAGACTGAAGGAAAGGCCATCCAGAGACTGCCTCACCTAGGGATCTATCCCATCTGCAAACATCAAACCCAGACACTACTGCGGATGCCAAGAAGCCGACAGGAGCCTGGTATAGCTGTCCCCTAAGAGGCTCTGCCAACACCTGAGGTGCAAATACTCACAGACAAACATTGGACGGAGCCCTGAGACCCCAATGGAAGCGTTAGGGGAAGGACTGAGGAGATGAAGGGGACTGCAACCCCATAAGAAGAACAACAGTATTGACGAATTAGACCCCCCACCTCAGAGCTCCCAGGGACAAAACCATCAACCAAAGAGTATATATGGGTGGGTTTACAGCTCCAGCTGTATAAGTAGCAGAGGATGGCCTTATCTGGCATCAGTGGGAGGGGAGGCCTTTGGTCCTGTGAAGGCCTGATGCCCCAGAGTAAGGGGAATGCGAGGGTGCTCAGGCAGGAGTGGCTGAGTAGCTAAAGGAGCACCCTCTTAGAGGCAAAGTGGGGGTGTGATGGGGTTTGTGGAGGGGAAACCAGAAAGGGGTCAACATTTGAAATGCAAATAAAATAACCAGTAAAAAATTAAATAGAAGAAAAAAAAAACAACAACCAAGAAGCTGAAAGTGACTAGGAATGTGGGAGTGTATCTATGAGGAGTTGGTCAAAATACACTGTATAAAGTTCTTAAAGACATAAAATATTATTTTTTAAATTTAATTTTTCTGTGTTGTGGGGTAAAGCACATATGTGCTATCTTTTTTTCATTCAGAGGAGCTGGACTGCTGTGCACTCAGCTTGTGGGCCTTATCATGAGATAAGAGAATGCCAATCTCAGCAGCCTTCCTGTTTACAAAGCTGAAGTCAGTACAGTAGGAGGAAGAGGAGGCAGGGGGAGCTTTTCTCACACTCACATATCATCCAAAGGCACCAAGAGAAAGTCCCAGAGTTTCTATCACCTTTCACAGCTTCTCCACCTATGCAGGCTAGAGATGAGGCAACGCTGCTAATTACAAATTACTGTTAGGAGTAAAGATGGGTTCTTTTCCTTGGTCGAAAAGGATGCTGTAAAGGCCTGCATTGTTCAGATTCCAAGTTGACTGGTCAAAACTTAAGTGCATGGGTCTAGTAACTAATATTGTTAGTATGTATTGCACTAGTGATACTAATGCCAGAGAACATGAGCCAGAGTGGACACAGGACAAGAACTGACTCATGATGGGTAGGGGTCCACGGCTGCTCTCTCAGGCAGCCTCGGCTGAGCTGAGTGCTGTGATAGAGTTTTCCACCCTGTCAGTGTTACCATTCTCCCATGTGCCTACATCCTGCACTTCTGCAAGAGGGCAGGAGGAGACAGTGTGGGTGATACAATGCATGGCACCAATTAGATAGATGGTTTTTATGTGTGAACTAGATAGTGACCACAGGCTGGCTCATTTTCTTTGAATCTTTGGGATAGAGTGGGAATTTACAAGCTTTGGGATTTCTTTTTCTTCCCCCCTCTAGTTTCTTTACTTTTTTATTGGATATTTTATTTATTTACATTTCAGATGTTATCCCCTTTTACTGTTTCCCCTCTGCAAACCCCCTATCCCATCTCCCCTTCCCCTGCTTCTATGATGGTACTCCCCAACCCACCCACCTACTCCAGCTTCCTGGACTTGGGATTCCCCTACACTGGGGCATCAAGCATTCCCTGGACCAAGGGTCTCTCCTTCAATTGACACCCAACAAGGCCATTCTCTGCTATATCTGTGGCTGCAGCCATGGATCCCTCCATGCATACTCTTTGGTTGGTGGTTTAGACCCTGGGAGCTCTGGGAGTTTAGTTGGTTGATATTGTTGTTCTTCCCATGGGGTTGCAAACTCCTTCAGCTCCTTCAGTCCTTTCCCTAACTCCTCCATTGGAATTTCTAAATGGCTGTTTCTGAATCAAAGTGTAAATCACACTTGACAGATAGTTATTCCGCAGGAATAAGTAAACTCTGAGACCCTATTAGAAAACATCAGAATACAAACCTCAGTGTTTAATGCTGTCTCCACTAGACAATGATGGCTACACAAACACAAATGCCATGTCCAGTGTGAGGATGGAATGAATTAACCCAAGCATAGGGCTGGTCCACAAAGAACATTCAGTAAAAGACAGACTCATGGTTTTGATAGAGGAGGAACCTCATTGCCTTTTGTATATATATATATATTTTTTTTCTGAATTACTAATCTCACTAGTCTTAGCTCAAATAATTTCTATTTTCCTTCAAATTCATTGATTTTTTTCTCTAAATCAGTTGGTGACCTTAAAAACACCATCAGGATATCACATGGTAAAACCAATTTATTAAATCTTATGGAGTATATGAACTATAATTTAGCAAAGATCTAAAGGTATTTTGATATGGTGTCTGCCATAAAGAATTTCAGGCTTCCGAGCTTCTGACCTAATATCCACTTATCAATCAGTGAGTGCATATCATGTGTGTTCTTTTGTGATTGGGTTACCTCACTTAGGATGATATCCTCCAGATTCATCCATTTGTCTAGGAATTTCATAAATTCATTGTTTTTAATAGTTGTGTAGTACTCCACGGTATAAATATACTACATTTTCTGGATCCATTCCTCTGTTGAGGGACATCTGGACTTTTTCCAACTTCTGGCTATTATAAATAAGGCTGCTATGAACATAGTGGAGCATGTGTCCTTATTACCAGTTGGAACATCTTGTGGGTATATGCCCAGGGGAGGTATTGCTGAATCTAGCGGTAGTACTATGTCCAATTTTCTGAGGAACCACCAAACTGATTTCCAGAGTGGTTGTACCAGTTTGCAATCCCACCAGCAATGGAGGAATGTTCCACTTTCTCCACATCCTCACCAGCATCTGCTGTCACCTGAGTTTTTGATCTTAGCCATTCTGACTGTGTGAGGTGGAATCTCAGGGTTGTTTTGATTTGCATTTCCCTGATGATTACGGATGTTGAACATTTTTTAGGTGCTTCTTAGCCATTCGGTATTCCTCAGTTGAAAATTCTTTGTTTAACTCTGTACCCCATTTTTAAATAGGGTTATTTGGTTTTCTAGAGTCTAACTTCTCGAGTTCTTCGTATATATTGGATATTAGCCTTCTATCGGATTTAGGATTGGTAACGATCTTTTCCCAATCTGTTGGTTGCCTTTTTGTGTTATTGACAGTGTCCTTTGCCTTACAGAAGCTTTGCAATTTTTATGAAGTCCAAGTTGTTAATTCTTGATCTTATAGTACAAACTATTGATGTTCTGTTCAGGAATTTTTCCCCTGTGTCCATATGTTCGTGGCTCTTCTCCACTTTTTCCTCTACAAGTTTCTACTAGAGGTTCTTTTATTGTTGAGAATGGTTTTTTGCTATATTAGGTTTTTTGTTATTCCAGATGAATTTGCAAATTGCCCTTTCTAACTCTACGAAGAATTGAGTTGGAATTTTTATGGGGATTGCATTGAATATGTAGATTGCTTTGGGCAAGATAGCCATTTTTTACTATATTAATCCTGCTAATCCATGAGCATGGGAGATCTTTCCATCTTCTGAGATCTAATACATGAAACTCAAGAAGGAAGACCAAAGTGTGGATACTTTGGTCCTTCTTAGAAGGGGTAACAAAATACCCATGGAAGGAGTTACAGAGACAAAGTATGAAGCAGAGACTGAAGGAATGACCATCCAGAGACTGCCCCACCTGAGGATCCATCCCAGAGACAACCACCAAACCTAGACACTATTGTGGATGCCAACAAGAGCTTGCTGACAGGAGCCTGATATAGCTGTCTCCTGAGAGGCTCTGCCAGTACCTGACAAATATAGAAATGGATGCTCACAGCCATCCATTGGATGGAGCACATGGACCCCAATGAAGGAGGTAGAGAAAGTACCCCAGGAGCTGAAGGGGTTTGTAGCCCCATAGGAGAAACAACAGTATGAACTAATCAGTATCTCCAGCGCCCCCTGGGACTAAACTACAAACCAACAAAAACACATGGTGGGACTCATGACTCTAGTTCCATATGTAGCAGAGGATGGCCTAGTCAGTCATCAGTGGGAAGAGAGGACCTTGGTTTTATGAAGGTTCTATGCCCTAGTATAGAGGACTGCCAGGTCCAGGAAGTAGGAGTGGGTGGGTTGGTGAGCAGGGGGATGGGGGAAGGGATAAGGGGTTTTCAGAGGGAAAACTAGGAAAAGGGATAACATCTGAAACATAAATAAAGAAAATACTAAAAAAAAGATTTCAGTCTTCAACTCTGATAATTTCTTAGAAATTATCATCCTCATAGCATGTAAGTTTGATTTATTTTAAACTGATTTAACCAGTAAATTAAATCAATTTAAATTTAAAACCTTAGTTTCTCCTTAGCAAGATGAAATAAATAGTAGGCTAAGGATTTCATCTGGTAGGGACCAGTTTCTGAGTGCCACTAATCACGGTAATAGCTGTTAAGTCTTTTCTGTTTCAGGAGCCATGCTTTGCCCCCATTCAAACGGCATCATCTAGGAATCAGTGTCCCTGAATGTATGGTGACGGCATACAAATACTTGAATATCTGTAACCCTGCCACGCTAGAAATATGTCTGAATTGGAGTCAGTGGAGCGAGGAGGTTCTGAACCTGGAGTTCACTTTCATGAGCAACATAAGACTTCTGTGTACAGCCATGGTTAAGAATTACTTGATCCTAATGCATGGTTTAAATTAGGATCCAGTGTATGTATGGATGTATTTCAACCATGCTGTATTAAAGTATAAACAAGCAAGGAGACCCATGTTCATGCATCCTGGAGGGCTTATCAGTCCAGGGTGGGAGCATGAGAAAGTATATTATAATGAAAATTGCAATCTTCAAGGAACCTTAAATTGTGTATTTTTGTACCAATATTATGAATACTCTATCAACTCAAGATAATGCCTATATGTGTATTTGGATGTCTACACAGTCCTTCCCCCGAACCTCCCAGTCTGCTAGTAAGATGAATTTAGCTATATTTTCCAACTTTTCTAATGTGGAATGGCTTTTTAATGTATTTAAAGTTAGTATGTATTATAAATGGGTTATATTATGCAGTTTCCATGCACTGTTCTTACTAGTCTTCCTACAGTGTTCCTCGCCCTGTGCCTCAGGTTCCAAGCCTCTCCCTGGTCTCCTCGCCCGTCCCCAACAGTCCTCTATGTTTTCCTGCTGTGCACATTCTATCACCTGATTTTTTGCTTCTCTCTGTTGAGACTTCTTTTTAACTGTTATAGTATGTGTGTGAGTGCCTGTCTGCATGTGTGTAGGCACACATGTGCCTTGCACACTGTGGAAGCCTGAGGTCACGGTGGAGTGCCTTCCCTGACTGAGTCAAGGTCTCTCACCAAGCAGAGCAGGATTATCAGGGTAGTCAGTTGTTCTGCTTGCTCCTGGGATCCCACCCCTGCCCCCAAGCACTGTGAATATCACTGGGTGACCCCCAAAGCACTGTGAACATAGTTGGGTGTTGGGGATCAGAACTCTGCTTCTTACACTTACATGCCAAGTGCTTTATAAATCCACTCACTGAGCCATCTCTCCTGCCTGAAGGTCTTTTCTCTTCTTACAGTCCTTTTCTTGTTCCATTACTCATATCCCCCATATATACAAATTAAAACACAGGATAACCATATGAATGAAAACATGGTATTTGTTTTTCTGTGCCTGGTTTATTTTACTTTCCATAATAATTTCTAGTTCTTAATGCTTAAAAGTCTACTAAAGTGATAGATTTCCTCCATGTTTATATTTTAACGTCACATCTTTCTACACACTATCAGTGCCATACTGCCTGCTGTTTACTGGCTCACCTTGTTACTATTTCATGTGATATTTCTTCATGCTAAAGAGGAAACGAGCCTGAGATACTGCTTTCCTGGTTTTGCCTGGTTTGTGTATCATGTCTTTTCTTTACTGCCTTCGTAAAAGTCGTTTGTGGTCAGACAAGGTTTCTCTATCTATCGTTGTGTGTCAATATATTTTGAAAGCAGAGATAATGTCTGCATTCTGGCCTATCCCTCCAGTGATATTTGTATAGTACACAGTTGTGGAAGATAACGTGTTCCCACTAGAGCAGAGAGAAGGTTTGCACAGTTTGGAGACACAGTACACTTAGTGCTTGCTATTAAAGACAGGTTTACAAGCTCAGTATTGTGCTGTGTCTCTTACCCCATGACATACACAGACATTACCTGCTCTTCTGTGAGATAGCCTATGGGCAGGAGGCTCAGGTATCTTGCACAAAGGCTGCCACTCTGGCTAATCTGTCAGAAGTCTTGTGTACTTCACAAATATCCATGAAACTGGATTAATAATGTGTTAACTTGTAAACAGGTTAAATCTCTGAGGCTTAACAGTTCTAGACACTCGAAAACTTGTAATTGTTTTTTAGCTGCAGGAACAGTTTGCATAAAGTTAGAGTCCTTGAAAGTTTCGTAATGTATCCCATAAAACTGCTTGAGTCTATAGTCTGCTCAGATGCAAAGTTTTAATTCTTTGATAATAATTTCATTCAACATATTTTGATCATATTATTTTCCTTCTCCCAACTCTTCCTTGGTTCTTCCCCACCTCATTACCTGTCTGGCTAATATTATTTCTCTCTCAAAAAACAACAACATGGTGTCTGGCTGTGTTGGCCAACCACTCCTGAGCACAAAACATGTACTGGAGTGTGGCTGATGGACCCATCATCAGTGCATCGAAGAAAACTGAGGGCTCCTCTCCTGTCAGCTGTCAGCTGCAGTGGCTTCTTGTGTTGGGGTGCAACTTCATACCTCCTCTTTTGTGCTGAGATTTTACAAAAACCTAACACCAGATGATTTAATATCATGTTTTCTAGTCTTGAGTCATATATGTAACAATTAATATTATCCTATTATATACATTCAAATAAACCGAGTGAAACTTCTCACAGCTAGGCTACACTTTGGATCCTTCATGGATATTCTAATCTTGTTCTGAGTTTTGGGCTTATTTTTATGTCTTTGCTGCTGAAAGCCAGACACGACTATGACACTTGACTTTTAAAATGACTTCAAAGAACAAATATGTGCTTCTAGATGGATTTTTTTAAACATCACTTTTAGATGCTAAAGGGGTCTCTTCATCCACCGCAGCAGCCAGTCATGTGACAGACAGCGGCTGCTCCATTGTCCTAATGGCTGACATGGAACAGAGCAGCCTGCAGTCCAGGGAATGGTATTTTGGTGTTAATATGAATTCTAACAAAAAGTAATGAACTAACTTATCAGAATCTGACTGGTTTTATTTTATGAGAAAAACAATCTTAATGAAATGAACTTCAGTGAAATCAAGGAGCAAGAGAGACCCATTTAAAATGCTTCCAAATTGCTGTTAGGTTTTGAAGGTGTATAAAATCTATTAAACTTCCAGAAGTGACTGTTTCTATTTTGTAAAAAGAATTTTACCTCTGAATGATGACTCTCATATCTTACATAACAGGGCTGTGACCTTTTTCCCCTACAAAATATAGTTCCACTTCATCTTTTCTGTACAGATTGTAAGGAGCTTCTTTCAAGGCACTCGGCGGTGTCAGCAGCTTGCAGAGTGTTGGTTCTTCATGGCTTTCTGTACGGTGTATTTGCTGCATGAATGGGTGGGTGGCCGCCCATGAGCACAAAACTCAGAGAACAGGGGAAGCCATTAGTGTCTCACTGAAGCATGTCCCAAATGAAGTCTTTCAAATGTATTTTTGCAGTGATTGAATCTTATTATGAATACACTGAAAAGACAGTTTGAAGTTCTCATGGAAAAAGTTCTTTACAGAGTCCTGGAATAATGCTCAGAAGGAGACATGCCCTGTTTTTCCTGTGGGATGGGCCAGGCAAAGGATAAACCCCGGTGTTTCACCGCTCTGCATCGTTCACATTACGTAAGGGGTTCAGTGTGTGGAAGGCTGACTGATGGAAGGAGGGCTTAGTGGAGGTGGAGCGAGATATTTATAGTCACAGATAGGTATAGACTTGCTTGGTTAATAGACTTGAAAAGTTAGTGCACTTGCATTTCAAATGTCATCCTCATCTTCATCTTCAAGTCCCCAAGTCAAAGGTATTAAGCCTGCAGAATTTGGCCTTTTATATAGAAGTTAAAATGTGATTACTTATCACTCTAGCACACTTTGATTTTGGATCTCATCATTTTACCATGCTGAATTATGAAGTAAAATGGTTTTGAATCTATAACCAAGTGAGAAGTACTATGCTAAAATAACACACACACACACACTCACACACACATACATTTGCTATTAACTATCTTGGACAGAACAATTCAGTCAATGTCATTAATTAGATGCCCAAGGCTGTGCACACCATTACGACTGTTAATCCACCTGCCACCATAACTCTCAAACAGAATCAGTCAGCAAGCAGGAGCTTCCATCCCCTCTTCCCTAGACTCTGCTTATCTCTGATCTATGGTCTGTTTCTGTGAGTTCACTTATTTCAGACATATCAGTGGGATCATGAGACTTGTGTCCACACTGCAGTGTGTACGGTCATGGACCTGCTTCCGACCTGTTCTATGTACATACATTTTGTTTATCCATTAAACTGCAGAGGGATACTTGGCTTCTTACTGCCATTTGGCTACTGAGGACAATGGAATAATGAACACTGTCATGCATGCAGCTACCTTGCTTCAGCTCCTGTTTGAATTCATGTGTGTGTGCGTGCATATGCATGCAGGAGTAGAACTGTAAAGTCATATGGTGATTCTATATTCAGCCTTTTGAGGATCTTCCAAATTGCTTTCATGGTGGGTTGCACCATTTTACATTTTGCTAGCAAGGTATAAGAATTTCAATTCCCCCTTGCCAGGATTTCTTATTTTCTGTTTTAATTGATGTTGCCACTCTATCATGCCCAAATCATCTTGTGGCTTCAAATTCCAGAGTTAATTCCATAATAATACATGATGTTGAGAAGCTTAAAATACACAATGTAGCCACTTGCATGGCTCATTAGGAGAAGTGTTGATTCAAAGCCGATTTCTTACTGAAGTGTTTCTTTATATATAATGGATATTAAGTGCTTGTGGAGTATGCAAATATTTTCTTATATTGCCTGTATTATTTTCTTGATAAATGTGATTTATACAGAACTCTATTTGTGATGAAGTACAGTTTACCTAGTTTATCTTTTGTTGCTCGTTCTTTTGGTATGTATCTAAAGCGTCTACTGAGCTTAGAGATTCAGCCTTCTGCTTTATTTGCAGAACTATATGGTGTTTAGGCCTTATTCTTAGACCATTGCTCCATTTGAAGTTAATGTTTAATAATATATTTTAATGGACACACAGTGATTATTTACACTAACATTATTGGTGGTAGCTCAAACACAATACATTGCTCATTTTCTTTAATGTAGTATAATGTAATGTAGTTGTATTCTTTTGCATAATTTGCTGAAAAAGTTTCTCCTTGTTGAATGGACTTAGCACCCAGTCAACACCTCTTGTCTATAGATATGTGGTATGTTTTGAGTCTCTCTCGCCCACCAATGCGTTTACCTTTACTTAAGATCATACCATGCTGTTTCAACTACTATCCATCTATAGTAAGTTTTGAAATTGCTAATACTGTATTTCTTTACTTAAAGTGTCTTCCTATGTATTGATTTGTTTATTTATTTTGTGTACCTGTGTGTGCACATGAGCCTAAGTACATTCATAGAACACAGAAGACAACCTTGGGGGTTGGTTCTCTTTTCCCACCATGTGGGTCCAGGGAATATCTTTGAATTGAGGTCATCATGCTTGGCACCAAGTACCTTTGTCCCACAAGCCATCTAACCAGCTTAAGACCTTTTTCCTCTTAATTTACTCAGGAGTTCTTAAATTGTGGTAAGGATTTGTAAACTCATCTTTTAGTTCTTAAAGAACAGCTGTTAATATTCTGATACACATTGAATTGAAACTATAATTAGCTTTGTGTAGTACTTATATATTACATTAATATTTTTAATCCAGTCACATAATTTTTTTCATTAATTTCTATTTTTTATTGCCTCTCAGAAATCTTATAATCTTCAGGCATGTTACTAGATACTACTGTATGGATTGCCTTTTAAATGACCTTTTTGCATTCTCAAGCCTAGTAGTGTAACAGACTAACCCTAACCCTGTAATCCTCCTGCCTCTCTCTGTTTTCTGAGTGCTGAGATTACAGGCTTGGACTACCACACTCAGTTACAACGGATATTGCTAAATTTGTTTATTAGTATTTGCAGGTTTTTAATTATCTGTGACTTTTTATATACATTTGCAATGCCATCTCTATGTAGAGAGAGTTTTATTTTCTGTTCTGTAATCAATCGTTTCTTTTTCTTAGCTGTGCTTAAAGCAGATACTTAGATGATTTCAATCTTTTTAAAAAAAATCAAGAATTAATTTGTGGCAGGGCTAAGTGTTTAACTTTTATATTACACCAGAAATGAATGTGGATCTATGTATTTTAGTATTTTCCTTAGTTTGGGAGTAATATAATTCTCATTCCACTAGGTAACATAGCATGACACTACGTTTACAGTTCTATACAATCTAGGTTTTTATGATCTGCTAAAAACTTACCACAATATGCTAGCTATAGTTTATTTTTATTTCTGTTTCTAGGTTAAACATAATGAATGCTAGAAGTACATTTTTTCTATTAAAAAAGAAATGAAGTAGGAATTATGAACTCATTTAGTGCAATAGTTCACAACTTGTGGGCTCTGCTCCCTTGGGGAGGTTGAACAAGCCTTTCATCGGCATTGCCTAAGATCATCAGAAAACACAGATCATTACGATTCAGAATAGTAGAAAATTATAGTTAGAAATGAAGTAATTTTATGGTTGGGGTCACTGTAACATGAGGAACATCAGGAAGGCTGTGAGCCACTGATAGAGTGAGATTAGTGTTAACTAGGGTGGCGGCTTTATAGGATTTGGATAAATATCTCCAACATCCTTCTATTTTTTTTTTTTTACTTAACATTATTAAGTATATGTATATGTGGGCCTATTATTTATTCTTTTCCTTTTTATACTTCTGAAATATGGGCCATTGAATTTAGGGCCTTCACACACTAGGCAGATACTCAGTCATTAGTTACAGTCTCAACTCAGAAGGTTTCAATGAAACAACTTCATAGTCAGATTTGAGGACCTTTCCCCAAACAGTAAAATGTAATGCCTTTCTTCCCGGAGAAACAGAAATTGTTTACTTCTTTCTCTCATTAATATTGAGTACAGAATAAAGTGGATGTGTCTTAGTTAGGGTTTTACTGCTGTGAACAGACACCATGACCAAGGCAAGTCTTATCAAAACAACAACAACATTTGATTGTGGCTGGCTTACAGGTTCAGAGGTTCAGTCCATTATCATCAAGGTGGGAGCATGGCAGTAAACAGGCAGGCATAGCTCAGGTCGAGCTGAGAGTTCTACATCTTCATCCAAAGGCTGCTAGTGGAAGACTGACTTCCAGGCAACTAGGGTGAGGGTCTTAGGCCCACACCCACAGTGACACACCTCCTCCAACCAGGGCACATGTATTCCAACAAGGCCACACCTCCAAATGGTGTCACTCGCTAGTCCAAGAGTATACAAACCATCACAGGATGTCTATCAAATTTTCCATTTATAACCACTTAATTATATGTTAAACTTTTAAGTTTACTGGTGAAATTGTGACAGGAAGCTTAGCCCAAGATCTCATCTCATTTTACACCAAATTGTACCATGTTGCGAATTAGTTTATTAGGAAATACCCATGCATGTTGGAATAGAATGTTCTGGGTCATCATAACCTTCAGTAAATTATTCACCTATCAGGAAGGCTCCACTTTATACATTAAAAATCAAGAAAGGTCTTAGGTTTGAGTTTGTCTAGCTTACTATGGATTACTTTTGAACTGTAGTTTCAGCTAGGACAGAGCTACAAAAAAGATACCAGTACTATGATATTTCATGCAAAAATATCCAAAATGCTGCTTTTTGTAAAGATAATTATTTTTCAAATCAAATTTGTATTTATCCCCAGTTTGGTGTGTGTGTAAATATGACAAATACAGACATATATGTTTTATTTAAAATTCCTTATGACATTTAAAGAATGAGCAACACTTTATGTTCTAGCCTGTCTGTGGCCTCAGCTGCACCCAAAGGTGCTGGTACAGACATCTGGGTATATCTGGGTGTGGGGGGCATTTCCATTTGGTTGGATGTGCCAGTGTTCAGCAGTGCTGGGACCTTAGTAGCATTGGTGAACAATGATGAATAAGCAGAGCTCTGGAAACACTGGAGTGGCCAGTTGTTTTCCAGTCTTTTTGTCAACTAGAAGAGTAAATAAACAGAAAATGGATGATGGGAGAGAGTTAGATTATAATTAAAGCTTACTACTGGACAAATCTATCTTGGAGATCATGGCTTAAATATTTGAGGTATCACCAAAGCCGTGAGATTCATTTCAAATCGAAATATTTTCTGCAATTCTACATCTATAAATATAAATTATTAGGATGGTGAATAAATTTGCCCCAGGATTATCATGTGACACTTAGGTTTATAATCTACATAGTTGGTTAGAAGCAAAAAGGGAATATATTTTCTCCTGTTTTGATGTATGCAGTGATTTTCTGGTACTAGTTAAGTATTTTGAATTCTAAACCAATAGGAAATATTCAGAAAAGTCAGATTCTGCCAATTCAATGACAACTCAATTTATGATGCAACACTTTTGCCGTTTTTAGAGAATGCTTTTCTTTTCAGAATTTGAGTCAAAGCTCTATTGCTTCCAGATGTCCTCTTTCCATAGGCATATAGAATTCCCAACATCAGTGCTCTCTTGACAGCCACATTATCAGCAGAGCCTTGAGGGCCTCACATAGAGCTATCAGTTTGTGTGTGTGTGTGTGTGTGATTCTTTTAAGGAGAATTCACTTATCTACTCTTTTTTGATGTGTATGAACTCTTGGGACTTACCAAGTAAAGAATCTGGACTACAGTAACTAGAAAAGGATAATAGCTATTTCAGAGTGGATTCAAAATTTCAAGTTATTTCAAATCTTTTTGGAATGTTTTGAGAAATTACAGCCTTATCTAGATCAGAAAAATTAACAAAAGAAAATATGTTTTAATGGAATATGTTAATGTTCTCTTTGGTTAGAATATAGGATTGAGGATAGAATAGTAAATGAAGTAAATATTTTCAAATTATAAAACCCATAATTCACCTGTAACCCTGAGTTCTGCTTAGCCTACCTCTAAAATATTTCAGCACAATAAAAATGCAGAACATGTATTTTAAGCAGTTAACAGTACCGTCAATTTTATATTACCAAAATGTCATTTTTCACCAAATAGTGATATTCATTACTTTTTAATGGAATCATTATTACAATACAACCTTAGAAAACTTAAAGCATGATGTACAATAAATCCCTTGCTAATAAAAACTGTTTCATTTCCAACATACCTGTGAAGATTTTCTGTACTTAACATTTTATTCTTGAGTGATAAAAACTGTAACAGGTATGGCAAGGTAAAGAATTCAAGTTTCAAAGTGTTTGGTTGTTTGCAAGTTTCACTGGGAAATGACACTATGAACTTTAAAATGCTTTCATACTACCCTATAAAATCTCATACAATAGTAGTTGTTGAAATTTGTGAGAGTAGACCTCTGCTTCAGTGTTCTTCTGTTTTAGGCCTTAAGTCAGTGCCCTGTGGAATCAAAGGAAACACCTGTAATACAGCGTCCTGTAATAAGTCCTGGTGGCTGCTCCGTTAGCTGCACAGAGCTCTGAAAGGAGCAGTCATCTTTATGTGTGTGCATGCCTCACATTTCCCAAAGGAGAAGCGAGATCTCCCTTTCCTTGACACCCCTGTCACTTTTATTTTGGGCACTTTTTTCTCTTTTGTGAATTCCCTAATGGCCATTCATTAACACACTTTGTTCTGTCCTGTGGAATTTGACAGTCTGATGCTTTGTAGCGCAGACAGCACTTCACGGACTTCCTCCCTGTTGTCTGTCTCATCATAGACAGATCTTTCTGTCTCCTCTTCTGCTATCTTCATGGTATCACATGACATGGTGAATGCACCCATGAACTCAGAGCAGCAGGCTGCTGGGCAGACTTGATGCAAGGGCTGCCAACATTCTGTCAAGGTGATGGGCTGGGAGATCATGGGGACCTGTTGGGTATGGATAGATGCTGGAAGAAGACTCATCACTTTTAGTGATGGAGCCCCTGGTCAGTACCCTATGCACCTGTGGAAGGTTCCATCCCATGCCCATGTGGATGTCCCTGGTTTAAGTCAGTGGATCATGCACAAAGTGGTAGAGAGATTTGCAGGCAGACAGATGGGTTGCAAAGGGTAAGAGAGGTATGGGAGAGATGGAGCGTAAATGGGACCAGAATTATTACATATACATATTATATGCATATATTACATTCCATGTATTACATACATGTATGAAACTGTCAAAGACTATGTTTAATAAAAATGAAAAAAATTTCAAAATTAAAAAATACAAAAACATGGTGCTTTATGCAAAAAAGGGAAAGTACAATTAATGACTTAGACACAGCATTGCTGGTAGTAATAAGCAGTCCTCAAATACCATAAAATTTTCTCCCAGCATGGTGCTTTCAGTATATGTACTAAACTGTAATTTGGGAGATTGCAAATTTCTCAAAATTGGACTGCACTTTTAATTAAATTCTTATTTTCTAACCAAAACAAACGGGAAACTCCCACAGACTATAAAGTACCACTGTAGTAGGCTTCTATACCAGTATATAGTTAGCAACATTTTTATGTAAGATCAGACACTGCTGACCGCTTTATAATGCCACATTCCCTCTGATGAATCTCACTCTTCGTAATAATTCACACATTACAATCTGAAAGTCGGAGATTTTTAAAAAAGGATTGTTCAAGGTCCTTTTGCATTCGGACTTTCCAATTCTACTGCTTTTAGAGTCTATGCCAACCCTGCTGCCCTGCACGAACACAGAAATCACTCAGAGGGCTTTAAATAACATTGACTTGGGGACCTGTGCTGGTTTCTTAGTTGAGAAACTAAAAACGCCTTCATGAGCTATCTGGTAAATAGCCCTGTGGGACATTTTCTTGATTAACGTTTCATGTGAAATGGATCCACTCACTGTGGGGTAGTGCTACCCCAGGCAGTGTCCTGAGTGGTATAAGGAAGCAGGCTGAGCATGCCATCCATGCGAGCAGGTCAGTAAGCAGCACCCCTCCATGGCCTCGTATCTCATTCCTGTCTCCAAGTTCCTGCACGGTTTGAGTCTTTGTGCTGGCTTCCCTACATAGATGGAGTGGTACCTGAAAGTATACGTGAAGTAAACCTTTCCTCCCAATGTTTTCCTTCATGCTATTTTACATCAGCAACAGAAATCTAAGATGGGATTCCTCAGCAACAGAAATCTAAGATGGGATTCCTCTCCAGAGATTTTTGACTTAATTGGTCTGAGATTTGCCTAAGGACTAGGATTCATTTAAACTCTAAGTAACAAGAGAATCGAAACAATCAGAGGGTTTTTTTTTTTTTTTTTGTTTTCCCCAACAAAGAAAACAACAAAACCTTAGCTTTTCAGTTCCTTCATGTGGCAAAGAATGGAAAGTCTATGTTTGGGAGATAGGTCAGTTGTTAAAGCTACAGCATGAACAAGAGGCCTGAGTCTCATCCCCGTGTGCAGAGCTAGTCATGGTGCTGTTATCGCACACTGGGAAGGTATCCCAGGGAGTGCCTGGGGGCTTGATGGCCAATCGTCCTGGCCTAATGGGTGAGTGCCAGACTCGGGACCTAGTGAGAGATACTGTCTCAAAAGGTCAAGAAGGCCGGCTCCTACAAAAGGGACCTTGAGATTGGCCTCCATACATGGGTGTGCACGTGACATACAAAGAAACATTTTACTTTTCAAATAAAGGTAGTTGAGAATTCTGAGTATTTCTAAGATGAGATTAAAAGTTCTATCTCATGTCAGTTGACTTCCTTTATGGCTGTTTTGGTTTGGTAAGCCCAATTCTGGAGGTTCTGGCTTGAGAACATGGAAGCTGGCGATTTTCCACCTCAGCAGCTTTTGCTGTTTATCTGTGCCATTAAGCTCAATGTCCACTCTAGTGATTGAGACAAAACCAATATTTTACTTTTCCTAAGGATTTCTTATAAGCTGATTATTTTATTCCATTTGAAATATATTTTAACTGCACAAATATAATCACCCTGCCAGAAAAAATTTAGTAAAAAATCTCTTAGGATTTTATTGGTTCTAAAACAAATTTAACACACATACACACACACACACACATACACACACACACACATACACACACACACACACACACAAATGTATAAAAAAATAATGGCTCATGAACAGAAGTGGGCTCTTGGCAATAACATGAGTGGTGTATCAAATAATTGCTCAAACTTTCACTTTGATAGAGGACAGCAAATTGTTTATAATATACTCCTTTCTTATTTTCTGCATGTGTCAAAAGAGGTCTCAGGAGTGTTCCAGGTTGGAAGTGACCCAGGCTTTAAAAAGCAATTCCAATTTTCAAGTCATTAATTAAATCTTGAGTAGATTTTCCACTGATAACAGCTTAAGAAATAACAGAGCACATCTCTTCCATGTATCTAAAATAAACACATTTAAAATTCATTTTCTTTAGGGAGTAGCTCTTTCTTGATTATCTTTGTCCTTGTAGAAATGTTCAGGCTATCATGATGCTTTATGATATAACAAGGCATGGGGGCCAAGGAGCACCCCTGTCAAAGGCAGTGACCTTCCATAATGACGAGGCTGTCCTCAGGACCAAGGAGCCAACACATAATATTATCAGGGAAAAGACAAAGTAGACAGTGGCCATATATGGGGAGTTCTGCAATGCTCTTTTGTCGGGCTGTGCACAGACAGCCTGGTCTCCAGTGGAGCATAGGTCTTGAACCCTGGGAGGGACCCAATGGGTGATGATTTCCACCTACATGAGACAGAAGGCATCGATCATGTCTCCTGTACCTCTGGCTCCTGTTGAAGTTACAGCCCCCACAGCCCCCACAGGAGAGGTGTGTGACTATCAGTCATGAAGACAATGTCCCAAGCTTCTGGCAGTCTGGCTAGACTCCACCCCCACAGGTACCTGACTATAGCCAGATATGTTCCTCCCCATAGTTACCTGACAACAGCAAGATAGTCCAGCCCACTATAAAAGGAGCTGCTTGGCCCCTCATCACTCTCTTTAAGCTCTCACCTTTCTTATTCTCATCTCTAGCCCTCCTTCTCTCTCCCCCTTCACCCCTCTCTTCATGTGGCCATGGCCGGTCTCTCTCTTTCTACCTTCTCTCCTTCTCCCTGCCTTTGTACAATAAAGCCCTAAAACCATAGATAGTCTCTGCTCATCAAGGCCTGCTGTGCTTGAACAATGGGATAGGCTTTCCTCTAAAGAGCTAGCCTTCTAACCTCCTGCCAGAAGGCCTTCCTGTGCTCCAGCCACAGACCAGACCAAGGACTCTCAACTCATGTGGGAACCACACAGCGCCTCCCTCTCTCCCTGCCCTCCACTCTGGGGATGAACAAACCGCTTGGGGGTGGGGAGGGCTCATTCTGTTCTCAGCTCTTCTGCAGTGTCCAGCTGTGTCTGGGATGCTGGAGGAGGCTGAGAACCTGGTACCTGGGGCTGCCCCTTGTCCACCACCGCTGAGCTGGGGTCAGTAGCCTCCCACAGCCAGACACCCACCTGGGGCCGCGTGGAAAGTGTGCAGCAGTCCTTCCACGTCTGCCTGCCCTGAGCACTAGAATTCTGGCAGGACGCGGATTTTCTCCCACTCCCTTTATTCCTCTACACCTATTACCCCACACTCTATAGGATTCCAGACAGCACCTCCACACAGACCCCTGCCAATAGTGCCCTTAGAGATGAGCTATGTGGCATGTCACATGGTATGGCCCTCACTGCTTTGCTTTTTGAAAATGAGGCAGGTAAGCTCAGATAATCTTTTTGAAGACGCATCTTGAGGTTCTTAGGCTCCTATATACTGTACTTCATAGGTTGTATCACATTTCCTATAGAATTGCTTGCTAGCCCTGTGAGTCCCAGACATCACTTTAAAGAAAAGACAACCAGTAGCAGGCCTACAGAAGCAAGGTTTGTGGTCAATGAAAAGCAAGAGGTTTCTTGCTTCCTCTGTAGTCTACATCCACAGTAAGAGCCGCATACCAGGCTCCCAGTCTTCTTAATCGATCCTGCTTCACGGAGAAAGTGGATGTGAGGATTCTGTTGCTGAAATCTATGACAGGCAGAAAAAGATTCGAATCGAGAATTGGCTTTAGAAAAGCTTATTTAGCCTCACAGAGGACACACAAGGGCATCTGCTGCAGTGTCAGACACAGGAGGAGAGCAGACAGCAGTGCTCCTCTGAGGCAGAGTTTGAACAGAGGCCCAAACCATAGTTTTATTCCACTGATTTCTAAACTTCAGCCTTTCAGACTACCTATTCCTCTCCCTGGGGAGGGAGGGGGAACCCCTGCATTGCATGTATGTTGCGTTTATGTCTGTGCGCACATGCACATATTTCCCTTGTGTTTTCCTACAGTCAATATTTTTGTACCTTTCTATTTAAATAGTCTCATAAATAGCACCCTAGTTGGCTCTTTTAATTTGATGCTCATATTTGCTGTTCCCGTTCTCCACCGCCTTTTCACATTGTTTTCTGATGGGTTAATCACATTGTTATTGCCAGTTTCTCCACATTAGCTGTGCTTTTGATGATGTTAAACTTTGAACAGCTTCAAATTTACACACATTCACAAGATAGTATGGCGATCCCATCTAGTCCATACTTGCTTTTCCTTATTATTAATATCTCATATTTGGGCACTACAAGACACAATTCATGGACCTGTGTTACCATGTTATTGTTATAGTCCATAATTCTAGTGTCTGCCAGCATGGAGTGACACGCTTTCAGCTAAGATGGCGCATTGCATGGGCCCTCATCCCTCTAATAAAACCTCATCTACCCGTGCTGTCTCTGTTCCTGTGGAACATGTGAGATCGATGCTCTTCCAGTGCTGGAGTAGGAGAGGGCACACCCATTCCCATTTCCTTTTTATAGCATGTCTCAAACATGTCACAGGTGCACAGCACATAAGAGGGCTGACACGTTTTCATAAAATGTTCTAATTATGGCAAATCTTAAGACAACACCCAGAATAACTGGTAGCAAGAGCAGAGACCCATCTGTACCCTCAGAGTATGTTCCTGCTGCTTGCTTATCTCCACATGCCAGGGCTGAGTACCTACCACCACACACCTGTGTATTCTGCACACTATGACTACAACATCAAATACAGCACACTCTCCTAGCATCATCTCAGTTAATACAACCAGCTCACTGAAGCCCCACCTCCAGGAACATGCATGTTTTCCTGGGTGATTCCCAGCGCACATCTCCTTCACTGCTTCAGTAGGGCCATCTCATATTGGGAATCTTTAGAAAACCTGAATAATTATGAAGCTCTTTTTAAGTCAAATGACATTGCTTATTGGTATCAACAGTTATGTTTGAGCTTGAATATGATAAATTCTGTAGCTTTCCTTTGAAGTACAATAAGCTACTTATCAGTATTTTATACATTTGACCATTTCGTGTAGTGAGTCATCTACATGGAACTTAGGGAAAGCATTGGTACAGGTCATTGTATAGAACTATGAACTGTGGGCCACGGTCAATAATAATTTCTCCCACAAGAATTTGTCTTTTTGTGCTAATTTCAGAGGTCTGTGGTTAATGGGTATATTTTTGAAGTGTGCACATAGGTAAGCAAATATGTATTATATACTGTTTTAAAATTCAGGCAGCATTTTCTACCAATATGCAACTTCATAGGCTACCAAGCAAATCCTATACATGTGACACAGAGCACGGGTGGCTTCTGTGAGTGCATGTGCTGTGCATCACTCGTGTGTGTGTGTGTGTGGGGGGGTGAGTGTGGGCAACGCAGGCAGGGAAGGGAAAAGAGGATCAAGAGACAAAAATCTTGTTGGAAATTTTCAAAGTAGTAGCTATGAAGAGATATTTAGATAAAATGCACAATTATATTAAAACGTATAATGTCTCATAAGCTTAAGGTAGAAACAAACAGGGCTTTCATTTTTAGTTCACTGCCTAGTTGAACTATTTAGCTTTATACATAGATCATGCCTTCAGTGGCCCAATATGAGAATTACAATGAGAACTTTGAAAATAAACAGGAGTAATAGGGATAGATGTGAGCTAGCCCTACATTTCTTATGATAGAGGCATCATGACTCATTTACCACTTCCAGGCCTCACATGGACAGTTAGTTTATCAGTATCCAATTGGTATCATTTTGCCTCTCTGGCATCTCTGAAACTGGCTCTTGAAATCCTTAGGAATAGTCAAAGGAACACCCTTGAGCGATTGCATGGGTCTGTCTATGGACAAACAGTCATGTAGGAGAACGTTACAGTAAGACAGATGAGCCAAAGAAAGGGAGCTGTAAGGCAGCAGATTTCCACTCAATGTAGACTTTAATCGGTAGAGTTGTTAAAATGGAACAGCTTCTTCTGAAGGGTGCTGACCTCCCTGTCACCCAGGTGACAAGCAGAGTCTAGATGTCTATCTCCAAGTGTGATAGCTGAGGCAGTATATGCAGCGGCTGTCAAGCGACTTTACCCATCCTCTACCCATCAGAATTTTATATAACAGTGGGAATCCATTTCTCAACTTGTTTCTAAAGTAGCATATGATGATGTGGGCCTTGCTATGCAATTGGGTCCTAAAAAAAAGTCAATGTAAGTGACACTGGTGAGAACAGAACCGGACTCTATCAGAATAGAAAGGAAAGGAACTTCGGAATTCGTAGTTTATCTCCGTAGTGTTCCCAGGAATAAAGCTGTTGCTGATTAGAGTAGCTGTAGAGGCAACTGCACCTTTCAGTTAGAAGCCAAAGCACACTGCAAGTCTCTGATTCCCCTCTAACATTCTGCAAAGGTGATTTCTAGCCTACATTTAAACTCATGCTTTTTGACCAAGCACGTGTGCTGCTGTTTTCTATCACAGACAAGCAATCTTTCCCCTGTGGGTATTCTTTGCTTCGCCCCAGACATGGTTGTTCTTGTGGATGCAATCTAGCACCTCCAGAACAACTGGTCACCAAACCGCACCACTCCCTAGGCTTCTGGGAAATGGATACATCTGTCATGTTTACATCTCTGACATCTGTGTTTTACGTGACCAACAAAATCAGGGCATGGGATTCTAACTTTTAGCTGGTTGTTTTAAAATTCTTTCACTTAAGTATAGTTAGTAAAAAAAATTCAATATGGAGCTTCTTTGTATTTTTCTATGGTGAGGAGATTTTAATACAAATGATCAGACAGCTTCCATCTGCCCAAATATGTGAGTATGTTACACAGAAGTACAAGCATCATTTTGAATATTTCTCCCTCACACACATATACGAGCGGTTTCTTGAGGACTAGCTTAATATGACTGAAAACCTTGTCAGTTGGACACTATTAAGGTGGAACACTAGAAAGGACACTATTGCCTAGAAATGGAAGGTACCTCACAGGGACATCTATGACCTTCAGCTGGTCAGCACAGCTGGACTTGCTAAAGCACACTTTTGTTTTAAACTTTACTAGACTATCTGCATTTCTTTTCAGGAAATATTATCGGTTATATATACAAATACACAAAGTGTATGTTTGTGAGAAGAAAGTGATTAGAAAGATGTCTGCTTGCTCAGTACAGATCATTTCCTAAGCTACAAAGGAATGTACCAATGATGAAAATGTGAGTTCAAAATAGTTGATGTGAGTTGCTGTGGTTAGGAAACTTGCAACAAAGTTATATTTTCCCCCTGAAACATTAATATTTAGATCTAGAGGTTGGAATGTTTATTTTCTCTCACAAACTCCCTCTTCTTACCCTACCTCTTTCTTTCTAAACCAAATTCAGAAATGAAGCTGGATTGTAACTTCTTAGGGAGCCTTTGAACACAGCACAGGTGGCATGGGGTGTGGAATTGTGTGGTGTGAGCATAAGACCATAGCCAACTTGTCTTAAAGGAACCTGCTTTGTACAAAATGTGATTTCAGGTGAAAGTAATTAGGAATGAAGGGTAAAAATTACATTAGAGGGAAATTTATGCCCTTTAATAACACAGTAAAAAGGTTAAAAGTTATCTTCTTCTGGGTGGGTCATCTTAGTAAAGAACAAAAAGAAAAATAAGTCCAACGGGAACAGGGGAAAGGTAAGCAGAGGCAGTGAGAGACAAAGTAAAGACATGATAACTCAGTGATCATCCAAATGAGCCCAAAAGCACTTGTAAGTAATGTGAACTCACCGACAGCATTCGTTATAGATATGTAGCTACCAGATGGAGTAAGATATATTAAAATATAGAAACGATTTTATTGCAATAAACTTGAAAGTAGGAAAAAAACATTCCTTAATAAAAAGATACAACCTTAGAAAGACAAATGTAAAATTCTGAAATGTTAACCAAATATAGCAGTATGCAAAATGATCACCTAGATGTATCTGTGGCGCAGAGCAGGAATCCACACAGGGAAATCAGCTGCAGTCCAGTAGGGGAGCACTGTGCACTGAGAGACTGGAGGGAGAGCTGTGTGTGTGTTTCATGAGGCACACAAACCAGTCTCAGACTTAAACTCTGTGAGCAAAGCAGGAGAGTGCAGAGAGGACACCTGTTCCTTGCAAGGGGTGCAGGCTCCAAACATAACACTTACACTCTGTGGTAAATATTTAACATGGCCCTATAAAAATCTGGGAGGTGCATTTTTTTTTTCATTTTGGTTTGCTTTGTTTAAGATCAGACAGGAGTACTAGATCATAAAGTCTGGCAATGAAACAGAAAGAAAGTGCGTGCCCTCGATTTCAAGATGTTCTATCACTAGTCAAGACAACCGTAGAGTTGTGTTATTGAAAGCACCCAATGACTTAGTTACAGAACTTAGTCAAGTTGTTAGGTAGGAAGAAATTATCTCATATTCAACAATATTTTTATAAAGCAATACTTCATAAATGATCTTAAACCCAATGATGCTGTAAAACAAATATTCGTGGAAAGTGAGTTACCACTTCAAAAGAAGATGTGAACCCTGTGCAAACAGAGTGTAAGAGGTGGCTCTAGAAGAAAGCCTAAATGTGAAAGCTAAAGAAAAATGCAGTAAACAGAGAAAAATATCCAAAGGAGAATCTCCATGACCTTGGACAGACAAAATTTTAAAATTAAAATCTACAGCATAAATGATGAAACACTATGGATTTAATTACATCAAAGTGAAGAGATCTCATACTGAAGGGTAACATGTACAACCTTTTTATGTCATGATGATATGTTAATAAATTTCTACTGTGTCTACCCAATGGAGAATATTAAAATTGATAATGAGTAGAATAAAAAGCATAAGGAACCCTGGAGGATCGAGGGAGGTAGCAGCCTGATTAGAAAGAGAAGCTAGATGGTCTTACGAGTCCTCCAGAAGACGAGGCAAACCTTAACAGATCTCAAACTGTTAGTCATCACAAACTGGAAACAAAAGTAATGACTGAGGCCTCATCTGCCAACAGCTGTCATTTGTCATAGTCCCTGGCTTTTCCAAATGCTAACTAGAGCTATCATCCTGGCCAATCAGGAGGACTGACAGCACTGTTTACACAGGCAGATTTGAACTCTGTGATCCAGACTGCTGCTCCTGAGTCTACACAGCAGTAAATACTCTCATGGTTTACGCTAAGATATTCTGTGAAGTGTTATTTTTAGTGGTAGCAGGCTGGGAGTGTTAGATTCCAAAGAGTGAACACACTGATAGAACTTGGCAGATGCACACTTTGACAGAGGCCTAACGAGGAGTCACACATTGGAAACACACTAGGGAACAGAACATCCATGGAAGGAGTTACAGAAACAAAGTTTGGAGCTGAGACAAAAGGATGGACCATCTAGAGACTGCCATATCCAGGGATCCATCCCATAATCAGCTTCCAAATGCTGACACCATTGCATACACTAGCAAGATGTTGCTGAAAGGACCCAGATAGAGCTGTCTCTTGTGAGACTATGCCGGGGCCTAGCAAACACAGAAGTGGATGCTCACAGTCAGCTATTGAATGGATCACAGGGCCCCCAATGGAGGAGCTAGAGAAAGTAACCAAGGAGCTAAAGGGATCTGCAACCCTATAGGTGGAACAACAATATGAACTAACCAGTACCCCGGAGCTCGTGTCTCTAGCTGCATATGTATCAGAAGATGGCCTAGTCAGCTATCAGTGGGAAGAGAGGCCCATTGGTCATGCAAACTTTATATGTCTCAGTACAGGGGAACGCCAGGGCCAAGAAGTGGGAGTGGGTAGGTGGGGGAGCATGTGGGGGACTTTGGGGATAGCATTGGAAATGTAAATGAAATAAATACCTAATTAAAAACAACAACAAAAAAAGGAAACACACTAGGGTGGCTCAGAACATCAGGGAAACATGCAATACAGGAACCTTTCTGTTTAAAAACAAAATAGTGTATGAAAAGAAAGTACTATAAACAAAAAATAAATATTAAATAAATCCAGTACAACGGGCTTGCTGAGTGACAAGAAGGGGACAGGAGCTGGAGGGAAGTTGAAAGGAAAGGAGAGCATGTGGTCTAGCAGGGACAGGTACCTTGCATGGGGGGGAGTTTGGCCATTTTCTGCATGCAAGGCTCAAACGCAGGGAAGAGACCAATGATAAAGCACGTGTAGAGGGGCCAAAGAAGTGGACATTCAGGAAGGAAGTCATCTAACTGATTATACAAGAGTGAAATAAGGAAGTCATCTGATTACAGGAAGATTATAGGAAGAGATGGGCCATAGCATTAATGGGTAGGAAGTTATTGCTGTTGACTTTCAATTCTCCCCAAATTATTTATGTTGATATTAGTATGTATGTATATATGTATGTATGCATGCATGTATATATGCATGTATGTATCTGTGTTTCTATTATCTCTCTATCTATCCATCCATCCATCCATCAATCCATCTATCTATCTACAGTATTGGGGACTGAACCTAGTACCTCTTGTATGCTAGGTTAGTGCTCCACCAAAGCCTATGCACAGTTTAGATATTTAATAGCAGTACCCTATTCCTCCAATTTAACAAAGTTTTTCATGAAGCTTTACAAGATAATTCTAAAGTTCATTTGAATGAGCAAAAGATGAAAAACAGCCAATATACCCTTGAAGGATCACAAGCTGGAAGAGGGAACATAAAAACATAATAATTTTAGTTTTGAGACAGTACAGTATTGTCAGAGAGACAGACAGACACATGAATCCCAATCAAGCTCCAGAAATCACCCCCCCACACACACAGAAATTTGTATGTTATTCCATATCAGTGGAGAAGTGATGAATTGTTTTTAAAAAGTGGGGGCGGGAAGGATTATCAAAACCCATAAAAAACTGGATTCCTATTTGTAAAAAAATGATATTAAAGAGTACTATAGCTGGGCGTGGTGGCTCACGCCTTTAATCCCAGCACTCGGGAGGCAGAGGCAGGTGGATTTCTGAGTTCAAGGCCATCCTGGTCTACTAAGTGAGTTCCAGGACAGCCAGGGCTACACAGAGAAACCTTGTCTTGAAAAACCAAAAAGAGTACTATAATTCCATAGTTTTTAAAAAGTAAAACATTTAAAGGAAAAAAATCTTTTTTTTAACTTTTTATTTATTTATTTATTTACCCATTTCCTGGTGTTTTCTTATGACTGAACATTTGATTGGATCCTTTTGAGATTTCCTTTTTTACTGGGACCTGGTTGGGGGTCTTTTCCTTGATCTGATCAGTCTGTCTCTGTCACAGCAATGTGATCTTTTTTTTTTTTTAATATATTTTTTTATTACGCATTTTCCTCAATTATATTTCCAATGCTATCCCAAAAGTCCCCCATACCCTCCATCCCACTTCCCTACCCACCCATTCCCCTGTTCTGGGGCATATAAAGTTTGCGTGTCCAATGGGTAAAGGAAAAAATCTTAATGATCTGGGGAAAAGAGTAATTTTTAAAATAGTATACACTAGAAAGGTAAGGACAAAAATGAAGAACTATAATGAACTATAATGTACTGAAAGACTCCATAATTGAAAAACCCAAAGCTATATTAAGATGATAGCCAGAAACATAATTAGTGGAAAAAGTAGCAGTTAGTATTGCAAAGCCAACCAAGTAAAAAATAAGCACCTCAGAGAAGAAGCTCAAGAAACCTCTTCAAGTGACTCAGATGTTCTTATTAAATATTCTGGGTCTGGGGTCTCCTTTGTAGCAATAAGTTAAACTCCAGGCTATTAAAATAAACATAAACTTTTATGATTTTCTAAGAGTTTTCGAAGTCATCATCAGCATATAGTAATAATTTATAATATTTTATTATTATTATGAGATTAAAAAAGATTGATTTGTGGTACCAACAGATGTCAGGGGAATCCCCGAAAGCAATTTTCTCCTTTAATTGCTTTGTCTTTGTCTTCCATCACTTGTGGAGAAGATGTGGTTTTGTCCTGGCTCCTTTGACACCAGAGGTCCGGCCCTGAGTGTTCTACAGTGCTGCTTCTTGTCTCTAGCAGTTTTAGCTGATACACCCAGGTGTAGCTTTCTTTGAACATAGCTAGCTTGGGTTCATTATCATTCTTGCCTGTAGCTGGGCATCTTTCATACGCTCTGGAAGCCCTTGGCTATTATCTATCTCTCCCCTTTGACATCTAGCTCCATCCCTTTTAGGAACTCCACCGCCAATCTTTTTATTCTTCCCATTCCTTCTTTTTATCTGCACTTCACCTTAAATATTTTACTGCCTTGTATCCAGACTTTCAAATGTCCCTAATACATGTTTAATTTATAACTTAAAAAAAGATTGTAGCCATAAACATAATTAGTGGAAAAAGTAGCAGATAGTATTACAAAGCCAACCAATAGCAAACAAGTGGGAAATGAGCACCTCAGAGAAGAAACTCAAGGATCACTATGAAAGGATAAGGCTGTATCCAGCCTCCATCAACAATCATAATAATGCGAATTTAAAGTGAGGTGAGGCTGGAGGATGCAGCTCAGTGGTAGAACATCTGTCTATCGTGCACAAGGCCCTGGGTTAACAGTGCCAGCAGTGCGCCAG